>NC_090451.1:440692535-441892535 GCF_031143425.1 Pleurodeles waltl
CACCCCTTTAAGCATTTGGAAACATGTGACACCTCATAAGGAAGTAGCTAGAGAATAGTGTTCTCCACTACTAGAAATTGCAGAGTATTTTTTCTTGATGAGAAAAAGACATATCTTCCTGATTTATTTTCATTGATTTAATTTAAATCGTTTTAGAAAAGTGGCAATCATTGCTCAAATGAAGGCTATTTTCAAAGTAGTTACCAGAAATGTAAAGAGATATTTTTCTGCGCGTTTAACCCCTTCGCTGCCAGGCCTTTTCCCCTCCTGTGCCGGGCCTTTTTTTGCCTATTTGGGGCAGTTCGCGCTTAGACCCTCATAACTTTTTGTCCACATAAGCTAACCAAGCCAAATTTGCGTCCTTTTTTTCCAACATCCTAGGGATTCTAGAGGTACCCAGACTTTGTGGGTTCCCTTGAAGGAGGCCAAGAAATTGGCCAAAATACAGTGAAAATTTCGGTTTTTTCAAAAAATTGGAAAAAGTGGCTGCAGAAGAAGGCTTGTGGTTTTTCCCCTGAAAATGGCATCAACAAAGGGTTTGCGGTGCTAAACTCAGCAGCTTCCCAGCTTTCAGGAACAGGCAGACTTGAATCAGAAAACCCAATTTTTCAACACAATTTTGGCATTTTACTGGGGCATACCCCATTTGTGCAATTTTTTGTGCTTTCAGCCTCCTTCCAGTCAGTGACAGGAATGGTCATGAAACCAATGCTGGATCCCAGAAACCTAAACATTTCTGAAAAGTAGACAAAATTCTGAATTCAGCAAGGGGTCATTTGTGTAGATCCTACAAGGGTTTCCTACAGAAAATAACAGCTGAAAAAGAAAAATATTGAAATTGAGGTGAAAAAACCATCAATTTTTCTCTACGTTTTACTCTGTAACTTTTCCCTGCAATGTCAGATTATCGAAAGCAATATACCGTTACGTCTGCTGGACTCCTCTGGTTGCGGGGATATATAGGGTTTGTAGGTTCATCAAGAACCCGAGGAACCCAGAGCCAATAAATGAGCTGCACCCTGCAGTGCGTTTTCATTCTATACCGGGTATACAGCAATTAATTTGCTAAAATATAAGGAGTAAAAAATTGCTATCAAGAAAACCTTTGCATTTCCAAAAAGGGCACAAGATAAGGTGTTGAGGAGCAGTGGTTATTTGCACATCTCTGAATTCCGGGGTGACCATAGTAGCACGTGAATTACAGGGAATTTCTCAAATAGATGTCTTTTTTACACACACTCCTATATTTGGAAGGAAAAAATGTAGAGAAAGACAAGGGGCAATAGTACTTGTTTTGCTAATCTATGTTCCCCCAAGTCTCCCGATAAAAATGGTACCTCACTTGTGTGGGTAGGCCTAGCACCCGCGACAGGATATGCCCCAAAACACAACGTGGACACATCACAGAAAACAGAGCTGTTTTTAGCAAAGTGACTACCTGTAGATTTTGGCCTCTAGCTCAGCCGCCACCTAGGGAAACCTACCAAACCTGTGCATTTCTGAAAACTAGAGACCTAGGGGAATCCAAGGAGGGGTGACTTGCGGGGCTCGGACCAGGTTCTGTTACCCAGAATCCTTTGCAAATCTCAAAATGTGGCTAAAAAAACACATGTTCCTCACATTTCTGTGGCAGAAAGTTCTGGAATCTGAGAGGAGCCACAAATTTCCTTCCACCCAGCGTTCCCCCACGTCTCCCAATAAAAATGATACCTCACTTGTGTGGGTAGGCCTAGCGCCCGCGACAGGATATGCCCCAAAACACAACGTGGACATATCACAGAAAACAGAGCTGTTTTTAGCAAAGTGACTACCTGTAGATTTTGGCCTCTAGCTCAGCCGCCACCTAGGGAAACCTACCAAACCTGTGCATTTCTGAAAACTAGAGACCTAGGGGAATCCAAGGAGGGGTGACTTGCGGGGCTCGGACCAGGTTCTGTTACCCAGAATCCTTTGCAAATCTCAAAATTTGGCTAAAAAAACACATGTTCCTCACATTTCTGTGGCAGAAAGTTCTGGAATCTGAGAGGAGCCACAAATTTCCTTCCACCCAGCGTTCCCCCACGTCTCCCGATAAAAATGATACCTCACTTGTGTGGGTAGGCCTAGCGCCCGCGACAGGATATGCCCCAAAACACAACGTGGACACATCACAGAAAACAGAGCTGTTTTTAGCAAAGTGACTACCTGGAGATTTTGGCCTCTAGCTCAGCCGCCACCTAGGGAAACCTACCAAACCTGTACATTTCTGAAAACTAGAGACCTAGGGGAATCCAAGGGGGGGTGACTTGTGGGGCTCGGACCAGGTTCTGTTACCCAGAATCCTTTGCAAACCTCGAAATTTGGCTAAAAAAACACATGTCCCTCACATTTCTGTGGCAGAAAGTTCTGGAATCTGAGAGGAGCTACAAATTTCCTTCCACCCAGCGTTCTCCCAAGTCTCCCGATAACAATGATACCTCACTTGCGTGGGTAGGCCTAGCGCCGGCGACAGGAAACACCCCAAAGCGCAACGTGGACACATCCTAAATTTTGGAAAAAAACAGAGGTGTTTTTTGCGAAGTGCCTACCTGTAGATTTTGGCCTCTAGCTCAGCCGGCACCTAGGGAAACCTACCAAACCTGTGCATTTCTGAAAACTAGAGACCTAGGGGAATCCAAGGAGGGGTGACTTGCGGGGCTCGGACCAGGTTCTGTTACCCAGAATCCTTTGCAAACCTCAAAATTTGGCTAAAAAAACACATGTTCCTCACATTTCTGTGGCAGAAAGTTCTGGAATCTGAGAGGAGCCACAAATTTCCTTCCACCCAGCGTTCCCCCACGTCTCCCGATAAAAATGATACCTCACTTGTGTGGGTAGGCCTAGCGCCCGCGACAGGATATGCCCCAAAACACAACGTGGACACATCACAGAAAACAGAGCTGTTTTTAGCAAAGTGACTACCTGGAGATTTTGGCCTCTCGCTCAGCCGCCACATAGGGAAACCTACCAAACCTGTACATTTCTGAAAACTAGAGACCTAGGGGAATCCAAGGAGGGGTGACTTGTGTGGCTCGGACCAGGTTCTGTTACCCAGAATCCTTTGCAAACCTCAAAATTTGGCTAAAAAAACACATGTCCCTCACATTTCTGTGGCAGAAAGTTCTGGAATCTGAGAGGAGCTACAAATTTCCTTCCACCCAGCGTTCCCCCAAGTCTCCCGATAAAAATGATACCTCACTTGCGTGGGTAGGCCTAGCGCCGGCGACAGGAAACACCCCAAAGCGCAACGTGGACACATCCTAAATGTTAGAAAAAAACAGAGGTGTTTTTTGCGAAGTGCCTACCTGTAGATTTTGGCCTCTAGCTCAGCCGGCACCTAGGGAAACCTACCAAATCTGTGCATTTCTGAAAACTAGAGACCTAGGGGAATCCAAGGAGGGGTGACTTGCGGGGCTCGGACCAGGTTCTGTTACCCAGAATCATTTGCAAACCTCAAAATTTGGCTAAAAATACACATGTTACTCACATTTCTGTGGCAGAAAGTTCTGGAATCTGAGAGGAGCCACAAATTTCCTTCTACCCAGCGTTCCCCCAAGTCTCCCGATAAAAATGATACCTCACTTGTGTGGGTAGGACTAGCGCCCACGAAAGGAAAGGGCCCAAAACACAACGTGGACACATCACATTTTTTTATAAAAAAGCAGTGCCTACCTGTGGATTTTGGCCTGTAGCTCAGCCGACACCTGAGGAAACCTAGCAAACCAGTGCATTTTTGAAAACTAGAAACCCAGGGGAATCCAAGATGGGGTGACTTGCGGGGCTCTGACCAGGTTATGTTACCCAGAATCCTTTGCAAACCTCCAAATTTGGCCCAAAAAACACTTTTTCCTCTCATTTCGGTGACAGAAAGTTCTGGAATCTGAGAGGAGCCACAAATTTCCTTCCACCCAGCGTTCCCCTAAGTCTCTCGATAAAAATGGTACATCACTTCTGTGGGTAGGCCTTGCGCCCACAAAAGGAAATGGCCCAAAACACAACGTGGACACAACATATTTTTTCACAGAAAACAGAGGTGTTTTTTGCAAGGTGCCTACCTGTGGTGTTTGGCCTGTAGCTCAGCCGGCCCCAGGGGGGGGGGGGGCAGAAATGCCCTAAAATAAATTTGCCCCCCCAACCCCCACCCTCCCCCGCCGGGAGCGACCCTTGCCTACGGGGTCGCTCCCCCTGCGTGACATTAGCCCCAAAAAACAAATCCCCGGTGCATAGTGGTTTCTGCCCCCTTGGGGGCAGGTTGACCTAAACTCAGCCAATCTGCCCCCAAGGGGGGCAGAAATGGCCTAAATACAATTTGTCCCCCAGGGGAGCGACTTTTGCCTGATGGGTCGCTCCCCATCTCTAAAAAAAAAAAACAAAGAAAAAAAAAAAGAAAAAAAAGAAAAATTCCCCTGGCGCCTAGAGGTTTCTGCCCCCCCCCCCCGGGAGCAGATCGGCCTAATAATAGGCCGATCTGCCCCCCGGGGGGGCAGAAATGGCCTAAAATAAATTTGCCCCCCCAACACCCACCCCCCCCCGGGAGCGACCCTTGCCTACGGGGTCGCTCCCCCTGTGTGACATTGGCGCCAAAAAACAAATCCCCGGTGCCTAGTGGTTTCTTCCCCCTTGGGGGCAGATTGACCTAAAATTGGCCAATCTGCCCCCAGGGGGGCAGAAATGGTCTAAATACAATTTGCCCCCCCCCAAGGGAGCGACCCTTGCCTGATGGGTCGCTCCCCATCTCTAAAAAAAGAAACAACAAAAAAAAAAAAACACAAAAAAAAAATTGCCCTGGCGCCTAGAGTGTTCTGCCCCCCCCCGGGGGCAGTTCGGCCTAATAATAGGCCGATCTGTCCCCCGGGGGGGCAGAAATGGCCTAAAATAAATTTGCCCCCCCAACACCCACCCCCCCCCGGGAGCGACCCTTGCCTACGGGGTCGCTCCCCCTGCGTGACATTGGCGCCAAAAAACAAATCCCCGGTGCCTAGTGGTTTCTTCCCCCTTGGGGGCAGATTGACCTAAAATTGGCCAATCTGCCCCCAGGGGGGCAGAAATGGTCTAAATACAATTTGCCCCCCCAGGGGAGTGACCCTTGCCTGATGGGTCGCTCCCCATCTCTAAAAAAAGAAACAACAAAAAAAAAAAAACACAAAAAAAAAATTGCCCTGGCGCCTAGAGTGTTCTGCCCCCCCCCCCCCGGGGGCAGTTCGGCCTAATAATAGGCCGATCTGTCCCCCGGGGGGGCAGAAATGGCCTAAAATAAATTTGCCCCCCAACCCCCACCCCCCCCCGGGAGCGACCCTTGCCTACGGGGTCGATCCCCCTGCGTGACATTGGCACCAAAAAACAAATCCCCGGTGCCTAGTGGTTTCTGCCCCCTTGGGGGCAGATTGACCTAAAATTGGCCAATCTGCCCCCAGGGGGGCAGAAATGGTCTAAATACAATTTGCCCCCCCAGGGGAGCGACCCTTGCCTGATGGGTCGCTCCCCATCTCTAAAAAAAGAAACAACAAAAAAAAAAAAACACAAAAAAAAATTGCCCTGGCGCCTAGAGTGTTCTGCCCCCCCCGGGGGCAGTTCGGCCTAATAATAGGCCGATCTGTCCCCCGGGGGGGCAGAAATGGCCTAAAATAAATTTGCCCCCCCAACCCCCACCCCCCCCCGGGAGCGACCCTTGCCTACGGGGTCGCTCCCCCTGCGTGACATTGGCGCCAAAAAACAAATCCCCGGTGCCTAGTGGTTTCTGCCCCCTTGGGAGCAGATTGACCTAAAATTGGCCAATCTGCCCCCAGGGGGGCAGAAATGGTCTAAATACAATTTGCCCCCCCAGGGGAGCGACCCTTGCCTGATGGGTCGCTCCCCATCTCTAAAAAAAAAAAAAGAACAAAAAAAAAAAACACACAAAAAAAATTTGCCCTGGCGCCTAGAGGTTTCTTCCCCCCCTGGGGGCAGATCGGCCTAATAATAGGCCGATCTGCCCCCAGGGGGGGCAGAAAAGGCCTTCCCAAAAAATTGCCCCCCCTGGGAGCGACTCTTGCCAAAGGGGTCGCTTTGTTGCGTGACATTCGCGCGCAAAAAAAAACTCCCTTGTGTCTAATGGTTTCTACCCCCCCCCCCCCCCGGGAGCAGATCGGCCTAATAATAGGCCGATCTGCCCCCCGGGGGGGCAGAAATGGCCTAAAATAAATTTGCCCCCCCAACACCCACCCCCCCCCGGGAGCGACCCTTGCCTACGGGGTCGCTCCCCCTGCGTGACATTGGCGCCAAAAAACAAATCCCCGCTGCCTAGTGGTTTCTTCCCCCTTGGGGGCAGATTGACCTAAAATTGGCCAATCTGCCCCCAGGGGGGCAGAAATGGTCTAAATACAATTTGCCCCCCCCAAGGGAGCGACCCTTGCCTGATGGGTCGCTCCCCATCTCTAAAAAAAGAAACAACAAAAAAAAAAAAACACAAAAAAAAATTGCCCTGGCGCCTAGAGTGTTCTGCCCCCCCCCGGGGGCAGTTCGGCCTAATAATAGGCCGATCTGTCCCCCGGGGGGGCAGAAATGGCCTAAAATAAATTTGCCCCCCCACCCCCCCCCCCCGGAGCGACCCTTGCCTACGGGGTCTCTCCCCCTGCGTGACATTGGCGCCAAAAAACAAATCCCCGGTGCCTAGTGGTTTCTGCCCCCTTGGGGGCAGATTGACCTAAAATTGGCCAATCTGCCCCCAGGGGGGCAGAAATGGTCTAAATACAATTTGCCCCCCCAGGGGAGCGACCCTTGCCTGATGGGTCGCTCCCCATCTCTAAAAAAAGAAACAACAAAAAAAAAAAACACAAAAAAAAAATTGCCCTGGCGCCTAGAGTGTTCTGCCCCCCCCCCCGGGGGCAGTTCGGCCTAATAATAGGCCGATCTGTCCCCCGGGGGGGCAGAAATGGCCTAAAATAAATTTGCCCCCCCAACCCCCACCCCCCCCGGGAGCGACCCTTGCCTACGGGGTCGCTCCCCCTGCGTGACATTGGCACCAAAAAACAAATCCCCGGTGCCTAGTGGTTTCTGCCCCCTTGGGGGCAGATTGACCTAAAATTGGCCAATCTGCCCCCAGGGGGGCAGAAATGGTCTAAATACAATTTGCCCCCCCAGGGGAGCGACCCTTGCCTGATGGGTCGCTCCCCATCTCTAAAAAAAGAAACAACAAAAAAAAAAAAAACACAAAAAAAATTGCCCTAGCGCCTAGAGTGTTCTGCCCCCCCCCGGGGGCAGTTCGGCCTAATAATAGGCCGATCTGTCCCCCGGGGGGGCAGAAATGGCCTAAAATAAATTTGCCCCCCCAACCCCCACCCCCCCCCCCGGGAGCGACCCTTGCCTACGGGGTCGCTCCCCCTGCGTGACATTGGCGCCAAAAAACAAATCCCCGGTGCCTAGTGGTTTCTGCCCCCTTGGGAGCAGATTGACCTAAAATTGGCCAATCTGCCCCCAGGGGGGCAGAAATGGTCTAAATACAATTTGCCCCCCCAGGGGAGCGACCCTTGCCTGATGGGTCGCTCCCCATCTCTAAAAAAAAAAAAGAAAAAAAAAAAAAAAACACACAAAAAAAATTTGCCCTGGCGCCTAGAGGTTTCTTCCCCCCCTGGGGGCAGATCGGCCTAATAATAGGCCGATCTGCCCCCATGGGGGGCAGAAAAGGCCTTCCCAAAAAATTGCCCCCCCTGGGAGCGACCCTTGCCAAAGGGGTCGCTTTGTTGCGTGACATTCGCGCGCAAAAAAAAACTCCCTGGTGTCTAATGGTTTCTACCCCCCTTGGGGGCAGATTGGCCTTATCAAAATATGCCAATCTGCCCCCAAGGGGGGCAGAAATGGCCTAAATATATATTGCCCCGTAGGGGAGCGACCCTTGCCTAAGGGATCGCTCCCCACCTAAAAAAAAAGAATTCATCACAAAAAAAAAAAAAAAAAAAAAATTGGTCCCTGGTGCCTAGAGGTTTCTGCCCCCCCTGGGGGCAGATCGGCCTAATAATAGGCCAATCTGCCCCCAGGGGGGGCAGAAAAGGCCTTCCTAAAAAAATGCCCCCCTGGGAGCGACCCTTGCCCAAGGGGTCGCTCCCTTTTGCCAATTTCAAGAAGAAAAAAAAAAATCCCTGGTGTCTAGTGGGGTTTCAAAAGCCGGATTGCAAGCAATCCGGCTTTTGAAACCTGTGAGAGACTTCAAAGGGAAGGAAATACATTTCCTTCCCTTTGAAGCCTCTCGGGGCCTCCCCCATGGGATTGAAAAAGAAATGCAAAAGCATTTATTTTTCAATCGCGCTGGAAGCTCTGCTTCCAGCGCGATGGGGGAGACCCTGTGACTAATCAGCGCGCGCTCGCGCGCTGACGTCACAGGGGGTTTGGGGGGGTCGGGGGTGGGAGGGGAAGGGCTTCCCCTTCCATCCCTGACTTGGGGGGGTGGGGGGGAACCCCACAGAGGGAGCGAGAGCGCTCCCTCTGGGCTCTGTGCACAGGACGTAATGGTTACGTCCTGGGCACAGCAGCACTGTGCCTCAGGACGTAACCATTACGTCCTGGGCACAGAAGGGGTTAATACTCTTCAGAATTTTATGCCAGGCCTCTTTCAAACTTAGCATGTAAATTGACAGGTATGTCCCTCACCTATTGTGTGTAGCAGCCAGGAGAGACTTTGGAACATTTGTGGGACATTGTAATGAGTAATCAGGGGAGACGGAGGGTGAGGTGAAATGTTTGTTATAAATCTATGTATGTATTAATCACAGGACATACTTCAAAGATATGGATGCTAATGGTTCAAAATAAATATTGTGTGTCGATCAGAAAAATATATGGGGAGGAGCATGCTGATTCTGGTATTTTGTCACTTCCTCTGTGGCCTAAAGAAAGGGAGCTGTTTTCAAAGGCTAAATTACTGCCAGGACAGATCCATGAAAGCTCTTAGCCAATGTGTTAAAAAATATATGCTTCAGTTTTGCACCGTTTGAGCCCATTTTTTCTAAAATACATGATGTGGAGAGAATCCTATCCTTAACGCTTCACCGGAGAGGGTGAGGCTTGCTGGGTATGCTCCATCACCCAGTGCAAAGTGAGGGTGGTTTTCATCATTTTTGCCAGGGCAGGCTTGGTTCCCAGTATGTCCCTGTGGAAAGGTCCATTTATACTCATAAGACTTCACAGAGGAAAACACGACTTGCAATGAAATTGCAAAATATGTTTTTCACAAATGCTGATGGCTGAATGTTGTATAACTCGCTGACATCACATTTTCGCAGTTCACTCCGGTCAAGTCCAATAGTGCCCTGGATGGGGGTTCACTGGCCTGTAGTTATCTGGCCTAATTACTTCAGAAATACTTGCTAAAAGGGAACAACTATGGCAATTACTCTCATTTACACCATTACACACTCTTGTGACCAATTCACAAAGTCCACAAGAGACTATTGGTCTCATTACGAGGCTGGCGGTCTCCAGCCTCGTGGTGGTGGTCAGGACTGCCACTGCTGTGGTGGTCCGACTGTCAAATTAAGAAACTGGCGGTCAGACCGCCAGGGTTCCACTTTCTCACCTGGGATTGGTGATCTGGACAGGTTGGCAGCGGGTAGAGGTTGCAATCTGCCAGGGCAGCGCTGCATGCATCGCTGCCCTGCGGATTACAACCTTGTTCTCCATCAGCCTTTTCATGGTGGTTTTACCACCATGAAAAGTCTGGCAGAGAACAGGTGCAGGGGGCCACAGGGGAGCCACTGCACTCCCCATGCACATTGCATGGGCAGTGCAGGGGTATCCCTGCCCAGCACCCTCACAGTGTTCACTGTCGTCTGTGTGCACCCTGCAGGTGACAGAGTTGCCGCAGACTCGATTTTAAGCCAGAGACAATGCTGCTGTGTGTTTCCTGCTAGGCTGACAGGCAGAAACCTTAGTTTCCACCTGTCAACCTAGAGGGAAACACCTAATAAGTCTGGCGGGGTGGACGCTACTACGACAGCCACCTTGTTGGAAGTTTGGGGAGTGGGCTGTCCCGTCTGCCAAACTCAAAATGAGGCCCTATGTGTTGATAGGCAGCATTAGGGTCAGGAACTCAACAGCCTTCGTAATTTCTGTGTAAAAACCTGATGGGAAGACTTCTTAAGTTCACTAAACTCTTCTTAGAACTGAAAAGCATTTTAGGAACATATTCCTTATATGCTCCCATCAAAGCAGCAAAAGAGCACAGTGAGGTTTGCTGCAGCTGCCAAACAGCATGTAGGGCACCCAGCACAGTAATGCATCAGCTTTGAAATTTAAAGATCATGTTTAGGATGCTCCATTTGACCAGGGCCTGCCAGGAAGCAGCTTGTAAAACAACATATCTGTTAAAACCTTATTTAAAACGGTTCCAAAAGCCAAGAGCATGCTAAACAAATACTCATTACTTCAGCAAACACAACCTCTTGACCAGCACATGACCAAATGGCATACATTTAGGAAACTGAAATGCACAATTTAACCCACATGTAATACCAAAATAAGCTGTTGCAATCTAGGTACGGGTTTTGAATAATTGATTTCATAACATAGTGAATGGCTTTTAATACACTCCCTGTCAGATCGTAATCAAGTTATACTAATGCTGAAGAGGAGTCCTATAAGTGGGTATGTATTCCTGCCATACCTATCTCCTATCAGGAAAAATAGCCCTTACTTTTTTAAAAAGGACTCTCACCCACATAAATTGTGTGCCACTTTTATCAGTGAGTCCTAAGACTGGCCCTCTGGCCCAGCTATTGTTCCTGGGCTGGGTCAAGCCCCTTTAGGAGGAAGCACTGTGATGGTAGTCCTGAGAACTTGTAGGAGTCTGGATGTAGTTGTAAAGTTAAAATAGCCTTTTATTAGTAAGGCAGCTTACGTTTGGGTGTTTCAAAAACATGACAGGATGCGAAGTGAAGCTTTTATTGGTTCCAAAATTCCTGGGTCAACATGTTTCAGCTAGATCGTTTTAGCCCAAAAATATTTTATGACCTTCATCTGGACTGTACAGATCCCCTTAAACACTGTAATATGCAATCTTCATTATAGTATTGGTATTATGGATGTTTGCCACTTGCTCACTCCAATCATACAGATACACATTATTTAAATCTTAAATAGATAGTGCAGGAATACATACCTACTCGTAAGACTTCTCTTCAGCATTAGTGCTGACTTTTTGAGAAACGTTTGAAAATGTCCTCTCTCCTCTGCATTACTTGAGATATACAATTGATTCATACCTACATCCCATACTGCATGTCGCGCTTTCTCCCCACTACAATGCATCCTTAGCTGCGTTATTGCCTCCACCACTCGGTTAAGGCTACCCAGAAATTCCTGACATACATGGATTAGTCTTAAACAGTCTAACTTTCATGGGCTTCAATGTCCAAGCTCTATGGCTAGAGAATCTGAAGGCTGCTGCCCGCTAGTGTTCTTCTAAAAGTTGGTTGCAGGACCAGTCTGCCTCCTCTGATGCCATCCCTAGAAAGCATGCAATCTTCAGTCTATCGCTGGTATCATAGGGAGATCTACTTTTGAATTCAAAGCAGTGACACAATAAATACTTCCCAAAGGGGACTCCACACAAGTTTGTATCAAAATATCCATATTATATTATAATATATTATATTATATTATATTATATTATATTATATTATATTATATTATATTATATTGTCGGTTGCCACTAGGTAGTTATAGTCAGGACTTAGTTTCTATGTAAAAAGTGTTTTTTTTACTTACCTATATCTTTGGTACAGCTTGATGAATCTTCACAAAACTTTCACTTTGCAAAAACATTTGCCAGTCATGTCAGCTGCTGTCATTTGCCGTCTGGAAGGTTTCGGGCTGAGAAAAAGAGGGGTCTTGAAACACATTTTCCCTATTCATTTTTCCATAGGGCCAAATCTACTAGATGGAATTGCACCAAAAAGGAAAGGAACATCCTGGTGCAGAAAGTTAACTCTTTTGTTTTGGTGTAAATGTGTTCAAATGTTTTTGAAAAATTAAAGGGAAAACAAATTTGTATATATAGGGACAAGAAGTGTTGTCAGAGATGTTGGGACTCGGCTTCAGCCGAGTTCCAGAAAAAAGGTAAAAAATAAAGAAAAGGGGCCAGGGTACGAACACCCTGACCCCGTATCTCTGGTGCTGGGGTACCAAAGGACCGGGAGCTAATAAAAAAATGTACATTTTTACCACAAAGTCATGATGGGGTCACGCATTTGCATAAATTTTTTTTTTTTTTTAATGAAGCGTGGGCTACTGCCTTTCGTCATTTTAAATCCCCAGGTGGGCCAAGTCCCGGGGGCATTTGCAGAATAATGCGTGGGGGCACCTGGCCCCCTCCTATTGCCCTGAGGACCACCTGGGGACCATAATATGGAAGCAGACCAAGAGCCTCCCCACTGTCCTGGGAAACACCGCTTTCCTGGGACTATCAGTAAATAAAAATAATGGGGATCACCACCTCCAGGGGGCATGCAACTCCGCTGCTCCGGGGCTCACGACCTCCTGGTGCGAATAGTTAAAAAAAAGAAAGGGGGTCCCTTTGGGATCCCCAAACCGTGGGAATCACCCCTTCCCTGGGGCTTATAACACATTGGAGGGGGGCTGCATGGCCCTCCTCATGGAGCCACTGCCAGCTCTGGGGACTGCCAACCCCCAGGGCTGCTCCTGCTATGTCCTGGGGTCCCCCCCCCCCGGGACATAGCTGTCTGCTGCGGCTTGGCTGCCTCGCTGTCAGAAACTGGAGCTTTCATTTCTGTCCCCTGTACGCACGCAGGGAACAGAGATTAAATGCTCCAGCACAAGGGAGCTGCTGATGCAAGCTATGCCAGATAGCCTGCAAAAATTTAAAAAAATATATATAAATAAATAAATATTTACGGACCACGGGGAGCCCTTGAGGGTTCCCTCGCAATCTCAGATAGCCCATAAAGGGCTAAAGAAAAAAGCAAACAATAGCTTAGTGCAAAGGCGTGAGTTATAGTTACCTTAGGGCACAAATTATAGTTACTTTAGGTAACTATAACTATAAATTGTGAATTTCTATGGTTTTGTATGTTTAAAATGTGAACTATAATGTCCCTGTAACCTGGTTAAGCTAATACATATATATGTAAATATACACACACACATGTATATATATATATATATATATACAGTATATATATATATATATATATATATATATACACACATCTACATCATAGGCCAAAGTGTCATAAAGACATACATAATAAAACATGGTGTCCTTTATGCCATTATGGAGATGTAACTCATTATCCTGTTGGTACAAGGCACAACATCATACAATATTATGAGTATATAACCTAGAACATCATGGATCACAGTTATTGTGCAGGTATAGCTCTTATTTCAAGGGGACTCAGGATCCCAGTTCTGAAAAAAGCAACCCCTTACATAACATCCTAGCACGACCTGAGAAGGCAACAGTTGTGGGCAGGAACAGAGTATATGTATTACCACAAGTCATGAAATACAAATATGGTGCATAATTCAGATCATTCAGGTGAAGGTCAGGTCAAGGTGACCTATATCAGAACAAGAAGAGGTATAGTAAAACAGTTGTACCAGCAAGCATCACCATAAACACATGATAATGGTGCACATCATGTAAATCATCCACTGCCCCCCTTATGCACCTGGGTACTGCCCTAGCACTACAGGAGCGTCAATTTTTGTGACGCTCCTGTGGCGCTAAGCACAGCACTGTATTTACAAGGTGCCTTTAAGCCACTTTTTGTGGCTTAACGCCACCCTGTAAATACGTCCCCTTCCCACGCAGTACTGTGAGTGGAAGGGGCTTGCAATGGGTGTTGCTGTGGGCGTGCCACAGCAACACCCATTGCATTTTGACGCTGCCTCAGATTTATGAAACACGTAGAACTGAGGCAGTGCCAAAATCTAACACCACATTCAGAGGGTGGCATTGGCAGAGGGCAACAAGGAGGAATACTTTTATTTCTCCTCGTTTTTTTATTTTTCTAAGTGTGCTGCATTCTGCCGCTCGCATAAAAAAAGCAAAATGCCAGAAATTATTGCTTATGTGCGGGAAGGTGCCCCTTCCTGCACATAAACAATCATTTGAAAATTACGCTTTGGCACTTCTATGTGTGCTGCATTGTGCAGCACACACAGAAGTGCCAAAGCACCATCAGTGATTGTTTATGTGCAGGAAGGGCCACCTTCCCGCTCATAAACAATAAGACCCCTCAACACAGACATCCTTGCATAATGGTGCAAGGATGCCTGCGTTGGCAACTAAATTTAGTTCCAGCACAGGGGGAAACACAGGGGTGCACCATATTCAGTTAAATACGGTGCATCCCTGCATTTCTAAAGTGATGCTAAAGTGATGCTAAAGTGATTCTAAATAAATCTGCCCCCAAATGTGCTGTACCTGCACTCCTATAAGGTTTTATGCAGTAATCCTGGTCCTACCCTGGGACCTAGCAGCTCCTGTGGTCCTATTAGGATGAATACAGTGTTTGAAGACAGCAAGGTCGGGACCTCCACTGAGGATTTGCCTGCCCTGTCAATGTGATTCAGTCCCCCCTCCCCCACAGGTATGAGCCAGCATGGGTTGGAGGTCACGCACACTGCAACCCCCTGGGCAGGATTCCTCAGTGGTAGTGACCCCCATAGGCATGCAGGTCAGCTGCAGTGGCTTCACTAGGTTTGCGGGGAAACGGGTAAGAGAGCTCCACCTTTGGAGCAGCCCCAAAGTTACTGCCACCCTGTTGATTCACTTGGTAAGAATAGGGGGCCACTCAAGTCTGCGGGGGCTGAGCCACACTGAACCACTCTCAGGAGCGACTTAGGAGAGGCAGGTAATTAAGCTGTGGCAGCCTCCCCAGCCAGGGTGCACATGGGGTTGTGGGCCACGCTGGGATTGACTCTCAACCATCCTATGGAGGCCATGGCGTGCTGCATGATCCTTCGCAGCGTGATGATCTCTGCTGACTGTGATCTTTAAGTAGGTGTAGGACTCCTCACTGCAGGCCCTCTGCCAACCAGGTTCCTCCTCACGAAGCCCATTGTCGGCACCTGACATGACAACATGGGCGATATGGGAAAGGCTAATCCCGGCAGTTCATGATCAGTAAACAGGAGGATCCTTAGCGCATGTCGTAGTTCCTGTGTTTTCCCCTGAGGATAGTAAGGGGCAGGCATAAATGCTCACTATGAGGTAAATACCCCAATAAAGGTGGGAATGCAAAATCACTCTCCCTGCATTGGGGAGATAACCAGCAATGCCCACCATGCTCTAAGTGAAGACCCCCCCCCCCCAAAAAAAGAAAGAAAGCAGTGAAATAGAGGTGCCCAATATGCACTATTACTCCAGGGGCAGCAACCCAGCACTTAAGGGGGAGACATGGCAGGCAGCAGTAGGCAAGTAGACCAGAACATCCAGTCCAGCAGTCCTGGTGGCAATCCCTCCTGGTAGTACCTGTTGCGTCTTTGCAGAACAGAGTCAGGGACAAGCTGGCAGCAGGACAAAAAGCAGAAAAACAATCCAGGGAGTCCTTAATGCCACCCAGCAGCAGCAGGTAGCAGGGCAATCACAGAAGAGCAGTCCAGATGAGTCCTTTGTGCAGTCCAGCAGTCCCTCTGACAGAGGTTCAGTCCCAGTTCCAAAAGTGCTCTAAAACTCATGGGGCGAGAACCCCTGTACTTATACTCCAGGAGCCCAGCTTCTAGAAGGTAGGAGAAGTTTCCAGCCGGATCTGAACAGTTCCAAGAATGTCCCTTCTCCTCTACCCTGGCTCCAGACATCAGCAGGGCGTAAACAAGTCACTTGTGTCAGCACAGTGTGCAGATTATTCAAGTGTAAAGTGTGACTCCCCTCTGCGTCTGTCAGTCCAGGAAGATAATCAGTATGCAGATGAATGCAGATGTAACCCTGTCACACCTAACCCTACCTGAAAAATGGCTGTCTGGAGAGTAGGCGCAAAGTGGAGCTATCACTCCGGCCTAGACGTGGATTGGGGCCAGGCTGCAAAGCACCAGAGTTATAAGCAAAAGTGGCATTTCTAAACCAGTAATGTAAAATCCAACAACACCAGTAAGCAGGATTTCCCATTACCATTACAAACATACCAAACATATAAGGGAATTCCCAATGCAAACTTTGAGAGGAGCAGCACTCACAGCAACAAAAAACAAAACAGTCTCTTTGTCATTACTAGGACATGTAGCACATACAAATACATGTCCTACCTTTTACATACATGGCACCCTGCCCATAGGGTTATCTAGGGCCTAGCTTAGGGGTAACATATGTGTAGTTAAAAGAAAGTTTAGACCTTGGCAAGTAGTTTGATTTGCAAAGTCAGTGTGGCAGTAAACTGTGCATGCAGGCCCTGCAGTGGCAGGCCTGAGACAGGTTTGAAAGAATACTTCTGTTGGTGGCACAATCAACACTGCAGACCCACTGGTAGCATTTAATTTACAGGCCCTGAGTGTTAGAAATGGGGTTTTTGGTTGGCAGTCAGGTTGCCCTCTGTCCAAGCAAGAACCCTCACTCTAGTCAGGGTAAGTCACACACAATCCAAAATCAGCCTGTGCTCACCCTCCGGTAGCTTGGCACGAGCAGTCAGGCTTAACTTAGAAGGCAATGTGTAAAGCATTTGTGCAATAAATCATACAACACCATAGCATAACACCACAAAAATACACCACACAGTGTTTAGAAAAATATATAATATTTATCTGGGTATCTTCAGGTCAAAACGATCAAAGTTGCAATACGAATTTGTAAAGATATCACTGAAAAGTGATATAAAGTGTCTTAAGTCTTTAGAAAGTAAACAAAGTCTCTTTCAAACACAAAGTACCTGGTTTCTGGTGGAAAATCTCCTCAGAGGGCCACAGGAGAAGAGGTACGTGGAAAACTGGTGTGTGCGTCGATTTCTCCTCAGCACACACGGACTTGCGTCGTTATTTTCCACGCGGGGAGTCGTGCGTCGTTTTCCGGCGCGCGGACAGTCTCTTACTGTGGTTTTCGGGGAGTACCAGATGTCCCGGGTCTGTTCGTGGATTTTCCTGCTTGTTTTCCGGCTGCGCGTCGTTCTGCGGGGCTGCGCGTCAAAGTTTCGATCTCACGGCAGGCGTCACGTCGATTTCTCCTGTAAGTCGGGCGGCGTTGTCCTTGCGAGGCCGTGCGTCAAAGTTTTGATCTCACGGCAGGCGTCGCGTCGATTTCTCCTGGGAAGTCGGGCGGCGTTGTCCTTGCGAGGCCGTGCGTCAAAGTTTCGATCTCACAGCAGGCGTTGCGTCGATTTCTCCCGGGAAGTCGGGCGGCGTTGTCCTTGCGAGGCCGTGCGTCAAAGTTTTGATCTCACGGCAGGCGTCGCGTCGATTTCTCCTGGGAAGTCGGGCGGCGTTGTCCTTGCGAGGCCGTGCGTCAAAGTTTCGATCTCATGGCAGGCGTCGCGTCGATTTCTCCCGGGAAGTCGGGCGGCGTTGTCCTTGCGAGGCCGTGCGTCAAAGTTTCGATCTCACGGCAGGCATCGCGTCGATTTCTCCCGGGAAGTCGGGCGGCGTTGTCCTTGCGAGGCCGGGCATCAAAGTTTCGGTCGTCCCGAAGACGTGCGTCGATCAGCGTCGGTGTGCGGCGTTTTTCTTGCCGCGGAACAAGCTGTGCGTCGAAAAGTTCGGCGCACGGACCGTCCAAGAGGAAGAGAGAAGTCTTTTTGGTCCTGAGACTTCAGGGAACAGGAGGCAGGCTCTATCCAAGCCCTTGGAGAGCACTTTTATAGCCAGACAAGAGTTCAGCAAGGCAGCAGGCCAACAGCAAGGCAGCAGTCCTTTGTAGAAAAGCAGACAGGTGAGTCCTTTGAGCAGCCAGGCAGTTGTTCTTGGCAGGATGTAGTTTCTGGTTCAGGTTTCTTCTCCAGCAAGTGTCTGATGAGGTAGGGCAGAGACCCTGTTTTATACTAAGTTGTGCCTTTGAAGTGGGGGTGACTTCAAAGAGTGTCTAAGAAATGCACCAAGCCCCCTTTCAGTTCAATCCTGTCTGCCAGAGTCCCAGTAGGGGGTGTGGCAGTCCTTTGTGTGAGGGCAGGCCCTCCACCCTCCCAGCCCAGGAAGACCCATTCAAAATGCAGATGTATGCAAAAGAGGCTGAGTACCCTGTGTTTGGGGTGTGTCTGAGTGAATGCACAAGGAGCTGTCAACTAAACCTAGCCAGACGTGGATTGAAGGGCACAACAAGGTTTTAGTGCAAAGAAATGCTCACTTTCTAAAAGTGGCATTTCTAGAATAGTAATATTAAATCCGACTTCACCAGTCAGCAGGACTTTATATTACCATTCTGGCCATACTAAATATGACCTTCCTGCTCCTTTCAGATCAGCAGCTGCCACTTCAACAATGTATGAGAGCAGCCCCAATGTTAGCCTATGAAGGGAGCAGGCCTCACAGTAGTGTAAAAACGAATTTAGGAGTTTTACACTACCAGGACATATAACCACACAAGTACATGTCCTGCCTTTTACCCACACAGCACCCTGCTCTAGGGGTTGCCTAGGGCACACATTAGGGGTGACTTATGTATAAAAAAGGGGAGTTCTAGGCTTGGCAAGTACCTTTAAATGCCAAGTCGAAGTGGCAGTGAAACTGCACACACAGGCCTTGCAATGGCAAGCCTGAGACAAGGTTAAGGGGCTACTGAGGTGGGTGGCACAACCAGTGCTGCAGGCCCACTAGTAGTATTTAATCTACCTGCCCTAGGCATATGTAGCGCACTCTACCAGGGACTTACAAGTAAATTAAATAGTCAATCATGGATAAACCAATCAGTAGTACAATTTACACAGAGAGCATATGCACTTTAGCACTGGTTAGCAGTGGTAAAGTGCCCAGAGGTCAAAAGCCAACAACAACAGGTCAGAAAAAATAGGAGGAAGGAGGCAAAAAGTTTGGGGATGTCCCTGTCAAAAAGCCAGGTCCAACACTGAGTATATGGTAAACCACTTTACAAGGGACTTACAGGTAAATTAAATAAGCCAAATAGGTGTAATCTAATGATACAAAGTTTTAGGGGAGAAAGCACATGCACATTAGCACTGTTTAGCAGTGTTAAGATTTCCAGAGTCCGAAAGCCAACACAAAGAGGGTCAGATAAATACAATGAGAAAGGGAAAATATTTGGGGATAACCGTGCAGAAAGTGCCATTTCCAACACAGAGCAGCACCTATTTTGTCGGGTGCACCGCAATGTGCCTTATTTTTAAAGCTGGGTACCTTCAGATTTCGCTCAATACTATGTTATCAATAGATTACAGTGGGTGAGACTTAATTTGTGAGTCTCACTCACAGTAGAGTTCCCAAAAACTGAGATCCATAATAAATAATCTAGAGGGGTTTAAGCAGGTCTGAACCCACACTATCATCTTTCAATAGGCATATACAGTACATAATGATGTTGAGTATTTCTTCAAACAACAAAAACTTCTGAGGTAATGAACCTGATGATTAGGTGCCTCCCTACAAGATAGTCATGCATAGCTTGAGTTTCTGATGATATAAATTAACATCTTGTAAAATATTCTCCTTCTTTGGATGTACAGATTTTAGATTATCAATTGGGTTGGGCAAAATATTCTGCTCTGCTCAAGGAATTTGCATCATTTTGGCCACTCAGCATTACTGTTTAACGTGGACTTCTGGCCAATTTCCACCAACCACAGTAAGGCAGAATTGTTCTCCTGCGAAGCTCCGGAATATGTGAACTGGTGAGCGCGAGTGAAATTTTGCATCCCCTAGTGTCATTTTCTAATGCGAGCGTCAGAGGGCTGCTGTTTAAGAAGATTTGCTGCAGCTCGAGTATATTTTCTACTAGATTGGCAGTAAAATCAACGCGAGTGGCCTCAAGCTCTTGCATAATGCATAGTGCGGTTCACACTGATTTTCAGTGCTGCTCGCACCATCAGCACTACATTGCACTGCAAGCTGCATATGTTTCGCCCGTTGGAGTATTCCACAGAATGTAGCAGAGTTTTCCTGTAACTTCTCGGAATTCATGGAGTGAAACACAAGTTTCTAACACTTGCCACCATGGAAAAGCACCATGGCTAGCAACTTCCATACTTAAAGAGTTGTGAGTTACAAAAATAAATTCTCACAGGCGCTCTCGCTCATGACTGGCCTTTAAATGTCAACACATTTTCCTACAAAAAGATGTTTTCAGCTTTGGGCTACTGCATTCTCTAAGTAAAAAGCACTGTTACGGGATCTACTGTTAAACCCATTTAAGTGAGAAATTGGACTACATATTGCTATTGAACTGCAAACGATCAGATTATACACTAGTTCCATGCTTTTCTTCCCATATTCACAGCCCTCCCCTGAAATCCACCCTAACAGTTCCAATCTGACTACCCACCACTGTAGGACTCTCCTTGCTAATAATTGTCATCCAGTCACTTCACAGACGCAGGCTCTGCAATAACAGGAAACAAAAAAAAAAAAGTTGTGCTCATAACCCAATATCTTCAAGCTCAAATGGTATGGACCCCGGAAGTAAATCAATAAATATTCTGCCAGCTTTAAGAATAGACCTCAAACCTGAGTAACTTACTGTGAACATTCCAACAATACTCCACTGTATGCAACTTTTGCAACACCTATAAAACAGTTCAACCCTACTCTATGGTGAGGCAGAACCATTGCTGTATATAAGCACAATAATAAACTTGGCTGGTTCCTGTAGAAAATGGTAAATTCCAGCAGACTTTATAGGGCTAATAAGTAGCAGCCGTTTAAAGATGAATTGACAGCTCACCTTTGTTTCACAGACTTAGGGTTTAGCATGAGCGTACATAGGATCCAGTAAGAACACTAGGGGTGAGATTTACTAAGAGCTTGAGTTGCCCATATGTCACACAAGTTGACACGGGGTAACACAAGCTCTTAAGTGAGATTTACTATGCCATGCAGAGCCACCGTAATGCAAGGCAGCGCAAAATGCGGCCTTGCGCTACTCTCCCCTCAGAAGGTGTTTCAGTGGGTGGCGCATGGGTGTTCCCATGCATCCGACACATCCACCCATGGTTTTTGTGGCAGTCCCAGATTTTCTACAAAAGTAAACCAGTGAATGTGTGAAGATGCTAAGCCTTCCCAGGGAAGGCGTAACAAGGATAAATGTATATATATATATTTTTTTCCTCTTCCTACATGTGCTAATTACTCCAACACAGATAAAAGGAGGAAAAAGCCTCAGAGGATAGTTTTTGTGCTGGAAGGAGTCCTCCACCAAAACCATCCTGCCTGCAAAGCAGGTGCTTGTGCACCATGGCGCCAGTATCAGTGGAGCAGGTTGATAGAGGATAGTGAGATGCTGAGTTATGCCAATGGAGACGTAGAGTGCTCAATACAGATGCTTATCCAGCGCTCAGGAGGGCCTTGTCCAGTCATTAATGCCAGCTCTCCAGACGTGGCCGATGGGTGACTGAAAGATGTGAGTCACAGGAGCCAGGAGTGTAATGTCGTAGGATGGATAGACATACACTGGTTCTTCTGCCTTTTTTGCAACAGAGGTGCACTTCTTTCTAAGGTTGAACAAAAATACAAACTGACGCGCTGAGGTGGTAAACGAGAGATGATAGTGGCAATTCTATTCACTTTACACACATTACATGTAACCAAATCACTTGTTTTCTGTTGTATTATTTTTAGTAGTAATAAAAGATTCCATGGAACTAGTTTCCAATGTAAATATTACAGATTTAGTTTTACTCCTTAATTGCGGAAAATGTTGTTCACGCCTTTTGTAGCTCCTCTAAATTGAATGGAAATTTTGAGAAAATGGGATTTTGGATTGCAAACCATCTCAAAATTATTCTTCCAATATTTAGACAAAAGTATCTCATTTTTAATTTCTGTTTAATTACACTCATTACCTATAGCATAACCACGTGTTTCTGTTGTAATATTCGTAGTAAAGCAATAGAGAATTCCATGGAAATAGATGCTAATTTAAATGTTGCAGAATCAGTTTTGTTCTTTAATTGCAGCAACTGCTATTTAAGTCTTTTTGCAGATCATCTGTACGAAATGGATTTTTTTGTAAAAAAAAAAAAAAGTGTTTTTTGGATTCCAAACCATCACAAATTTGGCCTTACAATATTTAAGCAACGTTTCTATTTTTGAATTTCAATGCTTGAATCCTTAATCAGCCCTCAAGTGAAACCGAAATGTAATTCATTAAGCAACTAAGTGGTGAGTCAAATGTAACAGACATGAAAAATGCCTTTTCATTAATTCACATTGGCTTCGTTGGTTCAGGACGTCAAGCCTCCCATATGAAAGGCTAAAATTAGGTATTTTATTCAAAATGATCTACATGAGAGGAGAATATTTTAGAGTGTATGAAATGCTGAAGGAGGGGTGTGGTTTATGCCATCTGTAATGCTAGTAAAGGAAGCCGCTTGTAATCTTCTACAGAGAACTTTCAAGGATGGGATGAGAAATGTTTGAACAGAATCACCGTTAATTAGCAATTGTTCCAACCTACAATGCAGTGGTCTCCAATTAATTTAAAGTTTAGAGGTTGGTTTCTTGTTAATAGAAACAGAACACTTGTATGAAGGGATTAAAAGCCTTTTAGTAATGCTAGACAACAGTGTGTATAGAGCTGCATTACAATTTTATTCTGAAGATCCAAGAAGTATCGGCTGCAATGGAGGGTCCCGGGGGGAGAGCTAGTCATGGACTAGTCTTTACCCGGGAGACTTTGTGGGTGGAGGCCTGGTGGGACAGGATTGGTTAAGGGGTGGGAGAGGGAAGTCACATGGGGTGGATTGGGGGATGTAAAATGAGCCAGGAGAGGAAATTACGTCCTCTTCTAGCTCATACTGAAAACGAAAGGAGCTTTTGAGTGGAGCTCTGGGAATTTTGATGGATGCTAACTCGCTTCCAACGGTTAGCGCGTCACGTTGCTAGGGCAACGAGGCGCATTTAATGTGACTCGAATGGTGGCACAGCCAGACAATGAACCTGTGGGGGCCACACTGCTGACTCTGGAGGCTTCCAGGCATGCAGACCTCTGGAGGCCCGGTATATTGCGGGAGGCCTGGGTCACTATGGAAAGACAGACCCTGGTTGCGTCAAAGGGCAGGGCTGCTCCCAGGGCCCACAGAGTTGGGTGTTGTTGCGGGCGTGGCTGCGCCTGGTGGGAGTAGCAGTGGGCCCAGCATAGTAGGGGCAGGTGTGACCTGGGGAGTGAGCAGTATGACAGGCAGGTCGTGGATCTGGAGGCCAGGATCAGATAACAGCGGTGGGTGGTGGAGGGGACTGAGGCCTTATGGGAAAGTCTGTGCAGGGCTAGGGCACAAGGGAGGGACCATGCGAGGCAGCTCAAAAAGGCATTTCAGTAAAGGGGGGATTCAGAAAGGGCTGGTAGGCCAGGGCCCGAAGGGGCATTGGCAGTGGGTTCACGCTGACACAGAAGAGGGAGAAGAAGTACAGGGGGCCGGGTTGGGTGGTATTCCCAGTCTAGGCGGCGATGCAACCGGTTGTAGCGGCCAGATGAGCAGTGGCTCAAGACCAGTAGGTGAGGCTGGCATTCAGTTGGTGACACCAGTGGGGAGCATGATGGCCCCAAGGCAATGGTCTGAATAAATAGGGGACTTATGCAGCCCTCCCTACAGTGCAGGATCGAATGTGTGGTGTGCGGCCTAAGGAGTGGACAGCAAAGAAGGAGTCTGTGCAACTTTTCACAGCATCACAACTGAAAAACGAGTGTCCATTGACGTTTATGAAAGTAAGGATGTTTTGTAGTCGGACTATGATGCGGAGAGTGACAACGGGAAGGAAGGTGAAGTGCGTGAGGATGATAGGGTTGGTTGCAAGCAGCTAGCGGGGCCTGGAGGGGATTAACAGGAGGCAGGAGCTGGTGTCTTGCAGACGTCAAGTGTGGATGAAGGAGGCACTCAGGGGAGGAAGAAGCTGACGGCCACAGCTACTAGGCAGCCAAAAGTGGATGTGGACATGCTCACAGATAAAAAGGATTGGTGGCCAGTGTGGGATGCAAAAAGGTGATGTTCACCTAGCAAGGCATGTAGATCGGCGGGCTTGGAGGACAATGTGATTGTAAAGGAGGGTGAACAGCGATGACAGGTGGACACAAAGGGGATGAGGGCAATACAGAGGCGCGATGGCAGGAACAGGTGAGGTTGAAGAAGCCAAAGATGAAGTAGGCACAAGAAACGTTTGTCCTATGTGGGGCTGGCCATGCCTTTAGGGTCTTCACACAAAAAGAACAAGGAATATAGTCAAGTATCAGAACCCGACTGATTGAAAAATCAACAATATTTTGAAAAAACGGCCCTCACCCACAAATTGAGCCATGCTTCATCATAGGGCCCTGCTAACACACTCCAAAAATATAAATCCCCTTTGGAGTGGAGCAGTAAGGGTGGGGGAACATGTAAGCACAAAAGACAAGACCAACAATTATGGCACAGGGACCAAAGACGAGCAACAGAAAAAATATATATAAAACTGACACAGTCTGACCACTTGTCCTATTTTATTCCGGTACAGCATGGACAGGATTAAAATGTTATTGGTGGTGTTTTTAAGAGTTAGTAACCTGTACACCCCAATCTCTGAAGAGGGTCAACATGTTTCGGCCTATTTCTAATGCAAATTAGGGTCATGCGGCCTTCGTCAGGACCTTCGCCCTGTCCCCGTATTATAAGAGAGAGCCCTACCTGTCCTTTGATCAGGAGGCTAGTTAATTCGTGCCGCTAGATCCTCTGTCATTTGTCAACACACTGAGTATTATGTGGGGAAAAAAAAGATTAAGATCCACAAATCAGTGGAGTATGGTATCCTATAACAGTCCCCAAATCTTCACCTTATATGTGTAAGGAAAAGATAATTAAGCTAATTCACTAAGTATAGTTACATTACGTAATAGGAAAGATAACACCTATCTAAATCCACCTGTAATGATTAATTCATATCAATATATACACAACCAAGTGAAATAGTGGTCACTCCCCTTTCCTTTGTCCAGTTTAGCACCAGAGCAGGGACTGGGGGTCCCTGAGACAGTGTAGACTGGATTATGCAAGGAGGGCACCATCTGTGCCCTTCAAAGCATTTCCAGAGGCTCTGGGAGGATACCCCACCATGCCTGTAACACCTATTTCCAAAGGGAGAGGTTGTAACACCGCTCTCCTAATGGAAATACATTGTTCTGCCTTCCTGGGATGGAGCTGCTCAAGCCCCAGGAGGGCAGAAGCCTGTCTGTGAGATGACAGCAG
Source organism: Pleurodeles waltl (assembly GCF_031143425.1). NCBI lineage: Eukaryota > Metazoa > Chordata > Amphibia > Caudata > Salamandridae > Pleurodeles > Pleurodeles waltl. The sequence goes on from NC_090451.1 coordinate 440,717,849, forward strand.
CTGGGGCTGCAGTGGAAACCTCAGAAGGCTGGTATAGCAGTACTGGGGGGCCATGGTGGAGCCCCCAGACTGCATGGAATCGTGCAACCAATACTGAAACCAGTATTGGGCTACAATTCCCAGTTGTTAGACACCACACATGGCCATTTTCGGGGTTAAAATTCTGATGCTACATATATGTATTGACCTATATATAGTGCAAACTTATAATGGCCTTCCCGCACTCACAAAGCCAGGGGAAATGGGCCTTGATGATGTGGAGGTACCTCTGCTAGTGCAGGGGTGCTCTCACACACAGGTACTATGCACCTAGCCTTCAGGGTCGAAAGGTTAGATATATAGGTGATTTATAAGTGACCTGGTGCAGTGAAAATGGCTGTGAAATAGGGCTTACACTATTTCACTCAGACTGCAATGGCAGTCCTGAAGAAGTGTTTGCATGAGCTCCCTATGGGTGGCAAAAGAAATGCTGCAGCCCATAATGATCTCCTGGAACCCCAAAGCCCTGGGTACCTAGGTACCATATACTAGAGACTTATAAGGGGGGTCCAGTATGCCAATTTCGAGTGAAATATGGAGTTCCTAGACTTTAGTGACAAATTTAGAGACAGAGAGAGCATGGGCACTGGAGTTCTGATTAGCAGGACTTCAGTGACAAGTTAGCAAGTGCACTGCCAAGCAGGCCACAAACCATAAGCAGTGGGGTCCTGACTACCAGGATCCCAGTGACACAGTCAAAACACACTGACATTCAGGCAGAAATTGGGGGTAACATGCCGAGAAAAATTGTACTTTCCTACAGGAAGTAAAAGGAGAGTGACACACACACACACACACACACACACACAACACACAGAATTCATACACAGACCATACAAAGAACCAGCTAAAACAAATGTCACAGGACCCACATCAAATTAAAACAAGGACCACAATGAGAATGAATGAACACTGTAATTTGATGCAAACAGCCACCATAATGTATTTTTAAAAGCAAATGCAGGCGTCAATGTCCAGAATGGGCCAATAGCCAGTACAAAGTACAAAAGGGCCACATGGTCACAAGGCACAGTCCAAGGCCCAACTTAACTCCTGACACAAGCTGGAATCCACTGAGCAGGGGCATCATGTTGGAAATGGGCAGGCACCTCAGGGGAAAGGGGGGTGTTGGGGGGAACCTCAGCTGAAGTTGGGAACATGCCCACTGATTCTGGAGGGGCTTCCTTGCCCATTTGTCTCTGGTGGGGAGTTTAAGGCCACAGTCTCTGAAGTGGGGAACATGCCCACTGGTTCTGGAGGGGGGTCCTTGCCCAACAGTTTCTGGAGTGGGTTACATGCCCACTAGTTCTGGAGGGGGCTCCTTGCCCAATTGTCTCTGGTGGGGAGTCTAAGGTCACAGTCTCTGAAGTGGGGAACAGCCCACTGGTACTGGAGGGGACTCCTTGCCCAACAGTTTCTGGAAGGTGGGCTACATGCCCGCTGCTGGTGGAGGTATAACCCTGGCTGCCTCTGCTGGAGGTGAGGGCTCCTTGCCCACTGCTAGTGGAGGTGTAACCCTGGCTGTCTCTGCTGGAGGTGAGGGCTCTTTGCACACTGCTGGTGTAGGTGTAACCCTTGCTGCCTCTGCTGGAGGTGAGGGCTCCTTGACCTCTGCTGGTGGAGGGGGCCTCTTGCCTTTATTTGGTGGTGGAGTGGGAACCTTCCCTTTCTTTAGTGGTGGAGTGTGAACCTTCCCTTTCTTTGGTGGTGGAGGAGGATCCATGTGTCCCCTCTTATGATGGATCCCCTTGGCCTTTGACATGTCACTTGTGTCCTTGCCTTCAGGACTAGGAGGTGCCTCAACTGTCCCCGTCTCCTGTACCTTGGTTTTCACCACCCTAGTCCTCCCTTTCTGAGGTGGAGGTGTGCTCGCAGTAGGAGTGGCAGCCATCACACTCTGGGGCCCCTTTGTGCCAGCAGCTGATGATTTGATGGGAGCAGTGGCAGACTGTTTGGGTGAGGTGCTGTGCTGGATCATTGGGACCCTGCTGTTAAGTGCAGGACGGGGGTGGAGTGGGAGGGAAGAGGTCAAGATGTGCAAGGAAAACCTTCTTAGGGACGTTGGGACGGGATGTGGGAGAAGGGATGGGAATGGAGGTTAAGGTTGAGGGAGAGGCTGTCGGAGGTGTACGTCTGCTGACTTGGGTGCAGGTGCATGAACAGTGTGTGTGCGTGTGAGGTGGATGGCTGTTGGGAGTCTGAGTGCATTCGTTTGTGTCTCTTAGAAGGAGGCAGATAGGGTGGGAGAGGACAAAGGGGACGCGTGGATGGATGTTGTGGAGGTGTCTGCAAGTGAGGTGTGTGTGCTGCTTGAAGCGGTGATGGTGGTGGTGGCTGTTGATGCAGTGCATGCAGGTGTGAGTGCGGATGTGACTGAAGGAGGAGGAGGAGGAGGGGGAGACAGTGGAGGCAGTGGATGTTGTAGTGTGAGCTGCTGTCTGTTGTTTGTGTGAGTGCTTGTGGCCTGAAGTGTGCTTCTCATGTGTGATGTTTTGTGTGCATGCTTGTCTGTATGTGTGCATGGGATGGGTTGGGGTTGAGGAGACTGGGATTGGGAAGTGGTAGTTGGAGGAGGGAAGGTAGGAACAGGGACACTGGCTGCCATCAGAGAGGAGGCCAGAGCCAGAAATGACCTCTGTAGGGCTGCCAACCCACTGTGGATGCCCTCCAGGTAGGCATTGCATTGCTGCATCTGGGATGCCAGCCCCTGGATGGCATTCACTATGGTTGACTGCCCTACAGAGATGGATCTCAGGAGATCAACAGCCTCCTCACTGAGGGCAGCAGGGCTCACTGGGGTAGGGCCTGAGGTGCCTGGGGTGAAGGAGATGCCCACTGTCCTGGGTGAGTGGGCACGGTCAACTCGGTAGGGTGCTACTGGGAGGGCAATGCTGGTACGGGGGTGGTGTCTGTACCTGTAGCTGGGGTGGTTCAAGAGGTGTCCGCCACCACAGGGAGCTTCCATCAGAGGAGGAATCAGAGTCAGTGTTGTCACCTCATGTCTCCGCCGTGGTTCTCCCCTCGCCCTCCAGCCCACTGGTCCCTGCGGTGTCAGTGGACTCTGCCTCCAGGGTCCTGTGGAATGCAGCTCCCTCAGTCACCGGTGGCCCTGCTCCTCTGACAGATGATGCTAATGCACACATGGACAAGATGACAGAAGAAAATGTGAGTGGAGGAGAGAGAAAGGAAGCACTGGGTCAATTACAGAACCAACACTACAGATGGCATACACATTACCATCACACACAGGGATCAGGATTGAGCATTATGCATTGCACTGGCATTCCATTAACTAGGTGCCACAGCAAGATGAGGGCCAACCACCCGCAACTGCACCCCTCCTGGGACCCACTAAGCCCTGTCTGACATGGAATGCCGCATAGCTAGGTTACAAGATGTTGCTATACATCCATTTACCGTGAGCTGGACCACGCAGCAATGTCTGAGCTGGCATTAAGGGGCACCCAGTAACTGAAACCCACCACCAGGATCCCATGCCAGCCAACAAAAATGGTTGTCACGCTCACTGTACCCACCCCCTTGTGGCAGCTGTGCTGCCCTCAAGCACCCATCCAGCTCTGGGTAGGCCACCGCTAGTATGCAGGTCATCAGGGGGTTCAGGTTCCGACAAGCACCCCACCCTCGTTGGAAGGCCACCCCCAGCTGGACCTCCACAGTCTTCTGGGCCCAGAATCCCAGGTCCTCCCACCTTTTCCTACAGTGGGTGTTCCACCTGCTATAGACCCCCAGGGTCCGCACCTCCTTGGTGATGGCATGCTACAATCCCTTTTTCTGATGGGCGCTGACCTGCAGAGGTAATACAGACAGGAGGACACCATACAATCCAGCATATCACACATATGGCCCACAGAGACCATTTCCATCTCCACTGGCACACACATCACCCGGAGCAGTGCATGTACACTATCACCAGACATACCCCCCACCCAAATGAAACACTGCCAGCACACACATCTCCAAGCAACCTTGTTGCATGCATCGTCCCCATGGTGTATTCACCTGTTGGCCCATACAGCTGTCTATGCAGGGGTAGGACCCCATCCACCAGGTGCTCTAACTCTTCCGAAGTGCAGGTAGGGGCCCTTTCCCCAGTCACTTGGGCCATGGTAGGAGGATCCAAACGCAGGTCACAGCAGCACACACAGGGCCTGATTCCAACCCTGGTGGGCGGCGGTAGCCATCCGCCAGGCGGGAACCGGCATTTGGCCGCCATGCGGCCAAAATACCGCTTCCCCCATTTTGACATTCCCGCTGGGCCGGCGGGCGCTAACCAAGTTAGCGCCGGCCGGCCCAGCGGGAATGGGGGCCGCAACACAGGAGCCGGCTCCGAATGGGGCCGGCGGTGCTGCGGCGGTGCGACGGGTGCTAGGCAGACAGTGAAAAGCTTTATGGGGCCCAGTGGCATGGGCAGTGCAGGGGCCCCCAGGGGCCCCAGGACACCCCTTACCGCCAGCCTCTTCCTGGTGGTGAAAACCGCCAGAAACAGGCTGGCGGTACGGGGGTCAGAATCCCCAGGGCAGCGCTGCTTGCAGCACTGCCCTGGCAGATTCTCCCAGCCGGGGCAAAAACGGCGGATGACCGCCGGCCCCGGCAATCCAACAGCGGCTTTACCACCGCGGTCTGAATGGGGATTGAAGCACCGCCAGCCTGTTGGCGGTGCTTCCATCATTCGTGGCCCTGGCGGTCTTGGACCGCCAGGGTCAGAATGACCCCCACAGTGTAGTTTTAGTCCTGTGGAAAGTCAGGAATCAAGTGACGTTGTAGACAGAAAATGGCGGTCACGTCCTTGGCAATGTACACCGTCACCGCTGATCCCCATTGGACACTGTACTCCGTAGATCCCCATTTTAGCCAATGAGGAATAGCACATGGTGCAAGACCTCCTTCTGCCATGATGCCCAATGCCGGCGGAGTCACATCACTTTCACCTGTCCATACTTACAGGACAGGTGCTCGCCATTTTATGGTGTTGGACAACAATCAGGAATTGGAAACTGCATTATTGCTGTAAATTGTACATACCTTGCCATCCACATTGTCTGATTACATACGTGCTCAGTTACACTGAGGTGGTGGTTCCATTTTTCAGTTTGTGACACCCTTCTCACCCTTGTGTCGCTTCGATACCTACCACTGTGGAGTACTAGGAGGAGGAGACAAGACCCCATGCACAGACCACCTGTGGACCTGGCTACACTGGAGGACAGGCACATAATACTCACCTATAGACTGGACAGGGCCACAATCACAGAGCTGTGCACTCAATTGGAGCCTGATCTGATCTCAGCTATCCGTCATCCCACTAGGATCCCCCCTCTTGTGCAAGTTCTGTCAGTGCTCTATTTCCTGGCAACTGGTTCTTTCCAAGTGACAGTGGGCTTGGCAGCAGGAATGTCACAGCTAATGTTCTGAATAGTGCTCGCATGGGTTTTGTCTGCCTTGCTCAAACACATGTGCAGCTACCTAGCTTTTCCCCAAGTGGAAGATTTGGCCACTGTGAAGGCTGGATTCTATGCAATAGGACATATTCCCAATATTATTGGGGCGATTGACTGTACACTTATTGTATTTGTACCCCCCACCCCGGCACAATGAACAGGTGTTCAGGAATCAGAAGAGTTTCCACTCACTCAATGGGCAAATGGTGTGCCTGGTGGACCAGTACATCTCCCACGTCACTGCCAAGTATCCTGGGTCGGTGCATGACACCTTTGCTGAGGAATAGCAGCATCCCACATGTGATGGCACAAGTACAGAGGCACAGGGTGTGGCCGATAGGTGAGCCTGAGTCCCCACCCATTGTATGTCAGTGTATGCCTTCAGGAGTCATCCCCCATACCATTGTGTAAGGCAAATGTTTGTCCCTAAATTCTTGCAGGTGACTCTGTCTATCCAAACCTGTTGTGGCTCCTGACCCCTGTAAGGAATGCCAGGACAGGGGCTGATAATCGGTATAATGATGCACATGGGCGAATCAGGCAGATAATAGAAAGAACCTTCGGCCTCCTGAAAGCCAGGGTCAGATGTCTCCATCTGACAGGTGGATCCCTGTGCTACTCCCCTGAGAACGTCTGCCAGATAGTTATAGTATGCTGCATGTTGCACAACCTGGCCCTCTGACAACACATCCCTTAACTGCAGGAGGAGGAGATTGGAAATGCCCCTGTGGCAACAGTGGACCCTAAGGACAGTGAGGATGATGAGGCAGAGGATGAGGATGTGGCAACAGAACATTAGTAATACAGCAGTACTTCCAATGACACACAGGTAAGACAGTGGAACTGAACACTCCTCTGATTATTTGTGTTTTCAGTTTGGCTGTAGTAGGATGGCAGTCACTTCCTTTACATCTCAACTGACTGGCACCTATGCCTTCTCAATTTGCAGATGTTGCTGTTATTAAAACTGTGTACTGATGTGATGACTACAGACAGCTACATTTCATTATTTGTATGCTTTCACAAAGTTCAGGTCAATTGCACAAGATGTAACTGTTGACATATTTGCACATTTGCATCACATAAAGCACTATCACTCAAGAGTGTTTATTGTAGTGACATTTATAGAAGGAATAGTGCAATGGAATGGGGTGATGGTAGCGGTAAGTGCAGGGTATTGGTCCTGTATTTTTGTAGTATAGGTCCAGGGCCCAAGGGGCCATAGGAAGGGGAAGTGTTTACTTATTATTGGTTGGTTGATTCTGTCAGTTGTTGTGGGTCATCTTGTGACTGCTCCTGTTGTGGTAGACTCCTGTAGAATACCCTTTTAACCATTTTAATGGCTCATGGTTATTGCTTACCTCATTTTCATGATGAGATTAACCCTCCAGGGTTCAATGGACAAGCCAAGTTCTTGCTGCTGCTCGAGTACATTTACTACTCTAGTGGCAGCTTTCTCACTTTGAAAGGTCATGACCGCTTGTGTTGGAGAAATCTCCTTGGGTGCCCCCCTAGCGACTGAAAATCATGCTAGAAGAAGCCAGATCTCATTGACCAGCTTATCATTGACATGCCACACACATGAAAATGTGTTGCCATGAAGCAGTTGGAGGAATTTGGCCAGAACTCCATGGTACTAGCGTAATGCGGAATGGCCACAATTCCACCAACTTTGCCAGAAGAACAAAAATTAGCACCCACCTCTGTTTTACACAAACTGTGTGGTAGTGCCCATTTTTTTAAAGAGTTAATTTATTCATGAAGATCAATCAGAGCTTGCATATTGTTTAGTCTGTGGCACTGGAATTGGCAGCTCAAAACAGATATTATCTGTAAAATTCACTAATTTTGTTAAATTGTGGAAGAACTGAAACAGTTTTCTGCACATCTTGTTGAAAAATTATACATTGATTGCTTCATGTTATTGTGGAACACGCTTTCAATGTTGTATGGCTCAACAATGTGGTAAATCACCACCATATTCTTGGATGAACCAGGGTAGCATGAAATTTTCAATAGTCCTGACATTTGACCTATAAAAGGTCATTGAACTTGATGAGCTTGCAGTATTTGTCAGCGGTACTCAGTCAAGTTGGCCTTTGCAACAAGATACCATGCTGAATTTCCCTATCATACTCAAGTCCCATTTCCAAGGTCTGTGCAGGCAATGTAATTCCTACCTTGTTTGTCTTCCACAGAATTATGATAAAGTGGTGTAGCTTATCCCCAAAGCTATATGCACTAATTATGGAAACCTTGGCCATCTTCATGAGAACAGGGGCGTAGCCCTGAAGGATGACATACACATTAACTCACTGCATGGTATGATCTTCGCTGTTTCTGCTTGACGGGCACACTTGGTTGAGTGGTGAAGTCAAAGCCCTTAATGTCTTTGGACAGATGTCAGGTTTCCAGGTGAACTGGGCCAAGACTTGTGTACTCATTATAACCTCAGACATGACAGTGCTGCCTGCTGTGTTATGAACACGTGGTATTCCTTTCGGAATCATGATTATCCAGATAAATGGCGGTACAAGTATATGATGCAGATTTTGAATACTTGAAGGGAACTTGGGCAGGGTGACAATGGCACTGAGAGGTTGTGTGGAGTTTTGGAAAACACTTAACATACGAGCCATGGGCTTGTTTAGCCCTGGCAAAATGGGAATACAATTTAAATACCCAGAAAAAAACAAAAATAATTCATCAAATAAAGAAAAGGCATGCCATCAACATAAATGGCTGTACAACTCTTAATACAAAGTATTTGTAATACTGGTGCACTATTCAGCCTGGGTTGCCATGTTGCCTTTATATGAGATCGAACATCTTTCATTCCACATTTTTCATCAAGTTTAGAATCATTACAAATAAGGCCAAAAGAAGAAAACAGAAAAGCAAATGATACCTTTTGACAAAGGAATGGGAGGGAGTTCTTATTTCAAATCATGAAAGCTGTGATTTGACAGTGAGAACATCAGCTTCAACTCAAAGCACACAGTGTACAGAGTTTAAAAATGTATTTAAATAATTGATCTTTCATTCAACGTATGAAACAATTAATACATTTTTTAAAATCAGATACATTTTCCTCACAAGACAGTGCTCCAAGGTTTCTCTCACGTTATCTATTTTTATTACTACAGAAGACTGCAGGGTGACTCAAATGTAAAAGTTCATTTACGCAGATATGGAAGAAGTAGCAACAGAAAGGAGTACAAGATCCCAATATTCACAGAATATTATTCTAAGCATTCTGAATATACGTCTCAGTTTGTATCAAATAGAAAACATGAGAAATTGAAATAATTTACACAGAATCCCACAGCATGCTTTTTTACTTATATAGAGCCCTGGTGAATGCCACAAAACATAACAAGGTACAAACATAAAATAAAACTAAAATTAAAGTGTGTGTAATTTTCTAACTCAATGACAATTAGCTTATTTGCTTGAGTTGTATGAATTTTCTGAATTACATAGTTGTGAGAAACAGGTAAATGACTTGAGGGGGCATGCAACCTTACCTCAAATAATAACCACAATTGTCAGGGTGTACCACAAAAGTCACTAAATAAACCTGTGCTTAACCCTTTGGTAGCTTGGCACAAATGCTGCAAGGCTTAATTTAAACTCAATGGTTAAAGTATGTAAGCCGTAATCAAAAAGTAATACTGTGTATATATATCACAAGAAAACCAATTTAGAAAAATAGATTAAATAAAAACTACTAAAATATCACCAGAATGACACAAATCCAATAAGTAGACCCAGCTTATGAATGTCTAAAGTTTGAATTAAAGATAGTACAAAGCATCACCCATGGGTATGTGGTCGCAGTAGTTAAAATCATATTCAAAGGTTAAGGCTGGTCACAATAGACTGTGGGTCGGATACAGCTACCAGGTTGATCTTGGTGGAAAGTTTACTTTAGGACTTAGAATGTGTTCTTGAGAAAAATAATAATTAAATAGGTATCAATGGGGCAAGTTGCAATCTAGATTTGATGCAGGGCTTGACTTCAGGGTGTTGCTCAAGAGCAGGGTCCTGACTTGATCATCGGTGAAGATGGGAAAGTTCCAAGCAGGTGACATCCATGGGTTGCTGCTCAGTGCCTGTCCTGATGAAACTTTCTACCTTATGACAGACATTTTTCTGGATGTCAGATCTCCTTCAGCGGGGTAAAGCAGCAAGTTGAATCTGACCGACATTACAATGTCACAGACTTCCACAAGTTCTTTAAAGGAAAAGTTAGAAAAAAGTTTCTAACTCCCATCCTTTTAGGTTGGACAGGAGGAATACACTCTTACACCAGCCAAGGGTCCAAGACCTAGGCAGTAGCAAAAGGGGGTTAAGATTAATTCCAACAGAGCCTAGAAGCAGGGTGTAGGGCTGGTCCAGTTGGAACTGCCCTTCTAGGCAGTTGCAGGAAATGGCCCTTGGAAGCTTGCTGTGTCTCTTTAACTCAGTCAGGGGGTCAGCCACCTGACTAATACAGACAACAGTGAAGTTTGTCGTCTGATTTTCACAGGTCTAGAAGTGTTTTGAGAGGAGGGCTGTGGGGTCCCCTATCATGCCTAATCCCAGTCTGTGGGTAAAGGGTAAGTATTTGTCCACCCTCTAAATTAGGTCTAATCAGTTCCTCTACCCCACTGGGGTTATATCCAACCTGACTAGAGAGACAAAGGACAGGCAAGCCGAGATGTGAGCTGCATCTGCCAGTAACAGGGAAGGCATTCTTTGAAGTTAGGAATAGCCCCCAGGCTTGCATTTGCAGCTCAAGAAGAGACTGGGCACAGCCCCAAAACAACCCTGCTTAGGAGAGGAACACAGCTCCCCACACCCAAGGTCCTTTGTACATTGTTTGGGAGCAATACACATAATACTGCAGGGGAGCTGTCAGAGGCAAGGTGATACCGGAGATTGGCAGTAATACTTTTCTGGTGTAGGCAGGTTTAGGAAAATGATAACTTTCTATAACTGTCATTTTTAAAATGGTGATATGAAATCTGACCATTAGCATTAAGTTGGATTTTTAATTCCTATTAAAATGAGTCCTTAAATCATTTTTTAGCTATTCCATGCTTATGCTAAGCATCATCAGGTGTTACCTTGTAATCTAGTTTTTTCTATGAGAGGACCAACCCTGCCACAGTGCAAAACGACATTCTAAGATTTTCACTGCCAGGACATGTACAATGTTAAAAATGCATGCCCTACTTTTTAGATACCATGCACCCTATCCTTTGGGCATTTAGGGCCTATGTTAAAGGTGAATTATAAGTACTAAAAAGGAAGGGTTAGGCTTGGCAATATATTTATTATGCTAGACTGAAATGGAAGCTTGAAACTGCACACAAAGACTGCATCCTACTTGTAGCATTAGACGCTAGTTGCAAATAGAACCACATACTAGGGACTTATAAGAAAATTAAAGGTGCCAATCAGAGGTATGCCAGTTATACCATATTTAAAAGGGACAGCACAAGCACTTTACCACCGCAGAAAGAAATTATGGAGAGGCCTATGGCCAACAAAAACAGTGGGTTCTGCTAGATAAGGCAATAAATCTGGGAGAATACCATATAGAAATTGTTATTTCCAACACATATAAGGAAGTTTATTTCATTTGCCATTTTCAGAATCCCTTTCAGAGGTCCACAGGGCAAGCAGGAGCTACTGGGCCCTACCTTAGATGTTGAGGGTTCTTACCTCTGTTGCCACAGGTCCAATCTACTATAGATTCTGAGCAACTGGGCCTAGTATCCCTTCAGCAGTTGACTCTCAGTGGTAGTGCGGATCGAGCAGTTCAAGGGTTCTCAAGGAGAAAAACATTCAAGTGCAGCAATAAATGATTGCCCCATCAAATACTTGTTTTCATGAAAAAAGGCATATTGAGATAACAACACTAAGTAAAATATGAAATTCTCAAACAATACATACAGTCTGCTGTGGCCAGGGCTCAAGTGTTGCAGTAGGCAGTTACTGAGTCTCACCTCCCACTCTCTAGCAATAGTGATTATTCCCCATTTACAATAGGTGTTATTCAGGTTAAGGCTCACTAGATGGCTGAGGCTTCAGAGTCTAACTTCGACTCCAATTAAAGACAAAAGTGTTCCAGTGCTGGAGCGTTTATTGGTACGCAAGTTCTTCTAGCTAATTCTGGCCCTTTAGTCAGTCCTACCGGCACCAGCAGGATCTGCTGGCCTGGAGTCTCCGAAAGTGCCCCCGTTGTGGGCACTAAAGCTGCTGCCTCCAGTGAGTATCACACATGCAGCACTGCAGGGGCAGTATTCAGGTGTCCTTAAGTTCCTCAGATGCACTCTTGTGAGGAAAGTGGACTGGGGACCTCTGCACTCCTTCAATGCCAGTAAGTTTCCTTGGATTTCAACACTCCTGGTACAGATCTTCAGTTGGGGCTTGGGTCTGCTCTAGTTGGCATTACAAGCCTTTTCTTCTCAACAATGCGCTTGACCATCAACACAAATTGCCTTTTGCCCAATGGCCTATTGCATATGGTGTCATTGCCCACACTCTGCAGATGTGGTACAGCCCAAATGGAGCAGCAGTAATCTTCTCACCGGCTCCATGAGACAAATGTGTTCTTAAACTTTCCTCCTCACACAGGCTACTACACAATTTGTGTGGAAGCCATCTCCTCACACGTTACTTCTGAGATCCAATTGCCAGGATCTCCCATTGGTCCTTGCTCTCTCATGCAACACACTGGCCTTGGCAAGCAGGCAGGCACTGGTGTTCCAGGGCCAGGAGGTCTTTGATTCCCTGGAAAATGTCCCCTCACCCAGCTGGGAGTCTGGCAGGCCTTAGCCTATATGCTGGTCACAGGCAGATGTCTTGCTGAGCTTCCTGACTGGTTGCTTGACAGTTGAACATTTTGGGGTCTTGGCTTTTTACAGCCCATTTCCAGACTCTAAATGTAATTTAGAGTCTGAGTCTTTGAGCTTTATTTTCGGGAACTGCTTCCTTTTGAAGTGTCCTCTCCTTTTCCCTGCCCTTCATCCAGAAAGCAGTATGTCACAGCAGGAGCTAATCCTAATCTGATAGCCCCACAACACAGGCAATGGGAGTGACTAGAGGTTCACACCTGTATGTCAGCCACAGTGATATGTGCATCAAAAGTGTGTCCCAAGTATCAGCCCTACTCTTTATGTTTCTCCTATCTGCACCTCCTTCCGAGATATGCCCAGGCCCATTCCCAGTGACATCTCTTTGAATTAAAGAGCACCCTTTTAAACTGTACAGAAAAGCATGACTCTCCCTTTCTCCAGTGTGCTCCACCCAGCTCACAGGAATTTAGCAATCCACAAATCTGTCTGGGGGATTTATCTACCTCCTCATGCTCCTCCAATCATATCTGGGTCTCCTAAAAGAGAAACCAGAAATGTCTATGTATTCCATCATTTACAAGCACAAATATGCCCAGCACATGGAAATAACACCCACCCACTGCAGAACACAGCATCTTCGACGTATTGTACCATTCACAGGCACATATACACCCAGCACATGCATCTGACAGACATGTACTATACAGCACTACATGCTCACCTGATGCAGGCTAAGATTGAATTAAGCACACAGCAGCAGAATTTGGTAAGAGTGAACCTATAGGCCTATATCTAGTGGCACAGGTAAAAAGGCCCATTCACTTCTACTGCTCACTACACAGTATGCTGCCACCCCGTGCTTGTGCTGCTTAGCTCCTGGCAAAGGCAGCATTCTTCTACCACTGTGAGGGTAGCACTTAGGGTGTCCCTCCTGGGCCAAAAAGACCACAGTCTGTGAGACAGACCTGTTGTGATGCACACGTAAGATCCATGCTCGTCCATGACACCAAAATTCAGTACCAAAGATCCAGACATCATTGAAGCTGGGGGCACTCAGGGCAAGGTGACAGGTTAATCACCATACAAGGGTGCTGTCCCAAAATTCATGAAATTATGTGATGTATGTTAAGGGTACTTAACAAATATACTTCTTTGCCAGTTAGTGTGAGCTCTTATTCTGAGTACATCCAATAGAATGCACTGAAAGCATAAATTGACTAGAAGTTAGGTTTTACAACCTAACAATTCATACATAATTATTTCTATAAAAAAATGAGAAAATGATCCAAAATGAAGGAACTATGGATTTTGTACAAGTAAAACATTACCAAATAGTAAAACATTTAGGTAGTTAGCTAGCTCTCACACATGCATTATACATTTGTAAAGAAATAGCTTATCCACCATGTATAAGAACATAAGTCATCTTCTTGTATGTGTTTAGAGCTTAAAACAAGAAAAAAAGTGCCCACGCTTATCTGGCAGAAATCTATCAATGGTGGAGTCCATTAGTATCACAAATCCGATCACAAAAAATAGATAAAACAGGGAATTTACAAATTAAGTGTACCATATAATTTGTGCATTTGGATGCTGCTAACATTTAGCTGAATCAGATAACTGAGTTTACTTATGATTTAAAGAGTACCAATGCCAGAGCCTCAATTATGAGGCCGCAGAAATTTCTGATATGTGGGATAATTTCTGATAATAATCAAACCTCAGTGTTGGATTATAAATGATGTGAGGATTATCACATCCAACACTGGGGCTCCCGCAGTCCAGGTCTTATTTGTTAAACGGCATGCATTCACACATATCCCTTGTTGTGATTCCTTCGGGAAGAACTAAAAGGTTGTGATACATTGCCAGTCTAAGAGGGTGACTCCATATAGATTTTGGCATTTTCATTTTATATTTTTCAAAATATTCTCTAGCATATACATGGGTCCTACTGTTAATGATACAAATACATCTCTGGAAGTAATCCATTAAAATAGGTATGTAACCATAAGAAAACTCATACACTCTCTTTTAACTCCCTATAGTGATTAAGAAACAGGGTAAAATCATAAATATTTTTATCTAAATTCTCCTAGTAGTTAAGTTGTACCTATTCCCCTGAACTCTTGGTCACCCCATTTAAGCATTTTCCCTTCTAGCCACAATATCTAATTATTCCAAAGAAAAACGTTTAAGCATCTTAAGTAAAATGGGTGTGTGAGGCCAGCCCTAGGTGCTTACTTGAAAAGCCAGGTCTTCAGCTTCTTGAGAAAGTCAAGAAGAGTGGCGGAGGCTCTGATGTTTTGTGAGAGGTTGTTACAGGCTTTAGGGGGTAATTACGAGAAGGCACAGCCCCCTGCTCCTCTATTGTGTATAAGTGGGGTTTGTGCTAGTGAGAGACCGGCAGAGCGCAGGTGTCTGGAAGGCTGGTGGAAGTAATGCAGCTGTTCAGGTAGGCAGGGCAATTGTTGTGGAGAGCTTTGTAGGAGTAAGTGAGGAGTTTAAAGTGTATGCTCTTGTGTATCGGGAGGCAGAGGAGTTCCCTAAGGTGTGATGTGTTATGGGCTCGACATGGGAGGCTGTCGACCCATCTGGCTGCTGCATTATGGATGGTCTGCAGTCTTCCTATGTGCTGAGTGGTAATCCCTGTGAACAGAGTGTTTCCATAGTCTAGTCTGCTGGTGATGAGAAGTTGGGCGAACAGTTTGCTGATGTTGTCTGGTAACCATTTGATGATTTTCTCAGCATCCTTAGTGTGTTGTTGCAGGCTAAGACCACTCTGTTGACTTGGGCGGTCATGTCCATTTGTTGTCTATGATAATGCCAAGATTTTCCCACTTTCGAGCAGAGGGTGTGGGTAGGTCCAAGGGCTGTAGGCCACCAGTTGGAGTCTCATTGCGAGGCATTCTTCCCAAAGACTGTCACCTGTCTTGTCCAAGCTCAATTTGCGGCATATGGGTTTCATCCAGGTTGCTACTTCTGTCATGTGGTAAACTTGTTCATGGTGTTTTGCATGAGAGGGACCACATCAGTTGCATGTCACCTGCGTAGATGAGGATGTTTATGTTGGTAGCTCAAATGACATCAGCTAGTGGGTTGGGCTCAGAGAGGAGGCTGCAGGACTCCGCAAATAAGATATTGTGCTCCAGAGGAGTAGCAGAGCATGTTGAAGGCTGGGGTCCTTCCGGTGAGGAAAGAGCAGATCCATTTGTGGCGAATCCCTGAAGGTCTGCTTTGTAGAGTCATTGGATTAGGATGGGGTGGGAGACTATGTTGAAGGCTACTGGTAGGTCTAGAAGGGTGAGACCTTTGGTTTCCCCCATTTAGCATCATCCAAATGTCATTTGTTGCAGCTATATGGGTAGTTTCCATACTGTTTTTGGATCTGAATCATGATTGTGTGGTGTTGAGAAGCTGGTGTTTGTCAAGGTGGCCGGAGAGGTGCTTGTTGATGCCTTTTTCCAAGACTTTTTTCAGGGTAAGGAAGGAGGGATATCGGTCTGCAATTGGAGAGTTTGGTTGGGTCAGCCAAGGGTTTCTTTCAGTAGGCATTAACAGCTGCATGGTTCCTTGGCTCTGGGAATGTGGCAGTACTGATGAAGGTGTTGAGGATGTGGTGGGGGTATCACTGATAAGGATTGCTCCTTTGAAGAAGGCGTGGTGGCTGCAGAGTGAATGGGCTTTATGATTGTTGTGGATTCCTCTGTATTAATGGTGTCTAATGTGGCGATTGTGTTGACTTTCTTCAACCCTGGGAGACTTCTGAAGAGGGCTAGGTCAGCAGGATAGTTGCTGTATATGGTTGCAATTTTGCTGCTGCGCAGATCTTGTGATGGGATGATGTTCCCAGTGACAGCTGTGGGTACCTTTGACAAGTGCAAACATTTCTTTTCTACTTTTGGAGCTGGCATTTTGTTGTTCAACTAGGGCATTTATGATAGTTTCTCAGATTATCTGGTGATATCTCCTGTGGCTTTGAAGGTGTCTTTTTCCACATCCCCTTTCCTGGTTCTTCTTTTCTATTTTAGCTATCTGCAGTGTTGCTTAGTCATTTTGAGGTCTTCTGTGTACCAGCTGGCTTATGTTCTGTTTATTTCAGTGTAGCTTCATTTCTTAAGGAGCAGAGTGTTGGGGCAGTTGATGATCCACTTTGGTTCTCAGTGTTGCATGCCAGGATGTCTGTGGGTTCTGGTTTGTTTTTGTGTAGGACATTCGTTCAGCTCCTTTGTTAGGTTGTTCCAGTGGCGATGTGTTGAGCCCACTGTAGAGGCCCTTTGGACTAATAGATGTTGATTGTAAAACTACTTAAATAAATTCAATATATTTCCTGAAAAGTGAAAGAGTATGATTGGAAAGAATACAGTTTAGTCTTAATCTATGCCCCCTGTAAAGAAGTGCATTTGATAGCATATTTTACCACATGCAGTGCCCTGAGGTGTTTTGCATAAGTTCACACTCTACACATACCATATAAATACATACATATCTTCTCCCATAAAGCATGGATATTGTCCTTGATCATATCTTACAGACCTCTGTTGAGCACAGCACCTAAGCATGCTATTTCTTTTGAGGCTCACTGGAAATGATATAACATAGCCTCCACATCATTCATAGCATACCTCATGTATTTGATACTGACTTCACAAATAAGGCTTGTAAGAAATGGCTGGAAAATAGAATGTGCAAGAAGAGAACAGTATACGTACAAATATATAAATAGACTGGTTCAGTGTATTACTTCATGCACCTAGTATTCAGCCAATTTAACAAAGTCAAAATAGAAAAAAAATGAAGAAAAAATATCAAGCCCAAAATGTAGAAAGATAATGAAGCAGAGAGTCCACGTGGTGTTCAGTACAGATCAAATCCCATGTTTGTTTCTCAGTTTTTCCTCTAGAGCAGACAAAAAACATGTTTCCTTTTTGATCCAAAGTAGCAGTGCGGAAGGCTCAGAGTCAGATAAGTATACTTTTTTAATACGATCCTTAATATTCATGCATTGCACACTAGCTCGTTGCCCAGACAAAGGAGTAATGACTTGATTCTTGTCTTTCTGTGCTCTTTATCAGGTACATTTGCGGAGATTTCCTCGAGAACGAAGAGAGTGCTGGAGAATCCACCGGAGGAGAGGCCTGTGAAGAAATGCCATGATGGCATGCAGTCGGAAGAAGAGAGCTGACAGATGATGCCGTGATCGGCAAAGCAAGAACCAGAGGTACAGGAAAGGAGAGGGATAGCTGCAGGACAAACAACATCTAGAACGTCAAGCAGCTTCCTGCCCGTCGATGCTGTCTTTATTCTCTGTGCGCTCCGCCCATGCTGCAGTCAGAGGATGGCTCGGGGAATCAGCAGGCATGAAAATAAGATCTTCTAAGAAGAGCTTAAAATCAGATATGGTTATTTTAATGTAAATTTGTATCCCCAATCTAAGTGCAACTGGGCTGATACTTATGGAGAGAAGCAAAAGTGGAGAAAGGGTTCAGACATGCTAGTATCCTGTTGTACTTGGAAGTTCATTTATCAGAGGCCACAAGATACAGCCCTTGTAATGGTGTCTCTATACAAAGTTTGGACATTACCAGAAACCATTCTCATTTTATTAAGTCTGGGCATGAAATAAAATAAATAGTCCAAAAATGCCCAATCAAAGATCTGAAGACTGTATAACAACATACAGATGCTAGCATAGTCTTAGGAGAAACAGACTCCTGGGATTTTAATTATTTCATGTTTTTAATTTCTGGAATTTATGAATGTGCAGGAGTAAACAGCTGGAAGAGCAAATACCACAAAATGGTCACAGATGTGGTTATGCCATAATGCTCATGCCTACAAATAATATAATATAATGTAATATAATATAATATACCCAATAAAGTAGTTAAAAGTGCAATTTCGTACAAGAAAACTATTTCATATACAATAATATTTATATATTTTTTATATATCTAGAAAACGATATTCCTGCTTTCTGTATTCAGCCCCAATATATTTTTGAGTTGCCAATAATCTTGACTCAATATTCTTGCATCTTGATATTTAAGGAAAACAACATATTCCCTGGTGCTTGCAGCGAAGAAAAGAGAGTACATTTTTCCTTGTCTATAAAGTTTGTTGGGCAGTTTACATGAAAGGATAGAATTGACAGAGATGGTGATGTAGGTGTACCTATTTTTCTAGATTGGCCAGACTAACGTACTTTAGCACTTTGGTTTTACCAGTAGGTCGTCTTGTCTTTCTTGTCTTTTGTTCATGAGATGAACACTCCAAATACAGAGGTGTAAGAGACCTATGACCTGATTTAAGAAGAGTGGTGTTTCACACAGCGCAGCACCACTTTTCTTGTGCCCCTTTGCACCCCCAAGGCCACTTTAGATATGACGCACTATGGAGGTAGTTAGGGGAACTAGTGTCAACATTTTTTACTCTAGTTCGGAGCTTTGCAGGATTAGCGTCAATAATTTTGATGCCAATCCTGCAAAGCCCATTGAGGCCCATTCAAAACAATGGTGTGCATTATTTTAATGCCTGCTCTAAGTAGGCATTAAAAGTGCCCAAAAAAAATGATGCAAAGAAATCTCTTCGATCCCCCCCCCAAAATGGGGAATGCCCCCTTTGCATACATTATGACTGGTGCAGGCATAATATAGCGCAAGGGGTTACAATGTGGCACAATGAATGCAATGCACCACTTTGTAAATTTGGCACAGCAATTTTAGCCTCGTTGGGACACATTAGCGTACAAAACAAAAATAATTACACTAAGGTGGTGCAAGAAGGCGCTAGGGGCTCTTAAAGAAGGCCACAATGTTCCCCAAGGTTGTTATAAAGGACTCCTCATGTCCAGTCAAGCAATATGACCTGGGTTTGAGTATGTGCATGTGCAAATCAAGGGCTTACATTCGATAGTGTGGATAGATGAGGGTTTAGGTGTGGAGCAAACCAGTAAGGAGTCATGAAAACGTAGGATGATAGTCATTCAAAACATTTGTATTTGTGATCTGATGGAGACCCTTTGCCATTAGCCATCAGTACATCAAATGAACACTGAACCCTATAAAGCAAGGTTCCCACTAGTAATATGCTGCATTTCACCAGTAAAAGATTACAATATATGATCAATGTCTCACACACGGTCTCTTATTTCTGCCTGTTGAGCACTCATATTGAGCTTTCCCTTTGACCAAAAATATTATCAAATATAGTCATTGTTCAATAACTAACATTAAGCACAAAACAGATCGAAGAAACACTCAGAGAGTTAACTTATGTTGTTATGCCTAGATCTTGAGACCACACATGTTAAAGTGAGTACTCTACAACTCCCGGTCAGTGAAACAGGAAAACAGTTGCTCATTAAATTATGAATTACCTCCCGTCCCTCCCTCGCCTTCCTTTTAACCAATGAGGCTTCCTGCCTCCCTCTAGACCCTCCCTTCCCCTTTTAAAACTCCCCCCACCCCTACCACCTAGACTTACCTTTTCTCTTTTCCTCCATGGCGGGGCCTGGGGGGCATCGATTCCTGCACTCCTCGGGGCGCGGAGCTCCTCGAGGTGTGCTCTGGCCGGTCGTGTCTTCGACGAGCAGACGGGGCTGCTTGTGGGACGCGTCCTGGGAGTCGGCTGACGGGGTCAGTCGGCTCTTTGCGGCTGGGGCGTCTATTTGCGGTTCCTCAGCCCGCGGAGCCGCACGGAGGGGCCGGTTGGCGTTTTTGGACTTCAGGAACGGGTAGGACGGGCGTTCTGCCCGCAATGTTAACTGATTGTGTGCATTTTTGATTGGTTACAGGATTTTTTAGGGGAGGTCCTGTCTCCTGTATATTTGGTGGTCGGGGTCAGTGAGGTGGTAGTTCGTTTTGGGTTTGCCATGCCGAAGGTTCCAGCTAAACGACTCAGGATTGTTTCTTCCTCCTCATCAGGGGAGGAAGGTGCTGCTACCATGTCGGCCCCTGGGGGTCACCAGGTGCCGGGGGGTGGTGCTGCACCACTCATGTCCAGGGAGGAGGTGCAGGACATGATAGAGGTGGCTGTTTCTAGGGCTCTCCAGGTGGGGATGGCCACGCCTCCTCAGTATAAAGCATCTCATCTTCCTACTACTGCGGAACGGTCCTCTTCGGATGATGAGGAGGGGGAGGGTCCATCTACTTCTTCCGGGGGGAAGTATGTCTCCAGGGAAGAGATGTGGGAGGTGATGTCACATGTTCGGGACAATTTGGGCTTTCCAGTGTTTCAGCCTACGAGCTCTGACTCCCTCTTGTTCCCTCAGTATCAGACGCCTTCTAAGTTTCCCATGCCTTTTCAGGGACCTGTGAAGGATATATGGTGTTTCGGGAATGGAAGGATGTGGATAGAGCTCAAGTTCCACGATTCCTTCAGAAACTTTATCTGCTAGAAGGGGAGGATGTACTGCCTCCCTCGGTTCGCCTGGATTCCATATTGGCAACCCTAATTGGCAAAACGGCAGTCAATCCGGAGGATTGTGTGCCTACGTATGCCACGGATCGTAAGGTGGATTCTGGTCTCAAGAGGGCTTTTGCGGCTGAGAATCTGGCTCTGAGAGCGGGTATTTATTCTGCTTATGCAGCCCAGTCATTGGTGCAGGACTTTGATAAACTGTCAGTTGCTGTTCAGGAAGGTGCGGAGTGCTCCGAACTTCTGGCTGGTATGGAGCAGCAGGCCAGGTTGTTAGCGGACGTATCGTCGGATGTGGTCCGTACTTCGGCTTTGGCATCGGGGGCTTTGATTGGGGCCCGTAGGTCCCTCTGGTTGCGGTCATGGAAGGCGGATCCTGGGGAGACGTCTGCTCTCCTAAGACTGCCCTTTGAAGGTCGTAGCTTGTTTGGAGATCAGTTGCCTTCAATGCTTTCCAAGACATTTAGGAAAGGAAGCATGCCTTACCTTATAAAGGGGGATCTGCTTCGGGCAAAGGGTGGAAGAAGCATTCCCGTTCTTCTCCCAAGATGGATGCAAAGTCTTTTTCTTTCAGGAAACGTCGTTTTCAGCCCCGTTTTTCCCCTAAGAAAGCTGCTCCTTTGAACCGGGGTGGGATCAAGAAGGGGTCCTGACAATCACTGTGGGCCTGGCATAGGGCAGGTTGGGGGAAGGCTGAGACACTTTCTTTCCGCTTGGCAGGAGAGTGTCAGCGATCATTGGGTGCTGGACATTGTGGCCAATGGTTACCTCATAGATTTCGATGTGATGCCTCCCGATTCAGGGGTGCGTCCCACTCCTCTGCCTGCGGTCGGGGCACGGAGAGAGGCGTTGTTGGACGGAGTCTGGGACTTACTTGTCAAAGGGGCCATTTCCCGCGTTCCTCTGGAAGAAAGGGGTCGGCACTTATTCTGTCTTGTTTCTAGTTCAGAAGGTGTCAGGGGTTTTTTGGCCTGTTCTCAATTTGAAGGGAGTGAATACCTGGATCAGGACGGTACATTTCCGCATGCTGTCAATTCAGACTATTTTTCCGATGGTCAGTCAGGGGGATTTTCTGGTGTCACTAGATCTGCAGGATGCATACCTACATCTGCCTGTGGCAACGACTTCTCAGCGGTTCCTACGGTTTGCTGTGGGCCTGGAGCATTATCAGTTTTGTGTACTGCTTTTCGGCCTCAAGTCTTCTCCCCGGATTTTTACAAAGGTGCTGGCCCCCCTGGTGGCTTTGCTACATTCAGAAGGGGTGTTTATTCATCCTTTACTAGATGACATCCTAATACATGCACCCTCTCAGGGCCTGTTGAGGAGGCAGGTGGCCCGGGTTCTGGTGGTCCTGCAAAACCACAGGTTTTTGATCAACTGAGGGAAGTCAGATTTGGTTCCTTCCCAAGATTTGGTTTTTCTAGGGGCTCGGTTTCGGACTCTTCTCAGTTTGGTGACAGTGTCAGAAAAGAGGTTAGGGGTACTCCAGTCCCTGGTGAAGGAAGTCGTGTCGCAGTCTGCTCCCCGTGCGCTTCTATGGTTACGTCTGCAAGGTCATTTGGCGTCCGTAATATTTCTGGTTCCTTGGGCGCGATTCCATCTTCTTTGCTTGATGAACTGGTTCCTGAGAAGGTGGATGCCAGGTTCTGGTTCTCTGATGACCCGAATTCCGGGGTCAGGGTTGATTCGCAGGGAGTTGAGGTGGTGGTTGGAGTTCAATCATCTTTGGGTAGGGGTGTCTTTGTCTCCTCTGAGCCCAGTGGTGGTAACAACGGATGCCAGCCTCTCAGGTTGGGGTGCTTGGATGGGGTCGGCACAGATTCAGGGATTTTGGTCCCCACTGGAGGCCAATCGGTCGTCGAATTGGCGCGAGTTGAAGGCAGTGTTATTGGCCCTAATTAATTTCCAGGTGTCCCTGAAGGGAGTTGTGGTTCTTATTCGGTCAAACAAGTTAGTGGCCAAGGCTTATGTCAACCGACAGGGGGGGACCAGGTTGAGGGCTTTGTTCATTCTGGCCAGGAAGATTTTTGTGTGGGCTCAGGAATGGGTTCCTTTGCTCTGGGCTACCTACATTCGGGGGGTGGTCAATGTTATGGCGGATCTGCTAAGCAGGGTGATTCCTTCCTCACAACTTTTCTCCCTCCGGAGGTCGCTGTTTCTTCATCTTGTTCGTCTCTGGGGTGTTCCGGTGTTGGATGTGTTTGCATCCCCGGAGAATGCGAAACTCAGTCGCTTCTGCTCCCGGTTTCAGTGTCCTCAGGCTTGGGAGGAGGACGGGATGTCGTGTCCTTGGCCTCGGGGCCTTTCGTACGCGTTCCCGCCGTTTCAGCTGATCCGGTCCTTTCTGTTGAGAGTGAGGCATCTGGGAGCCAGGGTTATCCTGGTTGCGCTCCATTGGCCGAGGGCGAATTGGTTTCCATTGTTGCAGCTGATGGCATCCTGTCGGATGTGGCCTCTTCCTCTTTGTCCGTCTCCCCTGGAGTTTCCTTGCCTCTCACAGGGGTCGTTGAGGAGGTTACACTTGACGGCCTGGAAGTTGAACGGCGGGGTTTGACGGGTCTGGGGGTGCCAGTGGGTTTGAGTTCTACTTTACTGGCGTCAAGGCGGCGTTCCACTTTGATTTCGTATGGTAGGCAGTGGAAAGTTTTTTCTTCCTGGTGCGTCCGGCATACTTTGGATCCTACCTTCGCTTCTATATTTGATGTGATGCAATTTTTACAGGATGGTGCACAATTGGGGTTGTCGGTGGCTTCTCTGCGGGTGCAGTGGGTGGCTATTCAGGCGTTTAGGGGTCCTTGGCGTAATCTGTCAGATGATGGTCATTTGATGCCTAGATTTTTTCAGGGGCTTCTTTATTTGTTTCTGAGCCCTGTACACTCTTTTCCTTCTTGGGATCTTTCTTTAGTTTTGGATGCGTTGACTGCTGCCCCTTTTGAACCTCTGGGGGACTGTGACTTGCGCCATCTTTCTTTGAAGACGTTCTTTTTGGTGGCCATTGCTTCGACCCGCCGTTTAGGGGAATTGGGGGCCTTGGCCTGTTCTTTTCCTTATTGTAAAGTTTTTCCAGATCGTGTGGTGCTTGTTCCGGTTCCTTCTTTGTTCCGAAAGTTAATTCTTCTTTCCATGCTCGCCAGGAGGTCATCCTTCCTTCGTTTTGTCCGAATCCCTCCTCGGATGAGGAGGTGCGGTTTCATTCTTTGGATGTGCGCAGGGCATTGTTGGAGTATCTGCGTGTGGTGGCTCCTTTCCGTAAAGGTGATTCGCTTTTTGTGAATTTCGGTCCGGCCCGGAAGGGTGAGAAGCCTTCTACAACTTTGTTGAGTCGGTGGGTGAAGTCTCTGATTCTGTTGGCATATTCGTTTAAAGGGGTGGTTCCTCCCCAGGGGATTCAGGGCCGTTCTACCAGGGGTATGGCGGCTACAGTGGCTGAGCTTCAGGGGACTTCAGTGGTGGAGATTTGCAGGGCCGCCACTTGGGCCTCTCCCTCAACATTTGTCCGGCATTCTAGGCTGACGGACTTGGGTAGTTTGGAGTCGGTGTTGGGTAACCGGGTCTTATCCTCTATGCGGTAATAGGGGTAGGGTCTCGGGGGTCTGTGTGCATTGTAATAAACTTCTTGCAACTCAGTGTCCGTCTCCTGTGTTTTTCTTGCTATGTCTCATTGGTTAAAAGGAAGGTGAGGGAGGGACGGGAGGTAATGCGTCCATTTCTTACGATAATGGCATTACTCCTAGTCCTACTCCCTCGCCTTCCTTTCCGTTCCCTCCCCCCCCCCCCCCAGTGCGGACTGTCTGAGTTGCTGCTTGGGCTTGGTTTTTGTACAGGAGGTGGTAGGGGTCGGGGGGTTTTTAAAAGGGGAAGGGAGGGTCTAGAGGGAGGCAGGAAGCCTCATCTGTTAAAAGGAAGGTGAGGGAGTAGGACTAGGAGTAATGCCATTATCGTAAGAAATGGACGCATAACCCTCCAATCACGTCTCTATCAGCAGTATTACATATCTCTCAACCACTTTTTGCGTGTTATACAAACCACTTCTTAACGACTTAACCTGACATCACATATGGTGTCATGAACTAAATAACATGACCATTCACTAGTGTTTAAAAAGCAATCCTGATTTTTCCCCCACCCCGTTCGTCCACTAGTATATTCCAGTTGCCTGGTACCGAAGGGCGTGTAACCTCTTCTAACCTGCCCTTTCTTCTTTTTGTAATATTTAGGTTGATAAGTCACTCTTTGGCTGGGAGGATGGTGGACCATTTTCCCCTTGGGAGGTATCTAGGTCTGAGTTACCAATCCAATCCGGTTGCTAGCTCCTCAGGGTCATTATGTTGCTTTGTTTTTATCAACCAATATCAACATGGGAGCTGGTTGAAGCAGCCCGTAGTATATATCCCACTTATCCAAGCAAGGTCTAACTGCCACAACCTTCTTTTTTTCTGGTTTCACTTGAAAAGTATTGCAAAATGCATATTTAATGGTCTCCTTTATTAAACGGCCTTGCTACTTGCCCATTATTGTCACTTGTCTTGCCAGTTGGTGTTGCACAAAACAGGTAATACTTTGCCTAGGTCCAATTATTTTGCCTCAGTTTCTCATTTGTGATCTGTAGGCTCTCTTAATTTGAAGGGGGATCACATGAAAACTGTGTGAGTGTCAGGATAGAACACGATGATCATGTGAATTGCTTTAGGTCTCTTTGGTTCCCTGGGAATCGGCTGCTTTCTCTGTAATTCACATCCTCCAATTCCGTTGTTTTCTTAAGAAAGTTATGGTAGTTTTGTTCACAGGCAAGAGTGCCAAGTTTTGTGTTGAATGAAGTAATATTACTTCTCAGAGATTGGATCTTTATCTTTTGTTGCTGTCATTAAACCAGTGAAATGTTTTATTTTGGCAAATTCTTTCATTAGAGCCTCGGCAGAGCGCCACTACCTGACCGGTTTTGGTTCACACATTAGAAGTAGACAGATCCTTACACTCAGTGTTAAGCTACAGGAGTAAAAAACCTAAAAACAGCCATTTTGCAGCTGTCTAATGCAGACTATTATGCTCACAAGTATTTATTTATGCTGATCATTTAGGAAGTAAAAAACCAACATAAGAGTAGAACCATTTATTGTATAAATTCACTCTAGGAGTTTAGTAGATATATATTGTGAGAAAACAACAGCTCAATGGGGAATGATTTCCTTTCGAAGCTTCTCTACCAGATGCAGGTGCACAGTGGTAGGGGACCAGGCAGGTTCTGAGCTCTTCAGTTCTATTTCCATGCCCCAATATTACAGCCAACATTTTCTGTTTCACACAAAGCTCTGGGGATCTCAATCCACTGCACCCTCACCCCGTCTGCATTACTCCTTTCCCTCCAGTAAGTTCTCTGGTACCTAAAAGGTTCTCCTTCAGTCTGATCTTCACTGCTGTCTGCCTCAGAAGCAGCAACTGTCCAGGGTAGGTTTCATGGGAGTGTGTGATTTTGTCACACACCATAAATATTGATACTGTGGGCTACATTAGTAAATGGGTCTGATAATTAGCATTCATTATGGGGTTCCCCTAAAATGAGAATGACATGAGAATTTTGTTACTTAAAGCTTCAAAAGCCACATGTTCAACTATTTACCAGTCATTTTTGCCCTTGTAAATGTTGTCAGATTTCATCTGTGTTGGAAAGTATTATTGGTAAGGGCAGTTATGTACCTGCGCCTAACTATAGGCCACTAACCCCCACTTAGTTCCATTTAGGTCTCAATAAATTAACCCCAGCTCATCCCTTGACAGCTTCGCAACAAGCGTCAAGGCTTTACTTAGGAGGCAAGTGTGTAACGCATTTAAAAATCACAAAACGGTATATAAGTAAAACACAAAACACAATAAATATACAATTAATATACAGGACCGATTTATACAAATAGATTATATTTTTATCTTTAAAATGACACCAAAACAATCAAAATAGGATAAGGAGAATGGGAGATGTGATTTTTTAAAGAATTAATGTTTCCTAGCGCATAGAAACTAAAAGTGCCAATCTAGTCATCTGGTCACACTAGACCGGGCCAAAGTCAAAGTTTGAGGCCAACCGTGATGGAGCCCTGCTCAGCTACAGCAAGCGGGAATCCTCAGTCAAAAGTTTACCTTCGGACTATCTTCAAGAAAAAGACTAAGGCCCATATTTATAATATTTCAGTGCCGCATTTGCGTAGTTTTTTGACGAAAAAGCTGCGCAAACATACAAAATATAATATTTCAGTGCCGCATTTGCGTCATTTTTTTACGAAAAAGCGGCGCAAACGTACAAAATATAATTGTATTTTGTAAGTTTGCGCTGCTTTTGCGTAAAAAAATGTCACAAATGCGGCACTGAAATATTATAAATATGGGCCTTAGGGGGTCATTACAACCCTGGCGGACGGTGTTAAAGCGGCGGTAAGACCGCCAACAGGCTGGCGGTCTTTTTTTTAGTATTATGACCATGGCGGTTACCGCCATGGTCATCCGCCGCTTCCCCGTTCCGCCTGTCAGGGTGGAGACGACCGCTGGGCTGGAGAACTGGGTCTCCAGCCCTGCGGCCGTGACAATACCGCCGCCGGTATTGTGACCCGGCTTACCGCCGTGGATTTCCAGCGGTAGGAGCCATGAAATCCATGGCGGTAAGCACTATCATTGCCAGGGAATTCCTTCCCTGCCACTGATAGGGGTCTCCCCCACCCCAGCTTCCTCCCCTACCCCCCCACCACCCCTGCCACCCCCCAAAGGTGGCAGGGCCCCCCTCCCCACCCCGACCCCCGACATTACCTTACACTGACACACCCGACACGCACGCAGGCACCACCAACACACATACACGCACACACACCGACATACATGCCAACATCCACACACACAGTCAGACACGCACACCCACATTCAAACATACACGCACACATCCATACAGACATACATTCAGACACGCACCCATTTCCAAAACACGCAACACCCCCGCAAGCATACACGCACTCACACCCCCCCTACATACGCACAACCCCATGCACCCACACAACACACAACACCCCCCGCCACCCTCCCCTAACGGACGATCGACTTACCTGTTCCGTCGATCCTCCGGGAGGGGACGGGAGCCATGGGGGTAGCTCCGCCACCACCACACCGCCAACAGAACACCGCCGTGCAGAATCACAGGATGTAATTAGCTCGGCGGTGTTCTGATGGCGTGGCGGTGGAGGTGGAGCAACCTCCACTTCCCGCCGCCCGCAAGTATGGCTGTTGGCGGCTCTCCATCGTAAAAACCACGGAGGGCAGCCAACGGTCATAATATGCCGAGCGGCAAACTGCCACAACTGGTGGTCTTCCGCACGGCGGTCCCTCAGCGGTCTTCTTAAAAGACCGCTGAGGTTGTAATGACCACCTAAGTCTTTTTCTTGAAGATATTCTTCAGCAGGACAAAGTCATCAATCCGATCCGACCTCAATGCGTGCCCGCTTCAGATACGTGTCTGGGCCAAATCTGACTCTTGATCGGATGTCCCTGGAGCTTCCCCCGGATACACTGTGCGGGGAGTCCCGGTCAACTTTTTACGTCCAGACTTTGGCACTTTTTTGGAGGCTTTTTTCCTTCCAATGGGGGTTGAAACACCATAGCAAGCCGATATTGATGCAAATTTTCAGAAGCCCCCAGTGAAATCCTGAAAGTCTAGGTCTCCGGAGCTTTTCAGCAGGACGAACCTGCAAGTCAGGTCGGGTCTTGGTTGGGGTAAGCCTGCCTGACTCACCAAGGTGGGTCAGTCCCATTCTGGAGCTTTTCACCAAAAGTTCTCCAATCTTCTCCAAATTTCTGGATCTTCTTCCAGAAAGTGTTTGAGGGTCCTTTAGGAGTCCACAACTAACCCCACGTTTCCTGAAGCTCTGAGTTATCCCCTAGAGGGCAAAGACTCCAGCTCCCAGAATGCACCTGGTTCAAATCCAAAAATGACCACTAGCCACTGGTCAGCTGGTCAGTTCCTTCAGGGTTTGATGCAGGGGACTCTAGTTAGCTATTTTGCACTTGTAGCAGGCAGGGAGCTAATTCTTGAATTGGTTGAAAACAGGCAAAGTCCTTTCTGTGGTGAAGATCAGGTGTGCAGCTGGTGCAGTGCTTCAGAGTACAGTGTCTAGATGCAGGTCAGGGGTCCAGCTGGGCAGTCCTTCTTCTTCTGATGTTGTTCCTTGTAGGGATCTGAGGTGTGGGTGCAGCCCTGCCAAATGTATCCTTGCTCCTCGGGTGAAACGCGAGGGGGGCCAAGTGTCCAATCACAGACAGGCCACTACCCTCTTGGATGACAACTTCCTTGGGAAGTGTGGCAAAAATCAATCCCAGGAAGCAACATTCCTTAAAAATCCAAATGGAAGAAAATTAATTTATTTTGGAGGTTAGGTCTGGCTGAGCCCACCCACTGGTGTGGCTAACAACCCTTAGCACACCCCTCTCCTAATCTAATCAAGAGGACACTTGGCTGTCTGGGTTAGCAGGAAATGGGGAGGTCCTGAGCTTCTCCAAATGTTCTTTCCTCCTTTGAAGACAAGTTTGACTGCTCTCCCCCCATCCTGTTCCACCATATGCCGAGGTAGATCTCCTCCCCCAGGCACTTCCTGTGTGTTCAGTCCAGCCCACATCACACCTCATTAAGGTAGCTGGCCAATCAGATAGGGCACTGCAGAGCTGAAACTGATAACTTTTAGGAAGAGATCTAAAACTCTTTCCCTGAACTAATTATATTAAATCCAACAATGGCAAGTGGTTGCATTTATTATAAAAATCAGTGTGAGACCAAACTTGTCCTGGGGACACCTAGGGCACACCCAAGGGGTGACTTATATGTAAAAATAAGGTAGTTGAAGACTTTGGAAGTACTTTTAATTCCAAAGTCGAATTTGCATGTAACTTCAATTAAAAAGCAGCCAGCAAGGCAAGTCTATGTTTAAAATGACACTGGGCACCTCAACAGTGCACCTATGGGTGCACCACCTATGTTGCGTTCCTTAAACATACATGACCTACCATAGACCAGGGACTTATAGGTAGGTTGATATAGCCAATTATAAGCAGCCTAATTTGCATACTCATTTTACAGAGGGTGTGAGCCCTGGGACTTGTTAGCAGTACCCAGGGCATTATCAGAATCAGAAAAACACTAACAAAAAATGAAAAATGGGAGCAAAAAGTTAGGAGGCCTCTGCAATCAACCCAGTTTTCTTACAATCTGCCAAAATGTTATCTAAAGATATTTTTTTAATTGGACCCAGTATTTACAGGTACAATAGCATATACTCAATATAAATACTAGTAAATACATATCCTAATTGCGATATGTGCAGTAGCAGTCACTTTACATATTATAGTTTAGTAGACCCCCTTGAAGAGGGCATAGGAGTCAGCACTGCTGGCTACAAGTATCTTGAAAAAACAAGAAAAACATTTCAGAAAGATGAGGAGGGATCTGATGAAAGAGAAATTAAAAAGTATTACTTATCAGTGAACCAGTGGTGTTGAAATTCTCATGGCTCTTTTTCATGCCCTGAAGGATATTTAAAGACTATGAAGGCAAAGAGGCCAGAGGCCTTGGTATCATTTCCTGTTTAAAAAAAGCATTTCATCACACTATAGATCAGATTCTGTATAAGAGAAACAAACATATACACTAATATTTCCAGGATAATCAGTAAAAACAATGCTTTAGGTTTGCACCTGTCCTAGAACAACTTTCTTCAGGTGCATGTGATAATTCACACGTCAGTATGAACAGATGAACTTTCTGTGTGAGGAATTTTGATTGAGGCTGAAGGGATGGACAATTCACAAGATAACTCACACCCAGGCCATTAAATATTACCAATTGCTCATTTGGAAGATGCATGCAGAGTGTTAACTCCAAATACTATTACAATACCATCTCAATAAATGCCACACCATGCGTTGACATACTATAACATGCCACACTATAATATAGGCTTCCATAATATGCCATGCCATGCTCTTTCCTGCCATACCATGTTAAGCCCATGTCACATCAAAGATACCATGCCATCTCTTTGGCTGTGACCGCGAAGGGTAACACAATACCACTGTCCAAGTCATGTGATAACAGCTTATCTATATCTTGTTCAGGGATACATATAAGGTAGTAACTAGTCTGAAGGCTTATGTTAAAGAGGAAAACTCAGTTGCTAATTATAGTCCCTAATTTTCTTATAGGGAATTAAGATTTAGAGGGTCTTTTAGATGCTGGAGGGCAGACAGCCAGCCCTACATGTCAAGAGAGACAATGATTTCTGGTGGAGGACTGCCTTCCTAGTTTAGACACCTTTGCTTACTTAGCAAGGATTTTTTTTATAGAATTGTGCTACTGGCAGTTCCACTGTAGGCACTGTGAAATTCCAAGTAGGCACTATAATGATTTCAGTCTTCTCATAATTTCAGTTTAACACAAACAAGCTCCCAAAGCAGGGGTTTATTTTTTTGAAAAAGAAAAATATGTGATCAATAGTCTTCAAATGCAGTGAGTCTGTTGATTGCCCCTAGTGGTCATTGATAGATTTTCCTGGGACCAAGAACAGCTAATCTGGGTAGGGAAATCACCTTATGGTCACTGTCCTCCAAATATGGCAGGACAACTGTCACTATGACCTGGTGTCCCATTGTTAGATGTGCCATGGGGTCAGAGGTTCCCACCGGGGAAGCCATGTAAGGCTTCACCAGTGGTAATTGTGGCTTTTTCTCCTTCTAAATGAGACAGGTGAACTACTAGCTTTACAAAAAGGCCCCCACTCCGCCACATTCTCCATAGATGACCCATATGGCTTTTATAAAGAGTGACACATATATCAGACCACAGAATTCCACAACGAAAATATCTTTTAACCTCACAATTGTGTCCTAAATATTGTTTATAAAAATATTGCTCCACTAGAGTTAATAATATAAAATCTACAGCAAATGGGACAATATTTTTTAAAACTTTGTATCTACGACAATATTTCCATAACACAATTCTAACATGCAATAGAATGTGTATGGTTTCCTTTTCAGAAATGATGCTATTGTTGCATGCTACTTTTAAATGTAATTTGTTTCCTTTTTACATTAGATGTGAGTGAGTGATGTGAGTTTTTCATTCTGTGTTTAGTGGGTATTTGCTTATTTAAAATGGAGTGCAACTATGAGCCTATCTCAACTGATTTTTTTTGTTATCTGCCCTTTTATGCTGTAGTAATTATTTGTTTTCCTAACAGCACATTATTCCACTGATCAAACTTTTTTCTCAAATGGCCGTTTTGCAAACTGACCTGTAAAAATATTCCGGTCCTACATTTCTCACAGGAGATCTGAGAAAATGCCTTTTCAATAACAGATACCTTCATCTCAAAACATAAAGGCCCTCATTACAACCCTGGCGGACGGTGTTAAAGCGGCGGTAAAAAATTTGCAATTACGACCGTGGCGGAAACTGCCAACAAAGACAGCCACTTTAACACTCCGACTGCCACAGCGGTACAAACAAACAGCGTGGCGGTCACCGCCAACAGACAGGCGGAAGACAATGTACCGCCCACACTATTATGACAGGCCAATCCACCACCTTTTCCGGAGCGGATTCACCATGGATAAAAACACGGCATAAACAGGAATTTCAAAGGGAAAACGCTCACCTCTACACACTCCACGAGGAATGAGGACACCATGGACCCAAAACTCCAAATTCTACCTGCGATAGTCTTCCTGCTCCTGTACCAGGACCATGAACGCCGGCGGCGAAGACCATGGTGAGTACTGCACCTACGACAAAGGGGAGGGGAGGCAAAATACAGGGACACACACACGCAACACCCCCACCCCCACCCCCACCCTCACCCACTACAACACACACACTAATACATATCTATACATTATAGTTACACACCCCAACCCCCCCCGGAAGAATGCAAAGACCAAAGGAAATGATTGTAACCATTGTAATCTATTAAAATACAGTACTATAAAATATATATACACTATAAACAAATATATACACCAATAATACAAGTCCAGGTATTGCACCATTTATAGTCCGTGAACCACTTGACCCAAAATGCATGGGCGAGGCCCACACTCGATACGAGAGCAAAACAGAGAGAACACTGCAGGGGCATCAGATAGAAATGCAACAGGCACCTCAGGGGGAAGGGAAGGGGGGGCACCTCAACCGGATGAGTGCACGACACCAGATCCACGAGGGGGCTCAATGCCCACTGTTCAATCCTGGGGAGAGCAAAGCCACAGTCTCTCAAGTCTCTCCAGTGGGTGGTTTGCCCACTGTTCAATCCTGGGGAGTGCAAAGCCACAGTCTCTCAAGTCTCTACAGTGGGTGGTTTGCCCACTGTTCAATCCTGGGGAGTGCAATGCCACAGTCTCTCAAGTCTCTACAGTGGGTGGGCTGCCCACTGTTCAATCCTGGGGAGTACAAAGCCACAATCTCTCAAGTCTCTACAGTGGGTTGTTTTCCCACTGTTCAATCATGGGGAGTGAAAAGCCACAGTCTCTCAAGTCTCTACAGTGGGTGGGTTGCCCACTGTTCAATCCTGGGGGGTGCAAAGCCACAGTCTCTCAAGTCTCTCCAGTTGAAGGTTTGCCCACTGTTCAATCCTGGGGAGTGCAAAGCCACAGTCTCTCAAGTTGCCACTGGTTCTGGAGGAGGACTGGTGCCCAGAGTGCTTCATCCTGTGAAGGACAGAGGTAGTGGATGGATGTCTCCACTGGTTCTGGAGGGGGACTGGTGCCAGAGTGCTTCATCCTGTGAAGGACAGAGGTAGTGGATGGATCTCTCCACTAGTTCTGGAGGGGGACTGGTGCCCAGAGTGCATCACTCACCCCGTGACGGTCCCAGTTGCGTCAGTGCCCCTGCCACTCATGGGCTAGCGGTGCTTGATTTGGCGGTGCCCTGTTCAGCGATGCTTGATTTGGCGGTGCCCTGTTCAGCGGTGCTTGAGTTGGCGGTCCTTCATTGCCCAGCGGGTCTTGTGCTGGCGGTCCTTCATGGCCCAGTGGGGCTTGCGCTGGCGGTACATCATGGCCCAGCGGGGCTTGTGCTGGTGGTCCTTCATGGCCCAGCGAGTCTTGTGCTGGCGGTCCTTCATGGCCCAGCGGGGCTTGTGCTGGAGGTCCTTCATGGCCCAGCGGGTCTTGTGCTAGCGGTCCTTCATGGCCCAGCTGGGCTGGGGCTGGTGGGGCCCTACTGGGCAGCTGGGCTGGGGCTGGCAGGGCCCTCTTGGGAAGCTGGGCTGGGGCTGGTGGGGCCCTCCTGGGCAGCTGGGCTGGGGCTGGCGGGGCCCTCCTGGGCAGCTGGGATGGGGCTGGCGGGGTCCTCCTGGGCAGCTGGGATGGGTCTGGCGGTGGCCTCCTGGGCAGCTGGGCTGGGGCTGGCGGTGGCCTGCTGGGCAGCGGGGATGATGGCGGTCTTCTCCACCGTGCTGCTGTTCCCAGACTTGCCGGGTTTCTTGTGGCCCTTCCCCACCTTGGGAGGTGTCACAGCTGAGTCCACACTCCCACCGGGACCCCTGGGAGCGGCTTTGGTGGCTGGAGTCTTCCCCTTCTCCCGCCGGGCACTGGGCAACTTCTGATGCTTCACAGGGGGGGGGCTGGCTGTGCTGTTGCTCCCTGCCACAGTGGCTGTCCTGGTGGCCGGTGCACTCCACATACCTGTGACTACAGGCACCACTGGTCCCGGAGATGTTGTGGCTGAGGTGCTAGTTCGGGACCTATGAGATGGACGGGGTGGGGGAGGTGTGGGAAAAAGGTCAAGGCTGGACAGGAAACGTTTTTTGGACACACTGGGAAGGGTAGCTGGAGGGGGTTTGGAAGTGGAGGAAGAGGTGGTGGTAGTTGGAGGTGTACGTTTGGTGACTTTGGGTGCAGGTGCATGCGCTGTAGGCTGTCGTGAGGTGGATGGCTGCTGGGTGGGTGTGTGCCTGCGTTTGTGTATCTTGGGAGGGGGCGTCACAGACACACTGGGAGAGGACACAGGGGATGTGTGAATGGTAGTGGGGGTGGTGACTGCACGTGAGCGGGGTGTGCTGGTGGGTGTGCTGGTGAGGGACGTAGTGGCTGTAGAGGTAGTGCATGCAGGTGTGTGTGTAGACGAGACTGGGAGGGAGGAGGGAGACGACGAGGAGGGAGACACAGTGGAGGCAGTGGATGTTTGTGCGTCTGCATGTGTCTGATGCTTGCGTGAGTGCCTGTGGGATGTGTGGTGCTTATGTTTGCCTGAGCTTCCCTTGTGTGGTGAGGTGTGTGCAGGCTGGTCTGATGGTGTGCTTGGGATAGGCAGAGGTACCGGGGATTGGGTCGGTGTGGAGGAAGTTGGAGGGGGGAGGCTAGACACAGGGACAACGGCTGCCATCAGTGCTGAGGCCAGAGTTTGAAAGGCTCGGTGAAGGGCCGCCTGACCAGAATGAATGCCCTCCAGGAATGCATTAGTTTGTTGCAACTGCCTTTCTACACCCTGGATGGCATTCACAATGGTAGACTGCCCAACAGTGAGTGACCTGAGGAGGTCAATGGCCTCCTCACTGAGGGCAGCAGGGGTGACTGGGGCAGGGCCTGAGGTGCCTGGGGCGAAGGTGATGCCCACCCTCCTGGGGTGAAGGCTGAGGGGCTGCTGGGAGGGCAGTGCTGGTATGGGGGGTGGCGGCTGTACCTGTAGATACGGGGGGCACAGATGTTGCCACCACCACAAGTGAGCTCCCATCAGAGGACAAGTCTGTGTCGCTGGTGTCAGCTCCTGTCCCCGCCGTGGAGCACCCCTCGCCCTCCGTCCCACTGGTGAATTCAGAGTCCGTAGTGTAGCCCTCCATGGCCATGTGGGATGCAGCTCCCTCGTGCTCCGGTGCTACTGCTCCTCAGCCTGATGATGCTAATGCACACAAGAACAGGGAGACCACAAAAAGAGGGGGGGGGGAACAGAATAAAGACATGTTGAGTGCATGGATTACTGCTACCGTTGGTGGACAAGACAGACAAAGAAGCCCCCTGCACTACGCCGTGCTCTTGGGCTCTACAGTGCAATTCCTGGGAAATGGCCTACAAGGCTCTGGACGACATCTGCACACATAGATGACACAGGGGCATGAATAGATGTACTTGGCACTCTACAGAGGTGGGGTGGGGGGCCACAGGGCCATGCCTTACGGAGGGGCCTAGCCTACGGATATCGCCCTGGCCTAGGGAAACCCACAGCCCTCCTCCCCCACCCAGACAACTCCACTGCGTGCAAAGTCAGCTGAATGAGAGTGTACTCACCCCCTTGTGTCTGCTGTAATGCCCTCAAGCGCCCATCCAACTCTGGGTAAGCCACCACCAGGACCCTGAACATCAGGGGGTCATGGTTCGACGGGCACCCCTCCCACATTGGGAAGCCATCCCCAGCTGAGCCTCCGCCGTCTTCTTGCTCCAGCGGCGAATGTCCTCCCATCTTTCCAGGCAGTGGGTGCTCCATCTGTGGTAGACCCCCAGGGTCCGGACGTCCTTGGGGATGGCACGCCAAATATCTTTCCTCTGGTGGGCGCTGACCTACATGAAATGTACAGGGGAAGAAGAGAAGTCATTACCAACTGCACCGTCAAAGTGAGTGGCCCCCATCCCTACCCTTTCCATGTGGCACATGCACCCACCGTCTTTCATGCATGCAGAACTCTGCCCCCTTCCTTCTTACATTGAGCCCTCTCCATACAGGCATAGCCCATACAACATGCTCCCTGTGTACTTACCTGTTTGTCTGGAGGACAGTAGAGTAGGGTGTACTGGGGGAGGAACCCATCAACAAGCTTCTCCAACTCCTCCGATGTGAAGGCAGGGGCCCTTTCCCCAGACGCACAAGCCATTGTCTCTTCCAGACTGAGGTCACAGCAGCACTTGCAGTGTAGGTCCTCTCCTGTCGAAGATCAGGTATCGAGTGATTCAACAGATAGAAAATGGCGGTCACGTCCGCGGCGGTGCGTACCATCACCAGCGGTGTACATCATCTTTGGCTCCTGGGACCCAGTGGGTCCAATGTTAACCAATGCAGCATTGTGCTGCGGTCTCTGACCGCCTACTGCGACAGTGTAGAACGCCAGCGCAGTTACCTCACATCCCATTGTCCCACATTTGAGGTCAGGCAGCCGCCATTTCAGGGACCCACATGGCCTAATTTCCAACTGCGTCACACATACCTAGACCTAGTCTCAACATACATACAGGCCACCTTTTGGGTATGATTGGTGTTCTGGATAAATTGAGGATACGTACCTCTGAGTTGTTTGACTCTGTGGTCGCTGTTGTCCTTCATAGGAACCGTCCGCTGGGACATGTGAGGAGATGGCGGCATCCTCCGGTGTACCGACCGCTGGTGGACCTGTCGACAATGGAGGAAAGACATTTGATAATCACCTACAGGTTTGACCGCGCCACAATCCAGGAACTGTGTACCCAGTTGGAGCCAGACCTGATGTCAGCAATCCGCCATCCCACAGGAATCCCCCCTCAAGTGCAGGTGCTATCAGTGCTCCATGTCCTTGCAAGTGGATGTTTTCAAACAACTGTGGCCATGGCATCTGGGATGTCCCAGCCTATGTTTTCCAACGTATTGTCCAGAGTGTTGTCTGCCCTGCTGAAACACATGCGGAGCTACATCGTTTTCCCTCAGGTGGAGGATTTGCCTACAGTGAAAGGTGACTTCTATGCCCTTGGACATATCCCCAACATCATAGGTGCCATTGATGGGACCCATGTGGCTTTGGTTCTTCCCCCACAGGAGTGAACAGGTGTACAGAAACCGGAAGAGTTATCATTCGATGAATGTACAGATGGTGTGTTTGGGAGACCAGTACATCTCCCATGTGAATGCCATGTTCCCTGGCTCAGTGCATGACGCCTACATCATGCGGAATAGCAGCATCCCTTATGTGATGGGTCAACTCCAGAGGCACTGTGTGTGGCTACTAGGTGAGCCCCTGGAAACAAGACAGTGGGAATGGTTGTCTGGGGTTATCCCTACAGGTTAGTGTGTGTCTAACAGTTGTCCCTTGCCATTTTCAGGTGACTCTGGGTACCCCAACCTGTCATGGCTACTGACCCCAGTGAGGAATCCCAGGACCAGGGCAGAGGAACGCTACAATGAGGCCCATGGGCGAACTAGGAGGGTGATCGAGCGGACCTTCGGCCTCCTAAAGGCCAGGTTCAGGTGCCTCCACATGACAGGTGGATCCCTATTCTACTCACCAAAGAAGGTGTGCCAGATCATCGTGGCCTGCTGTATGCTTCACAACTTGGCTTTGCGACGACAGGTGCCTTTTCTGCAGGAGGATGGTCCAGATGGCGGTGTTGTGACAGCTGTGGAGCCTTTGGACAGTGATGACGATGAAGCAGAGGAAGAAGACATGCAGAACAGGGACTCAGTGATCCAGCAATATTTCCAGTGAAACACAGGTGAGAATACATTCCTGCCTACTACATGTACTTTTACACTACTATCTCTCTACTGTCTGTCGTTTTCACCCAGTGTATGGTCACTGAGTTGTCACTTTCCCTTACGGTTTCACAGATGTGGGTCCCAACGTGTGTCATCTGCTTAGATTCCTCATGGACTAGAGCTGTGTGACATAGGTATGTTGACATTACTATTTTTCAAGAACATTTGGTCACTGTAATTGCAAATACACTATTTCGAAATCACAGACAGACTCAAGATCATTTTGTGCTTTAGGTGTGTTTATTTAAATGCAAAATATTGGAGGGGGAATTTAAATGGTGAGGGGTGATGGCGGGGGAGTGTCCATGGCAGAGTCCAGTCTATTGGTCTCACAGGTTCATTGCCCATATGGGCATAGGAAGTGGAGCTGGGGCAGTTTAATTATGGACAGCATGACAAAGTGTGACAGTGGGATGACAATCAGGATGGTCTCATTTCTTGGTGGGGGTCTTGGCATTGTGCTCTGTCTTGTTCCTGGATCTCAGGGACTGTTTGCGGGGTGGTTCTCCCTCTGCAGGGGGTGGGGTGCTGGTGTAGTGGTCCTGTGGCGGGGCGTCCTGTCCACTAGCGCCGGCGGAGGTGGTGGGCAGTTCATCGTCCATGCTAGTGTCAGGGGCCCCTTGGAGTGCCACAGTGTCCCTCCTGGTGTTAAGTAGTTCCTTCAGCACCCCTACGATGGTCCCCAGGGTGGAGCTGATGGTCCTGAGTTCCTCCCTGAAGCCCATATACTGTTCCTCCTGCATGCACAGGGTCTCCTGAAACTTGGCCAGTACTGTTGCCATCGTCTTCTGGGAGTGGTGGTATGCTCCCATGATGGAGGAGAGGGCCTCGTGGAGAGTTGGTTCCCTTGGCCTGTCCGCCCCCTGTCGCATGGCAGCCCTCCCAGTTCCCCTGTGTTCCTGTGCCTCCGTCCCCTGGACCATGTGCCCACTGCCCCCAGGTCCCTGTTGTTGTTGGGGTGGTGGATTATCCTGGGTTCCCTGTAGTGGTGGACACACAGCTGATTGACGTGTCCTGGGGACGGAGGTATGGGCCCGCTGGGTGGGTGCTGTGCTGGTGTTTCCTGAGGGGGAAGGTCTGTGGTGGCCTGTGCCTGTGTGAGGGGAACTGACTGTCCCAAGGCCCCCGATGGTCTGGGCTGGTCATCTGGATTCAGTTGGACAGAGGTGCTGTCATCACTGTGGGCCTCTTCTGTGGGTGGAGTGGACATGTCTGGACCCTCCTGTCTGGTGACGTTGGGTAGGGGTCCTGCAGGGGTGGAAAGGCATGATTATTGCATCTGTGTGTGGCATGGTGTGCAATGGTTGGGTGACCGTGTACCCCAGTGCTGGCATTCCTGTGTGGGAGCTTGTGTGATGATGGTTTAGGGGGGTGTATGGCTATGTGCAGTGTGCATGCTTTGTTGATGGGTGTCCATGCTTTGTTGTTGCATGCAGGGCTTGGTGTTGGGATGTGTGGTTTGTGATATTGGTACATTTGTGAGGAGTTGGAGTGATAGGGGTGGGGATGAGGGTGGGGGTATGTGATAGCATGCAGGTAGGGTGGGGGATGTAATAGTTAAGATTTGACTTACCAGAGTCCATTCCTCCAGCTACTCCTGCCAGGCCCTCAGGATGCAGAATCGCCAAGACCTGCTCCTCCCATGTTGTTAGTTGTGGGGGAGGAGGTGGGGGTCCGCCGCCAGTCCGCTGAACCGCAAGGTGGTGTCTTGAGACCACGGAACGCACCTTCCCCCGTAGGTCGTTCCACCTTTTCCTGATGTCCTCCCGATTTTTTGGGTGCTGTCCCACTGCGTTGACCCCGTCCACTATTCTTCGCCAAAGCTCCCTCTTCCTTGCAATTGAGGTGTGCTGCACCTGTGATCCAAATAGCTGTGGCTCGACCTGGACGATTTCCTCCACCATGACCCTGAGCTCCTCCTCCGAGAACCTGGGGTGTCTTTGCCGTGCCATGGGGTGGTGTAGGTGATGTGTGGGGTGGTGTGTGTGGTGATAAGTGTGGTGATATGTAGTGGTGTGTTGTGTGAGGTGCGTGGAATTTGTGTGGGTGATGGTGTTATGTGCCTGTGGATGCTGTTGTACTTGCTGGTGGTGTCTCTCTCTGTGCTTCATTCTCAATTTTTCTCATAGGGGTTTGTGGGTGATATGGGTGTGTGTTTTATATTGTATTGGGTGTGTGGGAGTGGTGTGTGTATGTGTATCAGGTGTGTGTATTTTGAATTGTCCAATGTGGCTGTGTTTTGTAAGAGTGTGTGTATTTTTTTTTAGCGCGGCGGTGTGTACCGCCAATGGAATACCGCGGTTGAAAGACCGCCGCGTGGATTCGTGTGTCGTGATAGTGTGGGCGTATTTCTGTTGGAGTGACGGTGGAGGTTTTGTTTTCGCCAGTTTATCACTGACCTTTGGTGTGGCGGACTTGAGTGGGTGTCTGAATTTTGGCGGGTTCCGAGATGTGGGTCATAATAGATGTGGCGGAATTCCGCAGCCGCGGCGGTGTGTTGGTGGTCTTCTGCGCGGCGGTAAGCGGCTTTTAACGCCAATGTTGTAATGACCGCCAAAGAGTTTGTTTCTCCCAATTTACACTTTGTCTTGTGTGTGCATTTAGTGGTGGCCTCGGTCTTATAGCGGGTGCTCCATAACGGTGTCTGCTTCCTCCCATTAAAGTTTTGAGAACACCATTTACAGCAAGCCACAACGCAAGAAGATATTCAGCTTAAACGTCAGAGCTGATTAATTTTGCAAACCTTGTTTCCATATTGATGAGTGAATAAAACAATTTTTCCACTTATTTAACACTTATTGAACATTTCTACTACAATAGATGCTTCCTGCTATACATAAAGACACTAAGATAAAGCAGTGTAACCATAAAGATTTTGGGGTCCGGTATTCAAAATAACTATGAATGTGCTACCAGGTTTTACATAATGCCAAAACAATATTGAATTACATTTTAACTCCTGAGAACCGGCCACACAAGCCAAGATATCAAATTTGATTTTGTTCCCCTCGCTAATAGTACCAAATTAAATCTTGAACAAGACATTTTTTAAGGTTGTATGTAAGGTATTTCAATTGCAGCAGAAATATTGAACCTTTAAGTCGGAGTCTAACCGGCCAGTTCTGGAAGGAAAGGTGAAGGTGACCTGTAAAAAGTGTAATAGTTGATAATTTATTATTAAAGTAAGATTCATGCTCACAGGGATTGACATTTTCACTTTAAATGCCAGATATTCGTATTCACAAAAAAATTATCTTATTCAACAGGCAGTTCTGCTGCAACACTGAAAATCAGAGCCCTACTTCGAGGATTTTCACCATTCCAAGCATGAAATTTGGTAAACAGAGTAAAAAGAAAAAGGAGTAGGTTTGAGTCAGGAGAAGGGCGGAGAGGTAAATAGAATGGTATAAAGAAAGAGAGGAAGTAGAAGGAGAAGAAAGGCAGAGCTGAGATAAGAAAATGATTGCGGTAGAGAGAGATCTAATGTAAAAAATTAAAGGTTAGGTAGTCAGAATAAAAGATACAGAGCGGTAGAAAGAGAAAGAGAAAGAGGTGGAGGTAGATCAAGAGAGCTGTACAGAGATTTTGAGATCTAAGATGAAATTGAGAAGTAGAGAGACAATGGGAGGAGAAAAACGTAGAGAGTGGGTCATGTGAGGAGTTCACAAAAGATTGCTAGAGAGGAAGTAAATGTGGAGTGATATAGAGAAGTGAGAAAGAAACAGAACAGTGAGGTGCTGGGGTGGTAGAGAGAGAGTTGAGTGAGAGAGAGGGTGTAGAGATGTTAAGGTGCACCCGAGAGTGGTAGAGGGAGATGTCGCAATGGGAGGGATAGGGAGAGGTACATTAGAGAGAGGCGTATTGAGAAAAAGATAAAGTATAGAGGTGTCAGTACATAGACTTGTAGAGATGGGTAGAGGGAGAGAGAGATCAAGTGGAAAGTGAGGATTTAAAAAGGTGAGACAAGAGAAAACAAAGATAGCCTAGGCATAGAAAAGAGGTAGATGGTGGGAGAGAGGTAACATAAAGTGAATTGGTGAGTGGAACCCATAGAGAAGTAAAGAAGATGGATTGTTCAGGATTTAGTGGCTGGTGAGGCAGGGAGGGACGAGGTGCATCAAGATAGACAAGTAGAGACATAGAGAGGGAAAGTAGAGAAATGTGAGGTAAAACTGAGAGGAGGGATAGTGAGAGTGAGGTATGTAAACAGACGGAGATGAAGTGAAGAGTAAGTTAAAGGGAATTAGACAAAAAATAAAAAAGACAGGTAAAGAGAAGTGATGTCAGGTAAGGAGAGTGAGATGATAAAACAAAACTGTGAAGGAAAATGTGAGGTACAGGGAAAGATAGAGAGTGATGAGGTCAGTTAGGTAAAGAGCCAGTTTGTTGAGGTATGGGTAGGCAGAGAAAGGGAAGGAGATTGAGAAAGGGGAACAGGCAAAAGAGAGAATGAGAAAGATTGAGGAAGTGATCAAGAATAGAGTTTTAAGAACTTCAGCAAAACGTTTGAAGGAGAGACAGAACGGTGAGGTAGTGGGATGTGAAGTAGAAAAGGTCAGATAGCAACAAAGCGGTTAGAGAGAGGTAGAGGAATATGTGAGGTAGGGAGAGGTGAGCCAGAAAGATTCTTTTTTTATGTACACCACGTAAACACATGCTCAGAATGCCAGG
This sequence comes from Pleurodeles waltl, assembly GCF_031143425.1. Lineage (NCBI taxonomy): Eukaryota > Metazoa > Chordata > Amphibia > Caudata > Salamandridae > Pleurodeles > Pleurodeles waltl. The sequence goes on from NC_090451.1 coordinate 440,760,796, forward strand.
GGGGCTTTTGGGAAACAAAGGCCTCATATGTTTGCCATCTTTGCCTATGGCTTAAAACATCTTGGGAAGAAAGTACACAGAAACTGCCAGGAGCTCATATCAGTAAGATGGTAGCTTCTATTATACAGTGGCAGGTAAAGGCGGGGAATGTGCATGTATCAAAGGATTGCACTGCACCTGGGCATCCCTGAAGACTAGCTAATAGGATGTAGATGCTTATAGTGATAACATATGCAGATATGGAAAGTAAGAAGTCTCCTCACAGAAGAAGTGTAAAAAAGAGTTGATTTCTATCAAGACAGCACTGGCATGAAAGGTGTCTGTAATACTTTGTGTTTTCTGGATAGCAACATAAAAACAGAAATATATTTCATCTTAGTTATAGGCCTCGGCACAGGACATCTTTTGGCCATACTACTTTGTCTTACCCTTACATCTCTTCACTTACCTAGTTTGTATGCCAGATATGAGGAGCTTTTTCAGCTGGCCTTCATCTACACCAACCTCAAGCATGAACTGCTGAGCTGACCATTTAATAGTAGATAACCGATTTGCTCCTTGGTTGGATTTTTATGTAACGTCGACCAAGAATTCATGGAGCTTCTGAATACTGTGTTGAGCGGAGTTCATTCTGACCTCAGGTCACTCATTTTGCAATTTTTCAAGCTGCACACTGTAAGAAGTTACATATCAGAAATAAACACTGTGGGTCTGATTAATGAAGAACCTCCGCTGTTGTGGTGGAGTCTCCACCGTCAGGGCAAAATCTCTGCAATGAGAAGCTGCAACAAACAAGAGGACTGGTGTTTAGTTGTTTTCTTGAAACGAGAACCCAGGAATGATCAGGTATGGCACTGCAGAGCATATGAAGTGCAACACAGACCACAGCCCTTTGAGTCCTCCTACTTGAAACACTGATGCAAGAAGAGCTTTGCAAGGCAAACCTGTTTAACTGAATGAATGAATGAAACCTTTCCTTGCAACACCAGCAGTGGGACAGGACTAAAGGTTAAACAAATAATTTAAGAGAAAATAATAAGCCCACTTTAAGCTACTTGAGGGTGTTTCGAGAGATCAGCTGAGACCCCCACTGCCCCCACTCCATCTGGACTAGAATTGCATCAATAATAGTGTAGACATGCATAGTACAGCTCAGAAAAGAATTGTCACAGTGGTTCAACAACCATGTTATTTAGCACAGTTGTTTAAAGCTATCCAAGGTGGTGATGGCCTGGGTAGGTTGGTAAATTTACCTGTTGCTCTTGGACAAGGAGCCTATCACTTGTGAAATGCCTTAGTTAGAAGGGGTGCAGGGAGTGTTTAATTCCTTCTCTCGGTCCATAAGCCCCCCCCAAAACGATATATACCAAATTGCTACTACTTGTCAGTACCCAAGATCTTTCTGCTTGATCTGTGCTGTCCTAGCTAAGTGAACCCTCTTGAAATGTTGTACTACTATCAACAAATATCAGGCGTATGTGCAAAATGAAATAACTCAGCCAAGAAAAGGGCCTTCAAGATGTTATAGTGAACATTTCCATAAAGTAGTGTTGTGCAAAAATCAACTTTGTCTGTGTTGCACAAATTGGTTAAAAACATGTAGCACTCAGTTTCCACACTAGCAGATTTTGGTAAATAATTTATTTATTGCACCTTGTATGTAGTTTCTAAATATACGAAATAAAATATGTACTGACATTCTCAAAATGTAAACAAATACTGAGGACCTCAGAGGTGTAGCTATTTTCAGGCTCAAGGTAGAGAGAAGAGGTGAAATAGAGAGTGAAAGCTATGAAAGAAAGAGCGCTTTGGGATTTATAGACATGAATCTTAACATTTCAGTTTTAGAAAAGACAAAAGAAATGAAAATGTTTTGCAAAACAATTGATTTACGCCACATACTATGTTACATGAAAAACTGTGAATTATCAAGCAGAGATATCTGATTTTTGTATAATTAAAAATATATCTTTATATATTAGAATCAGTTTTATTCAAGTAAGATTTAGACAAAATGCCCTAGCTCAGAATTTGTAGAAACAGGCAGGGGGATTCTACCTTTCCTATTATGACCTAAAGTTGGCAAAAAACAGACAAGCTGCCAAAGAAAGCTCCTCTCTGCTGATCACTGCTCTATTAGCTAAACAGAGCAGAAGATAGAAAAGATAGTTTTTGTTTCCACTGTTTAAACTACAACATTAATTATCCTATGCGTCTTTGCCTTTCCCTTGGCTTCAAACTCTGACAGCAGGCAATGTGATGCCAGAACTCAACTTGTATAAGTCATTACAATTGAGTAGCTGCGCCATTTCCCTTGCCTGTAAAGGAAACAGTAACAGGCTTCTTTACAGGAGTTGCAGGATGCCAATTATTATACGAAGGATTTCTACATCTAAATTATCATCATATTTTAATGTGTGAAAAATACAGAATGCAACTATTGAATCACTATTAGTGACCACTACTAGCATGAATATACTCCAGAACATGGTGGCAGTGTAGTGCTAAAATTTGATTTTGAACGAATTTTGAAATACTTCCCCGAAACATTTTGAATTTGATGGTAAAAAAATCTTATGTTAAGTGACATTATATGGGGATTCATAATTAAATGGTCGCAAAAATATTAGCTCAATGAGTAGTCCACATAGATTTCACTTTTAACTAACTGATCTAGGATGTAAAATGAATAAAGTGCAATGCACTAACCTCTTGTTAAATGTATGTATCCCAGAGAATGACTATGTATGTGTAAGAGAATTGAATCAACAGTTTTATCCCTAATGGAATGATTATTTCTCTTTCAACTTTCTCTGTTTTTCCAAGTCATTGTAAAATAATGCATCTGTATTCATTTTGTAACTTACATATCAAATGAATGTTGCCTAATAACTATTATGGCTGAGCCTAATGTCTTCAACAACAAGTGCCCCGATGAAGCAAAAATACACGTAAGAACTTGTGAAAGAAATGTAGAGTTCATGTCAAACTGCGATATTCAAACAGGAAAAGATGATTAACGCTAGTAGCCAAAGACAGTGATTTGACGTTTGAAAGTCTCCAGTAAATATTTTTTTTTCACATCTAAATATTATATTATGGTAAAATAAATACACATTTTACAAAACCTGAAAGGAATCATTCACTTGGTTTTACAAATTAATGTAAAGGGAGTGTAGGAGTGGGACAATCCAATCATAAGAAGCCTCTAATGCCTGTGTAAATTGTGGCTATCTGCTGCACACGGGTAAATGGATGTATTTACTGAGGTTGCACACTAATTATACCATAGTCCCTTCAAGCACATATAACACAATGCTTATGAGACAGTAAATGCAATATAGCATTGCGCATAGGCTATCCAACAGTATCATGCATGATTCTTCTTCCAGATGCAAACTTGAATGATACGTTTTTGATGCAGATGACATCCAAAGGTAAGCCATGTAATATGTGAATATTTAGCAAATTTACATGTTACAATTTGGAACATCACGATGTTGCCCCTCCATCTTTTGCTCTTTGTTTGTGCAAGTTTTCATGTGAATCTCGTATGCAACGCTAGGGCCTGCTGCTTTCCATGCCTTTAGAAGTACAAGCAGTGGGTTGACTCGTGTGGATGTGTGAATGGAACATTTTACTGTATGATTAATCACAATATTTACAAAGGGGAATCTTCCACAGTAAAAAGAGATTTTACAATGGATCATCAATATCAAGTGAATGAAAACCACAAGTAAAATCAGCACAATAAACAGAATAGAATTGTAAAGTTAGAGCAATAAAAGAAAAGTCAGAAGTAATTGTGCACATCATCGCTGTATCGTTGTCTTTCCAAAAAAAGGCAACACAAAAAAAAGGCAGATCAAATAAGCAGGTTTCATCCATTAGAATGACCACTAAGAAAGGCCTCTATTATAATCGCTAACCAATATTTACTCAATGCGCTAGGAAGCCTTCAAAAAGCATTTAAACTCCGGGTGGCAATAAGCAGAAAATAGTCAAAGACGAAAAGAAAAAACACAGAACAAAAGTAGTGATATAAAACATAAACAAATAATTGTTTTCCGAAAAGAAGAGACAACTGGCGCAAACAAGCAAGGCAAACGAGCAATCGTATGGATGGTTGATTCTTTCCACAATGTAACCCCCACCTTCCATTCATTAGGTAAAATTTGCATTTATTGATGCAATGCTATTTAGCGCTGTGCTCCCTGAGTCCTTAAACCCTCCACAAACTTTGAGTGCATAAACAGATGATGCTATCCTTATTATTTTGTTTTATGTGAAATTGAGTAAATGTGAGCCCAAATATTTTTTTAATTCTGTGTTTGAAATATTATTGTATATACATTGCGGTGCTCTATAGAGACCTGGCCTGGAGAATAATTACCATTACAATATGAATGTCAGAAAAACAGTCCACCTAGGTGAAAGGCGATATCTTATACGGAGTGTGTGCACAGAAGGCTTGCTTGCCCTTTTCCAGCCATCCTTTCACCCTAATCAAAATTCATTACCACCTCATCCAATTCCATTTTCCAATCAATAATAATATGAGGCGAGTTTGCCTCATATTAGTGATTACTGGTACGACGGAGAAAGGACTCAGATAAATTGAATTACTTGTAAGTAAATAAAACAAAAGAGAAGGGTTAGCTGATACACGATGATTGCCGGGGTAGAGGTTATGATTTATTGTCCTTCATGGGCCCTCTACTGCCAATAATTCTCATTGGAAGCGTCCTTTCTTCTTTAAAAGTCATGTGTATTAGCAAAAAGCCCGCTTTTAGGCAATCTTTCTCCCTCAGGCTCTTGTAGCTGGCAGTACAGGACTCGAAAGTAGCCTCTGGTGACTAACAAGGAAAGTAAAGTATGTATTTATTAATTAGATGGCAGCTTAGGGGGTTGATTGCAATATATTAAGACAGGATACATAACAGATCACTGTGCTTAATGATCCAATATTTCTATTGATGGGTTCTAGATGTGTAACCAAAAAAGGCCGAAGCAAGGGTTATCCATGACATAACTTTTACAGCTTTTATTTTGATGCTATTTACACGACAAAGGGCTGAAGTGTGGTATTCTGTTAGACCTGATAGCCATAGGGAAGTCTTCCCTAAACCTTTTTCCTGCCTCCCTACATTTTACTGATCTTGTTTTTGTTTGTTTTAGGACTCTGTGCACTTTACCACTCCTGACTAGTGCTAAAGTGCTCGTGCTCTCTTCCTTCTACATGGTAATATTGGCTTCTACCCAATTGGCATATTTAATTTACTTATGTCTCTGGCAAAGTGCACTACATGTGCCTGGGGCCTGTAAATTAAATGCTACTAGTGGGTCTGCAGCACTGATTGTGCCACATACATAAGTAGCCCCTTAACCACGTCTCAGGCTTGCCATTGCAAGGCCTGTGTGGGCAGCTTTACTACCACATCAGCATGGCATTTAAAACTACTTGCTAAGCATGAAATTCCCGTTTTATTGCATATACGTCACTCCTAAGGTAGGCCCTATGTGAGCCATAGGACAGGGTGCAGTGTATTTAGAAGGCAGGACATGTACTTTTAAGTTTTACATGTCCTGGTAGTGAAAAACTCCCAAAGTCATTTTCCAATAATGTGAGGTATAGACCTCTCATAGACCAGCATTGGGAATTCCTTAATATACTTTTAAGATGTAATTCTTGATCAGAAAGTATCATTCCTGATCATGTTTCATATCTTTAGAATGGTAATGATAAATCTTTTTAACTGATAAGGTTGAATTTAACATTATTATCTCAGAAATGCCAGTTTTAGAAAGTTTCCCAACATTGGGAATTCCTAAATATACTTAAATCTGTAATTCCTGATCAGAAAGGATCATTCCTAATCATGTTTCATATATTTGGAATGGTAATGATACATCCTTTTCACTGGTAAAGTCTGATTTAACATTAATATCTTAGAAATGCCACTTTTAGAAAGTGGACATTTCTCTGCTCTTAATGTTCTGTGTGCCTTACATCCTGTCTCCAATTCACATCTGGACTGGGCTGGGTGACATCTACATTTGTGCATTCCATCCAGACAGCTACAAACACAGGGCACTCAACTGCATCTGTATTCCCTGCATACTGATCGGTCTTCCTGGGCAAGAAGGGTGGAGGGGCTCACACCTACACTTCAAAGGATAGTGTCCTGACACACACAATGGACTGATAACCTCCCACAAAGAGGAATGGGCTGAAAGGGAACTGGTGCATTTCAAAACCACTTTTTGGAGTCTCCTCCACTTCAAGGCACTTTTGGGTATAAGTACTGGGTCTCTGATATCCTTAAATAAGACCCTTCTGGTTCTGGAACAGAACCTTTGTCAGAAGGACTGCTGTGCTGCTCGAAGGACTCAACTGGACTGCTTGTCTAGGAGGACTGCTTTTCTGCTTGTTGCCCTGCTGCTCTCTGACTCTGCGGAAAGGACTCTGCCTTCCCTCCAAAAGTGATCTCTAAGGACATGCTTGCTTGCCCTCTATTTCGTAGTCTCAGGGCAATCAAAGACTTCCCCATTGCCTTGGGACTCCAAACATTGTGAATCCACCACCTTTCACTGACAAGCACTCTGCCTGAGGAGAGCATCGAGTTCTTCATGCTTCCCTCACACAGCTTATAGTTCATTGTCAACTGAGTGAACACAACCCCCAAGCGCTGTTTCCTTGACCCAATTCCAAGATCTCTGCAGTGTGGTCAGGTGCCACCAGGCCAAAGGAAACCCTTTACAGTGCTACCTCACTGGTTGCTGTGACAACGTGGAGGTTTCTGACTCCATCAACTGTTCGCTTCCTGCTGGGAGAAGGATCGCTGCACCGGTGTGTTCTGCTGACCCCGGACATGTTGTGACTCACCACTGCAGTGCCTCTCCACACTGGAAAACCCTCAAAACAAAGGTAATGTGAGTCGGATCTCTGCCTGCGAGGTCCATGAATGCGCCTGACACACCCACTGGTAACTGACCTGTGCTGCACGCTTCAATCCCAAAGAAGCTGTGGAGATTCCTAAATACGTGCTGATCGGCCACTGTGGAATTAGGAATGTTTTTCCACTGCAATTGCTCTAGCACTGTATTTATACTGGCATACTTTCAAAGTTTCTAGCTGAAAATGTATTGGTGGATTTTTATAATTTTTGGCCTTATTTTATCCTGATAAAGATTCTCTATTTTCCTAACCTTGTGTGGAGTCTTTCTGTGGTGTTGCATTGTGTTGAGTTATTGCAGAAACACTTTACTCATTGCCTTCAAAGTTAAGCCTGCCTGCTATGTGCCAAGCTACCAGAGGGTGGGCACAGGATAATTTAGGTTGTGTTGTGACTTACCCTGACTAGGATTGTGGTTCCTGCTTGGACAAGGTGCATACCTCTGCCAACTTAAAGACAACAACTTCTAGCATAATGTATAATATACATCTTAGAAAAGTGCAATTATGTTGTTCATAACTTGGGTTTTAGTAAACATGTTTTATTGTCTTAAGAAACAAAATTCCTTTTGTGGAAATGTCGGATTTTTTTGAAGCAGCTGTGTTCAAAGGTCATCTACGAAAAGGCCTTGATTACAATGCGAATGGTAGGCAATTAGAATGTTCTGGTTTACTTCACCTTTAATGAAGAACATGATAATTAAATTATAGTCACGTGTGAAGCTCAGAATTTTAATTAACTAAACACATTTTCATACTCACAGGCTAATTACCTGAAGGCAAGGACAATAGGTTGGGATCGGACCAATGGCTAGATTTCATAGTTTGGAGAAATTGTAATTTCCAGGAAATACGGTATCCACAACCCATCAGCGTTTACACTACCAACCTCCTTGTTGGGGTCATATACATACCATTAGCACAACAAGTACCCAGTCAATGGAATCACCATAGTCTATACACATTTATAATCAATGCTGCTTTCATATAAACTAGTTGCAGTTGGGTAATCAAGTATTGTAAAAGTATTACAATTTAATATTTCAAATATCAAAGATAGCAAGAATACTGAGCTGAGATGCTACACATACAAAAGACAAAAAAGCAAAATACCTAACATTATAGAGAAAGTACTCACTGGACATGTTACCACATTTTGTTGTAGAAAAATGTGTGGTAAATAGTTTCTCAATATAATCCACTTGGTGACAAAGTCTATGTTTTGGTTCCATTAGTAAATTAATAAGGCAGTAATCAGAACTTGTATGTTAGTCCAAAACCAATTCTTATGTCACTGCTGAAAACAAACGGATGTTCCAGTATCATTATATTATCCTACAGTTATCCATTTCTTTTGTGATTAACAGACGTACAAGACAAGTTCGTACTCTGTCTCCATTGCTCTCTGCCCTAGCAATAGAACTAATCATAATTTGGCTTATGGGTAGTGGAGTGGCCTGGGGTGCCTCCTTTTAGTGAATAGGATCCATTCAATCTCTTTTTATGCCAACAAAGTCCTAATATATCCCAAAGACCTCAATGCTAGCACCTCTGAACTCTCACACCTCTTCACAGACTTTGCAGCTGCTTCCAGTTTGTGGGTTGACTGGTCAAAATCATATTTTTTCCATTCACACACCATAAATTTCAGGTTTAAAATTTAGACTATACTTAGGGTTAACAACGATCTCTCATAATATGGGTTTGGGGCACATTCCATTATGGAGAAGACTTTGGGCAACTCCAGAACTGAGCTGCTGTTGACTAGACCTTGCAGAAATATAACAATTTCTGTGTAAAGTAATATACCTTGACTAAAGTACATAAAAATGTACTTTACACAGATTGAGTGTGAGAGACAGTGGACCAATCCAGAGGAGGCCTGTGTAGTATTTAAAGCAGCCATTAAGAGTTGATGTTGGTAGTATAAACATGGAACTCAGCTTCACAGCCAAGCTTTGCTTCTCTTACTGTATCTTTCCTAGAATATAAAGATAAGTGCATATTGGAAGAATGTCTGAACGAAACTGAACCTATTGAAGCAAAGTCTACTTATTTGAAATTCTGATTAGGGATACTACTCCTTCACTCCCTTAAGGCCAAATGGCTATGAGAATCTAAGGAGGCTTAGTGGTGCTGTCCCTCGTGTCCTAAGGCCATTGAAATAGTAAACCATATGTTTTCCTTCTATCCAGCTTATTTAGGAAGTAGAAGCAAATTATTTTTACTGTAGTGCTGTGTTTTAGGTTTCAGGGATTGCAGAGTGGTCTCCAGAATTTTACAAAAGTGATGCTAGGCACGCTACAGTATTTGCAGTTTCTCATTTTTTGCTGTACACGTGGAGAGAAAGGAACAAACAAGTATGTCTAACTGTTCCCCTTTAGATGACATATAGACTAACATATCCTCTGTCCTAGTGATGAGTTTAGAGAGCAACACATTTTAGTTCCATCTGGCACTTGTCCTTAGGCTCCCTGACCCACTTCGGGGATAAGAAACCTAGAGATATTTATTATTAGACACTTCAACAATTTGTAACATGTTGATGGCTGCCTGTCACAATTGGGGCTCTGTTTTATTTGTTTAAGCAATTCTCTCTCCCACTTTTTAAGAGTCAAGCTATAATTTGACTGGTAATTTATTTGTGCTTGCTGTTGAGTTTCTCTTTTTGATATGTTTTAATATCTTAGTTTGTTAGAAATGTAATATTCTCGTTATTAGATGTTGATGAAATAATTAATAGCCCAAATTATGCACATTGATTTTGCCAAGTGCTTTACATATATTTCTAATCCATTTTATTTTTGGTTATTGAACTGTAATAAAACAACTAACAGATCAACCAAATGTATAAAGATGTTATCAAATTGACTGTATTCATTTTACTGAGTGTATTGGTTTTATGTACTTTTCTGCCTATTATGCAAAATAAAGATAATTTGATTGATTGACTGATTAAGATTTATCATGCTGAAAAGACCTCCCTGATGGCTACATGAACAGAACTATGATGGCCCTACCTTCTCAGGCAATGTTTTAAAGGATTATTCTCCTGGGGTGCTGGGACAAAATGTTGAGTTTTGAATATCAATATAGCGAAATATCTAAAAAAATGTTATAATGATACAAAATATCATGACGCAGAAATTCTCTTTACAAGAATATCAATTTTATAGGTAAGTAACATCACTTTTAAGTATATCTGTGTTGTTACTCTACTCTTGTTTTCTATACTATAGTTGTAATAACAACTTTTTTCATTACCTTTATGTGTTTCAGTTCATATATTAATTGTATATGTTAAATATTGATTGTATAATTGTTGACAACTTTTGTAAAAATAGTTTGTAATTGTAAGTGATTTATAATTATTGCTTTCATTTTTAATAGTAATTCATAGTGCCATAGAGGGTTGCGAATTTTGTAGGGGTAAAGGATGGGAAGATAATTAAGTATAATAATTGACAATTAATTATTAATGTATAATTAATTATTTAATTGTTGATTAATTATGTAAATTTTGAACGTATTATATTTTTTAGTTATATATGTGGGTTGCTAGGTTTTTAGGGTATAGTGTGGGTAATTAAGTAATAATTAGTTAGCAACTATTTATTCATTTATTAATATTTTGTTTTGATTAATAAATATATTAATTGTGTTGTACGTATTTATTTTAGTGATATTTCCAGTGTGGACTACTAGGTTTGTGACAGTAAAGTGTGGTAATTTAATTAAATAAATGAATAACATTTTTTAATTTCTAATTAGTTATTACAGTTTGTAATAATCATTAATATGTTATGTATTGAAGTACTGTCCCTACTGTTGCATAGACTGGAGTGGGAATAAATAATTTAACCCCTCCGAAGGGCAACAGTTTATCTACTGCTGTACAGACTGGGGTGGGAATAGTAAACTTTGCCCCTCCGAATTCAAACGCTTTCCCTACTGTTGCACAGACTGGAGTGTGAATAGTAAATTTTAACTCTTTGAAGTCCAACTCTTTACCTATTGTTGCAAAGACTGAATTGGGAATAGCACATTTTACCCCTCCAATTTCCAACCCTTATCCTACTCTTACATAAATTGGAGGGGGAATAGTAAATTGTACCCCTCTGAAGTCTAACACTTTCCGTACTGTTGCACAGATTGGAGTGGGAATAGTGAATATTACCCCTCTGAATTTCAATGCTTTCCCTACTGTTGCACAAATTGAAGTGAGAATTGTAAATTTTACCCCTTCAAATTCCAACAATTACCCTAGTGTTGCTCATACCGGAGTAGTAATAGTGAATTGTACTCCTCCGAATTTCAAGATTTTCCCTGCTGTTGCACAGATTGGAATGGGAAAAGTAAACTTTACCCCTCCGAATTCCAACACTTTCCCTACTTTTGTACACACTGGAGTGGTAATAATAGATGTCCCCCCCTCTGAATTCCAATGGTTTCACCCATCTGTACACAGACTGAAGTGGGGAAATTTTACACCTACAATATAAAATGCTTTTCTCTCCTGTTGCACAGATTGGCTTGGGAATAGTATATCTTTTATTCCCAGAATGTACCACTTTTTAAATAATGTTTACATTTATGTATTATTAATATTTGATTATGTGTTTAATGTTATATTTATATGTATATTTATATATATTTTCATAGTATTTGTAGTAAGTGTGTTTTATATTTATTTTGGTAAGTTATTTAATGTTTTGTTTTTTTATTTTGTTACATTTTTATGGTTTATATATTTAGATATATAAATAAAAGCATATATATATTTTAAGTGAAGCATAGGGAAAAATGCAAACAATATGATAGTGTAAAATATATTCCTTAATAATAGTGATATATTATATATATGTATATATAAACATACACATATGTATTATGTGTGTTTGTTTATATATGTATATATTTATATTTAATATTAAAAGTTACTTAAATGTATTCAATGTACATTATATTAATGTTATGTATTAAAATATTTAAGATTTACTATTTTGAACTATATATTTATCAAACAACAATATTTTTTGTCATATTTATACTGTGAAACGATTTTTTCGATATTTTTGTGCTTACCTTTATAAGTATAGAGAAACTATATTTGTGTCATCAATATTTTTGGCACAATATTTGTGTGTCACAATAGTATTGCAATCAGTGTTATGTCAGTGATCCTCTTCTGGCCTCTCCAGGGTGAATAGCCCTCTCAAAATGTGTAGTTTTCTCTATTACTTTTCCAACCTACCAGTTATCCTCTTCCAGATGTTCTTCCAAAACCTAGATAAACTCCCATGAGAACTGATATGGTACAATGGCAGGTGATGCGTGGCCTTACCCAAGGTCTGCCTGCTGGTCGAAGCTAGTTGCCTCCAGGCACTGAATTTTGAATTGTATTATCTTGTCGCCCTATTACAATGACTGAGCAATTGGCTCGCAGGCTCCTCTGGAAAGAAGCAAGCTCTGTAATTTTACCACTCTGCAGGGAGAAACTTAATGGTCTTATGCTCTAGAGGTTCTGTGAAACTACACTCTCACTCCTGTCTAGTCTGCGTAGCTCTTTGCTGTTACAGATGGGCCCTCCATCTAATGTAGCAGACAAAGCCATATGCCCCTGCAGTTGTGCAGTGAGGTCTCAAAGGGTGAATGGACCAAAAGTATCTTAATTTCTGGTTTGTGCAGCGTTGCGAGATCCTGCCTCAGCGGTGCATTGCAGAGCCCACAGTGGAGGTTCCATGGAGCTGCAGGCAGCCCTGCGGAGTCCTGCATTTTTGTCGAGGATGCCATCAATAAGGGGCTTGTGGTGTGAAGTCTTGTATCAAAGATGCTTCACATACCAGCCATTCTGCTGAGCACCTAGGTTCCAAGGGTCTGGGGCTTGGTTGGCACCACTTGGGGGCTAGGACTCACACCCAACAGAGTCCATGTGCTGGGTGAAAGGTGGTTGAAGACTTTTCTGCCCCTAAGACTCTAATAAAGAGGCCAGACAGCTAGCTTTTGGAATATTCTGGTAGTCATGGGTTCAAAATGCAGGTCCAGTCTTTTCATTCAAGTAGCAGGGCAGCAGGGCAGCCGGGCAATCAAGTAGCAGTTCTTTTTGCAGAACAGTACAGCAATACTTCTGAGTCTTCTACAGGTCCAGAGGTGTATTGAAGAGTTCAGTCTGAGGGTCTATTATTTATACCTGGTGCCCACTTTGAAGTAGGAGAAAGTTCTAGAGGTTTCCTCCGCCAGAGGTGTTTAGAATTTCCTGTATCCCTGTCCTGGCCCCAACTTGTCTGGGATCACAATATATGAGTGTCAAACCCTTTGGGAGAGTGCTCAGGGAGAACCTTTGTGTTGCACAAGTGGGGTTGGCACAGCTCCTCACTCCCCTCAAGTCAGTGATGGCCCATTCTACCAACACTGATTGCTTTTTGTCTCACTGTCTGGGAGCAATACACAAAGACCAACTGCCAGCTAACATAGTCATGTGAACCACTTTACGGCAGGTACCAAAAGGTTGGGACAAGAAAATGTCAACTTTCTAAAAGTGGCATTTTCAGAATAAAATCTGACTTTACCATAAAAGAGGGGTTTAATTTACAATACTTTAGACACCAAACTTGTTTCTTATCTGCTCCCAATTGGAAGTTACCACTTATTAAATGCAATAAAGAAACTCAATGTTGTTCTGTTGGAGAGGTTGGACTCCCTGTACAGAAAAGCCAATTTAGGCATTTTTCACTACTAGGCCATGTAAAACTTAAAAGTACATGTCAAACCTTTTAAATACACTGTATCCTGCCCTCTGCGTAGTTTAGGGCCCACCCAAGGGGTGACTTATGTGTATTAAAAAGGGTGGTGTGAGCCTCACAAGAGGTCCATCTTGCCACAATGAAACACATTGGGCCTGATTAAGAGTTTTCCGACAACCAGACCCATGGTGAGGAGACCGCCATTGAGGTGGGTGTCTCCCCACTGGCCCTATTAGCACTTTTCCTCTTAGCTGAGGGACAGGAACCAAGGTTTCCGCCCATCAGCCCAGTGGGAAAGGTACAGCACCATTGTTGCCCACTCATTATAGAGCCAGCGGCAAAGCTGCTGCATGCAGGGGGCACCAGCACCCTCGGAATGCACACTGTCTGCACAGCAGACAGTGTGCATTTCATGAGTGCTGGGCAGCGGGCCCCCTGCACTTGGTCTCCGCCAGCCTTTTTATGGCAGTTGTACCTCCACAAAAAGGCTGGAAGAGAACAAGCTTGTAATCAGCAGGGCAGTGCTGACTTCAATGCTACCCTGGCTAATTACAACCTGCACTGCCAGGATCGGAGATCCTGGCGATGTCAGCGTTAAGTTGGGAGGTCTGCCTGCCAATCTCATAATGTGGTGGTCGGACTGCCAGAACCCCAGCGCGGTCCGACGGGCACCCTAAGTCTGGCGGTCTTTTGACTGCCAGACTCATAATTAGGCCCATAGTCTATAGTGGCAGGCGTGAGACATGTTTTCAAGGCTACTTAGGTAGGTGGCACAATTAGTGCTGCAGGCCCACCAGCGGCATTTAATTTGCAGACTCTGGGTACACGTGGTACCACTAGAGAACAACAAGTAAATGAAATGTGCCCTTTGGGTGTAAGCCAATGTTACCATGTTCGAAGGAGAGAACTCAAACACTTTACCACTGGTTAGCAGTGGTTAAGTGTGCAGAGTCCTAAGGCCATCAAAAACATCAGCAAAAACAGGAGGCTAGGAGGTCAAAGAGTTGGGAAAACCCATGCCAAGAATGTCATGTTCGACAAAAACTCATTAACCTGAGGGATTGTCAGTACTAACTTTTCATGGCCATTTCCTTTCTGGACTTGTAAAAAGCCAAAATGAATCAGTATCCAGGTTGAGGATAGGGAATGAAACCTCCTAAACCTTTTGGGAGTGTATAAGAAGGACTTTAAATAAGTGGTAAAGTATTTTCATAATGAAAAAGTTTATAATAGGAAATATACTTGTGCAAATTATTTATTTACCCACATGTAAATACCTTTGCATAAGAGAAATGTGGAATTCTCTTGAGTATTTCAGGACTACTCCTTAAAAACGACTTCCTGGAAACATTTTTTGAAAGCAGCATCTGTCTTTACAGGGATAGACTCTTCTTCAAAAAATTGACAGGCTAGACATTTATGAGATCATTCATAAATCCTCTGGTCCATTGTCTTTTCTACCTTAGGCCCCCAAAACCGTCCACAGAGAGTAAATTGTCCCCTGTGCACCTTTTGCAAGTTAATTATCATTCCTACTTGGTAGTTGTAAATGATGATTGGTTTGCACCTGCAGCTGCAAATGTAAATCATTGAAACATATCTCCACAACTTGCATTCACACCTCATCCTATCTACAGTTTGGAAGGGTCTTAAAAGCCATTTTGTGGGTCGGAAAGACTTTTACAACTCACAATTTATTTATTTTCTCTATTGTACTTAACCTTTCGTGAATTCCTTGGTCTGCGAATCTGTTTGAAGTTGTGGAGTATTAGCTAATCTTTATAGAAATGTTGCAGTGGAATAATTTTTTTTTTTTAAATAGCCCCTGAAGTGGGATAAACGCCCTCTCTAAAAGCACTCCAGTGAGAGTTCAATGATTTGCTTTGCTGGCTCCTTTAGTACAATATGAACCTGGCATGAAATCTTCTAAAGTTTTTTTTAAGTAGGCCTGTACGAAATTTTTGTCACCTGCGTAATCTCACATAATTCCTCAATTTAAATGAGTGAAATTTTCGCAGTTTTTTCAAAACAAAAATACCATATAGTTTCTGCCAGAGGGACCCTTGTTCGAGTAGAAAATGTCTCAAAGAGAGATACTTTCTCATCAAGTATGACATTTCCTTCCTGTACTATTCTCCTTTCCCGTATTGGGCAAGATATTTTTGTGCGAGAAACACCCTCATGGGATTTAGGGCCATATATACGAACACATTTTCCCAATGACACAGAATAGGAAAAACCCTTTGCTACATCTGGCCCATAGTTACTCGAGATACCAGCGAAATTTGTTTCCCTTTAAGACGTTTAAGTTGGTAAAAAGTACGTATATTTCTAAAAAAAAATATATATATATATGCACATTTCGCGTACCCTCAATTTTGAGTTCTAGTTTAGCCCTGTTGGCATCCTGGGAGAGTGAACAGTCGGCACAATATGTCTCTTTAATCTACTACATTGCTGAACGGAGAAGGCCACGAGTAATTGTGTAATTGACACTTTAAGGATGTTTTCTGAAGGGAGGCAGTGCCCGTGTTTTACAAAGTTTTAAAAGCTGCCATCAAAGGATGTTCCTTTCATTTGATAAACTGTCGTGATGAATGTAGTTTTGCTGTTTCATGGCCTCGTCTGGTAAATGTTTGATCAGTAAAGAATGATGGCTCTTGAATTTTGTGTTTTTTATTTTTTTAGTCTGCTTGCCATCGTATTGAAGCCGAGACCAATTGAAACATGAAACATGTCAGGGGCGTTCTTCAAGTATTCATGACATTTTTTAATTCGTAAAGACTAATGTCAGCGAGGTAACAACTTGCCCCATTTTTTCATGTCACCTTTTTAGTAGTTAATTATATCTTTCATCCTTGTATGATTTGATCTCTTGACATGTATTCAACCTAAGCACCTCCAGTCCTAATACTTGCTAATTATACAGTCTTCCTTTATATTAACAGCTTTAATTTGTAATCTTTACAACTTGGAATATACAGCTTTTGACTAGGCACAAAATATTCCTGCCACAAAAATATCTCTAATGAGGCTCACTTTTAATATAGTTTTCACATAGAAAATGCTAGTAAAAAATAAGTACCGGGTTTATATTTCTCCCTTGTGGTCAATTGGTACAAATGTACTAATTAGGGAGCCACTTTTCAACAAACCAAAATGCTGCTAGTCTGACCAAAGAAATATCCACATCATTTTGTGTACTCACGTTATTTGTAAATACCCAATGCTAAATCAGCACAACTTGATGTCTGTACACTTTATTTTTTATGTTTATGCAATATTATAAAATACTGTTGTTTTCTTAAGGATGAGTCTTTCTGTGTGGACTATGTTATTAAATTCATACAGTGCCACATTTTATTTAGGGAAAAATAGCTGCACCAGAATACCTCAAAAAGTGTTGCTGAATGGACATTAAGGGAAAATTACTGACGGAGAGGTACTCCTAATGCAGCGGGTAATCCCTCTTTCATAGGGCAAAACTTGTGATTCCCCAGCATTTCCACAACCCACGAAACGCTGATACCTGCAGTATCGGCTATTTTGACTCCTAGAACACCTATGTGGTACTCCAAAATTACATGACTAAAGAGTAAAAAATTAGAGTATTGGGATCAAATTTCAGAGCCTCATTGATCAAACTTTCATGCAGTGCAACGCAGCAAATAATCTTGCTGCACTGAGTAACAGAGAAATGGGAAGGAATGCATCGTATTGAACATGATATGGTGCATTCCTGTCTTCTCCCTTTGCTGGTGCACTCAGTGCAACCTAGTGGCAACGCTTTCAACTTTACACCATGGTGCAAGGATGGCTGTGTTACAGGCAGAATTGTTTTTGTGCAGGAAGAGCCACAATCCTGCACAAGAACTATCCTCAGAGGGAACAACAAGGAAAAATAAAGATATTTCTCCTTGTTGCACCTCCCCTGTGAAGGCATAGCATTTTGAGGTATCCCCAGGTTTACCAGTGTTAGTAAATCTAGAAATGCACCAAAATCCATAGGTAGATGTGTGGGAACGCTCACACTCCACGCATGTAATGCTTCCTGGGCAAAGTAACGGAAGGCAGTGATCTACCCCGCCTTGCATTACTTTAGATTTATCAAGCCATGCAGGTCCATGCAAGGTGGCATTGCGCAGCTTGCTAAATCTGACTTTCTTGTTTGCATTGCCCTTCAACCCGCTTAGGGTTGCATAAGGACAACATCATAAATGTGTCTGTAGGCTTGTTAAAGTATGCCTTGTTCTAATATAACCTATTGTATTCCACAAATTGTCTTTCCAGAAAAAAGATTGTTGGCCTTTTAACTATTTCACATTAGTTTGATGTGTCAGATTCTTCAGTATTCAGACTTGTATGTATTAGAATATGCTTTCGCCCAAAGACTGGTGCATCATTATAAGTTGAAAGACATTTTCAGCATACATAGAAGAAAAGTGAAGTAAGCAGGGGAAGACAATAAAACCCACGAATAGCTTGATTACTTACTGACAGTTTTCATTTCTCCATATTGAAATCTGCCTTCTCATCTTCCTTCTATGTTGAGGATTTTTGTGGATACTTCACCACATTTTTGGCAACAAGAGGGGATGTCATCTTACTTTTGTGTCTCAGGCACCTTAACATACTTTCTCTGGAGTTCATTGTGATAGCTGATCTGCATTGAACATGGGCCATCGTTTGTGGAACTATGACCACCATCTGGGAAGCTGCGGTTCTTGTGAGGCTGTCTACTGCCTTTGAAGACTTCAGATGCAGGCTGTTCACATTTTTAGAGGTTACTGCTGCCATGGAAGACCTTGAGATGTGGTGGTTTGAGTGTGGTTATCTGAGGCTGTGCACACACGTGCATGCTGTACTTGGAGGGTTAGATGGAGTGCTAATACCTACGATATCCAGGCAAGCTCACTGTTATGTGAACGTCAGCTTGACCTGCTCCAAACTTATTGGATCTGCATGGGAAGAGCTTTGATTGGCAAGCTCACTGTGATCTGCTCGTCAGCTCCAGTTGATTCATGCTCATTGGTCCATGGTTGAGGAAGGTTCTGAGCCTTGCCTGACTAATATTTGTGACATCACTTAGACAGCAGACAGGCAGGAACAGCGGGTACTTTACCGGTACTGACCCCAGAATGATGATGGAAGCAGAGCAGATTATAGCAGATTACTTACTGCTTCACCCTATGGTGAATTAGAAGCGCTATGCTCAAATTTATTTTTTAGCACATATTCTTCTTGGATACAACGGTACTCTTGCCTCCAAGTTTTGGCAAGTATACATTTTATTCTACTTACTGATGGGCACACCCAAGACATAAATTTGAGATTTTACAATTGTCGGTGACAGGCACACCTCTCAATAGAAATTCAGTGGAAGTCTTGTTATCTTCTAACTTTAACTTCAGTGGTACATTCTTGAAACTTTCCTGATTGTGGGAAACTATTTCAATTTCTGTGTTTGAACTATGATATGTTTCTTTTTCAGTAGAGTGAGGTGTTAATTTATTTTCGGGGTTCATATTTTGAATTGAAGTTGCTTTGTGTGCATTTCAGACTGGAGAGAGACATGAAATATAACACTAGCTCTTAGTATTTAATTTATTTTGTTAGGGCATACTCTTGTTGGCTACAATGGTGCTCTCGCCTGCATGGTTTGGCAAGTATAAATTTCATTCTTCACAAGGACGGTCATGCCCAAGACACAAGTTTGAGATTTTGCAAGCCTGATCATTAAAGTATTTCCGGTGACGGCACATTTCTTCCCAGGAATTAAGTGGAAGACTTTTTCTCCTTACATTTTAACCTCAGTACTACATTTCGAAATGTATACATCATTGTGGGAAACTATAGTTCCTTCTTGGATGAGTTGGATAAAGGGATGGAATGATCAGAGTGATCAGGAAAAGGGAGAAATAAGGAAAAAATAATTGATGAAAAGAAGAGGGTGTGTGAAACAAAGGTGGATGTTGGTGATTTGGTTAAAGTGCATGCCCTTCTGGAGATCCACCATTTAGAGTTTTTAAATTGTTCAGAAATGCAGTCAAAACAGCACATGGCAGAACCTGAAACTTAAGTAGGTTTGCTTTGCTGTCTGGAAAAAAATAAAGTAGTACTCAAGGTCAATGCTAAGGAGACAATGGCACCCTCAGTTCATGAAGGAGGGTCGAAAGAGGTGTTAGAAGGTCATGCTGTGCCAGAAGGTCACACTAACATATGTTAGATTTCAATTAAAACAAGTCACATTTTTTATTTTATTGATTTTTGCAATTATACTTTTATGTTCATGTTAGTTTCTCAGTTTATTTAGTTCTTACTATTTGTATGCACGATTTGCTTCATAGGCTTTATTGTGTGCTTATGGGGAAGATGTGTGGTATCTTGTGGGCTCTCTTTGATTCCCTTGATCAGTGTTATAACATCTAGAATGCAATGAGGTAGCTGTCAGGGAGTCTAATGCATGACAGTTGGAACTGTTGGCTGGGGTGTTTGGACACAAATAAAGCATTTCCACTTACCTCTCTCAGCGTCTCATTTTGTGGATAATTCACCACCACAACTAACTAGTGGTGACTGCCGCTAAGAAATAAATATATATATATGTATACATTTATATATATATATATATATATATATATATATATATATATATATATATATATATATATATATGATGAATTTTGCAGCTGGAGCCAAGGGACCGGTCAAAGAGGTCCCACTGTCAAAAACCAAAGCTTTCATCTCTGTTCCCTGTTTGCGTGCAGGGAACAGAGATGAACTGCTTCAGCGAAGCAGGGAACTGCTGTTAAAAGCAGCTCCTTGCTTGCTGAAGCAATGGCATTGCGAGGTAAGCCTTGAGGCTTACCTCACAATGCCAGATAGCCCATAAAGGGCATTTCCCTAAATAATAATTAAAAAATATATATTTATATAGGGACTGTGAGGGAGCCCACATAGCCCATAAAAAACAGAAAGGGATAACTCAATGTGAAGATCGCAGACCTTCACACTGACCATTCACGGTTCGATTCAAGCTGGACTCACTTAACCTGTTTTTTTTAAGTACAAATTATTCTAATTATTAAAAATTACAGATACATTTATTTATTTTAAATTGTGCAGAAATATCTCATTGTAACTATATCATACATCAAAGCCTGAAAAACGTGGTTTCTCTCTCCCTCTCACTTTCTCCCTATCTCTCTTTCAATCAATTTCTCCCACTCACACACTCACTGAGACACTTACGCACCCACTCACAGACCCACTCGGACACTCACACACCCACTCACAGACCCACTCAAAACCTCGTGCACCTTCTCACAGCCCCAATCAGACTCTCACACACCCACTCAGAGACCCACTGCCAGTGTCTTGCATCCATTCACAGACCTGTGCACACACTAAGGCACCCACTAAAACACTGATGCATGCAATCTCACACACAGATAGATGCTCTCACAGCCCCCAGGTAACCCTCTCACACCTATTCTCACACCCAGAGAGGTGGCAGCCAACTCCCACTATGCATGCCCAACGGGCTGTGCACAGCATGGGGTTGGGGGCTAAGCGGGGGTTGGCTGCAGGGTCTGGCTGCAGGCCAGGTCTTACGGGCAACGTTTGCTGCACATGGGTGAAAGTTATGCATGGTCCAAGGTTGGATTATTATTGGGGGCTGGCCTCGGGCCCTGTGGCCAATAGCCGCTAAGCACAGCCCTAGGCCATGCACGACGGTGGTTGAAATAATGTGTAGTAATGAAAAATACTGTGCGTTAAAAAAACCATAGAAGTTCGCTGAAAAAAAACAAAGGTTACAGCGACATTATAGTTAGGAAATAGAATTTGTTTTAAACATAGAAATTCACTTAAAAACCAAGGGTTACAGAGACATTAAAGTTAGGCTCACATTTTAAATGTTCAAGACCATAGAAATTCAATTATAGTCATGCCGTAAAGTAATTATAACTTGCGCCTTCGCCATGCACTGCTAATTACCCCACAAATTAGTGTACTCATGATATCTTTGATAACATCATTGATAATATCAATGTATCAAAAAAAACTGTGCATGGTGGGGTCGCAAGTTATAGTTAACTGAGGGCATTATAGCTACTTGAGGTAACTTTAACTATAATTGGTTGAATTTATTAAGTGACTTTCTATGTTTTTTAAATTCTATTTCCTAACTATAACGTCCCTAAAGCCTTTGGTTTTTTTCAGTGAATATAGGAAACAGAATAAAAACAAATAGAAATACACTTAAAAAAAACAAATGTTACATGGACATTATATTAAGGGTCACATTTTAAACGTACAAAACCATAGAAATTCTGTTATAGTTATAGTTCTGTAAAGTAACTATAACTCGTGCACTTACGTAACTATAACTCGCACCCCCGCCATGCACAGGTTTTTTTATGAATAATTTTTCAACAAACGGTCCAGTGATATTATCAATACTGTTATAAAAGATGTCATGATTGCTGTAATATCTGGGGTAATTAGCAGCGCATGGAGAGGGTGCAAGTTATATTTACCTTATGGCACAAGCTATAGTTACTTTAGATGACTTTAACAGTTGAATTTCTCTCATTTGGTACTTTTAAAATGTAAGCCTAACTGTAACATCCAGAATTAATAAAAACAGTAGGGCTGACCTGCACAACATAAATCAATGCAACCACAATACATAATTTAATTTTTTTTTACAGTGAGCTTTGTACAAATCACAAATGATTCACTACAATCAGAAACTAGTTTAAATTTGCACAACTATGTATCATATTTATCATAATTAGTGGTAACATTTGTAAACAAGTCTCCATACCTTGAGCTGTCTTAGTCAGAAAATATTTTCTGATGAGAGGTTCCTTTAGTTCCTGGTATTTTATATATAATAGAAAAAGACAGGTAGATTATTTTTTCATCCAAGGCTTGCCCTTACCTGTAGAGAGCCATGGTAGAAAAAATAAATCTGATCTACCTAAGTCTTTGTATAATTTTTAAAGACAATTAGACCAGGAAATCTTTAAATATTCAACATCATGCAATCAATTACAATTTTGTGATTCAATATTGTAGAAAGATTCAACCAAACAGACAACCAGAGTACTGACTTCTTCAAGGCATGCTAAATCAAACAACATGCTTTGCAGAACCTCTAATGATTTCTTACAACATTGATTTTCCAGCAAAGTGGTAACATTGATATGACGCAAATCTCAGCCCCAGAGTTAGGATTGGACAAACTTCTACAGTAATAAATCACTAACGTACACTTAGGCCCTCATTACGACTTTGGCGATCTTTTTGCAAGGGTTCTGAAGACTGCCATATTTGTAGTTTCTTTGGATTTCTGCCCATTTATGGGCGGAAATCTGACCCTGTTGGCCTGGCTGATAGAGGAAGAGAGGCGGTTCCACCGCCAACACCACCACGCCAACAGGATGTGTAATGCGATGCTGGGGTGTCCTGTACAGTGGTGCAGTGCTGGCAGTGGAAGACACCAGGACCCATCCCCTCCCGGACGACCACCTCCCCAAAACCGATAAGTGGACAGTCTGAAAGAGGGGGGATGTTAGGTGCATGTATGTGAAGCAGAATGGGTGTGCATGAGTGAGTTTATGTATGTATATATGCGTGGAGGGTGTGTGTGTGTCTGAATGTAAGCGGAGGGGAGGAGGGTGTTGGGGTGTGAGTGCATGTGTGTTTGTATGCAGAGGGGTGGGGGTATCTGTCTGAGTGCGACTGAGGGTGTCTGAGTGCGTTAATGTGTCCGAATGGGGGAGTCTGAATGCATGCATGTGTGTGAATAGGTGTGTCTGAGAGTGTGTTTGTGAGCAAGCAAGTGGGGGTGTCTGGATGTATGCGTGCAGTTGGGGGGGGTGTCTGCATGTATGCAGAGCTAGGGGTGGAGGGGTGCCAGTGAGAAGGTGTGTGTATTGGGATGCACGTGAGTCGGGGTGCATGTGTGTAAGTCTGCAAGTGAGTGGGAGTGTCTGTGTGCAAGTGTGCAGATGAGGGGAGATGTGTGTATATATGCATATGCGGGGGGAGTGTGTGAATGTATGCATGCATGGAGGAGGTAGGGGTGTGTATGAATGCGGAAGGGATGGGGGTGTGAATGATTGCGGAGGGGGTGTATGTGTGAGTGCGAGTGGGGGTTTGTGTACAGTGTGAGAAGAGTGGGGGTGTTTATATGTACATGTGCGGTTGGGTGGGGGATGTTTGCATGTGTGTGGATGGGTGGGGGCGTGTCTGCATGTGTGTGGACATATGGGGGTGCATGTGCCGGAGAAAGGAATGAGGATTTCTGTCGACCACCACGAAAAGCCTGGCGCTATGCTGCCTTCTAATATAGTCAGCAGTTTGAGGCCTGCTGCCGGCTCGGAGGAGCTCAACGCCTGTGTGACCGCACCAGCGGGCCGGGCAGCATTGTGGTGGTTTGACTTTGGCCACACTGCTGTACTTGTAATGTGGTGGTCATTACGGTTGGGTCCACGCCAGTAAGACCGCCACTGCGGATGTGGCGGTCTTATGACCGCCACACTCGTAGTGTGCTTTCTATCTAAGTTGTAAGCACATGTGAATAACACACCTACAGATTGAGACCACTGTGTTTTGCAAGATTGCAATAAAGGCACAAGGAGTCAGAATAATCAAATATCGAATATATCTCCCAGACAGTTAAAAGCATTACCTTACTTAATTTATAACCTGCAATACAAAAAAAGTCTGGATATGTTTTTTCTGGTCCCATTTGTCATTACGTGTATCTTAGTCAAGTTAGTTCTTAAGTCAAAATTATTCATAAAAGAAACAGTGCATTAATAATTGTTTACATGCCATTTCCAGGGCAACCCATATTAACAGCTTAGGACATGATTTAGATCTTGGCGGTAATGGTCCTGCTGTTGATTTGCCATCGGATTCCCCATCCGTCAGCTTGGTGATCTGCCTGACCTATTTAGATGTTAGCGATCCCATAGTTGAAAGATCACCAATGAATGTCATCACCGCCAAGAACCACCACCCACGTCAAGGGCACCATAAGCAAAAGTGGCTTACGGCAGCATTCTAGCCTCTTTTCCTGCTGAACCAATCACAATGTGCATTCCTGCTAACCTAACTGTGGCAGCCAAGCCACCATACCTGAGTTGGTAGATCGTGAGGAATAGAAGCACCAAAGTTACCTTTTTTACAGTTTTCTCATTTCCTGCCTCCATGAATTGAATCATACAAGTACTACCTCTGTTGCTGCTACTGGACCAAGACAAAAATCAACCCTGTAATTGCCAGAACAGAAGGTAAATCACTGTTTAACCAGTCACTCTCAGAATTGTTGCTGTACATTAGCACTGGACTCGAGCATGTTTAACAAATACTTGCAAGCAAGACTACAATGATGTGCAATGCACATGTGTGTAATGTCATACCTAACACCCACAAATCTGGTACTAACTGCCTTCATGGCAAAGGCACCTACACAAACAGTCACAGCAATACCAAATCGAAATGTGTCTATACAGGTGTGTGCAATCATTTTGCCTAAACTACCACATCAGATACATAAATATTATACCCAATACAGACTACTGAAATCCATAGAAATGTATCAATTGTAGTGCAAAATGCTACAAGTGGGTGTACACAGAATGTCCAATCAATCTTACCTCTAAACTGCAACCATGCCAGAGATGTATGAAGGTCACTTGTCCCCTTGGTTTGTGCAAATTATTACGAATAGTGTATGTTATAACTGCAAGGAGTCAGATTCCCTGTGTAATGGATGTGTGCATATTATGACACATCATGTTAAAATAAACGCACAATCATTCTTCAGTCACAATAACAGAAACACATGTAAATTTGTAAATGTCCAGTAACATGATGAGTGCTTGCACCAAATTGAAATGTCCATCTCAACTGTACAACACTAATGTGTGCATGATAAAAATATCTAAAAAAGAAAACCTGTGCTTGTCACTGTCACAAATGAGAGTAAATGCATGTACCACACATTAGCAGCAATAACATAATCACCAAACAATTGATAACAATTCAAAAATAAGGTTAGGATAAAGGTATTCTCAAAATATTTTTATAGAAATTATATACCTCTCTCATAGCTCTTTTTTTATCAAGTAAAGAACAGCAAAGGCTCAAGGCCACAAAGTCCCAAGTCCTTGTTGCAGGCCCATAATGTGCCTCCTATTCACACAGCCAAAATAAATCTCTTATGGAAGGAGCATCTATGGGGCAGAGAGCAGGCACCTTAATGATGTTACTGGGGGAGGGGTCCTTGGATTTGTGAGTTGTGTGTTTGGGTTTGAGAGAGGGTGTTGGATTGGGAGGGGTAGGTTTGGATTTCGGAAGGGTGGGTTTGGATTTGGAAGGGGTGGGTAGTGATGTAGAAGGGATGGGTTGGGGTGTGGAAAGGGTTCCAAGACATGTGGGTGGGGTGGTCTTATGCTTGGGAGGGGTAGTCTGGTATGAGGAAAGGTTGAGAGGTAGAAGGAGTGGCAGTGTTGATGTGCAAGTGTCTGTTGATGGTGGGGTACCTGTATGTCTTGTGTATGTGGTGTATGTCTTGGTTTGTGTTTTTTACTGGGTGTCTTTTGTGGGTGAGTTTGGGCATTTCTGTACAGTATGTGTGTTTGTGGATGGGTATGCTATGGAGGTGCTGTTTGTGGTCATTGTGCCTGTGGATGTGCTAGTACATGTGAGTGTTGTGGTGGTGGTGGGTGTGGAAGAGTGTTTTGTGATGGGTGTGATGTCTGGGGTATGCTGGTGATGAGTGTGGATGTTTGTGTAATTGTGGGTGTGGTGTCTGTGGGTATGCTATTTGGTTGTAGTAGGGAGGTGGTGTCTGTATGTGTGTGGCTGTGTTGATGTGTTTGTGTGTGGATGTGCGGTTTGTGTTTGTTTGAGTAGGTGCATGCATATGTGTTTATGTGCTTTGAATAGGGTTGAGAAGAGGGATTTGAGATGGGGAAGGGGTGAATGGTGGGGCAGGAGGTTGGGATGGGAGGCTGCGTTCAATGAGGAGGCCAGACCCTTGAATAACCTCTGTAGCCCAGACATGGCACCATGCATGCCATCCAGGTCAGCCAGCATCTGCGTCATATGCCCTCTAAGTCCTGGAAGGCATTGAGTAGCACAGTGTGGTCTACAGAGATAGTCGACAATAGGTCAATAGCCTCCTCATTGAGCACACCCTAGGAGAGAGGGGCGGGAGGAGATGCCTGCAGCAAAGGTGATGGCTCCCATTTTAGGGGGCAGGTACGGCCAAATTGAGGGGAACAAGAGGGAGGGTAGAGATGGACATGTGGCTGACGCACAACAATGCAGATATAATTGTCGCACTAGGGTCTATCACCACTAGAGACTGGTCTTCTGTGGAGGCCTCCCAAGAATATGTTGATTTGCTGGTGGCCTCCATGCCAGTTCCATCACCCTCCAAGGCACTGGGTCCCTCAGTGTCGGTGGTGTCTGCATTGGTACCACAGTGCCCAGCTTTTTACCTGCCAATGTAGCCATTGTCACCTACGCCTTGCCGTGATGAACCTGAAAACACAGATACAACAATTTGAATGTATCTATATAAATAGAATGAAACACGAACTTTCTCACAAAATAGTTACCAAGTCTACACATTAAGCTAGCTTCATTGCCCTCAAAGTTTTCTTCTTCATCATAATTTTCTCCTACATGTAGGGAAGAATTCCACAAAATATTTCCTCACAGTCTAGAAATATCCCATAGCTTCCATATCCTATATGTATTTTGTCTCTCATCCACTTTTATTTCTTTGAATGACAAATGTCTTTGACAGCATGAATAAATACATAGGCTTGAATACATTCCTAACCCACTTCAGTACAAAGCAAAAACATATCACATTTCCAAAACAGTCATGTTTTCAGTTTGGTAGTGGCTCAACAAGATGGGATACTCCAGTATCTATACGATGTAACCTTCTATTTGCAAACGTCCTTTTAAGTATCACTTTTCTCACCATCATTGTTTTCTCATCTGTACATAACTAAGGACACTTAAATGTAATTTGGGCTATGTGTAACTCTGTCACCAATGTGGACACATTCCTATCTGTTTCAATCAATACAGTTTAGCACAAAAATTCATGTTGGTTGATGCAGTCTGGGGTACATGCACATTTGTGAAGGATTAAGGCCTCATCACAATCTACTACTGTTTACATGAACTGACTTGAACCTTGCTGTCAAAACATATTCCTAACATATTTCAGATAAGGATTGATGCCATTGAACACGTTTCCAGTCCTTTTGGAGCAGATGGTTATATAGTCATTTTACCAAATTACCAATGTAAAGTATGAAACATCAACTGTATTATAAGTGCATATTATCCCATGTCAGCAGTAATAGGGAGTACATTAACTACTCACTTGTGATAGATCATTACACCTGACCCAATCCTCAAATGGGGAATGTTTGATACAAATGTCCCTCATTACATGGAGAAAATACAGGTACCTCTTACTCGCATGCTGACATGTGTCTGGTCAAAACAGTACTTGACTTGTGATGAGGAAGCTAGTGAAAACCTTTATCACAAAACAATACACCACACACAGAATCTGACACGTACGAATAGTTCACATCTCCACAAATCCTCATCTGTGTTGGATGTGTGTCAACCATCATGTTGATGCCAAACAACATTGCTGTACATCAAAAAGGTTCAACAACAAGAATATCTACAAACAATAATTCACCCCTTTGATGCTACCGCTTGGCCCTCAACTGCCCATCAAGCTCCTGGTAGGCCACTGCAAGGATGCAGGCCATTAGGGTGGTCAGGATACAGTGCACAAGCTTGCCTCAATGGGAGGCCTGGCCAAGCCGGACTTCTGCTGACTTTCTGGTCCAGCATCGGGGGTCCTCCCACCTCTTCCTGCAATGCAGGTTACGCCACTTATGGACCCCCAGGGTCTGCACCTTCTTTGCAATGGCCTTCTATATGTCCCGCTTTTGATGGGTGTTTACCTTTATGGATGAGAAAAATTAAACAACAAAAGAGGTTTTGAGTGATTTTGTTTGTCTGTAGTGATATTATTGCATCTCTCACCCATATTCTCAAAACAGTCAATACAAATGTTTTTTAAATATTTAACATTTCCTAGGAAATACTATATAGCAGGGACATTTTCTGTCTCATATTACAAATCCACGGCACCAACGTCATTTAGGTCAGGGCTAGGAAATGTTTCTAATTGTGAAAGCCAATCCTGATTAGTCCTAATCATTGTGAGACACTAAAGGTCGAACAACCTGTACATTATTTCCACATAACCCCATGCACAGCTACATTGGCTTAACACTTAAACTTCAAAGAGCCAGATACTATGCTTTGCGCCAAATACAGTGACTAAGGACAGGATGGAAGGGCTGCCATGTGTCAGTGAGAGCATGGTGTTGGGTGATGTAGGAACAAGTGTGTGTAGTAAGGGGGCATGCTGGTATGGATGATTGAGAGACAGTGTCATTTAGACATGCAGCACAGGAATTACCCTCCCCATATGTGGCACCATGACATGTTTTAAACATACAGATACTTATATTTCTAATTATGGGATGGAATTTCACTTGACAGACAGCATCAGACAACTCCACAACTTTGAAGATTCTTCTTGCACTTTACGTTTCACTCATTTTGACATGGGCTGTATCCTTTCACTTATATTAGTGGTGTAGTGTCTACTGGCCACTGTAAGTAAGGGGCCTGCAGTTTGTCTAATGAAATCTGGAATTAGTAACATGAACTACAAATGTAGCTTATTTTCTCAGGTGACTTTTCATTTCAATGTGCAGACATTTCTAACAACGCCAAAAAACAATGCTCTGTACCCAGCTGCATCATTCAGTT
Organism: Pleurodeles waltl; assembly: GCF_031143425.1. Classification (NCBI taxonomy): domain Eukaryota; kingdom Metazoa; phylum Chordata; class Amphibia; order Caudata; family Salamandridae; genus Pleurodeles; species Pleurodeles waltl. The sequence continues at coordinate 440,790,406 of NC_090451.1, forward strand.
CACTGCATTCCAATGACAACACATCACTCATGAACACAGGGGGACAAAATAGCCTGTGTACAAAGGACGAACAAGTTAATTCATGTGACATTTCCCACTCTAATAGGTACCTGCTCCTCTGGGTTCCCATATAGCTAGCTGTACAAGGACAGGACCTCCCTGGATCTCCAGTTCCTCAGGTGAGAAGGCAGGGGTCCTGTCACCTGCTTTGCCTGGCATCCTGGCTCCCAGGGGTCAGTAACAGCAGCAGAAGTCAAGGAGGTGTTGTAGGCTGCATTATAAGGAAGCAAGTGAGCTATTTTCCAGATGTCATAGACAAGTACACAATATGAGTACTCTGCGACGGAGATAGATGCAGCCATTGGCTTTTTTGCATAGCCGTCATACAAGTTAGCCTATGGCAGTGTCCATCATGGGCTGTTCTACCTACTACGTGGTTAACTTCTGCCGACAGACATCAGATAGCCAAGGTCCTGACTGCAAGGTCGGGCATCCACCATTTTATGACATGCGAATGTGCATTTTTAAATTGTTTGTGCATTGCAAGCACTAGAAATGATGGCCACCTTGTATACAAATCTCAGATGCGCAAAATACTATTTTTGGCAATGTGTGACACATAAAAAAGTACTGTTACTGTATTTAACATCAATAGTGCTGCAGAGTATCTTATTCTTCGGTCGTCATTAATTGTAAAAAAAATCACAAAGAAAAATAATGTGCAAATAATACATTTCAAATGCATTATTCATGCATTATTTGTTAAAAATGTCAGACCTATTAGAAATATCAATTTGAAGTAGCAAAGATGTTTGAAATGTATGGTAACATATATGACACAGTAAGATCACTAGTCTGACCAAGACATGAGATGTGTGTTGGTTGGGAAAGTCTTGTGTGACAATTTTAATTGATAGTTTGTTTTTCTTATATGCAGACACATGAACCAAGGGATGGGTAGAAGAAGGCATCCTCAAGTCTTCAGACTGTTCCCAGATCTTGAAACATTGGAGGAAAGGAACATAATTAAAAAGTTCAGATTAAATAAGCAAACTCTACTGGATGAATTGTGTCAGAAGATGGAGTTTGATCTCATGCCTCACAATAGGAATAAAAAAGCCATAACACCAATTGTGAAACCCATGTCATTTCTTCATTTTGTGGCCACTGGTTCTTTTCAATACACTGTGGCAGTATCTGGAGGCATGTCACAGCCAACTTTCAGTGGAGTGTTACAAGAAGTCCTTGCTTCAATGATGAGACACATCAACATCTTGATCCAGTTTCTAAGAGCTCAGTATTTGACCAATGTGAAGGGATAATTTTATGATTTGGGTGGCCTACCACATGTTGTTGGAGAAATTGGAGGTGCACATATTACCTTGGTGCCATCACACATCAGTGAACAGGTCTACTGCAATCAAAATAGCTTCCATTCCATCAATTTGCAAGTTGTCTGCTTACCAAATAATATACATTTCAAGTAAGTGTGCCTACTTTCCTGGGTCAACACATGATTCCTTTTTACCACAGAATAGCACAATACCCCTGCAAATGTCACAACTTGGACTGAGAGAGACTGGCTTGTTGGTAAGTACAATATGCCACGAGGACCATTTCCTCTAATACTAGTTTAGGAATGTAGAATGTCTTGATGTGATTTTAATCTATCAATGTATTGCTTCCATGTAGGAGACTCACCAGATCCTAACCAACTATGGTTGTTGGCAACGCTGAGGAATCCAACAATGCTAGGGGAAGTCCATTTCAATGATGCCCAATAAAGAATACAGAGGCCAGTGGAGCAGGCTTTTGGGCTACTGATGGCCAGATTTAGTTGTCTGGGTGAGACCGGTGGAGCCCTACGCCACTCACCTGATAAGGTGTGCCAAATTACGGTTGCCTGCTTCATGCTGCACACAACATTGTCCTGCGACAATACATCCCAATTATTACAAAGGATGGAGACTGTGAAGAGCCACCAGGTGAGGATTTTGAAGTGCCCAATGCACATGAATGTTGGAAATGGCCCTCTCTACAGAGTCACCCCAAACCTTTTGCCTTCCTCCTCCTACTTTTTGCTGGATTTTTGCTTGTTGGCCTCAGGACTCTTCACTTTACCACTGCTAACCAGTGCTAAAGTGCATGTGCACACTCCCCTTACCATGGTTTACTTAACTTATGCCTGATTGGCATATCAAATGTACATATAAGTCCCTTGTAGAGGGGTATACCATATACCTAGGACCAGTAAAATAAATGCTACAAGTGGGCCTGCAGAACTTAAGTAGCACCTTAAAACTTGTCCCAGGTCTGCCACTGCAGCCAGGAGACAGTGTCCCACCCCATTTAAAACCCCTTGCCAGGCCGTAAACGCCCCTTTTATTGCATTTAAGTCACCCCTCAGGTAGGCCTTAGGTAGCCCATTGGGCAGGGTGCTGTGTAATTGAAAGGTAGGACAAGTACTTTTTAGTTTTACTTGTCCTAGTACTGGAAAGCTCCTAAATTTGTTTTCTCACTACTGAGAGGCCTACCCCTCTGTTAGATTTAGCATCCTTGGTGTGGTCTCCCCAATCATTTTATCTCTGTTTCCCAGGTTGTTGATGTGTGCTGGACTCTGTTTTTGCTGTTTTTGATATGCTGGAAACTTTACCACTGCTATCCAGTACTAAAGTGCAAGTGCTCCTATGTAAAATGAATGTGTAATTGGCTTTCCATGATTGGCATATTTGATTTACTAGTACGTTCCTAATACATTGCACTAGAGGTGCCCAGGGCCTGCAAATCAAATGCTACTAGTGGGCCTGCAGTACTGGTTGTGACACACACACACTAATAGCCCTGTAAATATGGCTAAGACCTGCCACTGCGGTGTTTGTCTGGGCATTTTTTAACTGCTAATTCGACTTGGCAAGCGTACACACTTGCCAGGCCTAAACCTTCCTTATTCCTACATGTAAAGCATCCCTAAGGTAGGCCTTAGGTAGCTCCATGGGCAGAGTGCGGTGTATATTTAAGGTAGGACATATACTAATGCTAATGTGTTTTATATGTCCTAATAGTGAAATACTGCCAAATTTGGTTTTCAATGTGCAAGGCCTATCTCTCTCATAGTTTAGCATGGGGACTGCCTTTAAATACTATTAAAGTGCAGATTCCCTTTAGGAGCAGACACAAATATGGAGTTAAAGGTTTTGGAACTCACAATTCCTTTTAAAAATACATCTTTTGGTAAAGATTGTTTTTAGATTGTGTGTTTAAAAATGCCACTTTTAGAAAGTAGGCATTTTCTTGCTAAAACCATTCTGTGACTCTGCCTGTTTGTGGATTCCCTACCTGGGTCAGTTTGACAGTTGGGCTGTTTGCACCTCTCCTCTAGACAGTGACACAAAGGTAGCTTGGGTGTAGCCTGCACATCCTGGTGAGCCATCTGTGCTGGGAGGGAGGGGAGGAATGGTCACTCACACCTGAAAGGGCTGTGCCTGCCCTCACACAATGCAGACTCCAACCCCCTTGGTGTGTGTCTGGGGCCTTGCCCAGGCAAGGCAGGATCTTACAAACAAGAGATTCTTTCATTTGAAGTTTGTCTACTTCAAAGGCAGAAAGGGGTATAAGTAGTGGACCTAAAACTCCTGAAAATTAGATCACTTCTGGAATCAAGAGGAGCCTCTGCTAAGGAGAAGAGCTGACGAGCTGAGAAGCTCTGCCTCTGCCTGTGACTGTGCTTTGTTGGGCTATCCTGCAGTTGCTGCTTCTGCCTGTGAAAGGGGACAAAAGCTGGACTTGGTTGTGGATTCCAGCTTGAGAAGAATCTCCAAGGGCTTGAACTGAGCTTGTCTCCTGTTGTTAAAGTCTCAGGGCCATCAGAAACTTCCACTGCCAACATCTAGACTTTCTGCTGAGACTTCTGCCATGCCAAGTGGTGCCCTATTTAGTCCCTGGGCCCTTGAAAGGTGAAGTTGACAGACAAGAACTTAAAATCCACGCACAGATTGCCGGAGAAGGAAACGACGCACAGGCTCACTTGCGAGTAAGGAATCAACACATCGATACTCTTTTCCGATGCACGCTCACCCATGCAGCTTTATTTTTTACGCTAACCAGGTACTTTGTTTAACAACAGCATTCTCAATGTAGTCTAAGGATTAAGACTCATAGGACCTCATCATGATATTGGTGGTAAATCCTGCTTACCGCCACGGTGACGGCCGCCAACATACCGTCACGGTGTCAAACATCCATTCGCCATATTATGAGACACACACCAAAATGACAGAATACTGCCACAAACACATATCTGCCAGCCCAAAAGTCAGTGTTAAAGTGTTGGTACGAACACCCATACCATTACGCCAACAAAAGAATGCCCACCACATTATGACCCACAAATCACCACGGCGGACATTCAATGGCGGTAAACCATTGGCAGTACACACCAGCATGCTCAGAATGGCCACCCAAATACAAAACAACACGACATTGGCCATAACAAAAATCACACACCTGACATTCATACACACACCACACACACCCACCCATAGCACTATAAAACACACATTCTCATTACCCACAACCCTTTACAAACACCACAAATTGCCATAAGACAGACTCAAGAATCACAGAGCCAACTACAGACACACCACAAACACCCATTCATCCTTCACGTACCCCACATCCCACAACCCACCACATTACTCAACACCCTCTGCACACCACACACCATACAACACACATGTCACCACTAAGGGACCTCAGTTTCACCGATGAGGAGTTGCAGGTCATGGTGGAGTAAATAGTCAGGGTAGAGCTACAGCGGTTTTGAGGACCGGTACAGCAAATATTTATTGCCAGGAAGACGGAACTATGGTGGAGGATCGTGGACTGGGTGAATGCCGTGGGACAGCATCCAAGGACAAGGGACGACATCAGGAAGAGGAAGAACGACCTACGGGGAAGGTTCATTCTGTGGCAGCAAGGCACCAGCTTGCTATCCAGAGGACTGGCAGTGGACCTCTACCTCCTCCCATGCAGCTCAAAGCATGGGAGGAGCAAGTCTTTTCAATCCTGCACCTTGAGGGACTCACTGGAATAGCCGGAGGACTGGACACTGGTCAGTCAATACTTGCTACTTATCACCCCCCATACCTGCATGCCATCTCACCCCCTCACCCTGACTCACATCACTCCACTCCATCCCACATAATGCACATACACATCTGAGTAACACCAATTCCAAGCCCTGCATGCCATACCAATGTATGTACAGCCCTCCCATCCCTGCATGTACACCCATCAAAAAAGCATGCACAGCATGGAGAACTAACAATTGCACAATACATCACCAAACACAAACAAAGGTGGCAGGGCAACAGCAACGATAGATGGGAAGCTAGGGCTGTAAATATGTCACAGACATGAAGCATAATACATCACTTACATCCCCACAGGTGCCCCAACCAATCCCAGCAGCGTGGAGGTGCCAGGACTATCCAGTCCCCCAACAGAAGACGCCCGAGTGATGACAGTAACGTTGGACATCAGGATCTGGACCAACTACCTGGCCCATCAGGGACCACTGGTAAGTCGGCCACCCCAGCCCACTCACAGTCTACCACAGAGCTTCCCCCATCAATATCCAACACCACAGCACCCACCCAACGTCCCAACACCTCTGTCCCGAGGACACATCAATCTGAAGTGTGCCCACCTATACAGGGACGCCAGTCCACATCTCACCCCTAAGACAATCAGGGACCTTTGTGTCAGTGGCAGACTATTCAGGGGACACAGGCACAGGGCAACAGGGACACTGGGAGGACAGCTTTGCGCCAGGGGGAGGACAGGCCCAGGGAACTGACTCTTCAGGAGGCACTCACTAATGTCCTGGGGGCTTACCAACAATCCCAGGACAAGATGGGCCAGATGATTATCAACATGCAGGAGAACAAGCGGCTGCAGGAGGTAATCAGGAGATCAGAGAAGATTTGCAGGCTCTCAACACCACCATGGTCTCCATAGCAGTGGTGATGGCAGATATGGTCAACATCATGAGGGAATGGACAGCACACCAGCACCACCACTGACCAGCCCTCCACTTCTGCTGCAGCTAGTGGACAGGAGGCCCTCCCACAGAACCCACAGGGCACAAGCACCCCACCCCTGCAGAAGGTGAACCACCATGCAAATGTTCCCTGCGACCCAGACAGAAGCCAGAGACACTTGCCAAGATCAAGGCCACTGCCAGGAAATGATACTCTCCTGATTGTCCCCCTTGTGTCCCACTCTGTCACCTTGTACACTCTGAACTGCTTTTGGTCCCCTTCCTATGGCCCCTTAGACATTGGACCTGTGCTACAAACAGACTGGGCCAATACCCTGGCCTTCCTCTACCATCACCGCATTCCATTGCACCTTACCATTTATAATTTGTACAATAAACACCCTTGAACACAACATGAGTGATAATGCTTTATGTTATGAAAATGTGCAATTATGGAAACAGTCACATATAGTGCAAATGATCTGAACACTGTGATAGCATACAAATGAAGACCTGTAGCTGTCTCTAGTCATCACATCAGTACATAGTTGTTATAACACCAACATCTGCAAAATTAGAAGGCATAGGTGACAGTCAGCTGAGATGCAAAGGAAGTAAATGCCACCCTGCTACAGCCACACACAAAAACATCAATAGTCAGAGATATGGTCAGTTACACTGTCTCACCTGTATGTCATTGAAAGTATTGACCTATAACTGATGTTCTGTCGTCCACATTCTCATCCTCTGCCTTCTCATCCTCACTGTCCTCAGGGTCCACTGCTGCCACAGGGACATTTCCAATCTCCTCCTCCTACGGATAAAGCACATGTCGTCTGAGGGCCAGGTTGTGCAACATGCAGCATGCTACTAATATCTGGCAAACGTTCTCAGGGGAGTAGCACAGAGATCCACCTGTCAGATGGAGGCAGCTGAACCTGGCTTTCAGGAGGCCGAATGTTCATTCTATTATCAGCCTGATTCGCCCATGTGCATCATTATACTGAGTCTCAGCCCCTGTCCTGGCATTCCTCACAGGGGTCAGGAGCCACAAAAGGTTTGGGTAGCCAGAGTCACCTGCATGTACTGAGGGACAAACTTTAGCCTTACACAATGGTATGGGGTTAACTCCTGAAGGCATACACTGACATACATTGGGTGGGGACTCAGGCTCATCTGTTAGCCACACCCTGTGCCTCTGTAGTTGTGCCATGACATTTAGGATGCTGCTATTCCTCAGGCCGAAGGCGCCATGCACCAACCCAGGATATTTGGCAGTGACGTGGGAGATGTACTGGTCAGCAAGGCACACAATTTGCACATCGAGAGTGTGAAAACTCTTCTGATTCCTGAACACCTGTTCATTGTGGCGGGGGGGGGAGCAAAAACTATGGCCCTCATTAATACATTGGCGGTAAGTACCGCTTACCGCCATGCCGACTGCCGCCAACATACCGTATGGGCGGCAGCATATTATGGCACACACATAGCAATCTGTCACTATACAGCCACACACACAAGTCCACCAGCCCAAAGGTGGGTGGTAAACTGGCGGTATCCAAACCCACATCGTTACGCCAACAGAACTACACCCACAACATTTTGACCCACGAATCCCTGCGGCAGACATTCAATGGCGCTAAACCATTGGCGGTACATACTGGTGCGCTCAAATTACACACACACTAACAAAACAACACCACATTGGACAATTTAAAGAACACACACCTGACACTCAGAAACACACCAAACCTACACACCCACACCACTATAAAACACACACCCACATTACCCACAACCGTTTACCATAACAAACAAGTGCCACCAGAGAGACAGACATCAAGAGTACCCACGCAACCAGAGCAACATAACACCCATACACCGTCCACGCACCTCACAGCACACAACCCAGCACATCACCCAACACACCCTCACCCACACCACTCACACTACACCCATGGCACCACAACAACACCCCAGGTTCTCAGAGGAGAGCTAAGGGTCATGGTGGAGGAAATCATCCAGGTAGAGCCACAGCTATTCAGAGCACAGGTGCAGCAGACATCCATTGCTAGGAAGATGGAGCTATGGCGGAGAATCGTGGACAGGGTCAAAGCTGTGGGACAGCACCCCAGAACAAGGGATGACATCAGGAAGAGGTGGAATGACCTACGGGGGAAGGTGCGTTCCGTGGCAGCAAGACACCAAATAGCTGTACAGAGGTCTGGCGGTTGACCCCCACCTCCTCCCCCACAACTAACAACATGGGAGGAGCAAGTCTTGGCAATCATGCATCTTGAGAGCCTGGCAGAAGTAGGAGGAGGACTGGACTCTGGTAAGTCAATTCTTTACTACTTTCACCCCCCTACCTGCATGCCATCACAACCCCGCCCTTTCCCTCACTCCCATCACATCACCATCTCCCACATACCCCACCATCACAACCCACTCATCCCAATACCAAGCCCTGCATGCAACACCAATGCATTAACACCCCTCTCAGACCTGCATGGACAACTATCACTACTGCATGCACACTGGATAGAATCACCTAGCCTCCAAATACTAACTCACACAAAGGCTAATCTGACAGAGCAACAACATCAACCATAGAGGGGAACACACCCATTCACAAGATGTCACACGCAGAAACAATAGTACTGCATTTACATCCCCACAGGTCCCCCAGCCAATGTCACCATAGAAGAAGTGCCAGCAACATCCAGTCCCCCCCCCCCCAGAAGAGGCCCACAGTGATGACAGCAGCTCTGGACGCCTGGATCTGGATGACCAACCTGGCCCATCAGGGATCTCCGGACAGTCGGTTACCCAGGCACAGTCACACACCACCACAGAGCCTATCCCTCAGGAAACACCACCACAGCACCTACCCAGCGGGCCCATACCTCTGTTCCCAGGAGACATCAATCAGCAGTGTGTCCACCACTGCAGTGACCCAAGGCCACTCCACAAACACAGGACGATCAGGGACCTGGGGTTAGTGGCAGTGGGCACACGGTCCAGAGGACAGAGGCACAGGACAACAGGGAAGCTGGGAGGACTGCTGTTCGACAGGGGGAGGGCAGGCCCAGGGGACCAACCCTCCAGGAGGCACTCACTGCGATCCTGGGAGCATACCAACATTCCCAGGATACGCTGGGCCAGATACTGGACAAGTTGCAGGAGAACATGCGGCTTCAGGAGGGACAGTACCTGGGCATCAGGGAGGAGTTGAAGGACATCAACACCACCCTGGTCACCATTGCAAGGGTGCTGGCAGACATGGCCAACAATGTAAGGGAGGCAGTGGCACACCAGCGGGCCCCTGACACTAGCCAATCCAATGAACAGCCCTCCACCTTTGCTGTCGCTAGTGGACAGGAGGCCCCGCCACAGGACCAACAGGCCACCAGCACCCCTCCCTCTGCAGAAGGAGAACCACCCCGCAAACGTTCCATGCGATCCAGGCAGAAGCCAGAGACTATTGTCAAGACCCCCACCAGGAAATAAGACTCTTCTGATTGTCACCCTTGTGTACCACTCTGTCACCCTGTCCACCTTGAACTGTCATTGCTCCCCTTCCTATGCCCCTTTGGACAATGCACCTGTGATACAAATAGACTGGACTCTATCCTGGACTTTCCTCCACCATCACCCCAGCCCATTGCACATCCCCCTCTACTTCTTAGCACTTAATAAAACACCCTTTGAAAAAATAGTATGGAGTGAGTCAAATGAGTTAAGTATGTATTTGTTTAACAAGGTTTAAACATTGCACTTCAACTGTGCAGTAATGTATACATAGGAATGATCTGTAGTTGGCAACACCCAACACACCAGGAGCAATAGTGGGGCACAAATATCTTCAAATAGAGATGCCAAAGGGTACAGTGAGTGGCCATAGAAGTGGGAAAATCAGCTGCCAGTGACAATGTCAAACACAAAACTGTCAATTAAATGTTAAGTTACACTGTTCTACCTGTGCGTCATTGGAAGTATTAATAAATTATTGCACTTCTGTTGTCCTTTTCCTCATCCTCTACCTTCTCATCTTCACTGTCCACAGGGTCCACTGCTGCCACAAGGCCATCTCCAGCCTCATCCTCCTGCAGAAAAGGTACCTGGTGACGTAAGGCAAATTGTGCAACATACAGCATGCCACGATGATCTGGCAGACCTTCTTGGGTGAGTAGCATAGGGAACCACCTCTCAGATAGAGGCAACAAAACCTGGCCTTCAGGAGGCCGAATTTCCTCTCTATAATTCTTCTTGTTCGCCCATGTGTCTCATTGTAACGTTGCTCTGCCCTTGCCCTGGGATTCCTCACAGGGGGCAGTTCCAAGAGAGGTTGAGCGACCAGAGTCACCTGCAAATATGGAGGGACAACTGTTAGACACACACTAACCCTTAGGGCCCACACCATACCCATACACCAACATAAACTGGGAGGGAACCAGGGCTCACCTATTAGCCACACCCTGTGCCTCTGGAGTTGAGCCATCACATATAGGATGCTGCTATTCCTCAGGATAAAGGCATCATGCACAGACCCAGGATGTGTACTGGTCCGCCAGGCACACTATCTGCACATTCAAGGAGTGAAAGCTCTTTCGATTTCTGAACACCTGTTCATTTCACCGGGGAGGGAACAACTGCAATATGTGTACCATCAATTGCCTCAATAATGTTGGGGATATGTCCCATTGCATAGAAATCAGCTTTCACCGTGGCCAAATCCTCCACCTGGGGGAAAATGATGTAGCTGTGCATGTGTTTGTTCAGGGCAGACAATACTCTGGTCAGCACTATTGAGAACATTGGCTGTGACATTCCTGCTGCCAAGCCCACTGTCACCTGAAAGGAGCCATTTGCCAGGAAATGGAGCACAGATAGGACTTGCACAAGAGGGGAGATCCCAGTTGGGTGACCGATAGCAGAGATTAGGTCAGGCTCCAATTGGGCACACAGCTCTGTGATTGTGGCCCTGTCCAGTCTATAGGTGAGGATAATGTGCCTGTCCTCCATTGTGGCCAAGTCCACCAGGGATCTGTACACGGGGGATGTCTCCATCTCTTATTCATCCTCAGCGGTTGCGATCTATTAGGCAAAATGGTGAGCAGCTGGTCAGTATCTCATATTTCCAAACACTACACTTCAATGCATGTTGTGATTGTAACAGTATATTGTTGGAGAGGTCCAAATGGTGCATATGGGTACTGTGACACAGTTAGGAGCCAAGGCCTGCACTCCCCCCTGAAATGGCGTCCATCTGTCCTGTTTGGAGGGACATGTGGAAATGAGGTACTTCCGCTGACGTGCCCCGTTGTGGGAGGCGGTTGAGAAAAGCTATGCAACTCCTCATTGGTTTTCATTGGGCCCTATGGGGTTCAGTGGCCAATGGTGATGTACGCCGGCTGTGACGGTAAACACCACCGCGGACGTGACTGCCATTTTCTATCTGCGCACTCACTTTATGTGCTGCTGTGACCTGTGTCTGGAACCGACCATGGCGCGTGTCACTGGGGAAAGGGCCCCTGCCTTCACCTCGGTGGAGTTAGAGCAACTGGTGGATGGGGTCCTGCCCCAGTACCGACTGCTGTATGGGCCTCCAGATCAACAGGTGAGTACACTGTGAGCACGATGCATGGGGCATGAATGCATGGAGTGGTGTGTGTGAAGGCCTTGTGTGGTGGGGGTTGGTGGATGTTCCCTGGGCAGCGTGCATCATATATGCTGGGCCATGTCTGTGCGTAAGGGGATAGGAAGGGCTATGGTGGGCCATGAGTGTAACAGGCAGGACAGTCGGACTAATACCTTTCCCTGTGTTAATTTCCCTGCAGGTCAGCGCCCATCAGAAAAAGGGTATATGGCGTACCATCGCTAAGGACGTGCGGACCCTGGGGATCTATGGCAGGTGGAGCACCCACTGTCGGAAACAGTGGGAGGACCTGAGACGTTGGGCATGGAAGATGGCGGAGGCCCAGCTGGGGATGGCTTCGCAATGAGGAAGGGGAGCCCGTCGAACCCTGACCCCCCTGATGGCCCACATACTGGCGGTGGCCTATCCGGAGCTGGATGGGCGCTTGGGGCCATCACAGCAGCCACAAGGGGGTGAGTGCAGTGCCCCAATATACAACTTGAGCGTGGTGGGGTGGTATCCGGGTGGGGGATGTGGGCTTGTGGGTGCCACTAGGCCAAGCCTGACATTGAAGAGTGGGTCCCATGTTGGGCAGGGTTCTGATGTGAAAGTCCTCCAACCAAGCTAGTAGGCATCCACTACTGGGCCTGGGTCTGTGGGTGCCAGGTATGCTGCAATTGGCGTTAGGTGTCCCTATCCATGGCCTGGTGACTAGCATTGTGACTGGTAGTGCATTGCCTAGTGCGTGGGACTGTACCCTGTGTGTGTGTGTGTCGTGTACACCAACAGTGGTGTTGCTGCCGCCATTGACCAAGTGTATCCTTTGTCTCTTCCCCCCATTTTTGTTTTGTCACCCTGTCCTTATGTGTATTAGAATCATCTGGCAGAGGAGCAGAGGCACAGGCGATGGAGGGAGCTGCATCCCACAGAACGCAGGCTGCTGAATCCACCGACGGTGAGGGCACCAGTGGGACGGAGGGGGAGGGGAGTACCACAGTGGAGACAGTTCTGACAGTGATACTTCCTCCAATGGAAGCTCCCTGGTGGTGGCGGACACCTCTGTTCCCACCCCAACTACAGGTACAGCCGCCACCCCCTGTACCAGCACTGCCCCCCCAGCAGCTCCTCTGCGTGTTTCCAGTGCCCTGCCCAAGTTAGCCCTGCTGCCCTGAGTGAGGAGGCTATTGACCTCCTGTGATCCATCTCTGTTGGGCAGTAAACCATTGTGAATGCCATCCAGGGGCTGGCAGCCCAAATGCAACAGACAAATGCATTCCTGGAGGACATTCACACTGGCTTGGCAGCCCAACCTAGCTAAATCCAGTCTCTGGCCTCCTCTCTGATGGCAGCCATTGTCCCCGTTTCTAGCCTCCCCCCTCCAACTTCCACTACCCAATCCCATTCCCCTCAACCCCAACCTATCCCAAGCACACAGTCAGACGAGCCTGCACTCAGACAACATACAAGAGTGGGCATGGCAAAGGCAAGCACCACACTTCATCCCACAGGAACTCACACAAACACCATCCAGAATCAGACATACCAACATCCACCGCCTCCACTGTGTCCCCCTCCTCCTCCTCTTCCACCTCCCTTCCAGTTTCGTCTCCACTCACACCTGCATGCACTACATCCTCATCCACTACCTCCATCACCAGCACGCCTATCGGTACACATCCCTCACTGGCAGACCCCACCCCCATATCCATGCACATGTCCCCTGTGTCCTCTCCCACTATGTCTGTGCCCCCTCCTCCCAAGGTACACAAACGCAAGCACTCAGACACCCAACAGCCATCCACCTCACAACAGCATCCAGCCCATGCACCTGCACCCAAACACAGCAGACAGACACCTCCTACAACCACTTCCTCTTCCTCCACTCCCAAACCTTCTCCCTCTTCCCACCCCAATATCCCTAAGAACCTTTTCCTCTCCACGTTGACTTCTTCCCTCCCCCTCCCCCGTCCTTCATGTCAGACCAGGGTCGTCAGAACCCAGGGAGCACCTCAGCCACCCAGTCCACAGGCACAGTAGTGTCCACAGCTACTCCAGGTGGGAGAGGATACCAAGCACCAGGCAGCCACACTAAAAGGGTGCCTGTACCAGGTGCTGCAAGGAAGGGCAAGGAGCCACCCCAGCTGCTGCAGGGAAGGGCAAGAAGGCACCCCTATCTGCTACAAGGAAGGGCAAGGAGGCACCCCCAGCTGCTACAAGGAAGGGCAAGGAGGCACCCCCAGCTGCTACAGGGAAGGGCAAGGAGCAATCCCGGCTGCTGACAGGAAGGGCAAGAGGCCTGCCCCAACAGGCAGGAAGGACAAGAGGCATGGTGCTGGGACTCATTCGGAGCCCCCACCACCAACCATGGTGGTTCAGTCATCCAAGGCTGCAGGGAAGCGCTGAAGCCTCCCCCACCACTGCCAGCTCCACCAGCAGCACCACCACTGCCACCACTGCCAGCAGCAGCAGCCCCAGTGGACAGCCGTTCGAGGCTGCAGGGGAAGGGCTGGAGCCTCCCCCCACCACTGCCAGCTCCACCAGCAGCACCACCACTGCCACCACTGAGCAGTCATCATCATTGGTGGACAATGTGTAGTCCTGCATCCATGGGCTGTTGTGCGGCCTGGCACCAGCAAATCCTGTGGGTCTGACACTCAGGTGAGAGACTGTGACCTTGCACTCCCCAAGATCTGCATCATTGGGCACAATGCCCCTCCAGAACTTGTGGAGAAGCCATCCACTCACCCCATCCTTCCCAGGATAAAGTTACTGGGCACAATGCCCCCTCCAGCACCAGTGGAAGTAGTCACCCACTTGTGAGACTGTGGCCTTGCATTCCCCAGGACCAAGCAGTGGGAAAACCATCCACTTGAGAGACTGTGCCTTTGTACTCCCCAGGACCAAGCAGTGGGCAAGTCACCTACTTGAGAAACTGTGGCCTTGCACTCCCCAGAACCAAGCAGTGGGCAAGTCACCCACTTGAGAGACTGGGGCTTTGCATTCCCCTGGACCAAGCAGTGGGCAAATGACCCACTTGAGAGACTGTGGCTTTGTACTCCCCAGGACCTGGCAGTGGATAAACCACCCACTTGAGAGTCTGTAGCTTTGCACTCCCCTGGACAGCGCACAGGGCATGTAGCCCCCTCCAGGACCAGTGGTGTTGTACTATCTTCCGGCTGAGGTGCCCCCCCATCCCCTGTCTCCGTGAGGTGCCTGTCTATTTTCGACCAGATGCCCCTGCAGTGTTCTCTCCGTGTTGTTGCAGGAGTGAGGTAGGGCCTTGGACTATGCGATGTGGCCCTGTGGCCCACGCACATTGAGGACTGGGCAGTGTCCCTACATTTGTGTATATGTATAAGTTTGGATTTGGATGCACGTATTTATACTATTTTCTCATATTATACTCACTTTCTTCAAATCATTTTGTCCGTGCATTATTCTCGAGGGGTCTGGGTAAATATGTTCTGTTGCTGCATCTGCTTGTGCGTATGCTGTTGGGGGTGTTGCGTGTGTGTGTCACTCTCTTTTCCCTCCCCCACTGTGTGCTAGGCAGAAGTACTAACTGTGGTTGTCTTCACCGGCATTGATGTTCGTAATGGAGCAGAAGATAGACGAGCATGGGTAAGACATGCAGCTCGGGCTCCTTTGTGGCGTGGTTGTTCCCTGTGTCTCCAGAGGTGAGTCGTTTCCCTTCTGTACAGTGTTTCTGCCAGGCTTTTGAGGTCGTTGGTACCGCCCCGGAAAAGGTGGCGGATTGGCCAGTCATAATACAGTGGGCGGAACATTGTCTTCCGCCTGGCTGTTGGCGGTTACGGCCGTGGTGCTTGTTGATTCTGTCCTGGGGGTTGGTGTGTTAAAGTGGCTGTCTGTCTGAGTGGTTTCCACCGTGGTCATAATTCCATATTTATTACTGCGGGCCTGTTGGTGATATTACCGGCGCTTTATCACCGACCACCAGGGTTGTAATGAGGGCCTTTATGTCTTCCGTCAATTGCCCCAATAATATTTGGTATATGCCCAATTGCATAGAATCCTACCTTCACAGTGGACAAATCTTCTCACTGGAGGAAAACAATGTAGCTGCACATGTGTCTGACTAAGGCAGACAAAACCCTTGCCAGCACGATTGAGAACCTTTGCTGTGACATTCCTGCTGCCAAGCCCACTGTTACTTGGAAAGAACAAGGTGCCAGGAAATGGAGCACAGACAGATAGAACTTGCACAAGAGGGGGGATCCCAGTGGGATGACGGATAGCTGATATCAGATCAGGCTCCAATTGAGCACACAGCTCTTTGATTGTGGCTCTGTCCAGTCTATAGGTGAGTATTACATGCCTGTCCTCCAGTGTAGCCAAGTCCACAAGGGGTCTGTACATGGGGTCTTGTCTCCTCCTCCGATTCATCCGCAGTGGTAGGTATCTAAGGGACACAAGAGTGAGTAGGGTGTCACAATTTGACAATTTGAACAATGTAAGAGCCACCTCAGGGTACATTGAGCATTAAGGTGTTGGCACAATGGGAATGGCAATGTAAGTGCAAATTAAAGCAATGATGCAGTTCTCGATTATCTGAATGTTGTCCACCACCATAAAATGCCGAATGCAGGTCCTGTATGTAGGGACAGGTGGAAGTGAGGTAACTCCGCCAACGTCGGGCGTCATGGCGGAAGGCTGTCTTGCACTGCCGTGCTATTCTTCTTTGGCCAATATGGGGCTCTTTGGAGTACAGTGGCCAAGGGGTACACCGGCGACGGTGATGGTGTACATCGCCAAGGATATGACCGCCATTTTCAATCCATGACCTCACTTGATTCCTGACTTTCCACAGGACAACACCTACACTGCGTGTGCTGTTGTGACCTGTGTCTGGATCCTGCCATGGCCCGTGTGACTGGGGAAAGGGCCCCTGCCTTCACTTCGGAGGAGTTGGAGCGCTTGGTGGATGGGGTCCTACCCCAGTATGGACAGCTGTATGGGCCTCGAGACCAACAGCTGAGTACACCATGGGCGCAATGCATGTGACAAGGTTACATGGAGATGTGTGTGCAAGCATCATGTCATTTGGGGGGGTAGTATGCCTGGTGGTAGTGTAAATGGTGGGCGCCGGGTGATGTGTGTGCCAATGGAGATGGAAATGGGATTTGTGGGCCATATGTGTGACAGGCTGGATTGTATGTGTAATGGTGTCCTCCTGTCTGTATTACCTCTGCAGGTCAGCGTCCATCAGAAGAAGGGATTCTGGTGTGCCGTCGCCAAGGACGTGCAGACCGTGGGGGTCTACAGCAAGCAGAGCACCCACTGTAGGAAAAGGTGGGAGGACCTGAGACGCTAGGCCCAGAAGACCGCGGAGGCCCAGCTGGGGATGGCCTCCCAACTAGGGTGGGGTGCCATCGGAACTGGACCCCCCTGATGGCCGGAATACTGGCGGTGGCCTACCCAGAGCTGGATGGGCACTTGAGGGCATTACAGCAGACACAAGGGGGTGAGTACAGTGGGTGTTACAACTATAACTGGTAGGTGACATGGGATCCAGGTGGTAGGTGTCAATTAGTGGGTGCCCCTTAATGCTAGGTCAGATATTGCTGCGTGATCCAGCTCAAGGGTATTGGGTGTATTGCAAAATCTAGTAACCTAGCTAGGTTGCATTCCATGTCAGGCAGGGCTTAATGGGTCCCAGGAGGGGTGCAGTTGGCAGTGTTTGGCTCTCATCTTTCCGTGGTACCTAGCCATTGGAATGGCAGTGCGATGCATGGTGCTCAATTCTGATCCCTATGTGTGACGGTAATGTGTATGCCATCTGTGGTGTTGGTGCTGTAATTGATCAGTGTTCCCGTTCTCTCTCTTCCCCCTTTTTTCTTCTGTCATCCTGTCCATGTGTGCATTAGCATCATTTGGCGGAGGAGCAGGGGCACCGGCGACAGAGGGAGCTGCATCCAACAGGACCCAGGAGGCAGAGTCCACTGATGCTGAGGGAAGCAGTGGGACAGAGGGCGAGGGGAGTACCACGGCAGAGACAGGAGGTAACAACACTGACTGATTCCTCCTCCGATGGAAGTTCCCTGGTGGTGGCAGACACCTCTGGGACCACCCCATCTACAGGTACAGCCTCCCCCGTACCAGCACCGCCCTCCCAGTAGCCCCTCACTGAATTGCCCATGCCCGCTCACCCAGGAGGGTGGTCATCTCCTTTGCCCCGGGCACCACAGGCCCTGTGCAGTAAGCCCTGCTGCCCTCAGTGAGGAGGCTTTTGACCTCCTGAGATCCATCTCTGTAGGGCAGTCAACCACTGTGAATGCCTTCCTGGAGGGCATCCATGGTGGACTGGCGGCCCACTAAAGATCGTTTCAGGCTCTGGCCTCCTCTCTGATGGCAACCATCGTCCCTGTTCCTACTGTCCCCCCTCCAAGTACCACTTTCCAGTCCCAGTCTCCTCAACCCCAACCCATCTCATGCACACATACAGACAGACATGCACACAAAACATCAGACAAGAGTGGCACAGACAAACACGGGCAGCATACTTCAGGCCACAGGCACTCACACAAACAGCAGACATTTGCACACACGACAACATCCACTACCTCCACTGTCTCCCGCTCCTCCTCCTCCTTCTCCCTCACAGTCACATCCGCACTCCCACCTGCATGCACTGCGTCAACAGCCACCACCACCATCCCCACACCAAGCAGCACACAGACCTCACTTGCAGAAACCCCCACAACATCCATCCATGCGTTCCCTGTGTCCTCTCCCACCCTGTCTGCCCCCACTCCTAAGAGACACAAACACACACACTCAGACTCCCTCAGCCTCCACTCCCATCCCTCCTCCCGCCCCACCGTCCCTAAGAAGCTTTTCCTTGCCCAGCTTGACCTCTTCCCTCCCTCTCGATCCCCGTCCTGCCCGTAAAAGCAGGATCCCAATGACACAGCCCAGCACCTCAGTCAAACAGTCCATGGGGACAGTGGAGGCACCTGCTAGTAGTGGAGGCAAGGAAGGGAAGGATCGCACTCCACCACCCAAGACAGAGACGGATCACACTCCATCACCCAGGAAAGGGAAGGTTCCCACTCCACCAACTAAGAGGGGCAAGGGGCCCTCTCCAACAGTAGTGGGCACGGAGCCCTTACCTCCAGCAGAGGCTGGCAGGGCACCACCTCCAACAGCGTTGGGCAAGGAGCTCTCACCTCCAGCTGGGACACAGCAGCCCTCACCTCCAGCTGGGACACAGCAGTCCTCACCTCCAGAAGGGCATGTAGCCCACCCTCCAGAGACTGTTGTACAAGGAGCCCCCTCCAGAACCAGTGGGCATGGTCCCCACTTCAGCTGAGGTGCCCCCCACCCCTCTTCCCCCTGAGATGCCTGCCCATTTCCAACATGATGCCCCTGCACAGTGTAGTGCGGATATTATCAGGGAACAAGTTGGGACTTGGACTGTGCCCTGTGGCCATGTGGGCCTTTTGTAGTTTTGACTGGCCATTGACCCTTTCTGAACATTTACTCCAATTTCTGTTATCACATGGACAATATGGTGGCTGTTGGCATCAAATTACAATTTCAGTTATAACTATATGTTGTCTTTGCTTTATTATGACGTGTGTCCTGTGACATTGGTTTTCCTCTGCAGCTGGTCGTGTGTATGGTGTGTATGTATGAGTGGTGAGTGTTGTGCATGTTTGTGTCACTCTCCTTTTCCTCCCTCCCTCCCTTGTGTGCGAGGCAGCGTTACTCACTGTTGTTGTCTTCGTTGGTGTTCCAGGTGGAGCTTGGGGAGGAAGAGCATCAGGAAGACTTAAAGTTCTGGTTACATGGCGGTGTTGATTTTCTCTGTGTCTCTGATGATGAGTATTTCGTCTTCTGTGTTCTGTTTCCACCAGGCTTTTGATGGCGTTGGTACCGCCCTGGAAATCATTGCGGTTTGCTATGTCATAATATGGTAGGCAGTATCTTGTCTTCCGCCTGGCTGTTGATGGCTGCCACTGTGGTCAGTGGTGTTAACACCCTTGCGGTTGGTGTGATACGTTGGCTGTCTATGGGAGTTATTACCGCCATGGTCATAGTTTGGTGGTAATTTCTGCCACTTTAACAGTCACCGCCATTGTCATATTGACAACCTTATTATTTTAAAAATTCATATTTTGATTTGTGTATGTTGGATTTTTGTTGTTTTGGTCTTGTTTGATTTAGATAAATATTACCTATTTTTATAAACTGGTGTGGGGTCCATTTTGTAGTGTTTTCACTGTAGTACTGTGTGTCTGTACAAATACTTTACACATTGCTTCTGAAGTTAACAAGGGGCGGAGCGGGGGTTAACTGAGTGTGATTCTCCTTTACCCTGACTAGAGTGAGGGTCCTTGCTTGGACAAGGGGTAACCTGACTGCCAACCAAACACCCCATTTCCAATACCCTACCATAGGGTAACTCTGAGAATTCCTTATTAAAATTAAAAAGTTGTAATTCCTAAACTAGAGGTGGTAGATATGTCATGTGTTCCTCGGTTCACTAATGGATCTGTGGAAGGACTCTCAGAGTAGTGCCTGTTGCTTTGACCTGCTGTGCCCTCTGCCGGACTGCTACAGTACCTGAAAGAATTGCTTTTCTCCCTGGAGCCAGATTTGAACTTTCAGAGGCCAGCCCTGCTGTAGAGCACTGCATCACCACCTGCACCCATGACTTCAGAAGTGACTCCAAGGGCTAGCTTAGCTGGTCTCCTGTTCAGAGGTACAGGTGTATAACAGGCTTCTACCATCTTAAATATGCACCTAGACCAAGACTTAGAGAGTCCCGAACCCCGAAAAATATCTTCAGCCATTCCTGGACCCTTGGTTGTGGTGTTAAAGGTACCCTCATGACCCATTCTCAAAAGTGAGGACGTACAAAATTTGGCACAAAAGTCATCTGAGAGCCAGGAGGAGACTGGGACCTACTTCTTGCCTATCTGCCCAAGGTGCATCACCAGTCAGATTGACTTCACTGTTTTTCCTGCTACGTTTTTCTCTGCAGCAGCAAATCCTCTTTAGCGGCTCCTCGCAAAAGGAGTATCCGACCCTGTGCAACTATCTTTGGCTACATCCTCCTGCCTCTCCCCGCTTGAGATTTTCAACTTCCATCTCAATGGCTAAGTCTGAAGGTAAAAATCACCACGGCTTCGATCCATGGCTATCTGACAACGTCACTCCCTCCTCAGACACTCCTGCATCCTTGCCCCGCTGAACTTCTACCTTGAGAGAGATTTTTCCTTCCAAACTTTTCTGAGTGTGAAGGCAAGCACTGACCAGGCCCAATCCACTTCAGGTATCCGACTCATGCTCCATCGCGGTTGACCTTAACTTTTGACTTTACTCTGATCTAGGGTGACTAGATGCCCCCGGTTGGCACCTTTCATCTTTAAGCACTATTTTACACTTAAAAATTAAAACATTCATAACTCCAATTTACTAATTGCATTTTGATGGTTTTGGTGTCAAATGATTTATTAAAATGGTCTCTATCTTTCTAAATTGGTTTGGGATTTTTATTGTGTTGTTTTCACTTTGTTGCTGTTTGTATCCTGCATAACTACGTAACACATTGCCTCTAAGTTTAGCCTGACTGCCTTTTGTGTCAAGCTACCCAGGGTTAGGCACAGGTTAAATTAGTGACTTTTTGTGGTTCACCCTGCAAAGGGATTGTGGTTGTTGCTTGACCAGGGTCACACCCCAGTCAACCAACAACCAAATTTCTCACAATGACAGTGGTGAAGAGGAAGGAATTGACCTACGTTAAGATGCCATTGACCACTTCTTCACCTGAGTGTAATTGTATCCTTACATAGTGTGACATCCAATGTCAGAATAACTTGTGACATACTAAACATATCAATCTGCAATGGTAATTTAGTAGGGATGGCCAGTTCTGAAAAGTCCAAGACAAAGATGTTTGTGGATCAGAGTTTCCCTACATTGACTACAGTGTTTATTGACATAGATTAACTTTGTTTGTAAGTATATGTGTCCTCCTAACTTATCATTTGAGTCAAATTGTATATGTGAAATCATTAATTTTTCCTTGTTATTCTGTTTCTGGGTCCTTCACCATGTCATCTTCATTTGGCCATTTCAAAGTTGTGATATTTGTAATAATATGTTGATATGTTGCTGTTGGAAACTACAACGTAAACATGGGTTCCACTTGGGATGGACAGATATTGTACAGAGACAACTAGCACTGTGATGAAATATAAGTTCTTGAGATTGTATCAGACCTGTTTTCTGTTTGATATTGCCACCAAGTTAATATGTACTGCTTATCTTGCTTTAACCGCTTATGCATGTCGAGTCATAGCATACTGGTCTCTCTTCAGAGTGGCTAAATCTTCAAATTGTGTTCATTATAGGAAGCTGTTGATATGTCTCCTCATAGTTAAAATATATATTTTTTGCACACCACTGAATGATGGTTGTGACAATGCACCGGATACTGCCACAGTGTCCTGAATTGGTCATGTAGGATTTCTATTGTGAAGGCAAAATGTCTGGCTTCAGCTGAGGTCAGAAATCAATAATAACTTGTCTTTAATTTGATTTCATTAAGTATGCCCTTCCATCCATGGTGTCAAGGTTGTGGATTGTCAACCTCTAAATGTCACATACAGTTTGGCTTCTGTCTGGTTTCAGAAAAGCATATTTGATTGTGTCACAAACTTGTTACTTAGAAATGTATGACTCCAATACATTCAGATGTCATTATTTCATTTCCCATTGTTGTTTTACATGGGGAAAAAAGTGCCAAGTTGGTATATCTTTTATGTTTTAGTATCATATTGTTTGACAGATTTCAAATATGATGATGTGCAGAAGACATGGAAAAGGAATTACCACAATAAATACAACACCAGTCTTTGACTTTGTTTTGTGTTCATTTATTAAGAAAAAAAGATGAATGTAATAGCATTGAAATAAGAATGAAAAAGAACAAGAATAAAAAACAAAAGTCCATCATGGTGGATTGAACAATATTTGTTGAGCACATAATGCTTGTAGTCCAATGTACAAAATACATCTCTCCTCAAAAAATTAAATGAATGGTAGACATAAACTGGAGAACATTATGTTTTGAGTCTCTTGAAGGTGGTGGTGGAGGTCGATAGTCCAGACAAATGTCCCCTCCTGAGTGGGGGCACATGTGCAGGGACTGGAGTGGGTGGATCAGTTTCCTGTTGTGGCAGAGTCTCCCTGTATGTTGCTATGAAAGGTGTATTTTGTCCTGATGCAGAAGGACCACAGACAGGGGTAGGTGGCACAGGAGCAGCCCTGCACATGTGATGAGAAATGTCAAACATCACCCCAGTCAAAGAGCAGAACTTGGAGTTGTGATTATGGAACTCATAGATATGCTTCCTCTGCACCTGCTTATGATTCTGGATCTCTGTTAGGACCTGACCCATCACATACTAATCAAATCATAAATCATAAACATTTATAAAGCGCGCTACTCACCCGTGCGGGTCTCAAGGCGCTAGGGGGAGGGGGTTACTGCTGCTCGAAGAGCCAGGTCTTGAGTAGTCTCCGGAAAGCGGAGTGGTCCTGGGTGGTTCTGATGATGGTGGGGAGAGAGTTCCATGTCTTGGCCGCCAGGTAGGAGAAGGACCTCCCACCCGCCGCGGTGCGGCGGATGCGAGGGACGGCGGCGAGAGCGAGGATGGCGGAGCGAAGAGGACGGGTGGGTGTGTAGAAGCTGAGGCGGTGGTTGAGGTATTCGGGTCCCTTGTCTTTGTGTGCGTGGGTGAGGAGTCGGAAGGTGATCCTTTTGTTGACGGGAAGCCAGTGCAGGTGTCTCAGGTGGGTGGAGATGTGGCTGTTGCGGGGTATGTTGAGGATGAGGCGGGCGGAGGTGTTTTGAATTAGTTGCAGACGTTTCTGGAGTTTAGCGGTGGTTCCTGCGTATAGGGTGTTGCCGTAGTCCAGGTGGCTCGTGACGAGGGCGTTTGTCACGGTCTTTCTGGTGTCGGCGGGGATCCAATGGAAGATCTTTCGAAGCATGCGGAGGGTGAGGAAGCAGGAGGATGATACGGCGTTGACTTGTTTGGTCATGGTGAGAAGTGGGTCCAGGATGAAACCGAGGTTGCGTGCGTGGTCTGAGGGGGTCGGTGCGGTGCCAAGGGCCGTGGGCCACCAGGAGACGTCCCAGGCAGTCGGGGTGTTTCCGAGGATGAGGACTTCCGTTTTGTCTGAGTTCAGTTTCAGATGGCTGAGTTTCATCCAATCTGCGACGTCTTTCATTCCATCTTGCAGGTTGGTCTTGGCGCTGGTGGGGTCCTTGGTGAGGGAAAGTATCAGTTGAGTGTCATCAGCGTAGGAGGTGATGATGATGCTGTGTTTGCGTACGATGTCAGCGAGGGGGCTCATGTAGACATTGAAGAGAGTCGGGCTGAGCGAGGAGCCTTGTGGGACGCTGCAGATGATCTCGGTGGGGTCTGAGCGGAAAGGTGGGAGGTAGACTCTTTGGGAGCGGTTGGAGAGGAAGGATGTGATCCAGTCCAGGGCCTGTCCTTGGATCCTGGTGGAGTGGAGGCGGGTTATTAGGGTGCGGTGACAGATGGTGTCGAAGGCAGCCGAGAGGTCGAGGAGGATGAGGGTGACTGTTTCTCCGTTGTCCATCAGGGTTCTGATGTCGTCTGTGACTGAGATGGGGGTGGTTTCTGTGCTGTGATTGGCTCGGAATCTGGACTGAGAGGGGTCGAATAGGCTGTTGTCTTCAAGGAAGTTGGTAAGTTGCTTGTTGATGGTCTTCTCTATGACTTTGGCAGGGAAGGGGAGGAGCGAGATGGGGCGGAAGTTCTTCAGGTCGCTTGGGTCCGCCGTAGGTTTTTTCAGTAGTGCGTTGACTTCAGCGTGTTTCCAGCTCTCTGGGAAGGTAGCAGACGAAAACGAGCTGTTGATGATGGTCTGGAGATGCGGGGCGATTATGTCGTCGGCTTTGTTAAAGATGAAGTGTGGGCAGGGGCCCGAGGGGGCACCGGAGTGGATGGAGTTCATGGTGGCTTTGGTCTCTTCCGTGTTGATGTGAGTCCAGGCGTTGAGGGTGATGGCTGGGGTTGCAGGTTCTGTGGTGGTTGGCTGGGTCTGGTGTCCGAAGCTGTCGTGTAGGTCGGTGATCTGACGATGGAAGAGGGAGTTGCAGAGGTCTTGTGAGGGCGTGATGGCGTTGGCATTAGGGTTGGAGAGCTCTTTTACGACGTTGAAGAGTCCTCTGCTGTTGTGGTTGTTTTTGTCCAGTCTGTCTGTGAAGAAATTTCTTTTGCCGGCGCGGATCAGTTGGTGGAGTTCGCGGGTAGCGTTCTTGAGGGCAGTCATGTTCTCTGCGGTGTGGTCCTTGCGCCAGGCTTTCTCGAGGGTGCAGCAGGTTTTCTTTGATTCCTTAAGGGTGTCGGAGAGGTTTTTTGGTGTTGGTCTGTCTTGGGAGGCGTCTGAGGGGAGCGAGGTTGTCTGCGCAGTTGGTGATCCAATTCGTGAGGCTGAGGGCTACGTCGTTGGGGTCGGAGGGGAAGGTGGGTTGGTTGTCGTTGAGAGTGGAGAGAAGCTGTTCCTCGGGGATTTTGTTCCACTGTCGATGTGGGATGGGTTGTGTGCGGAGGTGGCGAGTCTCACGTCTGAAGGTGAAGTGGACACATCTGTGGTCGGTCCAGTGTATAGCGGAGGAGTGGCTAAAGGATACGTGGTTGCTGGCGGAGAAGATGGGGTTGAGCGTGTATCCGGCGATGTGGGTGGGGGTGTTCACCAGTTGCTTGAGGCCGAGGTTGGCGAGGTTGTCGAGCAGGGCGGTGGAGTTGGGGTTGTTGTTCTGTTCCAGGTGGAAGTTGAGGTCCCCGAGGAGGATGTAGTCCGGCGAGGCAAGTGCGTGCGGGGAGATGAAGTCGGAGATAGAGTCGCTGAAGAGGGTGCGGGGTCCAGGGGGTCGGTAGATGAGAGTTCCTCTGAGGGTGGTCCTGGGGTCTGTGTGGATCTGGAAGTGCAGGTGTTCGGCAGCGAGGGGGGTGTCTTCGGTGGAGGTGGTGACGTTGATGGAGTCCTTGAAGACGATGGCGATTTCTCCTCCTACTTGGTTGGTGCGGTCTTTCCTGGAAATCTTGTAGCCTTCGGGGATGGCTATGGAGATGTCGGGGGCCGAGGAGGCGTTCATCCAGGTCTCAGTGATGAAGGCGACGTCCGGTGCGGTGGAGTCCAGGAGGTCCCAAAGTTCAACGGCGTGCTTGTGGACCGAGCGTGCGTTGATCAGGATGCATTTGAGGTGGTTGTTAGCGCGTGGGCTGGCGGGCGTGGTGTTTTCGCGGTGGAAGGTGAGTTTGCAGGTGTGACATACGAAGGGTCCGTGGGTACGTTTCGGGTTGGCTTGGAAGCAGGTACTGGAGCGTCCCGGGTTGAGGGCGTGGAGGGTGGCGGGGTCGTAGCGGTGCTGTGGGGTTTGGGAGTGCTGGTGGCCAGGGGTCGTGGCGCTGGGCGCGGTCCAGGCGCGGACGGGCGCAGACGGGCTTGCCTTTGGCACGCCTTCGGCGCACCCGCCATAAGAGGGAGGAGGGGGGGAGGAGGGGTCAGCTGGGGGTGGGGGGCGAGAGTGGGGCGACGAATGGGAGCAGGGGGGGCGGGGGCGAGCAGTAGGTGGCGGCGGGAAAGCGGAAGGTGGGGGGGTCAGGTAGAGGGGAGAAAAGATAGGGGAGGGGGTTAAAGGTGGCGGGAGTTAGGAAGAAAAGATAGGAAGATAGGGGAGGGGGGTTACAGAGGTGGAGGGGAGTGAGGAAGGTCCGAGAGAAGAGTCAGGAGCAGAAGAGCAGACGAGAGAAGAGAGAAGAGCCCAGAAGAGGGTAAAGAAGAAGAGGAGCAGAAGAACAGAAGAGAGAAGAGCCCAGAAGAAGGTAAAGAAGAAGAGGAGCAGAAGAGAGAAGAGAGAAGAGCCAGGGAGAAGGTAAAGAAGAAGAGGAGCGAGGAGTCCAGAGCAGAAGAACAGAGGAGAGAAGATCCAAGAGGAAGGGTAAAGAAGAGGAGGAGAGAAGAGTCAAGGAAGAGGAGTCCGGCAGAAGAGGAGAGCCCTGAGAAGCAGAGGATACAAAGTACACAGAAGAAGAACACAGATGAAGTACAAAGAAGAAGAGTACAGATGAAGAACACAGAAGAAGGACAAAGAAGAAGAAAGCACACGCAGGTCGCGGTGCAGGAGAGAAGGAAGAGACACAGATGAAGTATACAGAAGAAGAGGTCTGGGCGGGGGGTTTACTTACTGTATTCTCGCAGGACTTGCTTGGAGGTTTCAGAAGCCTGGGCTGGTGGAGCTGCAGCGGCAGGTGAAGCGACCTACCCTCGGGTCAAGGGTCGCTAACTCTGTCACGCAGCGGCCGCCATAAGAGGGAGGAGGAGGGGTCAGCTGGGGGCGGGGTGCGGGAGTGGGGCGACGAATGGGAGCAGGGGGGGCGGGGGCGAGCAGGAGGTGGCGGCGGGAAAGCGGAAGGTGGGCGGGTCAAGTAGAGGGGAGAAAAGATAGGGGAGGGGGTTAAAGGTGGCGGGGAGTTAGGAAGTAAAGATAGGAAGATAGGGGAGGGGGGTTACAGAGGTGGAGGGGAGTGAGGAAGGTCAGAGAGAAGAGTCAGGAGCAGACGAGAGAAGAGCCCAGAAGAGGGTAAAGTCGAAGAGGAGCAGAAGAACAGAAGAGAGAAGGGCCCAGAAGAAGGTAAAGAAGAAGAGGAGCAGAAGAGAGAAGAGAGAAGAGCCAGGGAGAAGGTAAAGAAGAAGAGGAGAGAGGAGTCCAGAGCAGAAGAACAGAGGAGAGAAGATCCAAGAGGAAGGGTAAAGAAGAGGAGGAGAGAAGAGTCAAGGAAGAGGAGTCCGGCAGAAGAGGAGAGCCCTGAGAAGCAGAGGACACAAAGTACACAGAAGAAGAACACAGATGAAGTACAAAGAAGAAGAGTACAGATGAAGAACACAGAAGAAGGACAAAGAAGAAGAAAGCACACGCAGGTCCCGGTGCAGAAGAGAAGGAAGAAACACAGATGAAGTATACAGAAGAAGAACACAGCTGAAGACAGAAGAAAGAACACGCAGGACGGGGTGCAGGGAAGAAAAGAAGAACACAGATGAAGAATACAGATGAAGAGCACAGAAGAAGATCAAAGATGATGAAAGAAGCAGGAGAGGAGGTGAGTAGCACAGGGCAGGGCGAGGGGCTGGGCGGGGGGGGGTACTTACTGTATTTTCGCAGGACTTGCTTGGAGGTTTCAGGAGCCTGGGCTGGTGGAGCTGCAGCGGCAGGGGGAGCGACCTACCCTCAGGTCAAGGGTACTATGGCTGTTATATTACTCAGAAGACTCTATTATTGGTGGTCTGGGTGACAATGATGCCAGTGGCTTCACTTTCATGGCCTACTGATTCCCTCCCATGATGCTAACCCGACTACACTGTGCCCTTGAGACAGAGTAGCCCATCCCACTGGGTCTTGGCACAACTGGAAGTGGTGGTTGTTTAACAGTAGCCAGGACTGGGGGGTACAAGATGGGAGTTGTGTTCCTCGGGACAAAGGAAGTAGAGGTATCCATAGCTATAGTTGATATAGCAGCTAGGGTAGGAGGTGTAGGTGTGGGCTGAGTGTGGAGCACTAGGGCTGTCTGCCCTGACAGAACAGATGGACCGGCCAACTCTCTGTATTGTACCTCAAATCTGTCTTCAGCTAGAGATGATGCACCCTAAAAAAACAGAAACATTATAATTAACAGGATGTTGAGGCTTTTGTGTGATTTTTCATGTTTTACTCATGCAAGGCACACTTCTGTAACAATGATGAAGAGACCACCTGGTCATCATATGAACATTGCAAAGTAAATTGAGAATGGATTCCCACCTTCATGGGACTTCCAGTGGTACTCAACCAGTCTGACTGCGTTATCTAAATAGGGTCGGCGCAAGGCAGTTGTCCCGAATGTGACGGAGTGCTACTCTTCAGCATTGGAGTCAGCCACCTCAGCTGAGGGTTACAGCTAGGGCGATGGAGTATACTCTGATGAAATGGACGGCAGTTGAACAGGCATAGATCTAAATACGGTGGTCAGAACACCATCAGCTTGACGGAGTACTTGGGACCGCCGCTACTGGCATATCCCAGTGACCCAGTTTAGGTACATCCTGATTTAGAGAGTTTAGAAAACCCTCCAAACCACTTCACGAGAAAACAAGAAAACATGGAGCCAAAACACTGTACTGTCTTACCCACCTATTCAACCCAAAAGGGCTGAAATATTCTCCATGAAGAATAAATCTAACTCTGGCTGTCAAATCAAAGTGTAGCTGATGTAAGAAATTTATAATTTCCTCCTCTATGCTTTTCATGCCCAAGATGGACCATTACTTATCCTATTCACAACATTGGTAATGATGGGGGCCCAAACATCCACATTATAGAGTAGAGGGGGTATGGCTTGGAGTGTCAAAATGGCGGTTGCGCTCTAAGAGTGCTCTGGATCCCTCGGTCATCTGCTGCCATCATTAGATCTTCAGGCTGCCTATTACCCCATGGAGCTTTAGTACAGTGCCTTTGAAACTGTCCAATGCATTGCCCATTCCCAGATGGCTGCCGGGATCAGATCCAGCTGCTGCACTACGACGATCCCAATTACCCCTAATATGGTGGCCTGTGTGGGAGGGTTACCGCCTCACGATAGACCCTAGAGAGCGTTGGAGGTTAAGACACTGCCATCATGCAGCAGCTGGTCCACTGCAGGAGAGTCCACACTGCTGAATGATCGGGGGTCTGCTCCCTGACCCTCTGCACCCTACTGCACCCTCAACCTGGGACCTACATGTGCAGCTGCGGAATTCCTTGCCACCCACCCGGCCTATGTATTGCACTGATGACATTGCCAAGAGAAAGGTTGAGCCTCCCTCTGGACTCCCTTGGACCCAGGTGCCTCTGCCATGCTTTCCGGGGGGGTGCTCCCTGTGAAGTGGGGACCTGTGTCAGGGGTGAGCGGCCCCACCAGTTCCCTGTGAAACATCATCCTCACTGGACCCTGAAATACCCATGGCCTACTCTCGGCCTCCATACCACCAGAATGCCTCTGCGGCTGCTCCTGAATCGGATGACTTCGATTGTTGACTTGGGCGTGTGCCCAACCACTAGCTACAGCTTTGAGGGCACTGGAATGGTCCCTGCACCACAGGTGCATTGGCACAACATCATACGCTCTGGTTACCCAAGCTGCCTCTGAAACAGTACTACTCACTTACTCCCTGACCATAAAAGATACAGAGCAGATTTACTACCCAAGTTGGGCCTTGGATTGCCTGGGCTCCTGAGACCCAGAGCCATCTTTGCAACTCACCTTCCTGGAGATGCGGGATCTGGACCCCAGTTGTGGTAGAAAAAGGACTGCCTTGTAGGAGTGTCCAGGACCTCCATTCAGCAGGATATCCCAGGCCAGTGCCTCCTCGTGACCCACTCTATGCCCTGCAAGCTCCCTGATAGGATAAACCACAACTGACAGTAAAGCCTCTACTCTGATGTGATGACTGACTTTACTGGTGGATTTTGAGCTGCCGGCAATCTGATGCCCTGGTCCTCATCAGACAAACCCTACCCACTCCCCAAGTATCCACCATGCCTGCTCATGACAGGTGCTGAGTTAGAGGGTGGCCCCTATGGCCTGGCTGCTCATGCTGTGGTGCCACCATGGCAAGCAGGCTGGGTCCCTGCTGAGGTTCTGCTGTGATGCCTTGTCTCATCACTGCCATGGACAAGGACAAACCCACCTAGCCAGCGGCTTCCCAGACCTGAATAGACCAGTACACTACAGTACACGGCCAAGACGGAGGTAATACTATGGATAAACCACCATCACCTAAGGGCTACCTGGCCACAATCTTCCAAACTATCCACACCTCCCCAGGCATCCGTGCAAACCAAGATTTGAGAGGTGGCTGCTCTACGCCAAGATCTATGTAACACCATGTTTAGACTTACTGAAGCTGAGACCTGCCTATTCACAGAAGAAGATGAGGTCACCACCTTGCAATCCCAGGTCTCCCGACTCCTCTCACACATGGTAGAGCTGCACCACTGAGCAGAAAATGCTGAAAATTGCTCCTGGTAGAACAACCTGTGCTTTGTGGGCATATCTAAAAGGTTTGGAACCCCCGCAAGCTGTGTAGTTTCTTGAAATATGGATCAAATCTTTGATACTGCAGATCAATTGTCCCCTTGATCTGTGATAAAGAGGGCACACAGGACCTTGACACCTAGGTTGCTTCCAGAAGCGCTGCATAGACCCATGATCATCTGCATCCTCAACTTCAAGGACAGAGATGCCATTTTGAGGGAGACCTACTCTTGCCCGGATCTCAGATACCGCTACACCCAGGTGCTCATCTTTCCGGATCATAACAAAGAAGTGCAGTTGCAGTGCCGATTGAATGTAGCAGTTAAGCAGAAGCTACAGGCACTCAACCTCTACTATAGGCTGCTATTCCCATCCCAGCTCAGAGTAATATTCAAGAACAAAATTCACTTGTTTGACAACCCAGAGGTGGAATGGGCATGGCATACCAAGGAACGACTGCTCTGCCAGCTGGGAGACTCCCCACCCCTGTGGGCCAGGTCCTTAGAGTCAATGCAGACAGGCACAGCTCCTAAACCAACAACCATTTGCAATGCAGTGGGTCTCATGTTTGAGTTGGAGCTATTAGCATTGTAAATTCCTAATTGGACTTTTCTTGCCACATAAACTGAAAATGAAAAGTTGACATAAGTGAGCCGATTCAAAGCACCACGACCGCCATCAGCACGAAGGAGGGACACAAAAAGAAAAAGAAGTTAGCTCCCAGTCAAACATGTCGGCAAATTTGCAATTATCCATGTAACAGGGTCGATGTCCAAGGCAGTAACAAAACTGCCCAAAGGGGGGACAAACTTAAAGTACTTACCAATGATAGCAAAGGATTTTTTAAAGGCAAGCCCATGAACAAGTGATAGTGATGGGTGTGCCGTGGACGTGGTTAAAAGCTCACATAGATACCAACACGCCAACCTAGAAAGGATTTGCATTCACTCTCATAGAGGGGACAGCTAGAAAAGCGAAAGGCTCATCTCTCCATCTCCTCATGTGCGGGGCCTGACACTGACAGCTCCACCCTCCTCCTTGCGTGCCACCTGCCACCACTCACCACCAGATCGAGAAGAACTGCGTGTGACAATCCCAGCACCTCTCTCTGCCCAAGTGGTGAACACTGACCTGTTGCAGAGTCCCACAATATGACCAAATGATTTCTCTGATTCCTGGTGATGGGTGGACTCTATACTTCGCCACTTGCTAAGTATTTTATCTCCTGAAGGGTGCAACTGATCATACACTATGTAGGGGTCCACTACTCCAATTCCAGATTGTTTTGTGCTTTTGTTACTAGTTTGTGGGAGACAGATGCTTCTGGGGTGGAACAATAGGGGGGTTGGGTTGGTGAGAGGTTGTTTTGGGGGTTGTTGGTGTCTTTATGCAATTGTTTGTTCTGCACTACACTCAGATACACACTTATGTGGCAACAAGTACAGCAAACCCTGGGTACACTGTCACTCTGCTTATTCCGGGCATCTATCCTGGGTGACCTTCATTACAAGGTGTGGCACCCCCTGCCCCCTCTGTACATACGAGCCATCCATTCTCAGATATGAGGTTGACGCATGGGCTATCCTCGAATGTTATTGGTCTGCTTGAAGAGTGAAGCACATCGCAGTCCTGCGATATACTCACTGATTCCTGCCTGCAATACAGATGCTTCAGGAGACACACTTGTTGGAGATCCATTGTCTGTCCCTGGTGCGCCAGGGTTAAGATAGGGTCTTCCTTTCTGGATACGGTAGGTTCCCGTGGAGTGGTAATCCTGCTTCTGCTTTCCTTCCCCATGATGTCACTCAAGAGACAAAGGACCTGAAGGGCTATTTCCTTGCACTCACTTGGATGGTTATAGGATGGACCTTTAACCTCATCTGTGCCTATGCACCCTCTGCAGACCTAGGTGCCCTCCTTGGAGACCTCTCTAAGGTACTGCTAGCCCTCCCTGAAAGACTGTTAGCAGTTGGGGGTGACTTCAATGCAGTGCAGGCCTCAGACTGGATGCCACAGGCATTACATCTGCCTCTCATTGGAAGGGTGCTCATACTCTCTCAGATTGGACCGCCACTCTTAGTCTTTGTGAGGTATGAAGGGTATGGAACCTGCAGTGCACCATACTCACTCATGAATAGATCTTATACTCATGCCAGCTACAGACTGCTGCCAGGTATCTCAGATCCAGAGCCTTCCATGAGGTATATCTGACCATGCACCTCTTCTCCTCCACTTCGGTTCCCCCACAGGCCGTTAATGCCCCATGTGGCATCTCAGTGACTGGTATCTACAGGATGAGTCCTCTACATAAGCACTAGAAAGTGAGCTGAAGACATTTTTTCAGACAAACAAGGGCTTTGTCCACTCAGTTGGTACATTATGTACAGCCAGCAAGGCAACTATCAGGGGCTATGCCAAGGGCCAGAATATGGAGAAGTAGTGAGCTTACTTCAGTACATCACCCAATTGGAGGCCCATGCCCTTCCCTTAGAGATATATCTTGCCTCCGATCCTCTGGGGGATATATCCCGACACTTTGGCCTAGTGCGTGAGGAGATGCCACTAGAGGCTGTGAAACAGATGAGGCTAGCCTTGACAGCCAGGATTTATGGATACAGAGACAATGATGGCAAGTTGCTGTACTGGCTGGCCTCCTGTCCATTGGCAAATAGGATTGTGCCAGAAATTGTGGATAAGCAGGGCCATACTCATCGTACTCTTCGGGGTATTGCGCAAACCTTTGCTGATTATTACAGCAGCTTGTACATGGCATCCCCCAGAGTGGCGACTGAACTTGACTCTCACTTCCTGCACAAAACGCCCCTCGGCTGTCTTATTCAGAGGCAGGAATGAAGAGGTGGGAATGGTTATTTCTGCTGTGGCCTCTGGGAAGACCCCAGAAACTGACGGGTTTCCCACAGAATATTGCACCACATTTAGAGACACCCTGACTCCCCTGGTGCTTGCTCTCTACAAAGAGGTATCAAAGACTGATGCCTTCCCACCTGAGATAGCTACTGCCACCATTGTGGTCATCTCACAGATACAACCCCTTTAGCCTCCTGCTCCACCCATTGTCGGATCTCTATCATCAATGATCTATGCTACGATCCTATCCATCCAACTCAAGCAGGTTCTCTTCACCCTCATATATCCTGACCAGTGTGGTTTTATGCCTGCCAGGGGCTTGCAACACTGCCTAAGGTGATTCCATGTTGCCCTGGCTCACCGTCACCCCCTTCAGCCCTGTTTAGTCTTGCTACTCGTTGACTTTGAAAAGACCTTCATCTTAGTGGATTGGGCCTACTTGGAACCGGTGCTGTTGAGGGTTGGCTTTGGAGCCCACTTTTGTGAGTTTGTCCATGCACTCTATTCTAACAGCACCACACAGTTCCAGAACAATGGGGTGCTCTCTGATGGCTTCCCCATCAGGTGGGAGACGCATCAGTGTTGTCCCCTGTCTCCCCTCCTTTTCACTGTAGTAAATGAACCACTTGCACGCCTCCTTCGATGTGACGTTCAGGTGAGGGGATGGCAGTGGGATGGGGGGGCACAAGGACCGAATCACACTCTATGCAGATGACATCCTTCTCTTCCTGGCATACTTTGAAGTGAGCGGACCCTGATGTCTTCAGATCCTTCAGCTCTTTGGGAAAGCTTTGGGCTTCCTAGTTAACCTTGCTAAATCAGTTTTAGTGCCTCTAGCCCTGACTCAAGACTTAATATCCTGGCAGACTCATATCCCGGTGTGCCACCTCAGCTGTCGATACCTGGGTGTATAATTATCTCTCCACTCTGAACTCACCTGATCTCTTAATCACAGACAATTGATGCAAAAAGCCAAGAAGGATCTAAATAAGTGGTAATCCTTTCCGTTGAACACTATGGGCAGAACCTCCCTCTACAAAATAATAGTCTTGCTGAGATTCGTTTATATTTTTTAAAATCTTCTGATATTCTTGCCTTGTCAATAGTTCCATGATCCGGACAAGTTGCCCTCATCATTCATCTGGCATTACTCTAGGCCCCTACTACCTCTTTACCATTACCAATGTTCCACTTATGATAGAGGTCGATTGATGACCAACCTTTACCTCTATTATCTGGCCTCCCAACTTTTGGTGATCAATGACTGGTTTGGCAGGGTGCTAGTCCAACTCCACCTACGAGTTGGAGCTGACCTCTTTTGGGTTTCTGCAGATTGCAGCCATGCTGTATGGATCCTCAAACACTGCCACCATTCCTGTGGAGTCCCGGGTGGCCTTCCTCTCCTGATGGGCCACGTTTTATCATACTAAATGGGACAATATACTAACACTCCACCCTCCCCCCCATGGCAAGGCACATGGCTACGTGAGGCAGCAGCCCTGGAGGGCTTTGAAAATTGGGACCTCATTGGTATAACGCAACTACTGGACATATGGTCTGTGTTGGAGAATGGCTTCTCTGAATAGTTACTCCAAACTATTTGCCTTCCTCTTCTTCTGACCTAATTTTTGCTGGCTTTAGGACTCTGGAAACTTTACCACTGCTAACCAGTACTAAAGTGCATCTGCGTTCTTTCTAAAAACATGCTAACATTGTCTCATACCCAATTAGCATATTTAATTTACCTGTAAGTCCCTACTAAAGTTCACTAGATGTGCTGAGGGCCTGTAAAATTAATGCTACTAACGGGCCTGCAGCACTGATTGTGCCACCCACATGAGTAGCCCCTTAACCATGTCTCAGGCCTGCCATTGCTAGGCCTGTGTGTGCAGTTTCACTGCCACTTCGACTTCACATTTAAGATTTCTTGCCAAGCCTTAAACTTCCCTTTTGCTTCATATAAGTCATCCCTAAGTTAGGCCCTAGTTAACCCATGGGGCAGAGTGCTATGTAGGTATGTGTTTAACATGTCCTGGTAGTTAAAAAACGTATAAATTCACTTTCCACTACTGTGAGGCCGGCTTCTCCCATAGACTAGTGTTTGAACTGCCCTCATATACCTTTGAGTGGAGTTTCTGATCTTGAAGGAGTGGCCCTGTCATACTTAGTATGGCCAGAACGGTAATAGAAAACCCTGCTTTCTGGTGAAGTTGGAATTAATAATACTATTTTAGAAATGCCACTTCTAGAAAGTAGGCATTTCTCTGCACTTACTGCCATCTGTGTCTACAGCCTGTCTTCAACCTACGTCTGGTCTGTGCTGGTTGACAGCTCCCCTTGTGCATTCCACCCAGATAGCCATCAACACAGGACACTCAATCACATCTGCATCCATCTGCATACTTAATGGGTCTTCCTGTGCAGGAAGAGTGGAGGGGCTCTCTCTTACATTTCAAAGGCCAGTATCTTGTCCTCGTACAAAGGACCCCACAGGAATCCTGGCAGACAGGACTGTGCTGAAAGGGAGACTTGTGCACTTCAAAACCATCCTTTGAGCTCTCCCCCACTTCAAAAGCATTTTTGGTATAAAAACTGGGTCTCTGACCCCACCAAATAAGGCACTTCTGGATCTATACCTGAACTATGGCAGAGGAGCTGCCTGGCTGCCCAAAGGACTCATCTGGACTTCTTTGATGAGAAGGACTTCTGCCCTGCTGTTGCCCTGCTGCCCTGCTGGACTCTGACTTTGCTAGACGGACTCTGCCTTTCCATAAAGTGCTCTCCAGGGGCTTGGATTGCGTTTGCCTCCTGGTCTGAATTCTCAGGGCAAACAAAGACTTCCCCAGATAGCTTCTAGCTAGTTTTCATACAAGGAAACAACTTCAGAGACTGACGCCGCAGCCTGCTCCTGCTCCATGGACATCGTTACACGCAACAACCGTGGCCTGCAAGGCAAGTCTGATGTTGCCGCAACACAGCTAATGTCACGCAGGGTCATTGCGACACATTGCGGCACATCACGGCTAGACTGACTGGATCCACAAGGAACCGACGCATCACTATTGATGCCGCACAAGCTCCCCCTGCAGCTAGACGGAACTGATGCCTCCCCTCCCCCTGCCTTGCAGTGTGGAACTCTAGTGTAGCCATTTTAGCTATAGCTCAGTGCACGTTATTTTAACACACTAGGCCAAGCCGCTGTGTACTCTAACCTAGATATATTTTATTCAGATTTATTTTATTGTTACAATAGCCACTTTTACGCTCTTGTTTTATTTTCTGTTTATCTACTTGTTTTTCTAAGCCAGCACAATGTTCTCAAACAAGACATTCTTGCTCACTCTGTGCTTCTTCCAAGGCTACAGCACGGTACATTGCCGGTGAACGTGGTATAACTTTAGTCTCCAACATTCGTAGAAAATACACATCCTTACATAGGGACATTTCTTCAGAACATCAGCTGTTTTATTATAAAAACACTTCTTTGTCCCTTAACACGTCAGAGGGAGATTCCAGCCAGAGAACCACAACTGTATGCTGATTGCCAAATGCTTCGCGACAGAAGCTAATGCATACTTTAGGCCTTTGCTCAGGTATGGGGGATGATGTCTTCCCAGGGGAACCTGAAGGGCAGAATTAGAGCTTAGCATGCTGTGCTCTATTATAGCTTAGGTAGGAATAGGTCTATCAACTGTAGCGACAATATGATAGCATTATTTATATGCTTCATTCTCCTTGTTACCATTTTAATATTGTCATGCTGTGTTGTCTTGATTATTGCAGCTCATGCTTTGCTATCTAAGATGCAGTCGTTTTTATTAAAATCTTTATTAAAACATATACTGCTTCTGTTTGTCATTTATTTATGAGACCAAGGTAACTGAGAGAAACGGATGAGACCTGAGTGACCACGGCTTCCCTGAGAAACCAATTATGTCATGCACTTGGCTGCCCAGTCATCCCTGCCCTTGGGTGGAAATGAGGCACTGCTAGTTGGGCGGAGCAAATCCCGGGTTGGAACGACAGGTGTCACCTGCAGTGGTTAAGACTCAGTCTCCCACACCGCGGGCAATTCTGCTGCTCAAAATCCCGTAGACTCATTAGAATAATGAGAGCCTACGCGACATGGCGCCACCAACATTTGGTCAGGCTCTAATTTTCGGGTCCTCCTGAGTATCTCAGTCTCATTATATATAATGGCACCTCAATACCATATACAGAGATGTCCATGGTACTGAAGATTTCCACCCCATCTACGTAGGTTATCCTACCTGGTGCTGGTGGTTGTTCAAGCTTGAAGTTTAAAAGGAAAAACCCTGTTTGGTGTGCCCTCTCTGAACATTTCTTCGATGTAGTATGGCGAATCCACAGCAGATAGCAATAGCAGTCAATATGAGACAACCTCTGACTGCATATTTACTAGCAAATGGCCTAACAGCCCAGGGTGGTCCGGTCACATTTGTGGTGGGCGCCCATCCAGCTTACAGAACTGAACCTTTTTATTCTTGGGTCACATTTCCAGCAGTAGATGGGAACACAAATACATTTGATCACTATACACATGCAAACATACCTGGACAATACAGGGCATATGCATATTTAGAAATACCTTTATCTTATCAAGAACATAACAATTGGCTTGATGGTGCCCTATCCTACACAATATTACCAGTAAGGTTAGGTCCTCTAAGTAATGATGGTCCTACCTGACTTTTATTGCCCACCTATACCCCACACCCTGCAGTAGCAACTTTAGCGGTAGCTGAGGTTCCTCGCTTATATACTGAATTAACAGCGACATATAGACGGTCAGTACAGTTTGTGATGCAAACATTAAATACAAACCCAGCATGTGCTGCACCAGCACAACCACATGCAGTAATGCCAGGTATAAACCCTGCAACTGTACATTCGATCATGGGTAAAGTACCCGCCAAATGAAAGGAAACTCAGTTTTGGTTAGCATAAAAAATAAATGCGCTGGAAGCAGTGTTTTCCCCATACGGGACCTCAGGATAAACATAGAATTCTAACAATGTGCTTGCCATTTGGGATGGTTCCTACAGTAGATAACTGTAATACCTGGGACACAGTATTTGCCGTGCTCTATACAACCGCACATGGTACACCGACACTTGCAAACTTACCGGAAGAGTTGAAACAAATTCAAGATGAATACGGGGCTGCCCCGGCCCTGGACTTGAGGATGCAACTATTGGGTAATTTTGCCACTGTATCCTCAATTATTTTGAGGAATCTCAAAGGGAAAGCAGTCGCACTAGCAGTGCACATGAAGCCCCGTGACGCTCCTCAACAGGATCAGGAAAGTGAGCTGCCTAAGATTATCTCAGAGACCTATTCTAGCATTGGTCAAGATAGTTTAGGGGCCAGGCCAACTAAACCACAATTTCAGGGCAAATCTAACAAAGATTTTTCAAAGCAAGCTCCTGAGGGTAATAAGAAACGCTGGGATAAAAAACAACAAACTCCTAAAAAAGAGAGGGTAGAATCTCCGTGTACGGAGGCCCCACAGAATAGATATAATCTCAGAAATAGAGATAATATAAAAACGCCTGATAGATATCAATATACTGATACACGGCAATCTCGTTCCTTTCAGGACTCATCTGAAAAACGAAATGAGAGAGGTGGGCGATCAGAGCGAAGAAGAGAGTACGTGAAACCAAGACAGGAATCACAACGCTCATCAAAAGTTTCTGTTAAAAAGGAAGAGAAACCTCCCCCCAAAAAACACCATTTAAAAATTAAAAAAGTGGAAGCAGTCGCAATTCGACATGCCACTCAGGAAGAGGGTCCGCTTGAAGTACAGAAAGTGGGCACTAGCACTGCTAGACAGCGCGGCAGAGGTCACAATAGTTCGCCGGAGTCTTCGAGAGCATCTGGAAGTGAAAGCAACTGACGACTTTCTACAAGTAGAAACTGCTGACATGAGTGTCTCCACGCCTGATAGGATGTATAAAGTAATGCTACAGTTAGATGGAGACATTGAGTGCAAAATAGACGCAATCTTTTGGGATCGCGTAGTAACATCTATGATGTTTTGTTGGCCGAACAAGATTGGCCACCTGAATTTGTCCGTACCTGCCCATATGGAGAAGATATTATTAAAACTTCTTTCTCGTCCCTTGTTCCGGAGGAACTCGCTGAATCCTATGCCATTGATTGGGCTTTGGCACAGGCACCGGTTTTATATCGCAATCACGTAGGATGGGATAAAGAATCCCCCTACCATGTAATTCCTATTAAAAATCTACCCCAACCACAACCTCAGTATCCAATAAAACATGATGCTAAAGCACCTGTGAGGGAACTACTCACACAATTGAACCCTGTGACTCTCCAATGAACAATCCTTTATTTCCTGTGGCTAAACCAGACCACTCATACAGAATAGTCTTAGACTACAGACATTTAAACAGTCATACACGTACATATTCTATACAAAACTAACATAGCACAGCACTGATGAACAATATAGTGCGTACAAAATATAAAACAACACTGGACATTTCCAATGGTTTTTTCTGCCAGAATATAGCGCCTGAGAGTAGAGACTTAACGAGTTTCAGCGCACTAGGCTCCCAGAAAAATTCTGTTGTTTACCTCAGGGGTATAAGAACAGCCCAGGACTGTTCGCAGCTCGTGTCACTGCAATTTTGCACGAGATTGACCCTGAAGCATTGCCCTATGTAGATTATATTTATCTGATGGATGATGAATTACTACAACATTTAAGATGGGTAGCCCGCATTGTTGTCGGATTTGCTGAATTTGGCTACAAATTCAACTTCAAAAAAACAAAAATTGCCTTCCTCAGCGTCCTGTTTCTGGGAGATGAGCTGTCAAGTGAAGGAAAGAGCCTAGTGCCACAATTCTTAGAAAATTTTTCACAACTACAACCTCCAAACATGATAAAAAAACTCCAGTTTCTATTGGGTTTCCTAAATTTTGGCAGAATTTACATTCCAGATTATGCTACACGCATAAAACCTTTATATGATTTGATACGTCCTGATTTCTCAAGTACATTTTGGACAATTGAACATACACACATTCTCAAAGATCTGCAGACAGGCATGCTTGCAGCACAACATCTACATACAAGGGACAACAAGACACAATTGGTTATCAGAGTAAATGCGGGTGCCATCGGTTTCACCTATGTGACATTTAATGAAGGTGAAACAGTCCCTATTGCATATAAATCTCACTTAAAACTTGCTCACACAGAGAAAATTCTCACTGCTGTACAGATGGCTGTCATTAAAGAAGACCTCTACCTCAGGGCATACGCATAATTGTTGTTTCCCCAATCTCAGCCCTAGAGGCTGTCACAAAAGCCAGCGTTCCAAATGCAAAAGCATTACATCCACGTTGGATACAATGGGCCACGTCTTTGACAGCCACTGATGTAGACTACATTTTTGACCCAAAATTACAAACTCAAGAATTTTTGCAGTATGAACTAGAGTACCCAGTTCCATCACACACACTGCCTATCGAACAATATCATAGAGTCATGTATACTGATGGCTCTGCACAACCTGCAATTGGCACAAAATACCAATATTCTGCTGGCTATATGGAGGACAATACATTTTGTCCCCTACACACATGCACACAAACCCTTGGGGATTGCACAGCACAATTGGCAAAGCTAAAAGTTCTGTTGATGGCACTGGAACATACAGATCCTGCACAGCCAACGCTGATTGTTTGTGATTCGTACTATTGTGTCCAGTCCTTCTATGAATATCTGTATTATTGGCGCCATAATTGGTTCAGAGATTCTAAATGCAACATCATAAAACACAGATTACTGTGGGGAAAAGTAGCAAATCAAAAAGAAATGCTACCAAATGTCCATGTTGTACATACACCTGGACAGCAGCGCGTTGGAATACAAGTGGCTGGAAATACACTTACTGATGAAGACGCAAAGTCAGCAGTAGCTACGGCTGCTGTAGCTGCAGTAACACGTTTAAGTACAAAACCAGACGCAGACATATGGGCTGCCGGGAAAGCTACAGCTGATGGTATGCCCTATCCTAAATCATTTCCGGCTAAATATTCCTACCGAATGGGAGATCGCCAGAAGGCTGAGGGTAGGATACCAGGTGTAGGCGTGAGCACTATTCCCAATAAAGATATAAAACCAGAGTTGTTTAAAGCAGCGCATGAAGGGGTGGCATCTGCCCATGCTGGTGTGGCGGCTACAATGTAAATCTTGCAAGCCCGCTATTGGTGGCCAGGTCTCTACAAAGAGACCAAGCAGGATGTCATTCGTTGTGACATCTGCCAACAAATCAAAGTTTCCATTGCCAAACGCCCGCAGCAGACACCCCTCTTAATTTCAAATAAACCATTACAATGTGTGTACTTGGACCATTGTGGTCCCCTAACACCCGAACAGTGCATATAAGTATATTTTAGTCACTGTTGATTCTTGCTCCGTATTTTTATGGGTGTGGCCACAATGCTCGTCTGACTCTTGGACTGTTATTAAAGATTTACGAGTTTTTATCGGTACATATGCAGTTGCGGTTTTCCACTCGGACCAGGGCCCTGCTTTCGCCTCAAGGGGATTCAGGGATGCCATGGCTTTGTTGGGGGTCCAACTCCAGTACTCGTCTCCATTTCATCCCGAGAGACATAGGGGGTCATTCTGACCCTGGCGGTCATGGACCGCCAGGGCCAACGACTGCGGAAGCACCACCAACAGGCTGGCGGTGCTTCCATGGGCATTCTGACCGCGGCGGTACAGCCGCGGTCAGAAACGGGAAACCGGGGGTGTCCCGCCGGTTTCCCGCTGCCCCAGGGAATCCTCCACGGCGGCGCTGCAAGCAGCGCCGCCATGGGGATTCCGACCCCCTTCCCGCCAGCCTGGTTCTGGCGGTTTTCACCGCCAGAACCAGGCTGGCGGGAACGGGTGTCGTGGGGCCCCTGCAGTGCCCATGCCGTTGGCATGGGCACTGCAGGGGCCCCCTAACAGGGCCCCACATAGATTTTCAGTGTCTGCGTGGCAGACACTGAAAATCGCGACGGGTGCAAGTGCACCCGTCGCACCCCTTCCACTCCGCCGGCTCCATTCGGAGCCGCCATCCTGGTGGAAGGTGGTTTCCCGCTGGGCTGGCGGGTGGCCTTCTGGCGGTCGCCCGCCAGCCCAGCGGAAAACTCAGAATGACCGCCGCGGTCATTTGACCGCGGTGCGGTCATTCGGCGGCTTCCGCCAGGCGTGCGGTTACCGCCGCCGGCGGGAGTCAGAATGACCCCCATAGTGTTGTGGAGCGATTAACCCGAGATTTAAAGTAATTCTTAACAGCCAGAGTCTTAGGTACGGGTCGTAGTTGGCTCAATCACCTGTATGGAGTTCAGAGAGGACTTAACAATCTGCCTAGAAGGTCCCTGGGGGGTTGTACTTCATATGAGTGCTTCTTAGGAACTCTTGATGATCCTGGTATGAAGGCGGCAGAAACACCTTTTGGCATAAATGATCGTGTCACTGTCTTACAGGAATTACGACAGTTCTGTGAAGACAATTCTTCTGCCAGTACTGCCTCCGTAGGAATTAAGGATGTACCAGTAACATCTACCGGCTGGATTCCTAGAGTTGGGGATCTAGTACGTGAAAAGGTTGTTGTGAAAAAGGAATTTGGTCCTTCCTATTGAGCACTGGTCCCAGTCTTGGGGATACACGGTACCAGAACTGTCATTCTACCGCCTTTGGCAGGTGCCAAGGAAAATCGTTTTGTCTCCATCAACAATTTCAAACTACACCATGTGGCCAATCCTGCACATCAGACCAAGAGGAACACCCGGTAGTTCCCGAATCCCTCTCACTACTGGTCAAGAAGTTCCTCTACAAGTTCTAAGCAGCAACACTGACACCTTTCCGATCTTGAGGAGGGTGGAAAATGATCTTGCAATGGTTCCACTAACATCAAATAATACAGAAACAGTTGATCAATTTGACACAGCATCAACACAAACGGATGGTGCTATTTATTCTGTGCCACCACGAAAAACACCAACTCCACCAGTAAACACAGCTCCAGTTTTTGCACTAACTACTTCTGGATATTTTGCCGACATCAATGATAACATCTCAGACTCATTCGCTGCTTCAACACCTGAACGGTCAAACGCACGGAAGCTATTGAACTGGCTTAAAATAACATACTTTGTTCTTCCATGGAACTTTCTATGGCTTTCTTTGACTATAATAGCTTTCCTACTTTGGATTGGTTCTGTCATAACTTTCTTTTTGTTAACACATGGACATTTTCTTCCTGAAAAATCGACAGTTGAATTGGTGGATGAGGCCCTAAAACCACATTTTTCATCACACAAGGTACGAAGAGTCTTGTCTTTTGTGAATATTTCCGTGATACAAATTCCTGAGGGGATTGTTTGGGACAAAGTAATATTTGATAAATACGGTCCCATGGAGATTATTCAGATACCATACGTGTTCAAACTTTCTATGAATGATATAATAATCCAGGCATTGTTTCTGATGATTGGGATGTGAAAACAGTTGACTCTATGATGACTGAATTGCAGTATTATACTGTATTTGAAAACGAAGAAGTTTATCAGTCTAAAGCAAATTACGGTGATGTTTTGCTATAAATATTATGGGCACCATTTTATACACAGAGCAAGTAGCCCAAAAAATGTTTTTAATTATACACATTGGGAACACTGTCCGACTCTGCCACAAGGGAGTTCTAAAACTTATTCTGAAGAGTTTACGTATTTTTCTGGGCATGATGTTAGAAATGCTGAGTCGTATTATTTTAAATTGCCACCTACCAAGGACATACACATATTATTGATGAATACAAAATGTATATATTCGGAATCCTTGGTTTCCTGGTTGATTATAGAAGGCTATGAATACTGGCTAAAGTTGATTGACTTAAAAAGTGTGTGGGGAACTAGACATTGGCAAATAAGGGGGAAGGAATCTTTATTCAGAGCATGCCTGATACCTGTACAAATGATATTCTTAAATGAAACTGTACAACAAACAAGTTGTCTAGGCTTAGCAA
This sequence comes from Pleurodeles waltl, assembly GCF_031143425.1. Lineage (NCBI taxonomy): Eukaryota > Metazoa > Chordata > Amphibia > Caudata > Salamandridae > Pleurodeles > Pleurodeles waltl. The sequence continues at coordinate 440,835,145 of NC_090451.1, forward strand.
AGATCAAAGAATTAAACACACCCAATATACCTGCTTCTGCAAAATTTTATAAATGGCAAAAATATACAAATGCAGCTGAAGATCAGCTCGACGAATGGGTCAAGAATGGTACATTTAATGTTTCACTGACACGTCCTGGCGGGTGGTTATTGTGGCCAGTAGATACCAATGAGTGTCACCAATGTTTTATCAACTCCTTGCGGGGTTTTAGAACTAATAGGCCGGACCCTCGCTATATATCATCCGAACATGCAGGTATAGTTACAACATATAGGGGGTTATTACAACTTTGGAGGAGGTGTTAATCCGTCCCAAATGTGACGGATATACCACCAGGCGTATTACGAGTTCCATAGGATATAATGGACTTGTAATACGGCTGGTGGTATATCTGTCACTTTACCGTCACTTTTGGGACGGATTAACACCTCTTCCAAAGTTGTAATAACCCCCATAGTGTGGGGAAACTATTCCCGCAATGGTTAAAAACTTCCTCACTACATGCGGTTAGAGAACACCTCAGTCTCCTGTCTAATAATACTGATTTACAGGATTTCCTGTTAGGACCCAGAAAACACAGCAGAAAGTGTTTCTTATATGAAGACTATAATGAAATTTGGAAGTTTTCCCAACAAGAAGCAGCTGCCTGGTTAAGGCAAATAGACCAGGAAAACCTAAAAAAGGAATTAGCTGTTGTGGATAATGGGATTAATACCCTGTTTGACCGGATATACACCTTAAATAACAGTGTTTCTTCTGCTATAAGCATTATACAAACAGATATGCCTTCTTTACACCATGGACAGAGTCAGCTAAGGTCCATTATGCAGGTAGGTTGGACACTTCAAACACTGAAGGCGGGTCGCATTCCCTGGCAGCATGTCAGCACGTAGGAAATGTTTTCCTCCTTTAATTTAACTTGACAACAACAACTAATGGCTAAGAAAGTAGAGACTCATGTCATGCTAAACCTCGAGAAATTAGAAAAGTTGCCTTTTACTGTGGCTGAAATACCATCTGCTGAGTGGCTAATACACGGGGTCATTAATCTACCTATTTCTACACTTCAATTTACCTCTTGTTTAAGACACATTCCAGTAGGCAGATATGAAAGGCTGGGAGATAGTTACATCCATGAGGTATGGGAGCTTCACTTCTCATACCAATGTCTCAGTGGCATGAAAGAAGTCTTTCTTAGCGGTAGTAAATGCAAGACTTCAGTCAGCCATTCGATGGTTTGTAAACAGTTGTCCTTTCATGGGGTGTGTAACGCGTCTGCTGCAAATTTAGCTTGTTATCTGAAGGGAGTTCCAGTCCCCTTGATTAGACCTACGTTCCAGGTGCTTTCAAACGCAGCTATGTCCTCCTCAACAGTGAAGACTGTTGTGGGATGCGAGCCGGAATGGTTTACGTTGTTTCAGTCTCTAAGATCGTTATATGCTGCGGGAACGTAATTTTTCCCCCTACTAAGATGAAAGAGGTAGCTGATATTTGGCCTCACATTGCTACTTCAAATGTGAATTTTGACAAGTTGCGTAGACTCAAGGCTTTATTATTTCAAAAGCATGTGGCCCTTACATTTGCACGCAAGACCTACGCACTTCAGGTGGCAAGGTCGTCAGCAGACATATAGGGCCTGATTACAACTTTGGAGGACGGTGTTAAACCGTCCCAAAAGTGACGGATATACCAACTACCGTATTACGAGTTCCATAGGATATAATGGACTCGTAATACGGTAGGTGGTATATCCGCCACTTTTGGGACGGTTTAACACCGTCCTCCAAAGTTGAAATCAGGCCCATAGTCCCTTTCAAGTACAAATTTTCCAAGACACCTTTTTGAACTTGTGGAACGGATATTTAATGCGTCCAGTACTTCTGGAATCGCAAATTTTTTTAAGGCTTTTGGTTCTGGTTATATTCACACCTTCTCCTCCACTTTCAGTCTAATACCATCAGCCACCCACTCAATTTCTCTAGCATTTTCGGGGGATTTCCAATAACTTTGGCTTTATTAGCTGGCGTTTTGCTGTTGCTATTTTTCATGCGCAATGGCTGCCTCACCGCAACAAGAAGGAATGAAAGGGCTTCCATCAGCGCAGCTGTGTCATGAACGCATGATGCAGTATTTTGGAGCAACACTCATGGAGCAATTAGAGTGTGACTGGTCTCGGTCATTCAGGGGGTCATTCCAACTTCGGCGGGCGGCGGAGGCTGCCTGCCAAATTTCCCCCGCCAAAAGACCGCACCGCGGTCAAATGACCGCGGCGGTCATTCTGACTTTCCCGCTGGGCGGGCGGCCGACTGCCAAAAGGCCGCCCGCCCGCCCAGCGGGAAAGACCCAGCAACGATGAAGCCGGCTCAGAATGGAGCCGGCGGAGTTGCTGGGGTGCGACGGGTGCAGTGGCACCCGTCGCGATTTTCAGTGTCTGCATAGCAGACACTGAAAATCATTATGGGGCCCCCATGGCCCCCACGACACCCGTTCCCGCCATCCTGTTCCTGGCGGTAAAAACCGCCAGGGAGAGGATGGCGGGAAGGGGGTCGGAATCCCCATGGCGGTGCTGCAAGAAGCGCCGCCATGGAGGATTCCTATGGCCAGGGGAAAACCGGCGGGAAACCGCCGGTTTCCCTTTTCTGACCGCGGCTTTACCGCCACGGTCAGAATTGGCCAGGAAGCACCACCAGCCTGTTGGCGGTGCTTCCGCGGTCGTTGGCCCTGGCGGTCCATGACTGCCAGGGTCAGAATGACCCCCTCAGTCTGGTTCTACAGTGTGTGCAGCCCGTGTTTCGGTGCCTCTGGTGCTCTTTCAAACACGCAATGGAAGTTTGTCTTTCTACGCAGTGCTTGTTTTCATTGGAGGCCGATCTGTTGATGTTTCGCTGAGGGATCATTACCAGATGTGCGTATTGAGGATGCATTTGCTACAGGAAGCTACTTATGAGTTGCCCTTCCTGGAGGATGTGGCTTTAAACTCATCTTTGGGCACACCACGGTATGCTGCCTTGGCTGAGGCTATAGAACACGACTGCTCCTGGGTCATTCTTGGCGACGCTTTTTCATCCTTAACATCTGCTGAAGTAGAAGATTTCCTGTCATCTATGGTCCCTGAATCGATTGGAACTTTTAAAAAATAACTCTGACTCTGAAAACTTGGTCCTTTATGCCACATGTTCCTGTTTTAAATTGTCCCTTTATATGCTCATGTGTCCCTTCGACTTGTCATATTTGACATTAACTTTTACATATATATTTTAGGCTGAGCTTTTAGTAGTCATTTTATGTGTCATTAGGCTTTGAACCACCTACAACCGACAAGGGTAGGGTGTAGTGTAGCCATTTTAGCTATAGCTCCGTGCACGTTATTTTAACACACTAATGCAAGCCACTGTGCACTCTAACCTAGATATATTTTATTCAGCTTTATTTTATTGTTACAATAGCCACTTTTAGCTCTTGTTTTATTTTCTGTTTATCTACTTGTTTTCCTAAGCAAGCACAATCTTCTCAAACAAGACATTCTTGCTCACTCTGTGCTTCTTCCAAGGCTACAGCACAGTACATTGCCGGCGAACGTGGTATAAGTTTAGTCTCTGACACTCGTAGAAAATACACATCCTTACGTAGGGACATTTTCTCAGAACATCAGCTGTTTTATTATAAAAACACTTCTTTGTCCCTTAACACATTAGAGGGAGATTCCAGCCAGAGAACCACGACTGTATGCTGATTGCCGAATGCTTCACTACAGATGCTAACACAGACTGCAGGTCTTTGCTCAGGTATGGGGGATGATGTCTCCCCAGGAGAACCTGAAGGGCAGAATTAGAGCTTAGCATGCTGTGCTGTATGATAGCTTAGGTAGGAATTAGCCTATCAACTGTAGCAACAATATGATAGCATTATTTCTCTGCTTCACTCTCCTTGTTACCATTTTAATATTGTCATGCTGTGTCGTCCTGATTATTGCAGCTCATGCTTTGCTATCTAAGATGCAGTCATTTTATTAAAATCTTTATTAAAACATATACTGCCTCTGTTTGTCATTTATTTATGAGACCAAGGTAACTGAGAGAAACGGGTGAGACCTGAGTGACCACGGCTTCCCTGAGAAACCAATTATGTCCTGCGCTCAGCTGTCCAGTCATCCCTGCCATTTGATGGAGATGAGGCACTGCTAGTTGGCTGGAGCAAATCCCGTGTTGGAACGACAGGTGTCACCTGAAGTGGGTTAGACTCAGTCTCCCACACCGCGGGCGAGTCTGCCACTCAAAATCCAGTAGACTCATTAGAATAATGAGAGCCTACGTGACAGGAGCATCCCCTCATGTCCCCGGACGCCATAAGGGATTGACACTGCAACGGCCACACCGACGCTTCATCTTCCCAACTCCGTACAACATCTTTGCTTCTTTGTTTTTAAAAGGCACTGTACCTGAGGGTCAATGCGACTCCGTGACTGTGCCTGTGGCTTCAGATTATTTGGAATGAGTCAGTTAATGATGCCATGATAGCCCCCACTGGAGCTACTATGTTTCTCAGCGCTTTAGTGGGATTTAGGGCCTGATTTCAACTTTGGCAGAGGGAGTTTATCCGTCCCAAATGTGACGGACATCCCGCCCACCGTATTACGAGTCCATTATATCCTATGGAACTCGTAATTCAGTAGGTGGGATATCTGTTACATTTGGGACATATTAACCCCCTCCGCCAAAGTTGTAATCAGGCCCTTAATCTTTAAAAATTCATACCTTGGATTTTCATTGTTTTGATCTTATTTTATTCAGATAAATCTTATCTACTTTTATAAACTTGTGTGGTGTGTTTTTGTGTTGTTTTCACTGTGTTACTGTATGAGTTATTGCACAATTACTTAACACATTGCATTCTAAGTTATGCCTGCCTGCTCTGTGCCAAGCCACCAGATGGTGAGCACAGGATAATTTGGGTTGTGTTGTGGCTTACCCTGACTAGAATTGTGGTTCCTACTTGGACAAGGGTGAACACCTCTGCCATCTACAGACCCAATTTCTAACAGTCTGAGATCCACATAAGCTCCTTTCAAGAGCTTCAAGACTTTTATGCACTAACCGCTGCACAATTTTACAGACACCTATAAATCTGACATCCACTTCATGGCGATGCCTCTCTCCCTGAATTCAAACCTCTGGAGGCCAAAGTCCTCGTGGGTATGCTGGGTAAGGGAGGCATCTCACAGATTTATCGCACCCTAATACTCAGTGCCCCAATTACATTGGACCATCTTAGGGCGTGCTGGGAGGGATAGTTGGGTCCCCTTGAAGATATTGACTGGCAACATGCTACAATGGACCTCAAGTTATAACTACTTCCTCCAGGTTATGCCTTATCCAGACCTACAATCCCTACTGTGCCTATCTTACTCCGGCCAGCCTACACCGAGCAGGCCTTCTTCTTGATCTCACCTGCCCCGGCTGCTCCAGCGCCCCAGCTGATTTCTACCACATGGTATGATCGTGCCCAGTGACCAAGGGATACTGGACTGCTGTGATGAGAGAACTGTCAGATGTTCTGGGCTGGGACATGTATCTCTCGCCTTTGATGCTGCTGCTTGGGGTCTTAGAGGGTTCCAGAGGCTCAAGGGCAAATCAGGCATTTCTGAACACGGACACCATGGTGGCTAAGCACAACACAGTAGCCGGATGGAAAAACCTTGCTTCCCTTGTGATATTGCAGTGGTGGTGGAAAGTGGATTGGTGTGCACAACAGGAAAGACCCATGTATGAAACCAGGGGCTGTCCCTCAAAACATGGACACATATGGAGGAAATGCCAAATGGAATGAGCCCCTATCCATTTTGTGTTTTGTATTAGGATGTTACCTCTTGTTTGGGTATTCGCCCTAAGCTACCATGGTTCTTTCTACATTTGCCTTGTGCTGCTTGCTGTGTGCCAAAATTGATTATTAGAAAACATATGGAGTGAATTACATTGGGTCCTAGTGCCTGACCATAAGGACATACTTCTTTGTTTTCACTACATTGTCCAGGGCAAAAACTAGACTTCTCCCTTGCAATGGAAATCTGGAGTCAATAGACTGCATTGAAGACCGATAACTGACTAAAATAAGTTACCCAGGCATTTGACAAGATGAGTAAATCAAGATGAGCAGCAGAACTTTCATCAAAGAAATAACTTTTTGGTAGTTGTCAGAAAAAACATTGGTCAATAAAGGTGCTGGGTAAGTAAAGAATCTACCAAGTATTAGCTTGAATCTTAGTCTTTTTATGTTGAATGGGTTGTTTATAAATGTGTCTAAGCCTCTTAACCTCTTCTGTATCTTTAGCTGGACTTTTAAATGCCAAATGCAAATCAGATAATGCCCTCAAACATGCATGATCAAAACACCTATGCTTCAATGTGAAGATATGCTAGGATTGGTAGGCATTAACATATAATTAACTGAAACAAAATAGCCTGACAAGCTTCTAAAATCCCACTATTAGTCATTGACTCTTCTAAACAGTATAGAGTGTTGATAAGATTATGAGGTAAAATTAAATGCTTTGAATTGTCAGGATTTCCTGAAGTACAGTTATTACATTTCCTTGATTAATAATGCTCAAAAGGAACAAATACATCACAACTTGGTTTGTACAGCAAAATCTTATAGCTGGAAAATAACAAGAATATGATCTTTCATTGGGTTGGCTTCCAACAAGCAATAAACCACATGACTTTTTAAATTGTAGGACATGTGTACTCTGTAATACTCGGGCAACCACTAGCAACAAAAGTGGGCAGGACATCATAATTTGAGTAATGGAATAAAGCACCGCAAAGGTTATCAGAGGTCTGCATTTTTACCAAAGCCTCACCTTGTTTTGACCTAAGAGATTCAATTATGCCAGAACATCTATCATCATTCTCATAATCAGAGTAAAAAGCAGTAGATTTCCAATAAAATTGAAAATCACTTGCAACAAACACAAAACCTCTTTATCCATGGTGAAAAAAGTAGGGGAAATGTAACTATTTAATAAATTAGCAAGATGAAAACATTGCTACACTCCATATGATTACAATTATCATTCTACATACTATTTTGCAGGATAATGCCATACTTTGCAAAAGTCAACAAAAACGCTTGCAGGCGACTTCAACCACTACAGTACACTACACTACACTATAGAAAACTATATGATCAACCCCCCCTTAGCTCTGGCAAAAGTGGAAGGGACAAATGGCAAGAGTAACCATATAGAAATACCTTTTCATGGAACAGGTTTCTTGTAAGATGCTGAATGTTTTTATAAATTGAAACCAGTCATGTTGTACCTTTCCTCCCACATTTCATGAAATGGACAGTGTTTGGAGCCTCTGACTCCGGCCTCTTCCATTTAGACTTACCATAGTCCATGATCATGTCAAGTGTATAGGATGCCCCTAGGGAATTATTAGAAACAGCAATAAAGGGTAGGTTCAACAAGATAAGCAGAAACATGATCAGTTTAAAGTCATTCGCGTCCAATGTAAGACCAGAAAATCTATTTTTAATTGTCGCATTGTACCTATTCTGGGACCACTTTTTCATCATGGGAGGATATTTAAAGGGTTGTAACATTTCAAATTTATAAAAGCATCCTAAGGAAACAGTACATAACCCAGAATCCGCAGCAAAGCTAGAATTCAACAATGAAAGCAAGCCTTCTAATCATAAACTGTTTCTAAAATTCACAATCATGCAGTCCCTTTGATTGAGTTCCCAGTCCAGGAAGCTCTTCTGACCATGATAGAATCAGAAAAAGTAATACAGGCCTTCCTAAAATGCTTACAAAGTCAATGTATGGCTTTGTTCTTAAGCTCAATAAAGTTCCCTGTCAGGACACCAGTTAAAACTGGCAATTTATAAAACCAAAACAAAGGGAGCTGATTGGGGGTGGGGGGGTCACTGGTTTGAGGGGTGACATATACTTTGGAGCTATCAATCATAGTATCTGCAAAATAATCATCAGAAGATAAAGGCACTATTATATTGGTAAAACTGTTGGAAGAAGACACTTCAAAAGATCTATGTGATGTTGCATCCATATTACGCAGAATGGCTAGGATAAGTGTGTGCTGATAAGAGAGTGTACTACTACAAGTTATATTACTCAGCTTTATAGGGGACAAAGACAGGAGCCTATTCACAAACTGAACTTTGTAGTACTACATGAGTGCTACTAAAGTATTACAAATTGCTATTTACAAACCTACAAGTGTAAATCTCCACCTCCACCTCGCCATCTTTTCTCTGGAGAGATCCTCACACAATTAAGTTTATTACTTAGTAGTAAATGTGAGAGGGGTTGGCTGGGAGCTGAAAAAAGGGACATACTTACTACTAGGGCTTTGGGGATGAGTAAGGAGGGTTTTAGGGATGGTTAGGAAGGGGTTTAGGGAGGTACAAGCACCCAATCACAAAAGAATAAGCCCACTGCTATTCACAATCCACACTTCTAGAGTTATTAAAGTCAAAAGGGACCCAAAACAGTAGTAAATTCCTCTTGCTCAGAGCCTCAGTAAGTCAATCACCACACATGGTCAACCATGTGTACTTCAACACACTCCTCTGGAAAATAATGATGGTAGCTACTTAAAAGGAAATGCCATAGAAAATAATAGTAAACCAAATGAAATGATTTTAATTCCATATAAAACAAATATAGGTAAAATACAAATGTCAGTTAAACATGGAAAAAGTTAGTAAACATATCTGTATGTCAATTGCTTTGTAACTTCTTTTTATGTATTTCTTTTTCAAATAGAACTGGAGAAAAGAATGCTACAGCACTATTAACTTAATTTTGAATACAATGTTTCTTTAATTTACATATGTTAGGTTAAAATTATTTTGTTGAAGTTTAAAGTAAAAATACATTCCTTCTTAAAGTTAAAAATGTAATGCATTAATAATTATTGAAAAGGATGCATATCATCAATTAAAAGTAATGTTATTATATGTTATTAGAATGTAATGTTACATCAATTTTTATACTACAAATGTTATAAAAAATTGCTATAAGTAAATAATACATTTGGACATGTTTTTATGTTTTCTGAAAATTAAATTATATGTATTTATATTTTTAATTATGTTAAATACTTGATTTTTATTCATCATTAACTCTGGGTTTCAATTTAAGTCCCTAATTCCTTTATTTCATGTCAGAGAGTTTTGCAGTATCAGTGGTTGGGCATCTATGGTGCTTCTTTTCAGCAATAGTACCTTACACTTGTAAACTTGTCTCCACCCCTAATTCATGTAGTGGAAACATCTATGTCTACACTTTTGAGTAACTTTATACTAAAATAATAAAGTTACTTAAAAGTATAACTTACTCACAAGTGTAACTTACTTTAGCAGTGATTTGAAGTCAACATTCAATTGCTAAGAGCTTTTCATTGATGCGATCTAGACAAGATTGTAAGATTCTCTTTAGTTTTTTAAACAGTCGAACCACCAGTTCATGGACAATACTTGTGAAATGCAACATGATATATTCCAAAAAAAGTATATTGAAAAGTTATGTATTCCATGTTTGAATTAATCCCATCCAATGGTAATTACTCGCAATTGCATCCTTGTCCATTTTTTTTGCACACAATGCCACCTCAGTTTGGACCCATCCATATGCAAATCAGACTTTACCCTGCTCCATTGGGAACAGAACAGTGTAAACTACCAGGCCAGGTCTTCCCTGACCAAGAACACAAGCAACCTAGGATGGGTTTCACCTTAGTTAGGGCTCATAAGCCAGACATAGCTTAGTTCCAGTGACATAGTGTGCACTAGATGCACTTTCATAACTACAAACGTCATCAGAGTTTTGATTTATCACAAGAAAGAAAACTAATCCAAAGATTAAAAATATGTTTGCCTTTGTACTCTGTGGCATTATAACTGATGGCAATAATACAATGTTATTGACTGAAACAGCCTGACTCTAAGGTCTCATTGGGCACAGAAAAAATGATGTTTCCAATTTCAAGTCATAGACATGAAGTCCTCATGAAACAACTTGCTTAGGAATTGTGCAACAGTCTTGTCAGATTGTATGCTGACAGTTCTGTGATGGGTTTTCTGTGGTATGGTGGCAAAATCCTACTAGTTATGAATGGATGTGTTTAAACAATGTGAAGTACTTCTAATGAGCTCTTGGGTGAGAAGTCCTCAGAAATATTCAACCAAGAGCAATGTAGTTCATATTTCCACTTAACCAAGCCTTTTTCCACTCTCAGGTAAGATATCACAGCAACCCCTCATATCTTTTCGAGTTCCGTCTAGGTGATTGATAACAGCATCTAAAAATTCTCTCAACATTTAATTTGATGTCCTTGGCTCCTTTTCACAATGAAGTTCAACACTTGCAAGGAAATAGAGTATTAGAGGAGCCTGAGATTTTCACCTGCCTAGCCATCAGCCAAATGTGAGGGATGAAGTTAACCTGGCTGGTATATTGAATCACAAATACCTATGACCTACTCCTTTTAAGTGACAGCTCTTTGTTAAAGGACTCCTTAGTTGACACTTCTTCTGCTTTCTGGTAAAGACATGACAATGTAAAAAGGTAAGATGATTTTCCTTCCTTCTTCTTTAATTGAGTCTGCATAGCTGAAGTTGTATTCTGGGAAACAGAAGCCTTCACTAAATGTTCTTCTCACACATCTAGTTTATGCTTCTCAAAATGTCTTAAAGTTTGACATTCTGCAGTCCAAGAGACCTTCTATAAGTATAAGTGGTTGAATGCCAACTATGATCCTATAACTGGGCACAAAGGGTATATATTAACCAAGTTCCCAACTAATGCTCTTGCCCTGGTCTCAGCTGTAGGTACCTTGTGACCTGGAACACTATGGGTCCCGGCTTCAAGAGTTTCAACACAACACCTGCTGCCAAAGGTATTTCACTGAACAATTGCTTACGTGGCACTTCTTGTTCTTGTTAGTCAAAATGTGTGGCTGTGGTGCCCACAATGCTTTCTGAAGGTCTCACTTGTCTTCTTTCCAAGTGCTACCCTAGATAGATATTTCATCCACATAGGGAATATAGAAATAAGCTGAGCCTCCAACTGTCTGGCTAAATGTATCAAATGTAAATGGGAAATCCCTTTACCCAGAATCTTTATTTGCTAGAAATAATGTGGTGAGGAAAAGCAATATATTCTCTTTGGCATTAGGGATATTTTCCAACATTCCAAAGCCAAATGAATGTAGCACAACTGCGTCTGCACTTAATCTATGCACAAGGTCACTAACTTGGAGAAATAGATTAGCATTTTCCTTTCTTCCCATTGAGGTCCTGTAAGGTTCACACAGAAGCACTGTTCTCTTGATTCTTCTTCTGAAAGATGTGTTACTGGACTGGTTCATGGACACTGGGAGTGTTCTATGATTATCAAGTATAGCATCTTAATATTAATATGGTCCTGCACACTTTTCAACATCTTGTAAATGTTTCCCCTGTAGAGAAGACTATTTTATGGCTTAACATCATAGGTCAGTGAGACCTGGTGAGCAACATTTCTCAGAGTTGTCATATGAACTCCTTGCTCTACAGCTTTCTGGACTGGCAAGGAATTAAGGGCCAGATGTAGGTATGTCCTGAATTGCAACTCGCAATTTGCGAGTCGCAATTCAGGATGTAGGATGGTGTCCCTGACACCATCTGCGACTTGCAAGGGCGTCTTAAAGGCCCACCTCATTAATATTAATGAGGTGGGTCACAATTTGTGACCCCCTTGCGACTCATATCACTCACAGGGATGGTGGCCTGCTGGAGACAGCAGACCACCATGTCTGTGACTGCTTTTAAATAAAGCAGTTTTTTTTTGTAATGCAGCCCGTTTTCCTGAAAGGAAAACGAGATGCATTACAAAATGAAAAAATTAAACATTTCAGTTTAATTTTTTCAGAGCAGGCAGTCCTTCCTGCTTTGAAGGGGAAGATGCCTTTGACTCCTGCCGGAAAGGCTAAGGGCCACATACAACCTGCCATGAAGGGGGAGAATCCATCAACCCCTGCCAGGAAGGGTAAGAAATCCACGTCCCATGTCATGGAGAGGACGAAGCCCTCTACTCCAGTGGACGCTGTCAGGGTGACACCTCCACCACCACCAGCTGTCAAGGGGCCCCCACCAACAGCTGAGGAATTGCAGCCATCGCCACCTGCAGAGGTTGCCCAGAAGGGACCGCCATCTCCCACCACACTGCAGCCATCATGACCTGCAGAGGCTGCACAGGAGGCACCTCCATCTGCCACCACACTGCAGCCATCACCACCTGCAGAGACTAGCCAATGGGCACCTCCATCTGCCACCACACTGCGAACATCACCACCAGTGGAAGCCATGTAGGCCACCCTTCAGGGGCTGCTGTATGAAGGGACCCCTCCAGAACCAGTGAGAAAATCACCGACCTGAGAGACTGCGGCCTTACACTCCCCAGGACAGAGTAATGGGCATGGAGTCCCCTCCAGAACCAGTGGGAAAGTCACCCACTTCGGAGACTATGGCCTTGCACTCCCCAGCACAGAGTAATGGGCATGGAGCCCCCTCCAGAACCAGTGGAAAAGTCACCCACTCCGGATACTGTGGCCTTGCACTCCCCAGGACAGAGCAATGGGCATGAAGCCCCCTCCAGAACCAATGGGCAAGTCACCCACTCCAGAGACTGTGGCCTTGCACTCCCCAGGACAGATTAATGGGCATGGAGCCCCCTCCAGAAACAGTGGGCAAGTCACCCACTTGAGAGACTGAGGCCTTGCACTCCCCAGGACAGAGAAATGGGCATGGAGCCCCCTCCAGAACCAGTGGGCAAGTCACCCACTCCAAAGACTGTGGCCTTGCACTCCCAGGACAGAGTAATGGGCATGGAGCCCCCTTTAGAACCAGTGGGAAAGTCACCCACTCCAGAGACTGTGGCCTTCCACTCCCCAGGACAGAGTAATGGGCATGGAGCCCCCCCCCCCACCAGAACCAGTGCGCAAGTCACCCACTCCAGAAACTGTGGTCTTCCGCTCCCCAGGACAGAGTAATGTGCATGGAGCCCCCTCCAGAAACAGTGGGCAAGTCACCCACTTGAGAGACTGAGGCCTTGCACTCCCCAGGACAGAGAAATGGGCATGGAGCCCCCTCCAGAACCAGTGGGCAAGTCACCCACTCCAAAGACTGTGGCCTTGCACTCCCAGGACAGAGTAATGGGCATGGAGCCCCCTTTAGAACCAGTGGGAAAGTCACCCACTCCAGAGACTGTGGCCTTCCACTCCCCAGGACAGAGTAATGGGCATGGAGCCCCCCCCCCCACCAGAACCAGTGCGCAAGTCACCCACTCCAGAAACTGTGGTCTTCCGCTCCCCAGGACAGAGTAATGTGCATGGAGCCCCCTCCAGAACCAGTGGGCAAGTCACCCACTCCAGAGACTGTGGCCTTGCACTCCCCAGGACAGAGTAATGTACATGGAGCCCCCTCCAGGACCAGATGGCAAGTCACCCACTCCAGAGACTGTGGCCTTGCACTCCCCAGGACTGTGGCCTTGCACTTCCCAGGACAGGGAAATGGGCATTGAGCCCCCTCCAGAACCAATGGGCTTGTTCCCGACTCCAGCTGAGGTGCCCTCCCCATCCCCCTGAGGTGCCTGTCCACTTGCAAATTTATGCCTCTGCAGTGCTCTATCCAGATGAAGTCAGGATTTGAGTTGGACCTTGGACTGTTCCCTGTGGCCATGTGGGCCCTTTGAACATTGGATTGGGCAGTGTCCCTTTGTGTACATGTGTACATATCTGTTTCATAGAAAATTTGATTATTTATTAGCTGTTGATATTAACACATTCACCTTCGTGCATTCCTGTTGTACTTGCTTTATTCTGCCATGTATCGGGTGCAAACAGTTTTTTTCGTGTGCAGCTGGACGTGTGTATCGTATGTGTGTTTGTCAGGTGTGTGTTGTGCATGTGTGTGTCACTCTCATTTTCCTCCCTCCCTCCCTTGTGTGCTAGATGGCTGTACTCACCGGCATCGTCTTTGTCAGCATTGGTGTTCCAGGTGGAGCCTAACATAGAAGATCATAAGGAAAACTTGCAGTTCGGGTTCCATGGCGGAGTTGTTCTTCCCTGTGTCTCCAATGGTGAGTCTTTTCTCTTCAATGATGTGTTTCTGCCAGGCTTTTGCTGGCATTGGTATCGGCCAGAAAACATGGCGGTTTCCTGTATCATAATATGGTGGGTAATACATTGTCTCCTGTCTGGCTGTTGGTGGCTACCGCCGTGGTGAGTGTTGTTTCCGCCCTGGCAGTTGGTGTGGTACATTGGCTGTCTATGGGAGTTATCACCACCATGGTCATAATTTGGAGGTAATTACTGCCAGCCTTTTGGCTGTATTACTGCCACTTTATCACTCACCGCCAGGAGCATAAGGAGGACCTATATTTTTAAGGTTTAGTTGACATAATACACAGTCCTACTATGTGGAAACCGTCTAACATGATGCCAATGTTCTAGGTTTGATACCTATTTAATGGTTCTCTTGAGTAGTTTTCTTGTATGTACCAAAGGCTCCTTTATTACTTCATGTATAAGGTGTCTATGATGATAAGAAATTATCGTCCTCAGCCTTAGTAGGAAGCACCTTTTTGTGTCTAGAGGATGTTCAAGCTCAAACGTACACCTTATGGAGTTTCCTTTCTTTGAATTTCATTTATCAAGTATGGCACAGCCAGTGAATATTCCTGTTAATGGTAGACAGGCTAATACTGCTCAGTTAATTGCACATGGGCTCCTAAGTGGCTGGGGGGATGTTACATTTGTGGATGAGGCCCACAAAGCTTATAAATGTGAAGTGTTTTTTAGTAATGGGTTCATTTTCCTGCAGTAGATGCCAATTCAAGCATATTTCACAAATACACTGGGGCTGCATTTCTGGCTGTATATAGACCTTATGAATATTTAGACATAGCATTAGCTTACTAGGAACTTTAAAATTGATTTCCTCCCACAAACCATGTGGTTAGACTGCACTGATGTCTGATGCAGTTCATTATGCATACATTAACTAGTGACCCAGCAAGGGTGCTTCAAGCTGGTCTTGCCCTCCCCCAAACCTACACACACATCCCCTGGGCCCCGGTTTCCCCCCTTTTTTTAATCTTTCCTTGAGATTCTTTGCATGCTTTCTGTTTTCATTTTTTACTGGTAGGGGATGGAGGAACAGAACCCTTACTTTGCATCCCGACCCTAGATTTGGGGGTTGGACCGCCAATACAACACTCATTTCTGAAAGAATGGGGCTTAGGTTTCCCAATAAAACACCTTGAGTGATTTGACACTGGGAAGAATCAGGCAAAAAGCATACAATCTGATGTTCCTGGGCTCTGGACACAGCAGGATGAATGTAATCTCTTGCCCCGATGGAGATTTTCCCGAAGGGCCGTGCCGCTTTAGGCTGACTCGAATGGAGTAGGTATGGCAGACTACACTTCCCATGATCTTGAGCGATTGTAACTACAATACCCAGGTGTCCCTCGAGATGAACCAAATACAGGTGATGGTATGCTTGTATCACACAGTTGCAGCGAATGGAGACATCCACAGTTCTCTTTAAAATGAGAGTGGTGAGAGGGGCCTGGATGTTAGTCCGGCCTGACGGGGGGAGGAGATAGGTGTATCCAGTAGGTGCGCTTTTTGAAGAAGTAAGTATGGGGGACTCATACTATTCTCAGGGATTTTTAGCCCTGGTAGGGCAAAACTTTCTCTACGCGGGAGGTTTACCTTGCGGCTATACCCCTCTTTCCCATGCTCTTAATTTGCCCTTCCTCATCCTCTGGGAGTAGCCTTCTAACACTTCAGGATGTTGCCAGCGACAATGTACCCATGCACAGGCTTTTGTGTTTGCATTATCAGCTCCTCGACCTCGATAATCGCAAACAAGCCCGGAAACACGATCCCCACCGGAAGGCAACATGAACTATGGGCTCCTTTTAAAACTGTCTTTCGGCTTTTCATTTTTTTTCTTTTCTTTTTTTCTTGCTTTTCTTACCGTCTCACTTTTTTTCTCCCCCATTTCTTTCCCTCCTCTGGCACTAGTAGGGCTTCTATAAATATTAATGATACAAATGGTTAAAACTCTCTAGTTACAACATCATTAATGACAAGGTAGAAAATGTAAAGATCCTCTGTCTGAGCAGTCTTTTGCTTCCTCAGAGTGTGACGATAAAGGGCGTCACCCCTCTCATGGACCTAGAGAATAGAGACTCCTGAATTAAGGGTAAGAACGTAGAGGTGTATTGCAAACAGAAATACTGTTCACCATATGTGTCCTTTAGTGGTGTTTGTCACGGGTCGTTGCAACTGGAATTAGGCTAATGCATGAATTTGACCACCGTGTGGCACTGTTTTGAGTGTAAATATGCAAACTCATGAGTGGACACTGGGCTTATGAGTGCGTTGTGTTTTTATAAAAGTGTAGGCATACCTGGGGTGAATTGTTTTTGTACTTACAGGTGCCTAGTACAGATGCAGGTAAGGTTGTACCCTTTGTGGGTGACTCTCTGCCCAGTGTCTTGTAGGGAGACTTGAACTTTTGGTGAATAGGGAGCCGAGGCCCTGATGAATGCCTGAGACCCAGAAGGGCTTATAAGAATGACCAGAATAAACACAAGAGGGGTCATTACAACCCTGGCGGTCTTTGACCGCCAGGGTTGTTTTGGCGGATTTCACCACCAGCAGGCTGGCGGTGAAATCCTGGGGATTACGGCGGTGGCGGAAGTGCTGCAGTCGCACCGCCGGGACCGGCCGTTTCCTGCCACTTTAGTCCGGGCGGGAGTAATCCTCCAGGGCAGCGCTTCTTGCAGTGCTGCCCAGGGGATTATTGAGTCCCCCACCCGCCAGCCTTTTCATGGCGGTTTGCACCGCCATGAAAAGGCTGGCGGAAAGGGGAGTTGCGGGCCCCCTGCCACGGCCCCATGCAGCTTTTCACTGTCTGCTATGCAGTGTGCAACTGCACCCGTCACACGGCCACAACACTGCCGGCTCCATTTGGATCCGGTTCCTGTGTTGCGGCCGAGATCCCCGCCGGCCCAGCGGGGATCTCATAATGGCCGTGGCGCGAGTGCGGTCACAATGGCATGACCCCCAAGGTATTTTTATAAGTATAGATCCAGGTCTTTTTATCCAGTTAATATTTATCAAGACCTCCCCTCTGCTCAAAGGAGCCAGACGGCTGAATCTGCCCTGTTGGTACCGACCCTACCAGGGTGGAGAGTAGAAGCCAAGGATGAAGCATGACACTATGAAGTGTATGAGGCTTCTTATTCCACAAAGGGAAAGGACATGAGTGAGGACCTGTGAGCCCAGTAATTTACATTGAGGTGTTCATGTATGATAGAAGTGGGAAGGTGTTTTCCCTGAAGCAGTCATATTGTTGTGTTTTTGGCTTCAAGCAGGGCAGCCACAGTTAGCTGTGCCTGCTAGTAGTCCTGTTACTAGTGATACCATTATGGGTAAAATCCCTACCAAATGCAATGACATTTTATTCTGGATTACAGAAAAAACAAATGAGCCTGAAGCAATGTTTTCTATAAGGACACAATTGCTATGGTTCTGCCAGTTGAAGATTATGCCACATGGCGTACTGTATTTGCTCTATTGAAATCACAGAGAGAGGTAGGAGAAAGAAACCCTGCCCCCGTAATCTCAATATGTTACTAAAGCCATACACAAAAGAGTGAGGCAAGGATATGATTCACACCCTCAGGGGCAGATTTATTGAAAGTGGCGCTGCACTGAGTGCAGCACCACTTTCCCTGTGCCCCTTAGCACCCCCCTACTGCCACCATGTGTGCACCGTATTTAAAAAACAGTGCACCATGGCACAGGGTAGAGGGCAATAGCATCATTTCTCATGACGCTATTGATATACTCTGCACTAGTAGCGCCAAAATATTGACGCTACTTCTGCAGAGTACATAGGGTCTCATTCTAAAGAATGGAAGCCCACTTTTAACGCCTGCTCTTGAGCAGGCATTAAAAGTGCCATAAAAAATGGAGCAAGGAAATCTCATAGATTTCCTTACACCATTTTCCCGGCTCCCCTAACGGGGGAACAGCCCGTTTGCATACATTACACATGACACAGGCATAATGTAGCGCAAAGTGATACAGAGTGGCACAATGTATGCATTGCGTCACCCTGTAAATACGGCACAGGAATTTCGGCCTCATTGGGCCACATTAACATAAAAAATAATGACGTTAAGGTGGCACTAGGGCATTATAAATATGCCCATAAGTTCTTTAAAGCCATAATTTTATCTACCCTGGTTAGCCACTATTATTCCTAAACGGATATCTGTTGTTTATGGATAAAAAGGCCGCACCCACGTGACTGTGGCCTGCTTCATCTTTGGCCTGTCTGCCCCTTTGGGTTAAGTTGGTACTAACCAGGCGGTCTCAACCATGACCAATGATAAAATTCAGGAAAAGGGGAGCTCAGAATAAAGTATATTGTGGTAAATGTAGGGAACCAGATCTTAATATCATAAACTCTCTGCAGAGTGGCAGACAGTCGTTGATGTCCCTGAGACAGCAGAAGAATAGGATGCAAGCCCTTTGAGAATCTTGGGTTGAAGGATGTAGAGAACAGCTCCAGTCCTTCTCACTGCAGGCAAAAAGCAGCAGGCAGCAGGCCAACACAGTAAAGCAAGTAACAGTGGCAAAACCTCCCACAGCACACAGCAAGCAGTAAGCCAACAGTGCTAAGCTCCACTTCCATCAAGCCAGCTAATGGCCCATTATGGCCCATTAAGTTACACCTAAGCTCCCATGGTGTGTGACTGTCTAGAGGGAATGCACAAAGCCCAGATTGCACCAATCCCAGACCTGTATTCAGAGACAGCCAGAGGCACAAAATGGTTAAAGTAAGAAAATGCCAACTTCGTAAAAGTAGCATTTTCAGACCTACAATTGAAAAACCAACTTTACTATAAGTTGTGATTTTAAATTGTGAGTCCAGAGACACCACACTCCCAATTTCCATCTGTACTCAATTGGGAGATACATTTAAATGATGCTCCAAGATAACCCCAATGTTAACTTATAGGAGAGACAGGCCTTGCAAGAGTGAAAAATGAGTTTAACAGTTTTCCACTCTCAGGACATTAAACTTAAAAGTACATGTCCAACTTTTTAAATAACTTCACCCTGCTCTTTGGCCTAACCAAGGCCTGCCTTAGGAGTGACATAGGTAATAAAAAGCAACGTTTGGGGATGGAAAGTGGGTGCACTTGCCATGTCTAAATGTCAGTTTAAAACTGCTCACACATGCTCTGCAGTGGCAGGCCCAAAGGATGTTTGCAGGGCTACTGTTGTGGGTGGCACAATCAGTGTTGCAGGCCCACTAGTGCCATTTAATTTACAGGCTCTGTGCACATACAATGCACTTTACTAGGGACTTACAGCTAAATTAAATATGCCAATTGTTGGTAAGTCAATGTTACCACATTTTAATGAGGGAGCACAAGCACTTTAGCACTGGTTAGCAGTGAAAAAGTACAGAGTCCCAGAGCCAACAGAACCAAGGTCAGAAAACAAGGAGGGGGAAGTCAAAAAGTGTAAGGATGACCTTGCAGAAAGGGCCATTTCCAACCCATACTATGTATTTTTTCTTTGGAATAATGAATTAAAATCTTTGTGATGTACTATCTTTAGGTGTGCTGACAAGAACTGAGTTGGAGGAAAGAGTTAGTTTCACCATTTTGCATGATTGAAACATGCATGACAGACAGTAGGGACCTTGTGACAAATGTGCCCTGATGAAGACCCAGGACCGTTCATCTGGAAGTACCATTCGTTTTTTCTCCATGAGGCTATCCAGTATCCTTTTTTATGGTCGTCCGAAACATGTTGGCATTAATGGATATAGGCGTGTGGTGATTCCTCATCACTCTTGCACCACCTCAATAGGATGGTTCCTTAAATTGGAGCAACCTTTTTTAACTCTACCCTGTGCGATTTAAAAAAAAAAAAAAAAAAAAAAAAGGATATCCAGGACATGCTCAGAGGCAGTTTTATTATAATAAGATCAGGTTCCCTACATTTACCAGGACATTCTTTATTGTGAGCTCCCTTTTCCCTGAATTTCTTTACTGGTCAAGGTTGAGACTGCCAGGTTAGTACCATCTTAACCCAATAGCATGGACTGGCCAAGGATCAAGCATACCACGATCACATGAGTGAGGCCTTTGCATCCATAAAGACAGGTGTCCATTTGGGAATAATAGTGGATAACATGGGTAGGTAAAATTACATTCTTAAAGAATTGAGGGTGTGAATCATATACTTGCCCTACTCTTTTGTGTATGGTACTGTATTTGCTGACACATATACAATTACACACAGCACCTCATCAATTGCTGTTTTGCCTGAAGTGCTTAAGCAAATTCAAAATGAAACCAAGGAGGCCCCTGCCCTGCACCTAGGGATGGACCATATTGGCAACTCTGCCACAGAGTCCTCAATAATTTTAAGTAATAGTAATGTGGAGACAGCTTCTTTGGTGATATGCCAACGTCTTGCATTGAGAATCAGGAATGCGAGTTACCTAAAATTATTTCTGAAACCTATTGTTAGAGAGCAAACATTATTAATAAAAATGTGTAACCAAAACGAAATGATTAGCGTGTATTAAAAGGCCTAAATAAAGAAACGTGTGTTAGAAAAATAAAACCTGCTTGTTTAAAAATGTGTCTGACATGGAGTCAGTCACCTCGAGTTTAATGTGAAATAATAAACGTCTGTAAAAATGTGTTTTTATTAATTATAACTACAAGTTTTGACAAAACATAAATAATATTTTTGTACTACAAAATTAAATTATTAAAATTATTATACATGTTTTATTCTTCATGTATTAGCATTAGTGAAAATGCCTATGTTTTAGTATTTTTCCAGAAGCACAATGTTGAAATGTTATGCTGATTTTACTGAAATGCTTTTGCAAACATTATTTATTAAAAGTTCACAGTGGAAAGCTACTGCTTTTTCTGTCCTGCTTGTACTGTACTTCCTTGTGATAAAAATTGAAATTTTTTGACATTGAGCTCTAGTGTTTGAATGGAAACAACATTAGCTAAATGTCATGTTCGGTGCTGCTGTTTAACTAAATTATTGTTACATGGAAATTGCCATCTGGTGTGAAGCGTGAACATGAGCCTATCTTGGAAAAGTAATGAAAAGAAATACAACTGAAGTCCAGTTGAAATTTTATTGGCTGTGCACTAATCCAGCTCATAACCTTGTACAATAGACCTTAGTAAATAACTTTTGAGACTTTAATAGAGCAAAGCTTTAGGTGATGCAAGTCAGATTTCATTCCGTTTTCTTTCAAGTTCAGTTCTGTTGTTCAGCTCTTTTCTATGATTCCAACAGTTCAGTTACATTAGGCCCAAAATTACAGAACTGTTTTCCATTTCCATGTTCCTGATGCTGATCTCTGAAGACCTACTGTTCCTGTGCTCAGCTGATAAAGACTCTGCAAGCTGCTGCCTCATTTAGGGTAGGTATAACCAATATGCATTTATTTTTCCTTCGAAGGATTTATCCTTTAGAAATCCAACCACATTTTTTTTAGCACCATAGTTAGTTTTTTTTCCAAATTAATTTTTGTCTTATTTGTAATTTTTGCACGTGACAAAGCCCAGCCCACACATGCTTTTCAAATTAGAATTCGGTAGTTAGGATGTCTGATCCAACAATTAATTTACATGTTTATTAATTTATTGTGATTGATTCAATTGCACAACTGAATGAAGTCAGTTGCTATTTTCCAAATATTGTTACTGTTTTTCTGCATAATTCTCTTGGAGTGTTTAATGGTAATTTCTCTTACAAGATTGAGATTCTTTAAACGTTTTTGACAGCCTGCGATGTTTCTGTTTGCTGTCATTTAGTTATGCACATCATTTACGTGACCTCAGTATTGTCAATTTAAGGGCAATAAATGTTTAAACTTTACTAAGTTGGTGTGGTGATTCATGACCACATAGGTCATGGTGTGTATAAATTACTGACTCATTATGGTATATTCTGATTGAGTTTTTTCTCATAGTTTAACTTAATGATCTCATTACTCCTGTCTGAGTGAAAAGATCTGAGTCGACCTCTGAGGGTAGTAGATGTCACTGTCCTATTAAGTGTCACCTTAGCCTAATATTAGGCTATAGATGTATTGGTGGTGATAATTTGGGAACCAGGCCTAATAAGCCACAACTTATATGTAAATCTGATACAGATACTACCAAGCAGCCACTTGGGTCTTAGATGAAAAAAGATGAAACTAAAACACAGACTCTATCTCTGCAACCGGAGTCTTCTGAAAAATGTTATATTTGACGTACCTGTGATAAAATTAAACAACCTGATAAGTATCAGTATTCTGATACACGTGCTTCTTGTTTCTTCCAGGACTCTACAGACTAAACGTCAGAGAGAGTGGGACAAGGCAACTGCAGATGAGAAGAGTATGTGAAACTGAAAACAGACTTGCAGTGCTCTTCTGATCTCATCATAAAAAAGGAAAAGAAACATCCACAACAATGGGGGGTTGGGGTACTAGGTGTAAGCCTGCAACCCTGGGGTTTTGGGCAGGTGGAGCAGCCCAGTAAGTAGGAGAGAAAGGATGGGCAGGCTTAGCGAAGGGGTGGGGTTTTAAGGATAGGGTGAGCTGACTTAAGTGAGAGAGGAGCACATTGTTTACAGCACCCACTAAAAGTAGGGGAAGTTTTTCCCTACCCTCCCACCCTAGAATTGAAGGGTTGGTGGTTCTCTTGGGTAGTGAGGATAAGTGACATATTGATTGCATTTTTTGTTGTTTTGGTGAGGCAGATTGTTCTTTATGGTTTGAGGAGTGTTTATTGATGCAATTACTTTGTCACTTGATGAGCAGAAACACTAGGTTGGATGGATAGTTTGAACAGTTTGGCAGTTATTGCACAGACGTTCAGCAGTATAACACAGCTCAGAGCTGCAATGGGGAGGGGAGGGGAGAAGGAGGGTCACTCTGAAAGGCTACACAAAGTCAAGCATTCGATTGACATTGGACAGTTTAATGGGTGAACGTTTTGGTGTGAACAGAGACTGGTGAAGTGTGAGTGACAAGGGAATGTTATGATTTATTAGGGGAGTTGGATGGATTGGTTTTCCCATTGTATTAGCAAGGTCGGGTATGTATATAGTCTGCATGGCTAGTTGCCAAGGTTGTTATAATTTAAAGTTTCACATGCCTCATTAATGCAGTTTTTTCCACAATAAATATGTCTCATGTGTCTTAAGAGCACCAAACTGCCTGAAAAACAGAATACTAATTTCTAACAGTAAATGTTACCTTCTGGTCATACAAATATTTGAGGAGAAACTGAATCCCCAGGGAGTTGCCCCTTCTATTTTGCATTAACTTGGAATTATCATTCGTAATGTCTAGAGCACAATCCAACACATTATTGACAATTACCTTCAGGTCGTCTTTCCTTCCTCCCTTTACCCATATGAACTGGAGGAGAAAAGAAACAAAATAATAGATTGGCTAAAGCCCACTCAATTCTGTAGCACCACTAGAAAGATGTATAGGAAAACGTATAGCAGGATAGTCTGCATATTATGAAAGTGCGGTATTATTGCTCTACCCAACCATCCACGTGAATTTCAGGAGCTTACATATGTCCACTTGAGCTTTATGTAGGTGTGTCTGATGCTACTGTGCTGTTAGATATTACCTTCATAAGAAAAATAACAAAAACATATTCCTATGTGGGCTGTAGCTAGCATATGATGAGCAGTGCTTCTCAAAGGCAAATAATTGAGGTGCTTTATGGAATTACCCATAGAAGAACTAAGGTGCTTGCTGTCTGAGGTTGTTGACAAGTACAAATGGTTAACAATGTCTGTTCGTTCTCTCAAACTGAGCTCTTACAACTGACCTGCCCCATTGTTACTGTTATTTAGTTGGAATGATAGGCAGGTATGAGAAAATGTTGCTGCTTCCAAATCCATCTAAGGCCAACAGTGCAAAGGGTATAGCTTTTGCATTATTTTCTGCAAACCATCAAATCTCAAACATTAACACAAAATCACCACTATGTACCTTAGGATGGACCTTCCTCCAGGGATGCATTAAAAAGCTTGTTCCCAAGAATCATAAAAACAACTGTCACCTATCACCTGTTCTCCTAATTCCTGGTCAAACAGCATGGTAGCAGAATATTGTGGATTTAAATATTATCTGACAAAAATCTTGCATCCTATCTATTTAAAAAAATACATTGTTGTTCAATTGTATTATATAAAATGTACACCAAAATAGACAATATCTTTTAAATTTAATTTTGACACAATATTTATGCTATACAATATTTCTTTTAGCGATATTCTTGTGTAAAATCTTGTCGGTAAGGAGTAGACAAACTCCACTTTAAGTGTGGTACAGCTTCTTGAACAGTCCAATAACTTTCTTCCCCAGAGTATACCATAAATAATCTACCTTGTCCAAACAGACTGGCTAAGATACCTGGTGTTTTTTTGTAAAATGTGTTTTTGTTTTCTAAAGAATGAACCATGTCTCTATTAACCCTCACAGAAAGATGTCACTGGGGAAAGAAGTCTCATATTTATTCATTTATTTATTTATCTTATATAAAAAGACATCCTAAGAAATTGTTCCTAAAGAAATGCCAGTGTGACAGTGGTACCCACTGAGGCTACTGTGGAAAGCTGACAAATCAAGTGCCCCATCTAAATATTTGCTATGTGTTGTGTGTGGAGTTAAACATCTGAAAACACTGAATCACTAAGGAACATCTTGAATGGTCGTAGACAACTTAAATGTTTAGGCATACACTTAGTGGAAGGGATTGACCATCATGTAGTTAAAACTTAAAAAAATATATTTTCAAGTCTCAAACGTTAGTTCGGGGATACCAGCATAAAAGAGTTTTCAAAGGACACTGGGTGTCCAAGGCCCCTAGGCTAGGCATTGCTCTGTGGCCACATTCAGACAAAAATGGAGCTCAAATGCTGATTTGGAGATGATGAGCCTAGTGTATCAAAATGTTTCCTTAAAAACACAGAATGGATAAAACCCTATGATACATGAGACCTTAAGTTCTTCTGCTTTAAATATAAACCCCTGGGCCAAAGGAACACAAGCCAAAACAATATTTCCAGAAAGAAAAAAAAATTATGATTGGCATCTCTTTGGCACTGACTGAATGTCTGAAAACACAGCAGAAAATGACCCCTTTCAGAATATTTGCAGAATTTTCAAAACATTAATTTGCCTACTATCCTGTGTAATAGACAAGCCAGTGTGATCAAATCAAATATGTTTAGTCTTGAATGTTTGAAAGTGAGGACGGATTGTAAATGGTTTCAGGATGCCTGAAGTTGCAAAACCAGGCAAAGTCCTGGAAATGTCAAACACCTGGTTTCCAGGAGTCTTTTCAGAATCAAATTAAGCATACTTGGTGCTCTGGTTGTTTGAATGATTGCAACTCCTATTACATTCTTAGCAAATTTCAACCCACATTGTGTTTAGATTGGGTCTCCTGAATGAGCATATCAAGCAACATGTAAATATTAAGGGTGGGCTAAACTTGTGGAGTTCTACTCTGCAAAATTCAGTGGGGGTGCCTGAAAACTCTGCAATATTCTGTGGAGAGTTTTGCATTTCAGTGACTCCACCATACCCGTACAGCTGCTTCAAAAAAATATACTGACTACAGCGCACCTTCGTAATGACACCTATCGTGCAACCCACAAGATACTTACAAGTGCATGCCACGGTCTACCCAGGGAGTCCGTCAAGTACTTGAGCTAACCTCCTGAACTGCAGTCCACCAGCTCACCAATGCAGCGGCAAGGTGCCGGGCAGCCACAGCCCCAATGCCCAGCACAGGCTGCAGAGCAACAGCGCAGACACCCAATTGTGCCACAGCATGATTCCCAGCAGCTGCTGCTACCCCCAGGACAGGAGGACCACATCGCTGCCAGTGGCTGAGATGGATCCTTGGGGCTGCTGTGCTCCCAAGCCTCCTCCATGATGCATACAGTTCCTCCTACCACATAGTAAGTTTCTAACAATACGAGATGAGCCATCTCTCAAAGCCCCTCCAAGAAAGATCCCGAATGGAGCTGAGAGAGCGTAGCTTAAACATATATTTTATAGACGTGAAATGCTTACGTTTGACAATGCAAATTAATAAATTGAGATGTATTAATAAACATGAAGATTTATTCGCTTGTAAATACTAATGCTGAATAACAGAAAATAATCTTTAATTATATGTATTACCACGATTAAAACTGTATTCATTAGAACTCGTATATCTTAAGTTAGCATGAGTCGCGAACTAGCTGTGTAACTCTCATTTAAAAGCGTATTTTTCTGCTTCTCCCGTGTGCGGACTTGTAAACGACCATGACCCAGCTATTGTTCTTTTCTGCATCTGTTAGACACATCGTGGAATTCTCCCATCCGCATGCTAGTAGCTTCTAGTCTAAAACTGTGGGATTTGAAACAAACATAGATACTTCCAAGGACATTAAAGCGAGGAGAAGAGAGCTCTTGACCCGAGACGTGTGCCAAGATGGTGAAGTAACCCCAGATATGCCACCTACGAAAATGCCGATTATGAAGACCAATTAGAAGACAAATTAATATCATGAAATGACAAATGCATTACTTAATGTATAATTTGATTGGTTACCAATAATGGGGTATAGTTATTAACCAATAGAATTTTGGGGGAATGTATCAAGGAAAAGGGGATAAAAACTCATGACACGAGAGACGAGACACATTAGGCAGGGGATGATATTGATTGCATCCAGAAACTCTGTCACTCTATTTGATGACTTGAGACTTAGAAAATAACCTTGTCCATAGACTGTCCGTTAACTTTCCCCTTAAGGGAAAGTGTTCCTTGTTACCAACTTAGATAGCCTGACGGTGACTCAACTGATGTCCTGAAGACGAAGACTGATCCTGAATGCTGACCTCTCTTGAGGAGGGTAATTATATTGCTAACGGAATCTTTTGCCTTTCTTTCTAGGTACCAACTGCTGTATGTTTAAATAGGTAATATAGTTAGATGTTTTCCAAATTGATATTCTAAATTGTTTTGCATGAAGCCCAACATGCTAATGCTAATTTGAGTATAGATGAAGTGTTCATTTGACTGACGGAACTGACGTGACTGACACATAGCTATGCTGAACTGATATCTTATAAATTTTTATGCACCATGATCTATTCTTTGCTAACGTATCTTTCTTATGATCCTGATCATCGCATTGTTGAAAGCTTATTGTATTTGCCATATTGCGATTATGCTCTTATGCTTCTTGGTTTTGAAACTAATACGTTTATTATTAGATTGTAATCAATAGGGAATAAATTCACAAAATCTTCCTTCAGGGTGTGGTTATTTGAGTCTGAGAACTAATGAATGCGCCGAAGGTTTATTAATGGTTACTGTGACATATATTCTGATGCTAACTTTTATAATACTATTGATTTAATAATTGGTAATCTCGTCTTACGGAGACTCACCACTGGGCCCAAAGATTCATCGACCTAAAACGAGTCCTGATGTGTAGAAATTGACATAGACGGACGCGTTAACAGTTCTGGTAGCAGAGCGACGGTTTGGCCCTTGGGGGCCCTAGGACGGAGTTTTCATTGTTAATTTTGTTTTCTGTGATAATGAAATTTGCCACAACGATGAGTGGCTAGGTTCACCATGGGCTTTCCCGGGATCTCGGAGCCTGCCTAGATGAGTTGGGAATGTTCTCGACGCCATAGTATGTGTGGTTAGGGTCTTTGCGCTTGCTTAAAGCTTATGCATCTTGCAGAAGATTGTGAAGACTTGTGTGTATTTAGGCCAAATTAAGTGTTGTTTATCAGGAGTGGGCGTACTCCACGGTATGAGAGTAGGGAAGTCGGCGTACTTCATGTGCATGCAGCGCTTATTGTTCAAAATTATCCACGTGGTTGGTTAATATATACGGACCAGTTGAGGTCTAAGACTCGGGAGTAGGATGAGAAACATGGTTTATGTTGTAATCCGTGCGATTTAATAGGTCAATCGGGCGTGGTTGACAAGTCAGGTTTGAATCATAACGTATGTATGAAACCTTCGATGGAGATTTGACGAGCTCTAAAGTGCACTAGAAGGAGTCATTGACAAGTCGAGAGTAGAATTTGCGGGTGGAATTCTGCTTGCGCATGTGGGAACTGAGAAGGAGAGAGTAGCGGCTGAGGCTTCAAGTGAAATCTCTGTAAAGTTCTGAAGCGAATGTGTTACCCTTCCTGTAGAAAAACCAGCAGATTTGTATTGTCATTTAAGTGTCTGCAATAAATCGCATTAGTTTGAGTGAATTGTATGAGTTAGTAAGGTGTGGACAAGCCGCAAGACTTTGTCAGCTGCAGAGTGTGTGAGTGTGACGTCAGTGGTGCCGCGCTGAGATAGGTCAGATGTTAAGAGGAGTCGCGCACGGATTGGCTGCCGTCCGTGAGAGGCAATAGGCTGAGACAAGGATAGGTGAAGAGTGTCCTGGGAATTAAGCCGTTTTTCTGAATAAAAGAATTGGAAAAGGAATTTTGTTAAGGCATTCAAGAGCGCTTTGAGGGGAGATGTGTACATTGTCGCAACCGATGGGGAACCTACACCACCCGAGGGTACTCCAGCTTATACGGTTATGGAGGAAAAGGGTGTTGCACCTTGTTTATGGATAAAACAATGGCGCAAGTTGACGGAAAAAGAAGGGTGTCTAGCGTTTCCGGAACATGGGACATTCAATCAAAAGGTATTAGAAAACTTGAGGTGGATGTTAAGTACACAGAAACCACCTCTGAGACCGGCACAATATGAGGCTTTGGCGATTTGGGACCTGATGGCTCTTAAACATAGACAAGAAAGGTTTCACAGGAGATTGACAAGGGCAGAAAAATCCTATGCAGAAGCTAGATGGGACAATGAGAATAAAATGTGGAGACGGGGAATAGTAGATGGGTTAAAGCTGTTTCCAGCGATAACACAGGGAGAAGAAACACAGGGAAAGAAAGCTTCTGGCAAAACTAACAAAGATTCAGACAAAGTTAAAGAACAAAAAAGGTCCTGGGAAGAAGAGGATGATTCAGAGGATGAGGAGATTATGGATAGATTGCTACATGATCGACCACCACCTTATGCGGTGAGCGATGATGTTCCAAGTACTAGCTTGAATCCTGGGAACCAGACGCAGGAGAAGGGAGTTACTGATACGGTACAGACTAGCGATACAGCCTTGATACAGAATGGTGACAGTGTACCCACTGCACCAGACGTGCAGACACAGTTGCAGCCTCCACCGCAGATAAAAAGAATCTATCCCGATGTTCCAGTGCTTGAGACTACTACAAACTTGGTGGTGCTGCCAGACCCGATATACACAAAGCCAAGGCTGATTCAAATTGAGTCAACTCCAAAGCTAGTGTCACAACCGCCACAGCTGATACCAGGATATATCCCTGTAGCAGGACCTCCGTTAGTACCTGTACCAGGTACATTAGAACAGACCTATGGTGTTGAAGCTCCAAGAAGTCTAGGAGCAGGTCAGACACCTGCCGCTATATCACTACCTATTACTGTCGGTCCCCCAGTACCGCTATATGCCCAAGAGAAAACAAGAATCTGTGAACAGGGAGTTATGACTCATGAAGCGATAAGAGGAGGGTCTATTAGAACTCCACAGATAATGGCCCAGGAAGGACAGGTATGTGAGCAACAGAGACCCTTAATGGACCTCAGTCCAATAGGGGCACCTCTAGAAGCAATGCGACAAGCAGGGTTGGGAGTTTTGACTCCCCAAACTATGAGTACGAATGCCTCACATACTCCAATGATACATGCAGGAAACATCTCACTGCAAGGTTTTACAGTACAGCAATTAAACGAGTGGTTAGAGAAAACTTCTGCTTCTCGAAAAACTACAGTAACTGAAATTGATCCTAAAAAGGAAAGACAAGACGAATATCTGAATCCTGTACGCCTAGGGGCAGAAGCTGCTGAGTTAGTGGAAGGTACAATGGGAGTAAATAGGTTGGAATCCTACACTGAGGCAGAACTGAGATACTTATGTCCTAAGATTACCAAAGAAGTAGGAAAGATACACCAGAGATTAGCAAACCTGGCAGACAAATACAATATTGATATTGGTAACACGAAGCATTTGAAAAGAAGCTACAGACTAGATTTTGACACCAAAGATTTTGATCACATGAGATCTGCAGGCATGAAGACACACCTGAAAGAATTACTGCAGAGTGCACAGATTTGGGGTGCATTAGAAAAATGGGAAGGCCGGTGGGCAAAGAAAAGAGACAAAGGGAAAAAGGATAGCCCAGGGTCTACTGAAACCACAACCACAC
Source organism: Pleurodeles waltl (assembly GCF_031143425.1). Lineage (NCBI taxonomy): Eukaryota > Metazoa > Chordata > Amphibia > Caudata > Salamandridae > Pleurodeles > Pleurodeles waltl. The sequence goes on from NC_090451.1 coordinate 440,865,619, forward strand.
CCAATTTAGATTCAGTAAAAATCCTGCCCATGAGAGAAACGGCTGGTGGTGTTTTAGTCCATGTGCCTTGGTCCAGGGGAGATATTTTGTCCTTTACAAATGATTACCCGAGGTTAAGAGAAAAAACGATCGAGTGGTATCAACAGACAGACAGATTTGTGAAGCTTGCAAAATGTCTTTGGGAAGACTTAAATACCTTGTTTGAGATTATTGTTCCACCGGATTTGTGGCTCGAGTGCAAAAGAGAGGTAGATTGGCCCACGAAGGAACCAGCAAGGGATAAGGTGACTGGAGCACCTTCTGAACAGGTGATGAAATATTATCATAAGGTTATTGAGTTTTTGAAACAAAAAGTGTCGCCAAAGGTGACCGATTGGCAGAAAATCGACCGGACTTCGCAAGAAGTTAAGGAATCAATACATGCCTATTATGAGAGGTTGTTAAAGGCATTTAAACATTACAGTGGTACTGAGACGATCGAACCGAAAGACATGAATCATCTTGTGTTCAGATTTGTTGAATGGCTGAGACCAGAGGTTGGTCAGATGATTAAGAATCACTTGATTTGTTGGCAAGCTGAACTGATTGATGAGGTGTTACAGTATGCGAAATACTGTAGTGATGAAATTGAGTTGAAGCAGAAAAAGCTGAAAGAGAAGGTGATGGTGATGCAGATAAGAGCTGCACAAGCTGGAATTCAGGGAAATGGTGTTCAGCAAATGATGCACCAGCAACCGCAAATGAATTGTGGGTTTCAGGCACAGCCGAGAGGTAGAGGTCGAGGTTTTGTGAATCGTAATCTGGACATGAATAATGGCGTCGTTCAAAATGACGGACAGGTAGTGAAGAGGATGTCACCATGCCATGCGTGCGGGGCCATGGGACATTGGAAGCGGGATTGTCCAAATATGGTGCATGATGGTGCAGTTCAGCAGAGCATTAATGTTGGTACACAACAGAATCCGCGAGGTCCAAGAATGAGACATCAGAACCTGAACTTACAGAATAACTTGATGCAAATGCCAGGGGTACAACCTATGCAACAAATGTTAATGCAGCGTTTTCAAAACGTGCCAGTACAATCGATGCAACAGCAGATTCCTATGGTGCCTAGACAGCAAATGCAGTTACCCTTAGCTCCGATGGGACAACAACAGGTGATGCTTCCTCAGCAGGTCACAGGTCAGGTGACAAGTCAAAACAACACTGTACAACAATTCCCATTACGAGGTGAAAATTAAATGAATGAGGAATGGTCAGATGACAGTTCAGACAGTGAAGAGTGCAGGCTTGCAGCCTCGTTAGAAGTAGATCAGAGAGGCCCATATGTAGAAGGAAAGGTGATGGGCTATAAGGTTTCGTTTTTAGTTGACACTGGAGCTACACGCTCTACAGTCCGCAGCATAGAAGTACCGAGACTACCACTATCAGGGCGCACCATACGAGTGGTTGGTGTGGCTAACCAGTACCTGACAAATCCAATTACTGACCCAGCACAGGTTGAAATCGGAAGCTTCCAAGGCGTGCATAAATTTGTCGTATGCGACTCAAGTCCAGTATCCATACTGGGAAGGGACTTACTATGTAAGACTAAATGTTCAATTACATGTTCCAACGATGGAATAGAAGTCCAGACAAACAGTGATGATGAAGGAGATGAGGGTTAGTTCATAGAAGGGGGTGAGACGAGTGAAGATTACCCTCTCATCACTCTATTCCCAGTGTTCACCCTGATCGACTTACCTGCTGACCAAGGGTCTGTGGCAGAGAGAGTGTGGGATTTGACAGGAAAAGAGGTCGGATTAATTAAAGGGGTTAAACCAGTCAAGGTGCAGATAAGACCGAATGCAGTATTCCCACAAGTACCACAATATCACATGACCCAGGATGTACTCATTGAAGTGACACAGATAATTGCAGATTTTCTCAGACAGGGAGTTTTGAAAGAAGTTTTGAGTAGTCCATGCAACTCGCCCATCATGGGTTTGAAGAAGCCCTGTGGGAAGGTTCGAATTGTGCAGGATTTGAGAAAAATAAATGAAATCGTGATAAAATGTTGCCCTGTGGTACCTAACCCAGCGGTAATAATGTTCCAAGTTCCTTGTGATGCTGAATGGTTTACTGTGGAAGACCTATCACAGGCATTTTTCTCAATACCGCTACATGAAGATAGCCAATTTTTGTTCAGTTTCAAATTCCTGGATAAGGTGTACAGTTGGTGCAGAATCCCTCAAGGTTTTTCTGAGTCACCATCCATCTTCAATCAGATATTGAAGAAAGATCTGGAACCTCTTGTGCTGCCTTTTAACTCAACTCTTGTGCAGTACATTGATGACTTGTTAATTGCATCCAAAACCGGAGACAGTTGTAAATACGACACCATTGCGTTACTGAACCATTTGGGAAAGAACGGGCATAAGGTGTCACCTAAGAAACTGCAATATTGTCAGAAAGAAGTAAAATATTTAGGGCATCTAATTGAGAAAGGATCCCGAAGGATATCAAAACAAAGAATAACAGCTGTCTTGCAGATGAATCCCCCAACAACAAAGAGAGATGTCAGGATGTGTTTGGGAATGGTGGGTTACTGCTGTCAATGGATACCCAACTTCTCAATTATCGCAAAACCCCTAATAAAATTGACAGGGAAAGATGTCAAAGATGAACCATACACAATCACTTTGACAAAAAAAGAGCTTGAGTCATTCTTAGAGCTGAAAGAGTGCATGTGCAGGGCACCAGCATTAGGAATGCCCGTTTATGAGAAACCTTTTCTGTTGTTTTGTCATGAACGTGATGCTTGTTCTTTGTCTGTTTTAACACAGGTCCACGGAGATGCAAATAGCCCTGTAGCATATTTTTCAGCTACTTTGGACCCTGTCGCAGCAGCCTTACCGGGTTGTTTGCGAGCAGTTGCAGCAGTTGGTCAAAGCCTTTCACAATGTGAGGGCATAGTCATGGGATACCATTTGACAGTATTAGTCCCACATTCTGTCGAAATCTTGTTGACAAGAACGAAAACACAACACATGACGAATGCACGACTTACCAAATATGAGACGATTATTTTGGGGTCACCAAATGTTACACTGAAAAGATGCACAGTACTGAACCCGGCAACTTTAATTCCCAATGAGAATACAGAAATCAAAGATGGGGAAGAATTTGAGCATGATTGTCTTGAGGTGACTGACCTCTGTACCAAACCTCGCCCAGACATACAGGACACCCAGCTAAAAGAAAACAACTGCATTATGTTCGTGGATGGGTCCTGTTTAAGAGATTCAACAGGGACATTAAGAGCTGGTTACGCAGTATGTACTATATCTGGCATAGTTGAGGCCTCTTGGCTTGAAAAGGTATTCTCTGCACAGGTGGCAGAATTAATAGCTCTTACAAAAGCCTGCCATGCTGCTGTGAATTTGAAAGTTACAATCTACACTGACAGCAGATACGGATTTGGAATTGTACATGATTTTGGTCAAATCTGGTCGCAGAGGGGTTTTATTACTTCCCCTGGATCACCAGTGAAAAATGGAGAACAAATAAGAGATTTGTTACATGCAATTCAGTTACCTCTTGAAATTGCCGTGGTAAAGTGCAGTGCTCACACCAGATCACAGGATTTTGTGTCAATGGGGAATGGTTATGCAGATCAGGTTGCAAGGTTTTGTGCATTGAACTGTATATCATTTAAAGAACAGTGGGAATTGCTACCACAGCCTGAAAACGACACAACTTTGAGTCTAGCATTACAAGTGGTTGATACTTTAGATGAATTAAAGACACTACAAAATCGTGCTAGCAAAGAAGAAAAACGTTCCTGGCAGAAAATGCAATGTGTACAAAGAGCAGATGATATATGGGTCTCAGATGATGGAAAGTTGGTTTTACCAAATAGTCTTCTATCACAATTTGCCCGATAATATCATGGGCAAGCACATTTAGGAAGAGATGCCATGATCAGATCTTTTAAAGTTGATTGGTTCAATCCAAAATTCAGACATGCCGCAGAAATTACTTGTCACAGGTGCATCATCTGTCAACAGATGAATGCTGGAAAAGGAACAGTGGTAAATTTGAGCCACATTGGAAGAGCTGGAGGTCCATTTAATAGAATACAAATGGATTTCATTGAAATGCCTGTTTGTGGAGGATTGAAGTACGTGTTGGTAATTGTGTGTGTTTTCAGTCATTGGATTGAGGCATATCCTACACGTAGAAATGACAGTCTCACAGTTGCAAAACTACTACTCAGGGAGTTAATACCAAGATTCGGGTTTCCGGTTTCTATAGAATCAGATAGGGGAAGACACTTCGACAATGAGGTGATCAAGCTTCTGTGTGCAGCACTTAACATCAAGCAGAAATTGCACTGTAGCTATCGCCCTGAAGCATCAGGACTAGTTGAACAGATGAATGGTACCTTAAAGTCAAGGATAGCGAAAATGTGTGCAGCAACAAACATGAAGTGGCCAGATGCATTACCGCTAGTACTGATGTCAATGAGAAACACACCAGATAAGAAAACAGGACTATCCCCCCATGAAATCCTCATGGGTAGAGCAATGAGGTTACCAGCGGTTCCTGCAAATGCTCTAGTGAATATTACAGATGATATGGTGTTGGATTACTGCAAAGGTTTGGCTGATGTGATTCGCTCTTTCTCTCACCAGGTGGAAGCTAACACATTGCCACCAATCGGTGAACCAGGACATTCCTTGCAAGCTGGCGACTGGGTGGTTGTCAAGAAGCACGTGAGGAAATCGTGTCTTGAACCACGTTGGAAGGGGCCATATCAAATAATACTGACTACCACTACTGCTGTGAAGTGTGCCGGAATTCCCAACTGGATACATGCCAGTCATACAAAGAGGGTAACGTGTCCTGTCGAAGAGGAACTTGAAGAATCCGGTACAGTAACTTCAGGTGGAGAGACCACAGAAACAGAGATCAACCAAGAAAGAGCTGAGACTGCAGACGAGCCCACTGAGGACAGCCTTGTCACTCAAGCTGACAGTGAGATCGAGAGGGGTGACAGAGTGCCTATCTCAGTTGAGGCAGCAGGAGAACTAAGACAAGGAGAGGTTCTCCCAGAAGCAGACGAATACAATTCTGAGTCTGAATACAGTATCGAAGCGGAGGTTGGCAGAGAAAGAGAAACTGTAGATTTAAACCAGAACGAATAAGAGTCTTCTGAACTGGTTACAGATCCGTCAAGAGAAAACAACACATCACAAGAGGAGGGTGCTGTCCAACGTCTAGAAGGAAGACACACGAAACAAGACACATAGAGGTGATAAATGGCCAGACAAGTCACATCTTAGAATAAGAGAAATAGCAAATGAAACAATAATTGAGGAAAGTGATACTTCACAGGCAGATGATCTGAGTGAAGGAGAACAGCAAGGTGAACGAAGACTAAAAAGAAAGAGAACAGCAAACCGAAGGTACACAGGTCCTGAATGGGCATATGCTACAACTTCTGAATGGCAACAAGAATTCTTAGCATTCTGTTTTGATCGAGAAGTACCAGGCCAGTACTATGGTTCCTGAGGACAGACTACAGAAGAGAAAAATTTTAACTATCGTGAAAACTGAAAGGAAAGAGACTTTATAAACTTACCGGAAAGAGAAATTAAACCTGGATTTGACATCAAGAAACAGAATTACGACAAGCTGCTAACCTGAATTGACAAGAAAAAGGTCCCGGAGTGAGAGAAGACGCTGTAAATACGCAGAAAGAGTTTGCCATCTTGAGTTGATTGTTGATCTGCTATTCTGATTCTATACAAACATGGCTTATAGTAACAAAGGAAGTAAGATGTGTGGCTGGTTAGGATTTATGGTAGGTGTTGTATGTGCAGTAATGATTGTGGGAGTGATTGTAGGAATGCCGTGGAAAGAGAGGGAAACTATTAACGCAACTTCAAAACCAGAGACTACTACTATTACTAATAAATTATCACCATGGGAGAAATTTGAACAAGATGCTAAGCATCTGCATGAGGGAACTAATACAAAAGGGGAACTTTCTACTAATGTCTTCTATCGCTTATTAAATGAGTATGTGGAAACTATGGATGCGAAAGATTGTTATGTGTGTACTAAAATTCCTTCATCTGTGCAGGAGGGAGTTACTTATCATAGCCTCCCTCTTACTTATGGGATTAGCTGCAGTTTGCTATTAACAAGATTCTATAATCAAGAGCATGTACAATACTTTTATTCAAATCTGGATGTCGTGTTTTCTTTTGTGCCTGTGATAGAATTTTTGAATAAGTTAGCTAAAGAACATGATATTAAAATAGTTAGAGGATTCTTTGAGCCGACACTTACATTTGGAACTGCTTATGCACATCGCAATAATCTAACTTGCTTACTGTCTTCTGTAGAGAAGATCTTTTTAGACCACACAGATGATAGATGCAAAGCATTAAAAGAGAAGTTAGAGAAAGGCTTAGAAAAACGTACTTATGCAAATGATTATGCTTACACAGCCATTAAAACTCAAGGCAAATTAGCTATAGATGCATTACACGTAGGTAGGCTATGTATATATAGGCCAAAATCTGATCAAGACAATTTATTTGTGGGTACGAGTGAATGTAGGCATGTGTTTTTGTTTCAGAGTAAATGGACCTTCATGTTAAATGGACAAGACCCAGCGATTCCTGGAATCTATTACATCTGTGGGTTAAATGCATATTACCGTCTCCCAAAGGGATGGTATGGGACATGTTATTTGGGAATAGTTTTCCCAAAGATATATCAGATTGATGACTTAAAACAAATACCTAAGTCTTCTGAAATACAACATACTAGACAAAAACGAGAATCAGTGGCGGCTGTCATTGGTGACATATTTGGAGCAATAATCCCATCAGTTGGGGTTATCTTAAATTCTATGAAAATTCAAAAGTTGTCTACTATTGTGGATAACATGCTGACAAATTTTACAGGAGCAATATTACTGATGGATACTGAACTTACTGCAGAAAGAGCTATGACTCTTCAAAATCGGCTTGCTTTAGACATTCTTTTAGCAAAGAATGGAGGTGTGTGCAAAATGCTTAATGAACATCACTGCTGTTCATTTATACCTGATAATAGTAAGAAAATTTGAAGTATGCTTACTAACCTTACTAGGGATAGTGCAAATTTGAAAGATTTGAGAAAACCTGGAGTTTGGGAAAAATTTGGAAAAGGAATTGCCCGAGTAGGAAGCTGGTTTACCAACATTTGGAATGGAGTTCTTGCTAAAATTATGTTGGGTCTATTAATTATTCTGATTTGTTTATTAGGATTATGGGGAGCATGCAAAATTAATGACAAAATTAAAAGAAATCTGTCAAAAAGAGCCAGACTGAACGAAGAAAGTGAAAGAGAGAAAATGTTCAATGAAATATGGGAAAGTTCACATAAAGGGCAAGATGTTGAAATGCGTATTATGCGCAAGGTGAAAAATTGAAAATTGTGTGATGACGAGCGTCATCAGAGGAGGGACTGAGAGAGCGTAGCTTAAACATATATTTTATAGACGTGAAATGCTTACATTTGACAATGCAAATTAATAAATTGAGATGTATTAATAAACGTGAAGATTTATTCGCTTGTAAATACTAATGCTGAATAACAGAAAATAATCTTTAATTATATGCATTACCACGATTAAAACTGTATTCATTAGAACTCGTATATCTTAAGTTAGCATGAGTCGCGAACTAGCTGTGTAACTCTCATTTAAAAGCGTATTTTTCTGCTTCTCCCGTGTGCGGACTTGTAAACGACCATGACCCAGCTATTGTTCTTTTCTGCATCTGTTAGACACATCGTGGAATTCTCCCATCCGCATGCTAGTAGCTTCTAGTCTAAAACTGTGGGATTTGAAACAAACATAGATACTTCCAAGGACATTAAAGCGAGGAGAAGAGAACTCTTGACCCGAGACGTGTGCCAAGATGGTGAAGTAACCCCGGATATGCCACCTACGAAAATGCCGATTATGAAGACCAATTAAAAGACGATTTAATATCATGAAATGACAAATGCATTACTTAATGTATAATTTGATTGGTTACCAATAATGGGGTATAGCTATTAACCAATAGAATTTTGGGGGAATGTATCACGGAAAAGGGGATAAAAACTCATGACACGAGAGACGAGACACATTAGGCAGGGGATGATATTGATTGCATCCAGAAACTCTGTCACTCTATTTGATGACTTGAGACTTAGAAAATAACCTTGTCCATAGACTGTCCGTTAACTTTCCCCTTAAGGGAAAGTGTTCCTTGTTACCAACTTAGATAGCCTGACGGTGACTCAACTGATGTCCTGAAGACGAAGACTGATCCTGAATGCTGACCTATCTCGAGGAGGGTAATTATATTGCTAACGGAATCTTTTGCCTTTCTTTCTAGGTACCAACTGCTGTATGTTTAAATAGGTAATATAGTTAGATGTTTTCCAAATTGATATTTAAATTGTTTTGCATGAAGCCCAACATGCTAATGCTAATTTGAGGTTAGATGAAGTGTTCATTTGACTGACGGAACTGACGTGATTGACACATAGCTATGCTGAACTGATATCTTATAAATTATTATGCACCATGATCTATTCTTTGCTAACGTATCTATCTTATGATCCTGATCATCGCATTGTTGAAAGCTTATTGTAGTTGCCATATTGCGACTATGCTCTTATGCTTCTTGGTTTTGAAACTAATACGTTTTTTATTAGATTGCAATCAATAGGGAATAAATTCACAAAATCTTCCATCAAGGTGTGGTTATTTGAGTCTGAGAACTAATGAACGCGCCGAAGGTTTATTAATGGTTACTGTGACATATATTCTGATGCTAACTTTTATAATACTATTGATTTAATAATTGGTAATCTCGTTTTACGGAGATTCACCACTGGGCCCAAAGATTCATCGACCTAAAACGAGTCCTGATGTGTATAAATTGACATAGACGGACGCGTTAACAGAGCCAACACTCCGATCTCATCCGACAGGATCAGGGCCCTGGCTGTTTGACCCTTGCTCCGATCCAATGTGTGCAGGCACTTCTACAGACGCTATGAGTCCCATTTCACATGTGCAGGTGCATCTGCGCTCCTCCAACTCTCTCCGCCTATGACCTTGTGGCTTGCCCTAGCCTTCACCTGGCTCCTGCACTCTCTGCCGTGATTCTTGTTCTTTCTGAATTCTCAAGTCCCCAGAGTGATGTGATGTTTTACTTTTGGTGCCATTTTTATAGGAGGTTGGACACACTACAAGGAAGCATGCCATCTATATCCTTGAGTGTGTTTTGGTCCATTTTTAGTGGGAAGTTGGATACTGCTCTAGGAAGCTGGGTGTTAAACTCCGCTATGCTGTGATTTGCGAAGTGTTTTGCCAAACTCCATGCTCCAAGAGGAGATGCAGAGTGAGCAGAACTCTGAGAACTCCTGTGGCGTAGCAGAATTTACTACCCAACCCTAGTAAAAATGTACATTTTGGGGAACCTGTCCTTTGATAAGCAACTATGAGCCTGCATTGCTTAAGTTTTGTGAATCACAATCCAGTTGCACACTGGTTTGTGACCTCTAAAGCATGAGGATGCCATGTATGAAAAGGCACACACTTTGTATAGCACAATGAAGGAATGCCGAATTGCACACTTTTTAACCAAGTTTAATAATTATAGAAAGAGTGATTCCCTAATGAAGAAACACAATCAATATGTAATGTACATTTTCAAATTGCAAATAGGCACATGCTGAAGATTTTGCATGTGCTAAACAACAAGTGGAACCAGATGGTATCCACATGCAAACTATAAGAGTGGCTCCTAGACCTTATTGTTTGCTTTATAATTGCTACACTTTATGTGATGGCAGGGAGGATGAGGCTATTTGGAATGCAGCAGAAAAGGAGAAGGTAGCAGGAGAGAATCATTAGGGTTAGGATACCAATATTGGACCAAACAGAGGCAAAGTATGCCAAATAGAGGCTAAGAGGACAGTTATCATAGGCCCAAATCAATTAGCTAGACCCTATATTACATAGAAACACCCAAAGACGTGAGGCTATCACCACACATGTGCTGGTCCTATATTCACTGCACATCCTCGCTCGTCACCTCAGGAGGTTTTCAGGACATTGTAGAAACTGCAGAACGTGTATTGCAGTGTATTTTTTCTAGTTTATTTTTCAAATTTTCCTCAACTTAATTTTGGCCATGATTTTCTCCTATACTTGGTCTCCAAATACACCATAGGTTTTACAACAACAGAAGATTGATTTTTAAACAATTTAAAATTCTCACATGCAATAGGATGAGTGAAAACGGATCCCCTGAATTGGACTTCCTCTCTCACAGAATATTTGTGTCAGAATCACATAAATGTTCGATCCTTCAGCATACAGGTCACTTGTAATCCCCGTGACCTGATAGTCTGGGAGTATCCATTGTTCAGATGTGCCTTGCTACTGAGGATTCTACAACAGTCTGACCAGAGGAGAATTTGGTTACTGTTACCTATTAGGTAAGCTGCAAAGTAACTCACTTTGGCCTACATTTATACTTTTTTTGGGCCGCATTTGCATCATTTTTTATATAATTGTATTTTGTAAGGTTGCACCGCTTTTGCCTAAAAAAATTACGCAAATGGGGGGCAAAGAAAGTATAAATATGGGCCTTGGATGCATTTAAAATTTACTATGACAAGTCTTGCAATACTCTTATAGGTGACATTGCATACGCTTGGATGCCCTTGGATACTCACACAGTATCTGAATTCAGTGACATCAAGTGAATCCAATTACAATATTGCACACAAGCAGACAGATTCAGCAGCGGGATGTACATTTGGGATCTTTAAGAGCACATTCTAGCGCCTGGATAAACGTGGAGATGCACTGCAGGAGTCACCTGAAACCGCAAGCAAGAATGTCGACTACTGTACTATGTTACATCACATTGAAAACAGTAAATAATCTTCCCATTAAACCAGGTGACAAAAAAGGCGATGAGGATGATCCTTCCCTTCAACCACAAGATGCATTTGGGCTAAAAAAGAAGGGTACACAGAGTAGGAATTACACCGAACCACTTCTAAAGTAGGACTAGGGCACATCACACTCATTTATGACTGTATTTACAATGTTTTTGTTTGTAACAAAAATGTCATGTTTATTGGCAGGCTTAAATTGAAAACTGCTAAAAATAAAATATCTGCAATATATGCCATGTATACAATGATGTCCACCTTTGGAGACAAAAAATAACAAAGTAAAGCTTTTGTTTATTGACGTTTACGTTTCATGTGCTTTGAGTCCTTTACATACAGTGATCCTTTTATGTGCAGGGCCCTGCCCCAGGTCCATGGCATGTCACATGACAAACTTCAAATTGACATCCCTTATGGACATCAGCAACTGAGGCATCTCCTAATCGAGAGACCTCCGGGCCAACCCTTTCCGCAGAGGGCTTTTGTAATGATTCTTGCAATCATTTACGTGCAGCCATTACCTGGGCAAGGCCCTCTGCCGCAATGCTTATGAAGTATGCCATCTCATACTGGATGTTGACTGCGTGGAGTGAAAGTACCCTAGTGGCTGTGACCAGTTTCTCCATGGAACTCACATATCCCTTTATACCTGAATGCACGTGGCATTGGTGACGTCTTTGTGTAACATTGTCATTACTCAGAGCAACACAAACCACTGAAATGACCTCTGTAAGAGTCCAGACTGAGGCCCTCATTTTGAGTTTGGTGGGTGGTGGAGGCCACCCACCAAATTCTTTAGAATGGAAAACCGCCATTCCGGTTTTCTGGCCGCTGGCTCTATTACGAGTTTCCTGCTGGGTCAGTGGGTGGAAACAGCGTTTCCGGCCACTGGCCCAGCGGGAAAAAGGCCACAACGCAATGTTTGCAGTGCATCGGGTGCGACAGCACCCGTTGCGCTTTTCACTGCCTGTAATTCAGGTGCCAAATGAATGGGCAATGCAGGGGCCCCCATGGGGTCCTCCGGCACCCCATCTCCACCAGCCTTTGCTTGGCAGTGGAACTTGCTTTGGCATCGGTCCGACCACCACCGCGAGTCTGGTGGGAACCGCCAGACTCATAATGAACACCTGATTGTCTTGTTACTGAAGCCATTTCTGATCCCATAGTGCAATGTGTCACTTTTACTTCATAGCTATCAGTTGATGTTGTTGCACTACACACATGGATTTCTCTCACAGATAACCCCACATTAGTGTACAGGTGGCCACATGCCCTCTGTTGAAGTACAGACATGCCTTGCATTATTTTTTCATGCAGGGGCGGACTGGCAGTAGAAGGCATCAGGCCTTTTTTTCCCAGGTTGCTGGAGGGATGGGGGCTAATTTTGTTACTGGGGGCCGTTTTTTTTTAATGGTGCTGCAATATCAGCCTGTGGTAACAAAAACAGCAATCCAGAATAATTCACTCACTCTCATTTCTGGCCTCTGTGCGGGGGCTGGTCTGACAAAATTGTTAGGGCTACTTTGGGTTCCCAGTCTGGCCCTGGCTCCATGCATGCTTACATATGGCCTTGTTTCAGGCTGTGCTTGAGGTCTTCTTAATGTGCCACTATGGAGGTGTGATGTATGCCTGTTAATGCGTTGTTTCACTGTGTTGCCCGTTGCAGTCATTTGTGCCAGAGAGCTAGTGGTGGTATTTATTCACTCTCAGAATCACTCTGTCTTCTCAACATCTCCACATCTTCCTCAGTTTCCTCAGTTTACAGTGGCACACAATATGTGTAGTAGGTAGAAAAAATGTACATTAAATGGATAGAATGTGCATGCTCAGTGCATGTGAAATGGGAGTGCTTTGGGTCATGAGTGCTACTAGTGTCTTGGAATACATATAGTTATGCAAGGACAAGAGTTACAGATTTCGACTTGAATGCTGGTATTTTCACAGTACTTCCACAATGCATTGCCCTTTTCTCGCGCACTGATGGCACTGATTATTGTGGCACTTATTCATATTAGATGTAATTATTTATTGATGTGTACCCCCCAGAGACATACATAGGGAGCTTAACATACCAACGCTGAGTGGGATTGAAGATACTGAGACTGATCTGGTAGTGGTGGAGATTTGTCAATGTCACTCCCTTCAGTTACTGTTTCAGCTCGAGATTGTGGGTTCAGTTGCCTTCTTCACTGGCCTCCTCTAGTGCTTGAAACCTCCTGCATCCCTCTGGCAGCTTTCTTCTTTGACCGAGAGAGCATATTGTACCCCTTTGGTGAATTTCATCTGCATGCTGGTTGGCTACTGTACTGGCCCGTTTTTGCCCCTGATTCCTTTGCCATATCCAATGCTTTGTGGACTGTCAGAGATGGCTTTCACAACAGTGTGTTATTGATGTCACTCTACGGCGATATCAAGTTCAATTTCTGAAGATTTTCTTTTCCTCTTCATAGCACTCACCACACTTTCAGGCTTCTTACTGGCCATAACTGTTCTCCTCTCCTGCTCCATAGGCCTCAACAGTTCCCCAGAGTCCGCCTCTAGGATTCACATTTGGAGAAAAGGGTCATGTCTGAACTATGACGTCACTAGGCTGTGCAGGCCCAAGAATTGCTACAATTAAGGCCCATATTTATACTTTTTAACGCAAACCATCGCCGGCTCTGGTTTGCGTCAGAAATTGTACCACTAGCTAACGCCATTCCTACGCACCTTGCGGGCACCTTATTTAAGGAATGACATTAGCAGGCGCTGCGGACTGGTCAGAGTAAAAAAAAAATGTCTCAAATCAGGCAGCGCCAGCGTAGGGGAAAATGGGGGTTGTGCTTCAAAAAATGGTGCAAGTCAGGTTTGAGGCAAAAATCATGCCTCAAACCGCACTTGTGCCATTTTTTGACACACAACCGACATTGAAAGGACTCCTGTCTTAGCAAAGACAGGAGACATGCCCCCTTGCCCAGTGACCATGCCCAGGGGACTTCTGTCCCCTGGGCATGGTCATTGGGCACAGTGGCATGTAGAGGGGCCCCAATAAGGCCCCCCTATGCCACTTAAAAAAAATAATAAAAACACTTTCCTCAAATTACCTGTACTTACCTGGGATGGGTCCCCCCATCCATGGGTGTCCTCCAGGAGTGGGTGAGGGTGGCAGGGTGCATCCCTGGGGCCAGGGAATGGCACCTCTGGACTGCTTCCATGGTCAGAGACCATGGAAGTGAGTCCACAGGTCCCTTAACTTCTGCCCTGACCCAGGCATTAAAAAACGGCGCACTGCTGTGCGCAGTTTTTTAAGGCCCACCCCCTCCTGTGTGTCAAAATGACGCTGGAGTATATATAAGGAGCACAGGCCTTAAAGTCATTTTTTGGGCGGGAACGCCTACCTTGCATGTCATTAATGCAAGGCAGTTTCCCGCATCCAAAAAATGGCACACGCGGAGGAATTTTGACATCTGCGGGCTCGGGTGTCAAAGTTTAAATATTGTGCAAGGTTTGCAACATTTTTGACGCACATTTGGCACAAACAGACTATAAATATGCCCCTAATTGTTCTGAAATTCGACCTGCTGAATAGCAATAATTACAGACTCGCTATAAGGATATGAGAAAGTTATATGGTGCTTTTTTAGGAAATTACTATATTAAATTTATAATGGCACGTACATATCCGTTTAGGAATCGTTAAATGCTGTTCATTTAAATTCACAAAATATTGATTCATTAATTTGTGTTTGTACTTCTTGTCCAATCTGTTTTTTATCATGGCAAATATCCAAAAAATTCCAAGGCAGTTAATGTTCATATGTCAAAAAAAATATTTTCTATTAATCTATCGATGTATCTTCTTCTAATTATTTCGATTTGTGTAAACAAATTAGTGTTGCAAATGGTAGCTCAGACATAATTATTTCAATCAATTATCCTTTCAGAGTGCCTTTGGGGCTACAATAGAAGCTATTTCCCTGGAGTAGTGACATTACTAAATATAGCTAAATGCTAAATTACGCATACAAATTCAAATCACGTAGTAGTAAAATACTTTATTCGGCAATGGGCCGTTAAAGTAACAAAATAAAACAGTTAAATCCATAAAACAATATAACAATTTACATTGAAGTATTTATAAAAATGTTCACTATTGGCCTGGTTGCACAGAAGGTAGCCCACAAGTGAAAACTGGAGACAATAACCTAAGTGGTCCTCCATGCCTAGAATGGAATTCGTACAAATCATAACATTAATATTCTTTTAAGCTAAATATAAACAGACCAAGTATAACAATTACCATATAAAAGAATGTGCCAATGAATTTTATTAATAGACTCAACGACTGCAAGGATTAATATTCCATTAGCTTGGACGTGACTACCTACATATGACATGGGCTGATAGATAACGGCAGTAGCCCTAGTGCCACAGCATTGGTGCAATATCACACGAATCCCGTATGGAAACCAAATGATAAGGTGTAAGTGCTCTGTTGCAAATGGGGAGTGCCAAATTACGGCCTGGTCACTTGCACAACCAGAACGCATTGAGTGCAAAGCAGTAGCACAGTGGGCAGCAAAACACGATGTGTTCTATGGTCTCCACCCTACGCTGACATGTGGACCATGAACGCTTATTTCTTGTCTCAGGGCTCATTTTGTTACGTGTGTGTATAACTGTTAACTGCTAAAGTGCCAAGCTTAAATTTGATGTAAGGCGTCTTTACCCATTGCAGAACAAGCTCATCAAGTTAGGGTTCAACGTGAGGGGAGGATTTAAAAATTAAACTTTTCCCAATAAGACTATCACTGTCAGATTCCTGCATGCACTCCCTTTCTATATACCCCCAGAAAGCCTTCTTCACAAATGCCTTTTTTTAAGAGTTAATAGCAGAGGGATTGGTCCACAGAACTTCCAATCCCAACCTAAAGAACCATTTTTAATATGGGACAGCCAAGGAACAAATACGTTTTTATCCAAAAGAGTAAGATCACAAAGGCCTTGACTGTACGATTCAAGCTTAGGCCATGACGATACCCTAACCTAGTAAACCAAGTGACTCAGGGCTGGTAAATCACCAATCCTTTGTAGAGCCAAATCAAAATACAGAGGAACAAGTGGCGTGGATTAGGGGAGGGATAAATCAGCCCTTATAAAAATGATTTTCACTAACTGTAAGAGTATCCATACAGCCTATATCCCTAAAATCAGCCCCATACAGTGCAGCTGACTGAACCGCAACCTTATTAAACACACCCAGTGGAGAAACTGCTCTCTGTGTGGACTCCCTGTCCATCCTACCAATGGCAGCTGATGTATATAATAAAATTGCCCTGGACCACTAGATATGGGATAACCAAGACATAGAGCTTCAAAACCTAATACCAAGGTAATCGAAGAGTTTAACTTCTTCGATTGCCTCAAATCCCAAAGTTAGGTTTCTACAAAAGGTCCTGTGTGGCCTTAGAGTCATAAATTCAGTTTTCTTGGCATTAATCTCAAGGCCCCTGTTACTAGAGAACCTCATTGAATTTATTTAGCAAGTTCTGAATCCCCATAGGTGTCCTAGAGATAAGAAGTGTATCGTCAAAGAATAGCAGGCCAGGGACCAGTGACACCACCAAGTTTGGGGGCGTCATTGATGTAATCAAGGAGGTAATTAAACGTATCATTAATATGAAAGGAAAACAGTGTGTTTGCAAGGATGCAGCCCTGATGCACACCCCCGTGTGACGCTAATCCTCTCTGTTAGTGCCTTATCCTTACACCAACAAGCTTGGGCAAAGTTATTCTAATGTAATCTCTCCAAGATTTCCCCCAGGGATGGTGGTGCCCCCATTGACCTGCAAGTGTTCCACAGACTAGTTCTGGAAACCAGATCCAATGCTGTTCTCAGATCAGGAAGGAAACATATAAATGGTCCTTTAAGATTTTAATATACTTTCGGAGTAATAACGAAAATCGAAATATTTGATCCACAGTTCCTACCTTGGATCTGAACCTAGCCTGAAACGGTGAAAGGATGTCAAAGTTGGTAGCCCACATCTGGAATCTGGCCAAAACCTGGTGACAAAACACCTTCTTTAAGATGTCTATACGGCAAATCGGCCTATGATTATTGGGTTCAGATCTGGCACCCTTTTTTAAAGATTGTAATAATAATTGCTCCTCTCCACGAATCAGGGAGAGGGGCCCCTGACATAGTGGAATTAGGCAGTATGTTGATGTAGGGGCGCATACCTCAAGTATTTAGAAGTCCATTGTTAGATTTTTGCATAGCAAAAAAAAAATATTGTTCAATCTCTCTATATTTTTGTAAGGGGGGCTGGATCTATTCGCAGAGACGTGCTAAAACCATGACATTTATTACCTGTGCTGGAAGCAACATTCCAATAAAATACAGAATTATGGTAGTTGAGCAGTGGAATGGACCGCAGTTGTGCAGTCCTCCTCTATCCACTCGCTATACTTTCTTCTAATCCTTGACTCAAAAAAGTTTCTTAAATCTACATACCAGTCTGTAAAACAGCAAGAGTGTGTCACCTAGGTAAGAGTGCTGTGAACATTGAACAATAACGTACCCATCAAAAATTATGTACACATGTGGTAGAACTTCTTCACTGAATCTCTAAATTTCAGTTTCTTGCTCTTATGACATGATGCAAGTCTGACATTAAGGATATGTTGATGGCAATTCTACTCTTGCTCCATACCCTCATTGAATGATTAAGCACATTATTGGATATATTTGCTGTCGTGAACGTATTCGCTGACAAAATGCTTTTAGTAGTAATGTGCAAAATTGATTTTTAAATAAAACATATTCTAAATGCAACATGTGTACAAAATAATCATACTTAAATGTTATAGGCCTGCAAATGCATAAAAGTGATGATTTAAGGTAGCCTGTCAATGTAATATAAACTGAAGAATAATGTATTAACACTGAAAGGCCTGTTTTCCACATTGAATAATTGTGTATGCACAATACTTTTTCCCTTTATTTCAAATGCTGTATTTTTTCAGAAGCTTTTCATTACGTAGTGAGTAGACATTTGGTATGTATTAGACAACTGATAGTGAGCTCTTACAGAGAAGAGGGGGTGGCTGCAAAAACGAGTTATGTGCAGAACTGTCTAGACTGCAAAACATCAATGAGATAACTTTTCAAGGTTTAATGTGGCAAGTCTGTTGTGTACTTTTGAGAAAATTGATAGTTTGCCTATTCCCAGGAGTTTGCTGATATTCTATTGGTGGATGCAGAAAACTGGAGAAAATATTGTTCAACATAGAATGTGTGTGTTTGTATTAGAGTCTGTTCCTAGAGGAGGTAGCCAGATGCTAGATTCTGGATACCTTCCCCAACTCTCTGACTTGGGACCTGCCTATGAGTCTCTGAAGCCTTTTCTTCAAGAGAGATGCCTTTATATATGTTTTACTGAAATGTCTACTGATCATTGAGCTGAGAATAATTTATAGCTCATAAAGCAAAGGCTTCATGCTTGTGCATAGTTTCTTTCTATCTCCCATCAGAACTATTCATTAGGTCCCTTGGCTGACACCTTTTTTTCTCAATATTCCAGCTTATTTAAAAGAAGACGTTTCCTCTATGGAACACTCTTGTTGTACTATTACAGTACTATGATTCTAACAAACATTTTGTTCTATTTTATAATCACATATCGATTGAAGGATCATATTAACTGAAAGCTAAAGATTAATATCTAATGAATAAAGAGATGATTATCTAAAAGCAATTGAAAATAAAACCCTTAATTCACACTAACTCATTTTATTGACTGAACTTAGGGCCAGATGTAGCAAAGAACCAATTTGCGACTTGCAAATTGCGAGTCCCTGCGACTCGCAATTTGCAAGTCGCAAATTAGTATGCAGTACGGTGTCTCAGACACCGACTGCGACTCGCTATGGGGTCGCAATGACCCACCTCATAAATATTCATGAGGTGGGTCGCAAATTGCGGCCCCATAGTGAGTATAGGCACTCGCAAACATGGAGGCCTGCTGTCGTCAGCAGACCTCCATGTTCGTGACTGCTTTCAATAAAGCAGTTTTTTTTTTTTTTTTAAGTGTAGCCCGTTTTCCTTAAAGGAAAACGAGCTGCACTTAAAAAAAAAAACGAAACGTTTAGTTTCGTTTTTTTTTCAGGGCAGGTAGTGGTCCCTTGGACCACTACCTACCCTGAAAAAATATTTTTGGGTCCATTCACAAACTGGAAGGGGTCCCATGGGGACCCCTTCCAATTTGCGAGTGGGTTACCATCCACTTGAAGTGGATGGTAACTGCGACACCATTTGCAACCGCATATGCGGTCGCAAATGGTATTGCATACCACTCAGAATCGCAAATAGGAAGGGAACACCCCTTCCTATTTGCGATTCAGAAATGCATATTGCGAGTCGGTACCGACTCGCAATATGCATTTCTGCATTGGGAAACGCGTTTAGCGACTCGCAAACGGCAATTTTTGCCGTTTGCGAGTCGCTAAACTTTTCCTACATCTGGCCCCACAAGTCTTTAATGTTTTTTGTTATGCAGATGCTTGCTCCTCAATTGTGTTTGTCGACGAACAAGGGTTTATTAACCAGTGGCAGGAGTTATTTAATGATTAAACGCGAAGGTTGAGATACAGAAAACCTAGCTCCCTCATATTCATTGGTGGATTTGGAGGATTTCCCATAATTCAAGAGCATCTTCATTGATGCAATTGCTGTGTAATGTGCTTAACTGTGATAAATTAAAATGGTTCTGTTAACAAACCAAGGCAACTGATTATCAACCCTCAGATATGCTGAGAACAAGAAAACAGAGGATTTATACCACATGAGACATGATTAAAGTGAATGTAGGGAACTGCATGAATTAAATTGTCTTTCTAGGTAACTAACTGAAAAGGATGAGGCATGGAGCAATATGAAAAATCTATCTTACTTACCTACAAAATTAGTACCAGAGTACTTTAAAGAAGCTGCAAACAGCACAAAGACTAATTTCATGAAACCAATCGTGTCACCACAAACCAAGAGTTAAGTCTCATACATGTAATAAAGTTGACACTTGGTTTCTATGATATTATAATGGACTGTGGGAGAAATGTGCTTAAATATATTTTGCCATCTGACAATAATTACCTAAGAATGACTTGCCCTGTTTGAATACTTTGTTCTCCAGAGATGTCAGAGGAAGTTTTGGAAGTAGAGTTTGTTGAAGATCAGAATGATGTTGGAGTAGAACACAACATTGGGAAAGATTGCTATGCATGGTATGTAACCTTCAGTCTTTTTCCAAGGACACATGATTTACTAACCGTACTTGTTAGACCAGTCACCCTTAGGGTAGTCTTTTCCCTAACTTTTTGCCTTCTCTGACTCCCTTTTGCTGATCTGTTTTTCTCTGCCTTTGGACTCTGGGCACTTTACCACTGCTAACCAGTGATAAGTTACATGTGCTCACTCCTCTAAAACGTGGTAACATTGGTGTTTCCACAATTTCCAAATTTAGTTTACTTATAAGTCCCTAGTAAAGTGTCCTATATGTGCCTGGGGCCTGTACATTAAAAGCTACTAGTGGACCTGGAACACTGATTGTGCCACACGCTTAAGTAGCCCTTCAAACATGTCTCAAGCCTGCCCCTGCAGACCATGTTTGTGCAGTTTGACTGCCATGTTGGCTTGGTATTTAAAACTCCTTGCCAAGCCTTAGACTCTCCTTTTTATTGCATATAAGACACCCCTAAGGTAGGCTGTAGGTAGCCCATAGGGAAGGGTGTTATGTAATTAAAAAGCAGCACATATACATTTAATTTTGACATGTCCTGGTAACAAAAAACTCTCAAATTTGTTTTTACCTACTGTGAAGCCTATCCCCTCATAGGATAACAATGGGGATTCCTTATTACATTTAATAAAATCTACCAATCATGTTTAGTACCTATGGAACAGTAATGATAAATCACTGTTAATGTTAACGTTGGGCTTACTATTACAATGTGAAACATGACACTTTTACAAGGTCTTAGCCCTGTGTGCCTGGAGCCTGTCTCCAATGTATGTCTGGGCTGAGTAGACAGTTGGTTTCCTGCCTTCCCTCTAGACAGCCTCACACAAAGGATAAGGTAGGAATGACTGAGTAGTCATCTGCATGTTGATGGGTCATCTTGGGCAGGATGTGAAAAAAGCCCTTCTTTGAAGTCACCCCCACTTCAAGGGCACCACTGGCTATATGAACTGCACATCTGGCCCTGCCAACTAAGTATACTTTTGGACCTCTGAAGAAGTCTGCCAGGAAGAAGGTCTGCTATGCTGCTATGAGGACTGCCACTCTGGACTGCTGCTCTGGAAGAACTGCTTTTTTGCTGTGCTGCCCTGCTGCCTGCTACCATCTGCCCTGCTGAGGAAGGACTACAACCATCCCACTTGAACCCTGAGCTTGTTTGTTTGCTTCCTGTTCTTCTGAAGTCTCATGGACACAAAAGACTATGACCCATCATCACCCACAACACCGCACCTGGACTTAATTTGCTGCATGAATTGCCCTGCCAAGGGGTGGCAATCCAGTCGTGGAATCTTGGAAATGAATATAAAGTGCTGCAACTACCAAAATCCATGCATCGCTGCCATTGTGCCGGTTGAAAACAATGCATCTCCTTCGATGCTAGTGCATCACTGCTCGAAGACTTCACATCATCAGCTGCATGTTAAGTATGTTGTTGGCAATGTTGATGAACATAACAGAAAATAAGTTGTAAACCACTATGTCAAATAAATGGATTGCTTCTAGAAATGAAAAAAACAAGCACATCATAACCATTAATCAATATGTGAGTGGGTGAAAATTGATTATTATAGACATTAATCTTAAGCTGGATGAGTTAGTGGACCTCATAGTATGGGTAAACATTGTCAGTTCCAGACAAACACTATCCTTATGAGGACCAGTGCACTATGACGACCGATCCCCGTAATGTGTTTAGGTAGTTTCGAGAGAGTGCATCAAACAACTAAAAGTGCAGTTATGTTTTCCTCGGTCCGCTTCATAACCTCTCCTACTATAAAAGCGCCTGTCGAGTTACATACTTCATTATGGTCAATGGCCAGTCCTCGTAATTATAGGTATGTCATATTTGTGTGTGTGCGTGTGTGTGTGTTGGACCTGGCCCTTTTTGAAGGGTCATCCCCAATCCTTTTGCCTCCTTCCTCCTATTTCTTCTGACCTGTTTTTGTTGACTTTAGGACTCTGGGCACCGCAGTGTCTGTGTGTGCAGTCTTGTACTGCCAATTCAACATGACAAGTGTACCCACATGCCAGGCTCAAACCGTCCCATTTTATACATGTAAGACACCCCTAAGGTAGGCCTTGGCTAGCCCAATGAGCAGGGTGCAGTGTATGCTAAAGGTGGGACATGTACTGATGTGTTTTACATGTCCTAACAGTGAAATACTGCCAAATTAAATTTTCACTGTTGCAAGGCCTATCTCTTTCATAGGTTAAAATGGGGAGTGATTTTAAATATTATGAAAGTAAAGATTCCCTTTCAGAGCAGATAAAAAAATGGAGTTTGGGGTCTCTGAACTCACAATTTAAAAATACATATTTTAGGGAAGTTGGTGTTTAGATTGTTTGTTTGAAAATGCCACTTTTGTAAAGTAGGCATTTTCTTGCTCTAACCATTCTGTGACTCTGCCTGTTTGTGGATTCTCTGTCTCGGTCAGTTTGATAGATGGGCTGGTGGCAGAGGCAAAGGGAGCTGGGGTGTAGTCTGCATATCCATGCAGCACAGATTTCTAACACTGTGCGACAGGATTTTCCATGCATCGTCCTGGATATCAAAGTCAGCCCGACTCTGCGTGGATCCGAGTTGCCCCATCCGGAAATCAACGCATCGCTCTCTTGCGAGGGACAAGAAATGGTGCATAGCCGACCCAACCAGAGAAGAAATGACACACGGCCTTCCTTGCGAGGATGGAATTGACACATTGGTGCCTGTGTGGCTCTATTTTTTACGTTAACTGAGTACTTTGTGCAAAATCATCATTTCCATTGTTTTCTATGGAGTAAGACTCTTATTCTTTTGAAAATTCATATCTTAACTTGTGTATGTTGAATTGTTGCCATTTAGTCTTGTATGATTTAGATAAATATTGCATTTTTTCTAAACTAGTGCGGTGTCCATTTTTGTAGTGTTTTCACTTTATTACTGTGTGTGTTGGTACAAATACTCTACACATTGCTTCAGAGTTAAGCCTGCCTGCTCGTGCCAAGCTACCAAGGGGCTGAGTGAGGATTGACTAGGTTTGTTTCTCCTTTGCCCTGACTAGAGTGAGGGTCCTTGCTTAGACAGGGGATAACCTGACTGGCAACCAACGACCCCTTTTCTAACAGTGTGTGTGTGTGTGTGTGTGCATGTGTATGTGTGTGTGAGAGAGAGAGAGAGATATGATGACATTATTGCTGTGTATGCTGGATCTGTTCTCTGTTTAGGTAACCTTGCACTGCTGCTGCTCATGTGCTATGATCTGTGATTCTTAATTAACTTCTATAAACTTTCAGTTAAAAAAAGGTCAAAGAGATTGCCTTTGGCAGTACTAGTTTACTGTAAATATTAATAGTCCAGACCTGGCACCAAGAAGCAGCACTAGTGGTGCTTTAATAATTTTCAGAGTGGGGGTGCTGCATCAATATTGCATCAGTGAAGTCATAAGGACTGGAAAAAATCCAATTGTCACACTGTAGGAGGCTGGCCTGGTTATTAGTGAAATACAGTCAGTGTTCTAGCAGCTTAGGCTGCCTAGAGGTAGCTGTAGCAGAGCAGCTTAGGCTGAACTAGGAGACATGCAAAGCTCCTGCAATACCACAATAGTTACACAGTACCTATACACAATAAAAGACAATACTCAGGGGCATATTTATACTCCGTTTGCGCCGGAATTGCGTCGTTTTTTTTGACGCAATTCCGACGCAAAACTAACTCCATATTTATACTTTGGCGTTAGACGCGTCTAGCGCCAAAGTCCATGGAGTTAGTGTCATTTTTTAGCGTTGACACCTACTTTGCGTTAATTATATGCAAGGTAGGCGTTACCGTCTAAAAACTAAAAGGCATGTGCGTCGGATTTATACTCCCGGGCAAAATTCACGCCCGGGAGTAGGCGGGTCAAAAAAAATGATGTACGGCCGCTTTTGCGCCGTTTTTTAGCGCCTGCAAAAGGCAGGCGTTAAGGGACCTGTGGGCTCTGAAGGAGCCCAGAGGTGCCCTCCCATGCCCCCAGGGACCCCCCCTGTCACACTTGCCCACCCCAGGAGGACACCCAAGGCTGGAGGGACCCATCCCAGGGACATTAAGGTAAGTTCAGGTAAGTGTTTAAAAAAAAAAAAATTTGTGGCATAGGGGGGCCTGATTTGTGCCCCCCTACATGCCACTATGCCCAATGACCATGCCCAGGGGACAGACGTCCCCTGGGCATGGCCATTGGGCAAGGGGGCATGACTCCTGTCTTTGCTAAGACAGGAGTCATTTCTATGGGGGTTGGGAGTGAAAAAAAATGGCGCAAATCGGGTTGAGGCGAAAAATTTGCCTCAACCTGACTTGCCCCATTTCTTGACGCCCAAGCCCCATATCCCCCTACGCCGGCGCTGCCTGGTGTACGTCGTTTTTTTTAACGCACACCAGATGGCGCCGGCGGCTAACGCCGGCTAACGTCATTTGATAAATACGGCACCCGCATGGCGCTTCAGAATGGCGTTAGCCGGCGCTAATTTTTTTGACGCAAAACTGCGTTAGCGCAGTTTTGCGTTAAAAAGTATAAATATGGGCCTCAGTGTTACCAAAAATAAATGCACTTTATTTTAGTGACACAAGGCTAAAACTATCTTAGAGGCAATACTCCTTCTGGAGGTAAGTATGAATCAACATATATACATTAGAGACCAAAATCAGGTACGTAAATGGTCATAGAATAGTGCAAACAGTAGAAAATACAATAGAATGCAATAAGCCTAGGGGCAACACAAACCATATACTATGAAAGTGGAATGCAAATCACAAATTCCCCCCTAGGCAAGTGTAGTGTGTAGAGGGGTGCTGGGAGTGTATGAAAACACCAAAGGTAAGTAAAGTACCGCACTCCAGAGCCCAGGAAAGTAGGAGTAAATTACTGCAATTTTCCTCAGAACACACTACAAGTCATGATAAGTGTTATTGCAAGAACCAAGCAAGAAATAGTGGATTCCTGGACCTAAAGACCTGTGAAGAGAGGAGACCAAGTCCAGAAGTCGCAGAAGAATCCCAGAAGGGCAGGAGCCCACCTTGAAGATGGTGCAAAAGGATCCTCTGGTTAGAAGAAGTCTGCAGAAGAGCACCAAAGAAGATGGCTATAGGTTCCTGCATGGTGCAGGAGATGTCCCATGTCGAGAAGTTGGATACAGGCTGCTTGCGTCGCTGGATTCGTACAACAAGCCTTGGTTCAAGCAAGGTCACAGATTGCGTCAAAATGGCACTTCCCGGACCCAGGAGGGACCTGGGGGCCTCAACTCAGACTGAGAGGCAGAGGGGGCTCGCTCCCAACACTGGACAGAGCCCACAGATGACCAGCCAGCACCCACGGGAGTCCCAAGACACGTGACAAAGAAGGTGTAAATTACGGTTGGTGCAGCACAACAAAAGAAGGTCCCACGCCGCCAGAGAACAACTCAGCAAGTTGTGCATTGCAGGATGGAGTGCTGGGGACCTGGGCTACACTGTGCATCAAGGATTCTTGGAAGAAGTGCACAGAAGCCCAAGGAGTTAGAGATGACGCAGTGCACAGGTGTACTGTTGCAAACCGGGAAGGCAAGCTCTTACCTCCACCAAATGTGGACAGCTGGACCTTAGGGCAGTCTGGGTCAGATGGGTCCACCACCTGTGTTCCAGGGAGCACGCTCGTCGCCAGGAGAGGAGTCCCAGAGAACCAGTTTTTGTCTTGGAAAGTGCCTGCAAGGAAGTGAATCAGTCACTCCACAGGAGATTTCTTTAATTCTTCTGGTGCAGGGTGAATGCAGGGATTCCTCAGAGCATGCACACCTTGGAAACTGTTGCAGTTGCTGGCTGGAGCTGAGGTTTCAGAGTCACAGTAGCCTTTCTGGATACTTTGTTGCAGTTACAGTGGTTCCTGGAACAGTCTGTGGTTGATCTGATGGTCAGAAGCTGAAGCAGAGGATGCAGAAGATTCCTAGAGGAAACTTGCAAGATGAATCTGAAGAGGAACCCACAGGAGAGACCCTAAATAGCCCTGAGAGGGGGATTAGCTACCTACCCCGGTATGCACCTATCAGGAGGGGTCTCTGACATCACCTGCTGGTACTGGCCACACAGATATCTCTAGAGTGTCCCCACACCTTAGAAAACAAGAACGCTAACGCCAGGGACACACTGGAGGAGCTCTGAGTACCAACCCTAGGGTGGTGATGGACAGGGGAGTGGTCACTCCCCTTTCCTTTGTCCAGTTTCACGCCAGAGCAGGGACTTGGGGGCCCTGAACTTGTGTAGACTGGCTTATGCAAGTAGGGCACCATCTGTGCCCTTCAAAGCATTTCCAGAGGCTCTGGGAGGCTACTCCTCCCAAGCCTGTAACACCTATTTCTAAAGGGAGAGGGTGTAACACCCTCCATCTAAAGGAAATGCTTTGTTCTGCCTTCCTGGGGCTGAGCTGCAGTGCAAGCCTCAGAGAGCTGGTTTGCCAGTACTGGGGGTCCATGGTAAGGCCCCCAGAATGCATGGGGTTGGCCCCCCAATACCAGATTTGGAATGGGTGGACGATTTCACTATCTTAGACACCTTACATGGCCATATTCAGAGCTACCATTGTGAAGCTACATATAGGTATTGACCTATATGCAGTGCACATGTGTATGGTATCCCCGCACTCACGAAGTCCGGGGAATTGGCCCTGGACAGTGTGGGGGCACCTTAGCTAGTGCAAGTGTGCCCTCACACTTAGTAACTTTGCACCCAGATTTCAGTAAATGAAGGTTAGACATATTGGTGACTTATAAGTTACTTATGTGCAGTGAAAATGGCTATGAAATAGTGTGTGCACCCTTTCACTCAGGCTGCAATGGCAGTCCTGAAAAAGGGTTTGTCTAGCTCCTTATGGGTGGCAAAGGAAATGCTGCAGCCCATAAAGATCTCCTGGAACCCCAGTGCCCTGGGTACCTAGGTACCATATACTAGGGATTTATAAGGGGGGGGGTCCAGTGTGCCAATTGGTATTGGAATATGAGTCACTAAACTATATTGACTAATTTGGAAGCAGAGAGAGCATAAGCACTGAAGTTCTGGTTAACAGAACTTTAGTGGCACAGTTAGGCACTACTGACAACACACACAGTAGGCCACAAACTATGAGCACTGGGGTCCTGACCAGCAGGATCCCAGTGAGACAGACAAAACATACTGACAAACAGACAGAAATTGAGGGGTAACATGTCAAGAAAGATGGTACTTTCCTACACACACAAAGATCAAGTGTGGCAAATGAGCCAGTCCAATTCAGCAGGAGAGTGGTAAGGGTGTGGTACATCACTGGTACCAAACCATTATGTGGTAGCACACTGTCATTTACCAACCACACATTTTTCATTGAAATTGCCACTAAATTTGCACAGACCTGCAGCTTTACTGATAAAACTAAATAGAGCACAAAATATAATACGTGAAAATTGTGTTTCAGCAAATATTTATCATTTGTACATCATTAAGTAAAGTGTCTTGATTTCTTTTTATTAAAATCTTTCTTTCCATCATGCTTCAAAGTTACAAACAATTAGCTTGACTTATTTTTTTGTAACTGCTGAAATAGTTTGAAATATTCGGACAGTTCATTTACAGGTATTATACATTTTGTTGTGTGTTAGAAAAAGAGAAAAAACACGGACATTGTGCAGCCTTTTCATTCACTTTCCCTTTATTCCAGCAAGATTATTTCATAGTTCACTTTACAAAATCCTCTCACTTTGCAGTCAGAGACAAAAAAGTAAACATCAATTCAAATACTTAAAGAATATTCAGTCAATTTGTCAGAAGACAGCCTGAAATGTGGCTTCTGTGTTTGAGCACACAGCAAATGTGACAAAATAAAAACACAATTTAAAGGCATTGTTAATACTTATCCACCTTTTAACACAAACGTATTTTTTTGGGTGGCTGCAGTACCCACCACACGCTGACATCCAGCTCCTATGAGCATCACAGTGCTTCACAGAAAAGAGTATTCTTGGAGTAGGCTCAGTTGGTCGGAGCTTATCAAACCAAACTAAGGTGATGTGTAGAACCAGATGATGTATGGAGACTGTTGAAGTTTGGATTACAGACGCAAGAAAAAGGTGTGAAAGTCACACAGGCTAAAAAAAGGTAGGGGCATCTGTCCTGTAAGAATGTGTGGTTTATAACTACATTTTAGGTAACTTATTTACATCTACTCATTTGGAACTGGATAACAAACATATAATACATTACAGTGCATTACATTTTCAGGTAAGGAATCTGAAGTGCTGCATGTAGATTCATTCTGTTGCCTGTACAGCATTATTGGGCAATATTAATACTAATGTTCACAAGAGTATTAGGCTCAATGGGGGCCTATACCTGTTGCTTTCACTATTTTATGTGATGCACAATGCTAGCCCTCACATTATCATATCAAAAGGTCCACATAAAATCTGTTGGTGATTTTGTTCTACGCCAATAATAAGTGCTGATATCTATCAACAACCATAGACAGTGGACCACCACAGCATAATGAAGTAAACATTATTACTGTAGACACAGAATTTGATTCACTGAAATTCCAGGGCTAGCAAAAGAAGAACCTATGTTCTTTGACAATTGATGACATTGTAAGACTTATCTAGTGTCCCATCCTTAGCCCACCAACAAAATCTTAATTGGTGTTATGAGGCTTAGGAAAGGAACACAAACTATAGAAAGTAAAGACGGCTCTGTGCCTGCCACTGCTATCCTAACCCCTGAGACCAGGGATAACTGAAGCATTGTCCAGTGTAACAAAGGGCAAGCATCTGAAAGGAAAGAAACTATTGAGGGTCCCTGGTATAATCAGTAGCCCATCCAGGGAAATATACTTCAAGTACAAGAACAAATATTGAGCTACTAACCAATACAAGAAAATGAAAAAATAATATATAACGCAACAACCAATATAATAAATTCAAAAAGGATATTTATTCAATGTGTATGTCAATCAAAAAGAGAACTAAAGATATCACAAACTCATATATGTACAGAACCTGCACACAACAATCTTTACAATTTCAAATCAAAGACGTATGTCTAAACAGTACAAAGCTAATTCATTTATGGATATTAAAAGAGTACGCTTAGCATACCAGAACCACAGATAATACGACAAAAATATTTACACACAACAATTAAATTGACAAGGGCAATGTGCAACTTAAGACATGACAATGTAATCTTACAACTATACCAAAATACAGTTCAATGTAAACATTTAGGGGGTTATTCCAACTTTGGAGGAAGTGGTAATCCGTCCCAAAAGTGACGGTAAAGTGACGGATATACCACCAGCCGTATTACGAGTCCATTATATCCTATGTAACTCGTAATACGGCTGGTGGTAAATCCGTCACATTTGGGACGGATTACCACCTCCTCCAAAGTTGGAATAACCCCCTTAATCTTCAATCAAAACGAGAACTAAGGATATCACAAACTCATATATGTTCAGAACCTGCACACAACAATATTTACAATTTCAAATCAAAGACGTATGTCTAAACAGCACAAAGCTAATTCATTTATTGATATTAAAAGAGTACACTTAACATACCAGAACCACAGATAATACGACAAAATTATTTACACACAACAATTAAATTGACAAGGACAATGTGCAACTTAAGACATGACAATGGACGTGTGATACCACTACAATCAACATAACATAAATTTAAAAAAATGTAATCTTACAACTATAACAAAATACAGTTCAATTTAAACATTTCATCTTTCAACTGTACAAAAATACAATTCCATTTAATAGAATCTTTTATATGAATAACAGTTGTCAATTAATCCTGTGTAATCACAAAATTGAAAAAGTCATCCATTATATAAAAAGGTCCTTGCAGATGGAGTAATAAAGACCCAATCTGAAAAATCACAGAATGACACAATTGTACATTGTTTAAAGATTAGATATCCTCACACACAAAATAGTAGGAACCAATCCTACACGCGTTTCAGCTGTATTCCTCTAATAGGGAAGACGCCTTTTCAGGGCAGTTCCATTTCCAATTGATAATAAAGAGAAACGCAGGTACCACCAACAATGAAAATAATTCAAATGGCTTATAGCCTAATGCAGTGGTTCCCAATCTGTGCGCCGCGGCTCGCTGGTGCGCCATCAAAACTAGCCAGGGGCGCCGCACACAGTTTGGGAACCACTGAGCTATTTATAGCCCTTGGGCCAGTTCGTACAAAATAAAACTACTCAGTTGTAGCAGCTCTTTTTTAATTTTGTCCTTGAGCGCCCTCTGGTGGTTAAACACAACTAAAGGGATTCTACATTTCACAATATTTAAACAGCTATGTTATAACTACATAAAAATGAGACCTGCCCATTTTACTAGGGTTACCGTCAACCAATATTTTCCCCTTACTAAAAAACCCTATGCATGCTGTAATTAAACAACTGTTACATTTTTATTTTTTATAGTTATATATAGAATTACAATACCTTCATTGGCGTCATCCCAATTCTTTTCAGGGAGAAAAATGGATGTACTCCCTAGGCCAGGCTTACATCCCCCACCCGCCAACAAAAAGTAACATAATGGGGAGCCGCAGCCAGTGGCCAATAGATCAAGGGAGCCGTGGGTCGAAAATGTTTGGGAACCACTGGCCTAATGGAAAGATAAACAACAACAAATACAACACAAGCAAATATATTCTCTTGAAATACGAGGAACAACCAGTGCCATCACCAATGTGAATACCATCACCATAATCACCCTGTGAGCATAGAATGTGAAATAAAACCCATATGTGTCTCAAATGATACCACTACGTACATAACCTCCAACACAAAACAAAAGTTTCACTAAGCCAAACTGCACCAAAATTAATAGAGCAGGAACGAATCTGCCACATGCCAAAAGAGTTTGTACTTTCTATACTAATAGAAAAAAAAAATACCTACAACACAAACAATGGTAAAATGTACTACCAGTCAAAGAAAAGAGAAGAGACAACAGTCTCATTCAAATAATCTTCACAGAGGACCCTTTAGGGGGACCACCCCCCTAGAGTGACATATCCAATTATCTGAAAAAAATAATTAAACACTTACTAAGCACAAAAAACACATAGAAAAATACCAATGATTGGAAAAAGGTCATAAAAATAATAACATTTAAAAAATACCTTTTAACTGACGAGTATGATGAATATAACGAAATAAACTAAACGGGGGCGTCCTTGATACAATCCATGCCGGTCATAAGGATACTTCTTCTATCTGTAAATCAAAAAACTGCCACAACAAAACTAGACTCAAACATTTCTCTACTTCCTACTCAATGTATTACCTACTTATGGCATACTCACAAAAGTTTACATTACAAACTAAAGTTTAAAGATTTACCTCAAAACACTACAGCAACAAGAATGTTGAAGTTATCTAATATCATTATACTCGTCAGTTAAAAGGTATTTTTTAAATATTATTATTTTTTGTGACCTTTTTCCAATCATTGGTATTTTCCTATGTGTTTTTTGTGCTTAGTAAGTGTTTAATTATTTTTTTCAGATAATTAGATATGTCACTCTAGGGGGGTGGTCCCCCTAAAGGGGCCTCTGTGAAGATTATTTGAATGAGACTGTTGTCTCTTCTCTTTTCTTTGACTGGTAGTACATTTTACCATTGTTTGTGTTGTAGGTATTTATTTATTTATTTTTTCTATTAGTATAGAAAGTAGAAACTCTTTTGGCATGTGGCAGATTCATTCCTGCTCTATTAATTTTGGTGCAGTTTGGCTTAGTGATACTTTTGTGTTGTGTTGGAGGTTATGTTTGTAGTGGTATTATTTGAGACACATATGGGTTTTATTTCACATTCTATTCTCACAGGGTGATTATGGTGATGGTATTCACAATTGGTGATGGCACTGGTTGTTCCTCGTATTTCAAGAGAATATATTTGCTTATGGTGTATGTTGTATCTTTTAGAGAGGACAGAGAAGTGGAGAGTGGTTGACAAGCAAAAGCTAGAAGAGGCAGGTTCTTGGTATATCAAAGGACAGAGTGCTGACTATAGAAATCTGTGTATGACTAGCAGATCACAGGATTGAGTCCCTGTGACTTAACACAGCTGTTCACTTTTCAAAGTTAAAAAATACAAATATGATGTGTAGTAACATTTATTCCTGAACTAGTATCGATCATTCAGTTAGTGATGTACCCAATGTAAATTGTGGCAAAAACCTGAATTCAAAAACTGAGACAGAGGTGCAGGGATGGGTTACTAAGACTTGCACTGCAAAGCAGTTATCTATATCTTGTGATATTTCCTCCTTCAAAGCACCTCCTACATATGAGAATTTGTCAGCGTGAAGCCATAGTTTCTGCATTGTGCTAATGCAAATAATTTGCTCTTGTTGTTAGCCATCTGCTAGATGCACAGTAAAATTAAAATCTGTTTAAGCACTAATTTAAATAAACTGGATTATCCAGTGCTTAACCATAAGTTTTCTGCTTAATGTGTGGATGGGAGTAGGGGAGAAAGGATGTATCCTGTTACTCAGTTCCAAAAATACTCAATTAACTTGTTGCATTTTCAAATGAATCTTAGAGATCTGGTGTTAATATAGTGTGCTGTGATTGTAGTTCTTCCAATTAAACAGACATGCCTGTGCACGCATACACACATACCCACAGAACCATATGAGCATCAGCAGTGCCATGCAAGATGCACAAAGGGCTATTGCAGGTAGTTGCAGTGCATTTTACATAAGAAACACAAAGGATTTGACATACTCTTCATTTGTACATTAAATAGGAAGGGGGATATGGAGGTATTGAATTAAATCCCAGTTTGGTGTTTTCCAAATATTCAAGAAATTGTAAGAAAATGACATACTCTCCCCTTCCTTTGCTGCATACCTAGCAGGGGCCCTGTTAGACTTAGCATCCTTGGCTTGGTTTCCCCTAACTTTTTGCCTCCAGACCTTCTTTTTCCGCTTACTTTCTTTATGCTGGCATTAGGATTCTGTGCATCTCACCACTGCTAACCAGTGCTCAAGTGCTTGGACTCTTTCCCAAACACGGTAGCAACGGCTTACACCTAGTTATCATATTTAGTGTATTTATAAGTCCCTAGTAGACTGCACCACATGCACCCAGAACCTGTAAATTGAATGCTACTAGTGGGCCTGCAGCCCTGATTGTTCGACTCACTTACGTAGCCCTTTAGACATGTCCCAGGCCTGCCACTGCAGAGCCAGTGTGTGCAATTTTAAACTGCTATGTTGACCTGGCAAAGGCAACCTTTTCTCACGCCCAAAACCTTCCTTTTTGGTTCATACAAGTCTCCCCTAAGGTAGAATTAGAAAGCCCCAAAAGTTGGCCATGTATTTTTACATGTCCTGGTAGTGAAACACTCTTAAATGTGTTCTACTGCAAGGACTATCTCTCCCATAGAATAGCATTGACATTACTTTATTACAACTCATAAGTGTAATTTCTAAATGGGAAGAAATATCCCCCCACCCCAAGTTTAGTGTTCTTGGAATCATAATTTGAAATCTTAACTTAGTTTAAATTGACATTTTGAAAATGCCTTTTTCTTTCTTTAGCCATTTGGTGCCTACTGCCTGGCACAACCAGATGTCCCCAGTTGGTGCTTCTTGCTTCTAAGCACTGATTAACAGTTTATTCTTTAACAATTCCTAACTCAAGTTCTACTTATTGGATTTTTGTCATTTTGGTCCTGTTTTATTTATTAAGATGAGTTCTATTTTTCTAACCTGTTGTGGGATCCTTTGTGTGGTGTTTTCATTGTTTTATTTTTTGAAGTGTTGATCACATACTTTATACATTGCCTTCAAGTTAAGCCTGACTGCTTTGTGCCAAGCTACCAGAGAGTGAGTATGGGTTAACTTGGTGTTTGCTTGTGCCTTACCCTCACAAGAATTATGGTTGCTGCTCGACCAGGGTTCACACCCCAATCAACTAACCACCTAATTTCTCACATATCTCCCTCATGGTTCATTATTCATCTAGGTATGGAGAGTGAATGGAGAGATAAAAAATAAATGTGAAATACAGAAAAGAATAAAGAGAATGGGAAGACTGTGTAGATGCAGGCAGTGTGGGCAATAGTAAAAGGGCTGTAGATATGAATGGGATAAGTTTAAGTAGGGCGGGGTTATATTTTATAAAGTGCAACATTCACCTAAATTATTATCTTAGGGCTAAAATAGAAAAGCAAAATCTTTATCAGGCCGAATGCCACAAATCATAATGAGCAGGAACAAGAATTGGAGAGGCTTGAGGAAGAGCAATGCCCTAAATGTCTTTCTAAGTCTGCATAAACCTGCTTCTTGAAACATCTACAAGAGTAAAACATTCTCTTTGGTCGCTGCAGGCACAAAAAACTACCACCACCTATTTTGGGATCTAAAGAAGGAGATAGCGAATAGAGCTTAGCAAATAAGTTGGATTTTAGTACTGATAGTGATGGCAAAAAGGTAGAAGGCAGAAGCATAGACTGACCTAAATAAGGATTCAGATATAATGCACTATTTATCTGGATCCAGTGCAAACTAGCTAATGCTGAGGAGATGTGATCCCTCATCTTTAAACTCAAAGCTATCCTGATAGAATACTTTTGGATAAACTTAGATTTGCGGGCAGTTAACAGGAGGAGTAAGGATATACTGAATTAAAATAATCTGTACAAAAATGAATACATCAAAATCTGTACCTTGTGTGAAAAGGAAAATAAGTGCAAGTTGTATTTCAGTGTAGGGAGATGGAAATAGCCATCACTGAATGAGGCCATGACTTCATCTGTAATGGTCAGCACTGAATGGATTTTAATTCTTAGATTTTTTACATAGGCAACCATGATGGATTTAGAACCTATGAAGGAAGGGTCAAGAGGCAGTTGGCACGTTGGAGACGGTCTAGCAGGGCAAAACATCTTCTTGTCTAGCCTCCATTTAAATTGAGATGTCTAAAGCTCACCCGGCTCTTGACCATGGAATCTCAATCAAACAGTTGCGCAGCAACACTGTTGATTTATCCCGAGTTTTCATATTAATTTGGGTGTTCTTTGCATATGCATAGAGAAAAAGCTCTAAGACAAAAACCTAATAAGTCAAGGGTATCATAGAGACACTAAAATGAAAAATCGGCAACAAAGATTCCTGCTCCAAACCCCAAGATAGCTTTCCACCTGACGGGATTAACGGGCCAAGTATCACTTGCTACGTTCTGTCCACCAAAAGCCTGGAAAACCATGACAGGGCTGTGGCACGATGTATACAGCCTTATTACTATGGCAACCTCTGTGACTCCCGAAATATAGAGTTTTCAAACACAAAAATGCTTTTCTAAATGTGCAAAAGTCATTTCACAAATCAGAAACCTTTTCCCACTGGTAAAGGGATATTTGGGCAACTTTCCAAATTCCAAATAGGAGGGGCCTGAAAGGGGTGTCCCCCTCTTCTTTGTGATTCATACCGACAAAGATATGTATCAATTGCTTTTGAATGCAACTGCAGCGACTACTGCTAAGTTACCAACCCAAAGCTTTAATCATAGTGGGAGACTCACTGGCTGCCCAACGACCACTACCTGCTCCCATCGATGCCTTCCCAAATGGGAAACATTCTCTTTTCAAAAGTAGCACCTGCTCCTTTAACAGACAAAGCGTGCTTAAAACATTCTGGTTTCAGAAAGCAAATGTAATATGGCGGTCTGATGTACCTTTCAAGCCTCCATCCCTCCAATGGCATTTCATTACATGGGGTCGCAAACTGCAACCTGCCTAATTAATATTCATTGGACAGGTCATTTTGCAACCTGCGAACAGAAAAGTTGGGACGCGGTCCATTAGTACATAGATTGCTACTCAAATTTCATTCCCATTCACAAACCAGTCACTGTGCAGATTTCACATACCTGGTTTGCAAATGGGAATGACACATCAGGCCTTATCTCTTGAACGCCCAGGTCTCCATGCTTGCCCAGCAAATGCTAACAAGAGGTACAATAAAATCAAGGTGGCCAGGAGACTGTTTGCCGCACAGTGGCACAAGTCATTCATGCTGCAATCAATTCAGTCCTCTATCCAGGACGGATGACCATTTGTGAAAAGTGTGAGAGTTGACTGAATTCTTCGTACTCAGACACTTAAAACAAGACTGCTTTTTGCAAACATTTGGCTAGATAAGGCAGCTGAGAAGTGGCATGATAATTGTCCTCGTGGTGAAAATCTAAAGAACTCTTCTTTAATAGCGGAATAAAGTAGGCGAACATTAAAATCTTGTGTCCGAGGTTAAGAAAACATTTAAACAGCTCTAGAATGAGCTTAAAGTGATAACCCCTTGTGGACCCTAGGAAGAAGGTCTTCTGGTGAACCTAAGGATTTACTATTACAAACTAGTGTGGCAAAATTCTCCTCCTTGAGAGGTGAAGGCCGAATTAGCGATATGGAGGAAAGTAAGAGGAAAAAGTGAAGAAAGCCGTCCAGATAACACAATGAACAACAATGAATAACAGGTGTGAAATGAAAGATCTACTGGGAAGAATGAAGACAAAGGGTAGGAACTGAGGGGTAACAAAGGCCCCCACAGTCCCTGCGGTGCAGTGGGTGAGCCCCAAGGGGTCCCCTCAGCAAGGCAACCTGGCATGAGAGCTCCTCAGTGAGTCCGGAGGGGGCCACTTCATGTACTTTGCAGGGGGGGGGGTAAGTTTTGTTATGCCAGTGGGTAGAAAGAAACAGAAGAAGCACAAAAACATACAGAGAAGAACAGAAATAGAAGTGAGACGCTAGAGAGATACAGATAGTAAGGAAAAGTGAGGATATCACCAATGGCAAGGGACAATAGAAAAGTAAAGAGGAGAGAAAGTAGAGATGAATTGAGATATACAAGTAAAAAGCAGAAGGAAGGAAATGGTGATAAACAACAGAAGAAAAAGGTAGAGAAGAGAATGGTAACAGGGGAAGAAGAGCAGAATGAAATAGGGTACAACCAGTGAGGGTAACAGTTAGAAATCGGGGGAATATTTCGGAAGAGAGAGAAGAGAGTAAAAACATACAAGAAAAGATATTGAGTCAGTAAATAAATGTAAGAAGGGACCAAACGCATAGAGATGCAGGGAAGTTGATAGGGGTACAGTAGCTTTATACCGCTGGATGCAGAGATGCAAGGGATTATGGGGGAAGCTAGAAAATAATAAAGAGGGAAGAAACTGAAAGGACATTAAACAGGACTAAAGTGATGCAGGAGAGGGATGAACAGTAACTCACAGAATGGAAATATCAATGGTGAATGGAGAGGGGTGGTGTGGGAAATAGAGAGACACTGGTGGGAATGGGCGAGCGTGAAAGGCAGAAATTTGTGATATAAATAGGAAGAGAGATGATTATAGAGTACAAATATACAAGGAAAGACTTAAACATAAAGGACAGTGACTAACATAAATGAAGAAATAGGAGGGTCAGAGTGAAAAGGACAAGAGAGATGCAGTATGAAAAGGAGAGAGGAGACCATGGTAGATGTAAATATCAGTGGAGACTAGAGAAAGGGATGTGGAGGAGAGTGAAAGGTAATATGTAGCTTGTATGGTGGAAAGGGAAGTGGGAGAGAGAGAAAATATTCAGTGATTGAAGCAGGGGCATGCAGGCATGCAGGCGAGAGGAGAAATAGCGGAGCAGGAGCACAGCTATCAGTCAGGGGCATAACAGAGGCCCCTGCAGCCCCCACGGTGTAGGTGATCCCCAGGTTTACCCATACTGGGGGGGGGGGGGGGCCCTAGCCCCCACTGATTTGAGTGTTACAGCCCCCTTCAGCATGTCTTGCAGGGGGAGTCCTCACTTTCTGTTATGCCACTGCTATTAGTGTAGTATATGCAATGGTGCTCAGTGGTGTGCGGAGTCTGTTGCACCCCAATTTTGGCTGTTTGTGATTCATTATCAAGCCAATAGGGTGAGGGACTTTGGGGCATATTTATACTCTGTGATGCACTTGTGTCAATTTTTTTACAAAATGCGGCACAAACTTAACTCCATATTTATATGTTGATGCTAGACATGTCTAGCATCAAAATATTGGAGTTTGCACCATTTTTTGAAAGCGTGAACCTATCTGGTGTCAATGAGATTCAAGGTAGGTATTCCCATCCAAAAAATGGCGGTATCCCCGTAGCACCATATTTATCTCCCACGTGCAAAATGATGCACGGATGGGATGCTGCTGCAAATAATGGCGCTAAGCTTGCTTAGCACCATTATTTAACACCTGGGTCAGACCGGGCGTTAGGGGACCTGTAGATCCATTTCCATGTTCAAACACCATGGAATGGGCCCACAGGTGCCCACCCCAAGCCCCAGAACACCTCTACCCATATCAGAGGTGACACCAGAGGATGGGGGACCCCATTCCAGGTAAGTAGGTTAGGTATTTTTTGTTTTTAATGCCATTGGGGGCCCTAACATGGGGACCCCTGCATGGCACTAGGGTGCAATGGCCATGCCCAGGGGACCTTGGTGGTGGTGGGCATGACTCCTGTCTTTTCTAAGTCAGGAGTCATATTTTGGGATAGTTGTGCATCTGAAAATGATGCAAGGTTGGGTAGAGGCCTTTTTGCTGCTAACCAGCCTTGTGTCATTTTCAGACGCACAACCTCCTATTCCTATACTGTCACCCCCACCCGGCTAGCGTCATTGTTTTTTTACGATAGCCCAAGCTTAGCACCAGTTTGCGCCATGCCTTACATACAGCACCCGGCTGGCACCGTGTAATGGCACAAGCCAGCGCTAATCTTTTTGCTGCAAAACTGTGTTAGCACAGTTTTGTGGCAAAAAGTATAAATATGGGCCTTGGTGCCTCATTTACTAGGTCCTACCGGCACACTGCGCCACCAGAGCATCTTTTTTTTTTTTACGCTCCAGTGGCGCTGTGTGCCAGACAATATTTACAAGGCCAGGCAAAGTCACCTTCCGTGGCTTTCATGGCCTTGTAAATATGGGCCCCTTTCACTCATTAACACTGCATGAAAGGGGTGTTCTATGGGTTTTGCTGCAGGTGTTCCTACACAACACCCATGGAACCCGAAGGAATCTGCCGCACTCCCAGATTTACTAGTCTGGGAATGTGTCAGATTCCTACACCAGATCAGTGAAGCAGCGGGTGAGAAATATCCTTATTTCACCCGTTTCTTCCTCTTGATTCTTTTGCGCACGAAGGCGCCCCTTCCTGCCCACAAACCATCATCCCCACAACCAGGCATCCTTGCAGTATGGTGCAAGGGTGCCTGTGTTGGCACTAGGCAGCAATTTGTGCACCAGCACAGGGGGAAAGGACAGAAATGCACTGTATCTTATAGATATGGCAGATTTACGTTTTTTCCCCAGTGGCGCAGGGCACTTGCTGCACCGCCCTGTGCCATGGGGCTTGTAAATAAGCCCCTTGGTCTCCTAACTCACATTATGGGCCTTGGAAGCCTTGCTACATCACTGTTGGATGTTCTCACTTGCTGCCCTAAAGCTGTTGTTTAGTCTGGTCGTTCATTTGGAGCAATGCATTTCTTCACTAACTGCACCAGTGAAAGTTCAGATTTTTGAAGTTTCACTCTGAAATAAGGTTTACAAAGAACTTCTATTGACAGCACATACTTAAGGGATCAGGGTAATAGTAAGCAACCCTGACACTGACAGCAAGAAAATAATAGAGAGGCTGGGTTATGAACAGTGCAGCACAGGCTTGACGAGAAGTCTAAAATCCCATACAAGAATGAAATGGAATCTAATAAAATATTATCAAATTTAGTTTACAATGGGATGTGTCTGCAGTGGCAAAAAATTGTTTAAACAGTGTAACAGAAGTATGTACCCGAATGTATTTGCATTCAAACTCTGGCCAGTTTCATAAAAATGCATTGGACCTTTTCCAATTAAGGGTCTTCAAGGGGCGTGGATTATTTTGAGATAATTGTGTTTTAGATGATTAAATTGTATGTTTACAACGATATCTGCAGAATACATATTTGGTTTTGCAAAATCGTCAGCCTTTTTAGTTTATGTAATTGTAAATTTCCGAACTCTGCAGATCTGTTACTTTTTACCGTTCAATAAACATTTAATATGAAACTATTTCATTTTCTTTCTTATTCAAAACATGAATATGGGAATTGTTGTTTTGAATCCTTCGTGCATTTTTGGTTGTTCTCTTTCCTCAGCATGCAGCTGATTGCTGATAATGAGGCTGTGGAGGTGGTCCACTGTCATCTGGAAACATTAGAACATCCAAGTGATTGAAAGCTGAGTGGTGCAACTTTTCCACCGCTTCCGTGGTGCGGTGTCGGTTGCCTGCCTCACATATTAAATAGTCAGCACGACATACAAATCTAGTTTTCTCTCAAAATAGGCAACTCACTTAAGACTAAGCCGAACACTTCTATATATGACCTTTAAAAACCTGTTAGGAAGGTGAGAGGTAAGGATTTACTCTCCACTTGGTGATTGATGCACTTTTCGCCACTGTAAAGCAACAGCTATAGTCTGTAGTCGAAAGCCTATTTATAATCCTCTTTAGCAGAGCTTGGCATACAGATACAATTCTTTTCTTTGTGAAAAATAGTCTGGCTCTGCAGCAGTGTGATATGTTTAAGGAACACAACCTGATGCCCTGCGGCTTGGCTGCCAGAGACACTAAAAGACTGTCAATAATTGCATCTGTATTTGCCGGACCTTTGTTAATATTAAATCCTGATAGCATCTTTCTAATGCAGGTGTCTGTAAGGATTAGATCTTTTTTTTTCGCTTTCAGGCAATATTGGCAGTGGGGCGGTGGGATCTGCAGGTCAAGCGATTGTCTTCCACATTCTGCTTAGAAACTGAGCAATGCTCGGAATAGAATACTTTGATAAAACGTGCCTTACAGCCTTAAGATTTTTCTTCGTTAATATTTTATAACTA
The DNA here is from genome assembly GCF_031143425.1 of Pleurodeles waltl. Classification (NCBI taxonomy): domain Eukaryota; kingdom Metazoa; phylum Chordata; class Amphibia; order Caudata; family Salamandridae; genus Pleurodeles; species Pleurodeles waltl. The sequence goes on from NC_090451.1 coordinate 440,906,846, forward strand.
TTTCGTCTTTTTACTCTTTTTTGGCAGCGGACAGTCCGTTCAAACACCAGTGTGTTGGAAAAGGTCATAAAATAACATTTTGTGAGTCTCTTGTACATACTTAATATTTGGTAAAGCGGCTGTGGATTTTTTATTAGATGTGACTTCTTTTAAAAGATTTGGGGACTGATTTAAGGAAAGTGGCTCTGCACTTTCCTTGTGCGCCATAGCGCCCTCCTACTGCCACCATGTGTGCGCCATATTTAAAATGCGGTGCACCAAGGCGTAGGGTATGGGGCAATATTCATGTCAAGTCATTATTTTTGAAGCTATGGATGTACTCTGCAGGAGTAGCTCTAATGCGCTACTCCTGCAGAGTACATGGGGGCCCATTGTATTCAATGGCATGCCCCCTTTTAATGCCTGCTCTGAGCAAGCATTAAAAGTACCAAAAAAGGCAATTTTTCTGGCCCCCCCTAATGGGGGAACAACCCCTTTGCATACATTTTGCAACATCAAATCAAATCAAATCAAATCATTAACATTTATAAAGCGCGCTACTCACCTGTGCGGGTCTCAAGACGCTAGGGGAAAGGGGGGGGTTACTGCTGCTCGAAAAGCCAGGTTTTTAGGAGTCTCCGGAATGCGGAGTGGTCCTGGGTGGTCCTGAGGCTAGTGGGGAGGGAGTTCCAGGTCTTGGCTGCCAGGAAGGAGAAGGACCTCCCACCCGCCGTGGAGCGGCGGATGCGAGGGACGGCAGCGAGCGCGAGGCCAGAGGAACGGAGGAGACGGGTGGGGGCATAGAAGCTGTGGCGACGGTTGAGGTATTCTGGTCCCTTGTTGTGGAGGGCTTTGTGTGCTAAAACACATTTGCATAGCCAATAGCTCTCAAGCAGGTGGTAACTACTGGCTTTGGCAATGTTTGTTTCCTGAAGGAGTGAATAATTGAGGTGAGGCTGAAAAGAGTGAGGACAAACTCCTAACAGCAAGGAAACTTTGGATCTGTGAGCACATTGAGAATTCCCTGGATATGAATTGCTCTGAGAAAATGCAGATTCTTTTTTTATCCCCCAGAGAGAATTTCATGGGTCAGCTGATTTAAGGCCTGAGACCCTATCCCAAGTTGATTATTTAAACAGGAATGTGTTACCCTAATGTTTATGTGGACTACAGGTACCAAACCCATGATTTGCATTGCAAAAAATAAACAAAACTCCACTCTACCATCATACTCTTCTAAATGGAAGACTAGGTTTGGTCTTGTTCTGACAAAAGAACATGAACTGTTGGGAAAACCACTTCTACACCTAAACCCCGACTGCTGCCATCCATTGCTAAAATTTTGGATCGACTTATAAGAATAGAGTCCTCTGTTCCAGTGTGATGGATCCCTACACCATCTCTAGTGATCACACATTTTCTGTGTCATTTGGAAGAGTGTCCCATAATACTCTGAAGAAGAAGACTAATGTTGGATAATGTGTAGAACAACTTTTACTAAATGTAGGCATACCCAAGAAATAATAAGCAGGGTTGCTGCCTGAAAAGAAAAGAATAGAAACTATACAAAAAGCTGTTGTTCCTTTTTATTATAAAAAAGAAAAAACCTCTCAGGATTCTCTTAATCTCACAATAGTCCCCTGTATTTGTAATCATTTCTTTGCTTAAGCTTCCCTTTTCTGTAAAAGGTGATGTACAGGATTAACCAAGTTTCACCAGTTTAAGATTCCAAGACGCCCTCTGGCAGAATCTTTTCTAAAGCATACTCATATTTTCAATAATCTGGAAGGAGCTGGGACTTGGAAACCCATCTTATGTGCCCCAGCCTTACTCTCCTGCCCTACGTGGCAACTGTAGGAAGCTGGCCTGGTTTGTTGTGGGTACCTAAGGTACTTACACCTTATACCATGTCCATTTATCCTTTATTAGTGAAATGTAGGCAGTGTTTTAGCAGCTTAGGCTGTCTATGGGTCGCTGTAGCAGAGCAGCCAAGGCTGAAGTAGGAGACATGCAAAGCTCTTGCAATATTATTATAGTCACACAGTACTTATACACAATAAAAGACAATACTCAGTGCTACCAAAAATAAAGGTTCTTTATTTAAGTGACTCAAAACCAGGAAAGTAAACAGTCATAGAATGGTGCAAACAGTAAAAAACACAATAGATTGCAATGGGCCTAGAGGCAACACAATCCCTATACTAAAATAGTGGAATGCGAAAGTCGGATTCCCCCCCTAGGCAAGTGTAGTGTGTAGAGGGCCGCTGGGAGTGTAAGAAAACACCAAAGGTAAGTAAAGTACCCCACTCCAGAGCCCAGGAAAACAGTAGTAAAGTACAGCAAGTTTCCTCAGAACACAATACAAGTCGTGATGAAGGATTATGCAAGAATTAAGCAAGACTGCAAGCAACCAACAATAGATTCCTGGACCTGTGGAGAGAGGAGACCAAGTCCAGAAGTTGATGAAGAGCCCTTGCTTTTACTGCCAGTCCTGCATTGTCCTGTGCTTCTCCAAATCTTGTTTGGTCAATTGTTTACTATTGTTTTGTTTTAATGATTTCCTCTGTACTGTGGTACCAGAGAAATCATTCTTTTTTTATTGGTTTCATCATAACTGCTGCAGCAAAGAAATCATCAAAAGAAGGTTGCTCAAGCTCCATGGCACTGGGACCTGGTGCCATGACACTTATGCTCAGAATTGCCACAGTGCAATATGCATAAACGTTAATGAAAGGAAATTGATTTACAGATTCTCACATACTCCTCTTTCTCTGAAGTCTGACAGAGTAGATCCAGTTGTTTTAAGTGCTGGGTAAATCCAGAATTTCAACAAGAACAATCTATTTACCCTTACCTGTGGCTATGTGGAATGGTAGATGGAGATTGAAAAACCCATGGAAGTTTCTAGACAGGTCCCACCTTTCTGTTTTTCAAGATTGATACTTCTAGAAGTCTTATGACATCTAGGTGCAGCCTTCACTCTACATTGTGCCAGTTTCTTCGAGCATTCTTCCTGGAGCCAGCATTTTCATTTCTGGCTGTGAGAGCTATCACTGTGCACAAGGGCTGTATCAGTAATACAACTTGAAAATGGGCAATTGAAAGGGAACCACTGCAAATCAGGTGTAGGACATTAGACCAGCCTCCCCTGCCCAGAAAATAAACATAAAAATAGGCCCCTAAACATGACACTTTATTTCGGCTTCAGTCAGGTTTATTGTCCAAAGAAGAGAACTCTCCAAAGAATACTACTATGAGATTAGGAACAGGGTAAAAATGTTGGCCCATCTCCCAGAGGTGACAAACATAATTTGAAGTTTACACAACTTGCTGGAGAAGCAGAGGGTCCACCTAGAACCAAAAAGGCTGCCTGCTCAGTGAGGAAAGGACTGTGACTGACCCTTTAGGAAGGTTAAGCTATTCAGGAGAAGGAGCTGAGCTGTGTTCCCGGCATACAGAGCACTGACAAGGAGTTAATTACCATCAGAAACACAACTAGTACTGACCAAGACATGAAAGGTCACCTACACACCAGCATGAAGAAAACGGGCAACTTAAACCAGCATAGTTCTGTTTAGCCTTCCTGAATTGTATCAGAAAGGACTAGTGCTGCATTACCTAGAGGACAGCCTGACCTCATATCAAGGAGGTCACAACTGCCCAGGACAACCTGCCTGTCGACAAGTTTTGCCACACTGTTCATCTGAGTGCCTCTAGAGAGGTGTGAGGTCGCCTCCTGTGGTCTTATGGCACGAGGACACTGCTAGCACAAACCCAGCAAATGCACTGCTATAACTGCCACAGTCTACCGTGAAGAAAACACAGGGCCTGAAAACAAAACACTGAGGCCCATATTTATACTCCTTTTGCGCCAGATTGGAGTCATTTATTTTGACCAAATGTGGCGCAAAGCTAACACCATATTTATACTTTGATGCTAGACCCGTCTAACGTCAAAATATCCCAGTGTGCATCATTTTATGGATGCGTGAAACCGCCTTGCGTCAATGAGATAGAAGGTAGGCATTCCCGTCTAAAAAATGACCTAAACACCCGTGCGCCATATTTATCCAACCATGCAAAAATGGTGCACGGCTGGGAGGCGGAGCCGTAAAATGACGCAAATCCCAATTTGCACCAAAATTTAACGTCTGGGTCAGGGCAGGCGTTAAAATGGGGCAAACACACCAGTACTTAAGGAAAACTCACAGAAGCAACATCAGAGCTCACAAAGGAAGACATGGAGGTGCTATTCATCCAGCATGCACGAAGACGCAGAGCACAGGAGCAACAGCAGCAGCTTCTACCACACCAACTGGTACATCAAAGGCAACGCAGAAGGCAGGAGAGGATATTCAGAACCAGTATAACCCTTCAGGGCCTCCAGGAACATGACATCATCCAAAGGTACAGACTAAACTGGCAAGCCATACAGCAGCTGCTGTGCCACATTGAGCCACAGTTGGCCCCCAGCTTGCACACACCCCACATCATTCCACCAGAGACCAAGCTGTTAGCTATTCTGTACATGTTGGCAAGTGGCTCTTTTCAAACCACTGCCCTCATTCTCTGCCTTCCTTCCCAAGGTACTTGATGCCGTCATCGCCCTCACACCCCGCCACATCAGCTTCCCCAACACACAGCAGAAGCAAGAGGAGACCAAACAGGAGTTCTATCAAACCAATGGCTTCCTGCACGTGCTTGGTGCCATTGACTAAACACATGTATGGATTGTGCCACCTGCTGCAATGGAGCATCTATACCGCAACAGGAAGCACACACACTCTGTCAATGTACGGGACATTGCGGATCACCGTGGATTGATCACCAACATCGTGGCAAAGTATCCTGGGAGTGTACATGATTCATTCATCTTCCGCCACTTCACCATCAATCAGCACTTCCAGGATGGACGATATGCCAATGGCCTACTTGTCGGTAAGTACAAAAACCTAGGAATTTACACACAGCACAGCAACCCTGTAGGACACACAACATATACATTGACACATGGCCAGGAAGACACTGAGGTTGTGACACTGGTAGTCATGTTTGATATCCTGACCCAATGGGATACACACCTATGGAAAATTACAGATGCAAATAACAAGAGATGCCACTCCAGAGCCACACAGTGACAATGACATGGCCTTAACTGGCAGTACAACTTTGAAGATGAATCTTCCAATATCACATCAATAACACTCAATCACTCACACTTCCAAGCAATACGTACTGTGTAAGGGGTGTGTAATGTGTTTTGCTGCAGGTCAAACACCATGAGACACATAGCTTGATAGATGATGCTGACTCTAATGAAGGTGCCATGGAATCATTGAGGCAGTACCAAGATCTCACATAACTCCTGGGGTGACATTGCCCGCTAGCAATAAGGAAGTGGACTGTGCTATGAAAACATGTGGATGTGACACTAATGCAAAGTGCACACTGCTACACGTACGGATTGAGACAATTCCCCATGTACATAACAGATGTACAGGCTGATGAACCTTCTGACACTAAAACATTTACCCTCACAACCAAGTTAGCAGGCTTACCAGGAGCAAGTTCAGTAGTGTAGGTACATGTTTGCACATGAGCCAACTCAGTGAGGGCACAAAAATAGGTTTGCCTACAACTTGTCACACATGGGATAGTTGTACATTGCCAATTGTGAACACTGCAGTGCTGCCAACTTATGAAGATGTGTTGTGCATTGTCACCTAGCCAAATCATAGAGCCTCACTGTTGCATTTCACATGCAATTACATATGTCTAATTGGATTGGATGTGCAGCCCATGTAGTGCAACAGTGTTACCACCATAGAGGATTTGATTGTGTGTGTGGAAGTATTATGTCACCTCCAGTGAAGGCACACAGACACTTCTTTCACATTACATAACAAATGGGAGATACACACTGAACAGCAAGTTTTGAAATATACCACTGATATCAGGTCAATCAGCCAAACACCAGTTTTGATAGTTAAACAACCCAATGCAGAAAGAACATCACAGAAGCCTAGGATCCCACACAATACCACACACACTGATGAGTTACAGATGACACAAGATAACAACTGCCTCTATGGACCAGATTTACAAATGCCTGAAGAGAAGGTAGAAGAGGATGCTGTCTGTGAAAATGAGAGGGAACATCCAAACAGTGCTGCAGGATTGCGTCGCAGATCCTTCTTCTAGATAAACTTCTTCTAACTATAGTCACCATCACCACTTTGTTATCAAATGTCATTAAACACCTAACTACATCACTCAATCATGCTCTGGGTAATGTTTTATGCATCACATGAATCATAATCAGAGTTTAGCCTCATGGAGCATTGCAGAAATATAGATTAGGATACTGAAAAAAGCCACATCACATTTGATGGGTAGGTATGTACAGCCAACATCACACACAGTGTAAATGACATCTATCCTGTCTATTTCACATGTGAAGGGCAATTTCAAAGGACAACAGCTATGAGACATATCTATGTTGCCAACATGGTCAATTGCAGCAAATGACACACAACTAAGACACGATCAATCATAAGGAAAAAAGTTTCTCATAAATGAGGCAGTGAAGGTGCTATTGCATTGTTAACAGGAATGTATGACCAGACCCTTGACAGCAGTAAGTGTGACATCAGCTATCTCTGCAAGGAGCATGTTTGACAAGAAGTCCATCTAAGCTGAAAATGGATGGCACGAGTGTCCCCGGTATGACAAGCATTGCTCACAAGACATGCCCTGCGCAGTCCATCCCAGGTAATAGGTACTGCCACTGCCATGTTTTAAGTCTCTCCCCACCCTTCTCTAGGGGGCCCTGTAAATGGGCTATCTGTACCCTGAGAATCTTCAGTTACACACACCCAGACTCCCATTCTGACTCCTGTGTGCTTCCCACTTCAGTAAGGAATGCCATAGTCATTGTTCATCAGTCTGCATGGACTCCAGGTCAAATAATGCACTGCCTGGTAGTTGGTAAGCCCTGTAATCAGCTGTCCATTGCTTCCCATGAGAAAAGTCCACTTGGCCCTTTGAACTTGATTCTCAACGCCAGGACTTTTGAGAGACTGAAGCTGCACACGCCTGTGAGCACTACCATGCAGACCAGCGATTTGAACCTGCTCTGCCCTTGCTGCTGCCTGGAACTGCTTAGAAATTGCCATTTTCAGTATTTCCTTGTTGTGCATTGGCGTACAAATCACTTGTGTACCAGAGCCCTTGGGTGATAGTGTAACGTTGCAGACCACAGCACAAACTGTTTTTAGTTCCCGCAGGGTTGTACCAGCTTTTCCCAGTCAGAGTCTGCTCATTGTGTATTTGCCTTGTTCATGTTTGTTCCTCACAGAACCATGCATCCTGTTAGCCAGACTGGTTCCTGCCTTTGCGTGAACCATAGAGGTTCCCTGTGGCTACATTTGCCTCATAGTTGCTTTCCATGCCCTCTCTTTCCTCATGGGGTATTATGTCTAGTAGGTCTACAATTAATCCTGAAATAGATAGTATAGTTTAATTATTTTACTCATCATAATCAGTTCAGAGACATGTATTCAAATGGCCTTATCCAGCTCCCATCCCTTGTCTGGTTTTGCATGTATTCATAATTGCCAAACAGTGACAGTGTGTTATGGCTGTATGCATGGATTTGGTATGGTGCGTCCAGCACAACAAACAAGGCTTGCCAATGTATTTGTGAGGACAAAAGATGTTTGTGTCCTGACGGTCCAGACACAGATTCACTTCTGCTGCCACCTTTTGATGGTGCTTGCGTGGTGACTAGCTGTGAGATTAATTAGCACAGAGGCACAGATGTTCCCTGTTGCAGTGGGAATTTTCAAGACCACCCTGTGTAAACATGTTGTGATGAAAGCTGCCTGTTACCTATTACTCAACCATAAAGTTTTTGAGCAAACCAAGGTTGCCCTGTAGTCAGCCTTATCAAAGTTCTGCAGTGCCATAGATGGACTATCACCCTGGGTGTCGTTAGTTGATCTTTGACTTTAGGTCAAATCTGCTTTGAAGGATACTCTGTTAATTGAGGGAATGGCTCCACAGACTCATGACTAGACCTGCACGTAACTGTGACAACATGGAGGCCAATACTGACACAGGGTACACATGGCCACACTGGACACCTTTGTGCAATGAACTACTGGAAATATGTGAACACATGCAGCATGTTCTACTGGTCCTCCACAGCCACAGGAGAAACATGAGTCATGTACCTGACTCAAACTGGGGTGTACAAAAACATTTTTGGATTGGATTTGAGACTCTGGCCCTCATTACAACATTGGCGGTAAAAGCCGCTTACCGCCGTGCAGAAGACCGCCAACACACAGTCGCGGCAGCGGAATTCCACCACAGTCATTATGACCCACTGCTCAGAATCTGCCAAAATTGAGACACCCACACAAGTCCGCCACACCAAAGGTCAGTGATAAACTGGCGAAAACAAAACCTCCACCGTCATGCCAACAGAAATACGCCCACACTATCACGACCCACAAATCCACACAGCGGTCTTTCAACCGGGGTATTCCATTGGCGGTACACACCGCCTCGCTCAAAATACACACACATTTACAAAACACTGCCACATTGGACAATTCCAAATACACACACCTGATACACATACACCACTCCCACACACCCATTACAATATAAAACACAGACCCACATCACCCACAAACCCCTACGACCAAAATAGCGAAAGAAGGCCAGAGAGAGTCACTATAAACTACTGCCAAGCATCCACAGGCACACAATACCATCACCCACATAACTTCCACGCACCTCACACAACACACCACTAAATATCACCCCACTTATCACTACACAAACCACCCCACACATCACCCACACCACCCCATGGCACGGCAAAGACACCCAGGTTCTCTGAGGAGGAGCTAAGGGTCATGGTGGAGGAAATCGTCCGGGTAGAGCCACAGCTATTCGGATCACAGGTGCAGCACACCTCCATAGCTAGGAAGATGGAGCTATGGCGAATAATAGTGGACAGGGTCAACGCAGTGGGACAGCACCCAAGAAATAGGGATGATATCAGGAAGAGGTGGAATGACCTACGGGGGAAGGTGTGTTCCGTGGTCTCCAGACACCACCTTGCGGTTCAGCAGACTGGCGGCGGACCCCCACCTCCTCCCCCACAACTAACAACATGGGAGGAGCAAGTCTTGGCGATTCTGCATCCTGAGGGCCTCGCAGGAGTAGATGGAGGAATGCACTCTGGTAAGTAGAACTTTAACTACGATATCCCCCACCCTACCTGCATGCCATCACATACCCCCACCCTCACCCTCACCTCCATCACTCCAACTCCTCACAAATGTCCCAATATCACATACCACACAACCCAACACCAAGCCCTGCATGCAACAACAAAGCATGGACACCCATCACCAAAGCATGGCCACTGCACATACCCATACACCCCCCTAAACCACCATCACACAAGGTCCCACACAGGAATGCAAGCACTGGGGTACACGGTCACCCACCCATTGCACACCATGGCACACACAGATGCAATAAACATACTTTTATACCCCTGCAGGACCCCTACCCAACGTCACTGGACAGGAGGGTCCACACATGTCCACACCACCAACATAAGAAGCCCACAGTGATGACAGCAGCTCTGTCCAACTGGATCTAGATGACCAGCCTGGCCCATCTGGGACCTCGGGGCGGTCGGTTCCCCTGACACAGTCACAGGCCACCACAGAGCTTCCCCCTCTGAAAACACCAGCACAGCACCCTGTAGGAGGCTGGCCTGGTGTGTAGTGGTACCAAGGGGTACTTACACTCTGCACCAGGTCCAGTTATCCCTTATTAGTGTAGAAGAGGTGTCTAGCAGCTTAGACTGATAGAAAAGGGTAGCTTAGCAGAGCAGCTTAGGCTGAACTAGGAGACGTGTAAAGCTCCTACTATACCACTGGTGTCATATGCACAATATCAAAAGAAAACACAATACACAGATATACTAAAAATAAAGGTACTTTATTTTTATGACAATATGCCAAAAGTATCTCAGTGAGTACCCTCAGTATGAGGATAGCAAATATACACAAGATATATGTACACAATACCAAAATTATGCAGTAATAGCAATGAAAAGCAATGCAAGCAATGTACAGTCACAATAGATTGCAATGAGAGCACATAGGTATAGGGGCAACACAAACCATATACTCCAAAAGTGGAATGCGAATAACGTATGGACCCCAAACCTATGTGACCTTGTAGAGGGTCGCTGGGACTGTAAGAAAACAGTGAGGGTTAGAAAAATAGCCCACCCCAAGACCCTGAAAAGTGGGTCGAAAGTGCACCTTAGTTCCCCAGAGAGCACAGAAGTCGTGATAGGGGAATTCTGCAAGGAAGACCAACACCAGCAATGCAACAACAATGGATTTCCAGACGAGAGAACCTGTGGAACAAGGGGACCAAGTCCAAGAGTCACACTCAAGTCGTGAGTGGACAGATGCCCAAGAAATGCCAGCTGAGGGTGCAAAGAAGCTGCCACCGGATGGTAGAAGCTGTGGATTCTGCAAGAATGAAGAGGACTAGGAACTTTCCCTTTGGAGGATGGATGACCCACGTCGTGAAGAAGCTTGTAGAGGTGTTTCCGTGCAGAAAGACCACAAACAAGCCTTGCTAGCTGCAAGGGTCATGGTTAGGATTTTTGGATGCTGCTGTGGCCCAGGAGGGACCAGGATGTCGCCAATTGCGTGAGGAGACAGAGGGGGCGCCCAGCAAGATAAGGAGCCCACTCAGAAGCAAGCAGCACCCGCAGAAGTGCCGGAACAGGCACTATGAAGAAGAGTGAACTGGAGCTCACCCGAAGTCACGAAAGAAGGTCCCACGACGCCAGAGGACAACTCAGGAGGTCTTGCACTGCAGGTTAGAGTGTCGGGGACCCAGGCTTGGCTGTGCACAAAGGAAATCCTGGAAGAGTGCACAGGAGCCAGAGCAGCTGCAAATCACGCGGTACCCAGCAATGCAGTCTGGCGTGGGGAGGCAAGGACTTACCTCCACCAAACTTGGTCTGAAGAGTCACTGGACTGTGGGAGTCACTTGGACAGAGTTGCTGAGTTCCAGGGACCACGCTCGTCGTGCTGAGAGGGGACCTAGAGGACCAGTGATGCAGTCTTTTGGTGCCTGCGGTTGCAGGGGGAAGATTCCGTCGACCCACTGGAGATTTCTTCGGAGCTTCTAGTGCAGAGAGGAGGCAGACTACCCCCACAGCATGCACCACCAGGTAAGCAGTCGAGAAGGCGGCTGGATCAGCGATACAAGGTTGCAGTAGTCGTCTTTGCTACTTTGATGCGGTTTTGCAGGCGTCCAGAGCAGTCAGCAGTCAATTCCTTGGCAGAATGTGAAGAGAGAGATGCAGAGGAACTCTGATGAGCTCTTGCATTCGTTATCGAAATAATTCCCCAAAGCAGAGACCCTAAATAGCCAGAAAAGGAGGTTTGGCTACTTAGGAAGGAGGATAGGCTAGCAACACAGGTAAGAGCCTATCAGAAGGAGTCTCTGACGTCACCTTCTGGCACTGGCCACTCAGAGCAGTCCAGTGTGCCAGCAGCACCTCTGTTTCCAAGATGGCAGAGGTCTGGAGCACACTGGAGGAGCCCTGGGCACCTCCCAGGGGAGGTGCAGGTCAGGGGAGTGGTCACTCCCCTTTCCTTTGTCCAGTTTCACGCCAGAGCAGGGCTGGGGGATCCCTGAACCGGTGTAGACTGGCTTATGCAGAGATGGGCACCATCTGTGCCAATCAAAGCATTTCCAGAGGCTGGGGAAGGCTACTCCTCCCCAGCCCTGACACCTTTTTCCAAAGGGAGAGGGTGTAACACCCTCTCTCAGAGGAAGTCTATTGTTCTTCCTTCCTGGGCCAAGCCTGGCTGGACCCCAGGAGGGCAGAAACCTGTCTGAGGGTTTGGCAGCAGCAGCAGCTGCAGTGAAACCCCGGGAAATGTAGTTTGGCAGTACCCGGGTCTGTGCTAGAGACTCGGGGGATCATGGAATTGTCTCCCCAATGCCAGAATGGCATTGGGGTGACAATTCCATGATCTTAGACATGTTACATGGCCATGTTCGGAGTTACCATTGTGACGCTGTACATAGGTAGTGACCTATGTACAGTGCACATGTGTAATGGTGTCCCCGCACTCACAAAGTCCAGGGAATTTGCCCTGAACAATGTGGGGGCACCTTGGCTAGTGCCAGGGTGCCCACACACTAAGTAACTTAGCACCCAACCTTTACCAGGTAAAGGTTAGACATATAGGTGACTTATAAGTTACTTAAGTGCAGTGGTAAATGGCTGTGAAATAACATGGACGTTATTTCACTCAGGCTGCAGTGGCAGGCCTGTGTAAGAATTGTCAGAGCTCCCTATGGGTGGCAAAAGAAATGCTGCAGCCCATAGGGATCTCCTGGAACCCCAATACCCTGGGTACCTCAGTACCATATACTAGGGAATTATAAGGGTGTTCCAGTATGCCAATGTAAATTGGTGAAATTGGTCACTAGCCTGGTAGTGACAATTTGTAAAGAGAGAGCATAACCACTGAGGTTCTGGTTAGCAGAGCCTCAGTGAGACAGTTAGGCATCACACAGGGAACACATACATATAGGTCACAAACCTATGAGCACCGGGGTCCTGACTAGCAGGGTCCCAGTGACACATAACAAACATACTGAAAACATAGGGTTTTTACTATGAGCACTGGGCCCTGGCTGGCAGGATCCCAGTGAGACAGTGAAAACACCTGCATATACTCACAAACAGGCCATAAGTGGGTGTAACAAGGCTAGAAAGAGGCTACTTTCTCACACACCCACCCAGCGGGCCCATACCTCTTCCCCCAGGACACATCAATCAGCAGTGTGTCCACCACTACAGGGAACCAAGGCTAACCCACCACCCCAACAACAACAGGGATTTGGGGGCAGTGGGCACACGGTACAGGGGACAGAGGCCCAGGAACACAGGGGAACTGGGAGGGCTACTGTGCGACAGGGGGAGGACAGGCCCAGGGAACCCACTCTCCACGAGGCCCTCTCCAACATCATGGGAGCCTACCACCATTCCCAGGAGACAATGGCAACGGTACTGGCCAAGTTTCAGGAGACCCAGCGGCTGCAGGAGGAACAGTATTTAGGCTTCAGGGAGGAACTCAGATCCATCAATTCAACAATGGGCACCATCGTAGGGGTGCTGAAGGAAGTACTCAACACCAGGAGGGACACCGTGGCACAACAAGGGGCCCCTGACACTAGCATGGATGATGAACTGGCCACCACCTCCGCCAGCGCTAGTGGACAGGAGGCACCGCCACAGGACTACCACACCAGTACCCCACCCCCTGCAGAGGGAGAACCACCCCGCAAACGGTCCCTGAGATCCAGGACAAAGACAAAGAACGATGCCAAGACCCCCGCCAAGAAATTAGACCACCCTGATTGTCATCCTTCTGTCCCACCTTGTCACCCTGTCCATTCTCAAACTGCCCCAGCTCCACTTCCGATGCCCATTTGGGCAATGCACCTGTGAGACTAATAGACTGGACCCTGCCATGGACATTCCTCCACCATCTCCCCTTACCATTTTACAGCACCCTCCAATATTGAGCACTTAAATAAACACCCTTAAAGAACAAAACAATCTGGAGTCTGTCTGTGATTTCGAAATAGTGTATTAGCAATTACAGTGTCAAAATGCTCTTTCAATTGTAATGTCATCATACCTATGTCACACAGCTCTAGTCCATGAGGAAACAAAGCAGATGTCACACAGTGGGACCCACATCTGTGAAATCGTAAGGGAAAGTGAAAACTCAGTGACCATACACTGGGTGAAAACAACAGACAGTAGAGAAGTAGAAGTGTTAAAGTACATATAGTAGGCAGGTTTGTATTCTTACCTGTGTCTCACTGGAAGTATTGCAGGATCACCGAGTTCCTGTTGTCGATGTCCTCTTCTTCTGCTTCCTCATCTTCACTGTCCACAGGCTCCACAGCTGCCACAACACCTCCATCTGGACCATCCTCCTGCAGAAAAGGCACCTGTCGTCGCAAAGCTAAGTTGTGAAGCATACAGCAGGCCACGATGATCTGGCATACCTTCTTTGGTGAGTAGATTAGGGATCCACCTGTCATATGGAGGCACCTGAACCTGGCCTACAGGACGCCGAAGGTCCGCTCTATAATCCTCCGAGTTCGCCCATGGGCCTCATTGTAGCATTCCTCTGCCCTTGTCCTGGGATTCCTCACTGGGGTCAGTAGCCATGACAGGTTGGGGTAACCAGAATCACCTACAAATGGTGAGGGACAACTGTTAGACACACACTAACCTGTAGGGATATCCCCAGACCCAGACAACCATTCCCACTGTCTTGCTTCCAGGTGCTCACCTAATAGCCACACCCGGTGCTTCTGGAGTTGACCCATCACATAAGGGATGCTGCTATTCCGCAGGATGTAAGCGTCATGCACTGAGCCAGGGAATTTGGCATTGACATGGGAGATGTTCTGGTATGCCAAACACACCATCTGCACATTCATCTAATGATAACTCTTCCGGTTTCTGTACACCTGTTCACTCCTGCGGGGGGGTACCAAAGCCACATGTGTCCCATCAATGGCACCTATGATGTTGGGGATATGTCCCAGGGCATAGAAATCACCTTTCACGGTAGGCAAATCCTCCACCTGTGGGAAAACGATGTAGCTCTGCAGGTGTTTCAGCAGGGCAGACAACACTCTGGACAACACGTTGGAAAACATAGGCTGGGACATCCCTGATGCTATGGCCACTGTTGTTTGAAATGACCCACTTGCAAGGAAATGGAGTACTGACAGCACATGCACTAGAGGGGGGATTCCTGTGGGATGGCGGATAGCTGACATCAGGTCTGGCTCCAACTGGGCACACAGTTCCAGGATTGTGGCACGATCAAGCCTGTAGGTGATGATCACATGTCTTTCCTCCATTGTCGACAGGTCCACCAGTGGTCTGTACACCGGAGGATGACGCCATCTCCTCACATGTCCCAGCGGACGGTGCCTATGAAGGACAACAGTGAGCACAGAGTCAACCAACTCAGAGGTACGTACCCACAGCTTACACAGAACACGATTCATAATCCGAAATTTGCATGTATAAGTGTTGAGGCAAGGCCTAGGTATGTGTGACGCAGTAAAAAATTAAGCCATGGGCGCCCCTGAAATGGCGGCTGCCTGACCTGTAAAGTGGGACAATGGGATGTGAGGTAACTGCGCTGGCGTTGTACACTGTCGCGGTAGGCGGTCGAAGACCGCGGCGCAATTCTGCATTGGTTAACATTGGACTCTATGGGTCCCAGGAACCAATGACGACCTACGCCGGCAGTGACGGTTCGCACCGGCGCGGACGTGACCGCCATTTTCTATCTGTTCAATCACTCGATACCTGATCTTCGACAGGAGAGGACCTACACTGCAAGTGCTGCTGTGACCTCAGTCTGGAAGAGACAATGGCTTGTGCGTCTGGGGAAAGGGCCCCTGCCTTCACATCGGAGGAGTTGGAGAAACTCGTGGATAGGGTCCTCCCCCAGTACACGCTACTCTGCGGTCCTCCAGACAAAAAGGTAAGTACACTGGGAGCATGCTGTATGGGCTATGCCTGCGTGGAGTGGGGTGGATGAAAGATGGGGGGTGGGAGATTGAGGCGTGCATGAAACGACGGTGAGTGCATGTGCCACATGGCAAGGGTAGGGATGGGGGCCAATGACTGTGACGGTGCAGTTGGTAATAACTTTTTTTTTTCCCCTGTACAATTCATGTAGGTCAGCGCCCACCAGAAGAAGGACATCTGGCGTGCCATCGCCAAGGACGTCCGGACCCTGGGGGTCTATCACAGACGGAGCACCCACTGCTGTAAGAGATGGGAGGACATTCGCCGCTGGAGCAAGAAGACTGCGGAGGTCCAGCTGGGGATGGCCTCCCTACGTGGAAGGGGTGCCCGTCGTACCATGACCCCCCGGATGTTCAGGATCCTGGCGGTGGTGTACCCAGAGTTGGATGGGCGCTTGAGGGCATCACAGCAGCCACAAGGGAGTGAGTACACTCTCATTCAGCTGATTCAGCGCACAGAGGAGGTGTCTAGGTGGGGGAGGTGGGCTGTGGCTTTCCCTAGGCCAGGGCGAGTGTACTAATTAGGTCCCCTTCTTCTGCCAGACCGTGTGGCACCCCACCCCACCTGTGTACAGTGTCAACTATACCTAGTCAGGCTCCTGTGACATCCATGTGTGCAGATGTCGGCCATAGCCTTGTAGGCCATGTCCCAGGGATTGAACAGTGGACCCCAAGTGCGTGGTGTAGTGCAGGGGGCTTCTGTGTCTGTCGTGTCCGCCAACGTAGCGGTAATGCATGCACTCAACATGTCTTTCTTCTGTCCCCCCCCCCCCCTTTTTGTGGTCTCCCTGTTCTTGTGTGCATTAGCATCATCAGGTGGAGGAGCAGTAGCACCGGAGCAGAAGGGAGCTGCATCCCACATTGCCCTGGAGGGCGAGACTACTGACTCAGAATTCACCAGTGGGACGGAGGGCGAGGGGAGTTCCACGGCGGGGACAGGAGCTGACACCAGTGATATGGACTCGTCCTCTGATGGGAGCTCCATTGTTGTGGCGGCCACAGCTGTGCCCCCGCATCTACAGGTACAGCTGCCACCCCCCCTACCAGCACCGCCCTCCCAGCAGCCCCTCAGCATTTGCCCTGTGCCCGCTCACCTTCCCCCCAGGCACCTCAGCCCTGCCCCAGTCACCCCTGCTGCCCTCAGTGAGGAGGCCATTGACCTCCTCAGGTCCCTCACTGTTTGGCAGTCTACCATTTTGAATGCCATCCAGGGTGTAGAGAGGCAGTTGCAACAAACAAATGCATTCCTGGAGGGCATTTATTCTGGTCAGGCAGCCCTTCAGCGAGCTTTTCAGACTCTGGCCTCAGCACTGATGGCAGCTATTGTCCCTGTCTCTAGCCTCCCCCCTCCAACTTCCTCCACCCAGACCCACACCCCTGTACCTCAGCCGACCCCAAGCACACCATCAGACCAGCATGCACACACCTCAACACACAAGGGAAGCTCTGGCAAACAAAAGCACCACACATCCCACAGGCACTCACGCATGCATCACACACATGCAGACACACCAACATCCACTGCCTCCACTGTGTCCCCCTCCTCCTCTTCTCCCTCCTCCCTCTCAGTCTCGTCTCCACCCATACCTGCATGCACTACATCTACAGCCACTACTTTCATCACCAGCACACACACCACCACACCCCGCTCACGTGCAGTCACCACCCCCACTACCATTCACACGTCCCTTGTGTCCTCTCCCAGTGTGTCTATAACGCCACCTCCCAAGATAAACAAATGCAGGCACACACCCACTCAACAGCCATCCACCTCACGACAGCCTCCAGCACATGCACCTTCACCCAAAGTCACCAAACGTACACCTTCTACAACCACAACCTCTTGCTCCACTCCCAAACCCCCTCCAGCTACCCATCCCAGTGTTCCCAAGAAACCTAGGGCCCGACTCTCCAGGTCCCAACCTAGCACCTCAGCCACAACATCTCCGGGACCAGTGGTGTCAGTAGTCACCGGATTCTGGAGTGCAGCAGGGCAGGTAGTGTGGCAAGGAGCCACAGCACGGACAGTCCCCCACCTGTCAAGTATCAAACGTTGGCCAGTGCCCGGCGGGAGAGGGGAAAGACTCCATCCACCAAAGCCGCTCCCAGGGGTACAGGTGGGAGTGTGGAGTCAGCTGCGACACCTTCCAAGGTGGGGAAGGGGCACAAGAAACCCGGCAAGTCTGGCAAGAGCAGCACGGCGAAGAAGACCGCCATCATCCCCGCTGGTCAGGAGGCCACTGCCATCATCCACGCTGCCCAGGAGGCCACCTCCATCAGCCCCGCTGCCCAGGAGGCCACCGCTATAATCCCCGCTGGGCCAGACAGGACCGCCAGCACCAGCCCCGCTGGGCCACACAGCACCGCCAGCACCAGCCCCACTGGGCCAGACAGGACCGCCAGCCCCGCCGGGCCAGACAGGACCGCCAGCACCAGCCCCGCTGGGCCACACAGCACCGCCAGCACCAGCCCCGCTGGGCCACATAGCACCGCCAGCAGCTGAGTCACTGCCAAGGACCTCGCCGCAACAAGCACCGCTGAACAGGACACCGCCGCCACAAGCACCGCTGCCAAGGACAAGCCCGCCACAAGCCCGGCTGAACAGGACACCGCCGCCACAAGCACCGCTGAACAGGACACCGCTGCCACAAGCACCGCTGCCAAGGACACCCCGCCACAAGCACTGCTGCCAAGGACACCCCCGCCACAAGCACCGCTGAAGAGGACACCGCCGGCACAAGCATCGCTGGCAAGGACACCCCTGCCACAAGCACCGCTGAAAAGGACACCGCCGCCACAAGCACCGCTGAACAGGGCACCGCAGCCACAAGCACTGCTGTTCCATGAGCGCCAAGGGCACTGACGCTACTGAGTCCGCCAAGAGCAGGATGAAGCACTCTGAGCACAAAGCCCCCTCCAGAACCAGTGGAGAGATACATCCACTACCTCTGTCCTTGGCAGGATGAAGCACTCTGGGCACAAAGCCCCCTCCAGAACCAGTGGAGAGATACATCCACTACCTCTGTCCTTCGCAGGATGAAGCACTCTGGGTACAAAGCCCCCTCCAGAACCAGTGGAGAAAGGCCTCCACTCACACAGTCCTTGGCAGGATGAAGCACTCTGGGCACAAAGCCCCCTCCAGAACCAGTGGAGACTGTTATTCACTTATGAGACTGTGGCTTTGCACTCCCCAGGACTGAACAGTGGGCAACCCACCCACTGTAGAGACTTGAGAGACTGTGGCTTTGCACTCCCCAGGATTGAACAGTTGGCAACCCACCCACCGTAGAGACTTGAGAGACTGTGGCTTTACACTCCCCAGGATTGAACAGTGAGCAAACCACCTACTGTAGAGACTTGAGAGACTGTGGCTTTGCACTCCCCAGGATTGAACAGTGGGCATGGGGCCCCCTCGTGGATTTGGCATTGTGCAATCAACCGGCTGAGGTGCCCCCCCTTTTCCGTTCCCATGAGGTGCCTGTTTTATTGCTATCTGATGCCCCTGCAGTGTTCTCTCCGTCATGTTCGGGTATTGAGTGTGGGCCTCGCCCATGCCGTGTGGGCCCAATGTTCCACGGACTTCAAAGGAGCAATACCTGGACTACTAATCTTGGTGTGTATATTTGTTTATAGTGTATATATATTTTTGTGTACTGGATTTTAATATATTATAATGGTTACACTCATTTCCTTTTGTCTTTGCATTCTTCCAGGGGGTTTGGGGGGGTGTAACTGTAATGTATCAACATGTATTAGTGTGTGTGTTGTAGTGGGTGAGGGTGGGGGTGTTGTGTGTGTGTGTGTCCTTGTTTTTTCCCTCCCCTCCCCTGTGTCGTAGGTGCAGTACTCACTGTGGTCTTTGCCGCTGGCGTTCGTGCTCCTCGTAGAGGAGCAAGAAGATAAGGGCAGGGAAAATGTGAAGCTCAGGTTCCATGGCGTCCTGGTTCCTCGTGGGGTGTGTAGAGGTGAGCGTTTTCCCTTCGAAGTCCTGTTTCCGCCGTGTTTTTGTTCGTGGTGAATCCGCCCTGGAAAAGGTGGCGGATTGGTAGGTTGTGATACTGTGGGAGGTACATTGTCCTCCGCCTGTCTGTTGGCGGTGACCGCCATGCTGTTTGTTTGTACCGTCGTGGCGGTCGGAGTGTTAAAGTGGCTGTCTTTGTTGGCGGTTTCCGCCACGGTCGTAATTCCATTTTTTTGCCGCCGGCCTGTTGGCAGTCTTACCACCGCTTTAACACCGTCCGCCAGGGTTGTAATGACCACCTCTGTGTCACAAACACTGTTCCTACCTAGCATGTTCAAATGCCTGACTCATGGGTAGTATACACACAAGTGACCATGAAGTGGTATCCAACATTTCATTAAATGTGATGGGTTACATTTCTGACATTGCCATTATCAACTATCCTCTATCTATCCTGTGTATAGTTTGTCATGGGAGATGTTTTGTTCCCAAAGTCAGGGAAGTTCACACAGCATAAGACGCAACAGATATAACAAACACATATCATGACTGAAGTACCTCAATGACTGGCATCTGATGGTTACACACAATTGCAATACATTCATACATGTACATTATGCAAAACACTTCTTGTGATGTTCACACAGAGGCACAACAACAATTGAAATAGCCAATTCACAGACATAGCACAGAGGCCATGAGTCTATTTGTTTAGTTGTGTAGCTTTGTTATCGTCTATTAATGCAACACCTGCTCAAACTAGAAAATACCAATTTTATTCCAAAAGTTTGTGTTGCTGTTGGGTCAGTTAAGAGAGCTAATCCAGCACAACAACAGGAGTATTATGGTCCGCAGTAGTGTGGTCTGCCACATGTGCCCAAACACTAGAACACACACAGTGTAGGAAGGTAGCCTCTTTCTAGCATTGTTACCCCCACTTTTGGCCTGTTTGTGAGTATATGTCAGGGTGTTTTTACTGTCTCACTCGGATACTGCTAGCCAGGACCCCTGTGCTCATAGTGAAAACCCTATTTGTCAGTGTGTTTTATATGTCTCACTGGGATCCTGCTAGCCAGGACCCCAGTGCTCATAGTTGTGGCCTGAATGTGTTCCCTATGTGGTGCCTAACTGTGTCACTGAGGCTCTGCTAACCAGAACCTCAGTGCTTATGCTTTCTCTGCCTTTAAAATTGTCACTGCAGGCTAGTGCCCATTTTTACCAATTCTAATTGGCACACTGGAACACCCTTATAATTCCCTAGTATATGGTATGGGCTGCAGCATTTCTTTTGCCACCCATAGGGAGCTGAGACAAATCCTACACAGGACTGCCACTGCAGCCTGAGTGAAATAACATCCACGTTATTTCACAGCCATTTTACACTGCACTTAAGTCACTTATAAGCCACCTATATGTCTAATCCTCACTTAGTGAAGGTTAGGTGCAAAGTTACTGAGCGTGAGGGCACCCTGGCACTAGCTAAGGTGCCCTCACATAGTTCAGGGCAATTTCCCTGGACTTTGTGAGTGCGGGGACACCATTACACGTGTGCACTACATATAGGTCAATACCTATATGTAGCTTCACAATGGTAACTCCGAATATGGCCATGTAACATGTCTAAGATCATGGAATCGTTCCCCCATGCCAAATCTGGTATTGGGGTGCCAATCCCATGCATCCTCGGGGCTCCAGCATGGACGCCAGGTACTGCCAAACCAGCTCTCTGGGGTTTTCACTGCAGCTACCGCTGCTGCCAACCCACAGACAGGCTTCTGCCCTCCTGGGGTCTGGGCAGTCCAGTCCCAGGAAGGCAGAACAAAGGATTTCAGCTGAGAGAGGGTGTTACACCCTCTCCCTTTGGGAATAGGTGTTAAGGGCTTGAGAGGAGTAGCCTCTCCTGGTCTCTGGGAATGCTTTGAAGGGCACAGATGTTGCCCTCTTTGCATAAACCAGTCTACACCAGTTCAGGGATCCCCCAGCCCCTGCTCTGACGCAAAACTGGACAAAGGAAAGGGGAGAGACCACTCCCCTCTCCATTACCACCCTAGGGGCTCCTACAGTGTGTCCCAGACCTCTGCCGTCTTGAATGCAGAGGTGTGAGGGCACAATGGAGTCCTCTGAGTGGCCAGTGCCAGCAGGTGATGTCAGAGACCCCTCCTGATAGGTGCTTACCTGACTAGATGGCCAATCATCCTCTGAGGGCTATTTAAGGTCTCTCCTGTGGGCTTCTCTTCAGATAACGAATGCATGAGCTCCTCTGCATCTCCCACTTCGACTTCTGCCAAGGATCAACCGCTGACTGCTCCAGGACGCCTGCAAAACTGCAACAACTAGCAAGAAGACTACCAGCGACATTGTAGCGCCTAATCCTGCTGGCTTTCTCGACTGTTTCCTGGTGGTGCATGCTCTGGGGGCTGTCTGCCTTCCCCCTGCACTGGAAGCCAAGAAGAAATCTCCTGTGGGTTGATGGAATCTTCCCCCTGCTAACGCAGGCAACAAACTTCTGCCTCACCAGTCCTCTGGGTCTCCTCTCATCATGATGAGCGTGGTCCCTGGAACACAGGAGCTGGATCCAAGTGACCCCGGCAGTCCCATGGTTCATCTGTCCAAATTTGGTGGAGGTAAGTCCTTGCCTCCAGCACGCCGTGGGACATCTTCTGTGCAAAGGAGAAGTCCCTGGCATCTTCCGTTGTTGCAGAATCTTCAACTTCTTCCATCCGGAGGCAGCCATTTTGCAAATTCATCCGGGGTTTAGTGGGCTCCTGCCCCCCCTGGACACTTTCATGACTCTTGGACTTGGTCCCCTTCCTTTACAGGTCCTCAGGTCCAGGAATCCATCTTCAGTGCTTTGCAGTCTGTTGTGGTCTTTGCAGAATCTCCTATAACGACTTTAGTGTGTTTCTGGGGAAGTAGGGTAACTTTACTCCTACTTTTCAGGGTCTTGGGGTGGGGTATCTTGGACACCCTTGGTGTTTTCTTACACTCCCAGTGACCCTCTACACACTACACTAGGCCTGGGGTCCTTAAGTGGTTTGCATTCCACTTTCTTAGTATATGGTTTGTGTTGCCCCTAGGCCTATTGCATCCTATTGTGTTCTACAGTGTTTGCACTACTCTTCTAACTGTTTACTTACCTGATTTTGGTTTGTGTGTATATTTTGTGTATTTTACTTACCACCTAAGGGAGTATATCCTCTGAGATATTTTTGGCACATTGTCACTAAAATAAAGTACATTTATTTTTAGTAACTCTGAGTATTGTGATTCTTATGATATGGTACTATATGATATAAGTGGTATAGTAGAAGCTTTGCATGTCTCCTAGTTCAGCCTAAGCTGCTCTGCTATAGTTACCTTTATCAGCCTAAGCTGCTAGAACACTACTAATCTACTAATAAGGGATAACTGGACCTGGAACAAGGTGTAAGTACCATCAGGTACCCACTATAAGCCAGGCCAGCCTCCTACACACAGCAGGTCATAACACTCTATATTTGTATAGTAATAGCCTTCATGTATGTTAAGAAAAGAAAAATGACACAAACACAGTTATAGACAGATTTTTTTACACAAAAGCGTAAAAAAAGATGCATATGCATCAAAATATGATGATATGCGTTAAAAAAATGATGCTCACACCCATAATACATCGATTGGTCCCTAGCGTTAATTCCAACACTGCACCCCATGTAATCGGTTATCCATTAAAATTTATTGATCCTTGAATGCTGGGGAATTTTGAAGCATATGCATCAAAATATATTGACCCAAAGTCTGTAAATGTCATAAAATTTCACGCATTATAATAAAAATGCACTGCATTTGAGACAGGACGTGATGTAATAGGATATCCTGTTTACAGAAATTGTACAGGGGGTGTACTTTCACTTTCACTTTGCAGTCTGTGATTCTTCTAGACTGTGTGGCTGTGTATAGAGTTGTGTCTGTGAATATTGTGCTTTTGTTTCCTGTGTGCTATTGTCATTGTCACCTGTTGTTTTTGTAAGTGTCTGTGTAAATCAGTGTAAGTGTGTTTTTGTCATTTTTTGAGATCAGATTTGACTGTACTGTTGGGAGTGTGTTAGTGGGTATTGTTAGTTGGGGTATTGTTGGGCTGTTTGTAGGTTCTTTAAGTTTTCTTTCCATACCTCCTTTCCCAGTTTCTCCCTCTTTACCCTTTCCTAACCAATTTTTGGGAGATGTTGGGTAGACCACGTCTGGGGAGAATGGGTGAGGAGGAGCTTGGGGCCTTTGTGTGGCTGGTGTGCTACTTCCTCCCCCTGATGTTGGAGGCTGGTGGCAGGGTGAAACAGGGGTATCACACGGAGGCTAGGAGGCTCAGGTGGGCAAAGGTGCTGTTCCACCTAAGAAGACTGTTCAACAGCCAGCGCAATGACCACCAACTGAAACATCGCTGCGCTGACCTGGTGGCCCGAGAGAAGGACCTGCTGGACCACCTGGGTGTGGTGATTAGTGGCCCTGTTGGTAAATACAAATTAGACTAACATGTACAGTAAAATGCTCTGTAATGATTGTAGCAGATCTTCTGACATGCTGCATGCAATGTTTGTGGACATGTGGAATGAAAGTTGAACAAACAGTGGTCCTGATTTATACTATTTTTGCTACGCATTACCGTCATTTGTCGACACAAAAGCTGCACAAACTTACAAAAGACAACTTTATCTTCTAAATTAGCGCTGCTTTGAAGTCAATAGATGATGGTAATGCCCCACAAACAAAAGTATTATTCAGGGTCTGTGAGTGTACCAGGAATGAGATGTATTTCACATGCTAATGCAAGGAACCAATGTAGTCCCCAAATGTGTTAATACATGTCTGAACAATATCCATGGCCATACGTACAAAGATCTTCCTAACCTCTGGTAATATCTTAGGCTGATATTTCGACTTGGTTTGTGCAGCAATTAATTATGGATGCCAATGTAATGCACACTTGATAATATCTAAATATTTTGTGCTACTTTCCATAGCTGTAGTGTAAACAAATGAAGCAAATGCTACACATAAAAAAAGAGCATCTGGCCCTAAGTTAATTGTTTCTGTGTGTTACGTCTGGACAGATAATCTTTCACATGGCCAAACGTAATGTGCCCGGATTCTGCCAGATTGCAGTAGCACTAAACAGGTTCATCTTTTGGCTTATCGGAGCAGGTGTAGAAATCCTATCATTGAGTAGCATGGCCCAACAACATTTTTGCCTTGGGCACAATTGCTGGTACAGAGCTGGTGCATTTGCCATCTGTGTCACTTTATAGCCAAACAATTTTATAAAAGTTAATGGGTCATCATGGGGTCCCTGAAATTTGTGATTTCATGGTCACAAATTATTTATTTGCATGATGTTGTGCAAAGGACCACTGACTGCTTCCATCATACATTTAAAGTGACAAAATAGTTTGCTAGTTTACGTTTGGTACACCCCTGCTGATCTAGTGCAGCATATGTACAATTGATAACTTCTCTGAATGAAGGCTATCACAGACATGGTGGAGTGCTAAGATCAGCAGGCCAGCATTCCTGTGAGTGACGCCATTCCCAAGGTGCTTACAAATAGAGACCTACCTCATCAAGATTGCAGAAGTAGGAAATTTTCTAAAACCATGTTTCAATTAGCGGACAGTGTCAGTTCGGTTATATAACCACATATCACCCAACTTGGCAAATGTAAGCTAACGAATGTAGCAAACTGTGATCTACAATACCTGATATAGGTACACAGGGCCCAGAGGAACACATTTCAAGTGCAAGGACTACACCTGTGCCCAAGCATTCTGTCACAGATGATCAAATTAGACACTGTCAGCATATATTTCATTGTTGTTTTGATTTAGATAAATCGCCAGTCCATGTTTAGTGTATCATTGTCATCAAGTAACACACAGGATCCATGCCATCATGGTGTCATACGGGGCATATACGGCTCTGGGTACACTGCCAATGTGGCATATGTAACCTACATACAACACAGGCACACATATAATGGACCATTGGAAGCACAATAATTCCTGAATAAAACTCAACCCAC
Source organism: Pleurodeles waltl (assembly GCF_031143425.1). Taxonomy (NCBI): domain Eukaryota; kingdom Metazoa; phylum Chordata; class Amphibia; order Caudata; family Salamandridae; genus Pleurodeles; species Pleurodeles waltl. The sequence continues at coordinate 440,932,543 of NC_090451.1, forward strand.
ATGAGCATCCCACAGTAACTCATTGTCCCTTGATGCAGAAGCCACAATACCTGAGTCACTGGTATTGCAGTGCACCAGGAATGTGGCTTTGCATGTCTCTCATAATAACAACTGATGAAATGGAGTACCATCTAGAAATAATTCAGCACAAAATTGAGTAATCATGTTTGGCACCACATGATTGTTAGGGCCAGTGCATGTATGCATATGTGTGTCTATCACTCACTGGAGTGACAGTGTCAATGCATGTTTGTAGTAGTATGTCTGTTAGGGTGTCTACATGCCTGATGTGCTGCTCTATCATATAAAATGTCACACACAGTAACTTGTTGATCCACGTTTTGTACAGGGAGCAGACATTGAGCAAATTTCACCCTTCCATGTTTTACAGGTGGACCCGTCCCATATACAATTGGTGAAGTGGCCCGATTTGCGGGCACCAGACGTATCCAGTAAGTGTTAATATGTTTGTCTTGTGTTGTGTTTGCAGCTGTTGTGTGATTGACTCCTGTGTGTTGGACTCATTGCAAGGTATGATGTGCTGGCACATGATCTGATATGTGACTTGACTGGAGGTTGACATTTAGTTCCATGTTTGAGTTAGACATTCTGTGGTGGAGAGTAATATATTGGGATCCGAGTGCTGCGCTATAGACATGAGCAGGTGAAAATGGTGATTTTTTGTATGCCAATTACTAATTTGGAGGTGGCCAGTTTCATGATTTAGTCAGCAAGTCATACCCTGATTCACACAGACCAGTGATGCCGAAGTCTTACCCACAGACTTGAGCATCCCTGTTAAGAAATGAACATGTAGGATTGTATGTTTGACTTGCTAGCAGCATCTAGCTCCACATGTTGTGCTCCGTTTATGTAGCACTTGAGTGAAATGCCATGGGCGTGCATGCAGGTCAAGGCCAGATGGGTGCTTGCATCAATGTGCTTGTTTTTGGAAAGGTATCAGTGAGATCTTATGATGTTGACAATTGTCCGCAATTAGAAAAATAAATGTGGATGTGATTGTCCAATGTTTGAGTCAATCCTAGTTGGCAGCCCTCCTTACCTGTGGTGGACTGACTAAACCCATGGACAGCTGTCCAAAGCTTCCTGGCTGTCCTTGATGTTTGAAAGTATGTGTTGCATTTCTATCCCCCCTGAGGCACAGGGTTAGGGTTAGGAAATATGTGTACCTAGGTGTAAGGATCCCAGTGTAGAAGACAGACATGTAATTCAAACATTCATGTGTTCCAACAGTTCCATTTACAAATCACAGGTATTGTGGGCCTTGATTGTCATCCAGAAGATAGTCATTAGTTGGCCTGACAAATGTGGAGTACTTGAAGCATTTGTTATGTGACTAATAGCAGTACAAAGATGCACAGATCATTTAATTAAGTACACACCTTGTTGTGCATTGCTGTGCTGATGGATAGTAGATGTGTAGGCTGCGTTGTCATGTCATTCCTCAGGGACATTCTATAATCTGTAATTTGGACTGTATGTGCTATTTTTGAGGAAGTGTTAGAATATCATCTGTAGATGTATCACACAATGATGGCACTAATGTTTGGCTTTCTCTATTTTTAGGGTGCCACCATGAATGTCCATGAGATCAGGGAATTCCAGAGGTGGGCAATGCGTTACCGCCACATACTAGATGTGGAGGCTGGGTTCCGCAATATGACACGCTGTTATCTATGAGAGAGTGTTATTGCAGATGCCCCCTAACTATTTGCCCCAATTTTCCACTTTTTGCTGGTGTTTTCCTGACTCTGATGGCGCCCTGGGTACCTCTAACCAGTCCCAGGGCCTGTGCTCTGTGTAAAATCAGTATGCAAATTAGGCTAATTATAATTGGCTAAGTCAACCTACCTATAAGTCCCTAGTATATGGTAGGGCATGTAGGTTTAGGGACCCCAGCATAGGTAGTGCACCCATAGGTGCACTGCTGAGGTGCCCAGTGTCATTTTAAAGGCAGGCTTGCCTTGCTGGCTGCTTTTAAATCAAAGTTATATGCAGGCCAGGCTGCCTTGATGAGGTGTGAAGTGGCCTGGCTTCACACAAAGAGATGTGCCTGTGGGAGGGGATCTCCTCTCAGCAGATGGTGAAGCAGGAAGGGGGAGGGCTGCCAAACTGGTCTTCAAAGGCAGAGGACATTTGGAGCAACCCAGCAACACCCCCACATCCTGCAACCCCAGACAACTAAGTGCCCGCTTGATTAGATTAGAAGAGGGCAGGAGAGTGGTGTGTTTATGATTTTTAGCCACACCAGTGGGTCGTCTCAGCCAAATGTAACCTCCAAAAATCACTTTCAGTCATGATGGATTTTTGAGGAATGTTGCCTCCTGGGATTGATTTTTGCCACACTTCCCAGGAAGTGGTCATCACAGGGGAAAGGACCCTGCACCTGATTGGAGAACCAGGTCCCCCCTGTTTTTCACCCAGGTGCACGGATAAAACTGGCAGACCTGCACACATACCTCAGTTCCCTACCAGAGCCCCATCAGATTCCAACAAGGAAGAACCAAAGGAGAAGAAGGACTGCCCTGCTGGACCCCTGGCCTGCACCTGGACCCTGCACTCTAAGGGACTGCACCAGCTGCACACTTGGGCTTCACCACAAGAAGGACTTTGCCTGGCTTCAACTAGTTCAAGAAGGGACTCCCTGTTTGCTACAGGTGAAAAATTGCTAACCAGAGTCCCCTGCACCAACTCGTGCAAAAACCAACCAGCTGACACTGTCCAGCGGCCAAAAAGGAGTTTGTGCCAGGTGCATTCTGGGAGTCATAGTCCAGACCCCAAGGATCATCTCAGAGCTTCTGGAACCTTGGGGTGAGCTGTGGACCCCAAAAGAACCTTAGAGGAACATCTGGAAGAAGATCCAGAAGTTTGGAGAACTTTTGGAAAAAAGCTCCATAGAGGGACCGACCCGCCACGGAAACTCTAGCCGGCTTGCCTCAACCGCGACCCGGCCTGATTTGCAGGTTCGTCCCGGTGAAGAAAATCTCCAGAAAAGAGACGAAGGCAGTCATTCTGACCGCGGCGGTCGCCGCCCGCCAAGCGGTTCCCGCCGAAAGACCGCTCCGCGGTCAAAAGACCGCGGCGGGCATTCTGGCTTTCCCGCTGGGCCGGCGGGCAACCGCCAGAAGACCGCCGGCCGGCCCAGTGGGAAAGCCCCTTCAACAATTAAGCCGGCTCGGAATGGAGCCGGCGGAGTTGCAGGGGTGCGACGGGTGCAGTGGCACCCGTCGCGATTTTCACTGTCTGCACAGCAGACAGTGAAAATCTTTGTGGGGCCCTGTTAGGGGGCCCCTGCACTGCCCATGCCAGTGGCATTGGCAGTGCAGGGGCCCCCAGGGGCCCCACGGCACCCGTTCCCACCATCCTGGTTCTGGCGGTGGACACCGCCAGAAACAGGCTGGCGGGAAGGCGGTCGGAATCCCCATGGCGGTGCTGCAAGCAGCGCCGCCATGGCGGATACCCTGGGCCAGCGGGAAACCGCCGGCTCCCCTTTTCTGACCGCGGCTTTACCGCCGCGGTCAGAATCACCCAGGAAGCACCGCCAGCCTGTTGGCGGTGCTTCCGCCGCCCTCCGCCATGGCGGTCATGGACCGCCAGGGTCAGAATGACCCCCTAAGTCCGCAGGGAAAATTTTGACCGAGGCCTCCGCAGGCTGTTGCCAAGACGGGCTCCATCGCGGTCAGCCTTAAACTTTGACTTTGCTCCAGGCAAGGTACGACCAGATGACTAGATTGGCACTTTTTGTTTCTAGGCGCTAGAAAACAATAATTCTTTAAAAATTCATATCTCCAGTTCCCCTCATCCGACTTTATTCGTTTTGTGTCATTTTAAATATAAAAATATACTCTATTTTTATCAATTGGTTTTGGATATTTAAACTGTTCCTGTGTTTTATTTAATTACTGTTTTGTGATATTTGAATGCTTTACACTCTATCTCCTAAGTTAAGCCGGGTCGCTCATTGCCAAGCTACCAAGGGTTGAACTGGGTTTAATTTACTGAGACCTAACTGGACCTAAGTGGAGGTTAGTGGCCTTTTGCTAAGTGTAGGTACTTACCTGCCCTTACCAATAACCCATTTTCCAACATTTTTTGTGCGCAGTGGTGGGATCCTGTACTTTTGTTCAGTATCACATTACAGTTTTTAAGTAAATCAAATTAAAAATCCTTTAAATTGTCCTAGTGCAAAAAGTGTTTTTAATTTTTTATTTGGATTAATTTCAATTATTGAATTTTTTTGATTTTTCCAAATTCTTGTTCCCAATATTTGCTAAATGTTTTTGTTGACACAAAACTAGGGAACCATTGAGCTTGATCTGGCTAGCATACCCACACTGACAGTAGTCCAGCTTAGGGGGTTGTATACTGCAAGGGGGTTGCCTGCAACCACTGACCTCAGGAAGCATGTCCTGATTAAATCCCTGACAGCATGGGCTGAGACCCAAGAGGTAGGCCCAGAAGAAGCTCCAGAGGAGGAAGAAGTAGGGGATGATGCTAGCTCCAACCACTCAGGGGAGAGAGGGCATCTGAGCCTAAGTGGGGATGAGGAAGACTGGTCCTCACTACACACAGTTACTAGGGTCACACCCAAAGCTAGTTGGGGGAAGGGGGTCCCTTCAGGAGGAGATAACCTGTCCCTCAGGGAAAGAGAGCTGGAGGCCCAGCTAGCATTTATAGCTTTGGAAGCACAGAAGCTGTCCCTAGAAGAGAAAAAGTGGGCAAAGAAAGAGAAAAGAGATGGTGACAGCCACAGAGAAGCTGAGGTGTCCATGGGTGGGAGGGTTTGCCCCAGATTACCCAAGGGGGTGGTTCCTGCTTATGTAGAGGGGTATGACATAGACAAGTGGTTGGAGGCGTTTGAGAGGGCACTCCAAATTAGAAGGGTTAGGCCTCAATACTGGGGTTCACTTTTATGGGTGTTGGTCCCCAACTCAGGGAGGGATAGGCTTCTGACCTTAAGTGGGGAGGAGGCAGATTCATACCCTAGTATGAAGAGGTGCTTAACCAAGAAGTTTGGTCTGACCCCAGAGCAGTATAGGATGAAGTTCAGGGACACCCAGAAGGTCAATACCCAGTCTTGGGTTGACTTTGTAGATACCTCACTTAAGGCACTAGAGGGCTGGATTCATGGTAACAAAGTAAATACTCATGAGGGGTTATACAATCTGATCATGAGAGAGCACATCTTGACCAATTGTATCCAAGAAAGGTTAAGCCAGCATCTAGTGGACTCTAAGATGACCAACCCTAGAGAGCTGGGGGAGGCAGCTGATGAGTGGTTGAGAACCAGGGTGGTTGTCAAGTCCCACGGGGAGACTCCAAGAAGGGGGGTTCAGGTCCCCAAAAACCTAAGGAGGGAGGTGATAAGCCCACCACAGAGACTCCCTCTGTACCCCAGAACCCTAATGAGGAGGAGAGTAAATCCCACTCCCACTCTGACAAGCAGAGACATGAAGACCAAGGGTTAAAAAATCTCTTGGACAGTAAGGCTTGCTTTGACTGTCAGCAGACAGGTCACTTCAGAGGAGATGCAGCCTATCCTAAGAAGGTGGTTAGCACTGGGCTGTCCAGTGTAGCCATGGAGGAGGACTCCTCAGATGATGAAGTCCTCCTAGCATTGAGCTGGGAGACGGGACCAGATGGTAAGCTGGTGATCCCTGAGGGTGGGAGTAGGCACTTTCTCCCCATTCAGGTGAATGGGATCCCTACCACTGGCCTGAGAGACACCTGTGCCACTCACACTATAGTGAGTGACCGGTTAGTGACCCCAGACATGTATGACCCAGGAGAGACCAGGAAAGTCAAGATAGCCACAGAGGAGGTCACCTCCAAACCTGTAGCCATAGTGCCCCTAGAGAGGGAGGGTATCCTTGGCTGGTTTAGGGTGGTAGTCAGTGCTGACCTCCCCCTAGATTGTATCCTGGGAAATGACCTCCCAGAGGTGAGTCTGGTCCCAGATGGGGCGGTCGCCCAGGGCACCCCCAACCCAAAGTCCTGGAGAGTCAGTCCCTACAGTTAGGAGACAGGGGTCCCCAAGAAGAAGGAAGAAGAAAAGGAAGGGTGGGCCACTCTTAAAGAGAGTTACAGGGAGCCAAAGGCCTTCTGCCCCAGTAGGGGGGGAGCCCAGACTTGGCGCTGGTGAGGCCTCACCTGACCCCAAGGAAGTCCTGAGTAGTCAGGCAGCTGTCCAGATGCAGGGTGTTGTCCCTACACTGTCAGAAGGGAGAGTGGAAGGAGGGTGTCTGCCACAGGAGGTGGTAGCCCCCCACTCTAGACAGCAAGAGGGGTGCCAGGACCCCACAGTTGCCCCTAAACCAGCTCAGCCACCTGTCAGTGGAGAGCTTAGGCTGTGGTTCTGGGAACTGACAGCTGTCAGTAGCCTCTGCTGGGTGCTAGCCTTCCTGGCAGCACTGTACTTTGCCTGGGAGGCAGACCCCAGGGCCAAAAGCAATGTAGGCCCTCTGACCCTGTTGGTCATGGTGTAGGAGTAGGGGAGGTAGGCACCTCACTACCCAAGTCGGCAGAGAGAGAGGAGGAACACCCCCTAGAGGGAAGCTTCAGTTTGAGATGGGTCCTTTCACTGCTGGGATGGATTCACTACCCAGAGGGAGTGACCATGGCAGGAGGATGTAAGGCAGAGTAGGCCCTGCAAAGGGACAGCCTGTTCTCTTCACTGTCTTCCTCGCCTGACAAGCCAGGAATACTCTCCCAGGGTTGGGCTGAGTCGACTGGGCGTGTGGGCTGGGGGGGGGCTTGTGTGAGAGAACAGGGCTGATTGCAGAGGCCCCCTAACTTTTTACCCCCATTTTCCACTTTTTGCTGGTGTTTTCCTGACTCTGATGGTGCCCTGGGTACTGCTAACCAGTCCCAGGGCCTGTGCTTTGTGTAAAATCAGTATGAAAATTAGACTAATTATAATTGGCTAAGTCAACCTACATATAAGTCCCTAGTATATGGTAGGGCATGTAGGTTTAGAGACCCCAGCATAGGTAGTTCACCCATAGGTGCACTGCTGAGGTGCCCAGTGTCATTTTAAAGGCAGGCCTGCCTTGCTGGCTGCTTTTAAATTAAAGTTGTATTCAAATTCGACTTTGGAATTAAAAGTAGTTCCAAAGTCTTAAACTACCTTATGTTTACATATAAATCACCCCTAAGGTGTACCCTATGTGCCCGTAGGGCTGGGTGCTATGTAACTATAAGCAGGGACCTTATAAAAATAGTTTTATAAGCCCTGGTGAGGTAAAAACAGCCAAATTCGTTTTTCCCTCACTGTAGTGAATGACCTTCATAGGCTAAAATGGGGAGACTTTATTTTAATTTTAAAAGTCCCCTTAAGTGACAGATACTAAGAGTTTGGTATCAAATTAATTGTTATAATAAATCCCACAATTTCCAGTTGTTGGATTTAATATAACTTGTTCAGGTAAAGAGTTTTAAACTTTACCTGAAAAGTTGCCAATTTCAGCCCTGCATTGTTTTTGCTGCTGTGCTCTGATTGGCCATCCTCTGGCAGCCTGGCCAGGCTGCCTTGATGAGGTGTGAAGTGGCCTGGCTTCACACAAAGAGATGTGCCTGTGGGAGGGGATCTCCCCTCAGCAGATGGTGAGGCAGGAAGGGGGAGGGCTGCCAAACTGGTCTTCAAAGGCAGAGAAGGACATTTGGAGCAACCCAGCAACACCCCCACATCCTGCAACTCCAGACAACTAGGTGCCCCCTTGATTAGATTAGGAGAGGGCAGGAGAGTGGTGTGTTTATGACTTTTAGCCACACCAGTGGGTGGGCTCAGCCAGATGTAACCTCCAAAAATCACTTTCAGCTGTGATGGATTTTGAGGAATGTTGCCTCCTGGGATTGATATTTGCCACACTTCCCAGGAAGTGCTCATCACAGGGGGAAGGACCCTGCACCTGATTGGAGAACCAGGACCCCCCGTTTTTCTGCCAGGAGCAAGGATAAGACTGGCAGACCTGCACCCACACCTCAGTTCCCTACCAGATCCCCATCAGATTCCAACAAGGAAGAACCAAAGGAGAAGAAGGACTGCCCTGCTGGACCCCTGGCCTGCACCTGGACCCTGCACTCTGAAGGACTGCACCAGCTGCACACTTGGGCTTCACCACAAGAAGGACTTTGCCTGGCTTCAACTGGTTCAAGGAGGGACTCTCTGTTTGCTACAGGTGAAAAATTGCTAACCAGAGTCCCCTGCACCAACTCCTGAAGAAACCAAGCAGCTGACAACTGTCCAGTGGCCAAAAAGGAGTTTGCGCCAGGTGCATTTGGGGAGTCATAGTCCACACCCCAAGGATCATCTCAGAGCTTCTAGAACCTTGGGGTGAGCTGTGGACCCCAAAAGAACCTTAAAGGAACATCTGGAAGAAGATCCAGAAGTTTGGAGAACATTTGGAAAAAAGCTCCAAAGAGAGACCGACCTGCCGCGGCAACTCTAGCCGGCTTCCCTCAACCGCGACCCGGCCTGATTTGCAGGTTCGTCCCAGTGAAGAAAATCTCCAAAAAAAAAACTAAGGCCAGATGTATCATCAAGGCCATTTGCGATTCGGAAATAGCGATTTTTAAGAAATCTCTATTTCCGACTCGCAAAGTGCCATGTATCACATTTGCGAATCGGTAATAGCGATTTCTTAAAAATCGCAAATGCTATTACCGAATTGCAAATTGCGATACCGGCCCCATTCACAGCTATGGGCCTGTTGGCCCATATCTGCAAATTTTTTTCATTTCCAAAATTGCGATTTCTGAACCAGAAATCACAATTTTGGAAATGCAAAACCCCAGCGTGCTGGGGGCCTAAGGCCCCCTCTGCTGCACCCCAATTTTTTTGGGGGGGACATGTAAGGTGCACACATGCCAAAAGGGCATGTGTGCTTTACATGTACAATTTAAAAATGCATTTTAAATGCATTTTTACATTTTGCACATGGTTACCACCAAGTTCAACTTGGTGGTAATTAGCGATTCTTAAATGGCAAAATCGCATTTAGGAATTGATTCATACACGTGCTAAGGAATCGCAAATAAGGAATCCTTATTTACGATTTCTAATTTAGAGAGTCTCAATTTGCGACTCTCTAAACAGGGTCGCAATTTTAAGGAATGGCTATTTTAGCGATTCCTTAAAATTGTGTTCAGAATGTATTTCATACATTCTGAAATGGCATTTTGCATTCGCAAACAGGCATTCGCACTGTTTTCTAATGCAAAATGCTTTCATACATCTGGCCTTAAGTCTGAACGTAGAAAGTTGCCTGGGACCTCCCAGCCAGCGTATCCGAGGAGGGCTCCAAGGATGTCGGATCAAGATCCAGGTTTGCCCCGGCCGAAGGATTTTCACCTCGAAAAAAACAACTAAGTCCGAAGGTAAAATTCTCCACCAAGGGATCCCGCGGCGCGTATCCGGAGAAGAGTTCCAGGAGGTCGGATTCGACTGGCAGGTTTGTCCCGCTGAAGAAAATCTTCAGAAAAGAGACTAAGGCCCTCATTACAACCCTGGCGGTAAATGCGGCTTACCACTGTGCAGAAGACTGCCAACATACCGCTGCGGCCGCGGAATTCCGCTACAGCTATTACGACCCACAGCTCGGAATCCGCCATAATCCAGACACCCACACAAGTCCACCACACCAAAGGTCAGCGATAAACATGCGATAACAAAACCTCCACCGTCACGCCAACTGGAATACGCCCACACTATCACGACCCACGCACTCACACGGCGGTCTTTCACCTGTGGTATTCCATTGGCAGTACACACCGCCACGCTCAAAATACACACACATTTACAAAACACAACCACATTGGACAATTCAAAATACACACACCTGACACACATACACATACCACACCCACACACCCAATCCAATATAAAGCACACACCCACATCACCCACAAACCCTTACTACCAGATTTCTGAAACCAAGCCAGAGAGGGACACCACCGTAAACAACACCAGCATCCACAGACACACAACACCATCACTTACACAACATCCACGCAGCTCAAACAACACACACCAACACATCCCCTCACACATCACAACACACACCACCTCACACATCACCCACACCACATCATGGCACCACACCAAAGGTCAGTGATAAACTGGTGATACCAACATCGACACAGTCACGCCAACAGGAATACGCCCACACTATCACAACCCACGAATAAACGCAGCGGTCATTCAACCGCAGTAATTCATTGGTGGTTACACACCGCTGTGCTCAAAATGCACACACACTTACAAAACACAACCACATTGGACAATTCAAAATACACATACCTGATACACATACACCACACCCACACTCCCAATCCAATATAAAACGAACACCCACATCACCCACAAACCCTAACTACCAAAATTTAGAAAGAAGGCCAGAGAGAGAGACTACCTAAAACAACACCAGCATCCACGGACACACAACACCATCACTTACACAACATCCACGCAGCTCAAACAACACACACCAACACATCCCCTCACACATCACAACACACACCACCTCACACATCACCCACACCACATCATGGCACCTCAGCAACACCCCAGGTTCTCTGAGGAGGAGCTCAGGGTCATGGTGGAGGAAATCATCCCGGTAGAGAAACAGCTATTCGGATCACAGGTGCAGCACACCTCCATTGCAAGGAAGATGGAGCTATGGCGCAGAATTGTCGACAGGGTCAATGCAGTGGGACAGCATCCAAGAACTAGGGATGATATTAGGAAGAGGTGGAATGACCTACGGGGGAAGGTGCGTTCCGTGGTCTCCAGACACCAGATTGCTGTACAGAGGACTGGCAGTGGACCCCCACCTCCTCCCCCACAACTAACAACATGGGCGGAGCAAGTCTTGGCAATACTCCATCCTTAGGGCCTCGCAGGAGTAGCAGGAGGACTGGACTCTGGTAAGTCAAATCTTTACTACCTCATCCCCCCCCTACCTGCATTCCATCACATACTCCCACCCTCACCCTCACCCCCATCACTCCAACACCTCACATATGCCCCACTATCACAACCCACCCATCCCAATACCAAGCGCTGCATGCAACATCAAAGCATGGACACCCATCACCAAAGCATTTTCACTACAGAGACCACACAGACGCCAAACCAAATATCACACAAGGACCAAGACAAGAATGCAAGCACTGGAGTACAGGGTCACTCACCCATTGCACACAATGACACACACAGATGCAATAATCATGCCTTTACACCCCTTCAGGACCCCAACCCAATGTTACCGGACAGGATGCAACAGACATATCCAGTCCCCACACAGAAGAGACCCACAGTGATGACAGCAGCCCACCAACCCAAGAAAATCAGGGACCTGGGGGCAGTGGCTGTGGGCACACGGTTCAGGGGACAGAGGCACAGGAAAACATGGAAGCTGGGTGGACTGCTGTGTGACAGGGGGAGGACAGGCTCAGGGAACTCACTCTCCACGAGGCCCTCTCCAACATCATGGGAGCTTACCATCATTCCCAGGAGGCAATGGCAACAGTACTGGCCAAGTTTCAGGAGACCCAGAGGCTGGAGGAGGAACACTATCTGGGGATCAGGGAGGACGTGAGGTCCATAAACAACACCCTAGTCACCATTGCAGGTGTGCTGCAAGACCTTGTCAACACCAGGAGGGACACTGTGGCACAACAAGGGGCCCCTGACACTAGCCTGAATGATGAACATCCCTCCACCTCCGCCGGCGCTAGTGGACAGGAGGCACCGCCACAGGAACACAACACCAGCACCCCACCCCCTGCAGATGGAGAACCACCCCGCAAACGGTCCGTGAGAACCAGGAACAAGACAGAGAACATTGCCAAGACCCCCGCCAGGAAATGAGACCCCCCTGAATGTCACCCTTCTGTCCCAGTTTGTCACCCTGTCCATCCTTCAACTGCCATTGCTCCACTTCCTATGCCCCTTTGGACAATGCATCTGTGAAACAAATAGACTGGACTCTGCCATGGACATTCCTCCACCATCCCCCCTGCCCATTTTACAACCCCCTCCACTTATTTGCACAGAAATAAACACACTTCAATTACAAAGCAATCTGGAGTCAGTCTGTGCTTTCACAAATGTGTAATTGCAATAACCATGGAATATAGCAATGTCAATTTACTTGTGCACATACCAATGTAACACAGCTGTAGGCCAGGAGGAAATATAGCAGAAGGCACAAAGTGGGACCCACATCTGTGAAATGGAAAGGCAACGTGACAAGTCAGGGTCCATACACTGAGTGAAAATGACAGACTTATGCTAGCTCCAATAATAGTATGAGATATGGGGGGCCGTGATATCTTCTTACCTGTGTCTCACTGGAAGTATTGCATGATGATGTTGTTCCTGTTGTCGATATCCTCTTCTTCTGCCTCTTCTTCTTCACTGTCCACATGCTCCACAGCTGCCACAAGACCACCAGCTGGCCCATCCTTCTGCAGAAAAGGCACCTGGCATCACAAAGCCAGGTTGTGCAGCATACAGCAGGCCACGATGCTCTGGCACACCTTCTTTGGTGAGTAGTAGAGAGAACCACCTGTCATATGGAGGCACCGGAATCTGGCCTTCAGGAGGCCGAAGGTGACTTCAATCACCCTCCTACTTCACCCATGTGCCTCATTGCAGCGTTCCTCTGCCCTTGTCCTGGGATTTCTCACTGGGGTCAGTAGCCTTGACAGGTTGGGGTAACCACAGTCACCTGCAAATATGGAGGGACAACTGTTAGACACACACTAACCCGTAGGGACAACCGCATACCCAGACACCTATTCACACTGTATAGGGTCCCTGTCCTCACCTATTAGCCACACACGGTGCCTATGGAGTTGCCCCATCACATAAGGGATGCTGCTATTCCTCAAAATGTAAGCGTCATGCACTGAGCCAGGAAAGTTGTCATTCATATGGGAGATGTACTGGTCTGCCAAACACACCATCTGCACATTCATGGAATGGTAGCTCTTCCGGTTTCTGTACACCTGTTCACTCCTGCGGGGGTACCAAGGCCACATGTGTCCCATCAATGGCACCAATGATGTTGGGGATATGTCCCAGGGCATAGAAGTCACCTTTCACTGTGGGCAAATCCTCCACCTGCGGGAACACGATGTAGCTGCCCATGTGTTTCAGCGGGGCAGACAACACTCTGGACAACACGTTAGAGAACATTGGCTGGGACATCCCTGATGCAATGGCTACTGTTTTTTTAAAGGAACCACTTGCCAGGAAATGAAGTACTGACAGGACCTGCACTAGAGGGGGGATTCCTGTGGGATGGTGGATGGCTGACATCAGGTCTGGCTCCAACTGGGCACACAGTTCATGGATTGTTGCACGATCAAGTCTGTAGGTGACTATTATGTGTCTCTCTTCCATTGTCGACAGGTCCACCAGCGGTCTGTACACTGGAGGATGCCGCCATCTCATCACCTGCCCCAGCAGATGTGCCCTATGGAGGAGAACAGCGAGCAAAGAGTCAGCCAACACTGAGGTATCACAAAATGTCATTTGCACACATTTATTAATCCACAATGTGCCTGTAACTGAGTGTATTCAAGGCCTACATTGATGTGACGTAGTTACTATTAATGCCATGTGGCCCCCTGAAATGGCGGCTGCCTGACCTGTAAGGTGGGACAAGGGGATATGAGGTAACTGCGCTGGCGTTGAGCACCGTCGCAGAGGCGGTGGAAGATAGCGGTGCAATCCAGCGTCGGTTAACATGGGACCATGTGGGACCAAGGAGCCAATGACGATGTACTCCGGCGGTGACGGTACGCACCGCCGTGGACGTGACTGCCATTTTCTGTCTGTTCACTCACTTGATACCTGACCTTCAACAGGAAAGGACCTACACTGCAAGTGTAGCTCTGACCTGTGTCTGGAAGCGACGATGGCTCATGTGTCTGGGGAAAGGGCCCCTGCCTTTACTTCGGAGGAGTTTGAGAAACTAGTGGATGGGGTCCTCCCCCAGTACACACAACTGTACGGTCCTCCAGACAAACAGCTGAGTACATTGTGAGAATGTTGCATGGGCAATGCCTGTTTGGTGTGGTGTGGATGGCAGATAAATCAGGGGGGGGGGCTGAGGCCTGCATGTGCGGACGGTGAGTGTATGTGCATCAGGGCAAGGGTGAGAACGTAGGTCAATGAGTATGACGGTCCAGACGGGTAATGATTTTTCTTTCCCCCTGTACTATTCCTCTAGGTTAGCGCCCACCAGAAGAAGGCAATTTGGCGTGCCATCACCATGGACGTCCGGACCCTGGGGGTCCACCACAGACGGAGCACCCACTGTCGTAAAAGATGAGAGGACCTGCGCCGCTGGAGCAAGAAGACGGTGAAGGCCCAGCTGGGGATGGCCTCCCAATGTGGGAGGGGTGCCCGTCGCAACATGACCCCCCTGATGTTCCGGATCCTGGCGGTGGGGTATCCGGAGTTGGATGGGTGCTTGAGGGCATCACAGCAGCCACAAGGTGGTGAGTACACTCTCATTCAGCTGACTCTGCGTGCATTACGAGGTGTCTGGGTGGGGGAGGTGGGCAGTGGGTTCCCATAGGCCAGGGTGATCTTGGTAGGCAAGGTCCCTTGTAAGGCAGGCTCTGTGGCACCACAACCCCACTAGTGGTTAGTGCCATCTACACCTAGTCAGGCTCCTGTGACTTCCAGGTGTGCAGCAATCGAGCTTAGGCCTTACACCCCATGGGCATGTGATTAATCTAGGAACTATAAGTGCTTGGCGTAGTGCAGAGGACTGCTGTGTCTGTTGTGTCCGCTAACGGTAGTGGTGTTGCATGCACTGAACATGTCTTTCTACTGTCTCCCCCCTCTTTTTGTGGTCTCCCTGTTCTTGTGTGCAATAGCATCATCAGGCAGAGGAGCATTGGCACCGGAGCAGGAGGGAGCTGTATCCCACTTGGCCCTGGAGGGTGGAACAACGGAGTCTGAAGCCACCAGTGGGACGGAGGGCGACGGGAGCTCCACGGCGGGGACAGGAGCAGAGATCAACGACTCCTCTGATGTGAGCTCCCTCGCAGTGGCATCAACAGGTACAGCCGCCACCCCCCCACCAGCACCACCCTCCTAGCAGCCCCTCAGCGTGTGTCCCGTGCTCGCTCACCCAGGAGGGTGGGCATCTCCTTCGCCCCAGGTACCTCAGGCCCTGCCCCAGTCAGCCCTGCCGCCCTCAGTGAGGAGGCCATTGACCTCCTCAGATCCATCACTGTTGGGCAGTCTACCATTCTGAAAGCTGTCCAGGGTGTAGAGAGGCAGTTGCAACAGATGAATGCATACCTGGAAGGCATCCATTCTGGCCAGGCAGCCCAACAGAGAGCATTTCAGGCTCTGGCCTCAGCACTGATGTCAGCCATTGTCCCTGTGTCCAGCCTCCCCCTCCAACTTCCTCCACCCAGACCCAATCCCCTGTACCTCAGCCTATCCCAAGCACACCATCAGACCAGCACGCACACACATCAACAGACAAGAGTGTCTCAGGCAAACATGAGCACCACACATTTCACAGGCACTCACACAAGCATCATACCGATGCACACATACCAACATCCACTGCCTCCACTGTGTCTCCCTCATCCACGTCTCCCTCCTCCCTCCCAGTCTCGTCTTCACTCACCCCTGCATGTACTACATCTTCAGCCACTACCTCCATCATCAGCACGCCCATCACCACACCCCGCTCACGTGCACTCACCACCCTCACTACCATTCACACATCCCCTGTGTCCTCTACCAGTGTGTCTGTGAACCCTCCTCCCAAAGTACACAAATGCAGGCACACACCCACCCAACAGCGATCCACCTCACAACAGCCTTCAGCCCATGCACCTTCACCCAAATTCAGCAGACGTACACCTCTTACAACCACTACCTCTTCCTTCACTCCCAAACCCCCTCCATCTTCCCGTTCCAGTGCATCTAAAAAACTTTTCCTGGCTAATATTGACCTCTTCCCTACACCTCCCGCCCGTCCGTTCCCTAGGGCCAGGCTTTCCAGGTCCCAACCCAGCACCTTAGCCACCACATCCCCAGGCACAGTGGTGTCAGCAACTGCGGGCTATTGGAGTGCGCCAACCATCAGGGCTGCCAGTGGGCCACGGACCGAGGGCAAGGACATTCTGCCACCTGCAAAACTAAAAAAGTTTTCTACATCCCGGAGGGAGAAGCAGAAAACACCTGCCAGCAAGGGCTCAGGGAAAACGAAAGGCGATAGTGGCAAGACAGCTGCGCCACCATCCAGGGTGGGGAAGGGCCAGAAACTAAAGGGCAGGTCAGAAGAGGGCATGGTGGCACCGACTGAGGGACCAGTGTCACACCTTCTGTCATCGTCGACGGCAACCTGTACGGTGGAGAAGACCGCCACAGAGCCCACCACCAGCACTGCCGCCACAGAGCCCGCCGCCAGCACAACTGTCATTGAGCCCGCCACCAGCACCGCTGCTACAGAGCCCGCCACCAGCACCGCCGCCACAGAGCCCACCGCCAGCACCACTGTCATTGAGCTCGCCACCAGCACCGCCGCCACAGAGCCCGCAGCCAGCACCGCTGCCACAGAGCCCACAGCCAGCACCGCCGCCACAGAGCTCGCAGCCAGCACCGCTGCCACAGAGCCCGCAGCCAGCACCGCTGCCACAGAGCCCGCAGCCAGCACCACTGCCACAGAGCACGCCGCCAGCACCGCCGAGACTGACACCGCTGCAAGCACCGCCAGCAGCCCCGCGACATCCTGAGCCAGTGGCACCACACAGACATGGCTGCCATCCCCAGTGGTCATTCGACTGATGAAGCACTCTGGGCACCAAGCCCCCTCCAGAAACAGTGGAGAAACACATCCACTACCTCTGTCCTTGGCAGGATGAAGCACTCTGGGCACAAAGCCCACTCCAGAACCAGTGGAGAAAGGCATTCACTTGTGATACTGTGGCTTTGCACTCCCCAGGATAAAGCAGTGGGCAACCCACCCACTGAAGAGACTGTGGCTTTGCACTCCCCAGGATAAAGCAGTGGGCAACCCACCCACTTGAGATACTTGAGACTGTGGCTTTGCACTCCCCAGGATAAAGCAGTGGGCAACCAACCCACTTGAGACACTTGAGAGACTATGGCTTTGCACTCCCCAGGATAAAGCAGTGGGCAACCAACCCACTTGAGACACTTGAGAGACTGTGGCTTTGCAATCCCCAGGATAAAGCAGTGGGCAACCAACCCACTGAAAAGACTTGAGAGACTGTGGCTTTGCACTCCCCAGGATAAAGCAGTGGGCAACCCACCCACTTGAGACACTTAAGAGACTGTGGCTTTGCACTCCCCAGGATAAAGCAGTGGGCAACCCACCCATTGAAAAGACTTGAGAGACTGTGGCTTTGCACTCCCCAGGATAAAGCAATGGGCAACCCACCCACTGCAAAAGACTTGAGAGACTGTGGCTTTGCACTCCCCAGGATACAGCAATGGGCATGGAGCCCCCTCCTGGAGCAGTGGCATTGTGCATTCATCAGGCTGAGGTGCCCCTCTACCCCTCCCCCTGAGGTGCCTGTTTATTTTCGATGTGATGCCCCTCCAGTGTTCTCTCCGTTTGGAGTCAAGTATCTAGTGTGGGCCTCGCCCATGCATTTTTGGCCCAGTGGTCCACGGACAATGATTGGTGCACTATCCAGACTTGTGTAGTTGGTGTACATAATTGTATATACTCTATTTAGAGTTTTGAGTACTGGATTTTTATTGATTACAATCATTCAAATCAATTCCTTTTGTCCTTGCATTATTCAAAGAGGGGTGGGGGGGAATATATGTAATGCTGCAGGATGTATTTGTGTGTATGGCGTTGTGGGTGATGGTGGGGGTGTTGCATGTTGTGTGTGTGTGTCACTCTCTTTACCCTCCCCCTCCCCTGTGTTGTAGGTGCAGTACTCACCGTGGCCGTCGCCGCTGTCTCTAGAGCTCCTGATAGAGGAGAAGGAAGACCATTGCCGGCAGGATCTGCAGTTCTGGCTCCATGGCGTCCTGGCTCCTCGTGGGGTGTGGAGAGGTGAGTGATTTCCCCTTCTGTGTACTGTTTCTGCCTTGTTTTTGTTCGTGTTGGTTCCGCCCTGGAAAAGGTGGCGGATTGGCATCTTGTGATGGGGTGGGCGGTACATTGTCTTCCGCCTGTCTGTTGGCGGTGACCACCGCACTGTTTGTACCACCGTGGTGGTCGGAGTGTTAAAGTGGCTGTCTGTGTTGGCGGTTTCCGTCATAATCCCATTTTTTTTTTCGCTGGCCTGTTAGCGGTATTACCGCTGCTTTACCTTCAACCGCCAGGGTTGTAATGAGGGCCAGAGTGTAAAGCATTCAAATATCACAAAACAGTAATTAAATAAAACACAGGAAACAGTTTAAAAATCCGAAATCAATTTATAAAAATAGATCATATTTTTATCTTTAAAATGACACAAAAACGAATAAAATCGGATAAGGGGAACCGCAGATATGAATTTTTAAAGAATTATTTTTTTCTAGCGCCTAGAAACAAAAAGCGCCAATCTGGTCATCTGGTCGCACCTCGACCGAGGCAAAGTCAAAGTTTAAGGCCGACCGCGATGGAGCCCGACTCGGCTACAGCCCGCAGGAGGCCTCGGTCAAAAGTTTACCTTCGGACTTAGGCCCTCATTACAACCCTGACGGTCGGTGTTAAAGTGGCGGTAATACCGCCAACAGGCCGGAGGGAAAAAAAATTGGATTACGACCGTGGCGGAAATCGCCAACATAGAAAGCCACTTTAACACTCCGACTGCCATGGCGGTACAAACAAACAGTGCAGCGGACACCGCCAACAGACAGGCGGGAGACAATGTACCGCCCACCCTATCACAACACGCCTATCCATCGCCTTTTACGGGGCGGAACCAACGCGAATAAAAACACGGCAGAAACAGTACACAGAAGTGAAAACACTCACCTCTCCACACCCCACGAGGAACCAGGACACCATGGAGCCCGAATTGCAGATACTGCCGGCGATGGTCTTCCTGCTCCTCTATCAGGAGCTCCAAGGATGGCGGCGACGACCACGGTGCCTACTGCACCTACAACACAGGGGGGGAGGGACAAGAGAGTGACACACACATGCAACACCCCCACCCCCACCCACAACACCATACACACAAACACATGCTGCCACATTACATATACACCCCCATCCCCCTGGAAGAACGCAAGGACAAAAGGAAATTATTTGAACAAATGTAATCATGTGAAATATCATTATCAAAATGCAAAATCCAGTATATACAATTATGTACACCAAATACACAAGTCCGGATAGTGCACCAATCATTGTCCGTGGACCACTGGGCCCAAAATGAATGGACAAGGCCCACACTAGATACCTGACTCCAAACGGAGAGAACACTGGAGGGGCATCACATAGAAAACATACAGGCACCTCAGGGGGAGGGTGGAGGGGAGGCACCTCAGCTTGATGAACGCACACCGCCACTGCTCCACAAGGGGGCTCCATGCCCACAGTTTGGTCCTGGGGAGTGCAAAGCCACAGTCTCTCAACTCTTTCCAGTGGGTGATTTGCCCATTGATTTATCTTGGGGAGTGCAAAGCCACAGTCTCTCAAGTCTTTTCAGTGGGTGGGTTGCCAACTGCTGAATCCTGGGGAGTGTAAAGCCACAGTCTCTCTAGTGGATAACAGTCTCCACTGGTTCTGGAGGGGGCATGGTGCCCAGAGTGCTTCATCCTGCCAAGGACTGAGGTAGTGGATGTATCTCTCCACTGGTTCTGGAGGGGGAATGGTGCCCAGAGGGTTTCATCCTGCCAAGGACTGAGGTAGTGGATGTGATACTCCACTGGTTCTGGAGGGAGCATGGTACCCAGAGTGCTTCATCCTGCCAAGGACTGACGTTGTGGATGTATCTCTCCACTGGTTCCGGAAGGGCATGGTGCCCAGAGTGCTTCATCCTGCCAAGGACTGAGGTAGTGGATGTGATACTCCACTGGTTCTGGAGGGGGCATGGTGCTCAGAGTGCTTCATCCTGCCAAGGTCTAAGGTAGTGGATGTATCTCTCCACTGGTTCTGGAGGGGGCTTGGTGCCCAGAGTGCTCCACGTGCAGTGTGGTCAGAACAATACACTCGCCTGGGTGTGTGTGCCATGAGATTGCTGAGATACAGGTAGCATGATACATCATGGAGGCAGAGACACACCCCACACTTCTGCTGCTTCGCATTCCATATGCAGGTGACAACTGTGATGACAGTGATGCTTCATGGAAGCTGCCCAGGGTCCTGGAACTCACCACCAGCATCAGACGACTGACCACTGGGGATGGTAACCATGTCAGCAGTGGTGCCACTGTCTGAGGACATCGCGGGCAGCTGGCGGTGTAAGTCATGGCAGTGCTTACGGCAGGGTCTGTGGCGGCGGTGCTGGCTGGGGGGTCTGTGGCGGAGGTGCTGGTGGCGGGGTCTGTGGCGGTAGTGCTGGCTGCGGGGTCTGTGGCGGTAGTGCTAGCGGCGGGATATGTGGCGGCGGAGCTGGCGGCGGGGTCTGTGGTGGCGGTGCTGGCTGCGGGGTCTGTGGCAGCGGTGCTGGCGGCGGGGTCTGTTACGGCGGTGCTGGCTGCGGGGTCTGTGGCGGCGGTGCTGGCGGCGGGGTCTGTGGCATTGCAGGTGGTGGTGCAGGTGGCAGTGTTCTCTGCCATACAGGTTGGCGGCGACGTGGACAGAAGGTGTGACACTGGTCCCTTAGTCGGTGCCACCATGCCCTCTTCTGACCTGCCCTTTAGTTTCTGGCCCTTCCCCACCCTGGATGGTGGCGCAGCTGTCTTGCCACTATCGCCTTTCGTTTTCCCTGAGCCCTTGCTGGCAGGTGTTTTCTGCTTCTCCCTCCGGGATGTGGGAAACTTTTTTAGTTTTGCAGGTGGCGGAATGTCCTTGCCCTCGCTCCGTGGCACACTGGCAGCCCTGATGGATGGCGCACTTCAATAGCCCGCAGTTGCTGGCACCACTGTGCCTGGGGATGTGGTGGCTGAGGTGCAGGGTTGGGACCTGGAAAGCCTGGCCCTAGGGGACAGACAGGGGGAGGTGTAGGGAAGAGGTCAATTTTAGCCAGGAAAAGTTTTTTATACACACTGAGCGGGAAGATGGAAGGGGTTTGGGAGTGGAGGAAGAGGAAGTGGTTGTAGGAGGTGTACGTCTTCTGAATTTGGGTGAAGGTGCATGGGCTGGAGGCTGTTGTGAGGTGGATGGCTGTTTGGTGGGTGTGTGCCTGTGTTTGTGTACTTTGGGAGGAGGGCTCACAGACACACTGATAGAGGACACAGGGGATGTGTGAATGGTAGTGAGGGTGGTGAGTGCACATGAGTGGTGTGTGGTGATGAGCGTGCCGATGATGGAGGTAGTGGCTGAAGATGTAGTGCATGCAGGTGTGAGTGGAGAATAGACTGGGAGGGAGGAGGGAGACATGGAGGAGGGGGACACAGGGAAGGCAGTGGATGTGGGTATGTGTGCATGGGTATGATGCTTGTGTGAGTGCCTGTGAGATGAGTGGTGCTCATGTTTGCCTGAGCCACTCTTGTGTGTTGATGTGTGTGCATGCTGGTCTGATGGTGTGCTTGGGATAGGCCGAGGTACAGGGGATTGGGTCTGGTGGAGGAAGTTGGAGGGGGGAGGCTGGACACAGGGACAATGGCTGTCATCAGTGCTGAGGCCAGAGCCTGAAATACTCTCTGTTGGGCCGCCTGGCCAGAATGAATGTCCTCCAGGTATGCATTTGTTTGTTGCAAATGCCTCTCAACACCCTGGATGGCATTCAGAATGGTAGACTGCCCAACAGTGAGGGATCTGAGGAGGTCAATAGCCTTTTCACTGAGGGCAGCAGGGCTGACTGGGGCAGGGCCTGAGGTGCCTGGGGTGAAGGAGATGCCCACACTCCTGGGTGAGGGGGCACAGGACACACACTGAGGGGCTGCTGGGAGGGTGGTGCTGGTAGGGGGGGGTGGCGGCTGTACCTGTTGATGTGGGGGGCACAGAGGGGCCCACCACCGCAAGGGAGCTCCCATCAGAGGAGGAGTCGCTGTCACTGCTGCCACCTCCTGTCCCCGCTGTGGATCTCCCCTCGCACTCCGTCCCACTTGTGGCTTCAGACTCCATTGTTTCGCCCTCCAGGGCCAAATGGGATGAAGCTCCCTCCTGCTCCGGTGTCACTGCTCCTCTGCCTGATGATCCTATTGTACACAAGAACAGGGAGACCACAAAAAGTGGGGGGGAAGACAGGAGAAAGACATGTTCAGTGCATACAACACCACTACAATTGGCGAACACTACCGACACAGCAGACCTCTTCACTACGCCATGCACTTAAAGTTCCTAGATTATTCACAGGGCCATGGGGTACAAGGCCTATGCCCGCTTGCTGCAGACTTGAAAGTTACAGGTGTCTGACTAGGTGTAGATGGCACTAACCACTAGTGGGATTGAGGTGCCACTGAACCTGCCTCACAAGGGACCTTGCCTACCAAGCTCGCCCTGGCCTAGGGGAACCCACTGGCCACCTCCCCTACCCAGACACCTCGTAATGCACGCAGAGACAGATGATTGTGACTGTACTCACCCCCTTGTGGCTGCTGTGATGCCCTCACGCACCCATCCAACTCCAGATACACCACCACCAGGATCCGGAACATCAGGGGGGTCATGTTGCGACGGGCACCCCTCCCACGTTGGGAGGCCATCCCCAGCTGGGCCTCCGCCGTCTTCTTGCTCCAGCAGCAAATGTCCCCCCATCTTTTCCAGCAGTGGGTGCTCTGTCTGTGGTGGACCCCCAGGGTCCAGACGTCCTTGGCGATGGCACGTCAAATATCCTTCTTCTAGTGGGCGCTGACCTACAGGAATAGTAAAGGGGAAAAAGATAATCTTTACTCGTCCGGACCGTCATACTCATTGGCCCACGTTCCCACCCTTGCCCTGACGCACATACACTCACCGTCCGCTCATGCAGGCCTCAGTCCCCTACACCCCATGTATCTTCCGTCCACACCACTTCAAACAGGCATTGCCCATGCAGCATGCTCACAGTGTACTCACCTGTTTGTCTGGCGGACCGTAGAGTAGTGTGTACTGGGGGAGGACCCCATCCACTAACTTCTCCAAC
The DNA here is from genome assembly GCF_031143425.1 of Pleurodeles waltl. Lineage (NCBI taxonomy): Eukaryota > Metazoa > Chordata > Amphibia > Caudata > Salamandridae > Pleurodeles > Pleurodeles waltl. The sequence goes on from NC_090451.1 coordinate 440,955,748, forward strand.
TCCTCCGAAGTGAAGGCGGGGGCCCTTTCCCCAGACACATGAGCCATTGTCGCTTCCAGACCCAGGTCACAGCACCACTTGCAGTGTGGGCCCTGTCCTGTTGAAAGTCAGGTATCAAGTGAGTGAACAGACAGAAAATGGCGGTCATGTCCGCCGCGGTGCATACCATCACCACCGGCGTACATCGTCATTGGCTCCTCGGACCCATAGGGTCCAATGTTACCCAATGCAGGATTGCGCAGCGGTCTTCGACCGCCTACCGCAACGGTGTTGAACCCCAGCACAGTTACCTCATATACCCTTGTCCCACCTTACAGGTCAGGCAGCCGCCATTTCAGGGTGCTACATGGCATTAATAATAATTGCGTCACACCTATCTAGGCCTTTCATACACACAGTAACAGGCACATTGTGGGTTAATAAATGTGTGCAAATGACATTTTGTAATACCTCAGTGTCGGCTGACTCGCTGGTCGCTTTTTTCGTCCATAGGGCACGTCCGCTGGGGCAGGTGATGAGATGGTGGCATCCTGCGGTGTACAGACCACTGGCGGACCTGTCGACAATGGAAGAGAGACACGTAATAGTCACCTACAGACTTGATTGCGCAACAATACATGAACTGTGTGCCCAGTTGGAGCCAGACCTGATGTCAGCTATCTGCTATCCCACAGGGATCCCCCCTCTATTACAGGTCCTGTCAGTACTCCATTTCCTGGCAAGTGGGTCTTTTCAAACAACAGTGGCATTGCATCAGGGATGTCCCAGCCAATGTTCTCTAACATGTTGTCCAGAGTGTTGTCTGCCCTGCTGAAACACATGCACAGCTACATCGTTTTCCCTCAGGTGATGATTTGCCTACAGTGAAAGGTGACTTCTATGCCCTGGGACATATCCCCAACATCATAGGTGCCATTGATGGGACACATGTGGCCTTGGTACCCCCCTGGAGGAGTGAACAGGTGTACAGAAAGCGGAAGAGCTACCATTTGATGAATGTGCAGATGGTGTGATTGGTTGACCAGTAGATCTCCCATGTGAATGCCAAGTTTCCTGGCTCAGTGCATGACGCTTATATTCAGCAGAATAGCAGCATCCCTTATGTGATGGGGCAACTCCAGAGGCACCGTGTGTGGCTAATAGGTGAGGACAAGGACCCTATACCCTGTGAATAGTTGTCTGGGTCTGGGGTAGTCCCTTCGGGTTAGTGTGTGTCTAACAGTTGTCCCTCAATATTTTCAGGTGACTCTGGTTACCCAAACCTGTCATGGCTACTGACCCCAGTGAGAAATCCCAGGACAAGGGCAGAGGAATGCTACAATGAGGCACATGGGTAAACTAGGAGGATTATGGAAAGAACCTTCGGCCTCCTGAAGGCCAGTTCCGGTGCCTCCATATGACAGGTGGTTCTCTCTACTACTCACTAAAGAAGGTGTGCCAGATCATCGTGGCCTGCTGTATGCTGCACAACCTGGCTTTGCGACGACAGGTGCCTTTTCTGAAGGAGGATGTTCCAGCTGGTGGTCTTGTGGCAGCTGTGGAGCCTGTGGACAGTGAAAAAGAGGAGGCAGAAGAAGAGGATATCAACAACAGAAACAAGGTTATCCAGCAATACTTCCAGTGAGACACAGGTAAGAAGATATCACTGCCTCCCACATCTCATACTGTTGTTTGACCTATCATTAGTCTTTCATTGTCACCCAGTGCATGGACCCTGAAATGTCACTTTGCCTTTCCATTTAACAGATGTGGGTCCCACTTTGTGACCTCTGCTATATGTCCTCATGGACCAGAGCTGTGCTACATTGGTATGTTGACATTTACATTGGCATTGCTATATTCCATAGTTATTGCAATTACACATTTGTGAAAGCACAGACTGACTCCAGAATGTTTTGTGATTGATATGTGTTTATTTTTGTGCAAATAAGTGGAGGGGGTTGTAAAATGGTCAGGGGTGATGGTGGAGGAATGTCCTTGGCAGAGTCCAGTCTATTTGTTTCACAGGTGCATTGTCCAAAGGGGCATAGGAAGTGGAGCAAGGGCAGTTGAAGGATGGACAGGGTGACAAAGTGGGACAGAAGGATGACATTCAGGGGGATCTCAGGGACCGTTTGCAGGGTGGCTCTCCATCTGCAGGTGGTGGGGTGCTGGTGTCGTGGTCCTGTGGCGGTGCCGCCTGTCTACTAGCGCCGGCAGAAGTGGTGGGCTGTTCATCATCCAGGCTAGTGTCAGGAGCCCCTTGTTGTGCCACAGTGTCCCTCCTGGTGTTGACAATGTCCTGCAGCACCCCTACAATGGTGACCAGGGTGGTGTTGATGCACTTGAGTTCCTCCCTGATCCCCAGATAGTGTTCCTCCTGCAGCCGCTGGGTCTCCTGAAAGTTGGCCAGTACCGTTGCTATCATCTCCTGGGAATGATGGTATGTTCCCATGATGTTGGAGAGGGCCTCGTGGAGAGTGGGTTCCCTGGGCCTGTCCTCCCCCTGTCGCACAGAAGTCCTCCCAGTTCCCCTGTTTTCCTGTTCCTCTGTCCCCTGAACCATGTTTCTACTGCCCCCAGGTCCCTGATTTTCTTGGAGTGGTGGGTTTGCGTGGGTTCCCTGTAGTGGTGGACATACTGCTGCTTGACGTGTCCTGGGCCTGCTGGGTGGGTGCTGTGCTGGTGTTTCCTGAGGGGGGAGGCTCTGTGGTGGCTTGTGCCAGTGTCAGGGGAACCAACTGTCCCAAGGTCCCAGATGGGCCGGGCTAATCATCTTGATCCAGTTGTGCAGAGATGCTGTCATCACTGTGGGCCTCTTCTGGAATGTCTGGAACCTCCTGTCCGGTGACGTTGGGTAGTGTTCCTGCAGGGGTGTAAAGGCATGATTATTGCATCTGTGTGTGCCATTGTGTGCAATGGGTGAGTGACCCTGTACTCCAGTGCTTGCATTCTTGTCTAGGTCCTTGTGTGATATTTGGTTTGGGGTCTGTGTGGGTATCTGTTGTGGACATGCTTTGGTGATGGGTGTCCATGCTTTGGTGTTGCATGCAGGGCTTGGTGTTGGGATGTGTGGGTTGTGATAGTGGGACATATGTGAGGTGTTGGAGTGATGAGGGTGAGGGTGGGGGTATGTGATGGCATTCAGGTAGGATGGGGGATATTATATTTAAGAGTTGCCTTACCAGAGTCCATTCCTCCTGCTACTCCTGCGAGGCCCTCAGGATGCAGTATAGCCAAGACTTGCTCCTCCCATGTTGTTAGTTGTGGGGGAGGAGGTGGGGGTCCACTGCCAGTCCTCTGTACTGCAAACTGGTGTCTTGAGACCACGGAACGCACCTTCCCCCATAGGTCGTCCCACCTCTTCCTGATGTCATCCCATGTTCTGGGGTGCTGTCCCACTGCGTTGACCCTGTCGACTATTCTGCGCCATAGCTCCAACTTCCTAGCAATGGAGGTGTGCTGCATCTGTGATCAGAATAGCTGTGGCTCTACCCAGACGATTTCCTCCACCATGACCCTGAGCTCCTCCTCAGAGAACCTGGGGTGTCGTTGAGGTGCCATGATGTGGTGTGGGTGATGTGTGAGGTGGTGTTGGTTGTGATGTGTGAGGGGATGTGTTCGTGTGTGTTGTCTGAGGCGCATGGATGTTGTGTGAGTGATGATGTTGTGTGCCTGTGGATGCTAGTGTTGTTTCTGGTGGTGTTTCTCTCTGGCCTTCTATCGCAATTCTGCTCGTAAGGGTTCGTGGGTGATGTGGGTGTGTGTTTTATATTGGATTGGGTGTGTGGGAGTGGTGTGTGTATGTGTATCAGGTTTGTGTATTTCGAATTGTCCAATGTGGTTGTGTTTTGCAAATGTGTGTGTACTTTGAGCGCGGCGGTGTGTAATGCCAATGGAATATCGTGGTTGAAAGACCGCTGCGTGGATTCGTGGGCCGTGATATTGTGGGCATATTCCTGTTGGTGTGACGGTGGAGGTTTTGTTATTGCCAGTTTATCACTGACCTTTGGTGTGGCGGACTTGTGTGGGTGTCTGATTTTGGTGGATTCCGAGCTGTGGGTCGTAATAGCTGTAGCGGTATTCTGCCGCCGCAGCGGTGTGATGGCTATCTTCTGCACGGTCGTAAGCGGCATTTACCGCCAGGGTTCTAATGAGGGCCTCTGTCTCCTAAGTTAAGCCTTGTCGCTCGTTGCCAAGCTACCAAGGATTGAGCTGGCTTTAATTTACTGAGACCTAACTGGACCTAAGTGCTGGTTAGTGGCCTATTGCTAAGTGTAGGTACTTACCTGCCCTTACCAATAACCCATTTTCCAACAGAGAGCCACAGGGGTCTGGAGGGCATTTGCCCAAGGGGGGGCCAGCCTTAGCAACCACCACCACCACCACTACAGCTCAGACCACAGTCGCCCAAAGGATGACAGCCACTGTAGCAGGTCCCTCAACCTCATCTGCTCCAGGCCCACAAGCAGCACCTCCTGTACCTCCCCTTCCAACCACGGCACCAGCACCAGCAATGGCATAAAAAAGTGGAACACAAACAACCCCAGATGCTGTGATAGACAATGTGGAATTTCAGACACCGAGACGTGACATGCAACGGATGTTGTGCAGGATGGACAGGCTGCAGCAGCAGGTATCCCGCAAAGCAGGAGACTGTGAGGTATCAAAAAAATCCAGCAGAGGGCCAATTTGTAATTAATGGATCCTCACCCATGATTCCCTCCCCTCCCTCCTCTTTCCTGGCTCTTATCTTTAGTGGGTTTGGGGGCTTAGTGTTAGGTTAGAATAGATTGTTAGTTTAGTTAGTATAAGTGGGTTGGGGTGGAGGGGGTTATATTATTACATGTTCTTTTGTGCGAGGGTGGGTAATGATGTTGGGGTTTAGGTGTATATGAAAAAAAAAAAATATATATATTTAAAAAGTACCAAAACAAAATAAATTTGTTTAAGATAAGTTAGTATGTGTTTAGGTTAGTATATGTTGTCCTACATGTGTCCCGTCATATAAGAGTGGTGGGGGTTGATGTTTAGAGTGTTTAGTTAAATGTGATAAGTAAGTTTAGCTTAGGGTAGTTAGGGCCAGTTGTGGGTAATGTATAGTTAGGATAGGTTAGGTTAGTTAAGGTGTTTCCCCTAGTTTAAGTTTCCTTTATTACTGTGAAATAAAGTTTTAGATACTCCTTTACAGTATGTTTCATATGCTTGGGGATCAGGGCTTTGGCATAGGTGTACAGTGTCCATTTAGTATTTGCATTTCTGTTCCATCCTGCACCAGAATCCCATTATTGACATGATTATTCCCAATTCCAAATGAGCTGTTACATTGGCAGCTACACCAAAGCTACTTCTCTGTGCATCTGCCATCCATTGCACCTACCACTCAAGGTTACTATGGTTCCCAATGTGTTGTGAAGGTTGGATGTGTTTTTAAATCTGTCATCCTTTAAGTACTGAATTGGAATCTTGAGCACTGTAGGACATCTGCCTGCAGCCTGATGTTCATTTGAACCCTGATAAGCTGAGTGATGTTATAATCTTATGTAGTTCTGAATACATAAATCACATGTATCATTTCTTACATTGTACTCCCAGGTTACATATTTGTCCATACACTTGTACACATCCATTCCTGCTCTATGGTGTGTGTGATGAAAGTTTATAGTCAGATGTCACATACATAAAGATTGTCTTGAAGGGAATGCTGGCCACATTGAGTTTCAGCTTATATATCCCTTGAAGCTGACTTTTTCTGTCCTACACAGCATTATACTGTTTTTCTCATTTCACTTCAGAAAGAAGCCTAAGAAAGCACAGATGATACAATCCAGACCCCAGTGCATAGTTATTATCCCACATTCTTTCTGTATTGACATTCTATGGCCATTGACATGTGACATACATCACTAATCTCCTACACAGTTGATGTGTCACATTACACAGAGACAAAGTGGTTGTGTAAGTGCTATTTATTTTCGAGTGCTGTAGTGCAATATTTACATAGTCCAGTATTGTGAGTCCATTAGTGTGACGCCTTCTATTGTGATGCAACACAAGTGCAATGGGACATGCCATTGGACATGCTGGCGTGAAGTGTCATACAGTGCAGAGGAACATGAATTGCCAACGAGGTAGTGAGAGACAATTACAGAGCATAGTCTTAAGGTAAACAGTGTGCTGGAGAACAGTACATGTAACCAACTGTAGCAAGACTGGCATGTTAACAAGCACAGGACCTAGGATATCAGTGCCCATGTGGCATTGACTGGTGCTACTGGGTACTCCTACGGGTGAAGGTGATCTGTTCCACGTCTTCATCTTCTGATGTGTGTGCCGTCTCCTCTGCCCTTAGAGGTGGTGGGTTTGAAGGGGCAACACACATTTCAGTGTTTGAAGAAGTGGAGTCAGAGTTCCCGGTAGCTGCCAACTGTCAGGCTATTAAGGGCATTACTGCAGCAAGGAGGAGCTGCTGGTTCTTGAGAATAGCAGCTACATCACTGTGGTAGGTAGCCAGGTCGGCCCTGCGGGCATCATGATTGCATTTGTGCATGCAGTGAAAGGTTTGGGATGCCAGGTGTTGTGGCAACTCCCTAACTGCTGTGGTGAATTTCCTTACACATTGTTGTAGTCCTTGCAGGAGGGATGGTAGCTCTTGCATGGCTGCTGCCTGTTCTGCAGATGACATCATGCACATGCGCATCCCCTCAAAGCTGGCTGCCATATCACCACACCACACCCCGCTCACGTGCACTCACCACCCTCACTACCATTCACACATCCCCTGTGTCCTCTACCAGTGTGTCTGTGAACCCTCCTCCCAAAGTACACAAATGCAGGCACACACCCACCCAACAGCGATCCACCTCACAACAGCCTTCAGCCCATGCACCTTCACCCAAATTCAGCAGACGTACACCTCCTACAACCACTACCTCTTCCTTCACTCCCAAACCCCCTCTATCTTCCCGTTCCAGTGCATCTAAAAAACTTTTCCTGGCTAATATTGACCTCTTCCCTATACCTCCCGCCCGTCCGTTCCCTAGGGCCAGGCTTTCCAGGTCCCAACCCAGCACCTTAGCCACCACATCCCCAGGCACAGTGGTGTCAGCAACTGCGGGCTATTGGAGTGCGCCAACCATCAGGGCTACCAGTGGGCCACGGACCGAGGGCAAGGACATTCTGCCACCTGCAAAACTAAAAAAGTTTTCCACATCCCGGAGGGAGAAGCAGAAAACACCTGCCAGCAAGGGCTCAGGGAAAACGAAAGGCGATAGTGGCAAGACAGCTGCGCCACCATCCAGGGTGGGGAAGGGCCAGAAACTAAAGGGCAGGTCAGAAGAGGGCATGGTGGCACCGACTGAGGGACCAGTGTCACACCTTCTGTCATCGTCGACGGCAACCTGTACGGTGGAGAAGACCGCCACCTGCACCGCCACAGAGCCCACCACCAGCACTGCCGCCACAGAGGCCGCCGCAGGAACAACTGTCATTGAGCCCGCCACCAGCACCGCTGCTACAGAGCCCGCCACCAGCACCGCCGCCACAGAGCCCGCCGCCAGCACCACTGTCATTGAGCTCGCCACCAGCACCGCCGCCACAGAGCCCGCAGCCAGCACCGCTGCCACAGAGCCCACAGCCAGCACCGCCGCCACAGAGCTCGCAGCCAGCACCGCTGCCACAGAGCCCGCAGCCAGCACCGCTGCCACAGAGCCCGCAGCCAGCACCGCCGCCACAGAGCACGCCGCCAGCACCGCCGCGACTGACACCGCTGCAAGCACCGCCAGCAGCCCCGCGACATCCTGAGCCAGTGGCACCACGCAGACATGGCTGCCATCCCCAGTGGTCATTCGACCGATGAAGCACTCTGGGCACCAAGCCCCCTCCAGAAACAGTGGAGAAACACATCCACTACCTCTGTCCTTTGCAGGATGAAGCACTCTGGGCACAAAGCCCACTCCAGAACCAGTGGAGAAAGGCATTCACTTGTGATACTGTGGCTTTGCACTCCCCAGGATAAAGCAGTGGGCAACCCACCCACTGAAGAGACTGTGGCTTTGCACTCCCCAGGATAAAGCAGTGGGCAACCCACCCACTTGAGATACTTGAGACTGTGGCTTTGCACTCCCCAGGATAAAGCAGTGGGCAACCAACCCACTTGAGACACTTGAGAGACTATGGCTTTGCACTCCCCAGGATAAAGCAGTGGGCAACCAACCCACTTGAGACACTTGAGAGACTGTGGCTTTGCAATCCCCAGGATAAAGCAGTGGGCAACCAACCCACTGAAAAGACTTGAGAGACTGTGGCTTTGCACTCCCCAGGATAAAGCAGTGGGCAACCCACCCACTTGAGACACTTAAGAGACTGTGGCTTTGCACTCCCCAGGATAAAGCAGTGGGCAACCCACCCATTGAAAAGACTTGAGAGACTGTGGCTTTGCACTCCCCAGGATAAAGCAATGGGCATCCCACCCACTGAAAAGACTTGAGAGACTGTGGCTTTGCACTCCCCAGGATAAAGCAATGGGCAACCCACCCACTGCAAAAGACTTGAGAGACTGTGGCTTTGCACTCCCCAGGATACAGCAATGGGCATGGAGCCCCCTCCTGGAGCAGTGGCATTGTGCATTCATCAGGCTGAGGTGCCCCTCTACCCCTCCCCCTGAGGTGCCTGTTTATTTTCGATGTGATGCCCCTCCAGTGTTCTCTCCGTTTGGAGTCAAGTATCTAGTGTGGGCCTCGCCCATGCATTTTTGGCCCAGTGGTCCACGGACAATGATTGGTGCACTATCCAGACTTGTGTAGTTGGTGTACATAATTGTATATACTCTATTTAGAGTTTTGAGTACTGGATTTTTATTGATTACAATCATTCAAATCAATTCCTTTTGTCCTTGCGTTATTCAAAGAGGGGTGGGGGGGGAATATATGTAATGCTGCAGGATGTATTTGTGTGTATGGCGTTGTGGGTGATGGTGGGGGTGTTGCATGTTGTGTGTGTGTGTCACTCTCTTTACCCTCCCCTCCCCTGTGTTGTAGGTGCAGTACTCACCGTGGCCGTCGCCGCTGTCTCTAGAGCTCCTGATAGAGGAGAAGGAAGACCATTGCCGGCAGGATCTGCAGTTCTGGCTCCATGGCGTCCTGGCTCCTCGTGGGGTGTGGAGAGGTGAGTGATTTCCCCTTCTGTGTACTGTTTCTGCCTTGTTTTTGTTCGTGTTGGTTCCGCCCTGGAAAAGGTGGCGGATTGGCATCTTGTGATGGGGTGGGCGGTACATTGTCTTCCGTCTGTCTGTTGGCGGTGACCACCGCACTGTTTGTACCACCGTGGTGGTCGGAGTGTTAAAGTGGCTGTCTATGTTGGCGGTTTCCGTCATAATCCCATTTTTTTTTTCGCTGGCCTGTTAGCGGTATTACCGCTGCTTTACCTTCAACCGCCAGGGTTGTAATGAGGGCCAGAGTGTAAAGCATTCAAATATCACAAAACAGTAATTAAATAAAACACAGGAAACAGTTTAAAAATCCGAAATCAATTTATAAAAATAGATCATATTTTTATCTTTAAAATGACACAAAAACGAATAAAATCGGATAAGGGGAACCGGAGATATGAATTTTTAAAAAATTATTTTTTTCTAGCGCCTAGAAACAAAAAGCGCCAATCTGGTCATCTGGTCGCACCTCGACCGAGGCAAAGTCAAAGTTTAAGGCCGACCGCGATGGAGCCCGACTCGGCTACAGCCCGCAGGAGGCCTCGGTCAAAAGTTTACCTTCGGACTTAGGCCCTCATTACAACCCTGACGGTCGGTGTTAAAGTGGCGGTAATACCGCCAACAGGCCGGAGGGAAAAAAAATTGGATTACGACCGTGGCGGAAATCGCCAACATAGAAAGCCACTTTAACACTCCGACTGCCATGGCGGTACAAACAAACAGTGCAGCGGACACCGCCAACAGACAGGCGGGAGACAATGTACCGCCCACCCTATCACAACACGCCTATCCATCGCCTTTTACGGGGCGGAACCAACGCGAATAAAAACACGGCAGAAACAGTACACAGAAGTGAAAACACTCACCTCTCCACACCCCACGAGGAACCAGGACAACATGGAGCCCGAATTGCAGATACTGCCGGCGATGGTCTTCCTGCTCCTCTATCAGGAGCTCCAAGGATGGCGGCGACGACCACGGTGCCTACTGCACCTACAACACAGGGGGGGGAGGGACAAGAGAGTGACACACACATGCAACACCCCCACCCCCACCCACAACACCATACACACAAACACATGCTGCCACATTACATATACACCCCCATCCCCCTGGAAGAACGCAAGGACAAAAGGAAATTATTTGAACAAATGTAATCATGTGAAATATCATTATCAAAATGCAAAATCCAGTATATACAATTATGTACACCAAATACACAAGTCCGGATAGTGCACCAATCATTGTCCGTGGACCACTGGGCCCAAAATGAATGGACAAGGCCCACACTAGATACCTGACTCCAAACGGAGAGAACACTGGAGGGGCATCACATAGAAAATATACAGGCACCTCAGGGGGAGGGTGGAGGGGAGGCACCTCAGCTTGATGAACGCACAACGCCACTGCTCCACAAGGGGGCTCCATGCCCACAGTTTGGTCCTGGGGAGTGCAAAGCCACAGTCTCTCAACTCTTTCCAGTGGGTGATTTGCCCATTGATTTATCTTGGGGAGTGAAAAGCCACAGTCTCTCAAGTCTTTTCAGTGGGTGGGTTGCCAACTGCTGAATCCTGGGGAGTGTAAAGCCACAGTCTCTCTAGTGGATAACAGTCTCCACTGGTTCTGGAGGGGGCATGGTGCCCAGAGTGCTTCATCCTGCCAAGGACTGAGGTAGTGGATGTATCTCTCCACTGGTTCTGGAGGGGGAATGGTGCCCAGAGGGTTTCATCCTGCCAAGGACTGAGGTAGTGGATGTGATACTCCACTGGTTCTGGAGGGAGCATGGTACCCAGAGTGCTTCATCCTGCCAAGGACTGACGTTGTGGATGTATCTCTCCACTGGTTCCGGAAGGGCATGGTGCCCAGAGTGCTTCATCCTGCCAAGGACTGAGGTAGTGGATGTGATACTCCACTGGTTCTGGAGGGGGCATGGTGCTCAGAGTGCTTCATCCTGCCAAGGTCTAAGGTAGTGGATGTATCTCTCCACTGGTTCTGGAGGGGGCTTGGTGCCCAGAGTGCTCCACGTGCAGTGTGGTCAGAACAATACACTCGCCTGGGTGTGTGTGCCATGAGATTGCTGAGATACAGGTAGCATGATACATCATGGAGGCAGAGACACACCCCACACTTCTGCTGCTTCGCATTCCATATGCAGGTGACAACTGTGATGACAGTGATGCTTCATGGAAGCTGCCCAGGGTCCTGGAACTCACCACCAGCATCAGACGACTGACCACTGGGGATGGTAACCATGTCAGCAGTGGTGCCACTATCTGAGGACGTCGCGGGCAGCTGGCGGTGTAAGTCATGGCAGTGCTTACGGCAGGGTCTGTGGCGGCGGTGCTGGCTGGGGGGTCTGTGGCGGAGGTGCTGGTGGCGGGGTCTGTGGCGGTAGTGCTGGCTGCGGGGTCTGTGGCGGTAGTGCTGGCGGCGGGATATGTGGCGGCGGAGCTGGCGGCGGGGTCTGTGGTGGCGGTGCTGGCTGCGGGGTCTGTGGCAGCGGTGCTGGCGGCGGGGTCTGTTACGGCGGTGCTGGCTGCGGGGTCTGTGGCGGCGGTGCTGGCGGCGGGGTCTGTGGCATTGCAGGTGGTGGTGCAGGTGGCAGTGTTCTCTGCCATACAGGTTGGCGGCGACGTGGACAGAAGGTGTGACACTGCTCCCTTAGGCGGTGCCACCATGCCCTCTTCTGACCTGCCCTTTAGTTTCTGGCCCTTCCCCACCCTGGATGGTGGCGCAGCTGTCTTGCCACTATCGCCTTTCGTTTTCCCTGAGACCTTGCTGGCAGGTGTTTTCTGCTTCTCCCTCCGGGATGTGGGAAACTTTTTTAGTTTTGCAGGTGGCGGAATGTCCTTGCCCTCGCTCCGTGGCACACTGGCAGCCCTGATGGATGGCGCACTTCAATAGCCCGCAGTTGCTGGCACCACTGTGCCTGGGGATGTGGTGGCTGAGGTGCAGGGTTGGGACCTGGAAAGCCTGGCCCTAGGGGACAGACGGGGGGAGGTGTAGGGAAGAGGTCAATTTTAGCCAGGAAAAGTTTTTTATACACACTGAGCGGGAAGATGGAAGGGGTTTGGGAGTGGAGGAAGAGGAAGTGGTTGTAGGAGGTGTACGTCTTCTGAATTTGGGTGAAGGTGCATGGGCTGGAGGCTGTTGTGAGGTGGATGGCTGTTTGGTGGGTGTGTGCCTGTGTTTGTGTACTTTGGGAGGAGGGCTCACAGACACACTGATAGAGGACACAGGGGATGTGTGAATGGTAGTGAGGGTGGTGAGTGCACGTGAGTGGTGTGTGGTGATGGGCGTGCCGATGATGGAGGTAGTGGCTGAAGATGTAGTGCATGCAGGTGTGAGTGGAGAATAGACTGGGAGGGAGGAGGGAGACATGGAGGAGGGGGACACAGGGAAGGCAGTGGATGTGGGTATGTGTGCATGGGTATGATGCTTGTGTGAGTGCCTGTGAGATGAGTGGTGCTCATGTTTGCCTGAGCCACTCTTGTGTGTTGATGTGTGTGCATGCTGGTCTGATGGTGTGCTTGGGATAGGCCGAGGTACAGGGGATTGGGTCTGGTGGAGGAAGTTGGAGGGGGGAGGCTGGACACAGGGACAATGGCTGTCATCAGTGCTGAGGCCAGAGCCTGAAATACTCTCTGTTGGGCCGCCTGGCCAGAATGAATGTCCTCCAGGTATGCATTTGTTTGTTGCAAATGCCTCTCAACACCCTGGATGGCATTCAGAATGGTAGACTGCCCAACAGTGAGGGATCTGAGGAGGTCAATAGCCTTTTCACTGAGGGCAGCAGGGCTGACTGGGGCAGGGCCTGAGGTGCCTGGGGTGAAGGAGATGCCCACACTCCTGGGTGAGGGGGCACAGGACACACACTGAGGGGCTGCTGGGAGGGTGGTGCTGGTAGGGGGGGTGGCGGCTGTACCTGTTGATGTGGGGGGCACAGAGGGGCCCACCACCGCAAGGGAGCTCCCATCAGAGGAGGAGTCGCTGTCACTGCTGCCACCTCCTGTCCCCGCTGTGGATCTCCCCTCGCACTCCGTCCCACTTGTGGCTTCAGACTCCATTGTTTCGCCCTCCAGGGCCAAATGGGATGAAGCTCCCTCCTGCTCCGGTGTCACTGCTCCTCTGCCTGATGATCCTATTGTACACAAGAACAGGGAGACCACAAAAAGTGGGGGGGAAGACAGGAGAAAGACATGTTCAGTGCATACAACACCACTACAATTGGCGAACACTACCGACACAGCAGACCTCTTCACTACGCCATGCACTTAAAGTTCCTAGATTATTCACAGGGCCATGGGGTACAAGGCCTATGCCCGCTTGCTGCAGACTTGAAAGTTACAGGTGTCTGACTAGGTGTAGATGGCACTAACCACTAGTGGGATTGAGGTGCCACTGAACCTGCCTCACAAGGGACCTTGCCTACCAAGCTCGCCCTGGCCTAGGGGAACCCACTGGCCACCTCCCCTACCCAGACACCTCGTAATGCACGCAGAGACAGATGATTGTGACTGTACTCACCCCCTTGTGGCTGCTGTGATGCCCTCACGCACCCATCCAACTCCAGATACACCACCACCAGGATCCGGAACATCAGGGGGGTCATGTTGCGACGGGCACCCCTCCCACGTTGGGAGGCCATCCCCAGCTGGGCCTCCGCCGTCTTCTTGCTCCAGCGGCAAATGTCCCCCCATCTTTTCCAGCAGTGGGTGCTCTGTCTGTGGTGGACCCCCAGGGTCCAGACGTCCTTGGCGATGGCACGTCAAATATCCTTCTTCTAGTGGGCGCTGACCTACAGGAATAGTAAAGGGGAAAAAGATAATCTTTACTCGTCCGGACCGTCATACTCATTGGCCCACGTTCCCACCCTTGCCCTGACGCACATACACTCACCGTCCGCTCATGCAGGCCTCAGTCCCCTACACCCCATGTATCTTCCGTCCACACCACTTCAAACAGGCATTGCCCATGCAGCATGCTCACAGTGTACTCACCTGTTTGTCTGGCGGACCGTAGAGTAGTGTGTACTGGGGGAGGACCCCATCCACTAACTTCTCCAACTCCTCCGAAGTGAAGGCGGGGGCCCTTTCCCCAGACACATGAGCCATTGTCGCTTCCAGACCCAGGTCACAGCACCACTTGCAGTGTGGGCCCTGTCCTGTTGAAAGTCAGGTATCAAGTGAGTGAACAGACAGAAAATGGCGGTCATGTCCGCCGCGGTGCATACCATCACCACCGGCGTACATCGTCATTGGCTCCTCGGACCCATAGGGTCCAATGTTACCCAATGCAGGATTGCGCAGCGGTCTTCGACCGCCTACCGCAACGGTGTTGAACCCCAGCACAGTTACCTCATATACCCTTGTCCCACCTTACAGGTCAGGCAGCCGCCATTTCAGGGTGCTACATGGCATTAATAATAATTGCGTCACACCTATCTAGGCCTTTCATACACACAGTAACAGGCACATTGTGGGTTAATAAATGTGTGCAAATGACATTTTGTAATACCTCAGTGTCGGCTGACTCGCTGGTCGCTGTTCTCGTCCATAGGGCACGTCCGCTGGGGCAGGTGATGAGATGGTGGCATCCTGCGGTGTACAGACCACTGGCGGACCTGTCGACAATGGAAGAGAGACACGTAATAGTCACCTACAGACTTGATTGCGCAACAATACATGAACTGTGTGCCCAGTTGGAGCCAGACCTGATGTCAGCTATCTGCTATCCCACAGGGATCCCCCCTCTAGTACAGGTCCTGTCAGTACTCCATTTCCTGGCAAGTGGGTCTTTTCAAACAACAGTGGCATTGCATCAGGGATGTCCCAGCCAATGTTCTCTAACATGTTGTCCAGAGTGTTGTCTGCCCTGCTGAAACACATGCACAGCTACATCGTTTTCCCTCAGGTGAGGATTTGCCTACAGTGAAAGGTGACTTCTATGCCCTGGGACATATCCCCAACATCATAGGTGCCATTGATGGGACACATGTGGCCTTGGTACCCCCCTGGAGGAGTGAACAGGTGTACAGAAAGCGGAAGAGCTACCATTTGATGAATGGGCAGATGGTGTGATTGGTTGACCAGTAGATCTCCCATGTGAATGCCAAGTTTCCTGGCTCAGTGCATGACGCTTATATTCAGCAGAATAGCAGCATCCCTTATGTGATGGGGCAACTCCAGAGGCACCGTGTGTGGCTAATAGGTGAGGACAAGGACCCTATACCCTGTGAATAGTTGTCTGGGTCTGGGGTAGTCCCTTCGGGTTAGTGTGTGTCTAACAGTTGTCCCTCAATATTTTCAGGTGACTCTGGTTACCCAAACCTGTCATGGCTACTGACCCCAGTGAGAAATCCCAGGACAAGGGCAGAGGAATGCTACAATGAGGCACATGGGTAAACTAGGAGGATTATGGAAAGAACCTTCGGCCTCCTGAAGGCCAGTTCCGGTGCCTCCATATGACAGGTGGTTCTCTCTACTACTCACTAAAGAAGGTGTGCCAGATCATCGTGGCCTGCTGTATGCTGCACAACCTGGCTTTGCGACGACAGGTGCCTTTTCTGAAGGAGGATGTTCCAGCTGGTGGTCTTGTGGCAGCTGTGGAGCCTGTGGACAGTGAAAAAGAGGAGGCAGAAGAAGAGGATATCAACAACAGAAACAAGGTTATCCAGCAATACTTCCAGTGAGACACAGGTAAGAAGATATCACTGCCTCCCACATCTCATACTGTTGTTTGACCTATCATTAGTCTTTCATTGTCACCCAGTGCATGGACCCTGAAATGTCACTTTGCCTTTCCATTTAACAGATGTGGGTCCCACTTTGTGACCTCTGCTATATGTCCTCATGGACCAGAGCTGTGCTACATTGGTATGTTGACATTTACATTGGCATTGCTATATTCCATAGTTATTGCAATTACACATTTGTGAAAGCACAGACTGACTCCAGAATGTTTTGTGATTGATATGTGTTTATTTTTGTGCAAATAAGTGGAGGGGGTTGTAAAATGGTCAGGGGTGATGGTGGAGGAATGTCCTTGGCAGAGTCCAGTCTATTTGTTTCACAGGTGCATTGTCCAAAGGGGCATAGGAAGTGGAGCAAGGGCAGTTGAAGGATGGACAGGGTGACAAAGTGGGACAGAAGGATGACATTCAGGGGGATCTCAGGGACCGTTTGCAGGGTGGCTCTCCATCTGCAGGTGGTGGGGTGCTGGTGTCGTGGTCCTGTGGCGGTGCCGCCTGTCTACTAGCGCCGGCAGAAGTGGTGGGCTGTTCATCATCCAGGCTAGTGTCAGGAGCCCCTTGTTGTGCCACAGTGTCCCTCCTGGTGTTGACAATGTCCTGCAGCACCCCTACAATGGTGACCAGGGTGGTGTTGATGCACTTGAGTTCCTCCCTGATCCCCAGATAGTGTTCCTCCTGCAGCCGCTGGGTCTCCTGAAAGTTGGCCAGTACCGTTGCTATCATCTCCTGGGAATGATGGTATGTTCCCATGATGTTGGAGAGGGCCTCGTGGAGAGTGGGTTCCCTGGGTCTGTCCTCCCCCTGTCGCACAGAAGTCCTCCCAGTTCCCCTGTTTTCCTGTTCCTCTGTCCCCTGAACCATGTTTCTACTGCCCCCAGGTCCCTGATTTTCTTGGAGTGGTGGGTTTGCGTGGGTTCCCTGTAGTGGTGGACACACTGCTGCTTGACGTGTCCTGGGCCTGCTGGGTGGGTGCTGTGCTGGTGTTTCCTGAGGGGGGAGGCTCTGTGGTGGCTTGTGCCAGTGTCAGGGGAACCAACTGTCCCAAGGTCCCAGATGGGCCGGGCTAATCATCTTGATCCAGTTGTGCAGAGATGCTGTCATCACTGTGGGCCTCTTCTGGAATGTCTGGAACCTCCTGTCCGGTGACGTTGGGTAGTGTTCCTGCAGGGGTGTAAAGGCATGATTATTGCATCTGTGTGTGCCATTGTGTGCAATGGGTGAGTGACCCTGTACTCCAGTGCTTGCATTCTTGTCTAGGTCCTTGTGTGATATTTGGTTTGGGGTCTGTGTGGGTATCTGTTGTGGACATGCTTTGGTGATGGGTGTCCATGCTTTGGTGTTGCATGCAGGGCTTGGTGTTGGGATGTGTGGGTTGTGATAGTGGGACATATGTGAGGTGTTGGAGTGATGAGGGTGAGGGTGGGGGTATGTGATGGCATTCAGGTAGGATGGGGGATATTATATTTAAGAGTTGCCTTACCAGAGTCCATTCCTCCTGCTACTCCTGCGAGGCCCTCAGGATGCAGTATAGCCAAGACTTGCTCCTC
The DNA here is from genome assembly GCF_031143425.1 of Pleurodeles waltl. Taxonomy (NCBI): domain Eukaryota; kingdom Metazoa; phylum Chordata; class Amphibia; order Caudata; family Salamandridae; genus Pleurodeles; species Pleurodeles waltl. The sequence goes on from NC_090451.1 coordinate 440,973,233, forward strand.
CCATGTTGTTAGTTGTGGGGGAGGAGGTGGGGGTCCACTGCCAGTCCTCTGTACTGCAAACTGGTGTCTTGAGACCACGGAACGCACCTTCCCCCATAGGTCGTCCCACCTCTTCCTGATGTCATCCCGTGTTCTGGGGTGCTGTCCCACTGCGTTGACCCTGTCGACTATTCTGCGCCATAGCTCCAACTTCCTAGCAATGGAGGTGTGCTGCATCTGTGATCAGAATAGCTGTGGCTCTACCCAGACGATTTCCTCCACCATGACCCTGAGCTCCTCCTCAGAGAACCTGGGGTGTCGTTGAGGTGCAATGATGTGGTGTGGGTGATGTGTGAGGTGGTGTTGGTTGTGATGTGTGAGGGGATGTGTTCGTGTGTGTTGTCTGAGGCGCATGGATGTTGTGTGAGTGATGATGTTGGGTGCCTGTGGATGCTAGTGTTGTTTCTGGTGGTGTTTCTCTCTGGCCTTCTATCGCAATTCTGCTCGTAAGGGTTCGTGGGTGATGTGGGTGTGTGTTTTATATTGGATTGGGTGTGTGGGAGTGGTGTGTGTATGTGTATCAGGTTTGTGTATTTCGAATTGTCCAATGTGGTTGTGTTTTGCAAATGTGTGTGTACTTTGAGCGCGGCGGTGTGTAATGCCAATGGAATATCGTGGTTGAAAGACCGCTGCGTGGATTCGTGGGCCGTGATATTGTGGGCATATTCCTGTTGGTGTGACGGTGGAGGTTTTGTTATTGCCAGTTTATCACTGACCTTTGGTGTGGCGGACTTGTGTGGGTGTCTGGATTTTGGTGGATTCCGAGCTGTGGGTCGTAATAGCTGTAGCGGTATTCTGCCGCCGCAGCGGTGTGATGGCTATCTTCTGCACGGTCGTAAGCGGCATTTACCGCCAGGGTTCTAATGAGGGCCTCTGTCTCCTAAGTTAAGCCTTGTCGCTCGTTGCCAAGCTACCAAGGATTGAGCTGGCTTTAATTTACTGAGACCTAACTGGACCTAAGTGCTGGTTAGTGGCCTATTGCTAAGTGTAGGTACTTACCTGCCCTTACCAATAACCCATTTTCCAACAGAGAGCCACAGGGGTCTGGAGGGCATTTGCCCAAGGGGGGGCCAGCCTTAGAAACCACCACCACCACCACTACAGCTCAGACCACAGTCGCCCAAAGGATGACAGCCACTGTAGCAGGTCCCTCAACCTCATCTGCTCCAGGCCCACAAGCAGCACCTCCTGTACCTCCCCTTCCAACCACGGCACCAGCACCAGCAATGGCATCAAAAAGTGGAACACAAACAACCCCAGATGCTGTGATAGACAATGTGGAATTTCAGACACCGAGACGTGACATGCAACGGATGTTGTGCAGGATGGACAGGCTGCAGCAGCAGGTATCCCGCAAAGCAGGAGACTGTGAGGTATCAAAAAAATCCAGCAGAGGGCCAATTTGTAATTAATGGATCCTCACCCATGATTCCCTCCCCTCCCTCCTCTTTCCTGGCTCTTATCTTTAGTTGGTTTGGGGGCTTAGTGTTAGGTTAGAATAGATTGTTAGTTTAGTTAGTATAAGTGGGTTGGGGTGGAGGGGGTTATATTATTACATGTTCTTTTGTGCGAGGGTGGGTAATGATGTTGGGGTTTAGGTGTATATGAAAAAAAAAACAAAAAAAATTATTTAAAAAGTACCAAAATAAAATAAATTTGTTTAAGATAAGTTAGTATGTGTTTAGGTTAGTATATGTTGTCCTACATGTGTCCCGTCATATAAGAGTGGTGGGGGTTGATGTTTAGAGTGTTTAGTTAAATGTGATAAGTAAGTTTAGCTTAGGGTAGTTAGGGCCAGTTGTGGGTAATGTATAGTTAGGATAGGTTAGGTTAGTTAAGGTGTTTCCCCTAGTTTAAGTTTCCTTTATTACTGTGAAATAAAGTTTTAGATACTCCTTTACAGTATGTTTCATATGCTTGGGGATCAGGGCTTTGGCATGGGTGTACAGTGTCCATTTAGTATTTGCATTTCTGTTCCATCCTGCACCAGAATCCCATTATTGACATGATTATTCCCAATTCCAAATGAGCTGTTACATTGGCAGCTACACCAAAGCTACTTCTCTGTGCATCTGCCATCCATTGCACCTACCACTCAAGGTTACTATGGTTCCCAATGTGTTGTGAAGGTTGGATGTGTTTTTAAATCTGTCATCCTTTAAGTACTGAATTGGAATCTTGAGCACTGTAGGACATCTGCCTGCAGCCTGATGTTCATTTGAACCCTGATAAGCTGAGTTATGTTATAGGTTAGTTTAGGTTAGTATATGTTGTCCTACATGTGTCCCGTCATATAAGAGTGGTGGGGGTTGATGTTTAGAGTGTTTAGTTAAATGTGATAAGTAAGTTTAGCTTAGGGTAGTTAGGGCCAGTTGTGGGTAATGTATAGTTAGGATAGGTTAGGTTAGTTAAGGTGTTTCCCCTAGTTTAAGTTTCCTTTATTACTGTGAAATAAAGTTTTAGATACTCCTTTACAGTATGTTTCATATGCTTGGGGATCAGGGCTTTGGCATGGGTGTACAGTGTCCATTTAGTATTTGCATTTCTGTTCCATCCTGCACCAGAATCCCATTATTGACATGATTATTCCCAATTCCAAATGAGCTGTTACATTGGCAGCTACACCAAAGCTACTTCTCTGTGCATCTGCCATCCATTGCACCTACCACTCAAGGTTACTATGGTTCCCAATGTGTTGTGAAGGTTGGATGTGTTTTTAAATCTGTCATCCTTTAAGTACTGAATTGGAATCTTGAGCACTGTAGGACATCTGCCTGCAGCCTGATGTTCATTTGAACCCTGATAAGCTGAGTGATGTTATAATCTTATGTAGTTCTGAATACATAAATCACATGTATCATTTCTTACATTGTACTCCCAGGTTACATATTTGTCCATACACTTGTACACATCCATTCCTGCTCTATGGTGTGTGTGATGAAAGTTTATAGTCAGATGTCACATACATAAAGATTGTCTTGAAGGGAATGCTGGCCACATTGAGTTTCAGCTTATATATCCCTTGAAGCTGACTTTTTCTGTCCTACACAGCATTATACTGTTTTTCTCATTTCACTTCAGAAAGAAGCCTAAGAAAGCACAGATGATACAATCCAGACCCCAGTGCATAGTTATTAGCCCACATTCTTTCTGTATTGACATTCTATGGCCATTGACATGTGACATACATCACTAATCTCCTACACAGTTGATGTGTCACATTACAGAGAGACAAAGTGGTTGTGTAAGTGCTATTTATTTTCGAGTGCTGTAGTGCAATATTTACATAGTCCAGTATTGTGAGTCCATTAGTGTGACGCCTTCTATTGTGATGCAACACAAGTGCAATGGGACATGCCATTGGACATGCTGGCGTGAAGTGTCATACAGTGCAGAGGAACATGAATTGCCAACGAGGTAGTGAGAGACAATTACAGAGCCTAGTCTTAAGGTAAACAGTGTGCTGGAGAACAGTACATGTAACCAACTGTAGCAAGACTGGCATGTTAACAAGCACAGGACCTAGGATATCAGTGCTCATGTGGCATTGACTGGTGCTACTGGGTACTCCTACGGGTGAAGGTGATCTGTTCCACGTCTTCATCTTCTGATGTGTGTGCCGTCTCCTCTGCCCTTAGAGGTGGTGGGTTTGAAGGGGCAACACACATTTCAGTGTTTGAAGAAGTGGAGTCAGAGTTCCCGGTAGCTGCCAACTGTCAGGCTATTAAGGGCATTACTGCAGCAAGGAGGAGCTGCTGGTTCTTGAGAATAGCAGCTACATCACTGTGGTAGGTAGCCAGGACGGCCCTGCGGGCATCATGATTGCATTTGTGCATGCAGTGAAAGGTTTGGGATGCCAGGTGTTGTGGCAACTCCCTAACTGCTGTGGTGAATTTCCTTACACATTGTTGTAGTCCTTGCAGGAGGGATGGTAGCTCTTGCATGGCTGCTGCCTGTTCTGCAGATGACATCATGCACGTGCGCATCCCCTCAAAGCTGGCTGCCATATTTTGCATCCCCACCCGGACCTCCTTGGCCAGCTCCCATTGTACTCCCACTACTGTCCTCTCAAAGGTGGTACTAGTGTCCTCAGAGTCCTCAGCTGTGTTGGAGCTGGCAGGTCGTACTATTGGGGTGGTGGATGGGTCCTCTGTGATGGCTGCTGTATGTCATCAGGGAAGTCCAGGACAGGCATATCCCCAGGAGAGCCATTGTCCTCTGCAATGCGATATTGTACAATTAGTGTGTCTGTGTTGTGGCAGTTGTAATGTGACGTTACTGACTTCCTGTTAGTGGAACAAAGTAATCCTGGTTCCTGTTAATTGTTCCTTTCATTAATATTAGCATTCTCCCAGGCCTATGCACCACCTGCATGTCACATGTAGTGTGGGCAGTTTGGGGAATTGTCTGTGTCAAATACTCTAGGTGTAGGTTCTGTCCAAATTGCCACCTTCTTGTCCTACTCAACCCTCCGTCTACTTCCATTAGCATGGTGAGGCCTTGCAATGGCTGTGGGTGTTCTGATGCCACTTGCACCACACTTAACAATATGGATCTGACCCAGTTTAAGATATTTCACATACCCCTATATGTTGCTAAGACCAAGCACATACTATGTATAGCAATAGCATGGCACCATGAAGGTGTCAGCATTGGTAGTGAGTAATGTTGATGTTGGGGAATGTGTGCTACACTGGATTGCACTGATGGGCCTGGCAGTGTTCCATTTCCTCTTATGACAGTGCGGGTGTGTTTAACATATGTCCTCCCCCTCAATACTGTTGTCTTAGCAGTATGACAGTTGGGATGTTGCAAGGTGGCATTGCAGCTCTTGTAACACAGGCACAGGGTAGACACTGAAATGTGCAGCATGGGTATGACATTACTGCTGTGCACTTCATAGTGTAAGTAACAATACCTGATGATTATAACGCCTATAGACATGAGCATTTGACAAGATTTGCACTTTGTTAGGAAATACAGGGGATTGATTACGTTGTTATCCTGAACCCTCTATTTTGGGTGCGTTTGATCCATGGGCACGTAACTGCAATTAGCTACTTGACCTACACACACAGCACAAGTGGTAGTGTCAATTGTTGTCAATGGTAAAGACCACTTGCGGATATGGCCAGAGACTGGAAATTGAGCCCTAGTTCATGTAGCAACAATATCAGCTGTTGTGTGACAGCAGGCCAGTTTTATGTTGTACCATACCCTCCTGGACTGGCTTTGCCTTTCCAAGATCCTTGGCATGGCAGAGTACCCCCATGCAAAGGTTGTTGGTGTAGTGTTGTGCTGTTCCCCTGGTTTCCCCTGCACAGCCCATGCACCAGCGCCATGCCCCTATGCCCTTTCCACTACCTGATTTTCATTGCTGACATGCATTGTGTAGTAGGTATGTCCCCCCCATTTACAGTTAACATTTAGGCAGTTTTGTCCCCCATGCAACTTACCCTGCATCTGTGTGTTTTCCTGGTAGTCTGCGCTGTCCTACCCTTGAATCCCTGTGACGATCTCCTCTGGGATGACGGCTGCCACCATCTCCTCCATCTGGTCCAGGGCCTCCTGCGGTGCTGGACTCCCACCTCCAGTCTGCAGTGCTGCCGTCCTGTTCCTTGCCATCTTTTCCTTGGTCCTGCGCTTGCAGTCATGCCAGCATTTCTTGCACTCAGTGACTGTTCTCCGTACTTCTGCCACACTGTTGATGTTGTCGACAATTTGTTGTCAAATTGCCTCTCTCCTCCCAATTGTCAATTTAGAGGTGACAAAAAGTTGATGCTGGTATTCCGTCACCTCTTTCACCAGTATTTCCTGCTCCTCTGCTCTGAACCAACACTTCCTTTTCTTCTTCTCCCTCTCCTGGGTCTTGTCTGGGTCCTCCGGGCTTGTTCCTGGTCGGTTGGAGTCTTCCTGGGGTCTCTCATGGCTTCTGGGATCCATTTTGGGGCTCCTTAGCACATTTTGCAGTGTTTGTGCACTTTTTTGACGCTATTGCAGGGGAAAATTACGCATGTCCGGTTTGCGACGTCATAAACCAGATTAAAGTAATTCTTGCCGCGTTAACACCGTTTTTCTTTACAATGTGGCAAATTGGTTAGAGTAAAAAAAAATGACTCTAACCCGTGGGTGTGCTACGGAGTGTCAAAGTATAAATTTGACGCCCGGGTGGTGCAAAGAAATGACGTTAGACGGCGTTAAACTTTTTGACGCAAAACTGCATCTGCGCAGTTTTGCATCAAAAAGTATAAGTATGGCCCTGAGACTATGGCCCTCATTACAACACTAGCGGTAAATCCCACTTTTCTGCTGCGCAGAAGACCGCCAGCATACCACTGTGGCCGTGGAATTCCGCTACAGGTATTTCGACCCACAGCTCGGAATCCGCCACAATACAGACACCCACACAAGTCCGCCACACCAAAGGTCAGTGATAAACTGGCGATACCAAAACCGACACCGTCATGCCAACAGGAATACACCCACACTATCACAACCCACGAATCAACGCAGCGGTCATTCAACCGCGGTAATCCATTGGTGGTTACACACCGCTGTGCTCAAAATGCACACACACTTACAAAACACAACCACATTGGACAATTCGAAATACACATTCCTGATACACATACACCACACCCACACACCCAATCCAATATAAAACAAACACCCACACCACCCACAAACCCTTACTACCAAAATTTAGAAAGAAGGCCAGCGAGAGAGACTACCTAAAACAACACCAGCATCCACAGACACACAACGCCATCACTTACACAACATCCACGCACCTCAAACAACACACACCAACACATCCCCTCACACATCACAACAGACACCACCTCACACATCACCCACACCACATCATGGCACCTCAAAGACACCACAGGTTTTCTGAGGAGGAGCTCAGGGTCATGGTGGAGGAAATCGTCCGGGTAGAGCCACAGCTATTCGGATCACAGGTGCAGCAGACATCCATTGCAAGGAAAATGGAGCTATGGCGCAGAATTGTCGACAGGGTCAACGCAGTGGGACAGCATCCAAGAACACGGGATGACATCAGTAAGAGGTGGAATGACCTACAGGGGAAGGTTTGTTCCGTGGTATCCAGACACCAGATTGCTGTACAGAGGACTGGCGGTGGACCCCCACCTCCTCCCCCACAACTAACAACATGGTAAGAGCAAGTCTTGGCAATTATGCATCCTGAGGTCCTCGCCGGGGTAGAAGGAGAACTGTACTCTGGTAAGGCAAACCTTTACTACTTCATCCCCCACACCCCACCTGCATGCCATCACATACCGCCACCCTTACCCTCACACCCATCACCCCAACAACCCACAGATACCCCACTAACACAACCCACACATCCCAAAACCAAGCCCTGCATGTAACACCAATGCATGGACACCCATCACCAAAGCATGTCCAGTACAGAGACTCACTCATGCCCCAAAATCACCAATCACACAAGGACCAAGCCAATAATACAAGCACAGGAGTAGAGGGTCACTCACCCGTTGCACAAGATGGCACACACAGATAAAATAACTATGCATTTACACCCCAAGAGGACCCGTACCCAATGTCACCGGACAGGAGGTGCCAGACATATCCAGTCCCCTCACAGAAGAGACCCACAGTGATGATGGCAGCTCTGCACGCCTGGATCAAGATGACCAGCGTGGCCCATCAGGGACCTTGGGACAGTCGGTTCCCCTGACACAGTCACAAACCACCACATAGCCTTCCACCTCAGGAAATACCAGCACAGCACCCACCCAATGGGCCCATCCCTCTGTCCCCAGGACACGTCAATCAGCAGTGTGTCCACTACTATAGGGAGCTCAGGCAAACCCACTAACACAGGACAATCAGGGGGCAGTGGCAGTGGGCACACGGTTCAGGGGACAGAGGCACAGGATAACAGGGAAGCTGGGAGGACTGCTGTGCGACAGGGGGAGGACAGGCCCAGGGAACCCACTCTCCACGAGGCACTTTCCAACATCATGGGAGCTTACCACCATTCACAGGAGACCATGGGCACGGTACTGGCCAAGTTTCAGGAGACCCAGCGGCTGCAGGAGGAATACTACGTGGGGGTCAGGGAGGACTTGAAGTCCATCAATACTACTCTGGTCACCATTGCAGGGGTGCTGGCAGACCTTCTCAACACCAGGAGGGACACAGTGGCACACCAACAGGCCCCTGACACTAGCCTGGACAATGAACAGCCCTCCACCTCCGCCGGCGCTAGTGGACAGGAGGCACTGCCACAGGAACAACAGCCCACCAGCACCCCACCACCTGCAGATGGAGAACCACCCCACAAACGGTCCCTGAAATCCAGGAACAAGACAGAGAACATTGCCAAGACCCCCGCCAGGAAATAAAACCCCTCTGAATGTCACCCTTCTGTCCCACAATGTCACCCTGTCCATCCTTAAACTGCCATTACTCCACTTCCTATGCCCCTTTGGTCAATGCACCTGTGAAACAAATAGACTGGACTCTGCCATGGACATACCTCCACCATCACCCTAGCCCATTTTACAACTCCCTCCACTTATTTGCACAGGAATAAACACACTTCAATCACAAAACAATCTGGAGTCAGTCTGTGCTTTCACAAATGTGTAATTGCAATATCTATGGAATATAGCAATGTCAATTTACTTGTTCACAGACCAATGTAACACAGCTGAAGGCCAGGAGTAAGCATAGCAGAGGGTACAAAGTGGGACCCAGATCTGTGAAATGGAAAGGCAAAGTGACAAGTCAGGGTCCATACACTGAGTGAAAATGACAGACTTATGCCTGCTCCAACAATAGTATGAGATGTGGGAAGCAGTGATATCTTCTTAACTGTGTCTCACTGGAAGTATTGCATGATGATGTTCTTTTGGTTGTCGATATCCTCTCCTTCTGCCTCCTCTTTTTCACTGTCCACAGGCCCCACAGCTGCGACAAGACCACCATCTGGCCCATTCTCCTGGCATCTGGCGTTGCAAAGCCAGGTTGTACAGCATACAGCAGGCCACGATTATCTGGCACACCTTCTTCGGTGAGTAGTATAGGGAACCACCTGTCAGATGGAGGCACCGGAATCTGGCCTTCAGGAGGCCGAAGGTGCGATCTATTATCCTCCTAGTTCGCCCATGTGCCTCATTGTAGTGTTCCTCTGCCCTTGTCCTTGGATTCCTCACTTGGGTCAGTAGCCATGACAGGTTGGGGTAACCCGAGTCACCTGCAAATGTAGAGCAACAACTGTTAGACACACACCAATCCTTAGGGACAACCCCGTAGCCAGACACCTATGTCAACTGTATTGGGACCTTGGCCTCACCTATTAGCCACACACGGTGCCTCAGAAGTTGCCCCATCACATAAGGGATGCTGCTATTTCTCAAAATGTAAGCGTCATGCACAGAGCCAGGATACTTGGCATTCACATGGGAGATGTACTGGTCTGCCAAACACACTATCTGCACATTCCTCGAAGGGTAGCTTTTCTGGTTTCTGTACACCTGTTCATTCCTGCGGGGGGTACAAATGTCACATGTATATCATCAATGGCACCAATGATGTTGGGGATATGTCCCAGGGCATAGAAGTCACCTTTCACTGTGGGAAAATCCTCCACCTAAGGGAAAACGATGTTGCTGCGCATGTGTTTGAGCAGGGCAGACAACACACTGGACAACACATTAGGAAACATTGGCTGGGACATCCCTGATGCCGTGGCCACTGTTGTTTGAAAAGACCCACTGGCCAGGAAATGAAGTACAGACAGGACCTGCACTAGAGGGGTTACCCCTGTGGGATGGAGGATAGCTGACATCAGGTCGGGCTCCAACTGGGCACACAGTTCTAGGATTGCTGCACGATCAAGTCTGTATGTGATTATGATGTCTCTCTTTTCGATTGTCAACAGGTCCACCAGGGGTCTGTACACCGGAGGATGCCGCCATCTCATCACCTGCCCCAGCAGACGTGCCCTATGGAGGAGAACAGCGAGCAGAGAGTCATCCAACACTGAGGTATCACAATGTGTTATTTGCAGAAACGTTATTAATCCGCATTGTGCCGGTATCTGTCTGTATTCCCGGCCTTGGTAGGTGTTACACAGTTTTTATCCATCCCATGTGGTCCCCTGAAATGGCGGCTGCCTGACCTGTAAGGTGGGATAAGGGGATATGAGGTAACTGCGCTGGCGTTGTACACCGTCGCGGTGGGTTGTCGAAGACCGCTGCGCATTTCTGCATTGGTTAACATGGGGTCCCATGGGTCCCAGGAGCCAATTACGATGTACGCTGGCGGTGACGGTATGCACCACAGCAGACGTGACCGCCATTTTCTGTCTGTCCACTCACTTGATACCTGACCTTCAAGAGAAAAGGACCTACACTGCAAGTGCTGCTGTGACCTTTGTCTGGAAGCGATGTTGGCTACAGTGTCTGGGGAAAGGGCCCCTGCCTTCACTTCGGAGGAGTTGGAGAAACTAGTGGATGGGGTCATCTCCCAGTACACGCAACTGTACGGTCCTCCAGACAAACAGGTGAGCATGCTGCATGGGCAATGCCTGCTTTGAATGGTGTGGATGGAAGATACATGGGGGGGGGCTGAGGCCTGCATGTGCGGATGGTGAGTGTATGTGCGTCAGGGCATGGGTGGGAACTGGTGGGCAATGAGTATGATGGTCCGGATGGGTGAGTAATTTCCTTTCCCCCGTACCATTCCTCTAGGGCAGCGCCCACCAGAAGTAGGGTATTTGGCGTGTCATCGCCAAGGACGTCCGGACCCTCGGGGTCTACCACAGACGGAGCACCCACTGCCGTAAAAGATGGGAGGACCTGGGCCGCTGGAGCAAAAAGACGGCGGAGGCCCAGCTGGGGATGGCCTCCCAACGTGGAAGGGGTGCCCATCGTACCATGACCCCCCTGATGTCCCGGATCCTGGCGGTGGTGTATCTGGAGTTGGATGGGTGCTTGAGGGCATCACAGCAGCCACAAGGGGGTGAGTACACTCTCATTCACTGTGTGCCCAGTTGGTGCCCGACCTAATGTCAGCTATCCGCCATCCCACAGGGATAACCCCTCTAGTGCAGGTCCTCGTTATGCAGGTGAATGAGAGCGTGGGGGAGGTGGGCAGTGGGTTCCCCTGGGCCAGGGCGAACTTGGTAGGCAAGGTCCCTTGTGAGGCAGGCTATGTGGCACCCCAACCCCACTAGTGGTAAGAGCCATCTACACCTAGTTAGGCTCCTGTGACTTCCAGGTGTGCAGCAATTGGGCTTAGGCCTCGTACCTCATGGTCAGGTGAAATTTATCTGAACTGTTGGTGCATGGCGTAGTGCAGAGGGCTGCTCCATGTGTGTTGTGTCCGCCAACGGTAGTGGTCTTGCATGCACTGAACATGTTTTTCTTCTGTCCACCCCCCCCTTTTTGTGGTCTCCCTGTTCTTGTGTGCAATAGCATCATCAGGCGGAGGAGCATTGGCACCGGAGCAGGAGGGGGCTGCAACCCACTTGGCCCTGGAGGGTGAAGCAACAAATTCTGAAGCCATAAGTGGGATGGAGGGCGAGGGGAGCTCCACGGCAGGGACAGGAGCAGACACCAGTGACAGCGACTCCGCCTCTGATGTGAGCTCCCTTGCGGTGGCAGGCACCTCTGTGCCCACTGCATCAACAGGTATGGCCGCCACCCCCTACCAGCACCGCCCTCCCAGCAGCCCCTCAGCATGTGTCCTGTGCCCGCTCACACAGGAGGGTGGGCATCTCCTTCACCCCAGGCACCTCAGGCCCTGCTCCAGTCAGCCCTGCTGCCCTCAGTGAGGAGGCTATTGACCTCCTGAGATCCCTTACTGTTGGGCAATCTACCATTTTGAATGCCATCCAGGGTGTTGAGAGGCATTTGCAACAAACAAATGCATACCTGAAGGGCATTCATTCTGGGCAGGCGGCCCAACAGAGAGCATTTCAGGCTGTGGCCTCAGCACTGATGGCAGCCATTTTCCCTGTGTCCAGCATCCCCCCTCCAACTACCTCCACCCAGACCCAATCCCCTGTACCTCAGCCTATCCCAAGCACACCATCAGACCAGCATGCAAACACATCAATACACAAGATTGGCTCAGGCAAACATAAGCACAACACATCCCACAGGCACTCACACAAGCACCATCCCCATGCAGACACAGCAACAGCTATAGCCTCCACTGTGTCCTCCTCCTCCACGTCCTCCTCCTCCCTCCCTGTCACGTCTCCACTCACACCTGCATGCACTACATCCTCAGCCACTACCTCCATCACCAGCACGCCCATCACCACACACCGCTCATGTGCAATCACCACCCCCACTACCATTCACACATCCCCTGTGTCCTCTCCCAGTGTGTCTGTGAGCCCTCCTCCCAAACTACACAAACGCAGGCACACACCCACCCAACAGCCATCCACTTCACATCAACCTCCGGCCCATGCACCTTCACCCAAATTCAGCAGACGTACACCTCCTACAACCACTACCTCTTCCTCCACTCTCAAACCCCCTCCATCTTCCCGTCCCAGTGTGTCTAAAAAACTTTTCCTGGCAACCCTTGACCTCTTCCCTTCACCTCCCCCCATCCTTCCCCTAGGGCCAGGCTTTCCAGGTCCCAGCCCAGCACCTCAGCCACCAAATCCCCAGGCACAGTGGTACCAGCAACTGCGGGCTCATCGAGTGCGCCACCCATCAGGGCTGCCAGTGTGCCACGTAGCAAGGGCAAGGACATTCTGCTATCTGCCAAGGTGAAAAAGGTGCCCACATCCCGGAGGGAGAAGCCGAAACTACCAGCCACCAAGGGCTCAGCAAAAACAAAAGGGGACAGTGGCAAGACAACTGCGGCACCATCAAAGGTGGGGAAGGGCCAAAAGCAAAAGAGCAGGTCAGGAGAGGGCATGGTGGCACCGACAGAGGAACCAGTGACACACCTTCTGTCCACGACCACACCAACCTGTACGGCAGCGAACACCGCTAGCTGCCCCACCACCACAACCGCCTCCTGCCTCAGCGACAGTCCCCAGCCTCTTCCCCAGTGGCCAGCTGTCCGAGGCTGCAGTAGACATCCTGCTATGTCCCTCAGCATGTGCTGACCCATGCACCGCCCTCAGCACCGCCGCCACAGACACCGCCGCAAGCACCAACACCGGCCCCGCGACGTACTCGGACAGTAGCACTACCGCTGACATGGCTATCATCCCCAGTGGTCAGTCGTCCGAGGCTGCAGGAGAGTTCCTGGACCCTGGGCAGCTTCCATGAGGCATGACTTCCATCACTGTTTGCACCTGCAGGTGGAAGGCGAAGCCGCAGCAGTGTGGGGTATGTCGCTGCCTCCATGGCGTATCATGCTACCTGTACCTCGCCATTCTCGTGGCACACACACCCAGGTAAGGGAATTGTACTGGCCACACTGCACGTGGAGCACTCTGGGCACCAGGCCCCCTCCAGAACCAGTGGAGAGATACATCCACTACCTCAGTCCTTGGCAGGATAAAGCACTCTGGGCACCAGGCCTCCTCCAGAACCAGTGGAGAGATACATCCACTACCTCAGTCCTTGGCAGGATGAAGCTTTCTGGGCACCAGGCCCCCTCCAGAACCAGTGGAGAATGACATCCACTTGAGAGACTGTGGCTTTGCACTCCCCAGCATAAAGAAGTGGGCAAACCACCCACTGGAGAGACTTGAGAGACTGTCGCTTTGCACTCTCCAGGATAAAGCTCTGGGCAAACCACCCACTGGAGAGACTTGAGAGACTGTGGCTTTGCACTCCCCAGGATAAAGCAGTGGGCAAACCACCCACTGGAAAGACTTGAGAGACTGTGGCTTTGCACTGCCCAGGATACAGCAATGGGTATGGACCCCCCTCATGCAGCAGTGGCGTTATGCGTTCATCTGGCTGAGGTGCCCAACATCACCCCGAGGTGCCTGTATTTTTCGGTCTGATGCCCCAGCAGTGTTCTCTCCATTTCCAGTCAGGCATCTAGTGTGGGCTTCACCCATGCATTTTGGGACCAGTGGTCCACGGACAATCATTGGTACACTATCCGGACTTGTGTAGTTGGTGTACATATTTGTATATACTGAATTTAGATTTTTGACTATCAGATTTTTCATGATCACACTGGTTACAATCATTTCCTTTTGTCCTTGCGTTCTTCCAGGGCGTGGGGGGGGGGGTGCATTTGTAATGTTGCTGCATGTATTTGTGTGTATGGTGTTGTGGGTGGGGGTGGGGGTATTGCGTGTTGTGTGTGTGTGTCACTCTCTTCCCCCTCTCCCCTGTGTTGTAGGTGCAGTACTCACCGTGGTCGTCGACAGCGTCTGTCCTGCTCCTGATAGAACAGGAGGAAGAGCAGCATAGGTAACACCTGTAGTTAGGGATCCATGGTGTCCTGGTTCCTCGTTGGGTGTCGAGAGATGAGTGTTTTCCCTTCTGTGTACTGTTTCTGCTGTGCTTTTGATAGCGTTGGTTCCACCCTGGAAAAGGTGGCGGATAGGTGTGTTGAAATACTGTGGGCGGTACTTTGTCTTCCGCCTGTCTGTTGGCGGTTACCGCCACAGTGTTTGTTTCTAGCGCTGTGGCGGTCTGAGTGTGAAAGTGGCTGTTTATGTTGGCTGTTTCCGCCATGGTCGTGATTCCATTATTTTTGCCGCCGGCCTGTTGGCGGTATTACCGCCACTTTAACACCGACCGTCAGGGTTGTAATGAGGGCCTATATGTTCAACTGTAAAGAACAACCTACTGCTAGAATGTAATTTTATGAATGTAAACTCTTTTTTCTCAAGATCACATGAACTTACATGGGTTAATGACGGATGGTGATTGCTCAGTAAACTTACATTTGTTCCTGTTACTCCATTAGAGACAGTAGACATGGTGAAGCCCGTAGGTTAATGGGAAGGGAAACTAGAGGTGGTGGGACCGCTATCAGGAAACTATAGTCAGGAATATCGAATCTTGTATTAAGCTTCATAGGTATGTGTGGTATATTGTTATGCCTAGCAATAAAGTACACCTCTATTCTTACTTAAAGAACTTCTGTTGAACAATGCCTGGGGATTGATTGTTTTGTTGAGTTCTAAGTCTCTGACCCCACACTATGTCAATGACTGTTCTCCCTCACTAGCCTGGGGCCAAAGTGTGGAAGGGATTACTCTGTCCAGATTGCAGAGTGATAGAAGGACTGAGGACAGGACATCAGTGACAAACAACAACAGCCCATAGATCTATCTATCTATCTATCTATCTATCTTACCATTTCAAAATAATACTAAATAGGTGGATTGCTGATGAATTTTGGGAAGATTTGTCGAGAGGTTCCAAAGTTATTTGTAAATGAATATGTTTTGCCTCATCCCCCTATAACCATGTTCCCCTAATGGATCTGCATGAAACTCCACACATCAAGAGTAAGGTAATGCTATGTCTGCCATATTTCATGCATATCTATGGAATGGTACTAAAGTTATCATAAAAGTAGAGACTTTGGCCCTGTAGGAAAGTACCATCTTGCCTGGCATGTTACCCCCATTTTTCACTGTATATATGTTGTTTTAGTTGTATGTGTTACTGGGACCCTGGTATCCCAGGGCCCCAGTGCTCATAAGTGTGCCTGAATGTGTTACCTGTGTAGTGACTAACTGTCTCACTGAGGCTCTGCTAATCAGAACCTCAGTGGTTATGCTCTCTCATTTCTTTCAAATTGTCACTAACAGGCTAGTTACCAAGTTTACCAATTTACATTGGCTTACTGGAACACCCGTATAATTCCCTAGTATATGGTACTGAGGTACCCAGGGTATTGGGGTTCCAGGAGATCTCTATGGGCTGCAGCATTTCTTTTGCCACCCATAGGGAGCTCTGACAATTCTTACACAGGTCTGCCACTGCAGCCTGAGTGAAATAACGTCCACGTTATTTCACAGCCATTTTACACTGCACTTAAGTAACTTATAAGTCACCTATATGTCTAACCTTTACCTGGTAAAGGTTAGGTGCAAAGTTACTTAGTGTGAGGGCACCCTGTCACTAGCCAAGGTGCCCCCACATTGTTCAGGGCCAATTCCCCGGACTTTGTGAGTGCGGGGACACCATTACACGCGTGCACTACATATAGGTCACTACCTATATGTAGCTTCACAATGGTAACTCTGAATATGGCCATGTAACATGTCTATGATCATGGAATTGCCCCCTCTATACCATCCTGGCATAGTTGGCACAATCCCATGATCCCAGTGGTCTGTAGCACAGACCCTGGTACTGCCAAACTGCCTTTTCAGGGGTTTCACTGCAGCTGCTGCTGCTGCCAACCCCTCAGACAGGCATCTGCCCTCCTGGGGTCCAGCCAGGCCTGGCCCAGGATGGCAGAACAAAGGACTTCATCTGAGAGAGGGTGTTACACCCTCTCCCTTTGGAAAATGGTGTCAAGGCAGGGGAGGAGTAGCCTCCCCCAGCCTCTGGAAATGCTTTCTTGGGCACAGATGTGCCCAATTCTGCATAATCCAGTCTACACCGGTTCAGGGGACCCGTTAGCCCTGCTCTGGCGCGAAACTGGACAAAGGAAAGGGGAGTGACCACTCCCCTGACCTGCACCTCCCCTGGGACGTGTCCAGAGCTCCTCCAGTGTGCTCCAGACCTCTGCCATCTTGGAAACAGAGGTGCTGCTGGCACACTGGACTGCTCTGAGTGGCCAGTGCCACCAGGTGACGTCAGAGACTCCTTCTGATAGGCTCCTTCAGGTGTTGCTAGCCTATCCTCTCTCCTAGGTAGCCAAACCCTCTTTTCTGGCTATTTAGGGTCTCTGTCTCTGGGGAAACTTTAGATAACGAATGCAAGAGCTCATCCGAGTTCCTCTGCATCTCTCTCTTCACCTTCTGCCAAGGAATCGACTGCTGACCGCGCTGGAAGCCTGCAAAACTGCAACATAGTAGCAAAGACGACTACTGCAACTCTGTAACGCTGATCCTGCCGCCTTCTCGACTGTTTTCCTGGTGGTGCATGCTGTGGGGGTAGTCTGCCTCCTCTCTGCACTAGAAGCTCCGAAGAAATCTCCCGTGGGTCGACGGAATCTTCCCCCTGCAACCGCAGGCACCAAAGAACTGCATCACCGGTCCCTTGGGTCTCCTCTCAGCACGACGAGCGAGGTCCCTCGAATCCAGCAACTGTGTCCAAGTGACCCCCACAGTCCAGTGACTCTTCAGTCCAAGTTTGGTCGAGGTAAGTCCTTGCCTCCCCACGCCAGACTGCATTGCTGGGAACCGCGACTTTTGCAGCTACTCCGGCCCCTGTGCACTTCCGGCGGAAATCCTTTGTGCACAGCCAAGCCTGGGTCCACGGCACTCTAACCTGCATTGCACGACTTTCTAAGTTGGTCTCCGGCGACGTGGGACTCCTTTGTGTAACTTTGGGTGAGCACCGTTTCATGCATCCTCGTAGTGCCTGTTTCTGGCCCTTCTCCGGGTGCTGCCTGCTGCTGAGAGGGCCCTTGTCTTGCTTGACATCCCCTCTACCTCCTGGTCCAATTTGCGACCTCCTGGTCCCTCCTGGGCCACAGCAGCATCCAAAAACGCTAACCGCACGATTTGCAGCTAGCAAGGCTTGTTGGCGTTCTTTCGGCGGGAAAGCACTTCTGCACGACTCTCCACGGCGAGAGGGATCCGTCCACCAAAGGGGAAGTCTCTAGCCCTTTTCGTTCCTGCAGAAACCTCAGCTTCTTCTGTCCAGTAGAAGCTTATTTGCACCCACAGCTGGCATTTCCTGGGCATCTGCCCATCTCCGACTTGCTTGTGACTTTTGGACTTGGTCCCCTTGTTCCACAGGTACCCTCAACTGGAAATCCATTGTTGTTGCATTGTTGGTTTGTGTCTTTCCTGCATTATTCCTCTATCACAACTTCTATGTCCTTGGGGGAACTTTAGTGCACTTTGCACTCACTTTTCAGGGTCTTGGGGTGGGCTATTTTTCTAACCCTCACTATTTTCTAATAGTCCCAGCGACCCTCTACAGGGTCACATAGGTTTGGGGTCCATTCGTGGTTCGCATTCCACTTTTGGAGTATATGGTTTGTGTTGCCCCTATCCCTATGTGTCCCCATTGCATCCTATTGTAACTATACATTGTTTGCACTGTTTTCTAAGACTATACTGCATATTTTTGGTATTGTGTACATATACCTTGTGTATATTTCCTATCCTCTCACTGAGGGTACACTCTGAGATACTTTGGAATATTGTCATATAAAGTACCTTTATTTTTAGTATAACTGTGTATTGTGTTTTCTTATGATATTGTGCATATGACACTAAGTGGTACTGTAGGAGCTTCACTCGTCTCCTAGTTCAGCCTAAGCTGCTCTGCTAAGCTACCATTATCTATCAGCCTATGCTGCTAGACACCCTATACACTAATACGGGATAACTGGGCCTGGTGCAAGGTGTAAGTACCCCTAGGTACTCACTAGAAGCCAGTCCAGCCTCCTACAGGCCCCTTTTAATTTTTCAATTATTGGATCACTTTGAAACATAAAATCCTTGGACCGCAATTAACGTGGGAGCCTGCATAATTTCATGGAAATTCATTACAGAGCTCCAAATTTATTAGAACATAAATATGTTGTTACCCCCTTTTCAAAACCATTAAAGAATCTGTTCAAAACCTACCATGTCCACATAAGACTAAGGGCCTGATTTAGAGAATGATAAGTGGTTTCCTCCCTCACAACTGTGACACATATCCTGTCTGCCTTACTAGTGGTGCATTATATCCTATTGCACATGTAATAAGGTAGACATAACACATGTCAAATTGGTGATGGAGTACCTATTTGGCAAACTTTGAATCAGGCCCTAAACATCTAAACTATCTGACAAACTGACCAACTCCAGCAGCACATGGCCAAAGCACAGTGTCATTTGTCACTCAGACGGTCAACTGCATGGTGGGTCAGGCAAAGAATATGCACTGGAGCCTTTTGTTGCACTGTTACGGGGGTGGAGTGCTGTCACTCGACCCATACTATGCATGGATGAAGACTTCATGCACAGGGGGTGACTGACTACACAATGCCTTAGGTTCAGCATTTGTCATTTGTCAGGCCCTGCTGCCAACAGCCACCCAATATAGCATAGGTTTCCACGTCACAGAGTGGGCAGAGACCGTAAAGGAATTCTACACAGCATAAAGACAACGATTTATGCGGCACAGATTGGCTGTTTGTGGCTTGGGCATGGCTTCTTTCCAACACTCACCAAGCCATGACTGGCTACATAGGAGATACGGTACAGGCTACAAGTCCTTCCGCAAACTCTGCTGTCTATTGCCAAATACTGTGTACATCAGTGGTTGATCACACGGTGTTGGGAATAAGACATCGAGGTTAGATGTAGCACATCATCAAAACAACTCAAGTAATTTGCTTAAAATAACATTGTTGAAAGTACATTATGGTTTCCTCTGCTAAAAAGACAGTAACATTTATTTAAAAATACCCAGAGGCTTCCTAAATTAAACATACTGTGAATATATGGTTATGAAACAAAATCTACAAATTGCTAAAATCTCTCTTTTTTTGATTAGCCCCACAAACTAAATCTCACACCCCCACCTTACACTGCCTATGACCTTACTCATAACATCAGTGATGACTTCTCATATGTTAACATTGGTGACATTGCTAAATAGATCACATAACCGTTATGTCACACCTCGAAAGGGCAAGCACATGGCAGACAAGGCCTGGAGTGTGGAGTCATTTTCCCTGATGTTCTGGGGCCCTTCCTACTATTGCTTTGCCCACAGGCCCAAGCACAACCACTTCTGCACTTGACATCCAGGATAGCAAGGGCGAGCAGTCACAAGTTTCTCGGGGAGAAAGTGGGGGCTCAGCACTCAACCAACAGACACAAAAGCGCCAATGTCCAACAAAGAGTTCATCTTTTTACGGAAAGAAAGTACTTTTAATCTCACAGGTGTTCTAAATACTGGAGCTGTGTGGAATTCACTTAATTGGTTTTCACGTAATTATTGAAATTTCACCAAACGTCTGTGACGTTAGATACAGTGAAGTGAAAAGCAAATGTAGCGCTATATTTTAGTGCAAAATGCAGACTTACATCAATTTTAGATGCAAGGTTGCATTTCACACTGCAAAAAAGTGAAATGCTCAAGTGTCACGCGCACCACCCACTCATGTTCTGGCCTTCATGTTGTTCCCGAGCACTTGAAATACCATTTTGCCTGTAATCCAGCTATGTGGTATAGTGGTGTAATTTCAGGAATTTGGGGTAACAAGCATAATTCGAAATTCCAAAAATTATGCAAATTACGCAGACATAATTTAGTTTTATCTGAGCCTAATAAATAGGGCATAATGCAATGCTTTATATATGTTAGTATCTCTAAGTGTGATTATCCTTTGTGGCACTACATTCTATTTGCACGCTCTCTACTAATGCTTTGCTGTTTAGCCCTCATCCAGTGCCCCCTCCAGGAAATCAGTATATGGTGTGAACCAAGCCCAAATGCAGCCTTCTCTTGCTCACAGTCAAACATACACTCAATGTTCAATCTTACTGGGATACCATGTTCAAGTACTTTACATTCCCTTGCAAGCTCAACTAGCCATCCTAAGCCTCTACTGTTGAGGCTGCAATGAGCAACAAGTTCACTGGGATGCAATGGGAAACCCAGTACAGGCTGTGTCCATATGTGCTCCTGCCCAGACTGTCCTTTGTGTCTGTGGTGTGGATACAGGTGTAGGCTTGGCCAAGGTGGCCTCCAATTGATGAAATTAAGCAACACTGCTTGGGCTAATGACATTCCCACTCCAAATGAGGCCCACAATGATCACCAAATTTCAGCCCCAGCTGTGCCTCAGATGACTATGGCAGTTGCAGTCTTCATTGGTACCTACAATGATCAAGCAGTTGCAGCCCGAACAAACCTTCAATGATCACAATAGTAGTGATTCCCATCAGGATTTGGGATAATAGATCAGGGGGATCCCTTATAGGTCCCCCTGATAGGTCCTGATAGGATGCCTCACGTGACATTGTACTTAAATGATGCCACACAGTAGTTCTTGTGACTTTTTAATAATTGTGCCTTAGAAATGGTCGGTGCCCCATGTATTTTAGCTGATGCTGGAGAAGAAGTTAGAAGACTGCTCCTTCCCAACCTGCTCTGAAGTCAGGCTAAGGCGTTGTAATACACAAAGGGGCATATTTATACTCTGTTTGCACCGAATTAGTGTCATTTTTTTTAACTCTAATTCGGTGCAAAACTAACTCCATATTTATACTTTGGTGCTAGACCCCTCTAGCACCAAGTTTATGGAGGTAAAGTCGTTTTTTGAAAGTGGAGACCTACTTTGCCTTAATGAGATGCAAGGTAGGAGTTCCCGTGCAAAAAATGACTCTATGGCCTTAACGCCATATTTAGGGGCATATTCATACTCTGCGGCATATTTATACTCTGTTTGCACCGAATTAGCGTCATTATTTTTTTACTCTAATTCGGTGCAAATCTAACTCCATATTTATACTTTGGTGCTAGACCCATCTAGCACCAAGGCCCTGATTTAAACTTTTTTTGCACCGCATTAACGTCATTTTATGACGCAAAAGTGGCGCAAACTTACAAAATATTGGCCCTTATTTATACTTTTTGCTGCAAAACTGCACTAACTCAGTTTTGCACCAAAATGTTTAGCACCGGCTTGCACCATTTCTGTGCACCAGCCGGGCACCAAATTTATGGAATGGTGCAAGTCGGTGCAAAGGGTAGGCTAGAGTAAAAAAAAATGACTTTAGTCGGGTGGGGCTGGCAGTATAGAAGAAGAGGGTTTAGCACCAAAAAATGACTTTAGGCAGGTTAGAGTAAAAAAAAAATGACTCTAACCAGATTAGCGTCATTTTATGGTGCTAAACCTACCATGCCCATTTCAGGGCCCCCTATGGCACTTAAACAACAAAAAAAAGAAAAAATACAATCTTACCTGTACTTACCTGGGATAGGGTCCCCCATCCTCCGCAGTCCCTATGGTGTGGGTGGGGGTGCACCTGGGGCCTGGGGAGGGCACCTCTGGGCTTATTCCATGGTGTTCCACCATGGAAATAGGCCCACAGGTCACCTAACCCCTGCCCTGACCCAGGTCTTAAAAAATGGGGCAAAGCTTGCTTTGCCCCATTTTTTGACCCCTCCTCCCTCCCTTGCACCATTTTTACATGGGAGTATAAATATGGTGTTAAGGCCATAGAGTCATTTTTTTACACGGGAATGCCTACCTTGCATCTTATTAAGGCAAGGTAGGTTTCCACTTCCAAAAATTGACTTTAACTCCATAAATTTGGCGCTAGACGGGTCTAGCACCAAAGTATAAATATGGAGTTAGTTTTGCACTGAATTAGAGTAAAAAAAACGAACGCTAATTCAGTGCAAACAGAGTATAAATATGCCCCGTAGCATCAAAAAATTATGCTAATCTGGTCAGATTCATTTATTTTGACTCAAAACTGCCTAACGTCATTTTTTTTAAAGCTAGCCTACCCTTTGCACCGGCTTGCACCATTCCATAAATATGGTGCCCAGGTGGTGCTAAAAAATGGTGCAAGCTGGTGCAAAACTTTTTGGGGCAAAACTGCCTTAGTGCAGTTTTGCACCAAAAAGTATAAATAAGGCCCATAATTTCAACTGAAGTGAAGAAGTCAGAAAAGGAAGACGATGTATAACAGACCTCTGTTCAGTCACCGGTGCAATGGGCCCAGGCCTGTCACTTGTTCCACTTCGGTATGCTGTGTGTTGGACCATTCAGTGACCTGACTGAGGGATAGATCGCTCTGCACCTTTGTCAGACTTTGGGTATGGCCCTTGCCACCCTTGGCTCCAGCAGCTGAAGTCGGGTCTCTGAAGGCACCGGACATATGATCTGTACGGCACTGGCATTTTTCAGTTATCACAGATCTGTTGATGCAGAGTGACAGTGGCATCCGGGCCCATATCTGTGATGGTGCAAATCCGATACTCGCAGCTGAACAGGTTCACTTTATTCTCACTAAAGTCACCTTTCCCTGAAAATATAGCAGACATTTGTTTACATTTGCTGTGCTGCTCTTCATGGTATGCAATTCTAAAGTGCTGCAAATAGTCATATCAGAGAGACGGCAGGAACGCAGGTGGGCGTGTCAGCAGCAGCAGCATGGCAAGGCACAGCTCTGACTATTGTGAATGCCGAGAGACACGGACACAGAAAGCAGAGAGCGGGTGTGAGGGGGCATGTGAGCCCCAGAACTTTTGGAATTATTCTCTCCTTGTCTCTCTGCTTCCCCTGCCCCACTGCTGCCTCACCTTTCGTCTTTCACCCGACGGACGGGTAGACAGATTTGCGGCGCTCCTCTCTTTGGTTCGCTCCTCCAGTGTTCCTCACCTCTTGCCACTTCTGCTGCCTTCTGATTGCCTTCCGGTTGCCTTCTGCCCAGATTTGGAAGCCAGGAGCTAGGCATCTTGGTGGTGGTGGTATTGAGGTTGACCAGCACCTGAGTTGAGGGCTGGAGTGGCAGCCTTGATACCTCCAGTGAGCTGGTGAGTCTTGGTGTATCGGGATCCTGGAGTCAGGTGGGGGTTTGAGTGGATACTGTGGCTGGCGCTGGTTCTGGTACTGGTTCAAGCACTGCTGGCACCGCTTGTCCTTTGGAGCCTTGTACTATTGAAATTTGAACTTTGGGCATTGATCCCTCATGCCACACTCCTCTCATCTTCCTACCCCCTCCAAAAAAACCAAAACCTCACCTGACCCACACAATCACCACTCATTGCCTCACAAGTTTCACAGCCTCATAGCCTCATAGCCTCACAGACCAATAAAAATATTCAATGGCAACAGTGCAATACTGGTTGGTTCTACAGTAGAATACATCTGAACGTGCTCGTGCCCCCAGCCTATGGTGTCAAAAATTTAGAACACAGCAGTGGAGAGGCAAGGGGTGAGGCAACATTCTGTGCTGAGGCTGAGGCAGTGGTAGCTGCCTGTCAGTTGTACTCTTTACAGGCCTTCCTATCTCTAAGTCTGAGCCTATTTACCCACCTGACTTTCCTGTTTCACTATTCTTCTGACCTTGGAGGATCTCTGAAGGAGGAGCCATGACCTTAAAGAAACTCTGCTCAGGACGTATGTTGCCTGGAAGGTCCTGTGTAAAAACAAGATCGAACCCTCTTTGAAATAAAGGCATTTCGGCTATTCAGCTAAAAAGTCAGAGTCAACTATTTTCCTTCTGGGAGAAAGGTAAATCTTCCCAGGATGAGTTGAAGTGTGATATCTCTGTGGTCCCTATTGAGGTCTATGGAGCTAAATGAATTCTCATCAAAAAAGGCCTTAAAAGATGTTTGCCAAGTGGAGAATAGCTTAGGTGGGTTTGGAGATCTTGGAGAAGCTAGCTACCCGATCCTCTCCTCCAGTAACTACAGAGCATACTCAGGACTGTCAGAAGACCCTAACTTTGTTTGGAACGCAGCCTCCTCCCTCCTCCCCCTCCCTCCGCCTATCGTTTGCTAATTCTCCACCTCTGCAGCAGCTCATGTTTGCACCTCAGGAACATGGTGCTCAGTTAAAGACCACAGATTTGTCGGCTACTGACCTACATGAATTTACCCTGCCTGATTTGGACTTAGATTTTGGCAGTAGATACAGGCATAAGGTAAAGGACCACTCTTCGCCTTCTGGGGGAACTCTGACAGCACCCCTTTCCACAGGATAACAGCTGTTCATTAGCCCTACCTCTTTACAAGGCTCTGTCTATTCTCATCTATCAATGAGCTTAGTCGATGATCCAAGTAGTATAATACCGAGCCAATCTCCAGATCAAGAGGTGAGGCTCTCTACCTCCTTGACTAGCTTGAAAAATCTGCTCTCTTCTATCCTTACATTTTTGGAGAAATTTGTAGGTGGATCAGACTGTGTCCTCCAATCAGTGACGGCTATCCTGAAATAACTCACTAAAGATAAAAAAAACTGGCATCTGCCTATAGACCCTTGTAAGGTACGGTCCGTGGCTTCATTAACTTCATCGTCCATAAAAGAACAGACCCTTCCCATTAGGGACCACAGAGTGGAGGCAAGTACATAAACCTCTAAACCTCATAGAAATACATCATGTGACAAGGGGTCTTTGCAGGGTAACATAGTGGACTTCATCAGATTTATTTTTGATTCACCCCATTCTATCACTAAGCAAGAAGAAAATCTTAACCTTGCTGCCCAGGAGATTTTTCCTATCCTCAAAATCCCATCTAATCGTAAGAAGGGTTCCACGGACACGCAGTCTACTTCAAAAAGAGTGGAAGTAAACTATAATAAAAACAAGAAATGTAAGAGGAAGAACCTTAAAAATGTGATATCCCCAAAAAAGCCAACCCAAAGATTTAATAAAAAAGGCAGAAGAAAAGTACATTTTCCTGAGTTATGTGATTCACTACAAGTCCGTCTGGAGTCTTTAAATTCAATTGCTCAACCCTCTTTTGAGCCCTGCCCCTCTCCAGGGCCAACTTTACTAACCTTCTCACCCCAACACAGCATGGATTCGACCGCAGGAGGGTGTCCCCCTTCCTCATGGGTGGTCTCGTGCCTTGAAGCCAACCGCTCCAGTATTCTTGCCTCTGAGGCCTTCAGGAGAGTTCAAGGATGCCCCATGGACAGAGGTTCCCACTTCGGGGCGGTCAATATGGGGCTCCCCTCACTTCAGATTTTCCCCTCTCTTCGATGTTGACCTAATTTTGAACAGATCTACTATGTTAAACTGCTTTTCAGACTCTAACTCACTGGTCAATTCAAAGTGATGACATTGCCCTGGTTTCGCTATTGGACACTGATGAAGGCTGTAAATCAAGGATTACATTTCATTGTAAGTGTGCGATGAACTTGGTCCTCGAAAATGCTGACTTTCTGCAATGCCGGGGTATTGATGCAGTTACTTTTCTAAGCTCTAGGCTTACCAGGGGGAGCGATAAGAGGGCTGGTGAAAAAAACTTAGATAAGCCCACAGATTGCTATCCAGTATCTGAGTGCTACAATCAGCCTGGCCGCCATGAGTTCAGTCCTAGGATGGACATGCAGGCACTTAAAGTCTCTTTAGTTGGAAACGATGAACAGGTGTTTGTGTGGGGGATATGGGCTATCCCTGACCAAAGAGTTCCTGATTTGGATGGGTGGAGTTGGCTCCTGGGCGTCTTGACCCAGGTGCGGGGTCCAGACCACTATCCAGCCACTTTAACTAGCGCAGGCCTAAATATTATCTCCTGGAATATAGCAGGGATAAAATATGCAAAGGAAAAGTTATTGTCTCTTAGTTCCCTAAAGATTGATTTGATTTGCCTTCAGGAGACATGGGCCGATGGAGATCTACTGGGGGGTGATTATTATGTTATCGACTGCAAGGCCCCTGTCTAGGAGGGGGAATTCTAAGTAAGGTGTGCCCTGTCTGCTAACAACTAGACTTAAGTGGAATTTTGAATGTTTTAAAAACCCCAGTAACCTTTTTATGCCTTATCTCTCCAGTTGCAAAATAATACAGGTTCTACCTCTCTATTATAAAGAAATGCCTACATTCCACCTTATTCGGACTTCGATGTTTTGATACAAAAGGTTTTTGCCTACATAAAAAATGCTAGGGCTAGTGAGACCCCTCCGTTTATAGTCTTGATGAGTGACCTAAACTACAAGATATCTAACCATGCCATATCGCAAGTCCGCAAGATTGAGCGAGAGACAGCCCTGCATGTTCCAGCCTGCCTCTTCCCTTCCTCGATTAGAACAAATAAAAGAGGAAAACTCCTGCTTAATCTCCTCATGGAAAGCAACTGCATAATAACAATTGTCAGATCTCCATCTGACTCCTCCGCCTCAGTTACCCACTTTGCTCCAGGGGGAAAGGCAATCCTAGACTATGTGATATTGGGGTATTGCACTTTCTCCTTGTTAATTGATTTAAAAGTCATGAACACTCTGCTTAGTGATCATAACCCTGTCTTATTTTCACTAGATTTGAATCTGTTAATGACTGGGGCTCAGGAGTTGAATGGGGCAAGCTCAGTCTTTGATAAAAAGAAGGACCCAGTGGGATCCCAGAAGGTTGTTGGGCATCAGGGAATCGTTGGATTCTCTGGTTATGATCCTCGATACCTGGGAGGGGAATTAACTGATTAATTTTACAAAATATATGTCTCAGTTGCTAAATAACTCTCCCCCGAGCATTCCCGAAAATAGCCCGAGGATTATCTTGCGTCCTCTTCTGGCCTTAAACAGGGAAATAAGCAGCATGGTTCAGGCACAATATGTAGACTACTCATCCATAAGAAACACCACTGTGGCTTTACTAAAAAGGAGAAAGAAACATATAAAGCTATGCATCACAAGAAATGCTTGTAACAAGCTCTGACTTCTTCTCAGGGAAGCAGCAATAAAGGGTCAAGATAGATGTTTTTGGGCCCTGGTCGTGGAGTGGTGTAGAACTAGAATTCGATCTGCTCCAGTAGCCATATCGACTGCCCCCTGGTCTGAATTAATCGCCTTCTTGTATGCCTCAAATGGGGTGGTATTTTCTCAGCCCCTTGAAAATAAGGAGCAGCACCCCACCCCTACCTGTCAGTGAAAGAGATAGAACAAGCTATTCACTCCATGCATCTTTCTGCTGCAATGGAGCCTCACAGTGTACCCATTTCAGTAGTAAAACAGAATATCAGTCCTTGGAGCAAGATCTTGTGGTCTTTCGTAGGTGTTTTATCTCTCGATGTATCCCCCACTAATGGACCGGAAGCATTATTACACCTTTATTTAAGAAGGACGACTGTATTTACCCTGCTAACTATTGGCAGACTGATTGGGCAGAGGAGAATAATATTATCCCCTTGGAGCAAGCGGGGTTCAGGTGCAAACATGGTACAAAAGACAATATTGGAATGTTATAAGTCATTTCAGAAAAGTATGTGAAATTAAGAGGCGGAGCGGTTTATGCCGCTTTTATCGATTTCTCAATGGCATTCGATAAAGTATATAGAGGACTCCTATGGGGAAAACTGGTCACTCTGGGTATTCCTCCCACCCTCCTTGAGTTATTGATTGCTCTTTACTCTTCCACATGGTGCAGAATCCTCTTGTGGGGGGATAGAGGTTTATCACCCGAGATGCCTACTCCGAATGGAATAAAGCAGGGATGCCTCCTGGCTCCCTTACTCTTTTCCTTATACATCTCAGACTTGCCCTCCTTTTTATCTCAAAGCCAGGGTCCCCCCCCAAATAGGTGGTCACCCAGTTTGTTGTTTACTATATGTGGATGATATTATTATTTTTTATTTAACCCCTAAAGCTCTACAGAACCATCCTCAATCTCTGTCACAGTTGTCTGAGTCCCACTTTCTAAAGATGAATGTTTCGAAGAGCAAGATTTTGCACCTCCATGGTAACAAAAAAGTGAAATTTTCTAATTTCCATTGGGTATTAGGTAACCAAAAACTGGAAATCGTGAATTCTTATGCCTTTTTAGGGAAGATTGTATGCAGGAATCTTAGTGATATAGCCCACATTACCTCTACCAAATCTAAAGCTGATGCTCAAGCAAGAGGTTTGGGGGCGTTATATTTGGCTAGGGGAAGAAGGCATTTTGTCCACCTCTAAGTGGTTTACCAAGCTAAGATCCCCGTGTCCCTTCTGTATGGTTTGGAATTCATAGATTCATCCAAATGTAGGTTCCTAAATCTTCAGGAGGGTAGGAACCTCAGAAAGATTTTATCTGTAAAGACAGCTGTGTCAGTGGCCGCTCTAAGGCTGGAATTGGGCTTAAGAAGTGTGTTTGCCCAGGGACTAGCCGGGGTCGTCTGTTGGGCTGTTTCCCTAATGAAGGCTGAGGATAATAATCTAAGGGCTTCACTGCAAAAAGAAATCTTTGCGGAAAATATTGCCTTCAGGCATAAATTCTCCAAGAACCTGACATACGCCCTAGAAATGCTTGAGGTAGACTTCAATCAGGTCTTGGCTATCCCTTCCCTACAATTAAAAAGCGGTTTAAAACAGGCAACATAGTGTTTAAGTTACCGATTGGACTTAGAGAGCTGTGCAAAAAGAAGATTGTTCTCGATTTTATCAAAATCATTAGTAGCAAAAAAAGAACAACCTTATGTAATCTGGAACTTGCCACATGGGGTGAGGTGTTTTTGATTACTGCTGAGTATTGGGCTGTTACCTTTCAATGTATTGTTGGCAAAATGGTATGGTTCAACTAAAGGGTGCAACTTTTGCTCCGCCGAAACTCAAGACCTAAAACATGCCCTATTTGTTTGTCCCTCCCTCACCTCCCATAGACATAAATGGCTAAGACCCATCTGTCTTCAGCTCTCTCTGTTGTCAGCACCAGAGTTTCTCCAAGCCTTGTACATCCCTCCAAATGAATTGTTCTGTTACAGAGTTTTTCACTTTTTTAAATGATTTTTACATATGTTTTAAGATGCATACCGGTTCTTTTTGGGTGGTCAAAGAAAGATATGGGAGTAAGGTGGTGGGATGAATGGGCCAAGGTAGCCTCAATCGTGTGAGATTAATTGAACTGTTTTATATCATTACTAATTTCATATTATTATTATATTTGTATACTTTGGGCAGTTCTTCATTGACATATGTATTTTGATATTTTGGCCCTTATTTATACTCCGTTTGCGCCGAATTTGCGTCGTTTTTTTCGACGCAAATTCGGCGCAAAACTAACGCCATATTTATACTTTGGCGTTAGACGCGTCTAGCGCCAAAGTATTGGCAAATAGCGTCATTTTTTTGCGTGAACGCCTTCCTTGCGTTAATGAGATGCAAGGAAGGCGTTCCCGTCTAAAAACAGACGCACATAGCGGTGCGTGGTATTTATGCTCCAGGGCAAAAATCACTCCCGCGCGGCAGGCGGCGCAAAAAAATGGCGCAAAGCATGAATAGCGTGACATTTTAACGCCTGGGTCAGGGCAGGCGTTAAAATGGGGCAAACACACCTGTACTTAATCAGAACACACAGAACAAACAACAGAGCAGCAGAGCAGCAACAGGGAGACATGGAGGTGCTTTTTCTTCAACGTGCACGTAGACGCAGAGCCCTGCAGCAACAACAGCAGCCACAACAACAACAGCAGGGACCCCAAAGACAGCGCAGAAGGCAGGAGAGGATATACCGCCCAAGAACAACCCTGCATGGCCTCAGGGAACGAGACATCATCCAGAGGTACCGGTTGAACTGGCAGGCCATTCAGCAGCTGCTGACAAATATTGAACAGCAATTGGCCCCCACTTTAGTGACTCCACGCACTATCCCAACAGAAACAAAGCTGCTTGCCGTACTTCACATGCTGGCAAGTGGCTCCTTTCAGACAACTGGTGCCCTGGTTGGTGGAATCTCACAACCATCTTTCTCCGCATTCCTGCCTAAAGTACTGGATGCCATCATTGGACTGACACCCCGCCACATCTGCTTCCCTAACACACTGCAGAAGCAGCAGGAAACAAAACAGGGGTTCTACGCCATCAGTGGCTTTCCGCACGTCCTTGGTGCAATCGACTGCACACACGTACGCCTTGTGCCACCTGCTGCGAGTGAACACCTCTACCGCAACAGGAAGCACACACATTCCATCAACGTGCAGGCCATAGTCGATCACCAAGGACTGATCAGCAACATCGTGGCTAAATATCCTGGGAGTGTACATGATGCATTCATCTTCCGTCACTGCACCATCAACCAACACTTCCAGGATGGACGGTATGGCAATGGACTACTTGTTGGTAAGGACAAAAATCTACTTATATACTCACTGCACAGAAACCCTCTAGGATAAACAACACATACACCACAATAGCAACACCTAGACAGGAACACACTGAGGTACTCACATCACTAGCCATGTTTCACAAGTCACCATTGAACCTCTCACACATTTGAATTTACTCCACAGCTTAGTGTGAAGACATTCATGACTGTGGTTGCCTAAATGTCACCTTGCAAATTGGAAGTCTCACAATAACCTGTACACTAATACAATGCATAACTTTTAAGGGATGGGATGGCCTGGCTATGTTCATATGGACGTTTCTAATACCCTTTCATGTTTCAACTCTGCATGGAACTATCATCACACCCCCAGTGAGGACACACGGACACCTGTGTCACAAGTCACAATGCAAGGGAGGGCACACTGTACTTGAGAAACCAATACATCCTGCTGACAAACAGTTAGACAACAAACACTTGCTCAGCCAAGGAAAATAAACAATGCCAAAGTTTCCACCAACAACCATAGGTTGTCACATTAGTACACAAAATAGTCACAGACAACACAACACAACTACTGCCATCAAAGATACGTACAACAGTGCCTCCTACATCTAATTGATACCATTCTGTGTTTCTCTTTCAGCTGATCAGGGGTATGGCATCCAGCCTTGGCTAATGACACCATATGGGAACCCAAATACTGCTGCTGAGCGGGAATACAATGACGCCCACAAGAGGACACGCAGCATTGTGGAGAGGACCTTTGGGATCCTAAAGTCAAGGTTCCGCTGCCTTGACATCACTGGCGGAAGCCTACTATACTCCCCAGAGATGGTATGCAAAATTATACTCACTTGTGCCATATTACACAATATTTGTGTACAAAGGAACATTCCCCTCCTTGAACCGGACCCAGACATGCCTGAGGATGATGATGAGGAGGATGCTGGCCTGCAACAGGAGGGGGAACAACCTAACACCGCAGCAGGAGTGCGTAGGCGCCAACAGCTTGTGAACAATTTTTTTACTTAAGTCATTATCATCACTTGTATTCCACACTTGTAAATAAACACAGATCACAAACACCACATTATGCTTTGGCCTATTCATTTCTGACCACCTTTAGTTTGAAATAGCTGAAGATGAATGTCGTCTCATTGATCAAGAATGCCATTAAAAATCATCACACCAAAAATAAACATCACAACTGTATGCACAGAGGGTAGGATGTGACATGTTACATTACCATACACAGAGCCCAACAAGAGTACAAATGTGACAATTAGACATGCCGGATCCAAACAACTGAAACAGTCTCTCATCCAGCCCAAAATTGGAGATCATTTGAAAGTCACATCACACGGGTTCAGAGACAGGGTGGGACCATCCATGTGTACGTGAACATGTCATCAATGGCTTCTCTCAAGTGTATGATGTGAGCAATACACAATTGCAACAACATCAGCTGCCACTAACTCAGGAGGAGACCTTGAAGTTACAGTGACAACATACACACAGACAGGTCATACTGGATCCACATTCCCACACACATGTACACATATGTCATACAACCAACCTAATATTTGAAAGTAGACCATCACAGTTGTGTCCCAGTTTGAACCTAGCAGGAAGATTGTAACATGACACTAAACCAGTTTATGCAGAAAGGGACACAGACAAGCAAAACAATCTTCGCATTATCACATCGTGAACGCTGAGAGACTAAGGGGGTCATTCGGACCCTGGTGGTAATTACCGCCCTGGCGGAGGTCGGCGGTAGCACCGCCAACAGGCTGGCGGTGCACCGATGGGCATTCTGACCGCGGCGGTTCAGCCGCGGCCAGAAACGGACTTCCCGCTGCCCTTGAGAATCCACCATGGCGGCGGAGCGCGCTCCGCCGCCATGGGGATTCTGACACCCCCTACCGCCATCCTGTTCCTGGCGGGTCTTCCGCCAGGAACAGGATGGCGGTAGGGGGTGCCGCGGGGCCCCTGGGGGCCCCTGCAGTGCCCATGCCAATGGCATGGGCACTGCAGGGGCCCCCATAAGAGGGACCCACAAAGAATTTCAGTGTCTGCTTTGCAGACACAGAAATTCGCCACGGGTGCAACTGCACCCGTCGCACCTTCCCACTCGGCTGGCTCCATTCTGAGCCGGCGTCCTCGTGGGAAGGGTGTTTCCCGCTGGGCTGGCGGGCGGACTTTTGGCGGTTGCCCGCCAGCCCAGTGGGAAAGCCAGAATGACCGCCGCGGTCTTTCGGCGGGAACCGCTTGGCGGGCGGCGACAGCCGCCCGCCGCGGTCAGAATGACCCCCTTAGTCATATGAAAATGGTATGCAACTTAGCTCCAAATCATCAATACTGCAAACGTCAAATGGGCTAATGAGATGAATGAATGGTCAACAGTCATTCATACCATATGGCCTTACATTCGCCCGCTGCTGCAGGTTTGCCAGGATATGATAAAAATACTCCATGGATACAGTAGCTATTCTGGATGTCAAATCCTAGGGTGCTGGGGGACTAACTCCACCTCTACCACCCCCAAAACATACAGGAATCATGTACTTGTGAACTAAACACATGCATAAGGCACATATGTGGCCTCAATGTCACAAGTCCTACACAAATATGAAACACAAAATCATAATGGGACATGGTCAGCCCCCTAAAAACTGAAAGTGACTCTCCCACTCCCTGTTAGGACTACAGATAAAAGCATCCCCATCATAAAGGTGGGGACATTTTGGAGACGGAATACATAATGGTATCAAAAATCTCATTTCAAAATAGCCATCAGCAATTACACCAAATATGTTGTCAAATATGGTCAATACATT
The DNA here is from genome assembly GCF_031143425.1 of Pleurodeles waltl. NCBI lineage: Eukaryota > Metazoa > Chordata > Amphibia > Caudata > Salamandridae > Pleurodeles > Pleurodeles waltl. The sequence goes on from NC_090451.1 coordinate 441,006,941, forward strand.
AGTTAACGTATCCCAAACATCACAGTGTGAAGGCCGTCTATACATAAAAGTACGGACATTTGTCAGATACAAACACAAATGTGTCTCACATCGCACCGTTTTACCATGACAAATCACCTTTCCAAAGCTAAACACATGAAGACATTTGGATCAATTTGCTCCATATTCTACGCATACAGCATGGCCGTCATAATTTGTTCATGTACATGAGTGCACACAATGCAGAGTCAGATACAAATGTATCCAAAAGTGTCTTGATATTTCACCTTCAAATTATGATTTACATCCACAATATTTTTGACTCTGCATCATGTGCACTACTGTACGTGTAATAAAAACCACGCACATGATGTATGCGTGGTCAAAATGACGCTATATGCACAATATGTTGGTCATCTCATGTACATTATCAATATTAATATTCATATCATATTTTTTGACTCCGCATCATGTGCACCACTGTACGTGTAATAAAAACCACGCACATGATGTATGCGTGGTCAAAATGACGCTATATGCACAATATGTTGGTCATCTCATGTACATTATCAATATTAATATTCATATCATATTTTTTGACTCCGCATCATGTGCACCACTGTACGTGTAATAAAAACCACGCACATGATGTATGCGTGGTCAAAATGACGCTATATGCACAATATGTTGGTCATCTCATGTACATTATCAATTATTAATATTCATATCATATTTTTTCACTCCGCATCATGTGCACCACTGTACGTGTAATAAAAACCACGCACATGATGTATGCGTGGTCAAAATGACGCTATATGCACAATATGTTGGTCATCTCATGTACATTATCAATATTAATATTCATATCATATTTTTGGACTCCGCATCATGTGCACCACTGTACGTGTAATAAAAACCACGCACATGATGTATGCGTGGTCAAAATGACGCTATATGCACAATATGTTGGTCATCTCATGTACATTATCAATATTAATATTCATATCATATTTTTTGACTCCGCATCATGTGCACCACTGTACGTGTAATAAAAACCACGCACATGATGTATGCGTGGTCAAAATGACGCTATATGCACAATATGTTGGTCATCTCATGTACATTATCAATTATTAATATTCATATCATATTTTTTGACTCCGCATCATGTGCACCACTGTACGTGAAAAAAAAACGCCGCCCATGATGTATGCGTGGTGTAATTGACGCTACATGCACAATATGTTCGTCATCTCATGTACAATTGGAAATATTAATATTCATAGCATATTTTTACACTCCGCATCATGTACACTGTAATGCGTCAAAAAAATATGATGCACATCTGTGTATGCGTGAAAATATGACGCATTACGCGAAAATAAAAACGGCGGCCATTTTATGCAGGAAGTGATGTAATAGGATATCCTGTTTACCAAATCTGTACTGGGAGTTGACTTTCACTTTCACTTTGCAGTCTCAGAGTTATCTAGACTGTGTGGTTGTGTGAAAGGTGTTGTCCTGTGTTTTACTGCTTTAGTGTCCTGTGTGCCTTGTATTTTCTCTTTGTGTCAATCTTTTATTGTTGTCAAACATTGTCTCAGTCTGTTTAGTGTTGTTTGGTCTATACCTGTGATAGTTTGTATTGTCTGTGGGAGTCTGTTGTGGGTAGCATAGTTTGGGGTGTTAGTTGGGCTATTTTTCTCCTTCTTCTTTTTCTTTCACACCTCTACCTTTCCCCATTTCCCACTTTTTCTTTCATTTTTCTTTGTTACTTTTTTCAACCTCGCATCATGTCAGGTAGGCCTCGCCTGTCCAGGATGGGTGAGGACGAATTGGGGGGCTTCATATGGCTCGTAAGCCATTTCCTCCCACTGATGCTGGAGGCTGGGGGCCGTGTGATACAGGGGTATCACACGGAGGCGAGGAAAATACGTTGGGAGAAGGTGCGCCATCACCTGGTCCGGGTCTACGGGAGTATGAGGAATGTCCATCAACTCAAGCACCGCTGGGCAGATCAGATCACCAGGGAACAGGACCTGCTGGACCACCTGGGACTCCGGATTGGTGGCTATGTTGGTGAGTAATAATCAATTACATGGGAATAATAGGAATGTGTGCGTGAACATGTGATGATTGGTAGCCAATCTGCAAAATAAGTAGCTGACTGCGTGTTATACTAGGGAAACCTAGGCCCATGGGCATACACATAAATCCCCATTTTTGCTACACATGTACACCCAATAACAGCAGTAAAATGCAACATCTATTAGTATTTTGCTAAGTAGCCCCCTCTCTGCGTCACAAAATGATGCAAATGCTGCGCTACAAAGGTATACATATGTGTCCAAATGTGTATTTGTTGCCGGGTGTGTATGAAGACCTATGCTACCAGGCCGATGCCTTATCTTTGCAACACATACCAGATGGCTGTAGCTGCATGGAATGTAGTGTTGCATTTGTGTCTGAAAAGCAACACGTGAACTGCTCAATTTGTACTCTACTGGTCATAATGGCCAGTGAGTACGTCATGTAGAAACAACATACCTACATATGTAGACGCCATAGCTAGACCGAAAATTGCAAACACATGATGATGCAACACCTGTGTGTTGCCTTCACGTCACATGAAGTTAGTCATGTTGTCCACACATATGTCACATGTGTGTCTGGTTGCTGTGTGTTGAACCTGTCCCCATAGCCTGTTTGATGGTGAGTGGTCATGCAGTCCTCATGGAACCAGTTGTGAAATGTTTCTCTCTGGGATGCACATGCTGAGATGTATGGATCACATGATTGTTCAGGCCTACTAATGGAGGAGTAACTCGGACGACACATGACTGTCCTGGCCACTGCATGAGTGTAGTAGGGTGTGTCACTGGAGCAGGAGACTCATCCAATGATAATCTAGAATACAAAGTCAGCCAGGCAGGATGAGCATGTGTGAAAGTGTATCATTACCATGTAATATTCACACACTGTCATTGTAACAGAAATTATTTGTCTGTTCACCCAGTCTGAGTATAATCTTCCTTTCATGCTTTACAGGTGGACCAGCCCCGTACACCGTTGGTGAGGTAGCCCATTTTGACGACCCTGATACCTACAGTGAGTGTTGCCTAAGTGCTATTTACATTGTTTGGAAATGAAGCATGATGGATTACTGTGTGTTCAGGACAATTCATGATATGATGTGCTGGCCGTTCATTGGCTTTGTTGTTTTGGTGTGATATCAAATTGCAATAATGTTTCGGTAAAGCAATCCCTAGTCATCTCTCAGATTGAGGGGCAGTAGGTCATTCAATTAGTGCGACTATTGGGAATAGCATGACTCATTTTGAACACACTGGTCAATGTTAGACTTGGTCAGGAACTTGCCATTAACTGAGTCAGCATATCAGACTGACAGTCTCCCAGATAGCTTAGGCACATGGCTTCGATGACAAGTGCTTCTTCCTAGTTGAGGATGGACTGTGTACACTGTAGGTCGGATCTTCCGGGGGCATGTACTTCCACAAGGTGACCTTGAAGTGTGTGTGACTTGAGTGCAATGGCCTAGGTGTTCTGTTGAATCATGTGAATGGGTGTTCTACCTCCTCTGTGTGTGTTGTAAAACATGCCTCACTAATAGTATGTTATGTTTGGCTAAGTCATATCATTTTGACATGTGTGGACCTGGGATGTGACATGGTTGGGCTGACTCCAACGTGTTGCTAGCCCTTCATAGGTGTTGTGTGTGAAGGCACATGCTTGTTGCACTTTCTGTACACTCCTGGTTGTGCATTGATCATGGGATTGTTGTTTGTTCTTCCCACACCACCCACAAAGACTGGGATGTTACTGTGAAACAGGGTACCTAGGACTGTAGCAACCAGTATGTTACACGTACTTAACACCTTTTGTGACTTGAGTTTGTACCTAGGTCCAGATGTAGCAAAATGTCTCCACATTGCAAATAGCATAATTTGATGTTAGTGAGTTGCAAACGTCTGTTTCCTAATCCGAAATGTTATTGGTGGTCATGTACATATTCGCAAAATGGTTTTCTAAAGTAAAAAAATAAAGGAGTTTACCAGCCCTACTTGCAAATCACAGTGTTAGGCAATCCCATTTGCTAACGAGTACGTGGTTGCAAAGTGAGTAGCTGTTATCATCCACTTGAAGTGGCTGCTAACCAACTTGCTGACTGGAAGGGGTCCTCATTGTGAACCTTCACCTTTGTGAGTGGACCAAAATACTCCTGCACAAAACAGCCAGTGGTCTAGGGGAGCAATAATTATTGTGTAAATTACGAACAATCAATTGTTGTGAATTTAAACAAATCGCAGCTCATTTTCCTTTCAGCTAAAGGGCCTACACTTGGTGAAAAATAACTTGCTTCATTTAAAAGCAGTCACGTCTATGGAGTTCTGCTGTTCCCAGCAGGCCTCCATCCCCGTGAGTGCCCATAGTTGCTAAGGTGGTGCAAGTTGGAACCCACATCATTGATGTTCATGAGGTGGGATTTAGGGACCCCATAGTGACTCGCAGACGGTGTCAGAGACACCGTTCAGCTTTGCAATTTGCTAGTTGATTTCCCATCAATTCCTACATCTGGCCCATAGTGTCGACATATGATTCATGGCCAGGGGTTCAATCTTAGCACACAACTATTTCGAAATGCCATTGAGTGAGGAGTGTGATTCTTATCACATAGAATGACATATGTAGTGAAGTCAGTATGCGGACGAGCTGGTGCCATAATGTATAATGGCTTAGGTATGAATTGTAGGAGTAGTTTAGGGTGATGTCATCCATCATGTAGAGACATGGATCTGCTATATGTGATATGCCCTTCAGTATGCATGATTCACATGTACTTCCTCTGAGCCTTCCCGTGACATATGTTGTAACAATTGCTGCAACCAATACATTGCTAGTAATGGTCAAATTACCCATTGTGGTATTCAACCCACTGTAAATTCTATGCTCAATATTTGCCTTTTCCCTTCACAGCTGCAAACCTGAGTGCCGCAGCTCGAAACCAGTTTGAGCGCCGTGCAATGAGGTACAGGCACATCCTGCAGGTGCAGTGTGGGTATCGGAGGATGGCCCGCAGATACAATTCGGAACGGGCCTCCGGGGCGTGGTATGCCACACCACAGGCTCCACCAACGGTGCCACCTACAACCACCAGGTCTGCCCAAGGGGACCCAGCGATGGACCAGCCATCTTCCTCCAGACCTGGACCCAGCCGTGTGTTGGGAGCAGGGCTGTCCCGTGGCCACTCCACTCCAGCAACAATCTCCACCTCCACCGGCACGCAGACCAGCAGTGACCCTCCAATTGACCCTGCAGCCTTCAACGCATTGTCTAGGAAACTGGACAGGTTAATTCAAAAGGTTGACAACCTGACAGAGGACATGGCGGAGGTCAAAAAGAAGGTGCGCTCCATCCGGCGCACACTTCAGAGGGCAAATCCTTAGTTATTTTGCCCTCCTGAACTTTTACCCCTCCCCTCTCCCCTCTTTCCACTTTTCATACTGTTAGTTGGGTTTGGGGGGTTAGTTGTAGGATAAGTATAGGTAATTAGCTTAGTTAGTGTTAGGTAAGAGGGTGGGGGGTCCTTATACTTTCTATCTAATATTTTTGTGTGGGTGGGTGGGTGGGGGGCAATGTTGGGATTCCTGTTTGATAAAAAAAAAAAAAAAAAAAAATATATAAAAAAAAAAAAATACAAAAAAATATATGTTTGTTTAGGATAGTATAGTATGTGTGTAGGTTAGTAAGTGTTGTCCTGCATGTGTCTTGTCTCATAATGGTGGGTGGGGGGTTGATGTTTAGATCGTTTCGTTACATGTGTAGAGTAAGTTTAGCTTAGGTTAGTTAGGGACAGTTGTGGGTTAGTAGTAGTCAGGTTAGATTAGTGTAGGTTTATCTTTCCCTTAGTTGCCTCTTTTCTTACTTATTGGAAATAAAAAATTTGTTAACCCTTTACCAGATGCGTTAGGTGCTACCTTTTCATGGCCTTGACATCAGTGTAGCAGAAAGTTTTAGTATGACATTTGTGTCCTATGCTCGCTATCCCCAGGCTATTGAGGTTTAACATGCCAGCTACCCGTGTGCTAACTTGGTAAGTATCCACCGTGTGGGAGAGCCACCATTGGTAGTCTGCATAGATCATCAAGATTTGGGGTTGGTATGTATCCTACTTCACAAAGAGTGCTTCCAGAGTTGATTTTGTAGGTAAATAGATAGGTCGGACAGCATTGTGAAGTTCAGGGAGAGCTTTGTAGATGAGTATTTGTTCACACTCTTGTCTTGTTGCTGTCATTGCTGACCTACATCATGTGTGTACTGCTTGAGCATGACTTTCCTTCATGGTAGTATACGCTGTAAGGGTGATTGATGCAGTGTAATTTGGTTAACATTCCTTTCATTTTACAGCATAATGTATTGTGTTAGTATCGCAAGGTGCCTACATTTCTCATCCACCATTAGTTGTCTAGAATAGCTATGGATGGGGCCTCATTCTGTCCAACACAACATGATTGTGTGTGCTTAGTCCCTACATCAGTTATTTTCCTCAGTCTAGTAAAGCTATGATGCAATCCTGGCCACTGCACAGATGTTTCAGTAGACATGAAATCAGGACAGTAGTCTAGAGAATCAACATGGTTGCCACACAGCCACTTTGGAGTTATGTACTGCACAGTTGAAGTGTGAAATGACACAGAGACACTTTTGGTGTGCAAGTGATATTTATTTTTAGGTGGAGTAGTGCAAAAAGTCCATTAACAATGTTAGGTGAGTCCGTTCTGGTGCATTCTTAAATGGTGATCCTATTTACAGGGTGTGGATGATGCTCCTGACATGCTGGGGTGATGTCACAGACGGTGCAGAGGAACAGGAATTGCCAAATGGTAGGAGAGAAACATTTACAGCCAATGTGGACAAGTTAAACAGTAGATTGCCGAACAGTCATTGAGGGTAGTTGGAGTGAGGCTGGCATGTGTCAAAACGTAGGACCTTGGTCAGAGTGGGGCATGGTGCAGGGACTAGGGCTTCCGGGTACTCTTGCGTGTGAATGTTATCTGTTCCATGTCTTCTTCTTCTGATGTGTGTGTTGCCTGGTGTGTCCTTGTTGTTGTTGGTTTTGAAGGGGCAACACACACCTCAGTGTCAGAAGACATGGAGGCAGACATCCCGGGGGCTGATCCCTGTCCAGTTATGAAGGGCAGTACTGCAGCAAGGAGAACGTGCTGGTTTTTCAGAATGGCAGCCACATCCCGATGGTAGGCAGCCAGGTCTGCCCTGAGGGGTTCGATGTTGCATTCGTGCACACGCTGACTGGCTTGCTGTTGGAGTTGTTTGGTCAACTGGATGACAGCTGTGCAGATTGCCTTCTGTGTTACTAAAAGTTCCTCCAACAGCGATGTTCTGGCTTGCATTGCAGCTGCCTGATCAGCAGTTGACAGCATGCACGAACGCACCCCCTCAAGGCTGGCTGCCATAGTTTGCATCCCCACCCGCACCTCCTTGGCCAGCTCCCGCTGGACCCCAACGACTGTTCTTTCGAAGCTGGTGCCAGTGTCGTCAGAGTCCTCAGCTGTGTTGGAGCTGGCAGGTCTTACAATTGGGGTGGCGGGTGGTTCTACTGTGGTGGCTGCTTCATCTTGGCTCCTCCTTGTTACTGAAGGGGGGGTTTGGAGGCTTTCGAGGACCATGTCAATGGTCTCTTGTGTGAGGTTGATGTTCTCGTCATCCATGTCATCAGGGAACTCATGGACAGGCATATCGGCAGGAGATCCGTGTTCCTCTGCAAAGAAACAGGGTACAATTAGTGTGTCTGTGTTGAGATCATTTAGCACTAAGATACAAGCCTTTGGATGCCTTTACTTTGTACTCTGATTTTGTCTTGGTATCTGCTGTCTGTCATAGGGCATTGTTGTAGGCCTATGGCCCACCTGTGTGTCACATATATGATATGGAGCTATCAGACATGCCTGCCAGGACATCTCTAGGTGTTGATTTGTAATTATTTTGGAATATGCATTTTTTTATCCTACTCCTCTCTCGGTGTTTCACTATTGTTATGGAGGGACATTTGTTTGGGTGGGCTCTCATTATCCTACATGTGATTCTTGGCTTCCTAGGCAGCAGGATAGCTAATGGTGTGGGGGACTAAGTTTGACCCACTTGTAAATAACTCTGTCACCCAGATATTGTATTTAGCTCAGACAGACTAGCAGTGCCTCTGGTCTCCCACAACAGAGGAATGTTTAGAAGTCCAAGCCCATGACATCTTTGGGACTTCTCAGGGAAGTGGTGGTCACTCAGGTCCTACATATTTCTATCTTTTCCGGTATGTTCCCATACACAAATGACACAGACAGTATTTGTTGGATATGAAGTTTCAGTGTACAACTGACTTGTAGGAATTTCGGTGTGAGCCCCAATAACCAAAACAATACACACAGTTAGAACTGAAATAGTCCGCAGGAAAGTAATACATTGGTACACAGCTATCATGGTGCCTAACAGTTTCTACTCTCCCTCTGCTTGTTCTATATATAGCACTGCATGTTAAGTTTGGAGCTTGTCTGTCTGAATCACAGGGGAGACATCATCCCTCATATCAGAGGAATGGGCTGGGATCTGGTTGTGCATCAGCAGCAAGGCAGGCAGCATCTAGATGTGATTTTCGGTTTGTAAACTCCCCCATGCGTGTCTTGGGACGAGGAAGTGAATTTAAAAGACATATGTCATGGTGATGACAAAGTTTCCCTACGCAGGAATGGCAAACCTTAACCCCTACCACATCTATCATCAACGAACCAGACGGTATCCTTGACTGGGGCACAGAGTGAATATGTTCTGGCAAACTCCAGTGCAGAAGTAGGCAAAACAGGGTGATTTGACTAATTGCCAACACCTCAGGACTGACTATTTGCTACATTAACTGATAGGAAGGGCAATGAGATTCATTTAGTGCAAAGTGCTCTGAGGCACTTAGATGTGAGCAAATGAGTATAAGTACATTCAGGGTAAGATGCACAAAGGCCTCCAGCCTGAGGCTATTGCGCAAAGTATACGTTTCACTTGCCACGCTACACTTTGACTGACTGTGGGTGTTGTGACTGTCCTGCCAGCACACTTGCCTCACAGGCCCTGCACCATACACTTTTTATTCACATTGCATGATCTGTACATGTTAGGTGGCATGACCTATGTATGTCAATGTTAGGATGTGGTATGGATGTAAACATTGTTGATGTTTGTATCTGATGGGGTCTCGTGTGTCTTACTGGATTGGCTTGTTTATCGTATGGATGTCCTATTTTTTGGTTAGACTGTGCAGATGTGTTTCATTGACCAGTTGCCTGTGTCCCCTCGTCAATGTTGTTGTCTGAGCAGTATGACATTTGTGATGTAGCATTGTTAGGCAGGCACGTGAGGGACCCTGATGTATGCAGCATGTGTGTGTCGTTAGTGCTGTGTGGCTCCTATTGCTGTTTACTTAGGCTTATGTATGTGTCAGTTATGGACATTCGGCATTTAAGTGTACTGGTAGCTTTGTCTTATTTCTAGGAGTAGTTGCAGATGTCATCCTCACCCCCTAATTTAGGAATGTATGTTCCAGGGTGGGGTTCCTGCCATTTGGTACTATAGCTGCCCAGAGATGAGAGGTGTTATTGTCAACTGTGGTGGCAGTTAAGTTGCAGTTGTTGTATTTGCTACTGCATTACAGGTAGGGACCTAGTTGATGGGGAATAGTTTGTGCAAAACAAGTGCCTGGATGTGGATTCAGGGTAGTGTCCTTCCCACCTGTCACTGGTTTCCCTTGGCTCTCTTGTTGTAATTACAGGATGTCCCCATGGGACTGTAGTGGTGGCAGTATTTTGTCGTGGCCCGGCTATGGTCAGTACTGGGCATTCCCCCCTGCCGTGCCCCTTTCCCCATGCCACTTCATATATGTGCTAAGTTACATGCATTGTGTAGTAGGTATCCCCCCCCCTGCTTACAGTCCCCATTATTGCATTGTAATTCCCCATGCGACTTACCCTGCATGTGCGTAGTGTCGTGGTAGTCTGCGCTGTCCAGTCCTTGTATCCCTGTGACAATCTCCTCTGGGATGACGGCTGCGACCATCTCCTCCATGTGGTCCAGAGCCTCCTGTTGTGCTGGACTCCCCCCTCCAGTCTGCATTGCTGCCTTCCTGTTCCTGGCCATTTTCTCTTTGGTCCTACGTTTACAGTCATGCCAGCGTTTCTTACACTCGGTGACTGTCCGGCGTTCTTCAGCCACACTGTTTATCTTGTCCACAATTTCTTTCCAGATGGCCTCTCTCCTACTGAGTGGCAATTTTGAGGATATGAAAAGTTGGTGCTGGTGTTCCGTCACCTCTTTCACCAGGATTTCCTGCTCCTCTGCACTGAAGCGACACTTTCTTTTTTTCTTTAACATGTCCTGGTTCCTGTGTGCTTCCTCCTGGCTGGGTCCTGGTCTGCTCTCATCCTCCTGGGGTCTGTTGGGGCATCTGGGATCCATTTTGGGTCTCCTCTCCTGTCAGTGCAGTTTTCGCGCAAAAATGTCACGCAATAGCGTGAAAAAAAACGGCGTATTCACGATAGCGCTGTCGTAAATCGACCCACAGTGATTTGCGTCACTTTTACGTGGGTTTGCCTTACGACAGACCGACGCTGTTTGCGTCACGAAATAATGACTCCCACCTGTTGGTTGCGCCGCCGTATGTCAAAGTATAAATTTGACGCCCGAATGGCGCATCCAAATGGCGTTAGACGGCGCAAATTTTTTTGACGCAAAACTGCGATGGCGCAGTTTTGCGTCAAAAAGTATAAATATGGGCCTTTATGTTTTGTTTATGTATGTATGTTTTATTTTCTTATTATGTAGATATCATTTAGAGTTCCAAAACATACATAAAATTGAATTGAATAGTCTTGCCAGGGGGATCCACTTGATCATGGGTCCTCTCTAGCCTACTCTCATGCAGTCAGCTCTCTCTAGGAGTAGTACAGCCATCAGATCAGGGACAAGCAGGGGGTTCTCTTCTCCTGGATAGTTTCTCCTCCTGCAGAGCCAGGCAGACTCCTTTCAATTCTTAGCAGGAACGAAGACGTTTAAGTTCTTCATGGCAGATCCACAGCACATCTAGCAGAAACTGAAGACTTCAGGTGATGTAATTTCACCTCTGGATGACTGTCCTTTAAGTAGATGTCAGCCCTGGTTTCACAACAGTTGTCAGGGCACTTCTTTCTCTGGTCCTAATGGACTTACAACTGAAACACAGTGAGGTAATCTGGGTCTTACATTTGCACACAACTCCTATAGGAGGTAAAAGAGAAAATGTCTTTATTTGAAAACCCATTTTTCTTTACCCTCATCCCTTACAGGATCTGTCCAAACATGCTTGTAGAATCCAAAGTAGATTAACATTTTTGTATTAGAAACCTTAATGCAGATTCACCCACCAGCACCAAATTAATGAGGGAAACAAAAAATGCCCTTTTCAATGGAAAATCAGACCTAATCAAAATTACACAGGTGCTATTGTTGTAAGTGTAATAAATATATTATGTGTTTAATATTGTAATCTTTCAATTTATAGAAAAGTCAACATGTGATAAGCAATGATGTATACAATTTGTGTGGCTCTTCTGTGTTTAATCTTTAATCACATATTCAATATCATAGACAATTGGGGTCATTGCATTAGTTCATTAGTAAATCACTCTATTTCATGTCTATAAAAGTATCAATAGTGACAAGTAAAATTTACAATATACCACAGCTGAGAGTCACACATTAAGAATTTCTCATGTAGGCTTGAAGCAGAGTGTCTCTCAATGAATAAGGGACTGATTTAATTCTTGGTGGACACAGTACTTTACTCTCACCAATGCGGGTACTGTGTCTGCTGTATCTAGAGATGTCCACTGATCCTGTGGACATCTTTTACATTTTCAGGAACTGCCCTCACAGAAGTTCCTGGAAATGCAATTTAAGTTAGACAGACAGCTCCGTCAACATTACAGAGCTATACTTCAAGCTGACAACTTTTTTTATTTTCAAGAAGAAAATACTAAAGCCGATGGATAAAAAACAATGACCCACTCGCCATGAGAGCATTCTCCACTGATATGAGGGTCATTTAAAAGTTTGCCATGTGTCCACCCAATCTAAATATGGCAGACAGACACATGGGCAAAACCTGAGACAGCCCTTACTCTGCAGGACCATCGCAGGTGTCTTTAGGCAGCAACGACGGAGTAGGCTTTTCACTGAAAGTATGTCCGACTCCAAATGAGGCAGACCTTCAGGTTGGGCAAAAGGGTACCCATCCCAGTTGCAATGGAATATTCTTTCTGCCAACACATAATCAGGGACAGAATCTGTTTTCATATTACTGTACAATTCTAATACAGCTTTAGGCACTACTAGATGTTACCGTATTGCTTCCGACTAAAAGAGGAGTGATACATTTGTCACTTTCCAAAATATTGTTTTTGTATTGTTTTATGAATTAGAAATCAAGTGTGTTGTCTCATGGATAAGTTCTCATCTGTGGTTTTCAATTTGATCCATGAGGGAGTGACCATAGTTCTTGCACTCTGCAGTAAGGCGATCCCTGCAAACGACTTAGACTTGCCTATTCCAAGTGTTTTGCTCAGCAATGCAGTGGCCCATGAGGACTATTAAAGCTAGATTAACCTGTTCAATGTTGAGGAGTGAATGGTTCCATCTTCAGCCAGGGTGGTCGTGATGAAGATGGAACTGTGCCATCTTCATCACATGAACACCAAATCTCTCTGCTGTAAACATCGGCGGGATTTCCTATTTTGTTTAATTTGCCTTGGGAGCTGGGGAAGAGTTTCCCCAGCCGTCCGAGGCATTTTTTTAAAAATGTAATGACGATCACGTGCATGATGCACTGATGTCATTACATTGAAAGTGAAAGTGAAATTAGCTGATTGGCTCATTTCACTTCCACTGCTTTAGTGCTTGCAGGGCTATCGCAGCCCCTCCAGCACCAAAGAGGTTTTGTTAGAAAAGGAAGAGTCTTCCCTTTCCAATGGTACATTTCCCAAGTGGATCCCTGCTTGGGGATGCCAAGGAGGGCAATCCCCAAGCAGAGATCCACCCATTAGACACCAGAGATTTTTTTTTTTGGAGCAGGGAGTAGCCCCATGGGCAAGGGTCACTCGCTATTATGTGGTGATTATTGTGGCTGTTTTCTGCCCCCCTCCTGCGGCCAACTGGACTTATTTTTAGGCCAATATGCCCTGAGAGGGCAGAAAACTTCTAGGTACCAGGGATTATAACAAAGACAAGTTGGGGAGCGGCCCCTTGGGCAAGGGCCACTCCCCATAATGGGGTGAATATTTAGGCCATTTTCTGCCCTCCTTGGGACAGAATAGCCCTATTTTTAGGCCAATCTACATCCGGGGGTGCAGAAAAACACTTGTCATCTGTGATTGCTTTTGTTTGTAATGATCGTGGCTGCTCAGCATGGGCGTGGCCATGCACCCATCCCCTCAGAAATGGGGAAACAGACTTTCTACTCCCCTGCAGACTAAAGTGTCTTATCCCAATGACAAGCAAGAGGTTATTTGATTCTTTTGGGTGTTGTTTTTACAAACTCCCAGTATCACCCCACTTGCAAAGATAAACAGTTTCACTTTTTGGGCTTGGGTAGGGTGCAACCTGGAAAAACCTACCAGACAGGTCTGAAAACTAGACATCTCGGGGAGACGAGGACAGAGGGCTTCACAGCCACCCCACACCACTTTCTTACCTACAATGTTCTGCAAAACGCAAATGTTGACTAAAGAAATACCTTTTTCCTCACATTTTTGTGATGGAAACTACCAGAATCTGCAGGAATCAACAAATTCCCTACCGCCAAGCATTGCCCCACTTCTGCTGATGAAAATGCTGCACCACTTGTGTGATTAGGCCTAGTGCCAGTGACCGGAACATATGCAACCAATGTGATTAGGAGTCCCTAAGGACTCCCATTACCCTTGGTTTGATAAGTTTCTGTCACTTGCACTAGGCCTGGGCACACAAGTGACTTCGGTGAATGGATGTTTGTGGCTCTGTGCAGATTTGAAACTTTCCAACACAGAAATGTGAGGAAATTATTTTTTTGTGAGAGCTTGAGGTTTGCAAGGGATTTGGGGTAAAACATCCTGGTAGGAGCCACACTAGTCACCCCATCCTGGATTCCCTTAGGTGTCTAGTTTTAATAAATGTACAGGTTTGCAAGGATTCCCCGGGTGTCACCAGAGCTAGGACCCAAAAACCACAGCTACTCATGTTGCAAAAAAAGGGCCAGTTTTGTGTAGAAAAATGTAATATATCCATGTTGCGTTTTAGGCCATTTCCTGTCACGGGCAATAGGCCTAATCACACAAGTGGGGTACCATTTCTACCAGGAGACTGAGAAGAATGCTGGGTGGAAAGAAGTTTGTTGATCTGTGCAGATTCTAGAACTTTGCATCGCAGAAATTTGAGGAAAATGTGTTTTTAGTCAAAGTTTGAGGTTTGCAATGGATTCTGGGTAATACAACCTGGTGAGAGTCATGCAAGTCACCCCATCCTGGATTTCCCTAAGTATCTAGTTTTGAAAATGGCACAGGTTTGCCAGGTTTTCCTAGATTCCAGCTGAGGTAGGGCCCAAAAAAACGCAACTACCCACTTTGCAAAAAAGGGTCTGTTTTACGTGGAAAAATTTGATGTATTCATGTTACATTTTGGGCCATTTCCTGTCGCGGGCATTAGGCCTGTCCACACAAGTATGATGCCATTTTTACAAGAGACTTAGGGAAGCACAAAAGGAAGCACAAAATAGTAGAAAAAGTGTTAGCACCAATTGTATTTCTCTGCATGTGCACCTTCCTAATATAAGACAATGTGTAAGAAAGAAGTAATTGTGATAACTGTACTTTAATTCACATGCTAGAATGGAGACCCACATATCAGATCTGTGCAAATAACCCCTGCTTCTAAACTCCATATCTTGTGCCCATTTCAGAAATACATAGGTTTCCTTGATACCTACTTTTCACTTTTTACATTTTACCATAAGAATTGCTCTATACCCAATGCACAATGGAAAACCATTGAAAGGTGCAACTCAGTCATTTGCACTGGGTACCATGAGATGAAAAACCCTCACAACCAGAAAGTTCTAGCAGATATAATGGTATATACTATTTGTGAATCAGCCATTGTAATGAGAAGTTACAAATGAAAATGTTGTCATAACTGCCTGTTTTGTCCTACTAATTTTCAATATTTGTTTATTTCAACACTTGGGGGGTGATTCTAACTTCGGCGGGCGGCGGAGGCCGCCCGCTGAAGTTCCCCCACCAAAATACCGCTCCGCGGTCGAAACACCGCTGAGGGTATTTTGGGATTTGCCCTGGGCTGGCGGGCGGCCGCCAAAAGGCCGCCCGCCAGCCCAGGGCAAATCAACCTTCCTACTAAGATGCCGGCTCAGAATTGAGCCGGCGGAGTGGGAAGGTGCGACGGGTGCAGTTGCACCCGTCGCGTATTTCAGTATCTGCTAGGCAGACACTGAAATACTTTGTGGGGCCCTCTTACGGGGGCCCCTGCCGTGCCCATGCCATTGGCATGGGCACGGCAGGGGCCCCCAGGGGCCCCGCGGCACCCCCTACCGCCATCCTGTTCCTGGCGGGCGAACCGCCAGGAACAGGATGGCGGTAGGGGGTGTCAGAATCCCCCATGGCGGCGCAGCAAGCTGCGCCGCCATGGGGGATTCTAAGGGCAGCGGTAAACCGGCGGGAGACCGCCGGTTTACCCTTTCTGACCGCGGCCAAACCGCCGCGGTCAGAATGCCCTGCGGGGCACCGCCGGTCTGTCGGCGGTGCTCCCGCCGACCCTGGCCCCGGCGGTCTGAGACCGCCGGGGTTAGAATGAGGGCCTTGGTTTCTTTAGAAAACCCACCTTGAATGAGCAACACTAATGACCTCTTGCTGATAATGTTGTCTATTTTTCAGAAATGTATAGTTTTCTAGGATACACCATGGGTTTTACAATACTTTCTATCACCAACTGTAAGGAGATTGAAAGCACAAAAAATAGGAAAAATGTGCTATCTCCCAGTAAAATACTAACACTGTGTTAGAAAATGTGTTTTCCTGAATCAAGTCGACCTGTTCCTGAAAGCAAGGAAGATGGTGATATTAGCACTACAAACCTTTCATTGGTGGCATTTGCAGGAAAAAGCAGACACTTATTTCTGCAGCACGTTTTTGCATTTAAAAAAATGTTAGGTAGATTTTGGCTAATTTCTCAGTCCCCTCCAGGGGAATCCACAAACCCTGGGTACCTTTAGAATCCTCAGGATGTTTGAAAAAAAGGATGCAAATTTGGCGTGGATTGCTTATGTCGACACAAAGGTATGGAGGACTAAGTCCAGACTACCCCAAATAGCCCAAAAAAGGCTTAGCACTGGGGCAGAAAGGCCTAGCATCACAAGGATTAAAGAGGACAGAAATGAAGAATCTAAGTGAGAAACACTGTTTTTTTCTTGAAACAGTGAAGTAATAAAAAGGTGGATGTTCATTTCATCTTATGAAAATCAGATAGTTGCAAAAAAATGTGACATTGTGGAAAATTTTAAACAAATAACCACCAAATAATAGAAACTGAAAACTGGATACATCTTTCTTCAATTTTTTGCAGTGGAAAGCTCTAAAGATTGTAATATCCCTATTAAGGTTTCTGCATTCAGTGTTCACAGAACCATCCTAAGTGAGATAATTAATCAAAGATAAGTACATTTGTCATGTGCCTGTGATCCTGACATAAAATAATACCTAACTCACATCAGCTAAATTAAATAGCAGCTCTCAAGTATATTTAAGGGAGTCACATCTAATGAAAAATGTCCAAAATTAGAGGGCTTTTAGTGTTATGTTCAAAATTAACTGTCATCTATTGCAATCTCTGAATATTTGCTTTGGCTGAGGACAGTTAAACCCTTTTCATGAAAAAAGTGTTGAAGTTCCTTGGGGCAAGATAGCGGCTGTGTGAGAAAAATCGTTTGTTCCTCCTTCCAACTCAGTTCTTTTTTTTTTTTAGGCACTCCCGTATATACCTTTTATAGATTATGGACTAAAGGATATGAATACTTACTTAAAGCCTCTTGCTGTCTTGTCTGTAGAGTGACTACTAGTGCTATGTTGGATCTAGTGCTGGGCTGGTCCATGTGCTGGGCACCTTTCAGTCTGAGATGCCGCTACATCACGACAATAGCCCCCAAGAGTGCAAAGGGTCCTAAACCCCGAGTAGCAGTGCATTGGCAGGTGGGTGGCTTTGGGAGTGCGGCAAATAGAGGAACCCCAGGCAAGGAGAACGTCAGGAAGGCAAACGTCAGAGGCTGGTGCCTGTGAAACTCTGGCTCATTTTTGGTGTTTTACAAGAAAATTCATCGGGCTAGTTAGCCCAACCAAATGTCAGATCCAGGCATAGTAATGGCAGACAGAGAGGTGACCCCTAAGACTCACCTGGGTGATGCAGGGCTTGACCCAATTCAGTGGTTCCCTGGCAGTGATGTGGTGAAGCTGGCCCCAGTGGAGACCTCTGGTTCGGAGCCTGCAGAGGAGGTCTTTCCTTCTGTCAGGACATCTTTTCTGTGCAGTTGGTGGCTCTAATGTGCTGGAGGAGACAGTATCACTTTCTGCAGCACTGGATGCCCCTGTTATGGAAGCCAGCAGCACCGCTCAAAGCATCAATTCTGAAGCAGGAGATAATGTAATTCAGAATCCTTTGATGGGAAGTGGTAAGGCAGTTACTGTTGATACTACTAATATTGTTGGTACAGATACCAGGCTCTGAAAATATTGCTACAAGCTTTATCAAACTCTGAACACTTACAATCAAGGCCACACATAGATGCAGATTCTGAGGATCATTTTGTCTCACTATCAGATCAATCTGATTGGACAGATGAGGATTTGGAGGTCAATGGTGGGTGTCACCTAGAAGGCTCTCGGGAGAGCATATCAAGTGACATGAGTAGCCTAGGTAGTCTGGGTGGGAGTAGTGGGACAGTACCTCTTGACGCACTTTCAGCTCTATCTTGAAGAGTGAGGAAGAAAGAGATTTCACTATAGGAAGATACAAAAGGCAGGGGTCAAGGCAAGTGCCAAGTAGTGTGAACTAATTTGAGACTATCTATTCTGTGCTGCCCCATTTGATGAGAGGCACCCTGGGAAGTGGCAACACACTTAAGACTCTGTGAATCCTGTTTTACTGGAAGCGATTTACCAGAGCATTATAGCCCATCAGGTGGAGACCCAGGAAGACAGTCATAAGTCTCAAACTGTTTATCTGAAGCTGCATGGTGCTATTCATCGTGTGGCCAAGCCTTTTTCTTAACTTTATGAGAGGGTGTTCAAATTGGAAAGTAGGATTGCAACTTTAAAATCAGGGACATTAGCCCATAAAGTGGTGACAGGCTCACTTGAGGCTCAAATGTCTGATAACCAGTAGAAATAAGAAGATTTTAAAAATAGACTCAAGAGAAACAATTTGAGAATGATGCACTTCCTTGAAGGTATGAACATCCACAGATATATATATATATATATGTATATATATATATGTGTATATATATATATATATATATATATATATATATATATATCCAAAGATCCCCTTCCAAACCACAATCATGAAAAGGACGCCGGCACTCCAGACTTACTGCACAATAATCATTTTATTCAGTACCAGTCATACGAACTGAAAAAACACACTAAGGCTCTGGGCAATGCGTTTCAACCAAATCGGTCTTCTTCATAGCCCACCTTGTTCCAAATGAAAAAATACAAGCTGCACCCCCCTCCATATTATATCCTGTTTACCACTAGACATAGAAAAAATCCTACAGTTCAAAAATCCAAAAATCAAAATTAACGCATCTTCTCTCCTCCAATCTTAATAAATTTTTTCAAACATAATTTATCTCTCAATAAGCCCACTATTTCATCAATTTACTAAATATATATACATGTTTCATTTTCCATCCAATCATATTAATGCCTCAAATACTTAATTCATTTCCTAATCTTCTACATCCTCATAATACTTACAAACCTTATTACTCATTAAAATGCCTAAATAAACTACTGCCAAAGTTCCAAGAAAAATAACAAAAATCATTACAATACATTTATCAATTTGAGATGATGGTGTCAGCTAATCAATTTATCCAGTGTCTGGTCCTCATGTATATCCCATTAACCCACATGTACATACAGTTCTTCATCCTGGTTCAACCCCCACGGGGCTCTGCTGTTAAGTCTGATAATATATTCAGATTCCATTTTCCTCAAAATCCGTTCCCTGTCTCCTCCATGTGGGGACCGCACAGCCCTATCAATTCCAAAGAATAACATATCATCAACTCTCCACTCATGAATTTGTCTGCAGTGTCGTGCTATAGGATAATTGCCATCATTATTCTTGATCACCCGCCAGTGTTCCAATATCCGTTTTTTTACAGGAAAAATTGTGCTGCCCACATAACAAAGATAACATGGCCATTTTATGATATACACAGAATAATCCGAATTACAATTTATGAACTTATCAATTTTTTTTTCTTCCCCCGTAGGCAACATATAAACTTTACAATTTTTACTGTATTTACATGTCTTGCATCTCATGCATTTATAAAAGCTTGTCTGTTTCATAAATCCCAAATTCTCATTTTTATTTTTATTTTTGTTCGCATAGCTATGTACCAGAATATCCCGTAAAGATCTACTCTTCCTGTATGTAATCCGTGGATAAGGGCCCATTATCGAATCTATAACTCTGTCCATTTTAATTAAATGCCAATATTGCTTTAAAATGTTCATCACTGCTTTAGAGCCAGCATTGAAAGTAGTAATACATCTTATCACCTTCTCATCATTTTCTCGCTTTCGTGGAATCAGGATGCTTTCTCGATTGATGTTTGCCACTTTCCTACAAGCATCCTTGATAACTCTACCGGGATAATCTCTAGCTCTAAACCTAGCAATCATGTCACTTTGTTCTTTCTCAAATCTACTATTCGTACTACAATTCCTTCTTGCTCTTAACAGTTCCATTTGTCGACATTTGTCATTAAGCCTGCTGACAAAGGGGGAAATCTGGTGCTGTGGGATGTTGGTAAGTATAAACAGGAGGCGAGGAAACAGCTGGAATTATCATGATGTTATGAGGCGTCATCGGTAATGGCATATAAGACCTCTATTAAGACCTATCATTCCATGCTTCTGGATTGGTGTGATCAAGGTTTATTAAGCAGGGATGAATTTTAATTTTTGATGGTGAAAAAACCAATTGCACCATGTTTTTATATGTTGCCTAAGATTCATAAGGTTAAGAATAATCCACCAGGAAGACCAATAGTGTCAGAAAGAGGTAGTCTTCTAGAGAATACATCTATTTATTTGGATCATTTTTTATGCCCATATGTTTTGAGCCTTACCTCATATTGCAGAGATACCATGGATTTTATTACCAAAATTCAGGACATCCCTTGGAAGCAAAGTTACATTATGGAAACTGTAGATGGGGTATCCCTTTATACCAGTATTAATCATGATTTAGCATGTGAGTATTTTTTCAGGGATAAGCCTTTAAAGATGTATGAACATACAAAAATGTTATCAGAAAAGTTGAAATTTTGCCTGAAAAGCAACTTTTTTCTGTATGATGACAAATGGTTTACACAGATCACTGGGACCGCGATGGGGAGCTGCTTTGCTACAAGTTTTGCATGCCTATTTATGGGCTGGTGGGAAACCCAACATGTGATGACAGAAGAGAATGATAGGTGGATGGAGTATCTGATTTTTTGGACGAGATTTATTGATGACATTTTTATTATATGGGATGGGCCGGAGGACGTCTTACTGGATTTTGTAGAGGGGTTACAGAGGAATGAGTTTAATTTGAAGTTTACGTACAAAATGGACAGACAGATGATGGAGTTTTGAATCTCTTGAAATGAATCTCTGCAGGTCAATAGCCTACACACTCAGGGCAGCAGGGCTAACTGGGGTGGGCCTGAGGTGCCTGGGGCAAAGAAGATGGCCACACTCCTGAGTGAGCGTGCACGGGCAACTCGAGGAGGGCCTGCTGGGAGGGCGGTGCTGGTACGGGGTGGTGGCTGTACCTGTAGCTGGGGTGGTCACAGAAGTGTCCGCCACCACCAGGGAGTTTCCATCGGAGGAGGTATCTGTGTCAGAACTGTCCCCTCCAGTCTCTGCTGTGGTGCTCCCCTTGTCCTCCGTCCCACTGGTGCCCTCAGTGACGGTGGACTCTGCCTCCTGGATCCTGTGGGATGCAGCTCCCTCTGTCGCCGGTGCCTCTCCTCCTCCAACAGATGATGCTAATGCACATAAGCACAGGATGACAACACAAAAATGGGGGAAGAGACAAAGGAGACACTTGGTCAATGGCAGCATCAACACCACCGTTGGCGTACACAGCACCATCACACACAGGGAATAGCCCTACGCAATATCCCAATGTGCTACCAGAGAAATAGTTAGTGGACAAGCCCTGGGTAGGGGCACACACCACCAAATGCAGCATACCTGGGACCCACGCAGCCCTGACCAGTAGTGGATGCCTACGAGCTAGGTTGCAAGAATTTCCCTTCTGAACCCTAGCCACCAGGGGACCTATGCTGAAATGTAAGGCCTGGCCTAGGGGCACCCACTGACACATATCCCCCACCCGGATGCCACCCTACCATGCGTAAGTTGTTATGATGGGCACTGTACTCACCCCCTTGTGGCTGCTGTGATGCCCTCAAGTGCCCACCCAGCTCAGGATAGGCCACTGCCAGTATGCAGGCCATCAGGAGGGTCAGGGTTCGACGGGCACCCCTTCCTCATTGAGGCCATCCCCAGGTGGGCCTCCGCTGTCTTTTTTGCCTAACGTCTCAGGTCCTCCCACCGTTTCTGACAGTGGGTGCTCCGCCTGCCATAGACCGCCAGGGTCCACACCTCCTTGGTGATGGCACGCCATATACCCTTCTTCTGATGGGTGTTGACCTGCAGAGGCAATAGAGACAGAAAAATAGATTTAGACAAACAGTCCTGCCTGTTAAACATATGGCCCACCATACCTGTTTCCATCACCATTTACACACACTTTGCCCAGCACTCAATCTGTACGCCGCCCAAAGGACATCCACCCACCCCCCTTACAAGAGGCTTTCACACACACAACTCCATGCATTCATGCCACATGCATTGTGCCCATAGTGTACTCACCTGTTGGTCTGGAGGCCCATACAGCAGTCCGTACTGTGGTAGGACCCCATCCACCAGTCTCTCCAACTCCTCCGAAGTAAAGGCTGGGGCCCTTTCCCCAGTCACACAAGCCCTGGTAGGTCCCAGACACAGGTCACAGCAGCACATGCAGTGTAGGTCCTCTCCTGTGGAAGGTCAGGTAGCAAGAAGGAATCAGAAAGAACATGGCAGTCACATCTGTGGTGGTACATACCATCACCGCCAGCATAGATCACCATTGGCCACTGTACCCCTTACGGCCCAATTATAACCAATGAGGAGTTGCAGGGTGGTTCCCGACTGCCTCCTGCAACGGTGCACAATGTCATCAGAATTACTTCACTTCCACCTATCCCTCCACACAGGACAGGCAGACGCCATTTCAAGGGGCGGCAGGCCCTGGAATAATGCTTCATCATAGGAGATATTAGGACATCCTGGTAAAATCACAATGACCCATAATAAGTTTACAGGATGCAAAGTTCTGTTGTAGCACCATTGTTCAGTTTGTGACCATCTCCTCTCTCTTTTGTCCCTTACATTGCTACCGCTGCGGATGAATAGGAGATGGAGACATACCCCTGTGTACAGACCCCTAGTGGACTTGGCAACACTGGAGGACAGGCACATTATCCTCACCTATAGACTGACAGGGCCACAATCACAGAGCTGTGTTCCCAGTTGGAGCCTTACCTGATATCTGGTATCCGTCACCCTACTGGGATCCCCCGTCTTGTGCAAGTGATATCTGTACCTCATTTCCTGGCAACTCGTTCTTTCCAAGTGACAGTGGGCTTGGCAGCAGGAATGTCACAGCCAATGTTCTCAATAGTGCTCACAAGAGTGTTGTCTGCCCTGATAAAACACATGTGCAGCTACATTGTTTTCCCCCAGGATGAAGATTTGGCACAGTGAATGCCGAGTTCTATGCAATGGGACATATCCCCCAACATAATTGGGGTGATTGATGGAACACATATTGCATTTGCCCCCGCCAGAATGAACAGGTGTTCAGGAATCTGAAGAGTTTCCACTCTATGAATCTATAAGTTTACAGATGGTGTGCCTTGCGGACCTGTACATCTACCACGTCAATGCTAAGTATCCAGGTTCGGGTGCATGATGCCTTTGTCCTGAGGAATAGCAGCATCCCAAATGTGATGGCCTAACTACAGAGGCTCAGGGTGTGGCTAATAGGTGAGCCCTGGCCCAAAACCAGTAGATGCTGGTGTATGGGTATGGTGTGGGCCATATGGGATAGTGTGTGACTAAATGTTGTCCCTCAATATTTGCAGGTAACTCTGGTTACCCAAACCTATCATGGCTGCTGACCCTTGTGAGGAATGCCAGGGTAATGGCAGAAGTACATTATAATGAGGCTCATGGGCGAACCAGAAGGATAATTGAAAGGACCTTTGGCCTCCTGAAGGCCAGGTTCCGGTGTCTCCATCTAACAGGTGGATCCATGTGCTACTCACCAAAGAAGGTCTGCCAGATAGTGGTGACATGCTGCATGTTGCATAACCTGGCCCTCAGAAGCCATGTCCCATTCCTGCAGGAAGAGGAGGCTGGAGAATCCCGTGTGCCAGCTGCGGACCCTGTGGACAGTGAGGGGGCAAAGGATGAGGATGAGGACAACAGAACATCTGTGATCAGACAATACTTCCAATGACACACAGGTGGGACTGTGTTACTTCACATTTCCATGACATTTGTTTACATTTTGTGGCAATGGCATGATGTTATTTTCCACCTCTATGCCCACTTACTGTTCCCTCTGGCAATTCTTTTTGCAGATGTTGGTGAGCTCACATATACTCCTGGTGTGATCACTGCAGCCAGCTACAGGACATTAATCTCTGTTCATTTTCTGTACAGTTGATTTGCAATGTTTGTACCTGTTTCAATGAATACATATTTCATATACATAACATACTCCAAACTTATTTTTTTCCAAGGGTGTTTATTGAAGTGCTAAAATATTGAGGGGCAAGTGCAATGAGATGAGGTGATGTTGGAGGAAAGTCCAGGGCATTGTTCCAGTCTGTTTGTAGCACAGGTGCATTGCCCAAGGGGACAAAGGAAGGGGAGTAATGGCAGCTCAAGGTGGACAAGGTGGCTGAGTGGGACACAAAGGTGCCAATCAGGAGAGTCTCATTTCCTGGCAGGGGTCTTGGCAAGTGTCGCTGGCTTCTGTCTGGATCGCAGGGAACATTTGCGGTGTGGTTCTCCTTCTGCAGGGGGAGGGGTGCTGGTGGCCTTTGAGTCCTGTGGCGGGGCCTACTGGCCACTAGCGGCAGCGGAGGTGGAAGGCTGTTCAGATGTCTGGCTAGTTGCAGGGGCCCGCTGGTGTGAGACTGCCTCCCTCTTAATATTGGCCATGTCTGCCAGCACCCCTGCTATGGAGATCAAGGTGTTGTTGAAGGCCTGCACTTCTTCCCTGATCCCCTGGTACTTTCCCTCCTGCAGCCGCCTGTTCTCCTGCACGTTTTCCAGGATCTGGCCCATCGTGTCCTGGGAACGTTGGTAGGCTCCCAGGATCTCGGTGAGGGCTTCCTGGAGAGTTGGTTCCCTGGGCCTTTCCTCCCCTGGCACACAGCAGTCCTCCAAGTGTCCCTGGTGACATGTGCCTCTGTCCTCTGAACTGTGTGCCCACTGCCACTGACACCTGGTCCCTGATTGTCATGGGTATGAGGTGTGGCCTGGGGTCCCTGTAAAGGTGGACACACTGCTGATTGACGTGTCCTGGGGACAGAGGTGTGGTGTATGCTGGGTGGGTGCTGTGGTGGTGTTTCCTGATGGGGGATGCTCTGTGGTGGTGTGTGACTGGGCCTGGGTAACCGACTGTTCAGAGGTCCCTGATGGGCCAGGTAGGTCATCCAGATCCTGAAGAGCAGAGTTGCTGTCATCACTGTGGGCCACATCAGTTGGGGGACTGGGTATTGCTGGCACCTCCTCTCCGCTGACATTGGCTGGGGTACCTGTGGGGATGTAAATGATGTGTTATGGTTTCTGTGTCTAACATAATGTGCATCCGTGGCTTGCCCTCTATGGTTGGATTTGCCCTGGCAGCTTTCACTTGTGTCGTTGGTGTACGGTGGGATAGTTAGTTCTTTATGGTGTGCATGCTTCAGTGATGAGTGTCCATGCAGGGCTGTGAGGGGTGTCCATTCATTGGTAGAGCATGCTGGGCTTGGCATTCGGATGAGTGAGATGTGATGGTGGGGTGAGTGGGATGTAGTGGAGTGATGGGAGTGAGGGTCAGGGTATGTGATGGCATGCAGGTTGGGGGGTGATAATAGTGGAGAGTTGACTTACCAGAGTCCAGTCCTCCTCCTACTCCAGCCAGGCCCTCAGGATGCAGGATTGCCAAGACTTGCTCCTCCCATACTGTTAGTTGTGGGGGTCCACCACCAGTCCTCTGTACAGTGAGCTGGTGTCTTGCTGCAATGGAACGTACCTTCCCCCATAGGTCATTCTACCTCTTCCTGATGAGATCCCTAGTTCTGGGGTGCTGTCCCACAGCGTTGACCCTGTCCACGATTCTCCACCATAGCTCCATCTTCCTAGCTTTCGATATCTGCTGCACCTGTGCTCTAAATAACTGTGGCTCTACCCTGATAATTTCCTCCACCATGACCCTTAGCTCCTCCTCTGTGAAATGGGGGTGTCTTTGTGGTGCCATGGGTGTTGAGTGAGGTGTGTAGGTGAGGATGTGTTGGGTAATGTGTTGGGGTGTGTGTTATAGGGTGCATGAGTGGTGTATAGGTGTGAATAGTGTGTGGCTCTAGTAATGTGAGTGGTCTAGATGTCTCTCTGTCGGCACTTGTTTAAAATGGTAAAGGGTTGTAGGTAATGTGGGTGGGTGTTTTATAGTGGTGTGGGTGTGGTGTGTGTATGGGTGACAGGTGTGTGTTGTTTGGATTGTCCAATGTTGTATTGTTTTGTATGTGTGTGTCCATTTTGAGCGCAACGGTATGTACCACCAATGGTTTACCGCCATTGAATGTCCGCCATGGTGATTCGTGAGTTATAATGTGATGGGCATTGTTCTGTTGGCGTAACGGTGTGGGTTTGGATACCGCCACTTTATCACTGACCTTTGGTGTGGTGGATTTGTGTATGTGGCTGAATACTGACGGATTGGTGTGTGTGTCATAATATGGATATCTGCTGCAGCAGCAGTAGGTTGGCGGCTGTCAGCATGGCGGTAAATGGGATTTACCGCCAATGTTATAATACGGGCCTATATGTCTTTGATCGTCTTCTTTTTCGTATTGGCCTAGGATGGCTCTGAGTTCCACAGGACTGGCATCCACAGTGATTTCAGTCTTCTTGCAGGGATTAAAGTGTGCCAGATTGCTGGTTGGCTGAGCTTGATTGTACTGAACGCTTGATCACATCTTGCCGACCACCTGAACGGTTGTCCTTTTTTAGTCAGCTCCCTGAGGGGGTAGCTGATGGTAGCATAGTCCTTGATATACCAGGTGCAGTAATTGGCCATTCCCAGAACGACTGAACATCCACGCTTCTTGGGGTTGGGGGGTGTTGGTCAGGGCCGTGACTTTCTCTGGGTCTGGCCTCATCCCATCATCTGAGAAGATAGGTCCATAGAATTTCAGTGTGGACCTGTGAAATTCACCTAGTTGAGGGTCAGGTTGTCTTCCAGAAGTGCATGACATGCCTGATCCAGGGCTTTGTCATGTTCTTTGACCGTGGCACCAAATATAAGGATGTCATCGCTGTAGCTGAAGGCTTGGGATTGTGTTGGACTACTCTCCTAATTGCATCTTGAAATATCTCAGTTGTTTATGAGATGGCGAAACTGAGCTGTTGGTACCGAAATAGCCCTTGGTGCATTGAAAACCTGGTGATGTAGCATGAACTTTCAAGGTGTTTGAGCTGGTGGTATTCCTTGTTTAGATCCAGCTTGGAGAATACTTTCTCCTCATTCAGAAGTATGATCATGTCACTGATGTAGGTCCTGGATGTCTTTCCTGTTTAATTGTGGTGTTTGGGGCTCTCATATCCACTTATAGACTCACTTTGCCGTCGGATCCTCGTTTAGGCACCACCACTACTGGACACACACATGGGGTGGGTCCAGAGGTTCTCTCTATGATGTCTGCCTGGAGGAGTCCCGTAGTTCGTGCCTTGTCCACCTGTTGGAGGTGAAAGGGTACCTTCCTGTGATACTAGGCCACTGGTGTTCCTTACTCGTTTATGTGCAGGCGGACTTAAAAATTAGCTAGCTTTCCAAGTCCTGTGAACAGCTTTAGAAACTTTTGTAGGATGTCCAATTCATCCTCCACTTGATATAGTACCTCCACTAGCCTTAGTAGTTCAGCAGTTGGCAGACTGAGAAGGCAGTCTGCTTTGGGTCCTTTGATTATGTGAATCTGTGCTTGTACAGTTCTGTTTATGAAGGTGAGAGAAATTTGAAACTGCCGTAAACATGGAAGAGGGTCCTGGATATGTACGTGTAGGCCTACACAGCCGCCTCATGTAGTTCGGGCTTCAGGTCTATTCTGTTGTATTCTGTGACACTGATGTAGTTGGGGGAGGCACCACTGTCTAGCACAAATGGGGTGGAGTGCATTCCCGTTTGGAGATGCAGCCTTGGGTATTTACTTAGTCTGTCGTGGTCGGTGACCATGCAAATGTACTCTTCACTGTCTTGTGAGATTGGTATGAGGGGTCTTGGCACACAGGATTCAGAGTGTCGCGATCTGTATGTGCCATGAGAGTAAAGGCTTGATCTGGATGAGCTGGTGGAGCGCACCCATCCATCACACACAGCCTTTGCATGATGACGCGACTTGGCCTCTTGGAATTTCCATTGTATGTTCTTCTAGCACACCTTTTTCAAGTGGTTTTCTTTTCTGCAACAGCGACACTGCTGACCCAACGCTGGGGACGGATCGGTGTACAGGAATTCTTGGCTGCAACAATAGTATTTCAACTGGTGCTCCGTTCTCTGGCCTAGCTTGATGGGGTTGCAATGACGCTCTGTTCATTGGGGGTACTTTGTGGATTTCGGAGTCCTCCAACATTCCAGTGACTGACATTCCTTCTGGTGAATTTGAAGCCTGAATGCCTGTTCCAGTTTCTATAGCTTTCCCACTTCCATTTTCTTTGCATGTTCTTCTGCTTGATCATTGACTCTCATCATTTCTTCTATTTCATCCAATGAGTAGTGTTTGTTTAAGAGGTGTCTGCACAGGGACTCAGGTTGAAATAATTCAATGATCCACAGATGAAAAACGTCTTCAGTTGTAAAAGTGTCAAAAGCGCAGTACCGAGCTATGCGTTTTAGTCGCAAAATGATCTCCCCAATGGATTTATCCCTCACTGGGATGCTAAGTTGAAGCTGTAGAATTCATAGTCAATGTTTGTTTTGTGAAGAAATTTCTTGTTAAGTGCCTCACGGACCTCTTGATATGACAATGCAGTGTCTATCTGCAGTTCCTTGATGATCTGGCCAACCTCCTTTCTAATGAGGTTACATAGAGCAATGAACTATTGTACAGGGTCAGTGACATGTGACTCTTTCATGAAGTCTTCGAAATCTTCCAGCCAGTTTTGCCAACAGAGACCCATGCCACCTCCAGACATGAGGTCTAGAGGTTATGGTTGGTGCAGAAATGGGACCCCTCAGTATGGCTGGTCGGCGCATGACATGGGGTGCAGAGCTGGGCAATGCCTATGCAGCCCTATCTGTGTAGCGACCCATGCATTGCATGGAGTCTGGTGACGTGGACACGGCATGCTATTCAGTAGGTTGCGTCTGCCAGGTGCTGATAAGTGAGGTACGCCATGCAGGACATTGCACAAAAGGCTCACGAAGTGCTGGCAGTATGGTGTTCGCAGTGGTGCACTGGCAGTGTCAGGGTATGCTTGGAGTCTAGAAGGGCAAAAGGCTTCTGTGGTGCTGACTTCATACATGCTAGTAACTGGGCACATCTGTGTATCTCCACAGTACTCCCTCTGTGAGCTTTTGTATTAGCGCCTGACCTTAAGATAGCCACCCTCCGGTTCCTGCAGCTCATTGGCTGAGCTGCCTGACCCCAAGATGGCCATCAGGGAGGGCTGTACTCTTGCTGCACTTCTAGGAGGTTAGTCTAGGGAGCTGTAAACAACCAGGGCTCTGCTTACTTCTCCCGAATAGTGCTGACACAGACCAACATATCCGATTTTTTATCCGCTGGCAGCCGGGCCATCCCCGCTACTGTTTCCAGCTCAATTCCCAGAAATTACAGTGCCGTACCTGGCCCCACTGTCTTATCGGGAGCCAAGGGCACACCAAGGTTTCCCATGATTGCCACGAACTGGCCCAGCACTGCTGCACAACACGGGCTGGCCGCCGGCGGTGCGAAAAAGAAGTCATCCAAGTAGTGGGTCACCTGCTGGTGAGCTGTCAACCTCGAAAAGATCCATTGCAATGACGTGCTGAAGCACTCAAACAACGCGCCGGAGCACCCCATGGGAAGCGCTTTGTCAACATACCAGGACCCCTGAAATTGGATTCCCAACAGCTCTAAATCATCGGGATGTACTGGCAGCAACCGAAAAGCAGACGTGATGTAAGTTTTTGCCATGAGTGCTCCTTGACCCAGCTGCTCCACCATTGTGACAGCCACGTCCACAGATGCGTAAGAAACTTTTGTTAAGGCCTCTGGGATGAAGTCATTTACCGACGACCCCTCAGGCCACGACAAGTGGTGTATCAGTCTGAATTGCCCGCTCTCTTTTTTGGGCACAACCCCAATAGGCGACACAATGAGGTTCTGCATCGGCCAATCTGAAAAAGGGCCAGCCATGCGACCATCACGCACCGCTTTCACCAACTTCTGCCGCACCAACTCCTCCCTCCCGCGCACGGACCGCAAGTTTTCCACCCACCGCCGCACCCACGGACCCTCATACCCCAACCGAAAACCGGATCGAAAGCCCCGTATTAGAAAGTCAGCGTCCGTATGGCTGTCATAGCCCAGTAAATACACCTCGAGTCGGTCTATGTCAACCGGAGTACGAGCCTTTTCCCGTAATGCCCTGCCGCTGTGGCTGTTTTGCTTTGAGTCTGTAATAAACATTTAAACTGATTTGGTCTCCGAGATTTAAAATGTGTTTGACAGGTTACATTGTAATTGAAATTTGGGAATTGACTTGAAAAGTATTTTCTCCCCCCTCTGAACAGGGGAAAAGATTCATACAGCTCAAGAGTAGAGTAATAGCATCCAGAGCTGGATACCTGGTAAGACTGATTTCGGGCCCAGGGGAATTTGTTGTGGCACTGAAACACTGTTCACTTTAAATTAGAACATTGGAATGTTGGATGCTCCATTGCAAACAACCTCATGGAACCCGAGATTATTTCAGTCTCTTTGTTTTATTTATCATAACATTCTGCCCTCTAGTGGCAGAATGTTATAATAACCTTATAGGCCTCTGTAGCTGGGCTATACTGGCATTAAAGTCCTGCTCTCTTTTTAAAGGTCGTCACCTTTGGCTCTGGCCATTAACGCTGGAGCAGGCCTTTAATGGCCAGTGTAGCTTGTTACAGAGGACTATGAGGCTATATTAGATTCAAAGTTGACTCTTGAGACTTGGCTACTAGTTGGGGCATAATCTGGATGTTACCAGCAGTACGTGGGGAATAGCCACTATCACTAGAGCAAGGAGGAGGGTCTAGAGGGGGGTTGGACAGGGATTAGCCGAGGTTACACTGGAGCCTTAACCTCAGGGGAGACTGTGATTCTTTATGAATGTCATATTCTTCCTTTGTGTTGGGTAGTGGTAGAAATAAAATACTTATTTTTCATAAAAGTGAATAGGTGGCTGGACAATGATTTATTGCTTCTGTCACGGGCATTCTCAGTTGAGAACCCGTGTTCAGAATACTGTAACAATTTTTCCTCGGAGGGAGCCTTTGACTGCTGGACCACATTGCGACTGTTAAGTTCTTAGGGCCATATTTATACTCTGTTTGCGCCGGAATCGCGTCGTTTTTTTTGACGCAATTTCGACGCAAAACTAACTCCATATTTATACTTTGGCGTTAGACGCGTCTAGCGCCAAAGTCCATGGAGTTTGCGTAATTTTTTAGCGTGGACACCTACTTTGCGTTAATGATATGCAAGGTAGGCGTTCCCGTCTTAAAAATTTACTCCGAGGCATGTGCGCCGTATTTACACTCCTGGGCAAAATTCACGCCCGGGAGTGGGCGGGTCAAAAAAAATGATGTCCAGCCGCTTTTGCGCCGTTTTTTAGCGCCTGGTCAGGGCAGGCGTTAAGGGACCTGTGGGCTCGGAAGGAGCCCAGAGGTGCCCTCCCATGCCCCCAGGGACACCCCCTGTCCCCTTGCCCACCCCAGGAGGACACCCAAGGCTGGAGGGACCCATCCCAGGGACATTAAGGTAAGTTCAGGTAAGTATTTTTATTTTTTTTTTTTCGTGGCATAGGGGGGCCTGATTTGTGCCCCCCTACATGCCACTATGCCCAATGACCATGCGCAGGGGTCATAAGTCCCCTGGGCATGGCCATTGGGCAAGGGGGCATGACTCCTGTCTTTGCTAAGACAGGAGTCATTTCAATGGGGGTTGGGAGTCGAAAAAAATGGCGCAAATCGGGTTGAGGCGAAAAATTTGCCTCAGCCTGACTTGCCCCATTTTTTGGCGCCCAAGCTCCATATCCCCCTACGCCGGCGCTGCCTGGTGTACGTCATTTTTTTTCACGCACACCAGGCAGCGCCGGCGGCTAACGCCGGCTAACGTCATTGAATAAATACGGCGCCCGCATGGTGCTTCAGAATGGCGTTAGCCGGCGCTAATTTTTTTGACGCAAAACTGCATTAGCGCAGTTTTGCGTCAAAAAGTATAAATATGGCCCCCAGTGTCTCGTTGCATGCGCTTCTATGTTGATGCACACTGTCATTTAAGTCACCTCGTGCCCCTCGGCTGTTGTAAAGGTGTAGTCCTTCTTCTATGTTGAATAAATGTCCCGGTTTGAGAGCGAGAGAGAGAGAGCGGGCGAGAGAGTTAGAAGGGCTAGTTTTACATTTTTGTCAGGATTCCTGTGGTTCCCGGTACACACCCTTTAAACTGCCACTTATTACCATGGCATGAATATTCACTTGCACTTTATTACAAGCTTTACTATACGATGTTCCTGTTGACAGGCACTTTGACCCAGGAACCTGTAAAAAAGGTCCACCATAGAGTTCACTTGGAGGCCGTGGCGCTCTGTCTACAGTGGATGTCTATGCCTTAGTTTTACAAACAGGAAAGTTGCACTCTCACCAGCAGCAAGGCAATCTCCCACACCACGCTCCTCTGATGAGATCCGAGCGTGTTCCAGAAAGACCATAATTATAAAGAAGCTACTCCTTTCATTTCCAAGCCCATTCAGCCTTCTCTTCACTGGCGGGAGAGCTCTCACTACAATGCCAACCAGCATGGCGACTGTCTTGAAAAGGACACCTGTCTCCTATTAATTGCATTGGCAACAGACGCCTCTTTAGCAGAGGACCGAAGACGCACACAGATATGTTGATAAATTCATCGGGGCAGGCGGTCTTGCGTGATATGCTTTTTATTTACTTTAACCAACAAGGCAGCAGTAACAGGCTGTCTGCTTCCTGCTAATCCGAGCAGCAAGCCACATATGTGAAACAGGGCTGCTGCCGCGGTCTTTCCGATTCATACCATTAAAGTGATTATAACGAATGTTGGTTAAGAGTGAAAAAACGTCAATTCCACTCCAATATTAACTACGCAATTGAAGCTGAAAGGAAAGTTAATTTACTTTCAGAGGACCTGCCATGTTATAGATTTTATTTGAAGCTAACTAGCAAAGCAGTTTGTACTTAATGCAGCACTTTTCTTGCCTCGCTCCTCACTTGCCTTTGCTAGTAATTAGAGGTAATCATATAATCGCAAAATGAACACGGGGGGCTCTTTCAACATTTCGCAGCAGCTCTCAAGACAAGTGTGAGACATTTTCCTGCATTTGTGTTGATATTGTGTTGATATGGAAATAGTCCTCTTTTAGCAATCAAGGTATCAATTATTGAAAATAATAGTTTAGCCAGCATTGCCTATCTCGTATTCTAGAAGTATTTCTTTCAACGTGTACTTCTCGCCTATAAGAGGATCATTTGCTACCTACTAAAGCGAATATAAACAAATAAGAAAGAAACATTAAACTTCAAGCATTTGCCACGTCAAAAGGGCTTTAAAAACGATGTTTGCAAACATATACAAAAGGCATTAAAATTACAAGGAAAAAGACTGCCACCTAAAGAAAAGTATCCTTATGTTTGAGTTAAAAAAGTAAAAAAAATGGTCTATCGTGAAAAGAACTAAAAAAAAAACAAACAAGAAATTAAAGCGAAAATAAAAGCCGACCAAACCTGGCACTGAAGTTTACTTCTCTTTAGGAGAATGTGCACTTCTTGGGCAATAAGCCATCCATCAAAGAAACGGAGGGTCAATGACTAAAGTGAGATTACCCTTTTCCTCATGCTGTAGGGCTGCGTGTAGGCCCTTTTATTTGTGTGCTGTGAGGAACGGATAAGTCCTCATTGTGCTGGTAACCCCTAAAAGAACCAGACAAACACTGGACAGGTGTGCTACGAGGACCAGGCCCTCTAGTGTATTTCGGTACTTTCGATCAAGTGTATAAAAAAACGCACAAACAACGCCTCTGTTCACTTCATAACGGGGGTCATTCCGACCCCGGCGGTCAAGGACCGCCGGCCCGGGGATGCGGGAGCACCGCCAACAGGCTGGCGGTGCCCGCAAGTCATTCTGACCTCGGCGGTTTGGCCGCGGTCAGAAGAGGAAAACCGGCGGTCTCCCGCCGGTTTTCCGCTGCCCTGGGAATCCCCCATGGCGGTGCAGCTTGCTGCGCCGCCATGGGGGATTCCGACCCCCTCACCGCCATCCTGTTCCTGGTGGCTCCAGCCGCCAGGAACAGGATGGCAGTGAGGGGTGTCGTGGGGCCCCTGGGGGCCCCTGCAGTGCCCATGCCAATGGCATGGGCACTGCAGGGGCCCCCGTAAGAGGGCCCCACTTTGTATTTCAGTGTCCCAACGTATCCCGGTTTCAAATCGCGTGTGGAGATATAACAGCAAATGTTTGCTTTACTACAGTCAATGGCTGAGCCTCATGCTGATAGTTATGGAAGCGAGACGGGGAGGTGTATATGTATGTGTGATTTTTTTTTCTTCAGAAAACATGAAAAGCGGTCTCTAGGCCGGATGTGAAGAGTCGGCAAACATAACTGGCACCCAGAATTCGCCTAATGAGTACGTTTTCTTCGTCAGCAGCTCTTTAGCAGGAAGACGCAAGCACACACCTACCAAAAGGGGCTGTCAGCAATCATTACGAGCAGTGCTTAATCTCGACTGACAACATCAATGTCAGAACGGGGGCTAGAAGCTGGCAACATTTCAACAGAGGATTCGTCTAAGCTCCTGCACAGTAGCTCAATAAACCTACTGGGAAAAAGAGAGGAGTATTTTGAATGATTTCAGCTGGCACGTCACTACAAGGCTGAAGCATCGTGTAGTGATGTGCCCACTGACTAATTCCACCGTGAAATATTGAAATACAGCTTTTAGCTCCACAGAAGCATGTAGGCCTCTATTTACATGCAAATTGGTGCTATTCATGTGTGAACTACAGCAGGTACTGACTCCGCCAGATGGAATAATTTTGGGCCGTGGCCACACTGTTTTCAGCCTGCTGTCGGTATTCACACATAGATGATTGCCGAGATTTGGGTTTTTATCACG
Organism: Pleurodeles waltl; assembly: GCF_031143425.1. Lineage (NCBI taxonomy): Eukaryota > Metazoa > Chordata > Amphibia > Caudata > Salamandridae > Pleurodeles > Pleurodeles waltl. The sequence continues at coordinate 441,042,047 of NC_090451.1, forward strand.
TTTTTAAATAAATAGCTGTAATAAAGGAAGCAGTAACAACTGAAGCCCCTTTGTGTAATTCCTGGAAGTAATTGTTTGAAGAACCCTATTTTACACATAAAGTAACAATGCAACTGGCTTTTTGCCGTTGCTAGGGACTGGCACGCCGTGAGAGCATTATACAGCACACCATTAAATTGAGTTAACTTGAATTCTTAGACCAACATTCTTCACTACGTTTGCTATGAAAGGTGTTTTAGGAAATGCTCAAGCAGGTCTAAGGGATTGCATTGCTGCATTGGAAAATCTACAGGTGGTCATGGGGGCCTGAAGTGCTCCACTTCGCCTCCACAACAGCAAGCGAATTGCTATGGTTCTGATAAGATTTCGTATGCTTCCCTATCAAATAGGTGGAAAGGTATGGCCAGATTTATGATACATTTCCAATGCAAAATAGACGTAATTTTCATGAAATTTGCGCACATTACATGAAGCCATCAGAACGGAAATTGTACCTCGTGTACTTAAGGTAAGGCAAAATTCCAGTGGGAGACTGCTTCGAGTTGATGTGTATGAGCCTCATCACACAACACGTTTACGGTTATTTGTGCTCAAACAAGTCTCCCTTGGGTGAAATGTATGCAAAAATGTGTGCCGGATAAGGATTGAAATGAAACAAAATAAGCGGTATCCTACAGAATAATATCACATTTTGCTTGCTTAAAAGCTATTCACCTGGGCTTGGTAGGTAATGTAATGCAAGCTGTGTAGCGCAAGAAGCTCAGGCTGATTTAAACTTCAGACTTTTATGACTTTATTACGGAATTATCGTCCTTTTCAGAACGAGCCCAAGCAGATTGAGGAAGTATGGAATTAGAGAAGCAGTCTTTGCCATGGGAATCCTCATGGTGGCCCACAACCTTGTTTCCCAGCTCAATCCTTTGCCCTATGTACGGTTTGTATTACCCACCAGCCTCATGTTATTGCTTCCACTGTGGTGCCTTTCCATCTTGGATGTTCCATGGGCCCCCTACCATTAGACCTGAACCATTGACCTTCCTGTGTCTATTGCTATGCATGTTTCATCCAATTTGCACTTGTAGATATCACATGCCCTATTCATATATTCACTGTGAACCATTAGGTTGTACCATCAAGCACTTGGATTCCGTTGTACTTGTCAGTTACCATTTGCACCTGCTGCTTGTTAAGCAATGCTCATTTGAATTATCACTTGACTTTTCCAAGGTTCCTTCTGAAGCCTTTACTTGCGGCACATGCCCTTGTGGAACACTCTTTGCTTCATATATAGATAACCCCTCAGAACTTGCATTGGGGCTTGGCCTTGTACCAGTATCCAGACCCGCACAAGCTTCTGTCAAGTCCTGCGCAAGCAGCTTCGCTGTACTCACATGTGAGTCACCTGGATCTCCGTGTTCCTGTTCCATGCAAGCTTCATCCCTGCACTCAACTCCCGAGTCGCCCACACCTTCATTGCATCGTTCCTGCGCAAACTTGTTTCGGCACTATCTGCCAAGTCTTCCAGAAACCACCTGATGTTCCAGGCTTCTATGTACTTTCCATTGACTCCGAGATCCTGATTCCCAAAACCCCCTCCAATGTCTTCCTCCATGAGCTATGATACCACCTCTTATCTAACTTCTAGCAACAATCCGCCTGCTACAGCTGAACTCCTTTAAAGTGCTTTTCATGTTAAGCACTGGTTTCCTGGTTAGTGCGCACTAGTCTTTAGAAGTGAATGCAGGCCTGTCTGTTATCACCTTGCTTCTTCCTTTGGACCCTTTCTCCAAGTCTTGGTTTCTGATCTGTGCTGTTCATGGACGAGAGACTGTTTCCTGAACCAACCTATAGCTCCAATGTATGTGCTGAATGTAACTGTGTTTTCTAGCATACTTTGGGAGTGTTTATGACTCCAGACTTAAACCAAGTGTTACAGTGCTTTCTAGCATACCTTGGAAGAGTTTGTGACTCCATCCTTCAACCAAGTGTTATCGTGTTTTCTAGTATATCTTGGGAGTGCCCTCAACTCCAGCCTGTGTATCAAAAGTAACCTTGTCTCCAGATTGTCTTGGGAGAACCTCTTGACTCCAATCCATTTTCCCAGCATAACCTTGGAAGTATCAGTAATTCCAAACTTGTTTCATAAATTACACTTGTCTCATGTAAGGTTCTGTTTTCAAGTGTAAGTAAACGTAGAGTGTAATACTGGAAGTGTTGTTAACTTCAGCCTTGCATCAAGAACAATTTTGTTTCATGTGAATTTACATAATCAAGTTCTGACCTATGTTTATATCACAGCCTTGGGAGAGTCAGTATCCCAACCTTGTGTCCTGTCTGGTCTTGTTTCGAGTTCAAGTAATTATGAATGTAACCCATTTCTGAAAGTATCCTGGTCTCAAACATACCTTGAGAGTGTTTAAGGTCCAACCTGTGCTCAGAGTAACATAGTTTTCTATTTTCTTGTGAATGTCTCTGTTTCAAAAATATGTACTGAGTGCTGGTTTTGGTCAGCCATTAACTCCAATCTATGTTCTGACTTTTCTGTGGAGTGGCAGAACTCTAACTGGTACCTCAAGTTCTTCTACAAGTTTTCCAGAAGATTCTTCTAGAGTATCTTGTTGTATAGCTATTTCAGCCACGTTTTAGACACTTTGGGGGTCATTCTGACTCTGGCGGCCGGTGGCCGCCAGGGCCACCGACCACGGGAGCACCGCCAACAGGCTGGCGGTGCTCCCACGAGCATTCTGACCGCGGCGGTTTAGCCGCGGTCAGAAGCGGCAAGTCGGCGGGCTCCCGCCGACTTACCGCTGCTCGGGGGAATCCTTCATGGCGGCGGAGCGCGCTCCGCCGCCATGAGGATTCTGACAGCCCCTACCGCCATCCTGTTCATGGCGGGAAACCCGCCATGAACAGGATGGCGGTAGGGGGTGCCGCGGGGCCCCTGGGGGCCCCTGCCGTGCCCATGCCAATGGCATGGGCACGGCAGGGGCCCCCGTAAGAGGGCCCCGCAAAGTATTTCAGTGTCTGCCATGCAGACACTGAAATACGCGACGGGTGCAAACTGCACCCGTCGCACCCCTGCAACTACGCCGGCTCAATTCTGAGCCGGTGTCCTCGTTGCAGGGGCATTTCCTCTGGGCCGGCGGGTGCTCTTTTGGAGAGCGCCCGCCGGCCCAGAGGAAATGTTAGAATGGCCGCCGCGGTCTTGTGACCGCGGTGCGGTCATTTGGCGGCGGAACCTTGGCGGACGGCCTCCGCCGTCCGCCAAGGTTAATATCAGGCCCTTTATTTTAAGCTAACTAGGCCGCACTTTAAACCTGTTACATTTTATTCAGCATTGCTTTATTTTTCTAGCAATAGCAACAGTTGCGGTGCTGTTTTATTTTCTTTATCTCATTGTACTTTCCCCTAGGAAAGCTTTACGTTCTTAGTAGGACATTTATGTCACTTTGTGCTTTCTCCAAGGCTACAGTCAGATAGGGTTGGCAACAAATGTGGTATGCTGTGTCTCCAACATTCCGAGAAAACACACATTCATACAAGGGGACTATTTCTTAGAATGTCAGCAGTATTATTATAAAAAAAAACCTTTGTCCGAGACACATTAGAGGGAGATTCCAGCCAGATGACCACAACTGCATGCTGATTGTTGACTGCTTTGCTGCAGCTACCTGCTTGGATGGCCGGACCCCTGATCTACATGGGGAAAGGTGTCTCTCTAGACCACAGGCTTCTTCCACCAGGTGTGAGGAATGATGTACCCACAGGAGGGAAACTCAAAGGGCAGATTAAGCTTATTATGCTGTGCTCAGAAATAGTGTAGGTAGGAGAAATATATACATCACTCCTAGTGACAGTATGGTAGGACTTATTCTTGTGTTTTACTCTGTTAGCCACCTGTTTGTTTTTATTGTGCTTTATCATCCTAGTTTTTGCAACACATGCCTTTTTATCTAAGATGCAGTTATTTCAATAAATCATTATTGAACCATATTCTGTCTCTGTTATCTTTGCCTGTATGAGTCCCATTGGTAACTGAGAGAAAGGGAAGGGAACTGATCGACCACGATTCCCCTGAGGAGTCTTCTTGTCATGCACCCGCTTGCCACAATCATCTCGGCCAGAGATGAGGCGCTGCTAGTTAGCTGGAGAACCTGGATTAGGCTGACAGGCATCATGTGGTGTGGAATTCTATTTAGTAGCCACAATCCATGTGATCCTGTCTCCCAAATCCAGTAGCTTAATTAGCATAATGAGAACCTATGTGACATGGCGCCACCAACGTTTGGTCAGGCACTAATATTCGGATCCTCCTAAGTATCTCTGTCTCATGTAAGGCTAAAGAAACCTCAAAACTGTATAAGGAGACGTCCGTGGAAAGGAGGATTTCCTCCTCAGCTAAATAGGTGGTACCTATCTCGAGCTGTAGGATGTTCAAGCTTGAACCTTAAAAGGACAAATCCCCACTAGGTGTCCTTATCTCTGAACATACATCTACTATTAAAATCACGAACCTACAACGGGTAGCAATTGCAGTAAATATGTGACCATCCCTTGCTGCACATTTATTGGCAAGTGACCTAACGGCCCTGGAGGGTCCAGTTAAATTTTTTGTTGAGGCTCATCCAACCTCTAGAACAAAAATGTTTTATTCTTGGTCACTTTCCCAGCAGCAGATGGGAACCCAAAAACATTTCAGCACTATACACCTGCAAACATACCTGTACAATACAGCGCTTGTGCATATTTAGAAATACATTTATTTTATCAATACCATAACAACTGGCATGATGGCACCCTACCACATACAATATTACAGGTTAGGTTAGGTCCTCTGAGCAATGATGCCCCAACCTGGCCTTTATTGGCCACATATACACCAAACCCTAATGCAGCAACTGGTAGCTGAGGTTTGCCACCTATATATAGAGCTCACAATAATATACAGTTTATTGGTACAGTTTGTCATGCAAACATTAAATACTGACCCAGCACGTGCTGCCCCAGCGCAACAACATGCAGTCATGCCAGGCATTAATCCTGCTACTGTACATTCGATCATGGGTAAGGTGCCCACCAAGAAGGAGTAAATTCCATTTTGGTTAGCTCAAAAAATAAATGCACTGGAAGCATTTTTTCCTCACACAGGACCTCAGGATAAACATAGAATTCTCACTATGTGCTTGCCACTTGGGATAGTTCCCACAGTTGATAACTGAAATACATGGGGCACAGTATTTTCCACACTCTATACTACCGCACATGGTACACCAACACTTGCCAATCTTCCGGAGGTGTTAAAACAAATTCAAGATGAATACAGGGATGCCCCGGCCCTGGATTTGGGGAAGCAATTAATGGGCAATTTTGCCATGGTATCATCAATCATGTTAAGTAACCTTAAAGGGGGAGCCGTTGCACAAGCAGTGCAAACGGGCTCCGTGGTGTTCCTCCACAGGATCAAGAACGGGAGCTACCAAAGATTTTCGCAGAGACCTATTCTAGTATTGATCGAGATAGTCTGGGTGCCAGACCGATTAAACCACAATTTCAAGGCAGATCTAATAAAGATACTACCAAGCAAGCACCTGAAGGTTCCGAAAAACGCTGGGATAAAAAATAACAAACACCTAAAAAAGAAAGGGGAGAATCTCCGCATGCAGAGACCCCACAAAATAGGTATAACTTTAGAAATCGGGATGATATAAAAACGCCTGACAGATATCAATATACTGATACACGCTAACCTCATTTGTTCCAGGACTCACCGGAAAAAAAGCAGTGAGAGAGGTGGGCGGTCACAGCAGCGAACTGAGTACATGAAACCAAGAAAGGACTCTCAACGTTCTTCTGAAGTTTCAGTTAAAATATAAGAGAAACTTCTTTTAAAAAAACAATTTAAAAAGAAAAAAGTGGCAGCAGTTACAATTCGACATGCCACTCATGAAGAGGGCTTTACTGAAGAACAAGAAGTGGGCACTGGCACAGCTCGACAGTGCAGCAGAGGTCACAATAGTTCACCAGGATTGTCAAGAGCATCTGGAGGTGAAAGCAACTGATGACTTCTTAAAAGATGAGACTGCGGGTCTGAGTGTCTCCACACCCAATAGGGTGTACAGAGTAACTATTCAGTTAGAAGGGGACAGTGAACGCATAATTGACGCTATCTTTCGGGATCGCGTCATCTTTATTTATGATATTTTTCTGGATGAAAAAGATTGGCCACCAGAATTCATCCGCAATCTCCCTTATGGAGAAGATATGATTGAAAAATCCTTCTAGACCATTGTTCCCAGAAAGCTCATTGAAATGCATGCCATTGATTGGGCATTGACACATGCACCTGCGTTATATCACAATCAAGTAAGATGGAACAAAGATTCCCCCTACCATGTAATACCAATAAAATCCCAACCCCAAACACAACCTCAATACCCAATAAAATATGATGCAAAAGCACCAGTGTGGGAAATCCTCAATCAATTGGAGTACCAGGGTGTCATTGAACACTCAGACTCATCCATGAATAATCCATTATTTCCAGTCGCTAAACCCAACCATTCATATAGAATAGTTTTAGACTACAGACATTTAAATAGTCACACAAAAACATTTGGTGCACAAAATGCACTCAGCACTGCACTTATGAACAATATAGTGCGCAGAAAGTACAAGAAGACCCTGAATATATCCAACAGGTTTTTCAGCCAAAACATAGCATCTAACAAGTTTTAGTGCCCTTGGCTCTCAGAAAAATTCTGCCGACTCCCACAGGGGTACATGAACAGCCCAGGACTGTTCTCAGCTCATGTAACATCTATTTGACACAACATTGACTCTGAGCCATTGTCATATGTGGATGACATTTATCTCACAGATGATCTCATGCAACATTTAAGACAGGGAGCCTGCATTGTTGTAAGATTTGCCAAAATCGGCTACAAATTCAATTAAAAAAAATGAAAATAGCTTTCCGTGGTGTCCTGTTTTTGGGAAATCAATTGTCGATTGAAGGCAGGATCCTGGCGCCCCAATTTTTTAGAATAATGCATGCAACTACAACCTCCAAATGCAATAAAAAAGCTCCAGTCACTGTTGGGCTTTTTAAACTTTGGCAGAAGGTATATTCCAGATTATGCACAATACATTTTGGACAGTCGAACACATACCCATCTAAAAGCTTTGCAAAAAGGCATGCTCGAATCAAAACACTTGCATACAAGGGATAATAAAAAACATTTGGTCATCAGAGTAATTGCTGGTGCTATTGGTTTGCCCTATGTGAAATTAAATGAGGGTGAGACCGCCCCAATTGCATATAAATCACACTTATATTGCACAGCTGAACAATTCTTTGCTCCGACTAAGAAAATCCTCACTGCTCTCCAGATGGCAGTCCTTAAAGAGAGACCACTGGCCCAGGGGATGCGCATTATTGTTATCTCCCACGTTCCAGCCATAAAGGCTGTTACCAAAGCAAGCGTTCCTAATGCTAAAGCACTACATCTATGTTGGATTGAATGGACAACGTCTCTGACAGCTACTGATGTTGATTATGTCTTTGACTCCAAATTACATGCTCAAGAATTCTTACAATATGAACTTGAGTATCCAGTTCCAGCAAATATATTGCCTATCAAACAATATCATAAGATTTTGTACACTGATGGTTCAGCTCAACCAGTGATAGGAACAAAACATCAATACTCCGCTGCTTGCGCAGTCGAGAGTGGTTACATGAAGGATGGCAAGCTCCGTCCACAAAATACTTACATGCAGACTTCAGGAGATTGCACTGCACAACTTGCAGAGCTCAAGGCTCTGGTGATGGCACTGGAACATACAGATCATGAGCAGATAACGTAGATTGTCTGTGATTCATGCTATTGTGTCCAGTCCTTCAATTAATATCTGCATTACTGGAGCCAAAATGGGTTCAGAGATTCAAAATGCAACACCGTTAAACACAGACTTTTGTGTCAGAAAGTAGCGGAGCTGAAAGAAATGCTACCTAATGTCCATGTTGTCCATACACTAGGACATCAGCGTGTTAGAATACACGTTGAAGGCAATATTCTGGCTGATGAAGTAGCCAAATCAGCAGTAGCTATGGCTTGTTTTGCTGCAGTAACTCGTTCTAAGCTAAAAGTGGATGATGCAACACTGGCAGCCGTGACAGCTTCGACTGATGGCATGCCTATCTCTAAAGTGTATCCTGCTAAATATTCCTACCAGATGGTAGGCTTGTTTGATGCACAAGTAACAATACTAGGTGTGGCAGTCCGAGTAATTCCCAATATAGACATAAGACCAGAGTTAAGAAAAGCAGCGCATGAGGGTGTTGCTTCTGCCCATGCTGGTGGTGCAGCAATAATTTTGATGTTACAGTCACAATATTGGTGGCCAGGTCTGTACAAACAGACCAAGCAGTATGTCCTTGTTGTGACATCTGCCAGCAAATAAAAGACTCCACTGTGAAACGCCCACTGCAGACACCATCTTAATTTCCAACAAACCACTACAATGTGTATACTTGGACCATTATGGTCCCCTGACACCATATACTCCATACAATTATATTATAGTCGCTTTTGAGTCATGCTCCAGATGTCTGTGGGTTTGGCCACAGAGCTCGGCTGAAACTCAAACTGTTATTAAAGATTTGCGAGTCTTTATCGGTACATATGCTGTTGCGGCTTTCTACTCAGACCAGGGTCCTGCTTTTGCCTCAAGGGCTTGCAGGGATGCCATGGTTTAGTTAGGGGTCCATCTGCATTACTTGTCTCCATTTCATCTCAAGGGAAATAGTGTTGTGGAGAGACAAAACCGGGATTTAAAGCAATCCTTAAAAGCTAGAGTATTTGGCACGAGTCGTACCCGGTTTACACATCTATACGGAGTCCAGAGAGCACTTAACAATCTGCCCAAAAGGTCTCTGGGGGGGCATACATCATACAAGTGCCTTTTTGGAACCCGAATGTATGTTCCAGATCTTGATGGTCCTGGCATTGAGGCTGCAGGTACACCCTTTTACATAAATAAACGTGTCACTGTCTTGCAGGACTTACAACAGTTCCGTGATGACAACGCATCTGCCAATGCTGCCTCCTTTGGAATCAGGGATGTACTAGTAACATCTACTATCTGGATTCCTAAACTTGGGGATCAAGTGCGTGAAAATATTGCTGTGAAAAAGGAATTTGGTCCTTCTTATCGAGCACCGGTTCCAGTCCTAGGAATACACGGCACAGAACTGTGTTTCTACCACTGCTGCCTGAGTCTAAAGAAATTCACTTTGTCTCCATCGAGAATGTCAAGCTACACCATGTGGCTGATCCTGCACAGCAGACCTAGTGGACTCCTGAGTAGTGCCCGAATCCCTCTCACTACAGACCAGGATGTTCCCCTAGAAGTCTTTAACAGCAACGCTGATACCTCTCTGAGCTTGGGGAGGGTGGAAAATAAGCATTCATTAGTTCCACTTACAACTACTTCTACAATAAGTGATGAAATCAATTAACTATTTCTTACAAATTCTACACAAAAGGATGTCGTAATTTATTATGAACCACCAAGGGAGTCCTCAGCAAATTCTCCTCTTAAAAACACAGCCCCAGTTTTTTCACAAACAGATTCTGGTTATTTTCTCGAAGTTAACAACACTTTCAGTGACTCATCTGCCTCTTCTGCAACAGAACTGTCAAGAGCATGTAAGTTGATACATTGGCTTAAATGTAACTATTTCATTTGTCCATGGATTTATCTATGGCTCCTATTGACTGTCCTTGCCTTTGTCCTACGGATTGAGTTTGTTATTGTTTTCTTTCTCCTTATGCATGGTCATTTTCTTCCCGAATGCTCTACAGCTGAACTGGTGGATGAGGTCCTAAAACCACATTTTTTATCACACAAAATTCGCAGAGACTTGTCCCTACTGAACATTACAGCCATACCAATTCCCGATGGGATTGTTTGGGACAAAGTATTATTCAATATATATGGGCCTACTTGTCGCGTGGGCTCTCATTATTCTAAATGAGACTACTGGATTTCTAGGTAGCAGGATCTATAACGGTGTGGGGGACTGAGTCTGACCCACGTGTAAAGAACTCTGTCACCCTAAATCCGGTTTTTGCTCCGGCTAACTAGCAGTGCCTCATTTCTCCCATGTGGAAGGAATGATTCGGCAGCCGAGCGCATGACATCTTTGGAACTTCTCAGGGAAGTCGTGGTTACTCAGATCCAAACCAACTCTCTTATTTCCAATATGATCTCATATACAAATGACAAAGACAGTATAAGTTTTATATAATGTTTTTAATAAAACGACTGTATTTTAGATATTAAGGCGTGAGCCGCAATAACCAGAACGATACAACACAGTAGGATTGAAATAGTCACCAGGAGAGTAAAACATAAGAACAAAGCTATCATATTGTCTAACAGTTTCTACTCTCCCTCTGCTTGTTCTATTTAGAGCACAGCATGTTAAGCTTCTAGCTTGCCTATTAGAATCACTGTGGAGACATCAGCCTTCATACCTGAGCAAAGACATGTGATCTTGGTTCAGCATCTGCAATGAGGCAGTCAGAGTCTAGTTGTGGTTCCCTGGTCGGAATCTCCCTCTTGCGTGTATTGGGACAAGGAAGCGATTTTATAACTAACATGTCATCGTGATCACAAAATGTCCCTACGCAGGAATGCCAAGTCTAAACTCCTACCACGTCTATCGACAATGTACCAGACTGTATCCTTGACTGAAGCACAGAGTAAATATGTTATGGAGAACTCCAGTGCTGAAGTAGGCAAAACAGTGTGATATGAATAAAAAACAAACACCGTAGAACTGGCTATTTGAAAAATAACAGTACGAAGCCTAATAAAAAGTATGTAGAGCAAAGTGCACAGAGGCTCTAAGCTGTCAGCAAATGAATAAAATATATTCAGGGCAAAGTGCACAAAGGCCTAAAGCCTGAAGCTAAAGCGCAATGAATACGTAAAACTAACCACATTACACCCTCCCCTTGTCGGTAGCAAGTGGTTCCAATAATATAAAAGGATGCCCTAAATATAAACAATACCTAAAACAATTATTTCGATAAGGTGAGAAGACAACAAAGTCATAAATTTAGGTAACATGTGATCATAAAGCCAAATTCAATATAGTGTCAATTTCGTAAAAATCCAATCGTCAGATAGAAGCAATAGAACGCAGGAGTTCCTCCACTTCAATATATGTCAATATCGGAAGATCCACGCCACAAAGTACCATGGAGCAGGTGTGATCCAAAGCCCCAAAACCATTCAAGGCGGCACCCTGTGCAGGGCCTATGAAAGAGACAATACCATCTTCCTCCATGAAGGGAATCTCATAAACTGCCTCACGAAGCAAGCGCATCCGTAGTGCACAAGTCTGGGAATGAGCCCTAATCGGGAACATCAACAGATCAGTATCGACCATTGGAGGGCGCTGCAATGAGAGACAGAGAGCCAGTGCATGTTCGAACGAGCACCAAAGGCATCGAAACACGGGTTGCACACAATCCAAAACCGGTCTGAATGACAGAGACCAGTCACACTCCAAATGTCCCAGGAGTGTCGCTCCAAAATGCTGCATCATGCGTTCACGACACAGCTGCGCTGACGGGAGCAGCAATACAGGATCTCGTCGTGACGGGACAGCCATTGCGAAAAAATAGCAACAACAGCAAGACTCCAGCCAATAAAGCCAAAGTAATCGGGAAACCCCCAAAAATGCTTCCGAAAATAGAATGTATAGCCGAAGGTATCAAACCGAATATGGAAGAGAAGGTATGAGCAAAACCAACACCAACGACTTTGAAAAAATGTGCAATACCAGCAGTGCTGGATGCATTAAATATACATCCCACAAGTTCACCGAAGTGAGTCGGAAAGTTAGTATTCAAAAGGGACTGTATCTCCGCCGATGACCTTGCCACCTGAAGTGCGTAGGTCTCGCTAGCAGATGTAAGGGCCACATGCTTTTGAAACAATAAAGCTTTTAGCCGACTCAACTTGTCGAAATCAACCTTGGAAGTAGCAATATGAGGCCAGATGTCCGCTACCTCCCTAAATTGAGTGGGGTGAAACAACATATTCCCGCAGCACGTAACGGCCTTGTTGACAACGACGATGTAAACTGTTCCGGCACGCATGCCACAGCAGCGTTCGCTGTTAAGAACAATGTAACTGCCGTTAGAAAGCACCTGGAAAGTGTTTTTAATAACCGGGACTGGAACTCCCTTCAGATAACAAGCTAAGTTAGCAATCGAAGCGTTACACGCCCCGTGCAAGGACAGCTGTTTACAAACCATTGAATGGCTGACAGAAGCTTCGCATTCGCTGCCGCTAAGAAAAACCTCCTTCAAACCATTAACACATCTGTACTGAAAGGGAAGGTCCCACACCTCGTGTATGTAACTGTCTCCCAATAGTTCATATCTACCCACCGGAATGTGCTTCAAACAAGAAGTAAATTGCAAAGTAGAGATAGGCAAATTAATAACCCCATGAATCAACCATTCAGTTGACGGAATCTCAGCTACCGTGAAAGGCAGTTTCTCTAATTTCTCAATATTTAACATAACATATGTCGCTTCCTTTTTAGCCATCAGTTGTTGTTGACGAGTCAAATTAAAAGAGAAAAAGATCTCTCTGGCACGAACGTGCTGCCATGGAACGCGACCCGCCTTCAAGGTCTGAAGAGTCCAACCCAGCTGCATGATGGACCGCGTCTGACTCTGCCCATGATATAAAGAAGACATATCCGATTTAATAATATCAATGGCAGAGGAAACAATGCTGTCAATCGTGTAAACACGGTCAGAAAGGGTATGCATGCCATTATCAACAACAGACAACGTCTGCATCAGATTTTCCTGATCAATCTGCCTCAACCGGGCTGCAGCCTCTTGTTGTGAAAGCTTCCAAATCTCATTATAAACCTCGTATAAGAACCTTTTCTTCCGTGGTACTTTGGGACCTGACAAAAAATCTTGTAAATCAGTATCATTAGACAGTAACGTGAGATGTGACTTAACTGCATCCAGCGTGGATGACTTCAACCATTGCTGACAAAGCTTCCCCACACTGTATGTAGTTATAATATCAGCATGTTCTGGTGATACGTAACAAGGGTCTGCCCTACTAGTCCTGAACCCCCCTGAAGAGGTGACAAAACGGTGATGACACACATTAGTGTCTACAGGCCATAATAACCACCCGCCTGGATGTAACGATGAAGTGTTAAGCGTACCATTCTGGACCCAATGTGTAAAGTCACTAAAAGTAGCATTCACATAGTGCTGCCAATTTTTTAATTTAGAAGGGACAGGTATACTAGGCAAAGTCAACTCCCTAATTGTCGCTAAGCCCAAACAGCTACTCTGTTGTACTGTGTCATTGAGGAAAATCATCTGCACAGGGATAATACATGCTCTAAATAACGTGTCCCTGCCTCGCATTTGCCAATTTTTCGAACCCCAAACACTCTTCAAGTCAACAGTTTTAAACCAGTATTCATATCCCTCGACCAAAAGTTTAGATACAAACAAATTGGAATACAGTAATTTAGTATCGGTCAATAACATTTGCTTATTAGAATACGGTGCAACTTTAAAATAGTAGGACTTAGCATTACGTTGATCATGCCCAGAAAAATATGCAAATTTATCATAATACGTTTTCGAACTCCCTTGTGGAGGAGTCGAGCAATGTTCCCATTGCACATAATTAAACATGGGCTTAGGGCTACTAGCTTTATGAATAAAGTGGTGTCCATAATAGTTGGAACAAAACATGTCACCATGATTATCTCTAAACTGGTAAGCATCATCATCGTCATAGACAGTATGATATTGCAAATCCGTTAGCATAGAATCAACTGTCTTCACATCCCAATAATCAGAAACAATGCTAGGTATAACAATATCATTCATTGATAATTTGAGGACATACGGTATTTGAATCAATTCAGTGGGACCATATATATCAAACATTACTTTATCCCACACAATTCCATCCGGAACTGGTATTGCAGAAATGTTTACAGTGGACAAGTCTCTTCGAACCATATGAGACGAAAAATGCGGTTTTAACACAGTCTCCACGTGCTCAATGTCAGATCGATCAGGAAGAAAATGACCATGTATTATCAGAAAAAAAGTAACCACAAATCCCAACCATAATAAAAGAGTCATCACGGCCAAAAACAGCCAAAAATAGTTCCAAGGAAAAACAAAATATGTGCATTTAAGCCAACCCAGCAGCCGTCGTGGACCGTGGACAGAAGACATCGAGGACGAGGAGCCGGACACATCATTATCAGCGTCGTTGAAGCAGCCAGAAGCAGTTCTAGCAAAAGGTGCAACTGTGAACAAAGAAGCAGATGGAGGCTCTCGCCGTGGCACGCTATAAACCACATGTTCAGAAACGTCAGTAGAACGTACAGCAATTTGATCAAAAGATTCCATATTAATTGCCGTCGGTGGAACAATCGCAAGATCATCATCCACCCTCCCCAAGCTCGGAGAGGAAACAGTGTCGGTGAAAATCTCCTGCAGCGGGACTTCTTCCCCAGTAGTGAGAGGGATTCCGGAACTACTGGGTGTCCCTCTTGGTCTGCTGTGCAGAATCGGCCACATGTTGTAACTTGACATTATCAATGGAAACAAAGCGATTTCCTTTGGCCCCTCTCAGCGGCGGTAAAATCACAGTTCTCGTGCCGCTCACCCCAACACAGGGACAGGTTCTCGATAAGAAGGACCAAATTCTTTTTTAACTGCGACCTTTTCACGCACTAGATCCCCAATCCTGGGTATCCAACCAGTAGGTGTTACTGGCTCATCCTTAATTCCTGAGGAGGCAGCACTGGCAGAAGAGTTATCTTCACGGAAATGTTGTAAATCCTGCAAAACAGTGACACGATCATCTATGTCAAAGGGCGTATCTGCCGCCTCCACACCAGGACCATCTAGATCAGGAACATACATTCGTGTTCCAAACAGGCACTCATATGAAGTACGACCCCCTAGTGACCTTCTAGGCAAGTTATTAAGTTAACTCCATATAGGTGGGCTAGCCAACCACGACCCGTACCTATAACTCTGGCCGTTAAGGACTGCTTTAAATCACGATTTAAACGCTCCACGACAGAATTTCCCTCGGGATGAAATGGAGACGAGAATTGGAGTTGGACCCCCAACGAAGCCATGGTGTCCCTGAATGCTTTAGAGGCAAAAGCAGGGCCCTGGTCCGAATGAAAAGCCGCAACTGCAAATATATCGACAAAGATGCGCAAATCTTTAATAACAGTTCGAGCGTCAGCCGAGCGTTGTGGCCATACCCATACAAATCTGGAGCACGAATCTACAGCAACCAATATATATTTGTATGCACTATCTGGTGTCAGCGGACCACAATGATCCAAGTACACACACTGTAATGGTCTATTTGAAATCAGAAGGGGCGTCTGCTGCGGGCGTCTAGCCGACGATGCTTTAATTTGTTGACAAACGTCACAACAAAGGACATATTGCTTCGTCTCTTTATAGAGACCAGGCCACCAGTAACGAGCCTGTAAAAGTGAAATCGTGGCAGCCACCCCAGCATGTGCAGAAGCCACCCCCTCATGTGCTGCAGAAATCAATCGAGGTCTCTCAATTTTATTGGGAATTTCACGTACACCAATGCCTGGAATTGTAACAGTAGCATTCAGCGCACCATTTAAGCAGTAACTATATTTTGAAGGAAATCCTTTAGGAAAGGGCGTGCCATCAACCGTAGCCTTTATGGCAGCCGAAATTTCTGTGTCTGGTTTGGAACTCGAACTAGTCACTGCGACCACAGTGGCGACAGCCACTGCTGATTTCGCGGCTTCATCAGCCAAAGTATTCCCAGCAACGTGTATTCCAACGCGCTGGTGTCCAAGTGTATGCACAACATGGACTTTAGGAAGCGTTTCCTTCAGATCCGCAACCTTACCCCACAACTTTTTATGTTTAATGGTGTTGCCTTTAGAATCTCTGAACCCATTCATCTTCCAATAGTGTAAATATTTGTTGAAAGACTGCACACAGTAGTAGGAGTCACAGACCAGCAAGGTTAAAAGCGCCGGATCCGTGTGCTCCAACGCTAACAATAGAGCTTTGAGCTCAGCCAGCTGTGCCGTGCAATCTCCCAAGGTTTTAGTATAAGTATGTCGGGGGCAGAACACTTCCCCCTCCATAGTGCCGCTCACCACCGCACATGCAGCAGAATACTGTTGTTTAGTCCCAACCGCTGGTTGCGCAGAGCCATCGGTATACATGACCACTTGATATTGGTCAATAGGCAACGTACCAGCAGGAACAGGGTATTCCATTTCATATTGAAGAAATTCTTGAGTCTGCAGTTTAGGGTCAAATACATAATCTACATCAGTGGCTGTCAAAGACATAGCCCATTGTATCCATTGCGGGTGTAAAGCTTTCGAATTTGGAACACTCGCTTTTGTAACTGCCTCTAAGGACGGAATTGGGGAAACAACAACAATGCGTTGACCCTGGGCCAGCGGTCTTTCTTTAATAACAGCCATCTGTACTGCAGTGAGAATTTTCTCAGTCTGTGCAAAACGTTGTTCTGCAGCAGAATACAAGTGAGACTTTTATGCAATCGGGACTGTCTCCCCCTCATTAAAGGTGACATAAGTAAACCCAACAGCCCCAGGTATCACCCTGATGACTAAATGTGTCTTATTGTCCCGTGTGTGTAAGTGTTTAACTGCTAAGAGATCACTTTGTAATTCTCGTACTATGTGTGTATGTTCAATCGTCCAAAATCTACTCGAAAAATTTGGGCGAATCAACTCGTATAAGGGTTTTATACGCGTCGCATAATCAGGAATGTAAGTTCTGCCAAAATTCAGAAACCCCAACAATGACTGGAGCTTCCGAACCGTATTAGGAGGCTGCAATAAAGCACATTTCTCCCAAAAATGTGGCGCTAAGCTCTTACCCTCACTCGACAACTCATATCCCAGGAAAATGACGCTGAGGAAGGCAATCTTTGATTTCTTAAAATTAAACTTATAGCCAATATCAGCAAACCCCACAACAATGCGCGATACACGCCTTAGATGTTGCAGAATCTCATCATCTGTCAGATATATGTCATCAACATATGATAATGCTTCAGGGTCGAACTCATGCAGCATTTCAGTTACACGAGCCGAAAACAGTCCTGGGCTATTCTTATACCCCTGAGGCAAACGACAATTTTTTTTCTGAGAGCCAAACGCACTGAAACAGGTATAGTCCAGACTCTCTGGCGCTATATTCTGGCAGAAAAATCCATTCGAGATATCTAATGTTGTCTTGTATTTTTTACGCACTATATTATTCATAAGCGCTGCGCTGTGTGAATTCTGTATTGCATATGTGAGTGTATGACTATTCAAAGGTCGGTAATCCACCACTATCCTATATGAATGGTCCGGTTTAGCAACCGGAAACAAGGGATTATTCATTGGCGAGACACAGGGCTCAATTACACCCTGGTACTCCAATTGTGTAAGAATTTTCCTAACCGATGCCCTTGCTTCAAATTTGATAGGATACTGCGGTTGTGGCTGAGGTTCGCCCTTTATCGGAATTACATGATAAGGTGATTGTATGTCCCACCCCACGTTATTTCTATACAAGGCGGGAGCCTGTGCTAGAGCCCATGATTTACTATAGGACTCCGCTAGTTCTCTCGGAACAAGTGGTGAGAAGGAAGGTGTAATAACCTCCTCCCCAACCGGACAGTCGCGAACAAAGTCAGGTGGCCAATCTTGTTCAGCCAGCAGAACATCATATGATTTTACCACATGGTCCCAAAAAATGGCGTTTACAATACGGTCAATGTCCCCTTCCAATCGTAGAGTCACTTCATATACTCTATCAGGATCAGAGACTCGCATATCCGCCGTCTCGACTTGTATGAAGTCATCAGTTGCTTTCACCTCCAGATGCTCTAGAAGACTCCGGCGAACTATTGTGACCTCTGTCGCGCTGTCTAACAGTGCTAACGCCCACGTCTTGTTCGTCAAGAGAACTCTCTTCTTGAGCGACATGTCTAACTGAGACTGCTGCCACTTTCTTCTTTTTAAATTGCTGTTTTTGTTGCAGCGGTTTCTCTTCTTGTTTAATAGAAACCTCCGCTGAGCGTTGTGAATCCTGTCTCAGTTTCACGTACTCCGTCCTCCGCTCTGACCGCCCACCTCTCTCACTTCTCTTTTCCGAGGAGTCCTGAAAGGAACGAGATTGGCGTGTATCAGTATATTGATATCTATCAGGCGTCTTCAAAGTATCCCTATTCCTGAGATTATACTTATTCTGTGGGGTCTCCGGTTGCGGAGACTGCCCACCATCTTTCTTAGGTGTTTGCTGTTTCTTTTCCCAGCGCTTTTTCGAACCCTCAGGTTGTCGCTCTTTAGCATTATCTTTATTATTTTTACCCTGTAACTGGGGTTTTTGTGGTCTAGCCCCTAGGCTATCACGACCAATACTAGAATATGTTTCCGCTATTATTCTCGGAAGCTCCCGCTCCTGATTAAGCAGCGGAACATCCCGAAGACGCATTCGCACTGCTAGTGCTACTGCCTCTCCTTTGAGATTACTCAAAATAATAGAAGAAACTGTGGCAAAATTGCCCAGTAACTGCATGCCCAAATCTAAGGCAGGGGCAGCCCATATTCATCTTGAATCTGTTTAAGCACGTCCGGTAAATTAGCTAATGTCGGTGTACCGTGTGCCGTAGTGTAGAGCGCGGCAAACACTGTGCTCCAGGTATTACAAAGGTCCACCGGAGAAACCATCCCATACGGCAAACACATCGTCAAAATTCTATGTTTATCCTGAGGTCCCGTATGGGGAAATACTGCTTCCAGCGTATTAATTTTTTGGGCCAGCCAAAATGGAGTCTCCCCTCGTTTAGCCGGTACCTTACCCATAACTGAGTGTACAGTGGCCGGATTAATACCCGGAACCACTGCCTGTGGGTGCGCCGAAGCAGCACGCGCTGCATTCGTATTTAGTGTCTGCATTACAAACTGAACTAATCGTCTATATGTAGCCGTTAATTCTGTATATAAACAACGAACTTCAACCACTGCCAATTGAGCAACCGCGTAATGAGGTGTATATGTAGCCAATAAAGGCCAGGTAGGACCATCATTACTCAGTGGACCTAACCTAACTTGTGCTACTGTGTGTGGGAGGGCGCCATCAAGCCAATTATGGTGTTCTTGATAAGATAGAGGTATTTCTAAATAAGCGTAAGCTCTGTATTGTCCAGGGACATTCGCAACAGTGTATTCGTGAAAAGTATTTGTACCCCCATCCACTGCTGGAAATCCGACCCAAGAATAAAAAAGTTCTGTTCTATAGGCTGCATGGGCGTCCACCACAAAAGTGACTGGACCCCTCTGGACCGTCAGCCCATGTGTCAACAGATGTCCCGTGAGCGGATGACGCATATTAATTACTATATTCACTACATTAGGATTCGCCATTTAATAAAAAAATAGCTTCAGATCAGAGAAGGCACACCAATATCGGGGTTTTTCCTTTCAAAGTTCAAGCTTGAACAACCAACCACTAAGCAACAGGAAGCACCTATGCCGTGGCGGCGGAAACCCTCAGCCCCACGGACGTCTCCGTAAACGGAACCGAGGAGTCAAAGTATATATGAGACCAAGAGAGTCAGTCGGACCTAATCATTAGAGCCAGACCAAACGTTGGCGGCGCCATGTCGCGTGGGCTCTCATTATTCTAAATGAGACTACTGGACTTCTAGGTAGCAGGATCTATAATGGTGTGGGGGACTGAGTCTGACCCACGTGTAAAGAACTCTGTCACCCTAAATCCGGTTTTTGCTCCGGCTAACTAGCAGTGCCTCATTTCTCCCATGTGGAAGGAATGATTCGGCAGCCGAGCGCATGACATCTTTGGAACTTCTCAGGGAAGTCGTGGTTACTCAGATCCAAACCAACTCTCTTATTTCCAACATGATCTCATATACAAATGACAAAGACAGTATAAGTTTTATATAATGTTTTTAATAAAACGACTGTATTTTAGATATTAAGGCGTGAGCCGCAATAACCAGAACGATACAACACAGTAGGATTGAAATAGTCACCAGGAGAGTAAAACGTAAGAACAAAGCTATCATATTGTCTAACAGTTTCTACTCTCCCTCTGCTTGTTCTATTTAGAGCACAGCATGTTAAGCTTCTAGCTTGCCTATTAGAATCACTGTGGAGACATCAGCCCTCATACCTGAGCAAAGACCTGTGATCTTGGTTCAGCATCTGCAATGAGGCAGTCAGCGTCTAGTTGTGGTTCCCTGGTCGGAATCTCCCTCTTGCGTGTATTGGGACAAGGAAGCGATTTTATAACTAACATGTCATCGTGATCACAAAATGTCCCTACACAGGAATGCCAAGTCTAAACTCCTACCACGTCTATCGGCAATGTACCAGACTGTATCCTTGACTGAAGCACAGAGTAAATATGTTATGGAGAACTCCAGTGCTGAAGTAGGCAAAACAGTGTGATATGAATAAAAAACAACACCGTAGAACTGGCTATTTGAAAAATAACAGTACGAAGCCTAATAAAAAGCATGTAGAGCAAAGTGCACAGAGGCTCTAAGCTGTCAGCAAATGAATAAAATATATTCAGGGCAAAGTGCACAAAGGCCTAAAGCCTAAAGCTAAAGCGCAATGAATACGTAAAACTAAACACACTACAGTGACTCATCTGCCTCTTCTGCAACAGAACTGTCAAGAGCATGTAAGTTGATACATTGGCTTAAATGTAACTATTTCATTTGTCCATGGATTTATCTATGGCTCCTATTGACTGTTCTTGCCTTTGTCCTACGGATTGAGTTTGTTATTGTTTTCTTTCTCCTTATGCATGGTCATTTTCTTCCCGAATGCTCTACAGTTGAACTGGTGGATGAGGTCCTAAAACCACATTTTTTATCACACAAAATTCGCAGAGACTTGTCCCTACTGAACATTACAGCCATACCAATTCCCAATGGGATTGTTTGGGACAAAGTATTATTCGATATATATGGGCCTACTGAGGTAATTCAAAGACCAAATGTCTTTAAACTTTTCATGACAGTTGTGATCACACTCAGAGTGGTTTCTGATGATTGGGATGTGAAAACTGTTGATGCTATGATGTCTGATCTAAAGTATTATACAGTATTTGAAAATGAAGTTGTGTATCAGTTTAAATGAAACTATGGAGATATGTTCTGTTATAATTACTATGGATATTATTACATTCACATAGCAAGTATCCCAAAGACTATTTTAAAATATACACAATGGGAACACTGCCCGACTCCACCAGTAGTCAGTTCGAAAACGTATACTGAGAACTTTTCATATTTGTCTGGGCACAATGTCAAGAATGCTGAGTCATATTATTTTAAATTGCCAGAACTAGAAAGTAAACATGTTTTATTGACAGATGCAAAATTGAATTACTCTGATTCCTTTGTTTCCCGATAGGCTATAGAAGGCTATGAGTACTGGTTGAAGTCAATTGACTTAAAAAGTGTGATTCCTGTTCAAATTATATTTTTAAACGAAACAGTACAACAAACAAGCTGTTTAGGCTTAGCAAACATTAAGGAATTGAATGCGCCCAGTATTCCTACTCCTGCAAAATTTTACAAATGGCAAAGGAATATAAATGCGTCTGAAGATTAGCTCAATGAATTTGTCCAGAATGGCACATTTAAAGCCTCATTTTCACGCCCTGGGGTGTGGTTATTGTGACACCAATGGGTGCCATACGTGTTTTGTTAACTCCTTGGGGGGTTTTAGAATGAATAGGCCAGACCCTCGCTATGTGTCCTCAGAACACTCGGGTATGGTGAAAACATATAGGCCCTCATTATGATATTGGTGGCAAATGCCGCCTACCGCCACATCGACGGCCGCCAACATACCGTTGCCATGGCTACCAGCTGCAAAAAAACGCATTATGACCATAGGCAGAACTCCACCAGAAGGCTGGCAGAATTCTGTCGACGGTCATGGTGGCAGATGGCAGTAAGGTGGCGCTGCTGCCAGCAGCAGCACCACACCAGCAAAACACTGCCGACATGGAACATGATACGGCCTGGTAGTGTTTTTCTGGTGGATGCTGTTGCTGGCAGCAGCACCGCGCCCGGTCTCCGGCCGGAGGACCCCCTGCAAGCAGGTAAGACGGGTTCTCTGAAAGGAGAGGGGGCTGGGGGTGTTGTGTGCGTGTGTGTGACTGCATGGGGGGGGTGTCTGGCTTTGTATGCGTGCAAACAGGTGTGAGTCACGTGGAATGCGTGCGTGTATGACTGAATGTGAGTGTACGTGTCTGTTGTGTGTTGTGAATGCATGTATGCGACAATGTATGTTAGTGTGTGTTGCGGTGTGTGGGTATGTATATGTGCGTGTGTGGGTGGATGTGGGTATGCGTGTGTGTATGATTGTGTATGTGTGTGCGTGTGTGGATGTCAGGGGGGGTTGGGAGGGGGAGGGTGGCAGAGGACTCTGGGGAGGGGGCGGGGAGACCCCTATCAGTGCCAGGGAAGGAATTCCCTGTCACTGATAGTGCCTACCGCCATGGTTTTCGTGGCGGTAAAAAAGCCACGAAAACCATGGCGGTAGGTGGGGCCATAATAATGAAATATGGAAGCTTTCCCAACAAGAGGCGGCGGCCCGGTTAAGGCAAATAGATCAGGAAAACTTACAGAAAGCATTAGCCATTGTAGATCATGGGATTAACACCTTGTTCGACTGAATATACACCTTAAATAACATTGTATCTTCTGCAATAATGTAGTACAGAGTGATGTTTCATTTTTGCAACATAGACAAAGTCAGGTAAGATCCATTATGCAGTTAGGTTGAACACTACAAACATTGAAAGCAGGTTGCGTTCCCTGGCAACATGTGAGCGCAAGGTAGATTTTTTCCACATTTAACTTAACGTGACAACAACAAATAATGGCTAATAAAGAAGCAACATATGTCATGTTGAATACTGAAAAGTTAGAAAAGCTGCCTTTTACTGTAGCTAAAATACCATCTGCTGAATGGCTAGTACATGGGGTTATACATCGGCCCATTTCAACACTTTAATTTACATCCAGTTTGAAACACATTCCAGTGGGCAAATACGAAAGTCAGGGAGATAGTTACATACACAAGGTGTGGGAGCTTCCTTTTTCGTAGAAATGTTTCAATGGCATGAAAGAGGTCTTTCCTAGCTGTAGTGAATGTGAGACTTCTGTGAGCCATTCAATGGTTTGTAAACAGCTGTCCTTGCACGTGGCGTGTAATGCCTTTGCTGCAAATTTGGCTTGTCATCTGAAGGGAGTCTCATTCCCCTTGATTAGACCTGTGTTCCAGGTGCTCTCTAATGGCAGCTATGTGCTCCTTAACAGTGAGAGCTGTTGTGGAATGGGAGCCGGAATGCGAGCTTATGTTGTTTCGGTCTTCCAAATTGTTACGTGCTGCGGAAATGTCCTTTTTCCCCCTACGCAGTTTCAAGGGGTAGCAGGCATTTGGCCTCATATTGCTACTTCTGAAGTGAATTTTGACAGGTTGAGCAGACTAAAGGCTTTATTGTTACAAAGACATGTGGCACTTACATCTGCACGCGAGACCTATGCGCTTCAGGTTGCGAGGTCATGGGCGGAGATTCAGTCCATTATAACTACAAACTTTCCAAGACACATTGGTGAACTCGTGGGACGAATATTTAATGCATCCAGTACAACTGGACTTGCCCATTTTTTTAAGGCTGTTGGTTCTGGTTTTGTTCACACCTTCTCCTCTATATTCAGTTTAATATCATCAGCCATACATTCTATATTTTCAAGTGTTTAAGGGGATTTCCGATTACTTTGGCTATAACAGGTGGCATTTTGCTGTTTCTACTTTTTCTGAGCAATGGCTGTCCCGTCACAGCAAGGAGAACTGAAAGTGCTACCGCCAGCACAACTGTGTTGTGAACACATGATGCAGTATTTCAGAGCACCACTCCTAGAACAACTGGAGTGTGACTGGTCTTTGTCACTCCGACCGGTTTTGGATTGTGTGCAGCCCGTGTTTCGATGCCCTCTGGTGCCTTTTCGAATGTGCACTGAAAGTCTGTCTTTCTACACAGTACTTACTTTCATTGGACACTGATCTGTTGATGTTCTGGATGAGGGCTCATTATCAGACATGCGCGTTGAGGGTATGTTTGCTACGAGAAGCTGTTTATGAGTTGCCTTTTATGGATGCCACAACTCTTAACTCTATGGAGGGCATGACAGCGAATGCTGCTGCCTCAGCTGGAACTCAGGCTTTGGAACACAAGTGCTCTGTGGCTTACCTGGAATATGATCTGGATATTTTAATACCTGCCGAAGTAGAATGTCTCCTGGCTTCAATTGTCCCAGATGTAATTGGCAGTTTCCAAAGTGGCACTGACTATTGAATTTGGCTTGTTCACACTGTCCTTTTCCTGCCCCTGTGTCTCTTAACTTGTCACTATTGACATATATGTATATATATATTTTAGCGTACAAGTTACTATATTTCTTTTATCTTAAGTTTTTAAACCACCTTTGACCGCAAAGGGGAGGGTGTTGTAAAGCTCTTTTAGCCATGTTTCAGACACATTGTTTTAAGCTAACGAGGTCTGCCGATGTGCACTTTAACCCTGTTACATTTTATTCAGCATTGCTTTATTTTTCTAGAAATAGCAACAATTGCGGTGGTGTTTTATTTTCTTTATCTCATTGCACTTTCACCTAAGAAAGCATTACGTTCTTAGTGGGACATTTATTTCACTTTGTGCTTTCTCCAAGGCTACAGTCAGATAGGGTTGCCGACAAATGAGGTATGCTGTTTCTCCAACATTCACAGAAAACACACACTCATACATGGGGACTATTTCTTAGAATGTCAGCTTTTTTATTATAAAAACAACCCTTTGTCCCAGACACGTTAGAGGGAGATTCCAGCCAGATGACCACAACTGCATGCTGCAGCTACCTGCTTGAACTGCTTGGACGGCTGGACCCCTGATCTACATGGGGACGGTGCCTCTATAGGCTTCAGGCTTCTTCCTCCAGGTTTGAGGGATTGTGTACCCCCAGGGGGTTAACCCAAAGGGCAGATTAGGCTTTTTATGCTGTGCTCAGAAATAGTGTAGGTAGGAGAAATGTATACATCACTCCTAGTGACAGTATGGTAGGACTATTCTTGAGTTTTACATTGTTAATAACCTGTTTGTTTTTCATTGTGATTTATCATCCTAGTTATTGCAATACATGCCTTTTTATCTAAGATGCAGTTATTTAAATAAATCCTTATTGAACCATATTCTGCCTCTGTTGTCTTTGCCTGTATGAGTTCCATTGGTAACTGAGAGAAAGGGAAGGTAACTGATCGACCACGATTCCCCTGAGGAGTCTTCTTGTCATGCGCCCGCTTGCCAGAGATGAGGCGCTGTTAGTTGCCAGAGAACCCAGATTAGGCTGACATGCGTCATGTGGTGTGGAATTCTACTTAGTAGCCACAATCCATGTGATCCTGTCTCCTAAATCCAGTAGCCTCGTTGGCATAATGAGAACCTATGCTATAATCGGACTCATCTGCTCCCATGTTTTGGTTATTTAAAAAACCTGTAAGTGTATGGAAATCAAAAGCATTGTATTGTAAACTGTTTAGAGAAGTTATGCACTGATGGTAATTGCCTCTTCTCATTGTTTCCAGTGCATTGTGTTTTCATGACAACCACAGCTGCTGATCCGCAAACCCATCTTCAATTAAATCAGAGGGTAAAGAAGTGATGACCCTGCTAAGCAGAGTAGCACTTTCCTGGAGCAGAGCCAGTCCAGCAAGTTATTTTGTCCCTTCCACCTTCTAGAAGTCAGAGGAAATTAGGAGTATTTTCCCTGGGCTGGTTTCTTCTTAACTTGAGAATGGGGGTCCAGCATCAGCTCCAGTGTTTTCCCCCACTGTTGGAGCCAGGTGAGTGTGTGACATCTTGAAACTCACCCCCACGCCTTGCTCATAAGCAACAAACCTCAGAATCATCATAGACAACAAACTGGACATTTCTACCCAAGTCCACACAGTGTTCTCATCCTGCTTCAACGCCCTAGGGATGCTGAAGAAAATCTTCAAGTGGTTACCAGACAACAATAGGAAATTGATCCCCTAAACCCTGATCACCAATAGTTTAAACTATGTGAATATTCTGTATGCAGGGATCACCAACCAGATCATAAGAAGACTACAGCCCATTCAAATTGCAGCAGCCAAACTCCGACCTCCCACACTGAGACTACATCACAACAAACCTTAGGGAACTCCACTGGCTGCCTATACACATGCTCTTACACATCAAACTCTTCATCCACACCTACAAAGCACTCCACAATATAGGCCCAGCCTACCTGTCACATTAGTTTCCACCAACCTTCCACATTCCTCCACTCTGCAAATCTCTCACTAGTGCACACCACACACATTCACAGAAGCCGAGCAGGGGACTGTGCCTTCTCAAACCTGGCCCCTAAACGCTGAAATGAACTTTCAAAACACATCAGAGCCCCTTCTTCTCTTCTTGAATTTCACAAGAAATTGAGCACCTGGCTTTACCAGTAAGCCCTCCAGGGCTGGCCTCACACACTCTCTTCAGAACACCAGGATACCCTCACAGGTGATTAGCTCACTGTAAAAAGATCAGTAACATGACTGTTAGAAATGGGGTCTTTGGTTGGCAGTCAGGTTACCCCCTGTCCAAGCAAGGACCCTCACTCTAGTCAGGGTAAGTCACACACAATCCAAATTATCCTGTGCCCACCCTCTGGTAGCTTGGCACTGAGCAGTCAGGCTTAACTTAGAAGGCAATGTGTGAAGTATTTGTGCAATAAATCATACAATAACACAATATAGCACAACAAAAATACACCACACAGTGTTTAGAAAAATATATAATATTTATCTGGATATTTGCAGGTCAAAACGATAAAAGATGCAATAAGAGTTTGTAAAGATATCACTGGAAAGTGATATAAAGGCCCTGATTCTAAGCTTGGCGGGCGGCGGTAGCCGCCCGCCAAGCGGGAACCGCCAGAAGACCGTACCGCGGTCAAAAGACCGCGGCAGTCATTCTAGGTTTCCCACTGGGCTGGCGGGCGACCGCCAAAAGGCCGCCCGCCAGCCCAGCGGGAAACACCCTTCCCACGAGGAAGCCGGCTCAGAATGGAGCCGGCGGAGTGGGAAGGTGCGACGGGTGCAGTTGCACCCGTCACAAATTTCAGTCGACACCCCAGGCGACACCCCAGACCGCCATCCTGTTCCTGGCGGGTGAACCGCCAGGAACTGGATGGCGGTATGGGGTGCCAGAATCCCCATGGCGGCGCAGCAAGCTGCGCCGCCATGGCGGATTCCCCTGGGGTCTGTGCATGGAATCCTGCGCTTGATGTCCGGCTGCGCGTCGTTCCGGTGGGCTGTGCGTGGAATTTTCTCCCTCACGGCAGGCGCTGCGTCGATTTCCCCTCTGGAAGTCGGGTGGCGTTGTCCAGGCGGGCCGTGCGTCGAAGTTCCTGTCGCACCGCAGGCACTTCGTCGATTTTTTCCTCGCGAAGTCGAGCGGTGTCTTTCCGGTCCGGCGCGCGGAACAAGCTGTGCATCGAATTTTTTGGCACACAAGGAGTCCAGTTGCAAGAGAGAAGTCTTTTTGGTCTTGAGACTTCAGGGAACAGGAGGCGAGCTCTATCCAAGCCCTTGGAGAGCACTTCTGCAGCAAAGCAAGAGAGCAGTAAGACAGCAGGGCAAACAGCAAGGCAGCAGTCCTTTGTAGAAAGCAGTCAGGTGAGTCCTTTAGGCAGCCAGGCAGTACTTCTTGTCAGGGTGCAGGTTCTGGTTCAGGTTTCTGCTCCAGGAAGTGTCTGAGGTGGTAGGGCAGAGGCCCTGTTTTATACCCAAATGTGCCTTTGAAGTGGGGGAGACTTCAAAGAGTGGCTTAGAAGTGCACCAGGTCCCCTTTCAGTTCAATCCTGTCTGCCAGGGTCCCAGTAGGGGGTGTGGCAGTCCTTTGTGTGAGAGCAGGCCCTCCACCCTCCCAGCCCAGGAAGACCCATTCAAAATGCAGATGTATGCAAGTGAGGCTGAGTACCCTGTGTTTGGGGTGTGTCTGAGTGAATGCACAAGGAGCTGTCAACTAAAGCCAGCCAGACGTGGATTGTAAGGCACAGAAAGATTTAAGTGCAGAGAAATGCACACTTTATAAAAGTGGCATTTCTAAAATAGTAATATTAAATCCAACTTCACCAGTCAGCAGGAGTTTGTATTACCATTCTGGCCATACTAAATATGACCTTCCTACTCCTTTCAGATCAGCAGCTACCACTTCAACAATGTATGAGGGCAGCCCCAATATTAGCCTATGTATGGAGCAGGCCTCACAGTAGTGTAAAAACGAAATTAGGAGTTTTACACTACCAGGAAATGTAAACTACACAGGTACATGTCCTGCCATTTACCCACACAGCACCCTGCTCTAGGGGTTACCTAGGGCACACATTAGAGGTGACTTATATGTAGAGAAAGGGGAGGTTTAGGCTTGGCAAGTACTTTTAAATGCCAAGACGAGGTAACAGTGAAACTGCACACACAGGCCTTGCAGTGGCAGGCCTGAGACAAGGTAAAGGGGCTACTAAAGTGGGTGGCACAACCAGTGCTGCAGGCCCACTAGTGGCATTTAATCTACAGGCCCTGGGCACATATAATACACTCTACTAGGGTCTTACAAGTAAATCAAATAGTCCAATTTGGTATGATCCAAGGTTACCATGTTTAAAGTGAGAGAGCATATGCACTTTAGCACTGGTTAGCAGTGGTAAAGTGTGCAGAGTCTAAATTCCAGCAAAAACAGTGTCCAAAAAGTGGAGGGAGGCAGGCAAAAAGTTTGGGGTGACCACCCTAAGGCTGTCAGGTCTAACATGTGTCCCCCCCAGCTGAAAGTGGGGAGAGTTACCCAACCTCCTGGGAGCTCTCATCGCTAAGGCGGAAGTATCTGGAGAGACCAGCAGCATTGGCGTGGTCAACCCCT
This sequence comes from Pleurodeles waltl, assembly GCF_031143425.1. Lineage (NCBI taxonomy): Eukaryota > Metazoa > Chordata > Amphibia > Caudata > Salamandridae > Pleurodeles > Pleurodeles waltl. The sequence goes on from NC_090451.1 coordinate 441,071,212, forward strand.
GGGCGCTGCTCCATCGTAAAGTCCATCCCTTGTAGGGAAATGGACCACCTCAACAGTTTTGGATTCTCACCCCTCATCTGCATGAGCCATCTGAGGGGCCTGTGGTCTGTCTGAAACCGGAGGTGAGTCCCAAACAGGTATGGTCTCAGCTTCTTCAGTGCCCAGACCACAGCAAAGGCTTCTCTTTCAATAGCACTCCACGTCTGTTCCCGTGGTAATAGTCTTCTACTAATAAAGACTACTGGTTGGTCTAGGCCCTCCTCGTTCAGCTGTGCTAGGACCGCCCCTATGTCATGCTCTGAAGCGTCTGTCTGCACGATAAATTCCTTGGAGTATCAGGGGCCTTCAGCACGGGGTCCGTGCACATGGCTTCCTTCAGGGAGTCAAAGGCTTTCTGACAAGCCTCTGTCCAAGTCACCAACCTAGGTTGCTTTTTGGATGTGAGTTCTGTCAAGGGTGTCACCAAGGTTCCATAACCCTTGACAAATCTGCGGTAATATCCGGTGAGGCCTAAGAAGGCTCTCACCTCTGTTTGGGTTCTAGGTGGTTGCCAGGCGTTGATAGTTTCAATCTTGGCCTGGAGTGGCTGCACCTTGCCACCACCTACTAGGTGTCCCAAGTACACCACGGAACCCTGCCCAATCTGGCACTTACTGGCCTTGATGGTCAGGCCTGCCTGTTGCAGGGCCTGAAGCACCTCCTTGAGGTGGAGCAGGTGTTCTTCCCAGCTGTCAATGTAGACGGCAATGTCGTCCAGGTAGGCTGCGCAGAAGGCATCCTTGCCAGCTAGGATCCCGTTAACCAACCGTTGGAAGGTAGCGGGGGCATTTTTCAACCCAAAGGGCATCACCCGGAATTGGTAATGGCCCTCAGGTGTGGAAAATGCTGATCACTCTTTAGCCCCCTCAGTCAAGGCGATCTGCCAGTACCCCGATGTGAGATCAAAAGTACTGAGGAATTTGGCAGCTCCTAGCCTGTCTATGAGCTCATCAGCTCGGGGGATGGGGTGAGCGTCAGTCCGTGTGACTGAATTGAGACCCCGGTAGTCCACGCAGAACCTAAGTTCTGACTTGGCACCAGGGGCAGCAGCCTGGCCCAGGGACTGCTAGACTTCTCAGTAAGCCAAAGGGCCAATATCTTGGAGACTTCCTCTTTGATGCTGGCCTTCACCTTGTCTGACAACCTGTATATTTTGTTCTTTACAGGGGGACTGTCTCCCATGTCAATATCATGGACACACAAGTGTGTGCGTCCAGGGGTGAGAGAAAACAGGGAGGAGTACTGTTCCAGTAACTGGTAGCAGCCCCCTCTTTGGTCTAGGGTCAGGGAGTCAGAGAGAATGACACCCTCCACTGACCCATCACCTTCCTTCGCAGTGAGGAGGTTGGGGAGAGCTTCACTCTCCTCTTCCACCCCCTCATCTGTCACCAGAAGCATGTTGACTTCAGACTTCTCAAAATGAGGCTTCAGTCGGTTGACATGGAGCACCCTTAGGGGGTTCCTAGGGGATTGGAGGTCAACTAGGTAAGTGGCCTCCCCTTTCCGCTACTTCACTTCAAATGGGCCAGACCAGCGGTCCAGGAGAGCTCTAGGCTCTACTGGCTCCATTACCCACACTTTGTCTCCAGGTTGAAACTCTACAGGGTGGCCTTCTGGTCATACCAGCGTTTCATTACCTCTTGACTGGCCTCAAGGGTACTTTTGGCCACTTTCCAGAAGCGGTTCATCTGGTTGGGGAGGGCCAGCATGTAGCTGACCACATCCTGTGGGGGTGCCTTTGGAGCTTTCTCCAACCCCTCCTTGACAATGCTTAAGGGTCCCCTGACAGGGTACCCATAGAGGAGCTCAAAGGGCCTGAACCCTACCCCCTTCTGGGGTACCTCTCTGTAAGCAAAGAGAAGGCATGGTAAGAGGACGTCCCACTTACGCCTCAGGGCCTCAGGGAGGCCAGCGATCATGCCTTTCAAGGTCTTGTTGAATCTCTCCACAAGACCATTAGATTGGGGGTGATAGTGTGTGGTGAACTTGTAGGTTACACCACACGCATCCCACATAGACTTCATGAATGCAGACATGAAGTTAGTGCCTCTGTCAGACACTATCTCCTTTGGGAATCCCACACGGGTAAATATCCCCATCAGAGTTCTGCTCACCACCGGTGCAGCTACGGTCCTCAGAGGGATTGCCTCTGGGTTACGGGTGGCATGGTCCACCAAAACCAGGATGAACCTAGTGCCTAGGGCAGTTTTGGGGTCCAATGCACCAACAATGTTGATGCCCACCCTTTCAAAGGGGGTGCCAATGACAGGGAGTGGAATCAGGGGGGTCTTAACCCTTTTTCCTGTTTTACCACTGGCCTGGCAGGTAGGACAGGACCCACAGAACGTATCTGAGTTTGTCCTCATTCTGGGTCAATAGAAGTGGGTGACAAGCCTGGCAAAGGTCTTGTCTTGCCCCAAATGTCCTGCCAGGGGAATGTTGTGTGCCAGTCCCAGTAGGAAGGTCCGGTAACCTTGAGGGACCACCAGCGCACGTGCTGCCCCAATGGCCGGAACCTTAGGCTCACTGTAGAGGAGATAATTCTCCCAATATTTGTGGTGATCGCCAGAGGCTTCACCTGCTGCCTGGGCTGAGGCTTGCTGCCTCATGCCCTCTAGAGTGGGACATTCTTTCTGCGCCTTGCAGAATTCCTCCCTGGTGAGCCCACCCTCAACTTTCCAGCCAGCAAGCTCAGGTAAGTCACCTAGGGTGGCAATGTCTTCCCCAGTTGGCTCGGGGGCCTCCTCCTCAGGAACCCCGTCAACCACTGCGGGAACTTCTGGGACCGGTTTCCCGCGCCCCTCCCCTTGGTAGTTGTCTGGGCCATTGTTCCAGTCTCCAGACGCCCTTGACTTCCCTCTGGGGCAGCCATGGACCGTGTGGTCATGCAGACCCATTCAGGCAATCCTAACATCTCCAAGTGAGACCTTAGCTCGACCTCCTTCCAGGTAGTGTGCTTAAGGTCGTTGCCTAACAGACAATCTACAGGCATGGCAGGACTCACAGCTACTTTTAGAGTACCAGAGACCACCCCCCACTCAAAGGGAGCCAGAGCTACTGGTAGGTGTCTCTCACGATTGTCAGCGACTATGACTTGGTGGAATGTATTTGGGATGACCTGCTCTGCTGACACCAGCTGACCCTTGACAGTAGTCATGCTGGCTCCTGTGTCACGCAGAGCCTCCACCCTTTGCCCATTGATGGTGACCCACTGTCTATACTTGGAAGTATTGGCATGCATGTGGGTTTCTGGCACCATCTCTGCATCCCCCAGGGACACTAGAGTTACCTCTGTCTGCTCCCCAAAACTGACAGGGACCATCTCCTCCCCGAGCGCTACGCTAGCCCTCCCAGATGTCTGCCCTCCTTTGGGGGGCTGTGCCCTCTTGGGACACTTGGAGTCGCCCTCAGAGTGCCCATGCTTATTGCACTCTGCACAGTGGGGTACAAACCTCCCTGTCTTATGGTTGGTAAAAGCTTTCTTTTGAGAATCAGACCGGGACTGGGTACCACTACTCCCTTGGGAACTATTTTGGGGGCCTTTTGAGAAATCCTTGTTTTTAAGTTTTTCTCCCCCCTCTTTCTTCTGACGGGAACCCTGACCACCTTTGTGGGTGTTCCCCCCAGATACCTTTTTGGACACTCTGGTACTAGTCCAGAGGTCCGCCTCCTCAGCAAACTTCCTGGGATCAGTCAGCTTACTGTCTACTAGGTGCTGGCGCAACTCTGTAAAACAAATACTGAGCATATGCTCTCTCAGAATCCAATTATACAATCCTGTGTAATCATCTACTTTGCAGCCCCGCACCCATCCATTCAGTGCCTTACTGGAAAAGTCAAAGAAATCTACCCATGTTTGTGTGGATAGTTTGGTGCTGTCCCTGAACCTCTGATGGTATTTCTCAGTGACGGACTCAGTTGTGTCCGTGCCCCTGCCGCTCATGGGCTAGAGGTGCTTCAGATGGCGGTGCCCTGTTCAGCGGTGCTTCAGATGGCGGTGCCCTGTTCAGCGGTGCTTCAGATGGCGGTACCCTGTTCAGCGGTGCTTCAGATGGCGGTGCCCTGTTCAGCGATGCTTCAGATGGCGGTGCCCTGTTCAGCTGTGCATCAGATGGCGGTGCCCTGTTCAGCGGTGCTTCAGATGGCGGTGCCCTGTTCAGCGGTGCTTCAGATGGCGGTGCCCTGTTCAGCGGTGCTTCAGATGGCGGTCTCCATTGCAGGGTCTTAGCTGCTGGTGGTCCTTCATGGCCCAGCGGGGCTGGCACTGGCGGTCCTTCATGGCCCAACGGGCCTTTTGCTGGCGGTGGCCTCCTGGGCAGTTGGGCTTGTGCTGACGGTGGCCACCTGGGCAGCTGGGCTGCTGCTGGCGGTGGCCTCCTGGGCAGCTGGGCTTGTGCTGGCGGTGGCCTCCTGGGCAGCTGGGCTGGTGCTGGCGGTGGCCTCCTGGGCAGCTGGGCTGGTGCTGGCCTCCTGGGCAGCTGGGCTGGTGCTGGGGGTGGCCTCCTGGGCAGCTGGGCTGGTGCTGGCAGTGGCCTCCTGGGCAGCTGGGCTGGTGCTGGCAGTGGCCTCCTGGGCAGCTGGGCTTCTGCTGGCGTGGCCTCCTGGGCAGCGGGGATGATGGCAGCTTCTCCGCGTGCTGCTCTTCCCAGACTTGCCGAGTTTCTTGTGGCCCTTCCCCACCTTGGAGGGTGTCGTAGCTGACTCCGCACTCCCACCGGGACCTCTGGGAGCGGCTTTGGTGGCTGGAGTCTTCCCCCTCTCCCACCGGGCACTGGCCAACTTCTGATGCTTCACAAGTGGGGGACTGTCTGTGCTGTGGCTCCGTGCCACACTGGCTTCCCTGGTGGCCGTTGCACTCCAGATTCCGGTGACTACAGGCACCACTGGTCCCGGAGATGTTGTGGCTGAGGTGCTACTTCGGGACCTATGAGACGGACGGGGTGGGGGAGGTGTGGGAAAGAGGTCAAGGGTGGACAGGAAGAGTTTTTGGGAGATACTGGGACAGGTAGCTGGAGGGGGTTTGTGAGTGGAGGAAGAGGTGGTGGCTGTAGGAGGTGTACGTTTGCTGACTTTGGGTGAAGGTGCATGCGCTGGAGGCTGTCGTGAGGTGGATGACTGTTGGGTGGGTGTGTGCCTGCGTTTGTGTATCTTGGGAGGGGGCGTCACAGACACACTGGGAGAGGACACTGTGAATGGTAGTGGGGGTGGTGGCTGCACATGAGCGGGGTGTGGTGGTGGGTGTGCTGGAGAGGGACGTAGTAGCTGTAGAGGTAGTGCATGCAGGTGTGAGTGTAGACGAGACTGGGAGGGAGGAGGGAGACGAGGAGGAGGGGGACACAGTGGAGGCAGTGGATGTTGGTGTGTCTGCATGTGTGTGATACTTGCGTGAGTGCCTGTGGGATGTGTGGTGCTTATGTTTGCCTGAGCTTCCCTTGGGTGTTGACGTGTGTGCATGTTGGTCTGTAGGTGTGCTTGGGATAGGCTGAGGTACAGGGGATTGGGTCGGGGTTGAGGAAGTTGGAGGGGGGAGGCTAGAGACGGGGGCAATGGCTGCCATCAGTACTGAGGCCAGAGTCTGAAAAGCTCGGTGAAGGGCCGCCTGACCAGAATGAATGCCCTCCAGGAATGCATTGGTTTGTTGCAACTGCCTCTCTACACCCTGGATGGCATTAAAAATGGTAGACTGCCCAACAGTGAGGGACCTGAGGAGGTCAATGGCCTCCTCACTGAGGGCAGCAGGGGTGACTGGGGCAGGGCCTGAGGTGCCTGGGGCGAAGGTGATGCCCACCCTCCTGGGTAAACGGGCACGGGGCAAAGGCTGAGGGGCTGCTGGGAGGGCGGTGCTGGTAGGGGGGGTGGCGGCTGTACATGTAGATGCGGGGGCACAGATGTTGCCGCCACCACAAGGGAGCTTCCATCAGAGGACGAGTCTGTGTCGCTGGTGTCAGCTCATGTCCCCGCCGTGGAGCTCCCCTCGCCCTCCGTCCCACTGGTGAATTCGGACTCCGTAGTGTCGCCCTCCAGGGCCATGTGGGATGCAGCTCCCTCGTGCTCCGGTGCCACTGCTCCTCCGCCTGATGATGCTAATGCACACAAGAACAGGGAGACCACAAAAATGGGGGGGGGAGACAGAAGAAAGACATGTTGAGTGCATGCATTACCGCTACCGTTGGCGGACACAATAGAAACAGAAGCACCCTGCGCTACGCTGCGCTCTTGGGCTCCACTGTTCAATTTCTGGGAAATGGCCTACAAGGCTATGGACGACATCTGCACACATAGATGACACAGAGGCATGACTAGCTGTACTTGGCACTCTACAGAGGTGGGCTGGGGTGCCACATGGCCTGCCATACGGAGGGTCCTTGCCTACAGAACTTGCCCTGGCCTAGGGAAACCCACAGCCCACCTCCCCCACCCAGACACCTCCAATGCGCGCAAAGTCAGCAGAATGAGAGTGTACTCACCCCCTTGTGGCTGCTGTGATGCCCTCAAGCGCCCATCCAACTCCGGGTAGGCCACCGCCAGGATCCTGAACCTCAGGGGGGTCATGGTGTGACGGGCACCCCTCCCACGTTGGGAGGCCATCCCCAGCTGAGCCTCCGTCGTCTTCTTGCTCCAGCGGCGAATGTCCTCCCATCTTTTCCGGCAGTGGGTGCTCCGTCTGTGGTAGACCCCCAGGGTCCGGACGTCCTTGGCGATGGCACGCCAAATATCTTTCTTCTGGTGGGCGCTGACCTACATGAAATGTACAGGGGAAAAAGAGAAGTTATTACCAACTACACCATCAAACTGATTGGCCCCCATCCCTACTCTTGCCATGTGGCACATGCATTCACCGTCTTTCATGAACGCAGCACTCTCCCCCATTCCTTCTTACATCCAGCCCTCTCCACACAGGCATAGCCCATACAACATGCTCCCTGTGTACTTGCCTGTTTGTCTGGAGGACCGTAGAGTAGCGTGTACTGGGGGAGGAACCCATCCACAAGTTTCTCCAACTCCTCCGATGTGAAGGCAGGGGCCCTGTCCCCAGACACTCGAGCCATTGTCTCTTCCAGACCGAGGTCACAACAGCACTTGCAGTGTAGGTCCTCTCCTGTCGAAGATCAGGTATCGAGTGATTGAACAGATAGAAATGGCGGTCACGTCCCCGGCGGTGCGTACCGTCACCGCCGGCGTACATCGCCATTGGCTCCTGGGACCCATAGGGTCCAATGTTAACCAATGCAGCATTGCGCCGCGGTCTTCGACTGCCTACCGCGACGGTGTACAACTCCAGCGCAGTTACCTCACATCCCATTGTCCCACTTTACAGGTCAGGCAGCCGCCATTTCAGGGGCCCACATGGCTTTATTTCCAACTGTGTCACTCATACCTAGGCCTAGACTCAACACACATACAGGCCACCTTTTGTGTATGATAGGTGTTCTGTGCAAACTGTGGGTACGTACCTCTGAGTTGTTTGACTCTGTGCTCGCTGTTGTCCTTCATAGGCACCATCCGCTGGGACATGTGAGGAGATGGCGGAATCCTCCAGTGTACCGACCGTTATTGGACCTGTGGACAATGGAGGAGCGACATTTGATTATCACATAGAAGGTTGACCGTGTCACAATCCTGGAACTGTGTACCCAGTTGGAGCCAGACCTGATGTCAGCTATCCGCCATCCCACAGCAATCCCCCCTCAAGTGCAGGTGCTGTCAGTGCTCCATTTCCTTGCAAGTGGGTCATTTCAAACAACAGTGGCTATAGCATCAGGGATGTCCCAGCCTATGTTTTCCAACGTGTTGTCCAGAGTGTTGTCTGCCCTGCTGAAACACATGCGGAGCTACATCTTTTTCCCTCAGGTGGAGGATTTGCCTACAGTGAAAGAGGATTTCTATGCCCTGGGACACATCCCCAACATCATAGGTGCCATTGATGGGACACATGTGGCTTTGGTACCTGTAGGAAGTTGGCTCTGTATGTGCTATTTCAAAGTAAGGAATAGCATGCACAGAGTCCAAGGGTTACCCTTAGAGGTAAGATAGTGGCAAAAAGAGATAATACTAATGCTCTATTTTGTGGTAGTGTGGTCGAGCAGTAGGCTTATCCAAGGAGTAGTGTTAAGCATTTGTTGAACATACACACAGGCAATAAATGAGGAAGACACACTCAGAGACAAATCCAGGCCAATAGGTTTTGTTATAGAAAAATATATTTTCTTAGTTTATTTTAAGAACCACAGGTTCAAATTCTACATGTAATATCTCATTTGAAAGGTATTGCAGGTAAGTACTTTAGGAACTTTGAATAATCACAGTAGCATATATACTTTTTACATAAAACACAATAAGCTGTTTTAAAAGTGGACACAGTGCAATTTTCACAGTTCCTGGGGGAGGTAAAGTAATGTTAGTTTTTGCAGGTAAGTAAACCACCTACGGGGTTAAGATTGGGGTCCAAGGTAGCCCACCGTTGGGGGTTCAGAGCAACCCCAAAGTCACCACACCAGCAGCTCAGGGCCGGTCAGGTGAAGAGTTCAAAGTGGTGCCCAAAACGCATAGGCTTCAATGGAGAGAAGGGGGTGCCCCGGTTCCAGTCTGCCAGCAGGTAAGTACCCGCGTCTTCGGAGGGCAGACCAGGGGGGTTTTGTAGGGCACCGGGGGGGACACAAGTCCACACAGAAAGTACACCCTCAGCAGCGCGGGGGCGGCCGGGTGCAGTGTGCAAACAAGCGTCGGGTTCGCAATGTAAATCAATGGGAGACCAAGGGGTCTCTTCAGCGGTGCAGGCAGGCAGGCAAGGGGGGGGCTCCTCGGGGTAGCCACCACCTGGGCAAGGGAGAGGGCCTCCTGGGGGTCACTCCTGCACTGAAGTTCCGATCCTTCAGGTGCTGGGGGCTGCGGGTGCAGGGTCTTTTCCAGCCGTCGGGATTTTAGAGTCAGGCAGTCGCGGTCAGGGGGAGCCTCGGGATTCCCTCTGCAGGCGTCGCTGTGGGGGCTCAGGGGGGACAACTTTGGTTACTCACAGTCTCGGAGTCGCCGGTGGGTCCTCCCTGAAGTGTTGTTTCTCCACCAGTCGAGTCGGGGTCGCCGGGTGCAGTGTTGCAAGTCTCACGCTTCTTGCGGGGATTGCAGGGGTCTTTAAATCTGCTCCTCTGTAACAAAGTTGCAGTCTTTTTGGAGCAGGTCCGCTGTCCTCAGGAGTTTCTTGTTCCTCTTGAAGCAGGGCAGTCCTCTGAGGATTCAGAGGTCGCTGGTCCTTGAGAAAGCGTCGCTGGAGCAGGTTTCTTTGGAAGGCAGGAGACAGGCCGGTAGGACTGGGGCCAAAGCAGTTGGTGTCTTCTTTCTTCTTCTGCAGGGGTTTTCAGCTCAGCAGTCTTCTTCTTCGGTAAGTTGCAGGAATCTAAATTCTTAGGTTCAGGGAAGCCCTTAAATACTAAATTTAAGGGCGTGTTTAGGTCTGGGGGGTTAGTAGCCAATGGCTACTAGCCCTGAGGGTGGGTACACCCTCTTTGTGCATCCTCCCAAGGGGAGGGGGTCACATTCCTATCCCTATTGGGGGAATCCTCCATCTGCAAGATGGAGGATTTCTAAAAGTCAGAGTCACCTCAGCTCAGGACACCTTAGGGGCTGTCCTGACTGGCCAGTGACTCCTCCTTGTTTTTCTCATTATCTCTCCTGGACTTGCCGCCAAAAGTGGGGGCTGTGTCCTGGGGGCGGGCATCTCCACTAGCTGGAGTGCCCTGGGGCATTGTAACACGAAGCTTGAGCCTTTGAAGCTTACTGCTAGGTGTTACAGTTCCTGCAGGGGGGAGGTGTGAAGCACCTCCACCCAGAGCAGGCTTTGTTTCTGTCCTCAGAGAGCACAAAGGCTCTCACCGCATGGGGTCAGAAACTCGTCTCTCAGCAGCAGGCTGGCAGAGACCAGTCAGTCCTGCACTGAACAATTGGGTAAAATTCAGGGGGCATCTCTAAGATGCCCTCTGTGTGCATTTTTTAATAAATCCAACACTGGCATCAGTGTGGGTTTATTATTCTGAGAAGTTTGGCACCAAACTTCCCAGTATTCAGTGTAGCCATTATGGAGCTGTGGAGTTCGTTTTTGACAGACTCCCAGACCATATGCTCTTATGGCTACCCTGCACTTACAATGTCTAAGGTTTTGCTTAGACACTGTAGGGGCATAGTGCTCATGCACATATGCCCTCACCTGTGGTATAGTGCACCCTGCCTTAGGACTGTAAGGCCTGCTAGAGGGGTGACTTACCTATGCCACAAGCAGTGTGAGGTTGGCATGGCACCCTGAGGGGAGTGCTATGTCGACTTAGTCATTTTCTCCCCACCAGCACACACAAGCTGGCAAGCAGTGTGTCTGTGCTGAGTGAGGGGTCCCTAGGGTGGCATAAGACATGCTGCAGCCCTTAGAGACCTTCCTGGCATCAGGGCCCTTGGTACCAGGGGTACCAGCTACAAAGGACTTACCTGGGTGCCAGGGTTGTGCCAATTGTGGAGACAATGATACATTTTAGGTGAAAGAACACTGGTGCTGGGGCCTGGTTAGCAGGGTCCCAGCACACCTCTCAGTCAAGTCAGCATCAGTATCAGGCAAAAAGTGGGGGGTAACTGCAACAGGGAGCCATTTCTTTACACAAGCCCCCCCCAGCCCACAGGCCAGGAGACTCAGCCAAAGCTTGGAGAGTCTTCCTAGTCTGTCAGGCGAGGAAGAGTAGAGGAAATAGGCTGGTTTGTTGCAGGGCCTACTCTGCCTTACATCCTCCTGTTCAGGTCATTCCCTCTGGGGAACTGACCCACTTCCACAGTGATAGGACCTAGTCTGAATTGCCTCTTGTCTGTGTCTTTAATGTCTCCACCCATTCTCTCTATTTTGGGGTTAGAGGTATCCACCTCTGCTAATCTAATCTTAGCCAGGGTCACCCCTAGCTTACCCAAAGAGGTTACCCAGAGCTGGAGTATTCCCACCATGACCAACAGGGTCAGGGGGCCTAACTTGCTATTTGGCATGGGGTCAGACCACCATGCCAAGGATAGTGCAGCCAGAAAGGCCAACACCCAGCAGAGGCTACTGACAGCTGTCAGTGCCCAGAACCACACCTTTAGCTCTTCACCCACAAGGGAAGGAGCTAAGTTAAAGGTTTCTTTGGGTTCAGGGTGCCAGTCTGCTGTATTAGAGTGGGGGGTTACCACATCTTGTAGTAAACACCCTTCTTCCACTCTTTCTTCTGTTAGCTGAGGAGCCACCCACACAGGCTTAACAGTTGCCTGACTAGCCAAGACTTCTTGTAGGTCAGGTTGGACGTTACCAGTGCCACTTTTGGAGTTCTCCCCTACTGGAGCAGAATCTCCTTGGCTTGCTGGAACCTTGGCTAAAGGCTGTCCACCCTTCCTACACTGTTTTCTTTTCTTTTTCTTCTGGGGCCTACTTGCAGTTACTGCAGAGGCAGCACCTCCAGAATCCTTGGGAGAGGACTGGCACTGGACCAGTTCCTCTCTTGGGCTCTGACTACCCTCTGGGTAGTCATTTCCAAGGAGACAATCAAGGGGGAGGTCTGAACTGACTACCACCCTTCTCCAGCTAAAAGTCCCACCCACTTCTATGGGCACAAAAGCCACAGGCCTATCAGTGACCCTGTCTGGGCTAACTCTTACTCTGGCCATCTCACCTGGGATGTACTGGTTTGAGAACACCAGCCTGTCATGCACAATAGTGTGACTGGCACAAGTGTCTCTCAGGGCAGTGGCTGGGATTCCATTCACCAGTAGGTGGTGGAAGTGTCTACTTCCCTCTGGAATCTCCATCTCACCTGTTGGGCCCTTTTTCCAGTTGAAGGCTATGAAGACCTCCTCATCTGAGGAGTCATCTCCAATGGCTACACTGGTCACCCCTGGGATTTTGCTAGGGGGTTTGTTTTTGGGACAAGAAGTGTCCTTGGTGTGGTGCCCTGTCTGTCTACAGTTGTGGCACCATGCCTTAGTGGCATCCCCGTTCTTACCCTGGTACCCACCCTTGTTTTGGGTTGTGTCTCGGGGCCCACCCACCTGGTCTGGTTTTTGGGGGCCTACAGAGGACTCTTTTTCTTTATTTCTAGTGTCACCCACTTTCTCCTGGGGAGACTTTGTAACCCCTTTCTTTTGGTCACCCCCAGTGGAAGTTTTGGTTACCCTAGTCTTGACCCAGTGGTCTGCCTTCTTTCCCAATTCTTGGGGAGAAATTGGACCTAGGTCTACCAGATACTGATGCAACTTTTCATTGAAGCAGTTACTTAAAATGTGTTCTTTCATAAACAAATTATAAAGCCCAACATAGTCATGCGCTTCATTTCCAGTTACCCAAACATCCAGTGTTTTCACTGAGTAGTCAACAAAATCAACCCAGGTCTGGCTCGAGGATTTTTGAGCCCCCCTGAACCTAATCCTGTACTCCTCAGTGGAGAATCCAAAGCCCTCAATCAGGGTACCCTTCATGAGGTCATAGGATTCTACATCTTTTCCAGAGAGTGTGAGGAGTCTATCCCTACACTTTCCAGTGAACATTTCCCAAAGGAGAGAACCCCAGTGAGATTTGCTTACTTTTCTGGTTACACAAGCCCTCTCAAAAGCTGTGAACCATTTGGTGATGTCATCACCATCTTCATATTTAGTTACAATCCCTTTAGGGATTTTCAACATGTCAGGAGAATCTCTGACCCTATTTATGTTGCTGCCACCATTGATGGGTCCTAGGCCCATCTCTTTTCTTTCCCTTTCTATGGTTAGGATCTGTCTTTCCAGAGCCAATCTCTTGGCAATCCTGGCTAATTGGATGTCCTCTTCACTGGGGCTATCCTCAGTGATTTCAGAGATGTTGGTCTCTCCTGTGAGGGAAACAGCACCTCTGACTATTATGTTTGGAGTCAGGGCTTGAGCAGCCCTGTTCTCCCTAAGTAGGACTGGAGGGGGGGAATTGCCCTCCAAGTCACTATCTTCATCCTCTGTGTTGCCATCCTCAGAGGGGTTGACTCTTTCAAACTCTGCCAAAAGCTCCTGGAGCTGTAGTTTGGAAGGTCTGGGGCCCATTGTTATTTTCTTTATTTTACAGAGTGACCTTAGCTCCCTCATCTTAAGATGGAGGTAAGGGGTAGTGTCGAGTTCCACCACATTCATCTCTGTACTAGACATTATGGCGGTCATTCCGACCCTGGCGGTCATTGACCGCCAGGGCCGGGGACCGCGGGAGCACCGCCAACAGGCTGGCGGTGCTCCCAAGGGCATTCTGACCACGGCGGTACAGCCGCGGTCAGAAACGGAAAACCGGCGGTCTCCCGCCGGTTTCCCGCTGCCCTGAGGAATCCTCCATGGCGGCGCAGCTTGCTGCGCCGCCATGGGGATTCTGATCCCCTCACCGCCATCCTGTTCCTGGCGGTCGTGACCGCCAGGAACAGGATGGCGGTGAGGGGTGTCCTGGGGCCCTGCATGGGCATGGGCACTGCAGGGGCCCCCGTAAGAGGGCCCCTAAAAGATTTTCAGTGTTTGCATTGCAGACACTGAAAATCGCGACGGGTGCTACTGCACCCGTCGCACCCTTCCCACTCCGCCGGCTCCATTCGGAGCCGGCTTCCTCGTGGGAAGAGGTTTCCCGCTGGGCTGGCGGGCGGCCTTCTGGCGGTCGCCCGCCAGCCCAGCGGGAAACACAGAATAACCGCGGCGGTCTTCTGACCGCGTAGCGGTATTCTGTTGGGGGAACTTTGGCGGGCGGCCTCCGCCGCCGGCCAAAGTTAGAATCACCCCCTATGTTTCTAAAAGTTGGAGTACTTTTTAAGAATCTAAAACTAGTTCTAGGTTCTAATTCAAACTTTCACAAACTTTTAAACCCTAAAAGAAATGCTAAACAGGATCTAACACAAGGCCCTAGCAGGTCTTTTAAGAATTTAGAAAAATAGCTCAAATTGCAAAAATCTATTTCTAAAGACAATTTTTGGAATTTGTCGTGTGATCAGGTATTGGCTGAGTAGTCCAGCAAATGCAAAGTCTTGTACCCCACCGCTGATCCACCAATGTAGGAAGTTGGCTCTGTATGTGCTATTTCAAAGTAAGGAATAGCATGCACAGAGTCCAAGGGTTCCCCTTAGAGGTAAGATAGTGGCAAAAAGAGATAATACTAATGCTCTATTTTGTGGTAGTGTGGTCGAGCAGCAGGCTTATCCAAGGAGTAGTGTTAAGCATTTGTTGAACATACACACAGGCAATAAATGAGGAACACACACTCAGAGACAAATCCAGGCCAATAGGTTTTGTTATAGAAAAATATATTTTCTTAGTTTATTTTAAGAACCACAGGTTCAAATTCTACATGTAATATCTCATTTGAAAGGTATTGCAGGTAAGTACTTTAGGAACTTTGAATAATCACAGTAGCATATATACTTTTTACATAAAACACAATAAGCTGTTTTAAAAGTGGACACAGTGCAATTTTCACAGTTCCTGGGGGGAGGTAAAGTAATGTTAGTTTTTGCAGGTAAGTAAACCACCTACAGGGTTAAGATTGGGGTCCAAGGTAGCCCACCGTTGGGGGTTCAGAGCAACCCCAAAGTCACCACACCAGCAGCTCAGGGCCGGTCAGGTGAAGAGTTCAAAGTGGTGCCCAAAACGCATAGGCTTCAATGGAGAGAAGGGGGTGCCCCGGTTCCAGTCTGCCAGCAGGTAAGTACCCGCGTCTTCGGAGGGCAGACCAGGGGGGTTTTGTAGGGCACCGGGGGGGACACAAGTCCACACAGAAAGTACACCCTCAGCAGCGCGGGGGCGGCCGGGTGCAGTGTGCAAACAAGCGTCGGGTTCGCAATGTAAATCAATGGGAGACCAAGGGGTCTCTTCAGCGGTGCAGGCAGGCAAGGGGGGGGCTCCTCGGGGTAGCCACCACCTGGGCAAGGGAGAGGGCCTCCTGGGGGTCACTCCTGCACTGAAGTTCCGATCCTTCAGGTGCTGGGGGCTGCGGGTGCAGGGTCTTTTCCAGCCGTCTGGATTTTAGAGTCAGGCAGTCGCGGTCAGGGGGAGCCTCGGGATTCCCTCTGCAGGCGTCGCGGTGGGGGCTCAGGGGGGACAACTTTGGTTACTCACAGTCTCGGAGTCGCCGGAGGGTCCTCCCTGAAGTGTTGTTTCTCCACCAGTCGAGTCGGGGTCGCCGGGTGCAGTGTTGCAAGTCTCACGCTTCTTGCGGGGATTGCAGGGGTCTTTAAATCTGCTCCTCTGTAACAAAGTTGCAGTCTTTTTGGAGCAGGTCCGCTGTCCTCAGGAGTTACTTGTTCCTCTTGAAGCAGGGCAGTCCTCTGAGGATTCAGAGGTCGCTGGTCCTTGAGAAAGCGTCGCTGGAGCAGGTTTCTTTAGAAGGCAGGAGACAGGCCGGTAGGACTGGGGCCAAAGCAGTTGGTGTCTTCTTTCTTCTTCTGCAGGGGTTTTCAGCTCAGCAGGCTTCTTCTTTGGTAAGTTGCAGGAATCTAAATTCTTAGGTTCAGGGAAGCCCTTAAATACTAAATTTAAGGGCGTGTTTAGGTCTGGGGGGTTAGTAGCCAATGGCTACTAGCCCTGAGGGTGGGTACACCCTCTTTGTGCCTCCTCCCAAGGGGAGGGGGTCACATTCCTATCCCTATTGGGGGAATCCTCCATCTGCAAGATGGAGGATTTCTAAAAGTCAGAGGCACCTCAGCTCAGGACACCTTAGGGGCTGTCCTGACTGGCCAGTGACTCCTCCTTGTTTTTCTCATTATCTCTCCTGGACTTGCCGCCAAAAGTGGGGGCTGTGTCCTGGGGGCGGGCATCTCCACTAGCTGGAGTGCCCTGGGGCATTGTAACACGAAGCTTGAGCCTTTGAAGCTTACTGCTAGGTGTTACAGTTCCTGCAGTGGGGAGGTGTGAAGCACCTCCACCCAGAGCAGGCTTTGTTTCTGTCCTCAGAAAGCACAAAGGCTCTCACCGCATGGGGTCAGAAACTCGTCTCTCAGCAGCAGGCTGGCAGAGACCAGTCAGTCCTGCACTGAACAATTGGGTAAAATACAGGGGGCATCTCTAAGATGCCCTCTGTGTGCATTTTTTAATAAATCCAATACTGGCATCAGTGTGGGTTTATTATTCTGAGAAGTTTGGCACCAAACTTCCCAGTATTCAGTGTAGCCATTATGGAGCTGTGGAGTTCGTTTTTGACAGACTCCCAGACCATATGCTCTTATGGCTACCCTGCACTTACTATGTCTAAGGTTTTGCTTAGACACTGTAGGGGCATAGTGCTCATGCACATATGCCCTCACCTGTGGTATAGTGCACCCTGCCTTAGGGCTGTAAGGCCTGCTAGAGGGGTGACTTACCTATGCCACAAGCAGTGTGAGGTTGGCATGGCACCCTGAGGGGAGTGCCATGTCGACTTAGTCATTTTCTCCCCACCAGCACACACAAGCTGGCAAGCAGTGTGTCTGTGCTGAGTGAGGGGTCCCTAGGGTGGCATAAGACATGCTGCAGCCCTTAGAGACCTTCCCTGGCATCAGGGCCCTTGGTACCAGGGGTACCAGCTACAAGGGACTTACCTGGGTGCCAGGGTTGTGCCAATTGTGGAGACAATGGTACATTTTAGGTGAAAGAACACTGGTGCTGGGGCCTGGTTAGCAGGGTCCCAGCACACTTCTCAGTCAAGTCAGCATCAGTATCAGGCAAAAAGTGGGGGTAACTGCAACAGGGAGCCATTTCTTTACTGTACCCCCCCCACAGGAGTGAACAGGTGTACAGAAACCAAAAGAGTTATCATTCGATGAATGTACAGATGGTATGTTTGACAGACCAGTACATCTCCCATGTGAATGCCAAGTTCCCTGGCTCAGTGCATGACGCCTACATCCTGCGGAATAGCAGCATCCCTTATGTGATGGGTCAACTCCAGAGGCACCGTGTGTGGCTATCAGGTGAGCACCTGGAAGCAAGTCAGTGGGAATGGTTGTCTGGGTCTGGGGATATCCCTCCAGGTTAGTGCATGTCTAACAGTTGTCCCTCACCATTTGCAGGTGACTCTGGTTACCCCAACCTGTCATGGCTACTGACCCCAGTGAGGAATCCCAGGACAAGGGCAGAGGAACGCTACAATGAGGCCCATGGGCGAACTAGGAGGGTGATCGAGCGGACCTTCGGCCTACTGAAGGCCAGGTTCAGGTGCCTCCAAATGAACAGGTGGATCCCTATTCTACTCACCAAAGAAGGTGTGCCAGATCATCGTGGCCTGCTGTATGCTTCATAACTTGGCTTTGCGACGACAGGTGCCTTTTCTGCAGGAGGATGGTCCAGATGGCGGTGTTGTTGCAGCTGTGGAGCCTGTGGACAGTGAAGACGAGGAAGCAGGGAAAGAAGACAATCACAACAGGGACTCAGTGATCCAGCAATATTTCCAGTGAGACACAGGTTAGAATACAAAGCTGCCTACTACATGTACTTTATTACTACTACCTCTCTACTGTGTGTCGTTTTCACCCAGTGTCTGGTAACTGAGTTGTCACTTTCCCTTACGATTTCACAGATGTGGGTCCCACTGTGTGACATCTGCTTAGATTCCTCATGGACTAGAGCTGTGTGACATAGGTCTGTTGACAATAAACTTGAAAGAGCATTTTGTCACTGTAATTGCTAATACACGATTTCGAAATCACAGACAGACTCCAGATTGTTTTGTGCTTTAAGGGTGTTTATTTAAGTGCTCAATATTGGAGGGGGTAGTGAAATGGTGAGGGGTGATGGCGGAGGAATGTCCATGGCAGAGTCCAGTCTATTAGTCTCACAGGTGCATTGCCCATATGGGCATAGGAAGTGGAGCTGGGGCAGTTTCAATATAGACAGGGTGTTAAAGTGGGACAGTAGGATGACAATCAGGGTGGTCTCATTTCTTGGCGGGGGTCTTGGCATCATGCTCTGTCTTTGTCCTGGATCTCAGGGACCGTTTGTGGGGTGGTTCTCCCTCTGCAGGGGGTGGGGTGCTGGTGTGGTGGTCCTGTGGCGGGGCGTCCTGTCCAATAGCGCTGGCGGAGGTGGTGGGCAGTTCATCGTCCATGCTAGTGTCAGGGGCCCCTTGTAGTGCCACAGTATCCCTCCTGGTGTTCACAAGTTCCTTCAGCACCCCTACGATGGTGCCCAGGGTGGAGCTGATGGTTCTGAGTTCCTCCCTGAAGCCCATATACTGTTCCTCCTGCACGTGCTGGGTCTCCTGAAACTTGGCCAGTACCGTTGCCATCGTCTCCTGGGAGTGGTGGTATGCTCCCATGATGGAGGAGAGGGCCTCGTGGAGAGTGGGTTCCCTTGGCCTGTCCGCCTCCTGTCGCACAGCAGCCCT
This sequence comes from Pleurodeles waltl, assembly GCF_031143425.1. Classification (NCBI taxonomy): domain Eukaryota; kingdom Metazoa; phylum Chordata; class Amphibia; order Caudata; family Salamandridae; genus Pleurodeles; species Pleurodeles waltl. The sequence goes on from NC_090451.1 coordinate 441,089,594, forward strand.
CCCAGTTCCCCTGTGTTCCTGGGCCTCCGTCCCCTGGACCGCGTGCCCACTACCTCTGCCCCCAGGTCCCTGTTGTTGTTGGGGTGGTGGGTTTTCCTGGGTTCCCTGTAGTGGTGGACACACTGCTGATTGACGTGTCCTGGGGACGGAGGTATGGGCCCGCTGGGTGGGTGCTGTGCTGGTGTTTCCAGAGTGTGGAAGGTCTGTAGTGGCCTGTGACTCGGTGATGGTAACTGACTGTCCTGAGGTCCCCGATGGGCCGGGCTGGTCATCTTGATCGAGTTGGACAGAGCTGCTGTCATCACTGTGGGCCTCTTCTGTGGGTGGAGTGGACATGTGTGGACCCTCCTCTCCGGTGACGTTGGGTAGGGGTCCTGCAGGGGTGTGAAAGGATGGTTATTACATCTGTGTGTGTCATGGTGTGCCATGGGTGGGTGACTGTGTACCCCAGTGTTTCCATTCCTGTGTGAGACCTTGTATGAGGATGGTTTAGGGGGTTGTATGGGTATGTGCAGTGGGCATGCTTTAGTGATGGGTGTCCATGCTTTGTTGTTGCATGCAGGGCTTAGTGTTGGGATGGGTGGTTTGTGATGTTGGGACATATGTGAGGAGTTGGGGTGCTGGGGGTGAAGGTGGGGGTGGGAGTATGTGATAGCATGCAGGTAGGGTGAGGGATGTAATAGTTAAGATTTGACTTACCAGAGTCCATCCCTCCACCTACTCCTGCGAGGCCCTCAGGATGCAGAATCTCCAAGACCTGCTCCTCCCATATTGTTAGTTGTGGGGGAGGAGGAGGGGGTCCGCCGCCAGTCCGCTGAACCGCCTGGTGGTGTCTTGAGACCACGGAACGCACCTTCCCCCGTAGGTTGTTCCACCGCTTCCTGATCTCCTCCCTATTTCTTGGGTGCTGTCCCACTGCGTTGACCCTGTCCACTATTCTTCGCCATATCTCCATCTTCCTTGCAATGGAGGTGTGCTGCACCTGTGCTTTGAATAGCTGTGGCTCTACCCAGACGATTTCCTCCACCATGACCCTGAGCTCCTCCTCCGAGAACCTGGGGTGTCTTTGCCGTGCCATGGGGTGGTGTAGGTGATGTGTGGGGTCGAGTGTGTGGTGATATGTGTGCTGATATGTAGTGGTGTGTTGTGTGAGGTGCGTGGAAGTTCTGTGGGTGATGGTGTTGTGTGCCTGTGGATGCTGATGTTCTTGCTGGTGCTCTCTCTCTCTGGCCTTCTTTCAGAATTTTTGGTAGTAGGGGTTTGTGGGTGATGTGGGTGTGTGTTTTATATTGTATTGGGTGTGTGGGAGTGGTGTATGTATGTGTATCAGGTGTGTGTATTTTGAATTGTCCAATGTGGCTGTGTTTTGTAAAAGTGTGTGTATTTTGAGCGCGGCAGTGTGTACCGCCAATGGAATACCGCGGTTGAAAGACCACCACGTGGATTCGTGGGTCGTGGTAGTGTGGGCGTATTTCTGTTGGCGTGACAGTGGAGGATTTGTTTTCGCCAGTTTATCACTGACCTTTGGTGTGGCGGACTTGTGTGGGTGTCTGAATTTTGGCGGATTCAGAAATGTGGGTCATAATAGCTGTGGCAGAATTCCGCCGCGGTATGTTGGCGGTCTTCTACACGGCGGTAAGCGGCTTTTTCCGCCAATGTTGTAATGACCGCCAAAGTGTCTTAAGTCTTTAAAAAGTACACAAAGTCTCTTTCCAACACAAAGTACCTGGTTTGGAGTGAAAAATCTCTGCAAAGGGCCACAGAGGAGGAGATGCGTGGAAACTGGTGTGTGCGTCGGTTTCGCCCCTTTACACACGGACTTGCGTCATTATTTTTCACGCGGGGAAGACGTTGCGTCGATTTCCGGCACGCGGACAGGTCTCCTCTGTGGGTTGCGGGGTTTTCAGACGCCCCGGGGGTCTGTGCGTGGAATCCTGGGCTTGATGTCCGGCTGCGCGTAGTTCCGGTGGGCTGTGCATGGAATTTTCTCCCTCACGGCAGGTGCTACGTCGATTTCCCCTCTGGAAGTTGGACGGCGTTGTCCAGGCGGGCCGTGCGTCGAAGTTACGGTAGCACCACAGGTGCTGCGTCGATCTTTTCCTCGTGAAGTCGAGCGGCGTCTTTCCGATCCGGTGTGCGGTGAATTTTTCACCGCGGAACAAGCTGTGCGTCTAATTTTTCACCGCACAAGGAGTCCAGTTGCAAGAGAGAAGTCTTTTTGGTCCTGAGACTTCCGGGAACAGGAGGCAAGATCTATCCAAGCCCTTGGAGAGCACTTCTGCAGCAAAGCAAGAGAGCAGCAAGACAGCAGGGCAACAGCAAGGCAGCAGTCCTTTGTAGAAAGCAGTCAGGTGAGTCCTTTAGGCAGCCAGGCAGTACTTCTTGTCAGGGTGCAGGTTCTGGTTCAGGTTTCTTTTCCAGGAAGTGTCTGAGGTGATAGGGCAGAGGCCCTGTTTTATACCCAAATGTGCCTTTGAAGTGGGGGAGACTTCAAAGAGTGGCTTAGAAGTGCACCAGGTCCCCTATCAGTTCAATCCTGTCTGCCAGGGTCCCAGTAGGGGGTGTGGCAGTCCTTTGTCTGAGAGCAGGCCCTCCACCCTCCCAGCCCAGGAAGACCCATTCAAAATGCAGATGTATGCAAGTGAGGCTGAGTACCCTGTGTTTGGGGTGTGTCTGAGTGAATGCACAAGGAGCTGTCAACTAAACCCAGCCAGAAGTGGACTGTAAGGCACAGAAAGATTTAAGTGCAGAGAAATGCTCACTTTCTAAAAGTGGCATTTCTAAAATAGTAATATTAAATCCAACTTCACCAGTCAGCATGATTTTGTATTACCATTCTGGCCATACTAAATATGACCTTCCTATTCCTATCTCAGCTTCTTCAGTGCCCAGACCACAGCAAAGGCTTCTCTTTCAATAGCACTCCACCTCTGTTCCCGTGGTAATAGTCCTCTACTAATAAAGACTACTGGTTGGTCTAGGCCCTCCTCGTTTAGCTGTGCTAGGACCGCCCCTATGCCATGCTCTGAAGCGTCTGTCTGCACGATAAATTCCTTGGAGTAGTCAGGGGCCTTGAGCACGGGGCCGTGCACATGGCTTCCTTCAGGGAGTCAAAGGCTTTCTGACAAGCCTCTGTCCAAGTCACCAACATAGGTTGCTTTTTGGATGTGAGTTCTGTCAAGGGTGTCACCATGGTTCCATAGCCCTTGACAAATCTGCGGTAATATCCGGTGAGGCCTAAGAAGGCTCTCACCTCTGTTTGGGTTCTAGGTGGTTGCCAGGCCTTGATAGTTTAAATTTTGGCCTGGAGTGGCTGCACCTTGCCACCACCTACTAGGTGTCCCAAGTACACCACGGAACCCTGCCCAATCTGGCACTTACTGGCCTTGATGGTCAGGCCTGCCTGTTGCAGGGCCTGAAGCACCTCCTTGAGGTGGAGTAGGTGTTCCTCCCAGCTGTCACTGTAGACGGCAATGTCGTCCAGGTAGGCTGCGCAGAAGGCATTCTTGCCATCTAGGATACCGTTAACCAACCGTTGGAAGGTAGCAGGGGCATTTTTCAACCCAAAGGGTATCACCCGGAATTGGTAATGGCCCTCAGGTGTGGAAAATGCTGATCTCTCTTTAGCCCCCTCAGTCAAGGCGATCTGCCAGTACCCTGCTGTGAGATCAAAAGTACTGAGGAATTTGGCAGCACCTAGCCTGTCTACGAGCTCATCAGCTCGGGGGATGGGGTGAGCGTCAGTCCGTGTGACTGAATTGAGACCCCGGTAGTCCACGCAGAACCTAAGTTCTGGGTTGGCACCAGGGGCAGCAGCCTTGGGTATCAGCACCACAGGGCTGGCCCAGGGACTGCTAGACTTCTCAATAGCCCCAAGGGCCAACATCTTGGAGACTTCCTCTTTGGCCTTCACCTTGTCTGACAACCTGTAAATGTTGGTCTTTACAGGGGGACTGTATGCTGTGTCAATATCATGGACACACAAGTGTGTGCATCCAGGGGTGAGAGAAAACAGGGAGGAGTACTGTTCCAGTAACTGGTAGCAGCCAACTCTCTGGTCTAGGGTCATGGAATCAGAGAGAATGACACCGTCCACTGACCCATCACCTTCCTTGGCAGCGAGGAGGTCGGGGAGAGGTTCACTCTCCTCTTCCGCCCCCTTATCTGTCACCAGAAGCATTTTGACTTCAGACCTCTCAAAATGAGGCTTCAGTCAGTTGACATGGAACACCCTTAGGGGTTTCCTAGGGGATTGGAGGTCCACTAGGTAAGTGGCCTCCACTTTCCGCTCCTTCACTTCAAATGGGCCAGACCAGCGGTCCTGGAGAGCTCTAGGCTCTATTGGCTCCATTACCCACACTTTGTCTCCAGGTTGAAACTCTACCAGGGTGGCCTTCTGGTCATACCAGTGTTTCATTACCTCTTCACCGGCATAAAGGTTACTTTTGGCCACTTTCCAGAAGCGGTTCATCTGGTTGCGGAGGGCCAGCATGTAGCTGACCACATCCTGATGGGGTGCCTTTGGAGCTTTCTCCAACCCCTCCTTGACAATGCTTAAGGGTCCCCTGACAGGGTACCCATAGAGGAGATCAAAGGGCCTGAACCCTACCCCCTTCTGGGGTACCTCTCTGTAAGCAAAGAGAAGGCATGGTAAGAGGACGTCCCACTTATGCCTCAGGGCCTCAGGGAGGCCAGCGATCATGCCTTTCAAGGTCTTGTTGAATCTCTCCACAAGACCATTAGATTGGGGGTGATAGGGTGTGGTGAACTTGTAGGTTACACCACACGCATCCCACATAGACTTCATGTATGCAGACATGAAGTTAGCGCCTCTGTCAGACACTATGGGCCTCATTCTGACTTTGGCGGGCGGCGGAGGCCGCCCGTCAAAGTACCGCCGTCAGAATACCGCTGCGCGGTCAAAAGACCACCGCGGTAATTCTGAGTTTCCCGCTGGGCTGGCGGGTGACCGCCAGAAGGCCGCCCGCCAGCCCAGCGGGAAACCCCCTTCCACGAGGATGCCGGCTCCGAATGGAGCCGGCGGAGTGGAAAGGGTGCGACGGGTGCAGTTGCACCCGTCGCAATTTTCAGTGTCTGCTATGCAGACACTGAAAATCTTGGTGGGGCCCTGTTAGGGGGCCCCTGCAGTGCCCATGCCATTGGCATGGGCACTGCAGGGGCCCCCAGGGGCCCCATGACACCCGTTACCGCCAACCAGGTTCTGGCGGTCAAAACCGCCAGAACCTGGCTGGCGGTAAGGGGGTCGGAATCCCCATGGGAGGATTCCTCAGGCCAGGGGAAAACCGGCGGGAAACCGCCGGTTTCCCTTCTGGCCTGGATGCACCGCCAGCCTGTTGGCGGTGCATCCGCGGTCCCCGGCCCTGGCGGTCCATGACCGCCAGGGTCGTAATGACCCCCTATCTCCTTTGGGAATCCCACACGGGTAAATATCCCCATCAGAGTTCTGGTCACCACCGGTGCAGTTGCGGTCCTCTGAGGGATTGCCTCTGGGTTACGGGTGGCATGGTCCACCAAAACCAGGATGAACCTGTTGCATAGGGCAGTTTTGGGGTCCAATGGACCAACAATGTCGATGCCCACCCTTTCAAAGGGGTTGCCAATGACAGGGAGTGGAATTAGGTGGGCCTTAACCCTTTTTCCTGTTTTACCACTGGCCTGGCAGGTAGGACAGGACCTACAGAACGTATCTGAGTTTGTCCTCATTCCGGGCCAATAGAAGTGGGTGACAAGCCTGGCAAAGGTCTTGTCTTGCCCCAAATGTCCTGCCAGGGTAATGTTGTGAGCCAGTCCCAGTAGGAAGGTCCGGTAACATTGGGGGACCACCAGCGCATGTGCTGCTCCTGTGGCCGGAACCTTAGGCTCACTGTAGAGGAGATCATTCTCCCAATATTATATGGTGATCGCCAGAGGCTTCACCTGCTGCCTGGGCTGAGGCTTGCTGCCTCATGCCTTCTAGAGTGGGACATTCTTTCTGCGCCTTTCAGAATTCCTCCCTGGTGGGCCCACCCTCAACTTGCCAGCCAGCAAGCTTAGGTAGGTCACCTAGGGCGGCAATGTCTTCCCCAGATAGCTCGGGGACCTCCTCCTCAGGAACCCCGTCAACCACTGCGGGAACTTCTGGGATCAGTTTCCTGCACCCCTTGCCCCTCCTTTTGGCAGTTGTCTGGGCCATTGTTCCAGGCTCCAGACACCCTTGACTTTCCTCTAGGGCAGCCATGGACCGTGTGGTCATGCAGACCCATTCAGGCAATCCTAACATCTCCAAGTGAGACCTTAGCTCTACCTCCTTCCAGGTAGTGTGCCCAAGGTCGTTGCCTGACAGACAATCTACAGGCATGGCAGGACTCACAGCTACTTTTAGAGTACCAGAACACCCTCCCATTCAAAGGGAACCAGACCTACCAGTAGGTGGCTCTCACGATTGTCGGCGACTATGAGTTGGTGGAATGTATTTGGGATGACCTGCTGTGCTGACACCATCTGACCCTTGACAGTAGTCATGCTGGCTCCTGTGTCACGCAGAGCCTCCACCCTTTGCCCATTAATGGTGACCCACTGTCTATCACTACAAGTATTGGCAGGCATGTGGGTTTTTGGCACCATCTCTGCATCCCCCGGGGACACTAGATTTACCTCTGTCTGCTCCCCAAAACTGACTGGGACCATCTCCTCCCCAGGCGCTACGCTAGCCCACCCAGGTGTCTGACCTCCTTTGGGGGGCTGTGCCCTCTTCGGACACTTGGAGTCGCCCTCAGAGTGCCCATACTCATTGCACTCTGCACAGTGGGGTACAAACCTCCCTGTCTTATGGTTGGTAAAACCTTTCTTTTGAGAATCAGACCGGGACTGGTTACCACTACTCCCTTGGGAACTATTTTGGGGGCCTTTTGAGAACTCCTTGTTTTTAAGTTTTTCTCCCCCCTCTTTCTTCTGATGGGAACCCTGACCACCTTTGTGGGTGTCCCCCCAGATACCTTTTTGGACACTATGGTACTAGTCCAGAGGTCTGCCTCCTCAGCAAACTTCCTGGGATCAGTCAGCTTACTGTCTACTAGGTCTGGCGCAACTCTGTAAAACAAATACTGAGCATATGCTCATTCAGAATCAAATTATACAATCCTGTGTAATCATCTACTTTGCAGCCTCGCACCCATCCATTCAGTGCCTTATTGGAAAAGTCAAAGAAATCTACCCATGTTTGTGTGGATAGATTGGTGCTGTTCCTGAACCTCTGACGGTATTTCTCAGGGGTCAGCCCAAACTTGGCAAGTAACATGGCTTTCTGAAGTGGGTATGTGCTTTGATCTGGTCAGTCCAATGTGAGAAGTGTGTCCCTCCCCAATGGTGGCACATAAATCCACATTGCTGTACCCCATTGCCCTTCAGGAACCTCATGAGCCCTTAGTGCAACTTCATAAGCAGCTAACAATTTATCTATGTCATCTCCCACCACAAAACTGGGAACCACATTTTTGGGTATACGAACCTTCTTTTCTCCAGCAGGTCCTGTCTGTATGCTGCCACCATTACTGCTGGATTCAGACTGCTTTGCCTTGAGATCCAGCTCCTTGAGACTCAGTTCAAGAGCCAACAAAAGTTTATTTTCAGCCAAGGCTCTCTCAGCTGCTTGGGCTTCTCTCTCTGCCCTTCTTTCCTCCTGTTGAGCCTCAATTTTCAGTCTTGCCATTTGCAATTGGAACTTCCTCTCTTCTCTCCTTTCCTCTGCGGTCAGGCCTTGCTCGGAGACACTGCTTCCTGGTCTGGAAGGGGGCACAATTGCAGTGGTAACATCACCCACTGGTGGCAAAAAATCCTCTGAGGGGCCATTTTCTGGCTACTCTTCCTCAGCATCCTCCACTAAATGGGCTTCTGCCCAGGGCCTCAGCGCCACTTGAAAGTCCTCCTTTCTGTAGGCCCCTTGGGTGGGTACACTCATCTCCCTGCAGAACCCTTTTAGCTGTTTGATAGTATATGTCTCCAACAGGGCTAGGTCAAAATCTCCTGCTTGAGACCCAGCCAGAGACATTTTGAGTGAGGATTTAGGTTTAGAAAATTGTCAGGAAAAATGAATTTGCAAAAAGAGATAAAAATCAAGTTGACCTTCAACTGTGGGTAGGTAGTGAAATACTTAGCTACTGTATGTCACTGCACAAATACAAGTCCTATCCTCACCGCTGATCCCCAATGTTAGAAATGGGGTCTTTGGTTGGCAGTCAGGTTACCCCCTGTCCAAGCAAGGACCCTCACTCTAGTCAGGGTAAGTCACACACAATCCAAATTATCCTGTGCCCACCCTCTGGTAGCTTGGCACTGAGCAGTCAGGCTTAACTTAGAAGGCAATGTGTAAAGTATTTGTGCAATAAATCAGACAATAACACAATATAGCACCACAAAAATACACCCCAATATACAATATTTATCTGGATATTTGCAGGTCAAAACGATAAAAGATGCAATAAGAGATTGTAAAGATATCACTGGAAAGTGATATAAAGGTGGTCATTACAACCCTGGCGGACGATAAGACTGCCAACAGGCCGGCGGTAAAAATGTTGGAATTACGACCATGGCGGAAACCGCCAACAAAGACAGCCACTTTAACACTCAGACCGCCACGGCAGTACAAACAAACAGCGCAGCGGTCACCGCCAACCGACAGGCGGGAGACAATGTACCGCCCACACTATTATGACAGGCCAATCCACCACCTTTTCCGGGGCGGATTCACCGAAGATAAAAACACGGCGGAAACAGGCATTTCGAAGGGAAAACGCTCACCTCTACACACTCTACGAGGAACGACGACACCATGGAGCCGGAACTCCATATTCTTCCTGCACTAGTCTTCCTGCTCCTGTACCAGGAGCACCAACGCCGGCGGCGAAGACCACGGTGAGTACTGCACCTATGACATAGGGGAGGGGGGAGGCAAAAAACAGGGACACACACACACAACACCCCAACCCCCACCCCCACCCCCACCCTCACCCACTACAACACACACACCAATGCATATCCAAACATTACAGTAACACCCCTCAACCCCCCCAGAAGAATGCAAAGACAAAAGGAAATTAGTGTAACCATTGTAATATATCAAAATAGAAAAAGCAAAAATATACATATATACACTATTAACAAAATACACACCACGAATAGTAGTCCAGGTAATGCACCAATCATAGTCCGTGGACCACTGGGCCCAAAATGCATGGGCAAGGCCCACACAAGATACCCGAACATGACGGAGAGAACACTGCAGGGGCATCAGATAGAAACAGAACAGGCACCTCAGGGGGAAGGGAAGGGGGGGCACCTCAGCCGGTGGTAGACAGTGCACGACGCCAGATCCACGAGGGGGCTTCATGCCCATTGATGTATCCTGAGGAGTGAAAAGCCACAGTCTCTCAAGTCCATACAGTGGGTGGTTTGCCCACTGTTCAATCCTGGGGAGTGCAAAGCCACAGTCTCTCAAGTCCATACAGTGGGTGGTTTGCCCACTGTTCAATCCTGGGGAGTGCAAAGCCACAGTCTCTCAAGTCTATACAGTGGGTGGTTTGCCCGCTGTTCAATCCTGGGGAGTGCAAAGCCACAGTCTCTCAAGTGGATGTCAATCTCCACTGGTTCTGGAGGGGGCTTTGTGCCCAGAGTGCTTCATCCTGCCAAGGACAGATGGAGTGGATGCATGTCTCCACTGGTTCTGGAGGGGGCTTTGTGCCCAGAGTGCTTCATCTTGCCAAGGACAGACGGAGTGGATGTGATACTCCACTGGTTCTGGAGGGGGCTTTGTGCCCAGAGTGCTTCATCCTGCCAAGGACAGAGGTAGTGGATGCATGTCTCCACTGCTTCTGGAGGGGGCTTGGTGCCCAGAGTGCTTCATCCTGCCAAGGACAGACGGAGTGGATGCATGTCTCCACTGGATCTGGAGGGGGCTTTGTGCCCAGAGTGCTTCATCCTGCCAAGGACAGAGGTAGTGGATGCATGTCTCCACTGGTTCTGCAGGGGGACTGGTGCCCAGAGTGCATCACTCACCCCGTGACGGTCCCTGTTGCGTCACTGCCCCTGCCGCTCATGGGCTAGCGGTGCTTGACTTGGCGGTCCTTGCCCTGTTCAGCGGTGCTTGCCCTGTTCAGCGGTGCTTGACTTGGCGGTCCTTGCCCTGTTCAGCGGTGCTTGCCCTGTTCAGCGGTGCTTGACTTGGCGGTCCTTCATTGCCCAGCTGGGCTGAGGGTGGCGGTCCTTCATTGCACAGCTGGGCTGTGGCTGGCGGGGCCCTCCTGGGCAGCTGGGCTGTGGCTGGCGGGGCCCTTCTGGACAGTGACGATGGGGCTGGCGGTGGCCTCCTGGCCAGCGACGATGGGGCTGGCGGTGGCCTCCTGGCCAGCGGGGATAGGGCTGGCGGTGGCCTCCTGGCCAGTAGGGATGATGGCGGTCTTCTCCGCCGTGCTGGTCCTCCCAGACTTTGTGGGTTTCTTCTGCCCCTTCCCCACCTTGGGAGGAGTCACAGCTGAGTCCACACTCCCCCCGGGACCCCTGTGAGCTGCTTGGGTGGCTGGAGTCTTCCCCCTCTCCCGCCGGGCACTGGCCAACTTCTGGTGCTTCACAGGGGGGGACTGGCTGTGCTCTGGCTCCGTGATACACTGGCTGGCCTGGTGGCCGGTGCACTGCACATACCTGTGACAACAGGCACCACTGGTCCCGGTGATTTTGTGGCTGAGTTGCTAGTACGGGACCTATGAGTTGGACAGGGGGTGGGTGGTGGGAAATAGGTTAAGAAGGGTGGACAGGAAAAGTTGTTTGGAGACACTGGGACGGGTAGCTGGAGGGGGTTTGGGAGTGGAGGAAGAGGTGGTGGTTGTAGGAGGTGTAACTTTTGTGGATTTGGGTGCAGGTGCATGCGCTGGAGGCTGTCATGAGGTGGATGGCTGTTGGGTGGGTGTGTGCTTGCGTTTGTGTATCTTCGGAGGGGGTGTCACAGACACACTGGGAGAGGACACAGGGGACGTGTGAATGGTTGTGGGGTGGTGAGTGCACGTGAGCGGGGTGTGGTGGTGGGTGTGCTGGAGAGGGACGTAGTGGCTGTAGTGGTAGTGCATGCAGGTGTGAGTGTAGACGAAACTGGGAGGGAGGAGGGAGACGACGAGGAGGGTGACACAGTGGAGGCAGTGGATGTTGGTGTGTCTGGATGTGTGCGATGCTTGCGTGAGTGCCTGTGGGATGTGTGGTGCTTATGTTTGCCTGAGCTTTCCTTGTGTGGTGAGGTGTGTGCAGGCTGGTCTGATGGTGTGCTTGGGATAGGCAGAGGTACAGGGGATTGGGTCTGGGTGGAGGATGTTGGAGGGGTGAGGCTAGACACAGGGACAATGGCTGCCATCAGTGCTGAGGCCAGAGTTTGAACGGTTCAATGAAGGGCAGCCTGACCAGAATGAATGCCCTACAGGAATGCATTTGTGTGTTGCAATTCCTTTCTACACCCTGGATGGCATTCAAAATGGTAGACTGCCCAACAGTGAGTGACTTGAGGAGGTCAATGGCCTCCTCACTGAGGGCAGCAGAGGTGACAGGGGCAGGGGCTGAGGTGCCTGGGGCGAAGGTGATGCCCACCCTCCTGGGTGAGCGGGCACGGGGCAAAGGCTGAGGGGCTGCTGGGAGGGCGATGCTGGTAGGGGGGGTGGCGGCTGTACCTGTTGAAGTGGGGGGCACAGATGTTGCTGCCACCACAAGGGAGCTCCAATCGGAGGATGAGTCCGTGTCGCTGGTTGCAGATCCTGTGACCGCCGTGGTGCTCCCCTCACCCTCCGTCCCACTGGTGTATTCAGAGTCCATAGTGTGGGCCTCCATGCCCATGTGGGATGCAGCTCCCTCGTGCTCCGGTGCCACTGCACCTCCGCCTGATGATGCTAATGCACACAAGAACAGGGAGACTGCAAAAAGAGGGGGGGGAAACAGAAGAAAGACAGGTTGAGTGCATGGATTACTGCTACCGTTGGCGGACAAGACAAACACAGCAGCCCCCTGCACTATGTCGCGCTGTTGGGATCTACAGTGCAATTCCTGGGAAATGGCCTACAAGGCTTTGGACGACATCTGCACACATAGATGACACAGGTGCATGAATAGCTGTACTTGGCACTCTACAGAGGTGGGGTGGGGGGCCAGAGGGCCATGCCTTACGAAGGGGCCTAGCCTACGGAACTCGCCCTGGCCTAGGGAAACCCACAGCCCTCCTCCCCCACCCAGACCCCTCCACTGAGCGCTAAGTCAGCAGAATGAGAGTGTACTCACCCCCTTGTGTCTGCTGTGATGCCCTCAAGCGCTCATCCAACTCAGGGTAGACCACTGCCAGGATCCGGAACATCAGGGGGGTCATGGTTCGACGGGCACCCCTCCCACGTTGGGAGGCCATCCCCAGCTGAGCCTCCGCCGTCTTCTTGCTCCAGCGGCAAATGTCCTCCCATCTCTTCCGGCAGTGGGTGCTCTGTCTGTGGTGGACCCCCAGGGTCCGGACGTCCTTGGCGATGGCACGCCAAATATCCTTCTTCTGGTGGGCGCTGACCTACATGAAATGTACAGGGGAAGAAGAGAAGTCATTACCACCTGCACCGTCAAAGTGAGTGGCCCCCATCCCTACCCTTGCCATGTGGCACATGCACCCACCGTCTTTTATTCACTCAGAACTCTGCCCCCTTACTTCTTACAACCAGCCCTCTCCACACAGGCATAGCCCATACAGCAAGCTCCCTGTGTACTTACCTGTTGGTCTGGGGGACCGTAGAGTAGTGTGTACTGGGGGAGGACCCCGTCCACGAGCTTCTCCAACTCCTCCGATGTGAAGGCAGGGCCCCTTTCCCCAGACGCACGAGCCATTGTCTCTTCCAGACCGAGGTCACAGCAGCACTTGCAGTGTAGGTCCTCTCCTGTCGAAGATCAGGTATCAAGTGATTGAACAGATAGAAAATGGCGGTCATGTCCGCGGCGGTCACGTCCGCGGCGGTGCGTACCATCACCGCCGGCGTACATCGGCATTGGCTCCTGGGACCCATAGGGTCCAATGTTAACCAATGCAGAATTGCGCCGCGGTCTCCGACCGCCTACCGCGACGGTGTACAACGCTAGCGCAGTTACCTCACATCCCATTGTCCCACTTTACAGGTCAGGCAGCCACCATTTCAGGGGCCCACATGGCCTAATTACCAACTGCGTCACACATACCTAGGCCTACTCTCAACACACATACAGGCCACATTTTTTGTGTGAATGGTGTTCTGTGTAGACTGTGGGTACATACCTCTGAGTTGTTTGACACTGTGCTCGCTGTTGTCCTTCCTAGGCACCGTCCGCTGGGACATGTGAGGAGATGGCGTAATCCTCCGGTGTACCGACCGCTGATGGACCTGTCGACAATGGAGGAAAGACATTTAATCATCACCTACAGGTTTGACCGTGCCACAATCCAGGAACTGTGTACCCAGTTGGAGCCAGACCTGATGTCAGCAATCCGCCAACCCACAGGAATCCCCCCTCAAGTGCAGGTGCTTTCAGTGCTCCATTTCCTAAGAAGTGGGTCTTTTCAAACAACTGTGGCCATGGCATCAGGGATGTCCCAGCCTACGTTTTCCAACGTATTGTCCAGAGTGTTGTCTGCCCTGCTGAAACACCTGCGGAGCTACATCGTTTTCCCTCAGGTGGAGGACTTGCCTACAGTGAAAGGTGACTTCTATGCCCTTGGACATATCCCCAACATCATAGGTGCCATTGATGGGACCCATGTGGCTTTGGTCCCCCCCCACATGAGTGAACAGGTGTACAGGAACCGGAAGATTTATCATTCCATGAATGTACAGATGGTATTTTTGACAGACCAGTACATCTCCCATGTGAATGCCACGTTCCCTGGCTCAGTGCATGATGCCTACATCATGCGGAATAGCAGCATCCCTTATGTGATGGGTCAACTACAGAGGCACCGGGTGTGGCTATTAGGTGACTCTGGTTACCCCAACCTGTCCTGGCTACTGACCCCGGTGAGGAATCCCAGGACCAGGGCAGAGGAACACTACAATGAGGCCCATGGGCGGACTAGGAGGGTGATCTAACGCACCTTCGGCCTCCTGAAGGGCAGGTTCAGGTGCCTCCATATGACAGGTGGATCCCTATTCTACTCACCAAAGAAGGTGTGCCAGATCATCGTGGCCTGCTGTATGCTTCATAACTTGGCTTTGCGACGACAGGTGCCTTTTTTGCAGGAGGATGGTCCAGATGGCGGTGTTGTGGCAGCTGTGGAGCCTGTGGACAGTGATGAGGAGGAAGCAGAGGAAGAATACATTGACAACAGGGACTCAGTCATCCAGCAACATTTCCAGTGAAACACAGGTGAGAATACATTCCTGCCTACTACAAGTGCTTTTACACTTCTACCTCTCTCCTGTCTGTCGATTTCACCCAGTGTATGGTCACTGAGTTGTCACTTTCCCTTACGGTTTCACAGGTGTGGGTCCCAACGTGTATCATCTGCTTCGATTCCTCATGGACTAGAGCTGTGTGACATAGGCATGTTGACATTACTATTTGCTGGATATTTTGTCACTGTAATTGCACAATATACTATTTCAAAATCACAGACAGACTCCAGATCTTTTGGTGGTTTAGGTGTGTTTATTTACATACAAAATATTGGAGGGGGAAGTTTAATGGTGAGGGGTGATGGCAGAGGAGTGTCCATGGCAGAGTCCAGTCTATTTGTTTCATAGGTGCATTGCCCATATGGGCATAGGAAGTGGAGCTGGGGCAGTTCCAATATGGACAGGGTGACCAAGTGGGACAGTGGGTTGACAATCAGGGTGGTCTCATTTCTTGGCGGGGGTCTTGGCATCGTGCTCTGTCTTGTTCCTGGATCTCAGGGACCGCTTTCGGGGTGGTTCTCCATCTGCAGGGGGTGGGGTGCTGGTGTGGTGGTCCTGTGGCGGTGCCTCCTGTCCAGCAGCGCCAGTGGAGGTGGTGGGCAGCTCATCGTCCATACTAGTGTCAGGGGCCCCTTGGAGAGCCACAGTGTCCCTCCTGGTGTTGAGTACTTCCTTCAACACCCCTATGATTGTGCCCAGGGCGGAGCTGATGGTTCTGAGTTCCTCTCTGAACCCCAAATACAGTTCCTCCTGCATGCGCTGGGTCTCCTGAAACTTGGCCAGGACCGTTCCCCCATTTCCTGGGAGTGGTGGTATGCTCCCATGATGGAGGAGAGGGCCTCGTGGAGAGTGGGTTCCCTTGGACTGTCCGCCCCCTGTCGCACAGCAGCCCTCCCAGTTCCCCTGTGTTCCTGGGCCTCCGTCCCCTGAACCGTGTGCCCACTACCACTTCCCCCAGGTCCCTGTTGTTGTTGGGGTGGTGGGTTATCCTGGGTTCTCTGTAGTGGTGGACACACAGCTGATTGACGTGTCCTGGGGACGGAGGTATGGGCCCGCTGGGTGGGTGCTGTGCTGGTGTCCCCAGAGGGTGGAAGGTCTGTGGTGGCCTGTGCCTGTGTGAGGGAAACCGACTGTCCCGAGGCCCACGATGGTCTGGGCTGGTCATCTAGATCCAGTTGGACAGAGCTGCTGTCATCACTGTGGGCCTCTTCTGTGGGTGGGGTGGAGATGTCTGGACCCTCCTGTCTGGTGACGTTGGGTAGTGGTCCTGCAGGGGTGTAAAAGCATGATTATTGCATCTGTGTGTGTAATGTGTGCAATGGGTGGGTGACCGTGTACCCCAGTGCTTGCATTCCTGTGTGGGGGCTTGTGTGATGATGGTTTAGGGGAGTGTATGGGTATGCGCAGTGGGCATGCTTTAGTGATGGGAGTCCATGCTTTGTTGTTGCATGCAGGTCTTGGTGTTGGGATGGGTGGTTTGTGATATTGGGACATTTGTAACGAGTTGGAATGATGGGGGTGAGGGTGAGGGTGGGGGTATGTGATGGCATGCAGGTAGGGTGGGGGATATGGTAGTTAAAGGTTTGACTTACCAGAGTCCATTCCTCCACCAACTCTTGCGAGGCCCTCAGGATGCAGAATCGCCAAGACCTGCTCCTCCCATGTTGTTAGTTGTGGGGGAGGAGGTGGGGGTCCGCCGCCAGTCTGCTGAACCGCCTGGTGGTGTCTTGAGACCACAGAACACACCTTCCCCCGTAGGTCGTTCCACCTTTTCCTGATGTCGTCCCGATTTCTTGGGTGTTGTCCCACTGCGTTTACCCTGTCGACTATTCTTCGCCATAGCTCCATCTTCCTGGCAATGGAGGTGTGCTGCACCTGTGATCCAAATAGCTGTGGCTCTACCCGTACGATTTCCTCCACCATGACCCTGAGCTCCTTCTCAGAGAACCTGGGTTGTCTTTGCCATGCCATCAGGTGGTGTGGGTGATGTGTGGGGTGGGGTGTGTGGTGATAAGTGTGGTGATATGTAGTGGTGTGTGGTGTTTTGTGCGTGGAAGTTGTGTGGGTGATGGTGTTGAGTGCCTGTGAATGCTAGCTTGTGGATGGTGGTGTCTCTCTCTGGCCTTCTCTCTGTAATAGTGGTCGTAGGGGTTTGTGGGTGATGTGGGTGGGTGTTTTATATTGTAATGGGTGTGTGGGAGTGGTGTGTGTATGTGTATCAGGTGTGTGTATTTGGAATTGTCCAATGTGGCTGTGTTTTGTAAAAGTGTGTGTATTTTTAGGGCGGCGGTGTGTACCACCAATGGAATACCACGGTTGAAAGACCGCCGCGTGGATTCGTGGGTCGTGATAGCGTAGGCGTATTTCTGTTGCCGTGACGGTGGAGGATTTGTTATCGCCAGTTTATCACTGACCTTTGGTGTGGTGGACTTGTGTGGGTGTCTGAATTTTGGCGGATTCCGAACTGTGGGTCATAATAGCTGTGGCTGAATTCCGCGGCCGCAGTGGTGTGTTGGCGGTCTTCTGCACGGCGGTAAGCGGATTTTACCGCCGATGTTGTAATGACCCCCAAAGTGTCTTAAGTCTTTAAAAAGTAAACAAAGTCTCTTTCAAGCACAAAGTACCTGGTTTGGAGAGAAAAATCACTGCAAAGGGCCGCAGAGGAGGAGATGCGTGGAAAATGGTGTGTGCGTCGGTTTCGCACCTTCACATATGGACTTGCGTCGTTATTTTTCACGCGAGGAAGATGTTGCGTCGATTTCCGGCGCGCGGACAGGTCTCCTCTGTGGGTTGCGGGGTTTTCAGGCGCCCCGGGGTCTGTACGTGGAATCCTGGGCATGTTGTCCGGCTGCGCGTCGTTCCGGTGGGCTGTGCGTGGAATTTTCTCCCTCACGGCAGGCACTGCGTCGATTTCCCCTCTGGAAGTCGGGTGGCGTTGTGCAGGCGGGCCGTGCGTCGAAGGTCCGGTCGCACCGCAGGCGCTGCGTCGATCTTTTCCTTGTGAAGTCGAGCGGCGTCTTTCCGGTCCGGCGTGCGGTGAATTTTTCATCGCGGAACAAGCTGTGCGTCGAATTTTTCACCGCACAAGGAGTCCAGTTGCAAGAGAGAAGTCTTTTTGGTCCTGAGACTTCAGGGAACAGGAGGCAAGCTCTATCCAAGCCCTTGGAGAGCACTTCTGCAGCAAAGCAAGAGAGCAGCAAGACCCCAGGGCAACAGCAAGGCAGCAGTCCTTTGTAGAAAGCAGTCAGGTGAGTCCTTTAGGCAGCCAGGTAGTTCTTCTTGTCAGGGTGCAGGTTCTGGTTCAGGTTTCTTCACCAGGAAGTGTCTGAGGTGGTAGGGCCGAGGCCCTGTTTTACACCCAAATGTGCCTTTGAAGTGGGGGAGACTTCAAAGAGTGGCTTAGAAGTGCAACAGGTCCCCTTTCATTTCAATCCTGTCTGCCAGGGTCCCAGTAGGGGGTGTGGCAGTCCTTTGCGTGAGAGCAGGCCCTCCACCCTCCCAGCCCAGGAAGACCCATTCAAAATGCAGATGTATGCAAGTGAGGCTGAGTACCCTGTGTTTGGGGTGTGTCTGAGTGAATGCACAAGGAGCTGTCAACTAAACCCAGCCAGACGTGGATTGTAAGGCACAGAAAGATTTAAGTGCAGAGAAATGCTCACTTTCTAAAAGTGGCATTTCTAAAATAGTAATATTAAATCCAACTTCACCAGCCAGCAGGATTTTGTATTACCATTCTGGCCATACTAAATATGACCTTCCTACTCCTTTCAGATCAGCAGCTACCACTTCAACAATGTATGAGGGCAGCCCCAATGTTAACCTATGAAGGGAGCAGGCCTCACAGTAGTGGAAAAACGAATTTAGGAGTTTTACACTACCAGGACATGTATACTACACAGGTACATGTCCTGCCTTTTACCCACACAGCACCCTGCTCTAGGGGTTACCTAGGGCACACATTAGAGGTGACTTATATGTAGAGAAAGGGGAGGTTTAGGCTTGGCAAGTACTTTTAAATGCCAAGTCAAGGTGATAGTGAAACTGCACACACAGGCCTTGCAATGGCAGGCCTGAGACAAGGTAAAGGGGCTACTAAAGTCGGTGGCACAACCAGTGCTGCAGGCCCACTAGTAGCATTTAATCTACCGGCCCTGGGCACATATAGTGCACTCTACTAGGGTCTTACAAGTAAATCAAATAGTCCAATTTGGTGTGATCCAAGGTTACCATGTTTAAAGGGAGAGAGCATATGCACTTTAGCACTGGTTAGCAGTGGTAAAGTGCGCAGAGTCTAATAACCAGCAAAAACAGTGTCCAAAAAGTGGAGGGAGGCAGGCAAAAAGTTAGGGGTGACCACCCTAAGGCTGTCAGGTCTAACAATGACATAACACAGTATTTAAGAAAAGCTTACAGTAAAGTCACAAGATACCATCCCTGCAGACTATATCAAATCAAGAGGCACTGCTGGCTAACCTGCATCAGTGCTTTACTAACACCCTTGTCATTTTGCCACCACTCTCTTAACGGAGAAAAGCGAATTATGGAGCTCAAATTGTCAAATGAATTTTGAAGTGTTTAACAATCTGAAATGTGAATATTGTAACCTGGGCACGAGTGGCCGAACTTCAGTAAGAAAAGGATAGACTCAATTTATAAAAGGATTCACTGAAAGGCTGTTAAAAGGTCCAAACAGGCACATTGACAATCACCAAGGAAGCACTCAGTTAAACAGATGAAGTCTGCAGCTCCTTTTTTGAAAACCCCTTTTGTGACTTTCAAACCAACATTAATAGAAAAGATATCCATCACAGCATAATAGTTTAAAGTGTCAAGTATTAAATCTCAGCCATGTCCAGCAAAACACACACAGCATTTTCATACGTTGGTGGCTAATTTTACTAAAATACTGAATGCACCTCTGTGCAAGGGAATTACTACTTGCTCAATTAAATGTACCAACATCCCTCCTCTCATAAAAAACAACAGCAGATCCAAACAATCTAGCAAATGTTCTAATCTGCTTGAACCCACCTACATTCCAGAAAAAGTAGTTACAAGGCAACTTCAAAAACACAAGAAGGTTAATGATGTACTACACACATTGCGCCAACCTCAGACCCAGTTGAGGGACAGAGGCAAACTTGTTAGCATCATAGAAGACTTCTTCCCCGCCGTATATGAATGCATGCATGCATGTTAATGCTTTATCCTCTCTGACATGACAGACCATGCCACTTTCCAAAAATCACCATTTGAAAATAATGGCCTGTAAAACATGGCCTTAAAATGAATCCATAACTTCACTTTAGCCAAATCAAGCAAGTGCATATCATTCCTTTCAGCCCTTCTATTCAATATGTACTTGTTCCACTTAATACAAATTGTAATGTCTTCGGAGGACGCATGGAGGATCTGGCAAGGGAAAACAAACAATGTCTTCAATGTCCAGAGAGAAACCTCTCTGTGCAACAGGGCTATTGTTTTCTGTTTTCCTCAAACATCACTGGCCTTGGAAGGAGCTAAACAAACGTTAAACCTCCTCAACTCCCTCTACTGCTTTCAATGCATCTTCAGCACTGGAAGATGCACTGAAGACAGAGAGATTTATAACAGACAGGGGAAACACTGCGGGCTGAACCTCGCCTGCCATTTTCTTGCAAGCCGAATAACACTTGCCTAAACCACGCATATGCCTTTACCATGTGTATGTGTGGTTAAAACAGACAGCGTTCTAGCTGTGCGGATGGTGAGGAGAAGGAACAGGAAGGATTGGGAGAGGAAGCTCCAGAGGCAGCCAGGTAAGAGGGGCTGGGGCCAGGTGGGGGGTAGTTTTTAGGGGTGGAGGCACTTTTAGGGCTCAGGGTGGGGGGTCTGGGTCGTATTTTGGCAGGGCAGGGTTTTAGGACTCATGGTGAGGCGGTCAGGGACGTTTTAGTGGCTGCATTTTAGGGCCCAGGGTGGGAGATGCAGTTTTCAGGGGTGGGGGGTTAGTTTTAGGGCTCAGAGTGAGGGGGTTTTGAGGTCCGGGTAGTTTTTTTCAAGGGGTAAGGTTTTATGCCTCAGGGTGGGGGGAGGGGAATGGGTAGTTTTAAGGGCAAGGTGGTGTAGGTTTTAGGGTTTAGGGCAGGAGGATCAGGGTAGGTTTAAGGTAAGGGGTTGGGCTGCGTTCTAGGGCTGAGGGAGGGGGGGAAAGGGCAGCTTTAAGGGCTGGGGCAGGTAGATTGTAGGGTTGGGGTATCAAGGGTTAGGAGGCAGGGCAGGGGGCTGCAGTGTGCAATTTGTCTCGGATATTCCTTAAAAAATCATGCTTTTACAACAAAATTCATTGTAAAGACATGCGTGGTAAGGACT
Organism: Pleurodeles waltl; assembly: GCF_031143425.1. Taxonomy (NCBI): domain Eukaryota; kingdom Metazoa; phylum Chordata; class Amphibia; order Caudata; family Salamandridae; genus Pleurodeles; species Pleurodeles waltl. The sequence goes on from NC_090451.1 coordinate 441,110,368, forward strand.
TTGTGGAAAAAAAGGAAACATGGTTCAGACCACGTTGTTTAGGTATGTGTGGCTTAGGCATGCATGGTTGTATCATACAACCACCAGACAGGGATCTGACAACAGTGGGTGTTGCTCTACCGAAGAAGTGGGGTTCAGGGCCCTGACTAAATATGATTGAGGACTTACGTCTAAACCCTTGTAAATGAGAAAACATGAAACAAGCCTGGAAAGCAATCAGCCGTATTCCAGAGGAGCGAAGGGTCACATTCAAAACTCATTGCACTGTTGAGAATGACTTCTGGACCAAAGTCCCCTGACATTAAAAAAAAAACTCACTACAGCCCACACTGGAGCCTGACATCTTACAAATAACTTAACAATAAACCTTTAGATGTTAGAAACAGAAAGCTTTTCACAAGACCTTGAGACTAGTACCCAGCCATCCCAGCTTCAAGAGATGCTTGAAAAAAGATGAAATGGGGTAAGTTCTATGAGCATTCGCTGCACTGGATGCCAGTTCTTCTTCCCGAAAGAATTATGTGCCGGATGTATATACTTTATTGCCATCAACACTGGTCTGAACTTGTAACCTGGATTTTTGCAACTAGCCATTTGTTGGTGAACCCACAGCCAATCTATGGATACGTTGGTTCACAAAAAATGATTCTGAGTGGATCACAACCCGACCTACCTCTTTATAATTTATGAGGCAGGTGACAAATTACAACCACTCCAAATTGGGGGCGGTCAAATAAATGGTGACCTGCTAGGGTCAGCAGACCTCTTTATGTGTAATTACCTTTGAATTCAGAAAACTTGTTTTTAAATGAAGTACATTTTGATGAAAGAAATTGCACTTATTTTAAGATGTTTCCTGTTTTCAAAAAGTTTGTTTAATGTTTGGCAGCGGTTCCCTGGACTACTGTCATGTTCCAAACACTCTTTTTTAAGATTCACCAAGGGGAAGTAATTCTAGGGGACCCTTTCGTTTTGCAATTGCATTACCACCATATCTCAGAAGTCCATCATTTTTAAATGTTTTTTGACTGGCTTATGGTTGCTAAACTTTGATACATAACGTACAGATTCACAATTTGGAAGGGACCCTACAACATGTTCATTTCAAATTGCAGAATTAGTATCCCTTCGGAGCACCATTTTAAGACTGGGCAAAAGTTTACCTACTCATTAAAGAGCATGAGTATGTTCAGAAAAGTATCTGAATGTGTGTGTAATCTGTAAATTGCTCAGTACATCTGGCCCTAGATACTACATCTGGAGCCGACCTGCGATTGCCCTTGCCTCCTTGGTAAATATTGAGAGAGCAGGCCCAGATTTAGTGACTTCTGTAATAAAAGAGTGAGAAATCTTCACAGTCAATTTGACATGCCTTGTCAGCAGTGTTTAAATGATAATGCATCAATATATAATTCATTGTTATATGACTCAGTGCTTTCAATAATCAGAGCGCATGTTGCTTTTGTGAGAGTAGTGATATATTGTAAATTCGTACGCCAATGTACGTTCCATTATACAAAATACATTTGCCATAAGTTCGTTTCTAGGTTTTCGGAACTCCCCATTTTCCTTGCTTCTGTAATCTTATTCAACTCATTCTATAGAAGCTTTTAAGAATGACGGAGTCCTCGCTTTTCTGATAAGTGAGCAGATGCCTATTGTCGAGACAATACAACATTTTGGTGCCAGCAATACAATAGAATTTTTGAAATTCTACATCAAATAGAGTATCTTTACTTTGTGTTTATTGAGGGATGGATTCAGCAATTATGGTAACGTATTCCTGGTTTGGGAGTTTTCAATGCTAACTAAAAACTGGCTATTGCGTGCAAGGTGGTAAAATGCTTTAAAGTAATTGCACAACTGTCAAATCCCTTCCTTGATTGATATTCCTTACATGTCATGCCCACTCGTATGATTCCCCCTGCAGCAGCTTGGAATGTTCACTCCTGGACCGCCGCCATGTTCCTGCCGGTCATCCCTGGCCCTTTCAATACAGCAGGTTTTGGAGGTCATATGGTGGGAAGGAAAAAGGCACTAAATTAGTTGTTCCCAACAAAGTAGGATAAAAGCACTAACTTAGTTGTTCCCAGCACAGTAAGCATTTGTGACTGTAAAAACAGATCAAGCTACTTTTTCCATCCTCTTATCATACTCATCCCACATCTCTCTGCGATTGATTATCCTATCAATGTATTTTTTTGGTCGATCCTCGTAAGCGCTCTGGCCTGTTGTAATCTATCTGTGGCCTTTTAACCAAGCCGATCACTATCAATCGTTCATGAGTTTGCCTTTCAAAAATCCTTTGTTATCATTGGTAAGTGCTTTACGTGTGTCCCTCCTTGGGGCACTTTTGTTACCGCCTTGGCCATCAACCCCTTTACATGGATAATTGCACTTTTGTTGATAAGTTTGACTGTCAGCAAACTTCTTTTTCCTTTTGTGCCTCTCCTTCGCGCTCACACTTATGGTATCCGTGGCACTTTCAATTGGCTTGCATGTGTCAACTGTTTTACCTTTTATTTTCAATTTATCTGGAAGAAAAGTCCAGTTAGGAATTTACAACACTAAAAGCTCTTACTCGAGCAAAGGTGAGACCCATTGCATTGCAAATACTTGTTTGCCTTACTCTGCAGTTCTGCAAGGTGGTGTAGGGCTGTATTTCCTACAGTAAAATGGGAGAATCAAAAGAGGGTATGGCTTAGTTAGAGAATGATATGTGCAGTGCCGAAATACAGTGACATAACATAGGCCCCCACAGCCACTGGGTTGAGGGAGGCCCCCAAGACCCAGGGGGTTGGCTCAGTACAGTAGAACAGCCTGAGAATTCCTGAGTCCAGAGTAGGGGCCCTCTCGTTATGCCACTGCAGAAATGTAGTGGTAACAATTTGAGTTTTTTATCACTATATCTTTTATATTTCATAGACACTTTTGTTATCTACAAGTATTAGGCTTTTAGATATTTTGAATCTATGTTTGCATGGTGTGCTTTAAATTGTTTATGCATAGTTCTCTCATTATAGGATGGTGCATGGATTGCATTGGTGGACAAGGAACATGCATCATGGGTGCCTGGTGACTTCTCTGCTTCCTATTCCCCAGTTCAAGAAATTGAACTATTCATACTGTTCTTCTCTTTTTAAAAGTTCATAGAAGCAATTACTTTCTACAATGTGCACTATACAAATAAAGAAGGCATAAACATATACCTGCAGCCCTAAATTACATGGAGATTGGGCTGCCAGGAATTGTTCCGCTTTCATTCATGGCTGTCAATAGCTCCTTCAGTGACAGCGGGAAACTACTTTGCCACCAAGCAAATTGCAGTTGCTAAAGGAGAGTGGGAAAAACATATCTTTTCGGCTGAGCCATCCCCAGTGAGAAACTGAAGTCTGTCTGCCAGCCAGGTTTTAGCATTGCTAAGGGGCAGTGGGAATGCCTAGGACTTCACGCACATTTTCCAGACCACTTTTTCTTTTGATTTAAACTTTGCTAGCTTTTCAACAGTGTTAATTTGGCAAAGGTTTGAAAACATATAAAAACTATGAAGTGTGAGGCTTTGAAACGTGATTGGTAGAGACTATATAAAAATAAACAGATGAAGTTATGATTTCAATTACACAGTGATTGATAACTGTAATTAAAAACAATAAACACAACTTGCCTCCATCAGCAACAACAGTATCATGTCCCCTCACTGCAGTAAGCAGTGACATGCATCAAAATAGACACATACTAGTTTTAATGGTCACTGTGAGCAAATCTAAAAGATCAGTCACACATAATTGCTAGTTGCAGGGGGACAGAGCCGGACAGCGATGGACTAAGCCGGTGCAGATCCCCTGGGCCATGGCTCACCTGGGCCCCTCATGCGGCATGTAGCTTAACAATCCTGAGCTCCTAGGGAGGGTTGCTGAGTCAATCACCCCAGAGTGAAGGGGGCACTAAAAAAGAGTGCTGTCTGTTGCCCGTGGGACTGTTGGAGTTGACGGAGAGCTGGAGTGGCCACATTCCAAATGGCACCATAGAAGGTTCACCAGAGAATTGAGGAAGTCTCTGGTGCCATGTAGGGCATCTGGACTGCTTACTGGCTCCTGGTGACATGGAGGGGAATCTCCTGCCCCTCCAGTAGATGTCTCTGATGAGGGGGTGGACGTGGAGAAAACAGAGACCACTGGCCGGCCCAGTAGTCAACCCTGGATTGGGCCAGGAGGGGTGCATGGGCTGCCCTCAGCTGCCATTGAGGAGCACTGGTGACCTGTAGTTGTGGGAACCTTGCTGGGAGACAGCACTGTCCTGAGGCTGCCAGCAAAGCCAGCAATGAGTGGAAAACAGAGTGCTGACGGAGGGATGAGAGATGGGAGCACCCCAATTACTGCACAAGAAAGAGTGTATCATGGCCCGAGGTGAGGAGTGCTAAGGGTCTGAGCTGTGGCCCAGGGAAGTGGTCAGAAATGATCCAGCTGACAGACAAGGCCCTTTGAAGTAGGCAGTGGTGCTCGGGGAGGGTCACCAAGAGATGGAAAGCAGTCGTTTTCCCCCACCTCCTTACTGTGGAGGATTCTTCTATCAGCGATAGTGTCCCCCGGTAATCTGTTTACACACCCGGCTAAAGCTTGTGGGGAAAGCGATCAACCATCTATCACATGCATGACAAGTTCCTGTGACCAGTCGTGGGAAAAATTCAGTGGGCTTGTAAAGGGGCCCAGGGGGCTCCTGCTGTGATGTTTGATGATGACCTCCCTGAATGCGGATTATCAGGAACCAAAGAGCATTGTGCCAAAGATGGATAAATTAGACACCACATTAGCAGCTTTTGAAGCCATAAGAGATCTCCTTGATCAGAAGATAGGCACACTAGCGGTGAATGTAGGAGTGTTACATGCCAACAACCAGAAAATGGCAAAGCCTTGAAGCTTTAGCAGGAGGCAACCACCTTGGCACTGGAAGCCACAGATTTCTATCAGAAGCACGCAGAGATGGATACCCATGCCTGAGCCCTGGAAATACACATACAGGATTAGGTGGACTTGGCTCAGTGCATTAATATATGCATGCTAGGCCTGCCAGAGTGTGCTGAAGGCCCTTCCGCTTTTCTTTCCTGGAAGATAGCTGAAAGAGGTGGTGGCTCCCGAGGGATTATTTAAATTCTACATTCTGTAAAAGGCACATGGAATGCCAGCGTTGCCCCCTCGACCTTAGGGGGGGCCCTCGCCAGTAATGGCCCATCTGCTGCAATTCAGAGATAAGGATTTTCTTATGAAGGTGGCCTAGGAAAAGAGCTTTTTCTTGATTAATAAATCAAAAGTCTCTATATTTCCAGATTTTGCAGCTAGAGCTTAAAATCAGAGGCCCTTATTTGTGTCTGTAAAGAGATATTTATGGTTGCTGGGCATACAATACACCTTTCCCTGATAAGCTATGGATCCAAGCATGGAACAAAACAAACTTTTTTATAGCCTACATTAGGTCTGGACTGACTGGACACTCACTATAGAGTGACAAGGCAGGGGGTCCATCCTACACCTCATAAGTGTGACCAGAGCAGAAACAATGGATTAAGAAACATTCAGTGGTCTTGGTTGTATTATGGAACCACGCATGCCAGAAAAAATGCATGCCTTAACAACACGATTAGAACCATAACCGTGTTGTTTCCACACATGCCCCAAAAAACTAAAGTACCCGACACCCACCACCCACCTTAAGCACCTTAAATCCACCCCACCACTAAAAACTACCCACCACAGCTGCCCCAACCCCACTCACTTCACTGTGTCATCTCCTGATCCTTCTTCCTCTTCTCTCCTCCCTCCTCCCACCCTTAAACCTTACCCACTCCTTTAAAAAATAAACTACTCTGACCCCAACCAAAACCCTAAATAAAAAAGATACCCACCATCCCCACCCCTTAACCATAATAGCCCGTTCGACCCCGCACCCACCCCAAACCCTTAATACACCCCCATCCCTGCCCCAGCTCCACTTACCTCACCGCGTCCTCCATGTCCTCTCCTGAACAATGCATTGCTTTTTCCGTGCCTTAACCACACATATGCATAGTTCAGTGCATGCGTGGTCAAGGCACCGAAAAAGCCACACGTTGTTCAGGCAAGCGTGTTGTGCTTGCATGGGAAATGTCCCCGTCCTTAAGGACGTGCTGTTAAGGATGTTTCCCATTGGCCTCACCACAAGACAGGTATCCTTGGAGTGGAGGAGGACTGTGCTGGTGGTAACCAGACTTTGCAACGGCAGTGGCACATCAGAAGAACAAGAACATTCAAATAGCAGGATGGCAGTATGTTCTATTTTTAATGCAGCAGTCATCTGCCCAGGGTAACCCCATCAACTGGCAATGAAATAATCTACATATAGTCTCATGGATTACCCTACTGGAAGGACCAACAGATTAATATTTGTTCACAGATTCATTGTTTGACAGTGCAATATTTGATAGAGTACCATATTGTGGGGGGGCAGGCAGGGCAGCAGCCCTTGGTACGCTGTCAAGCAACAGAAGCATGGACAAGTTGTCCATGGTGGATTTGGTCCAATCATCCCACTGATCCATGGGTGGAAAGGGCTCTGATTGACTGGTTGGTGGGTAGGTCCTGGCCACAGATGCACAGCTATAGACATTTTCCTTGGTTTGGGTAGGGTATTTTGTCTCATCAGTCCTGGGAGAGGAAGTTGGGTATTTTTTCATAGTGTCCATGTTTGGTTGAGTTCCATTGTTTTCCATTGCTGGAGAGTCAGGCGGGTTCAGAAGTGGACTTTGGGAACGCCTTGCTAATGTTGGGACTTAATGTGCTTCATGTTTACGTCTGTTAATAATGCTTGTAATGCATGTAAGAGTTATCACATGGAATTTAAGAGGTCTTAACTCACTGTGTAAGGACTAAAATGTACGGGTGTACCTCAAACGACGGACGCTCCAAATGGCCTTTATCCAAGAAATACACTTGACTAGAACTGAGGGCAAAGTGCTGCAAAAACACTGGAAAGTTTATATTATATTCTGTGACATACTCTGCATTTATGAGGGAGGGCTCTAATATGGATCTACCTGGGGGACCCCACACCCCTTCACAGCTAGGCCTCCACCCGTGCTATTTGGGGGTTATTTGGGGTAGTTCACACTTAGGCACCCATAATTGTTTGTCCACGTAAGCTATTCATGCCAAATGTGTGTTCTTTTTTCCCAACATCTTGTGAATTTTAAAAGTACATATGGTTGGTGAATTCCCCTGGAGGGGACAGAGAAAATGGCAAAATATAGCTACATTTTAAGTTTTCTGGGGACAAATGGGAAAAAAGTGATGCAAAAGAAAGTGTCTCGATTTTTTTCCCTGCACACAGCATCAAGTAAGGGTTTGTGGTGAAAAAGTAATCATCTTCCCAGCTTTCAGGAACAGGCAAACTTGATTCAGAAAAACAATCTTTTTCAAAACAGTTTTGGAATTTTACTGGGGTATAGTCAATTTTTCCGATTTTTTTTGTGCATTCAACCTCTTTCCAGTTAGTGGCAGAAATGGGCATGAAACCAATCTTGGATCCCAGAAAGCTTTACATTTCTGAAGAGTAGACACAATTCTGAATTTAGCAAGGGGTCATTTGTGAAGATCCTTCTTATAGAAAGTAACAGTTGAATTAAAAAGATTGAAATTGGGTAAAAAAACAGCCATTTGTGTCTACGCTTTCATATGTAACTTATTATAACAATGGCAGATTTTCAAAATCCATACTCTTTTACGTCCGCTAGGCCCTTCTGCTTGCAGGGGTATATAGGGCTTGTACATTCAATAAGAACCCTAGGAACCCAAAAACATTAACTGAGCTGCACCTTGCAATAGTTTTTCTTGTGTACCAGGTATACATAGTTCATATGTTAAAATATAAATAGTGAAAAGTAAGTATCAAGGAAATCAACTTATTTCCGAAATGGGCACAAGATATGAAGTTTATAAGCTGGGGTGATACATCTCTGAATTTGTGGGTAGCCATACTAGCATGTGAATTAGAGGGTATTTCTCAAAATTATTTCTGTCTTACACATTGTCTTATATTTTGAAAGTGCAAAAGCAGAGGAATACGATTGGTAATAACAATTGTTCTACTATTCTATTTCCCCTAAGTGTCCCAATAAAAATAGTAGCTCACTTGTGTGGGTAGGCCTAGTGCCCATGACAAAAAATGGGCCAAAATGCAACATTGATACATCAACTTTTTCCACGCAACACTGACCCTTTTTTTGAAAAGTGGGTAGCTGTGAGTTTGAGCCCAAACTCAGCTGGCACCTAGGGAAACCTAGCAAACCTGTACATTTGTGAAAACTAGACATTTAGGAGAATCCAGGATGGGGTGGCTTGTGTGGCTCTCGCCAGGTTGTTTTACCCAGAATCCCTTGCAAACCTCAAGCTTTGACTAATTGTCCTCATATTTCTTTGATGGAAAGTCCTGGAAAATGCACAGAAATAAAACTTCCTTCCACCAAGCATTCTCCCATGTCTTCTGATGAAAATGGTACCTCACTTCTGGGGGTAGGCCTAGTGTCTGCGACAGGAAACAGCCCAAAACGCATAATGGATACATCAAATTTTTCTATGCAAAACGGACCCTTTTTTTTTACAAAGTGGGTAGCTGTGTTTTTTTAGCCCAACCTTGGCTGGCCTGAAGGAAACCTAGCAAACCTACACATTTTTTTTAACTAGACACCTAGGGACATCCAGGATCTTAAGATTTTGTGGATGTCACCAGGCTGTGTTACCCAGAATTCCTTGCAAACCTCTAACTTTGACTAAAAAAATACATTTTCCTCTAATGTCTGTGATGCAAAGTTCTGGAATCTGCACAGAGCCACAAACCTCCATCTACCCGACATTCTCCTGAGTCTTCTAATGAAAATGGTGCTTCACTTGTGTTGGTAAGCCTAGTGCCTGTGACAGGAAACAACCTAATACACAACATGGATGAATCAATTTTTTCTACGCAAAATTGACTTTTTTTGCAAAGTGGGTAGCTGTAGTTTTTAGGCCCTAGCTCAGCCAACACCTAGGGAAACCTAGCAAAACTGAATATTTTTAAAAACTAGATGACTGGGGAAATCCATGCAGGGGTGACTTGCATGGATCCCTTGAGGTGTTTTTAACCACAGTGCCCTGCAAACCTCAAGCTTTGCCTGAAATCACTAATTTCTCCTACATTTCTGTGATGGAAACTTCCGGAATCTGCCAATACAAATGCTGCAACACTAGTGTGGCTGGGCCTATTGCCAACGGCAGGAACATATCAAACTAAGGACAATGGGAGCCCTTGCAATGAGACTCCTTTTGACATTGGTTGGATCTGATCCTCCCGCTAGGCCCAACCACACAAGTGGCAGAGCATTATTATCAACAGAAGTGAGACAATGGTGGGTGGTAGGAATTTTGTGGATTCCTGTAGATTCCTGAAGTTTCCATCACATTTGAGGAAAAATGTATGTTTTTAGTCAACATTTGAGGTTTGCATGGTATTGTGAGAAGGAAAATGGTGTGGCATGGATCTGAAGCAAAACACCCTGGACTTCCCCAGTTGTCTAGTTTTCAGAACTGTCTGGGTCTGGTAGGTTTTTCTAGGGGGCAGCCTACCCAAGCCTAAAAACGTGCAGCTGTTCACCAATGCAAGTGAGATGATACTGAGAGTTAGCTAAACTCCCCTGGCCTAATTTGTAAAAACAAAACCCAACAAAATCAGATATCTTCTTCCTTCCCATTGGGGTAAAATTATCTAGTCCACTGGGCAGCCACCACATGTATAAAAAAGTAATCCCTGGTGTCTAGTGGGCTTTCTGCCCCATCCGGGGCAGATGGGGTAAATGTTCCCATCTTCTCACCCGGAGGAGAAAAAATACTGTTTTATTTTTGGGTGGGAGAGCATGGACATGCCCATGTTTGGCAGTCCCCACTGGTACAAATGAAAAAGAAAAATAATCCCTGGTGTCCAGTGGGTTTTGTACCCCCCTGAGAGCAGAAATACGGTTTCCCTATTATGGAGGGGTTCATGGCCATGCCCATACAGGGCAGCCCCCACTGATACAAATTTAAAAAGGAAATCCTTGGTGTCCAGATGCAGGTAATTGCCCCATATACCTCCTGGGGGCACAAAGACTATCCCCATTTATGTCAGGGGGTGGGGACATTGGTAAGCCCATTGTGGGCATTCCCCTACCCCTCTTTTATAAAAAAATAAATCCCTGGTGTCTAGAAGAATTTCTGCCCCCCCCCAAGGGGCAGATCAGATGTAATAACCCCAACAGCCCTTCGGTGGGCAGAAAGATTGTTCTCATTAGTGCCTGGGGAGGTGGAGGCATTGGCATGCCTATTGTGGGCAGCCCCTACCCTTCTTTTGTAAAAACAAATCCCTAGTGTCTAGTGTGCTTTCTGCCCCCCAGTGGGCAGATCAGCTATAATATCCCCACCTGTCTCCAGGGGGAGACATAAAGACTGCTCTTATCTGTGTCTTGGGGTTGGGGACATTAGCCTGCCCATTTTTGCCAGCCCCATCCCTCTTTTATAAAGAAAGAAACCCTGGTGTCTAGTAGGCTTTCTGCCCCTGAAGGGGCAGACTTGGGGTAATAACCCCCTTCTGCCCTCAGTTGGGGCAGGAAAGCTGTTCCTATTGGTGCCACTTGGGGGGAGGGGGCATTGGCAAGCCCATTGTGTGCAGCCCCCACCCCTCTTTTATAAAATAAAGTCCCTAGTTTCTAGTGGGCTGGCTTTCTGCCCCCGCCCCCCCCAGAGAGCATATCAGTGGTAATAACCCTCATCAGCCTCCTGGGGGGGACAGAAAGACTGTTAATAGTGTTTGGGGGTGGGGACATTGGCATGTCCATTTTCTGCAGACCCCACCCTATGTAATAAGAAAAATATCCCTAGTGGGCTTTCTGCCCACGGGGGGCAGAAGGACTGAATGGGCCAGGAAATGTGGGTTGGGGAGCAAAAGAACCCTGCCCGAGGGGCTGCTTCCCCCTCCCTGGTGCTAAAAGGGTGGATCAACTAGCAAATGATACCATTGGAAAAGGGAGATTCCCCAATTCCTCTGCTGTAAACAGCAAAGCGATTTGGCACTCGTGTGATGAAGAGGTAATGGTTCCGTCCTCAGCAAAAAAGCGCTGGTGCTGAGGATGGAACCATTCCATCCTCAGCACTGAAGGGGTTAAGCACCATATAGAGATGGGAGGATGGTGAATGGCCGTACGTACTCCTGGTGAGAAAACTGGATGGGAGGTATTAGACCTGGGATCCTCAACATGCCCCCCCCCCTAACATTTTGCCTCTGCTTCCAAGGTTGTTGCTGTGTGCTGGACTCTGTTTTTGCTGTTTTTGTTACTATGGGCACTTTACCCCTCTTGACAAGTGCTAAAGTGCAAGTGCTCCCTATCTGAAATTGTATGTGTAATTGGCTTTTCCATAATTGGCATATTTGATTTACTAGTAAGTCCCTAGTAGAGTGCACTAGAGGTGTCTAGGACCTGTAAATCAAATTCTACTAGTCGGTCTGCAGCACTGATTATGCCACCCACCTGAATATCCCTGTAACCATGGCTCAGACCTGCCACCGCAGTGTCTGTGTGTGCAGTTTTTAAACTACCAATTCAACCTGGCAAGTGTATCCATTTGCCAGTCCTAAACCTTCCTTTTTTTTTACATGTAAGGCACCTTTAAGATAGGCCCTAGGTAGCCCCATAGGCAGGGTGCAGTGAATGTTGAAGGTGGGGCATGTACTGATGTGTTTTACATGTCTTAACAGTGAAATACTGCCAACTTCGTTTTTCACTGTTACAAGGCTTATCTTTCTCAGGGTTTAACATGGGGGCTGCCTTTAAATATTTTTAAAGTGTAGATTCCATTTGAGAGCAGATGAAAATACAGAGTTTGGTGTCCCTGAACTCACAAATAAAAAATGCATTTATTATTGAAGTTGGTTCTTAGATTGTTAGTTTGAAAATGCCACTTTTAGAAAGAAGCATTTTCTTCCTTTAACCATTCTGTGCCTGTTTGTGGATTCCCTGCCTGGGTCAGACTAACAGTTGGGCTGTTTGTAAATCTCCTGTAGACACTGACACAAAGGGAACTGGGCTATAGCCTGCATTTAATGATGAGCCATTTGGGCTAGAGTGGAGGGAAGAGTGATCACCTACACCTGAATGGCCTGTGCCTACACTCAGACAATCCAGTCTCCAAACCCCTGGTGTGAGTCTGGAGCCAGGCCTGGGCAGAGACTCGTTTTTGAAGTTGGGAAACTTAAAAGGCAGAAAGGGGTATAAGTAGTTGACCCAAAACCCCAGACTTGAGATTTCTTCAAAATTTGCTTCTGGAATCAAGAGGGGCCTCTACAAAGGAGAAGAGCTGAGGAGAAGCACTTCCCCAGACAGTGACTGTGCTTGGTTGGGCTATCCTGCAGTTGCTGCTTCTGCCTGTAAAAGGGGACAAAGACTCAACTTTGTTGTGCATTCCTGTTTGAGAAGACGCTCCATGGGCTTGGACTGAGCTTGCCTCCTGTTTTGAAGTCATAGGACCATCAAAGACTTCCTCTGCCAGCACCTGGACTCTCTGTTGAGACTCCTGCCCTGCCAAGTGGTGCCTTATCCAGTCCCTGAGCCCATGAAAGGTGAAAATGGCAGAATAAAGACTGAAATCCATGCACAGAACACTGTGTGGGAAAATTTACGATGCATCACCTGCAATGTGGCTGAAAAACTACGTGCCATCCATTTCGCAGCTGGGAGATTGAAGCTTCGCGGCTGGAGAAATGACACAACACCCACTTGTGGCTTCTGATAACAACGCAAACCCCATGCAGCACGTTTTTCCATCACCGTGCGACCAGATTTCTCATGCATCGTCACTGGGTGACAAAGTCATCATGAACCTGGGTAGACCTGAGGTGCCCTGTCCGGAAATCAATACATCACTCTCTTGCGAGGGAGAAAAATGATGCAACGCCTACCCGACCGGAGAAGAAATGAGGTTTGACCTCACTTGTGAGTAAGGAATCACCGCATTGCTGACTTTTCTGACTCACGCTCACCCGTGCGGCTTTATTTTTGATGCAAACCAGGTACTTTGTGTAAGAACATTTCCATTGTTTTCTATGGAATAAGACTCTTACTATTTTTAAAATTCATACCTTGACTTGTGTATGTTGGATTTTTTTCATTTTGGTCTTGTTTGATTTAGATAAATATTACCTATTTTTCTAAACTGGTGTGGTGTCCATTTTGTAGTGTTTTCACTGTATTACTGTGTGTATTGGTACAATTCCTTTACACATTGCCTCTGAGATAAGCCTGACTGCTTGTGCCAAGCTACCCAGGGGGTGAGCAGGGGTTATCTTGAGTGTGTATCTCCATTGCCCTGACTAGAGTGCCCTGCTTGGACAGAGTATAAACTGACTGCCAACCAGAGGCCCCATTTCTAATAGGAGAGATGTGGCTTTCCTAATTGTATAACACACCAAATGTAAATCTGTGTGCCTTCCAGGACAGCCTGGCCGCTGTGCCTCTCTGGCGGTGGGAAGGGATTTTAATTGCAATACCACTCTTGATAGATAGCATTTCCCCTCCACTTATCTCACCAAGAATGAGTAGCAAAGAAGATCTACTAGATGCATGGTGAGTCCTCTATCCCCTTCAACAGGAGACTTCCTACTATTGAGGGGTACATTTGCTACATATCCGGCTGAATAGGCTCCTGTGCAATACACTATTACATGAAAGAGTGCGAGGAGCACAATGCATAGCCTGGAAGCATTCTGACCATAACCCATTACTGCTGACCCATACTGGAACACACCAAGACTCTTAATTCCAAATTTGGAAACTTAATGCTGTTTTTCTGGAAAACCCGGCCTTCGAGAAATGCAGGGGGAGAACACAGATGACTACTTTAGGGAGAATGTGGGTACAGCAATTTGTAAGGTGCTGGAATGGGAAGCGTTTAAGGTAGTGTTGCGGGGCCAGTGTGTAGGAACAACAGTCTGAGCGCAGCTGAAATTGGACATATTGAAGCAGGTAGACTTTTCCATCGATTGGAAAAAAATGTTGGGGGAGGACCCTGTCAATGAGACTAGATTGTGAGAGGAGTATGAGTCTCTATTGACCTTGACAAAGCATCTGCGGGATTATGACTATCACACCTTTTTAACCAAAGTCCCTGATGAACAGAACAAAACTGGCAGGCTCCTTGCCTGGTTGGCTAACCCAGAGAAAAGGGATTTCCAGTCTTTAGCATCCACACTGAACAACACAAGGTAGTCCAATCACAGGTGAAAATAAATGAAGCATTCCTGAAATTTTGCACAAAGCTAATCACATCTGTGATCAGGGCACAATTGATCCACAAATATGTTATCAGCGTACAGCTGGAGTGCCTTCCGGCATCGGAAGTGGCCCAATTGGGGGAGGATATCAGTGAAAAGGAGGTCAGGGGTCGATCAAGGACATGGCATGTGGGAAGGAATCTGTCACGGATGGGCTCCCTATTGAATTTATGCAATATTTGCAGACTGTCTGGACCCACACATGGTTGTACCGTTTAACACAGCTAAGGATGATAGGGAGCTGCAGGGCACCATGTGTGGCATGCTGGTAGCAGTGTTGCCCAAATCAGGCAGTGACAGTGAGAGGGTTGAGCCATACAGGCCCCTCTCCTTAATAAATGTGAACTACAAGATTTTCAGCCAGATTCTAACCAACAGACTCTTGCCCTGAAAGTAATCCACCTGACCAATTGGGGTTTATCCCTATGCTAAGCACCTCCCAAAACATTAGATGATTGATTCAGGTGTTGTACCATTGGGCAGAATTCTCCAAGATGGCGTCAGCGCTGTCAATAGACATTGAAAGGCGTTTGATTTGCCACCCTGGAAATCCCTTTATACTGCAATGGACAGCATGGGACTGGGCAGTGGGTTAATTAGCTGGACTAGGTTGCTGTATATAAACCCAACAGCCCATATGCAAATATGCTGCATCATATCGGACAGTTACATAGTGGGCAGGGGCACCCATCAGAGTTCCCAGCTGTCTAGAGTGTTGTTCAAAATGGCCCTAGAGCTGCAAGCCAATGGGATCTGATGGAGCGTTCACTATAAGGGGCTTCAGAACAATGGTGCCTCCCTGCATCTATCACTGTATGCTTATAAAATGCTGCTGTACATGTGAGCCATGGTTGAGGATGTACAGGGGCTATTCAGAGCTTTGGAGCTGTATGGAAGGCTATCAGGGCTGGGGGTCAATTGAGAGAAGTACTGCACAATCTCTATTTTGGACCCTGGGGAGTGGGATAAACCTGCAGCATTGGGAGCCTGTTGGAGTTGGGAGCTTATTGAAATCAGATGCCTAGGGGTTCACATTTACCACACGACAGACCAACTACTGGATGGAAATGTTTTAGCTGCTGTAGACACTTTTTGGTAATCTGTTCGATTCTGGAAGACACTATAGCTGTCTGTATTGGCCAGTATATGGCTCACAAAGATGGTCATACTCCCTACCACTTCACAGTCCTCCCTATAATGGTACCTAGGGAAGTGTTTCTGCAGCTTATCTCGTTGTCCGTAGAAAGAGACTAGCGTGTATGAAACTGAAATTACCCACCTAATTGGGGAGGGGGCAATTCCAGGCCTGGAGCTTTATTATCTAGCAGCAGAGTTGCAATGGACGGTGCAGTGGTGAGATCATTGTTGGGGAAATCACAGAGGGGACTGCCCTGAGGAACCGCCCCCCACCCCGGGTCTATCCTGGTGATCTGCTGCTGGGCCCAGTGGACCTGCTTCACCCATGGCATGGGAGGATTCTGCTATCAATGCTTCCCTATGCGTGGACCCAGGCACTGCAACACATGCACACTCTGGCTTCTTATACCCTACACCTTCTGTTCACGTCTTTCCTCACCTTACTCCAGAGGGGCAGTTTGTCTGGACTATTGGAGTGGGGAGGTTAGGGGATCACCAATGTGAATGATCTCTGCATTAAACATATATTGGTGTATTTTGAGAATCTATGGGAACAATATGAGATTCTGGCACAATATGTCTTACTAAGTATGGTACTTACTGTGGCACTGCATCAATGGTTAATCACTGGAGTGGCAGAACCCCAACTGTTAGAAATGGGGTCTTTGGTTGGCAGTCAGGTTACCCCCTGTCCAAGCAAGGACCCTCACTCTAGTCAGAGTAAGTCACACACAATCCAAATGATCCTGTGCCCACCCTATGGTAGCTTGGCACTGAGCAGTCAGACTTAACTTAGAAGGCAATGTGTAAAGTATTTGTGCAATAAATCATACAATAACACAATATAGCAGCACAAAAACACACCACATAGTGTTTAGAAAAATATATAATATTTATCTGGATATTTGCAGGTCAAAACGATAAAAGATGCAAAAAAGAGATTGTAAAGATATCACTGGAAAGTGATATAAAGTGTCTTAAGTCTTTAAAAAGTAAACAAAGTCTCTTTCAAGAACAAAGTACCTGGTTTGGAGTGAAAAATCTCTGCAAAGGGCCGCAGAGGAGGAGATGCGTGGAAAATGGTGTGTGCATCAGTTTCGCCCCTTCACACACAGACTTGCGTCGTTATTTTTCACGCGGGGAAGATGTTGCGTCGATTTCCGGCGCGCGGACAGCTTGGCACTGAGCAGTCAGGCTTAACTTAGAAGGCAATGTGTAAAGTATTTGTGCAATAAATCATACAATAACACAATATAGCACAACAAAAATACACCACACAGTGTTTAGAAAAATATATAATATTTATCTGGATATTTGCAGATCAAAACGATAAAGGATGCAATAAGAGATTGTAAAGATATCACTGGAAAGTGATATAAACGCCCTCAATACAACATTGGCGGTAAAAGCCGCTTACCGCCGTGCAGAAGACCGCCAGCACACCGCCGCAGCCACAGAAATCCGCCACAGCTATTATGACCCACAGCTCGGAATCTGCCAAAATTCAGACACCCACAGGAGTCCGCCACACCAAAGGTCAGTGAAAAACTGGCGAAAACAAAACCTCCACTGTCACGCCAACAGAAATACGCCCACACTATCATGACACACGAATCCACGTAGTGGTCTTTCAACCGCGGTATTCCATTGGCAGTGCACACCGCTGCACTCAAAATACACCCACATACACAAAACACAGCCACATTGGCCAATTCGAAATACACACACCTGATACACATACACACACCACTCCCACATACCCATTACAATATAAAACACACACCCACATCATCCAGAAACCCCTATGACAAAATAACTGAGAGAAGGCCAGAGAGAGACACTACAAACTACTACTAAGCATCCACAGGCACACAATACCATCACCCACATAACTTCCACGCACCTCACACAACACACCACTATATATCACCCCACTTATCACTACACATACCACCCCACACATCACCCACACCACCCCATGGCACGGCAAAGACACCCCAGGTTCTCTGAGGAGGACCTCAGGGTCATGGTGGAGGAAATCGTCCGGGTAGAGCCACAGCTATTCGGATCACAGGTGCAGCACACCTCCATAGCTAGGAAGATGGAGCTATGGCGAAGAATAGTGGACAGGGTCAATGCGGTGGGACAGCACCCAAGAAATCGGGATGACATCAGGAAGAGGTGGAACGACCTATGGGGGAAGGTGCGTTCCGTGGTCTCAAGACATCACCTCGCGGTTCAGCGGACTGGTGGCAGACCCCTGCCTCCTTCCCCACAACTAACAACATGGGAGGAGCAGGTCTTGGCGATTCTGCATCCTGAGGGCCTCGCAGGAGCAGATGGAGGAATGGACTCTGGTAAGTCAAATCTTTACTATTACTTTCCCCACCCTACCTGCATGCCATCACATACCCCCACCCTCACCCTCACCCCCATCACTCCAACTCCTTACAAATGTCCCAACATCACAAACAACACATCCTAACACCAATCCCTGCATGCAACAACAAAGCATGGACACCCATCACCAAAGCATGGCCACTGCACATACCCATACACCCCCCTAAACCACCATCACACAAGGGCCCACACAGGAATGCAAGCACTGGGGTACACGGTCACCCACCTGTTGCACACCATGGCACACAAAGATGTAATAAACATCCTTTTATACCCCTGCAGGACCCCTACCCAACATCACCGGACAGGAGGGTCCACACATGTCCACACCACCAATAGAAGAGGCCCACAGTGATGACAGCAGCTCTGTCCAACTGGATCTAGATGACCAGCCCGGCCCATCGGGGACCTCGGGACAGTCGGTTCCCCTCACACAGTCACAGGCCACCACAGAGCTACCCCCTCTGGAAACACCAGCACAGCACCCACCCAGCGGGCCCATACCTCTGTCCTCAGGACACGTCAAGCAGCAGCGTGTCCACCACTACAGGGAACCCAGGCTAACCCACCACCCCAACAACAACAGGGACCTGGGGGCAGTGGTAGTGGGCACAGGGTCCAGGGGACGGAGGCCAAGGAACATAGGGGAACTGGGAGGGCTTCTGTGCGACAGGGGGAGGACAGGCCAAGGGAACCCACTCTCCACAAGGCCCTCTCCAACATCATGGGAGCCTACCACCACTCCCAGGAGACGATGGCAACGGTACTGGCCAAGTTTCAGGAGACCCAGCGCCTGCAGGAGGAACAGTATTTGGGCTTCAGGGAGGAACTCAGATCCATCAATTCCACCCTGGGCACCATCGTAGGGGTGCTGAAGGAAGTACTCAACACCAAGAGGGACACTGTGGCACAACAAGGGGCCCCTGACACTAGCCTGGATGATGAACTGCCCACCACCTCCGCCGGCGCTAGTGGACAGGACGCCGCGCCACAGGATCACCACACCAGCACCCCACCCCCTGCAGAGGGAGAACCACCCTGCAAACGGTCCCTGAGATCCAGGACAAAGACAGAGAATGATGCCGAGACCACCGCCAAGAAATGAGACCACCCTGAATGTCATCCTTCTGTCCCACTTTGTCACCCTGTCCATCCTCAAACTGCCCCAGCAACACTTCCTATGCCCCTTTGGACAATGCACCTGTGAAACTAATAGACTGGACTCTGCCATGGACATTCCTCCACCATCACCCCTCACCATTTTACAACCCCCTCCAATATTGAGCACTTAAATAAACACCCTTGAAGCACAAAACAATCTGGAGTCAGTCTGTGATTTCGAAATTGTGTATTAGCAATTACAGTGTCAAAATGCTCTTTCAAATGTAATGTCAACATACCTATGTCACACAGCTCTAGTCCATGAGGAAACAAAGCAGATGTCACACAGTGGGACCCACATCTGTGAAATCGTAAGGGAAAGTGACAACTCAGTGACCATACACTGGGTGGAAACGACAGACAGTAGAGAGGTAGTAGTGTTTAAGTACATGTAGTAGGCAGGTTTGTATTCTTACCTGTGTCTCACTGGAAATATTGCAGGATCACCGAGTTCCTGTTATCGATGTCCTCTTCTTCGGCTTCCTCGTCTTCACTGTCCACAGGCTCCACAGCTGCAACAACACCGCCATCTGGACCATCCTCCTGCAGAAAAGGCACCTGTCGTCGCAAAGCCAAGTTGTGAAGCATACAGCAGGCCACGAGGATCTGGCACATCTTCTTTGGTGAGTAGAATAGGGATGGAGGCACCTGAACCTGGCCTTCAGGAGGCCGAAGGTCCGCTCTATTATCCACCGAGTTCGCCCATGGGACTCATTGTAGTGTTCCTATGCTCTTGTCCTGGGATTCCTCACTGGGGTCAGTAGCCATGACAATTTGGGGTAAACAGAGTCACCTGCAAATGGCGAGGGACAACTGTTAGACACACACTAACCTGTAGGGATATCCCCAGATCCAGATAACCATTCCCACTGACTTGCTTCCAGGTGCTCACCTAATAGCCACACACGGTGCCTCTGGAGTTGACACATCACATAAGGGATGCTGCTATTCTGCAGGATGTAAGCGTCATGCACTGAGCCAGGTAATATTGCATTCACATGGGAGATGTACTGGTCTGCCAAACACACCATCTACACATTCATGGAATGACAACTCTTCCGGTTTCTGTATACCTGTTCACTCCTGCGGGGGGTACCAAAGCCACATGTGTCCCATCAATGGCACCTATGATGTTGGGGATATGTCCCAGGGCATAGAAGCCACCTTTCACTGTGGGCAAATCCTCCACCTGAGGGAAAACGCTGTAGCTCCGCATGTGATTCAACAGGGCAGACAACACTCTGGACAACACATTGGAAAACATAGGCTGGGACATCCCTGATGCTATGGCCACAGTTGTTTGAAATGACCCACTTGCAAGAAAATGGAGTTCTGATAGCACCTGCACTTGAGGGGGGATTCCTGTGGGATGGCGGATAGCTGACATCAGATCTGGCTCCAGCTGGGCACACAGTTCCAGGATTGATGCACGATCAAGCCTGTAGGTGAGGATCACATGTCTTTCCTCCATTGTCGACAGGTCCACCAGAGGTCTGTAAACCAGAACCAGCGGAGACTGTTATCCACTTGAGAGACTGTGGCTTTGCACTCCGCAGGATGGAACAGTGGGCAAACCACACACTAGAAACTTGAGAGACTGTGGCTTTGCACTCCCAGGATGGAACAGTGGGCAACCCACCCACTGTAGAGACTTGAGACTGTGGCTTTGCACTCCCCAGGATGGAACAGTGGGCAACCCACCCACTGTAGAGACTTGAGAGACTGTGGCTTTGCACTCCCCAGGATGGAACAGTGGGCAAACCACCCACTGTAGAGACTTGAGAGACTGTGGCTTTGCACTCCCCAGGATGGAACAGTGGGCATGTGGCCCCCTTGTGGATTTGACTTCATGCACTCAACCGGCTGAGGTGCCCCCCCTTTCGCTTCCCCCGAGGTGCCTCTTTTATTG
This sequence comes from Pleurodeles waltl, assembly GCF_031143425.1. Classification (NCBI taxonomy): domain Eukaryota; kingdom Metazoa; phylum Chordata; class Amphibia; order Caudata; family Salamandridae; genus Pleurodeles; species Pleurodeles waltl. Next base: position 441,131,336 of record NC_090451.1, read on the forward strand.
CTATCTGATGCCCCTGCAGTGTTCTCTCCGTCATGTTCGGGGATTGAGTGTGGGCCTCGCCCATACTGTGTGGGCCCAGTGTTCCACAGACTTCAATGGAGCACTACCTGGACTACTATTCTTGGTGTATATTTTGTTTATAGTGTATAGATATATTTTTGTGTACTGGATGTTAATATATTACAATGGTTACACTCATTTCCTTTTGTCCTTGCATTCTTCCAGGGGGGTTTGGGGGGTGTAACTGTAATGTATCATGCTGTATTAGTGTGTGTGTTGTAGTGGGTGGGGGTGTTGCATATTGCGTGTGTCCCTGTTTTTTCCCTCCCCCCTCCCCTGTGTCGTAGGTGCAGTACTCACCGTGGTCTTCGCCGCCGGCGTTCGTGCTCCTGGTAGAGGAGCAAGAAAATAAGGGCTGTCAGGATCTGGAGTTCGGGTTCCATGGCGTCCGGATTCCTTGTGGGGTGTGTAGAGGTGATCGTTTTCCCTTCGAAGTCCTGTTTCCGCCGTGTTTTTGTTTGCGGTGAATCCGCCCTGGAAAAGGTGGCGGATTGGTAGGTTCTGATACTGTGGGCGGTACATTGTCCTCCGCCTGTCTGTTGGCGGTGACCACCAAGCTGTTTGTTTGTACCGCCGTGGCGGTCGGATTTTTAAAGTGGCTGTCTTTGCTGGCAGTTTCCGCCATGGTCGTAATTCCATTTTTTTCCGCCGGCCTGTTGGCGGTCTTACTGCCGCTTTTACACCGACCGCCAGGGTTGTAATGACCACCAAGGTGTCTTAAGTCTTTAAAAAGCAGACAAAGGCCCTCATTCTGACCTTGGCGGGCGGCGGAGGCCGCCCGCCAAAGTCCCGCCGTCAGGTTACCGTTCCGCGGTCGAAAGACCGCGGCGGTAATTCTGACTTTCCCGCTGGGCTGGCGGGCGGTCGCCTTCAGACCGCCAGCCAGCCCAGCGGGAAAGAGGCTTCCACGATGAAGCCGGCTCGGAATCGAGCCGGCGGAGTGGAAGCTGTGCGACGGGTGCAGTTGCACCCGTCGCGTATTTCACTGTCTGCACAGCAGACAGTGAAATACATGTAGGGGCCCTCTTACGGGGGCCCCTGCAATGCCCATGCCAGTGGCATGGGCACTGCAGGGGCCCCCAGGGGCCCCGCGACCCCCCCTACCGCCATCCGGATCTCGGCGGTCCGACCGCCGGGATCTGGATGGCGGTAGGGGGGGTCGGAATCCCCGCGGCGGTGCAGCAAGCTGCGCCGCCGCGGAGGATTCAATGGGGCGGCGGTACACTGGCGGGACCCCGCCAGTGGTGCCGGTCCGACCGCGGCTTTACCGCCGCGGTCGGAATCCCCATTGGAGCACCGCCGGCCTGTCGGCGGTGCTCCCGCGGTCCTCCGCCCTGGCGGTCAAAGACCGCCAGGGTCAGAATGACCACCAAAGTCTCTTTCAAGCACAAAGTACCTGGTTTGGAGTGAAAAATCTCCGCAAAGGGCCGCAGAGGAGGAGATGCGTGGAAAATTGTGTGTGCGTCGGTTTCACCCCTTCACACACGGACTTGCGTTGTTATTTTTCACGCGGGGAAGACCTTGCATCGATTTCTGGTGCACGGACAGGTCTCCTCTGTGGGTCGCGGGGTTTTCAGACGCCCCGGGGGTCTGTGCGTGGAATCCTGGGCTTGTAATCCGGCTGCGCGTCGTTCCGGTCGGCGATACGTGGAATTTTCTCCCTCACGGCAGGCGCTGCGTCGATTTCCTCTCTGGAAGTCAGGCGGCGTTGTCCAGGCAGGCCCGTGAGTCGAAGTTCCGGTTGCACCGCAGGCGTTACGTCGATCTTTTCCTCGCGGAGTCGAGCAGCGTCTTTCCGGTCTGGCGTTCGGTGAATTTTTCACCGCAGAGCAAGCTGTGCTTCGAATTTTTCACCGCACAAGGAGTCCAGTTGAATGAAAGAAGTCTTTTTGGTCCTGAGACTTCAGGGAACAGGAGGCAAGCTCTATCCAAGCCCTTGGAGAGCACTTCTGCAGCAAGGCAAGAGTTCAGCAAGGCAGCAGGGCAACAGCAAGGCAGCAGTCCTCTGTAGAAAGCAGTCAGGTGAGTCCTTTGGGCAGCCAGGCAGTTCTTCTTGGCAGGATGCAGGTTCTGGTTTCTTCTCCAGTAAGTGTCTGAGGTGGTAGGGCAGAGGCCCTGTTTTAGACCCAAATGTGCCTTTGAAGTGGGGGAGACTTCAAAGAGTGGCTTAGAAGTGCACCAGGTCCCCTTTCAGTTCAATCCTTTCTGCCAGGGTCCCAGTAGGGGGTGTGGCAGTCCTTTGTGTGAGAGCAGGCCCTCCACCCTCCCAGCCCAGGAAGACCCATTCAAAATGCAGATGTATGCAAGTGAGGCTGAGTACCCTGTGTTTGGGGTGTGTCTGAGTGAATGCACAAGGAGCTGTCAACTAAACCCAGCCAGACGTGGATTGTAAGGCACAGAAAGATTTAAGTGCAAAGAAATGCTCACTTTCTAAAAGTGGCATTTCTAGAATATTAATATTAAATCCAACTTCACCAGTCAGCAGGATTTTGTATTACCATTCTGGCCATACTAAATATGACCTTCCTACTCCTTTCAGATCAGCAGCTACCACTTCAATAATGTATGAGGGCAGCCCCAATGTTAGCCGATGAAGGGAGCAGGCCTCACAGTAGTGTAAAAACGAATATAGGAGTTTTACACTACCAGGACATGTAAACTACACAGGTACCTGTCCTGCCTTTGACCCACACAGCACCCTGCTCTAGGGGTTACCTAGGGCACACATTAGAGGTGACTTATGTGTAGAAAAAGGGGAGTTTTAGGCTTGGCAAGTACTTTTAAATGCCAAGTCGAAGTGACAGTGAAACTGCACACACAGGCCTTGCAATGGCAGGCCTGAGACAAGATTAAGGAGCTACTTAAGAGGGTGGCACAACCAGTGCTGCAGGCCCACTAGTAGCATTTAATCTACAGGCCCTCAGCACATACAGTGCACATTACTAGGGACTTATAAGTAAGTTAAATAGTCCAGTTGTGTATGATCCAATGTTACCATTTTTAAAGGGAGAGAGCATATGCACTTTAGCACTGGTTAGCAGTGGTAAAGTGCACAGAGTCTAAGAACCAGCAAAAATGAGGTCAGAGAAGGAGGAAGGCAAAAAGTCTGGGGATAACCCTGCAGAATGGCCATTTCCAACACGAACCTTATGTGGGACTGCAGTGTATTTGTAAGAAAAGGGGATTCCAACATGCAACCATGTTGCTTTACCTGGAGCTACTGTGTGAATTGAAAGGCAATTGTGAATCACTTCAAGAGTGTTGTGCTCCCCCAATGGTGACAGTTCTAGCACACACTTCCACAGCATTTCACAATGGACGATTGAAGCTCATTCAGTACTACTTCCTCCATAGGGTTATATCATGCCTAAACATGTGAATTTGATGTTCCCAGATGTGCACGTGGTTTGCCCCACGTGTGGAAAGGATAAGGTAGCATTTTTCCACATGGTCTGGATGTGCCCAACCTTAACGACATACTGGAAAAAGGATGGAAATAATCACACTGAAGACAGAGAGGTGGGTGGCTAGTACACCAGGTATCTGTCTGTTGGGCTGGTTCACTAGAACAAAATCAAATGGCGTCACATCAAGATTTATGGACTTAGCACTAATACATGCTAGACGTCAACTGGAAGTGGCCTGGAAGACCACTGAAGGCTCTAGAGTAGCTAGCTGGCTATTCTAACTCCACACGTGGGTTGGTTGTGAGCGGGCAGTGGGAGTTGAGCAGAGGCTTGGAGCCAAACACTACAAGATATACCCCAATTAAGGGATAACAGACAGATTGTGCACCATGCAATTGGCAGGGTCTTGCCATGAGCAAGTATAAATGGATGAGGTGCTCCTGAGGCATGGGGTAACCCGACCACGATCAGCATACACTCACATCTTTGACCATTGTAGGAGCCGGGGGCAAAATGCAGAAAAGGGGAGAGATGGAATATATATGTGTGCACTTCCGATGCCAAATTCAATAAACTATATTTCCCCAAAAACATAATTGCTAGGTCAGTAACTGTACACATTCTACATCCGCTCTTCCCACTTTGTTATCGTAGAAAAAGTTCCTGTCTCCACAAGCATTATTCTCTTCCCAAATACTTTCACATTTTCACCATTACACCACAGGTGTCTATGCTATTGAATCGCAATGTCATCAAGCATGGCGTTTTTTATGAAAGCTGGCAAATTATTCTGACTATCCTATTGTGCAGCACACAGTGGACCACAGCCATGAAGTTCAATAGTGAGACATTAAGGTGCGTGAAATTGTTTTCCTACTGTCACTCAGGGCTGCCATGAGCCCTGTTTGTGACAGTGGGCAAACACTTTTGCTCCTGCTGCAATAGTCTAAAGAGCAGAATACTTTCCACTTCCATCAGTAGTAGAATGAGAAGTGGCCCATTAAGGTGGCCCCACGCAAGGCATGTCATTAGAGCTAAAAAACAGTTCATACACAGATAAGAGGCATTTTCTTGCAGCCTCTTTTCTCGTTACTTTTGTAAATGTGTAAAGTATCTTCTGTTGCACTGTAGGATAAAGTGAGAGGGTACACATACTCAAGTATTTATAAGTAATGATAAAAAAAAATATTAAACACATTGGCTTGGGGTCAGTACATCCACCATGGTATTGCAGAAAGACACTTTTGTTTTTATCCTGGTCTTACCAGCAGTGGATAACCTTTCACTGGGATCTTATGACTTCAGTGATTTAGGGCGTACCTAGCCATATGCTTCCAAGAGGACATATTGCTCTGGTAGATCAAAGGTCTTCAAAGCCCTCCAGGATGCATTAATGAGTGTTATAAGTGCAAGAACACTATTAGCACTACAATCTTCTCAGGAGCAAACATGCAAGCACAGCAGCTGCTGTCCGAAATTAATGTTAAAAAAGTTAAATAGGAAAACAGAAAACCCATAAAATGAATCACAAGAATGAAAGAAGCATTTGCTATTCAACGGTTCTCACATTTGCTGGGTACCAAGGAGCGCCAGCATTCCTGAAATCACTGGAGAAACACTGGACCACTGCGGATCCGATCCTGCACGCCCCAGGCTCCGCGGTTTTACGTTAGTGTAAAACCATTTCATATGTATATGGCAAAATACTGTGATGCGGGATAAGACAAAAATAAAACATAGTACAACTATTAAACGTGTTATTTATTAGCGCGTAAGAATCGCAAACAAAAGAAATCAGTTCACCTTGTAAGTGGAAATACACCCTTTGGCCACTCTCTAAGTACAAATCTCAGTGATTTATCTGAAAGTTTTATAAAGCGCTGCGGATCGCCGTGCCGCGACTTCGCAGCACTGTACGGATTGCAACGCACGATTTATAACGTATCAGCACAATATCATCGAAGTAACACTAGTAAGCATTTATCTAAATATCCCTGTGTAAATGAAAACGATAAAGTTAGCTTTTCTTTTCAGAGGGGGCAACCGCAAACCTTTCTCGGCAGTATTATAAGGTAGGACATTTTTCATACATGTTGCAGGCACTCTCTCTTTCAAAGAAGTTACATCCAGTGGGCGGGGATCTCGTGCGATCTGACAATCGAATATATACCATCACATGTTTATGTTTGCTTAACATACATAAAGGTTATTGTTACTGATTTGTTATCTACAACAATACCTAGCATCTCGCTTTTTGTCGTCATATCACATCCTAACACTAAGGACACAGTGGCTAAAAGCTTGGTAAACTCGTAACCCGTCTTTTCTTGCTACACAAATTGAAAGGGAAATAAACGAGCGCAATCGCACTGTGTAAAACGCTGCGCGATCGCGCTGAAATTCAAAACACAAAAAAAGAGCGCAATTGCACTATGTAAGACCCCACGCAATCACGCTGCTTGGAAAATAAAAAGATAAAGTACTCCGGAAATCAGGCTGAAAACATGGAACCTCGTGTGTTTTCAGAAGTTGCCCAGTGCACTCGAGGAGGGCTACACACCAGTAAAGGCATGACATATGCATGCCTTTCACTAATGAAATCCAGTGGGTTTTAAAAGACAAGCCCACAAACCATTTAAGGTGACAGGCATGACATGGGCGTGGTTAAAAGCCCAAAGAGAGATTACAACAGGGCCGATCGCTTGTGCGCTGTACCCTAAAAAGGAAATTCGATCTATATATAAGAAAAGAACCAGGAGATGGTGAGAAAAAAGCAAGAAATAAAAACAGTTATGAGTCTTGAAGTGACAATCAAGGACATCATTGAGGTAAAAAACAGAACAACAATACCCTCCAGTCGCTTAATAAATAATTAAATATAATGGCTCTAGAAGGGCAAATGTGGGAGGCATGCTACCTTACTTTTTTCATTTACCAACAATTTAAGAACAATGGACATGATTTGCAATATGAATACCTCGCAATTTACTTGATTAGACACTTTCAGGAAAAATCCTATAACCACGCAACTAACAAAAATCACTAGGTTGTAATTTTGGAAAAGGCATTGCAAAAGCCCTGATTTTCACATAGAAGGCTTCTATTGAGCACTTCACGTAAAATCTATAGTTCTAACAAAAAACTGGGAATGAAGGGTGTTTTGCTAGGTGTAGTGCAGTGGTCAAAAAGTAACATAAAGGTGTATTGCGGTGGTGGGAGTGCAGTGGTGGTGGATGGCAGTGTGATATTGAATGGTGATACCTCACTAAGTTATCACATTATGATAGTGATGGGACTGACAGTTTATTGATGGCTTGGTAGTGCAGTGGAGGAGTTTGAAAGCCCGATGGTTTGAGTAATAATCTGGTGATTTGACAGACATGGGGGTGTGGAAGAGAAAGTAATCTTAAGCTTCTGGATGTTTCAATTTACTGTTCGACGTGGCTGCTTAAATCTAATAAAATGATGGCATGCTCTGACGGAAGGCTGAGTTGGGGTTTTAGTTTACTGCTTGGGAAGGCAGTTTGGTTGTTGTGAGTGGTAGAAGAGTGTTAATCCTGTATATTAGGGCAGCTGTGCAGTGGCGCTGATGTGTTGTGTGGTTTAATCGCAGTGGTGGACGGCAGTAGTATGCTTATGTCCAACTGCACTGTTGTTCTGTGTTCTATTAGGGAGTTAGTAGGAGGTGGCAATTCTTTCTATAGGGCCTGTTAAATGCGGCTGGATTTCTGTGGGCTGGTTAAAAGCTTCATACACATTCCAATCAATGCATAAACAGGAGTTTGGTCTACAAATAAGTTATAGGCCATGAGTCAGGATCCCAAAATTAAGCCATTAGTACCTCTCAGGGGAATAGGTCCTAACATGATTCTTTTTCAAGGTATAGATGCCTAGAGATGGAAAATGTGTGATAGCAAGTCACCACTCTTTGCCTTTTGTCTGATATTATTTGAATGGCAACCATAGCCCAAACAAATTATGGTTTTCATATTTTTTATAAATAGCATAAAAAGTCATCATAATATGTGGAAAATAAATATAAATACACCAGATTGGTTAAATTCAATTTAATTTAAAATAATGATGGTTAATAATTGTACTACTACTACTACTACTACTACTACTACTACTACTACTACTACTAATAATAATAATAATAATAATAATAATAATATAGTCCTTAAAATAATAACAAGAAATCTTAATTATATTACTCATCTATTGATATAGATTATATGCATAATTTTAATTTACAATTTCAAATAATAATATGTGTCACATCTTACATACGCAAAAACAACAGTTGATGGACGGAATGCAGAACAAATCAAACATTCACCCCCAGTCACAGATCTGGATTTGATCCATCATTTGTTTGCTCACCATGCCATTCCAGGTTGGACCCAGCCATATGCAAATCAGTCTTGACCCTGCTCCCTATGGGAACAGTCCAGCCCGAACTGCCAGACCAGGTCCTCCCTGGACCAGAAACAAGCAAATGTTTGATTTGGTCTACATTCCGTCCATCAACTGTTCTTTTTGCATCACATTTTACATAGGCAATATATGTCATGAGTAAACATAAACACAATTTTATCATTCTCATTCATTGTCATCTTCTTTTTCTAAATAGGTGTCATCATTCCCTGCATCTGTTTGATTTTCACAGGCAGGATGTCTACACGTCAGTGCACTTAAGATAATTTGGGCAGCAGACACATGTTGGCAGTTTGGAGTTACTAACGCAGTTGCAAGCTAGTAGATCTAACACAGCCTGATGTGCTGCCGACCCCTCCGACCGTCCAATACCAGTTGCTCTGCTCCGTTATATTTTTCCAAGTTCGACCCTCTCCTAATTGGACTCGGTGTCTGTGGATCATTCAGAAGACATCTCTTGCTTATAACAGCTTGATAATTAGCACTTTTGTCTTGTTTCTTCAGACAGTCCCTGCAAGGTGGAAGTTGATGACAGTCTAGCTCACCCTCCGTTACGCAGAATAGGTGATATCTCAAACCATTTACATGATGAACCGCATTTTTGTGCATGCAGCAAGTACAAGAATTGCTCCAATTTGTCCATTAGTTACTCAGAGAGATTCCATTCATCTCTGAGCTGTGAAAATGTTTCCTGTGTTTGGTTCTTGGCAAACAGGATTTTGAACACAGTTACTTTTCCTTTTTTCACGAATGTGGGTACTGTGTCACATCTGGTAAAGAGACCTATCATAGCTCGACAAAAATTTTCACCGAGAGTTGAAACTATTTTCCCATTGTTCATCACTCACATGTCTATTTTAGTATCACATTTCAGAAACAATTTAGCTATGATTCTGTCATGGAATCACAGAAACATAATAAACACATAAGTAACATCTGAGCTTATCATTACTACCTCATAACCCTCATTAGCAGAGTATGCAGCATGCAGCAACAACCACCTGCTTCTTCATGTGTTCTGTTGAGATCGGGCACTTCGTGGCCCCCTTCAGATGTGATTTTGTAGCATTTATCTTCACAGTTAGTGAACAGTGTTTTATTCTCATGTTTTACAAAATACTCTGGTTTCCTCCTTTCCTCACCAATAAATGTGATGAGAGTAGTTTTATTCATTACGTGGCTTAGGAATTTCCTCCACTGCCTGACAATGTGGCAAAGTGAGATTCTCTGTAACTGGTGCCCGAGTTCTTTCCTCTGATTGTCCTTTTACTTTTCTTAATAGACGTCTCAATCTATGTATCAAACACAAAATTGATTCTTTGACTCCTATTTCCTTCCCACAAAGTCATGGACAAGACAGACATAGCCACCTCACCAAAGTTTGATTCCTCTCCTTTTACTCTCTGAACAAGAATCATACCAACAATTAGCATGGCTGAATTTCCAGGTATTTCCTCAGCAGAGGTAACATTTTTCTGCAAGTATTTTTCTAACACGGTTTTGTTTGTCTTTTGCAACAGACATTCTGGAGTTGCTAAAGCCCATAGTAAAGGTCCTAAGGGATGAGATAGTACTGAGAGAGCGTAGTTTGAACATTACATATTAGAAGTGAAATGCTTATACCTAACCATGCTGCATACAAAAACGATTACATAATATTATTCATTTGAATGTATACTTAACGCAATTATAAGTGTGAAGCTGCTATTGTACTTATATACTAATGTCGATTATAAGAAATAATTGTTTGCATTAATTGAATATGTTAACCTCTATAAGGATTACGTTTATTAGAATCCATGAGTCTTAAGTTAGCGTGAGTTGAAAACTTAGTCGTGTAGCTCTCATATTAAAGCATGTTTTTCTGTTCCTTCAGTGTGCTGACTCACAAAAAGGCCATGACCCAGCATTTGTTCTTTTCTCCGCTTATTGTATCAATGGCAGTTGTATTCTCACCCGCTTGCTAAATGTTTTAGTATAAGTCTTATACGCTTTGCAACAATTATGGAAACTTCCAAGGACATTCGACCATGGACAAAGGAACTTTTGACCTGATGAACGTGCCAGAAAATGAAGTAACCCCGGATGTGCCACCTACGAAAACGTCAATTATGAAGACCAATCAAAATATTCTAGTTTATCATGAAATGACAAATTCATTACTTAATGTATAATTTGATATGTTGAAGATAGTGGGGTGTAGTGACTTTCCAATAGAATTTTGGGGGAATGTATTATGAAAAGGGATAAAAACTCATGACACAGGAGACTCGAGAGCATTAGGCAGGGAATGATATCGATTGCATCCCGAAACTCTGTCACTCTATTTGGTGATTGAGACTTAGACAAAAACCCATCCTCACCCATAGACTGCCCCATTTACACTTCTCCTCCTTATGAGGGAAGCGTCCCTTGTCCTTAGATGAAATAGACTGTTGGCGCTCTTACTGACGTCCTGAAGACGAAGACTGATCCTGTATGCTGACTCATTCCGAGGAGAGTAACTATGACAATTGCTATTGTAATTTGTCTAAATGCTTTTCCTTACTAGGTACCAACTGCTGTATTTTTGTTAGAAATCCTAGTTAGATGTTTTCCAAATTGGTGTTCTAAATTATTTTGCATGAAGTCCAACATGCTGATGCCAATTAGCGGTTATATTAGGTATTCATCCTGATTGACACCAACAGACGTGACTGACATTGTACTATGCTGAACTGGGCTTATATGGTGTTCTATGCATTCTGACTTATGTATCTCTTATGTTAGTATTTCAATGGTTCTGATCTTTACATTGTCAAAATCTTATCACAGTTGCCATATCGTGACTATGCTCCTTTGCTTCTTGGTTTTGAGATTAATTCATCTGCTGTTAGATTGTAATCAATAGGGAATAAAATACACAAAACTTCAATAAGGTGTGGTTATTCATGACTGAAAAGTCATGGTTGCGCCGACAGTTTAACCAATGTCTAAAGTGAAATATATTGTGGTGTTCTATGTTGATAACATTATTGACATATTACTTGACATATTGATCAATTATCTCGTTCTATGGTGTCTCACCACTGGGTCAAAAGATTCATCGGCCTAAAACGAGTCCTAATGTGTATAAATTAACATAGAGGGAAGCGTTAACAGTACATCCGCCAGCTGAAGGTTCTGATCCTGTGTTGTCACAATGATTCAACCAAATAGTGCTTTGCCTGCTTTCAGGATAATTGTCCCGCCATTGCTGTTCACTGTCTTCTTCTTGGACATGTTAGTGAAGGTTTTTAGTTTGTTCATTTGCATTGCCTCATGAAACTTCTTAGTAGGTGGATTATTCTCAAGTCGCTCAAGTTTGAAGTCTGTATTGAACTGTTCACCTATTCATGCACCAACTTTATGCTGGATACTATATCTTGAGATGTCTTTTTTGCAGTGGAGAGACTAATAAGCTCATGTGGCCCAACAAATGGGGTTATTCAGCTTTGAAAAAAGACTAACAGCTCTCGTAACAGTATCTTCATCTTTTTAGGTTTGTGATCTATGGAGGTCTGCATGAGTAGTGTATGATCTGTTGTTCCGAACCATTTACCTTATCTGACCCAAAAAGTCACTTCTGTGTTCAGCCATAGTATATTATCTTTTCACAGCACACGCCTTGAGATTGAACCTTGTCATGCCACTTGGAGTCTGTGTGTCTTTGTTGACTGTTACCTCTATCACTTGATTGACCAGAATTTTTCCAAACTAACTAACATCTGACAGTTGAACTGAAAAGCATCTTTTGATGAAGTTGTGGTGTATCCCTGGATGTTTCACTGCAAGTAATAGAATTTTGGCTTAGTATACAGGAAGATAACTAGCCTAGTTCATTATGCCGTATACAAAACACCATGGGATCATAGAGAGTATGGCGGTAAGATGTAAATGCCAATTACCTTCTCAAGCAGCACGCAGCATAGCCAGCAAGACATTTTCAACAATATACACATATGACATCCAAAATGCAGAGAGATCTTCATTGTCATGATAAAGATGTTCCAGGAATACATCCCAAAGCTGTTTTACTTTGGCAAAGGCAGCATTCTGCAATAGGTCGTCTATTCTCTGTTGGCATAGGACCTAGGCAAAGTCATTAACATCCCTATTGAAAGGAGCAGACTACCTGAATGTTCTCTTTGTAATTTTTCTCCATCCAGGGAATGCATTCCAACCAAACCAGTATCAACCTAGCTTCATACATGCACTTGTGTACTCAAACTTGTGTGCTTCAATGTAAAGGTCACAAAGCCCAGCATCTTGAAAGCATTTTCCAAGAATGGACATGACATTGCAAATGGTACGAAAGGTGCCCATTCGAAGAATGATTCTGTTACATACTACTTTATGCTTCCACATTATTTTAGTTGCTTTTGAATAGAGAGCTTGATCCATGAAAACTACAATTTTCACCAAATGCAGTGATTCCCTTATCAGCTCTGGCTCTTTCAAAGTTTCAGAAACAGTGGTCAACTCAGTTACAGGGACATTAATGGTGGGCAAGTAGCGAATGTAATCCTGTGATAACCTAACTAGGTCTCTAGTTCTGATGTTATATCCTGTCCAACTTGGTATTATCTGTGCGAGGCTTGCTCCTTGTAACAACTCAGGTTATGTTCTTATTATGTGTCCAACCTTGACCTCTTCCCCTCACCTCCCCCACCCCTTCAGTCCCCTGGGGCACGCCTTTCCAGGTCCCAACCCAGCACCTCAGCCACCACATCAGTGGAAACAGTGGTGCCAGCAGTAACTGGCTTCTGGAGTGCGCCAAGCAGCAGGGCAGCCAGTGTGCCAAGGAGCCAGAACACGGACATTCCCCCACCTCAGAAGCATAAGAAGTTGGCCACTGGCCAGAGGGAGAAGGGCAAAACACCTGCCACCAAGGACTCTCCCAGGACAAAAGTTGTGAGTGGGAAGACAGCAGAGCCAGCATCCAAGGTGGGGAAGGGGCACAGAAAGAAAGGGAAGTCGCCACCAACCTGCACGGCGGACAAGACCGCCACCAGGACCGTAGGCAAGGACACTGAAGCCAGCAGCCCGCTTCCCAGGACACCGCCGCCACCAGCACCGCTGGCAAGGACACCGAAGCCAGCAGCCCGCTTCCCAGGACACCGCTCCCACCAGCACCGCTGCCCAGGATGCCGCCCCCAGCAGCACTGCTGCCAAGGACACCGCCGCCAGCAGCACCGCTTTCCAGGACACTGCCGTCGCCAGCACCGCTGCCAAGGACACCGCCACCAGCAGCCCCGCTTCACAGGACACCGCCGCCACCAGCACCGCTGCCAAGGACACCGCAGCCAGCAGCCCCCCTTCCCAGGACACTGCCGCCAGCAGCACCGCAGCCAAGGACACCGCCGCCAGCAGCACCACTTCCCAGGACACCGCCGCCACCAGCACTGCTACCAAGGACACCGCCGTCAGCAGCCCCGCTTCCCAGGAAACCGCCGCCACCAGCACCACTGCCAAGGACACCGCCGCCAGCAGCACGGCTTCCCAGGACACCGCCACCACCAGCACCGCTGCCCAGGACACCGCCGCCACCAGCACCGCTTGCCAGGACACCGCCGCCAGCAGCACCGCTTCCCAGGACACCGCCACCAGCAGCACTGCTGCTAAGGACACCGCTGCCACCAGCACCGCTGCCCAGGACACCACCGCCAGCAGCACGCTCATTGAGCCACCCACCAGCACCGCAGGCCAATGAGCGCCGGGCGCACCGCTGCTACTGAGGCCGCCACGAGCAGGATGAAGCACTCTGGGCACAAAGCCCCCTCCAGAACCAGTGGAAAAAGGCATCCACTACCTCAGTCCTTGGCAGGATGAAGCACTCTGGGCACAAAGCCCCCTCCAGAACCAGTCAAGAAAGGCATCCACTACCTCAGTCCTTGGCAGGATGAAGCACTCTGGGCACAAAGCCCCCTCCAGAACCAGTGGAGATTCACATCCACTACCTCAGTCCTTAGCAGGATGAAGCACTCTGGGCACCAAGCCCCCTCCAGAACCAGTGGAGAAAGGCATCCACTACCTCAGTCCTTGGCAGGATGAAGCACTCTGGGCACCAAGCCCCCTACAGAACCAGTGGAGACTGTTATCCACTTCAGAGACTGTGGCTTTGCACTCCCCAGGATGCAGCAGTGGGCAAACCACCCACTGGAGAGACTTGGGAGACTGTGGCATTGTACTCCCCAGGATGAAGCAGTGGGCCAACCACCCACTGAAAAGCCTTGAGAGACTGTGGCATTGCACTCCCCAGGATAAAGCAGTGGGCAAACCACCCACTGAAAAGACATGAGAGACTGTGGCTTTGCACTCCCCCGGATAAAGCAGTGGGCAAACCACCCACTTGAGAGGCTTGAGAGACTGTGGCTTTGCACTCCCCAGGATAAAGCAGTGGGCAAACCACCCACTTGAGAGACTTGAGAGACTGTGGCTTTGCACTCCCCAGGATAAAGCAGTAGGCAAACCACCCACTGAAAAGACTTGAGAGACTGTGGCTTTGCACTCCCCAGGATGAAGCAGTGGGCAAACCACCCACTGAAAAGACTTGAGAGACTGTGGATTTGCACTCCCCAGGATAAAGCAGTGGGCAAACCACCCACTGGAGAGACTTGAGAGACTGTGGCTTTGCACTACCCAGGATAAAGCAGTGGGCATGGAGCCCCCTCGTGGATCTGGCGTTGTGCACTCATCCGGCTGAGGTGCCCCCCCTTCCCTTCCCCCTGAGGTGCCTGTTGTATTTCAATCTGATGCCCCTGCAATGTTCTCTCCGTTTTGATTGGGTATCTTGTGTGGGCTTCGCCCATGCATTTTGGGCCCAGTGGTCCACAGACTATAAATGGTGCAGTATCTGGGCTTGTATTCTTGGTGTATATATTTGTGAATAGTGTATATATATATTTTTGAGTTCTGGATTTTAATTGATTACAATCATTACAATCATTTCCTTTTGTCTTTGCATTCTTCCCGGGGGCTGGGGGTGTAACTGTAATGTATCAACATGTATTTGTGTGTGTGTTGTAGTGGGTGAGGGTGTGGGTGGGTGTTTTGCGTGTTGCATGTGTGTGTCACTCTCTTTTCTCTCCCCTCCCCTGTGTCGTAGGTGCAGTAGTCACTGTGGTCTTCGCCGCCTGCGTTCGTGCTCCTGGTAGAGGAGCCGGAAGACAAAGGCAGGTAGTATATGGAGTTCTGGGTCCATGGCGTCTTGGTTCCTCGTGGGGTGTGTAGATGTGAGCGTTTTCCCTTCCAAGTCCTGTTTCCACCGTGTTTTTGTTCGCGGTGAATCCGCCCCGGAAAGGCGGCGGATTGGCCTGTTGTAATACAGTGGGCGGTACATTGTCTTCCGCCTGTCTATTGGCGGTTACCGCCGCAGTGTTTGTTTGTACGGCCGTGGCGGTCGGAGTGTTAAAGTGGCTGTCTATGTTGGCGGTTTCCGCCATGGTCGTGATTTCATTTTTTTTCCGCCGGCCTGTTTGCGGTTTTACCGCCGCTTTACCACCGACCGCCAGGGTTGCAATGAGGGCCTAAATTTCATTTGTGCTTCTTGGACGCCTTGTTACCGAACCTCCATCAGAGCAGCCCATCCTTCTACTCGTAGTCTACCCGTAAATGTGTTTACCATTTAGCCTTGAGGGATATGAGAAGGGGTAAAGAGAACAGGTGTTTGTTCAGTAGTTTATGCATGCCCGACGTCACTCCACGAAAAGAGCCCCAGGTTCGCAGATAATGAAGCACTAGTGAGTGGAGCAGAGTCTACAAACGTGTACCCATGCAGCTATAAAGACAATGTGAAAGCTGCTGATATTGCCAGGAATAGTGACTAGGGAGTCCAAATTTGGCCTGCAACGTCACAAATGTTTTTAGTAGCCTGTTTTCAAGGAGTTGGTCGATAGTTAGAATACCCATAGTTCGCCAGCTCTCACAGTCAACCATTTCCCCAACTATCATTAAGCCGATATTACCCCGGAGTGGGGCATGAGTGTGAATCTGAGGGTCTACTCCTGGAAGGCGGTGGAAGCTCGGCACCATGAATGTAGCATGGCCTGCACCACTGGATGGGCAGGTTGGGATGTGGAGGCTTTGACGCCTTAAAGTACATCCAGGCCTCTTGTTTTACTCAAGAGTGTGCATTCCACCTGTATGCAAAGGGGTGGATCTGGTTTGCCATGGAACAGGAAGGTCAACAGGGACAGATGGAGTGCCAACGCATAATGTTCCACGGAGGGCAAGCCCAGGCTTCCGCATTCCCGCCGCTTGAGGAGCCTGGCTTTGGAAAGCCTTGTTGCATGGAACCTCATACAAATTTACATATGCAGGCGTCTACTTTCCTTAGGATTGGTAATGGTACTTGTTTTGGTAACATCCCAAGGACGTATCTGTAGCCGGGTAAAGTTATCATTCAGATGGCCTGTACCCTCCCTGAAAGGGAGAGTCCCAGTTGGGACCATTTCGCAAAATCTTGTTGGGTGCGAGTGAGCAGGGGTTCTAGGTTATCTTGTTCCATTTGGTCCAAGCCCCTGTTGATGAGAATTCCTAGATATTTGAGGCACGATTGTTTCCATGACATGGAGAAGGCTGTTATAGCTGCACTCATTGCAACTGGAAGGGCTTCACTTTTGTCCCAGTTGATTTTATGTCACAACATTGCTTCAAATTCCATCAGAATAGCTCGTAGAGCTGAGAGGGAGTGAGTGAGATCTGTGAGCGTAAATAATATGTCATCAGCATATAAATAAATCACAGAGCGACCACCCCGTATGGCGACGCCGGCTTTGGAAAGGGTTCTGCTCATGAGCGCTGCTAAGGGTTCAGCAACTTGAAGGAATAGCAGTGGTGATAGTGGACATCCATGCCACGTCCCCCGGTTGACGGAGAACACATCAGAGAGGAAACCCCCGCAATTGACCTGCACTGTGGGTGAGTGTGAGAAAACAGGGCTGATTGCAGAGGCACCCTAACTTTTTGCCCCCATGTTTCACTTTTTGCTGGTGTTTTCCTGACTCTGATGGGGCCCTGGGTACTGCTAACCAGTCCCAGGGCCTGTGTTCTGTGTAAAATCAGTATGCAAATTAGGCTAATCATGATTGGCTATGTCAGCCTACTTATAAGTCCCTAGTATATGGTAGGGCATGTAGGGTTAGGGACCCCAGCATAGGTAGTGCACCCATAAGTACACTGCCGAGGTGTCCAGGGTAATTTTAAAGGCAGGCCAATTCGACTTTGGAATTAAAAGCACTTCCAAAGTCTTAAACAACCTTATTTTTACATATAAGTCACACCTAAGGTGTGCCCTATGTGCCCCTAGGGTTGGGTGCCATGTACTGTAAGCAGGGACCTTATAAAAATAGTTTTATAAGCCCTGGTGAGGTGTAAAACAGCCAAATTATTTTTTCCCTCACTGTAGTGAATGGCCTCCATAGGCTAAAATGGGGAGACTTTATTTTAATTTACAAAGTCCCCTTAAGTTTCAGATGACTCACGTTTGGTATCAGAGTAATTGTTATAATAAATCCCACAACTTACAATTGTTGGATTTAATATAACTTGTTCAGGTAAAGAGTTTTAAACTCTACCTAAAAAGTTGCCAACTTCAGCTCTGTAGTGCTCTGCTCTGATTGGCCAGACTCAGATTGGCCAGAAGTAGCCTGGGCTGAACACAAAGGAATGTGTCTGTCAGAGGAGAACTCCCCTTAGCAGATGGAGAAGCAGGAAGGGGGAGGGCTGCCAAACTGGTCTTCAAAGGCAGGGAGGGACATTTGGAGTAGTCCAGCACCTCCCAAACATTCCTGCAACCCCAGACAATTAGGTACCCTCTTGATTAGATTAGGAGAGGGCAGCCGAGGGGTATGTTTAAGATTTTTAGCCACACCAGTGGGTGGGCTCAGCCAGATGTAACCTCGAAAAATCAGTTTTAGCCATGATGGATTTTTGAAGAATGTGGCTCCCTGGGATTGATTTTTGCCACACTTCCCAGGAAGTGGTCATCATAGGGGGAAGCACCCTGCATCTGATTGGAGCACCAGGACTCCCCCATTTTTTCACCCAGCAGCAATGATAAAACTGTCAGAGCTGCAACCACATCTCAGTTCCCCACCAGATCCCAACAAGGATGACATCAGAAAAAGAAGGACTGCCCTGCTGGACCCCTGACCTGCACCTGGACACTGCAAACTGAAGAACTGCACCAGCTGCACACTTGCGCTTCACCACAAGAAAGACTTTGCCTGGCTTCAACTGGTTCAACTGTGCTTGCTACAGGTGAATACTTGCTAACCAGAGTCCCCTGCACCAACTCCTGAAGAAACTGACCAGCTGACCACTGTCTAGTGGCCAATTTGGAGTGTGTGCCAAGTGCATTCTGGGAGTTGTAGTCTGCACCCCTCAAGAAGCAACTCAGTGCTTCTAGAACCTTGGGGTGAGATGTGGATACCAAAAGAACCTTAAAAGAACATATGGAAGAAGATCCAGAAGTTTGGAGAAGTTTTTAGAACTTTTGGAAAAAAGCTCCATAAAGGGACCTACCCACCGCAGCAATTCTAGCCGGCTTGCCTCAACCGTGACCTGGCCTGACTTGCAGGTTCTTCTCGATGAAGAAAATCTCTGAAAAAGTGACTAAGTCTGAACGTAGAAAGTTGACCGGGACCTCACAGGCAGTGTATCTGAAGAGGGCTTCAAGGACGTCAGCTCAAGATTTAGGTTTGCCCTGGTCGAAGGATTTTTATCTTGAAAAGTCATCTAAGTCCAAATGTAGGAATCTCCACCGAGGGCTCCCACAACACGTATCCGAGGAAGAGTTCCAGGAGGTCGGATTGGACTGGCAACTTGGTCCCACTGAAAAAAATCTTCAACAAAACAACTAAGTCCAAAGGTAAGCTTTTGACCAAGGCCTCCCACTTGCTGTAGCCGAGCAGGGCTCCATCGTGGTCGGCCTTAAACTTTGACTTTGCCCCGGTCGATGTGCGACCAGATTGATGCTGTTAGTTTCTATGCGCTAAAAAGCATTAATTCTTAAAAAATTCATGTCTTCAATTCCCCTTATCCGATTTTATTCATTTTGGTATTATTTTAAATATAAAAATATTGTCTATTTTTATGAATTGGTGTTGGATTTTTATTGGGTTTTACATATTTACTGTTTTGTGATTTTTAAATGCTTTACGCACTAGTATCCTAAGTTTAGCCTTGTCGCTCGTTGCCAAGCTACCAAGGGTTGAGCTGAGTTTAACTTATTGAGACCTAACTGGACCTAAGTGGAGGTTAGTGGCCTATGACTTAGTGTAGGTACCTGCCCTTACCAATAACCCATTTTCCAACAGTGAGTCATAAAACCATCTGACTTTTCTGACAAAGCTCTCTCCTAGGCCGAAACGTTTTAAGGTTTTGAAGAGGTACCACCATTCTATTCTATCGAAGACTTTGTCGGCATCAAGGGAGATAGCCACAGCCTCCTCTCTACAGTCTCTAGTAGCCCAAAGTGTATGTGCTAGTGTGCAGAGGTGATTTCTCAATGATCTCCTGGGTATGAATCCTACTTGAGTATGGTGAATAGGAGATGGAATGACTTTTTTTAGATGGACCCCCAATACACCAGCCAATATTTTGACATCTCCATTGAGGAGGGAAATGAGTCTGTAGCTACCGCATAATAATGGGTCTTTCCCGGGCTTTGGGAGGACCACTATGGATGCTCTATTGGAAATAGGGTTCAAAGAATCTGTCCTTTCCGCTCCTTGGAAGGCTTCATACAGGGAGTCCTTTGTTTCAGGAACCTGTCCATTTATAAAACTCTGCCGGAAACTCATCTTCCCCAGGGGCCTTATGGTAAGGTAAATTAGAGATGGCCTGCTTAATTTCCTCTTTGCTGATCTCTCCTTCTAATAGCCCTCTTCCCTCTTCCGTGAGGCTGGGTATTCGGGCCTCCTCAAAGAACATAGTAAGACGGTCATAGTCCTCTGCAGTTTCTGGGGTGTAAAGGTTCGGGTAGAAGCGCCCAAATGCTCCAGCTATGTCTTGTGCGTGTGTGAGAAGCATACCATCAGTATCTCATATGGCAGGGATGGCTAGCACTGCCTCTTGTTGGTGTAGTTGGGCTGCTAACAATCGCCCTGCCTTTTCCCCCTGCTCATAATGTCTGCCCTTCAGCCTTTGTAGTGCGTACTCTGTCTGGGAGGTATAGAGGGCATTAAACTCCATTTTCACATTTTGAAGGCGACATCGTGTGGCCGGGGAGGGGGGTCAGAGTGTCTTCGCAAGTGCAAGATATTAATATTTCCTCTAGATCTCGTCTACGGAAATGGCTCTGGGCGTTAGCGAGCGCAGTATGCTTCATAAGTTGTCCTCTGATTGTTACTTTCACCGCTGCCCAGAAACATGAGGGGAAGAAACTGAACCTCTATTGTCAGTTATATGAGTAGTGACGTGGGTACAAAGTTGATCCTTACGCTATGGTGTACGATATTGAGATGCGTTCAGGTGCCATGGATTGTGACCTGGAGATATAAGACTCAGTTCTAGTGCTAAGAGTACCGGGGCATGGTCGGATAGCGCTGCTTCCAGGATCCAGAAGTCTCTAGCCATAGGGACCAGTTTATGAGAAATGAGGAAGTAGTCCAGCAGGGACTGTGCTCCCTGGACCAGTGAATGTGTACTCCGGGTTGAGCGGGTGAGATAGGTGCCAGTGGTCCACCAGCCCATGATCTGCCAGTACATTCCTCCATAGGGCTCTGTCTGCATTGTTGTGGATATCTAGATACGCATCACGAGCGAGGTTCCAATCTCTTCCCAAAAGGTAGTGAGTGGCTCCAATTTCATTGAGGAGATGGTTTAAATGCAGAAAAAATGAATGTTGGAACCTCTAGGAGCCTATATGGATCCTACACAGAGTGTATGGCCTCAGAGTTTGAGTTTGGTGACGATGTAGCGCCTGTCCAGTTCATGCCACTGAATCAGTCAGCAGGGGGCGAGGGCTTCAGGGGGGACCTTGATTTGTCTCTGAGCAGCCCCTGGGTGATGCCAGCCACTGCCTGGAGGGCCATATCTCCCCCCTCCTGAGATCTCAGGTCGGTCCAGGATTCTGTCCCTTTTTGGAGTTGCATTCTGAATGCAGAAGTCACTAAGATCAGCTGCTGTGTATAAATTAGAGTCACTTGGCAAGGAGGGGGGGGCTCATTGTGAAAGCCCAGAATTCCTGATCCATAGGTCGGGCGGAGAGATTATCTAAGAAAGAACGCAGATCCGCAGGTTCGAAGAAGTCCCTGTTTTTTCTGTCCACCATTATCCACATTCTGGGTGGCTCAAAGAGTCCAAATTTGATATTCAGATGACGCAATTGGGATCTGAGTGAGGAACACCTTCCTTTTTTCATTTGTCTCTCTGGAGAAGTCCGAAGCAATACGTATCTCCTGGCTGTCTTGTCGGTATGGACCATGTGCCCACACAGCTGTCAACAACTGGCGGTCCTGTTCGTGACGTAGAAAACAGGCAATTATGGGGCTGGGCCTCTCAGAAGTTTGTTTGTGAAGGTGTGATGCTATTTGATTAAGTTTGACCAATGACTTTGTGTTTCACCACTGCGCATATTAGTTGCTCAATGTTCACCAGTAGCACATTATGGGGGTCATTCTGACCCTGGCGGTCGGTGATAAAGCGGCGGCCAACCCGCCAACAGGCTGGCGGTCCAAAAAATGGAATTCTGACCCTGGCGGGAACCACCAACAGAGCCCGCCACTTTAACACTCCGACCGCCACGGCGGGACACACAAACATCGCGGCGGTCACCGCCAACAGGCAGGCGGCAGACAATGTACCGCCCACCCTATCACAACTCACCAATCCGCCACCTTTTCCCGGGGCGGGAGCACCGCCGATAAAAACACGGCCTACGAACGGGAAAACGCTCACCTCTATACACACCACGAGGACGGAGGACAGCATGGAGCCCGAATTGAACATCCTACCTGCTCTCGTCTACCTGCTCATTTACCACGAGTACGAACTCCGGCGCAGACGACAACGGTGAGTACCGCACCTACGACACAGGGGAGGGGGGGAGGAGGAAGGGTTACGGGCACACACATACGCATCACACCCACCCCCCAACTATCTACCCACCAATGCAGAGCACCAAGTCAAAGTGACCCCACCCAAACCCCCCGGAATAACGAAAAGATATAATTAAAGTGCGAAAATAAATTTATGTATAAAATAGGTTCATTGAAGTCATGGTAAAATAGGAAAATGAATCAAAAAAATCCAAGTGTAAACATTGCGTAACCGATAAATAGAGGCAATAAGTCCAGCACAGTCACTGAAATTTCAACTGTCCGTGGGCCAAAGTGTATCAACACATGGGCAAAGCCCACACAGGAGACCTGAGTCCGTTGGAGAGAACACTGCAGGGGCATCAGATGATAAAACTACAGGCACCTCAGGGGAAAGGGAAGGGGGGGCACCACAGCCACATGAGTCCACGACGCCAGATCCAAGAAGGGGCCACCATGCCCACTGTTCAATCCTGGGGAGTGCAAAGCCTCAGTCTCTCAAGTCTCTACAGTGGGTGGCTTGCCCACTGTCATATCCTGGGGAGTGCAAAGCCACAGTCTATCAAGTGGATAACAGTCTCCACAGGCAATGGAGGAGGCAGGGTGGCCCGAGTGCAGCGTGAACAGTAGCACGACACAGAAACAGCACTGTCATTGGGCCAGCGGTGCTTGAGACGGTGGGGCCCAGCGGAGCGGTGATTGAGATGAAGGGCCCAGCGGAGCGGTGCTTGAGACGGCGGGGCCTAGCGAAGCGGTGCTTGAGATGAAGGGCCCAGCGGAGCAGTGCTTGAGATGGTGGGGCCCAGCGGAGCGGTGCTTGAGATGAAGGGCCCAGCGGAGCGGTGCTTGAGATGAAGGGCCCAGCGGAGCGGTGCTTGAGACGGCGGGGCCCAGCGGAGCGGTGCTTGAGATGAAGGGCCCAGCGGAGCGGTGCTTGAGATGAAGGGCCCAGCGGAGCGGTGCCTGACAGGAAGGGCCCAGCGGAGCGGTGCTTGAGATGAAGGGCCCCTGTTCAGCGGTGCTCCTCCCGGCGGTGCCCTGTTCAGTGGTGCTCCTTCCGGCGGGGCCCTGTTCAGCGGTGCCTTTCTGGACGGCGGGGCCCTGTTCAGCGGTGCCTTTCTGGACGGCGGGGCCCTGTTCAGCGGTGCCTTTCTGGACGGCGGGGCCCTGTTCAGCGGTGCCTTTCTGCACGGCAGGGCCCTGTTCAGCGGTGCCTTTCTGGACGGCGGGGCCCTGTTCAGCGGTGCCTTTCTGGACGGCGGGGCCCTGTTCAGCGGTGCCTTTCTGCATGGCGGGGCCCTGTTCAGCGGTGCCTTTCTGCACGGCGGGGCCCTGTTCAGCGGTGCCTTTCTGCACGGCGGGCCCTGTTCAGCGGTGCCTTTCTGGACGGCGGGGCCCTGTTCAGCGGTGCCTTTCTGGATGGCGGGGCCCTGTTCAGCGGTGCCTTTCTGGACGGCGGGGCCCTGTTCAGCGGTGCTTGTTCTGTAAGTCAAGGGAGTCAGACCTGGTCGCCCTCCGACCGTGCAGTTGCTGGACCCTTCGGTGACGGTGTCCTGGGCCCTTGGGTGTCCTCCCTTCACCCGGGATGGGGCTTGTGGGGCCCTCCTGGTCCGCGCTCCTGCTGGCTGACTTCTCCGCCCTGCTGCCCTTGCCCTCCTTCGATGTGGCTCTCTGGGCCTTGCCTCCCCTGGATGTTGTGGCAGGTGAAGTGGCAGAACTTTGGTCCTTGGGGGCAGCCGTGTCAGTCGTCCCGCGGCGGCCCCTTACTTTACGGGTCCTCTTTCCAGGGCGGGGGCTGGCTGTCCCCTTGCTGCTGACTGATGTATCACTGCTGGCAAAGGGGGGACTCCAAAATCCATGCACTACGGTGACCCTTGAAGCCGGGCTGGTGGTGGCTGAGGTGCTCTTTGGACTCTTAGCAGATGGAGGGGGGGGGTCAGGTGAGGGAAAGAGGTCAAGAGTGGAGAGGTAAAGTTTTTTAGGACCAGGGTAAAGGGTAGGTGTAGTGGTTATGGGAGTGGAGGAAGAGGAGGTGGTTGTAGGAGAGTCAGGTGTGCTGTCCCTGGGTGAAGGTGCATGGGCTGGAGGCTGTCGTGAGGTGGTTGGCTGTTGGGTGGGTGGCTGCCTGCGTTTGTGTGTTTTGGAAGAGGGGGTGACAGACACAGTGGAAGAGGACACAGGGGACGTGTAAATGGCAGTGGGGGTGGTGACTCCACGTGTGCGGACTGTACTGGAGGGTGTGCTGGTGATGGAAGTACTGGCTGTTGGTGGTGTGCATGCAGGTGTGAGTAGAGACGTCACAGGGAGGGAGGAGGGAGACGAGGAGGTGGGGGACACAGAGGTGGTAGTGGCTGTTGGCATGTCTGCATCTGGGTGTTGCTTGGGTGAATGTTTGTGTGATCTGTGGTGCTTATGTCTGGATGAGCTGCCCTTGGGTGTTGAGGTGTGTGCAGGCTGGTCTGATTGTGTGGGTGGGATAGGCAGAGGAACAGGAGACAGAGACAGGCTGGAGGCAGTTAGAAGAGGGAGGCTGGAAACAGGGACAATGGCTGACGTCAGTGCTGAGGCCAGAGCATTGAACGATCGTTGATGGGCAGCCTGACCCGAATGAATGCCCTCCAGGTATGCATTGCTACGATGCACCTCCCTCTCTACCCCCTGGATGGCATTCAAAAGGGTAGACTGCCCAACAATGATGGTCTGTAGGAGGTCAATGACCTCCTCACTGAGGGCAGCAGGGGTAACAGGGGCAGGGCCTGAGGTGCCTGGGGCGAAGGAGACGCCCGCCTTCTTGGGCGAGCGGGCACGGAGCGAAGGCGGAGGGGCTGCTGGGAGGGCGGAGCTGGTGCGCTGGGTGGCGGCTGTACCTGTAGAGGCGGGGGCATGGATGTTGCCGCCACCGCTAGGGAGCTCCCATCCGAGGACGTGTCGGTGTCGCTGGTGTCACCACGGCTCCCCATTGTGAAGCTCCCCTCGCCCTCCGTATCACTGGTGGCCTCGGTGTCTGTGCCATGGCCCACCGGGGCCTTGTGAGTTGCAGCTCCCTCGTGCTCCGGTGCCAATTCTCCTCCACCTGATGATGCTAATGCACACATGCACAAGAAGATAAAGAAAAAGGGTGGGGGGAGACATAAAAACAGGTTGAGTGCATGCATTGTCAACACCGTTGGTGGAGAGGACAGACACAGGAGCCTCATGCACTAAGACGCGCAATCGGGGTACACTACTCAGTACTTGTGACTAGGCCAACAGGTCTAGGGACAACAAACGCGCACATGGGTGATGCAGGACCATGGATAGCTGTACTTGTCACCCTACAGAGGTGGGGGGCGGGGGCACAGGGACATGGCTAAAGGAGAGGACTACACTACAGAAAGCGCCCTGGCCTAATGTCACCCACAGCCCTCTTCCCCCACCCAGGCACCTCCACTGCACGTAAAGATAGCTGAATGTGCTGGTACTCACCCCCTTGTGTCTGCTGTGATGTCCTCACGCGCCCATCCAAATCGGGGTAGGCCACAGCCAGGATCCGGGACATCAGGGGGGTCAGGGTACATTTGGCACCCCTCCTAGGTTGGGAGGCCATCCCCAGCAGTGACTCGGCGGTCTTCCTGGTCCCGCGGCGGATGTCCTCCCACCTCTTGCGGCAGTGGGTGCCCCGTCTGTTGTGGACCCCCAGGTTCCGGACTTCCTTGGCGATGGCACGCCAAATGTCGACTTTCTGATGGGCGCTGACCTATTTGACATGTACAGGGTGGAAATTGAAATATCATCAATTTTCCGCATGATAGATGCGATTGGCCCCCCCCTCCCCAACCTTGCCATGTGGCGCATGCTCTCATCTGTCGTGCCTTGCACTCATCATTGTCTCCCCACCCCACCATCTTACATCCACCATACACAACCCAGGCATAGCTCATTCAACGTGCACACAGTGTACTTACCTGTTGGTCTGGAGGACCATAGAGTCGCGCATACTGGGGCAGGACCCCATCGACAAGTTTCTCCAACTCTTCTGTAGTGAAGGCAGGGGCCCTTTCCCCAGTCGCAGCAGCCATTGTATCTCCCAGACCGAGGTCACAGCAGCACTTGCAGTATAGGTCCTCTCCTGTGGATGATCAGGTCTCGAGTGATTAACCAGATAGAAAATGGCGGTCACGCCCGCGGCGGTGCGTACCGCCGCGGTGCGTTCCGCGACCGCCGGCGCACCTAGTCATTGGCTCGTGAAACCCATAGGGTTCGATGTTAACCAATGCGGCTTGGCGCCGCGGTCTTCGACCGCCTACCGCCACGGTGTGTCACGCCAGCGCATTGACCTCACATCCCACTGTCACACTTCTCAGGTCAGGCAGCCGCCATTTCAAGGGCCCACATGGCTTAATTTCTACTGCGTCACACAGGCTTAGGCCTTGCATTGCCACTCATACAAGCCATTCAATGCATTGAGAATCGTGTACTGTGCAAGCTGTAGTTACGTACCTGTGGGTTGCTTGAATCTGTACTCCATGTTGTACTTCCTAGGCACCGTCCGCTGGGACTTGCGAGGAGAAGGATGAATCCTCCCGTGTACCGACCGCTGGTGGACCTGTCGACAATGGAGGAACGTCATATAATACTTCGATACCGACTTGACCGAGCCACTATACATGAACTGTGTGCCCAGCTGGAGCCAGCACTGATGTCCCCCATCCGCCAACCCACAGGAATTCCCCCTCTGGTGCAGGTTCTGTCAGTCCTCCATTTTTTGGCAAGTGGGTCTTTTCAGACAACAGTGGCCATGTCATCAGGGATGTCTCAGCCTATGTTTTCCAAGATTTTGTCCAGAGTGTTGTCTGCCCTGACGAAATACATGCGGAGCTACATTATTTTCCCTGAGGAGGTTGATTTGGCCACTGTGAAGGGTGACTTCTATGCCCTTGGACATATCCCCAACATCATTGGTGCCATTGATGGGACCCATGTGGCCTTAGTACCCCCAAAAGACGATGATCAGGTGTAGAGAAACAGGAAAAGCTACCATTCGATGAATGTCCAGGTGGTCTGTTTGGCTGACCAGTACATCTCCTATGTAAATGCCAAGTTCCCTGGGTCAGTGCATGACGCGTATGTTATGCGAAATAGCAGCATCCCTTATGTGATGGAACAGCTACAGAGACACCGTGTGTGGCTAATAGGTGACTCTGGTTACCCCAACCTGCCGTGGCTACTGACCCCAGTGAGGAATCCCCGGACCAGGGCAGAGGAACGGTACAATGAGGCCCATGGGCGATCTAGGAGGATCATAGAAAGGACCTTCGGCCTCCTGAAGGCCAGGTTTAGGTGCCTGCATATGACAGGGGGATCCCTAATGTACTCACCCAAGAAGGTATGCCAGATCATCGTGGCCTGCTGTATGCTTCACAATCTTGCATTGCGACGCCAGGTGCCTTTTCTGCAGGAGGATGGTCCAGATGGTGGTGTTGTAGCAGCTGTGGAGCCTGTGGAGAGTGAAGAGGAGGAAGACGACGGGGACGACACGGACAACAGGGACACAGTCATACAACAGTATTTTCAGTAGCACCCAGGTAAGAATCCCCCCACGCCATTTTACATTTACCTCTGGCCTCCTGCATCTCTACTTTCTGTGTTTCCCCCCAGTTCCTTTCAACTGAATTGTGACTTTCCCTTCCCTTTTCAGAGCTGTATGACCCACTGCGTGACTTCTGGTTTGTTCGCCCATGGAGTAAAGCACATTGACATTGGTATGTTGTCATCACAATGTAACTGAACATTTTTGAACCGTTATGTGTAATACATTTGTTAAGAATACAAGCAGACTCCTGAGTGTTTTAAGTGCAATTAGTGATTTATTTAAAGTGCTACATATAGGTCAATGATAGTAAAACGGTGATGGGTGGGGGTGGAGTGATGTCCATGGCAGAGTCCAGTTCTTGGTCGCACAGGTGCATTGTCCATATGCCTGTGGAAGGATTGAGCAGGGGCAGTTCAAGGTTGGACAGGGTGACAATGTGGGACAGTGGAATGACATCCGGGGGTATCTTATGCTGGCGGGGGTCTTGGCATCCTACTCTGTCTTCCTTTGTGATCTCAGGCTCCTCTTTCGGGGTGGTTGATCTTCAGCAGGAGGTGGGGTTCTGGTGGCCCGTCGTTGTGTGGGGGCCTCCTGTCCACTAGCGCCGGCGGAGGTGGTAGGCTGTTCCTGGTCCGGGCTGGTGACAGGGGCCCTTTGGGGTGCCACATGGTCCCGCAATGTGGTGACTATTAGGTTCAGGGCCAGGACGATGTTCCTGAGCTCCTCTCTGTACCCCATGTACCGTTCCTCCTGCTGTGCCTGGATCTCCTGGAACCTGGCCAGTACCGTCGCCATCGTCTCCTGGGAGCGGTGGTATGCTCCCATGATGGTGGTGAGGGCCTCTTGAGAGTCGGTTCCCTGGGCCTGTCCTCACCCCCCTGTCGCACTGCAGCCCTCCCAGTTGCCCTGTTTTCCCGGGCCTCTGTCCCCTGGACGGTGTGCCCACTACCACTGCCCCCAGGTCCCTGTGTTTGTTGGGGTGTTGGGTCAGCCTGGGTGCCCTGTAGTGGCGGACACGCCGCTGATTGACCTGTCCTGGAGACAGAGGCATGGGCCCGCTGGGTGGGAGCTGTGCTGATATTCCCAGAGGGGGTTAGGTCTGCTGTGGCCTGTGTCTGTGTGTGGGGAACCGACTGTCCAGAGGTCCCCGATGGTCCGGGCTGGTCATCAGGTTCTAGGTCGACAGAGCTGCTGTCCTCACTGGGGGCCTGTTCTGGGGGTGGGATGGACATATCTGGACCCTCCTGGCCGGTGTGTTGGCGTTCGGGCCCTGCAGGGGTGAAAGAGTATGGTTATTGCTTCTGTGTGTTCCATGGCGTGCAATTTGTGGGTGCCCTTGTCCCCCAGTGCTGGCATTCCCTTGTGGCAGGAGTTGTGAGGGTGGTTTGTGGGGGGATGGGTATGTGCAGTGGTCATGCATAGGTGATGGGTGTCCATGGTTTGTGTTGGCATTCAGGGTTTGGTTTTGGGTTGGGTGGGTTGTGCTGGTGAGACATTGGCAGGGAGGATGTGTGCTGGGGGGTTGGGGGTGAGGGTGGGGGTGTGGGTTGGCATGCTGGTGGTTGGGGGGGGGGAGTAGTTGAGACTAGACTTACCAGAGTCCATTCCTCCGCCTACTCCAGCGAGGCCCGCAGGATGCAGGATGTTCAAGACCTCTTGCTCCCATGCTGTGAATTCGGGAGGAGTGGGTGGTGGTCCGCCGCCAGTCTTCTGCACAGCGATGTTGTGTCTTGAGACCATCGACCGTACCTTCCCCCGTAGGTCGTTCCAGTGCTTTCGGATGTCTTCCCGGTTTCTGGGATGCTGTCCCACAGCGTTGACCCTGTTGACGATCCTCTGCCATAGCTCCGCCTTCCTGGCTATTGTGGTGTGTTGCACCTGTGTGCCGAAGAGCTGGGGCTCTACCCTTATAATTTCCTCCACCATGACCCTGAGTTCTTGGTCCGAAAACCTGGGGTGTCTTTGGGGTGCCATGGGGTGGTGTGGGGTGGTGTTTGTGGTGATGTGAGTGGTGGTGTGTGGTGATGTGTGCGTAGATGTGGTGTGGTTGATGATGTTGGGTTCCTGTGTGTGTTGGGGTTTTCGATTGCTGTGCTCGCTCTCTCTCTATCGCCTTCTCTCCGATTTCCAACTAGTGGGGGTTTGTGGGTGATGTGGGTTTTATAGTTGCTTGGATGTGTGGGGGTGGTGTTTGTATGTGTATCAGGTGTGTGTATTCCAAATTGTCCAATGTGGCTGTGTTTTGGAGCTGGGTGTGTATTTTGACCGCAGCGGTGTGTACCGCCAATGGAATACCGCGGTTGAATGACCGCCGCGTGGATTCGTGGGTCGTAATGGCATGGGCGTGTTTGTGTTGGCGTGGCGGTGGAGGTTTGGTCATCTCCAGTTTATCGCTGCCCGCTGATGAGGCGGCCTTCAGTGGATGTCGGGTTTTTGGCGGCTTGGCAGTTGTGGGTCAGAATGACCGTGGCGGTTTACCGCGGCCGCGGCGGTAGAATGGCGGACTTCTGACCGGCGGTAAGAGCCTTTTACCGCCGAGGTCAGAATGACCCCCTATATGTTTTGTTCAGCCTAGCCACCTATTGGCTTTGACATGGCATTAGCCATTATTTTCTGTATCCAGTTTAGCCGCCTATTGGCTTTGACATTGCATTAGCCATTACATTCTGTATTCTGCCTATTGGCTTTGACATGATATTCAGCTTAGCTGCCTATTGTCTTTGACATGATATTAGACATTACATTTTGTATTCAGTTCAGCTGCCTATTGGCTTTGACATGATATTATACATTGCATTTTGTATTCAGCTTAGCTGCCTATTGGCGTTGACATGATATTATATATTACATTTTGTATTCAGCTCAGCTGCCTATTGGCTTTGACATGACATTAGACATTGCATTTGATATTTAGGTTAGCTGCCTATTGCCTTTAACGTGGAGTTAGACATTGCAGTTGAGAATCCAAGTTGTATTTTTCCAAGCTGTATTTTGCCACAAGATGAACCAAACTGTTTTTCTCACAGTAGACTAGACCTGATAAGAGAGGGTACATTGGGTGTTTTTCTCTCTGCTCGAGCTTGGGAAGAGGAGCAGTCTAGGAGATCTGGCCAGTCTCCAAAGGCTTGCGTAGTTTTCTCAGGTCTGAGAGGAGGGGGAACGCTGTTCTAAGGGTGGCTCACGGGCTTCAGAGGATTAGATTCAAATCTGCCTGACTTCGGACTGGAACTTGGCGCCAGTTGCCAGTATCCCGTGTGGGTAGATTATCTCTTTCTCGCACTTGATTGGAGTCATCAACTTGCAGACCCTAGAAAGATGAAGATGTAAATAGTTTCTCACACGGTGAAGTATTTGTTTTGCTTTGCATTCAATATCTTATATATATAACCTGCTGTGTACATTGCAATTGAAATATATTTTGTTTTCATTGAAAGTGTGCTTGAAATCTATTAATTCGTCTCTTACGAACGTGTGGGTGGGGAAGAATTAACAACAATAAAAGTCTTCTTTGAACTCAGAAGTGCATTCTTGATATGTTCTGTAAGCTCTGATTACGAGATAAGAAGGAAAGCAGAACAGAAGGGGAGCGATTTTATGGGCTCGTTGGAATTCCAGAATGGGGGAAAAAGTAAGGCCTGTAATGGTAGGGATGAAGTCATGCAGGAAGGCCTTCAGGTCTGTGCCTTCTGTTTTTTCCAGCAAGCCAAAGAAGCGAACATTGTCCCTGCGACTCCGGTCCTAGATCCATGATTTTGTGTCAGAGGTACTGCAGTTGTGGTTCGTTATCCAGAGGGTTTGCTACCTGACTTTCGACAGTGTGCAGGCGGTGATCCAGATCCGTAACTTTGTCCTGAAAGCTTGCAATGTCTACCCGGACTGATTTGGAGTCTGCTGAGAGGTCTGTAATCTCAGAGTCCAGTGCTTCCAGGGGGAGGCCTACTGCAGAGATTTCTTGCAGTATACGCCGCATGGCTGTGTCTGGGTGGGTCTCTGCTGGGGCGTCTGTGGTAATGTTATCTGTGTGGATGGCAGAAGATGACATTGGTCGTGGTTGCGGACAGCTTCTGAGAAGAATAGTTGGCGTATAGCTTTACCAGACGATTTGCCAAATGATTTTCCAGGGGACATCTCTTCAGGGTGGGGAGAATGAAGAACAGCAGAAGACCCGGGGTTGCAGGGGAGGCTGTTAGTTACCGTGGCAGGACCCGAGTTTTACTGGCCTCCACTCTGGACATGTCAATCAATCAAAAATTTTTATAGAGCGCGCTACTCACTCGCTGGAGGGGGGAAGAAAATAGGAGGGGGAGCTGCTGATTACTGTTCGAAAAGCCATGTCTTGAGGTGTTTTCTGAATGACAGGAGGTCCTGAGTCTTGCGGAGGTTGGTGGGGAGGGAGTTCCAGGTTTTGGGGGCGGGGTAGGAGAAGGATCTGCCTCTGGCGGTGGTGCGTTGGATGCGGGGGACTGTGGCGAGGGCGAGGTCGGCAGAGAGGAGGTGGCGAGTGGGAGTGTGGAAGTTCTCTCTTTCGTTGAGGTAGGCTGGTCCAGAGTTGTGGAGGGATTTGTGTGCGTGGATGAGGACTTTGAAGATGACCCTTTTGTTGATAGGAAGCCAGTGAAGGGATCTGAGGTGGGGAGATGTGTTCATGGCGTGGGAGGTCTAGGATGAGGCGAGCGGCTGCGTTCTGGATCCTCTGGAGTTTCAGCTGAAGCTTGACTGTGGTGCCAGCGTAGAGGGCGTTTCCGTAGTCTAGCCTACTGCTGATGAGTGCATGGGTGACGGTCTTTCTGGTTTCTGTGGGTATCCATTTGAAGGTTTTTCACAGCATGTGGAGGGTGTTGAAACAGGAGGAGGTGATAGCGTTGATTTGCTGGGTCATGGAGAGAGAAGAATCTAAGATGACGCCAAGGTTGCGTGCGTGGGTGGCGGATGTTGGGGGTGATCCTAGGGCGGTGGGCCACCAGGAGTCATCCCATATTGTTTTGTTGGGGCCGAAGATGATGATTACGGTTTTGTTGTAGTTTAGTTTGAGGTGGCTTGCTGTCATCCTTTTGGCGGTGTCAAGGAGTCCGGCGTGGAGGTTGGTCTTGGCGGTGGTAGCGTGTCTGGTGAGGGAGATGACGAGCTGGGTGTCGTCTGCATAGAAGATGATGGTGATTCCATGTGAACGGAGGATGTTGGCGAGCGGGGCCATGTAAATGTTGAAAAGGGTGGGGCTGAGGGAGGACCCTTAGGGAACTGCGCAGATGATCTTGGTGGTTGGGGATTGGAAAGGAGGGAGGCAGACTTTCTGGGTCTTTTCGGCGAGGAAGGAGGCGAGCCAGTCCAGGTCCTTGTGTCAGATTCCTGCATCGTAGAGGCGTGTATGTAGTATTTGGTGGCAGACAGTGTTGAAGGCTGCGGAGAGGTCCAGGAGGATGAGTGCAATGGTCTTGCCCTTGTCAACTCTGGTTCTAATATCATCAGTACAGGTGATGAGGGCGGTCTCAGTGCTGTGGTTCTTCCTGAATCCAGACTGGGAGGCGTTGAGTGTGTTGTTTTCCTCTAGGAAATGAGACAGGTGGGCGTTCACTAACTTCTCAGCGACCTTGGTGGGGAAGGGGAGAAGATAAATTGGGCAGTAGTTCGTGAGGTCATCAGGGTCTGCTTTGGGTTTTTTCAGGAGTATGGTTACTTCTGCGTTCTTCTAGGAGTCTGGGAAGGTGGCGTTGTCGAAAGAGCTGTTGATTACGGCGCAAAGCTTGGGAGCGATGGTTGGGCTGGCCTTGTTAAAGATGCAGTGGGGGCAGGGGTCTGTGTGGGAGCCTGAGTGGATGGAATTCATGTTTTTGGGGGGTTCTTCATCGTTGGTAGGGGCCCAGGTGTGTAGTAGGTTGGGGAGGGGGAGTGAGTTGTTGTTGGTCGTGTCAGTGGTGGAGGTGGAGGGTGCTGGTGGTGTGAAGCTGTTGTGTATGTCCAAAATTTTGAAGTGGAAGTGGTTGGAGAGGGAGTCACAGAGGTTTTATGTGTGAGTGGGGTCGATGTTGCAGGCTTTGGGTTTGGTGAGCTCGTAGATGATGGTAAAGAGTTCCTTGCTGTTATGTGAATTACTGTCTATGCGTTCCTTGTAGTAAGCCCTTTTGGTGGTACGTATGAGTTGGTGATGTTTGCGTATGGTGGTTTTGAGGGTAGAGAAGTTAGTTGTTGAGGGTTCCTGGTGCCAAGCTGTCTCTGTTTTGTGGCATTCACACTTGGAGGTTTGGAGTTCATTGGTGTACCAGGGGGCGGTCTTGATGTTGCGGGTGGTGATGTTTCTTCTTAGAGGGGCGAGTGAGTCAGTGCAAGTTGTAATCCATTGTGTGAGGTCATGGGCAGCAATGTTGGGGTCGTTGGTGTTGGGGGGGGTTATGTGCGAGTTGGGCGTTCAGGTGTTCTGTGGGGATCTTGTCCCACATGCGGTAGGGTGTGGTGTGTTGGTGGTGGTGTGTGGGGGGTTTCGAGAAGGAGAAATGGACGCAGTGGTGGTCGATCCACTGGAGTTCGGTGGTGTGAGTGCAGGTTATGTGGTTGCTGGAGGTGAAAATCGCCTCTAGCGTGTGTCCTGCTGAGTGGGTGGGTGATGTTTGAGTCCTAGGTTCGTGAGGTTGTCTAGCAGGGATGTGGAGTTGTGGTCATGTGGGTTCTCCAGGTGAAAGTTAAAGTCACCAAGGAGGATGTAGTCTGTGGAAGTGAGGGATTGGGGGTTGATTGTGTCAGCGATGGCATCACAGAAGAGACGGTGAGGTCCTGTTGGTCTGTAAATGAGGGTTCCTCTGAGGGTGGTGTTGGCGTTTATGTGAATTAGGAAGTGCAGGTGTTCTGCGCTGTCTAGGGTGTCTTGTATGTTGGTGGTGACCTTTATGGTGTTTTTATGTATAATGGCAATGCCACCTCCTGGTTTGTTTAGACGATCTCTACGATGGATTTTGTAGCCTTCTGGGATGGCTGTGGCTATGTCGGGCTCATATGAGGGATTAATCCAAGTTTCCGTGAGGAAGGCAATGTCCGGGGAGTGTGATGCGATAAGGTCCCAGAGTTTGATGACATGCTTGTGTATGGAGCGGGTAGGAGTATGCAGTTAAGGTGGATGCGGGGGCTGTTGTTGTTGTGGTGCATGATGGTGTTGGTGTGGGGGGTGTTAGTGTTGTTATGGGGTGTGTTAGTGTTGTTGCAGAGCGTGCTAGCATTGCGGTGCGTGTTGGTGTTGGAGTAGGGTGTGTTGGGGTTGTTGAGCATTGTGTGGGTGTTTTTGGTGTTGTTGTGGTGCGTGGTGGTGTTGTGGGTTGTGGGTTGTGGTAGTGTTGTTGTAGAGCATGCTGGCATTGTTGTGGGGCGTCTTGGGGTTGGCATGGGGCGTGTGGGTGTTTTTGGTGTTTGTGGGGGTGCTGGAGAATCGGCAAGCATAGCATGTGGAGGGTCCATGTGTGTGCTTGGGGTTGGCTTTGGAACAGGCGGTGTGCAGACCTGGGTTGAGGGAGTGGAGCGTGGTGGTTGAGTAGTGTTGTCTAGGGGGGTCAGGGTTGAGAGGACCAGGGGGACTGGCGCTGGGCATGGTCCAGACGTGGTCGGGTGCAGACGGGCTTGCATCTGTTGCACCTCCACTGCTCGCACAGCAGCCGCCATTAAAAGGGGCATGTGGGAGGGTGGAGCAGCTGGGAGGCGGGAGGGATGGCCAATGGGTGTGTGAGGGGGCGGTGCCGCAGGGGACGCTGCGGTAGGGAGAGTGTCACCGGTAGAAACGGGCGGAGATACTTGCGCAGTGAGCGAAATACGGGGGGGCACAGGGGCAGAGAAAAGCAATGCAAACAAAGCACAAACAAGCACAATGGGTCAGACTAAGAAACAGGCTTTTTAGATATAGACGAAAAATTGAAAAACTAAGGGGGTCATTACAACCCTGGTGGAAGGCGGAGAACCGGCGGTAAGACCGCCAACAGGCTGGCGGTCTTACTCTGTGGAATTATGACCATGGCGGTTACTGCCATGGTCATCCACCGGCTCTCCGCTCCGCCTGCCGGGCTGGAGACCTGGGTCTCCAGCCCGGTGGCGTCACTATACTGCCGGCGGTATTTGGACCCGGCTTACCGCCGTGGATTTCCAGCGGTTTGAACTGCCATGAAATCCATGGCGGTACACACTATCAATGCCAGGGAATTCATTCCCTGGCACTGATAGGGGTTTCCCCCGCTGCCCCATCCCCACTTCCCTCCCCTCCCCCCCTCCCACCACCCCTGCCACCCCCCAAAGGTGGCAGGGCCTCCCTCCCCACCCCGACCCCCAACATCACTTTACCCATACCCACATGACACGCACGCAGGCACCACCTACATACTTACACGCACCCACGCCGACATACATGCCTACATCCACACACACAGTCACACACGCACACCCACATTCAAACATGGACGCACACATCCATACAGACATACCCACAGACATACACGCACTCATTCCCATACACACAACACCCCTGCAGGCATACACGCACTCACACACCCCCTCTACATACACACACGCACTCCCCAATGCACCCACACAACACACAACACCCCACCACCCCCCTCCCCTCACGGACGATCGACTTACCAGGTCCGACGATCCTCCGGGGGGGGACGGGAGCCATGGGGGCAGCTCCGCCGACACCACACCGCCAACAGAACACCGCCACGGCGAATCACAGGACGTGATTCGCTGGGCGGTGTTCTGTTGGCGTGGCGGTGGAGGTGGAGCAACCTCCACTTCCCCTCCTCCCGCCAGTATGGCTGTTGGCAGCTCTCCATCCGTAAAAAGGACGGAGAGCTGACAACGGTCATAATAGGCCGAGCGGCAAA
Source organism: Pleurodeles waltl (assembly GCF_031143425.1). Classification (NCBI taxonomy): domain Eukaryota; kingdom Metazoa; phylum Chordata; class Amphibia; order Caudata; family Salamandridae; genus Pleurodeles; species Pleurodeles waltl. The sequence continues at coordinate 441,167,727 of NC_090451.1, forward strand.
CCGCCACCAATAGAGGTCTTCCGCACGGCGGTCCCTCGGCGGTCTTCAAAAAAGACCGCCGAGGTCAAAATGAGCCCCTAACTCTTGAAAAACACTAAGGAATACTTATGCGACAACAAGAAATGCCTACCACTAGGCACCAGGGATGAGACGCAGGCAGGTGCCTGCTGGTGGTGGAGGGCCTCAAACTGCTGTCCAGACGACAGTCAGCGGGATCAGGGGAACGGGGGCAGGCTGGTGGAGCCAAGTGGCTACTGGCCAGATCCAGGTCAGGGAGTTACATGGGGCTCCGCACAGCGGCCGCCATTAAGAGGGGGAGGTGTTAAGATGGAGCAGCTGGGAGGCGGGAGGGAGGGCCAATGGGTGTGCAAGGGGGGCGGGGACGCAGGGGACGCAGCGGCAGGGAGAGTGTGACCAGCAAGATCCGGTAGAAACAGGCAGAGATACTTGCGCAGCGAGCGAAATACAGGGGGGGCACAGGGGCAGAGAAAAGCAATGCAAACAAAGCAAAAACAAGCACAATGGGTCAGACTAAGAAATAGGCTTTTTAGATATAGACGAAAAACAGGAAAACCAAACACTTGAAAACACGAAGGAATACTAATGCGACAACAGGAAATGCCTACCACTAGGCATCAGGGATGAGGCGCAGATGGGTGCCTGCAGGGCCTCGAACTGCTGTCCAGGCAGCAGTTGGCGGGATCAGGGGCACAGGGGCAGGCTGGTGGAGCCAAGCGGACTACTGGCCAGAACCCGGTCAGGGAGTTACATGGGGCTCCGCACAGAGGCCGGCATTAAGAGGGGGAGGTGTTAAGATGGAGCAGATGGGAGGCAGGAGAGAGGGCCAATGGGTGTGCGAGGGGGCCGGTGCCGAAGGGGACGCAGCGGCAGGGAGTGTGTGACCGGCAAGAGCCGGAGATACTTGCGCAGCAAGCGTAATATAGGGGGGGCACGGGGTCAGAGAAAAGCAATGCAAACAAAGCAAAAACAAGCACAATGGGTCAGACTAAGAAATAGGCTTTTTAGATATAGACGAAAAACAGAAAAAAAACACTTGTAAAACATGAAGGAATACTTATGCGACAACAGGAAATGCCTACCACTAGCCACCAGGGATGAGGCGCAGGCAGGTGCCTGCGAGTGGTGGAGGGCCTCAAACTGCTGTCCAGGTGGCAGTCTGCGGGATTAGGGGCAGGCTGGTGGAGCCAAGTGGACTACTGGCCAGAACCAGGTCAGGGAGTTAAGAGGGGGAGGTGTTAAGATGGAGCAGCTGGGAGGCAGGAGGGAGGGCCAATGGGTGTGCGAGGGTGGTGGGGCCGCAGGGGATGCAGCGGCAGGGAGAGTGTGACCGGCAAGAGCCGGAGATATTTGCGCAGCGAGGGAAATGTAGGGGGTCATGGGGGCAGAGAAAAGTAATCCAAACAAAGCAAAAACAAGCACAATTGGTCAGACTAAGAAATAGGCTTTTTAGATATAGACGAAAAATTGAAAAATGAACACTTGAAAAACACGAAGGAATACTTATGCGACAAAAGAAAATGCCTACCACTAGGCACCAGGGGTGAGGCACAGGCAGGTGCCTGCGGGTGGTGGAGGCTCTCAGTGGTGAGATCAGAGGCATGGGGTAGGCTGGTGGAGCCAAGTGGACTCCTGGCCGGAACCAGGTCAGGGAGTCACACGGGGCTCCGCGCAGCGGCCTCCATTAAGAGGCGGAGGTGGGAGGGTGGAGCAGCTGGGAGGTGGGAGGGATGGCCAATGGGTGTGCGAGGGGGCGGTGCCACAGGGGAAGCAGCGGCAGGGAGAGTGTGACTGGCAAGAGCCGATAGAAACGGGCGGAGATACTTGCGCAGCGAGCGAAATACAGGGGGGCACAGGGGCAGAGAAAAGCAATGCAAACAAAGCACAAACGAGCACAATGGGTCAGACTAAGAAATAGGCTTTTTAGATTCAGACGAAAAACGGAAAAAAGAACACTTGAAAAACATGAAGGAATGCTTATGTGACAACAGGAAATGCCTACCACTAGGCACCAGGGATGGGACGCAGGCAGGTGCCTGCAGGTGGTGGAGGGGCTTGAACTGCTGTCCAGGTGGCAGTCGGTGGGATCAGGGGAAAAGGGGCAGGCTGGTGGACCAGGTGGACTACTCGCCCGAACCAGGTCAGGGAGTTACATCGGGCTCCGCACACCGGCCGCCATTAAGAGGGGGAGGTGTTAAGATGGAGCAGCTGGGAGGCGGGAGTGAGGGCAAATGTGTGTGCGAGGTGGGCGGGGCCGCAGGGGATGCAGCGGCAGGGAGAGTGTGACCGGCAAGAGCCGGTAGAAACAGGCGGAGATACTTGTGCATCGAGAGAAATACTGGGGGCACGGGGCAGAGAAAAGCAATGCAAACAAAGCAAAAACAAGCACAATGGGTCAGACTAAGAAATAGTCTTTTTAGATATAGGCGAAAAACAGAAAAACGAACACTTGAAAACACAAAGGAATACTTATGCGACAACAGGAAATGACTACCACTAAGCACCAGCGATGAGGTGCAGGTGGGTGCCTGTGGGTGGTGGAGGGCCTTGAACTGCTGTCCAGGTGGAAGTCGGCGGGATCAGGGGCACAGGGGCAGGTTTGTGGAGCCAAGTGGACTACTGGCCAGAACCAGGTCAGGGAGTTACATGGGGCTCCGCACAGTGTCAGCCATTAAGAGGGGGAGGTGTTAAGATGGAGCAGCTGAGAGGCGGGAGGGAGGGCCAATGGGTGTGCGAGGGGGGCGGGCCACAGGGGACGCAGCAGCAGGGAGTGTGACCGGCAAGAGCCAGAGATATTTGCGCAGCGAGCGAAATACAGGGGGGGCACGGGGGCAGAGAAAAGCAATGCAAACAAAGCAAAAACAAGCACAATGGGTTACACTAAGAAATAGGCTTTTTAGATATAGACGAAAAACGGAAAAACGAGCACTTGAAAAACACAAAGGAATACTTATGTGACAACAGGAAATGCCTATCACTAGGCACCAGGGATGAAGCGCAGGTGGGTGCCTGCGGGTGGTGGAGGGCCTTGAACTGCTGTCCAGGTGGCAGTCGGCAGGATCAGGGGCACGGGGGCAGGTGGTGGAGTTCCCACTTGGTGTAAGGACCGTCAATGAGGGGGGAGTGGGGGCTGCCCCAGGTCACTGTTATGTACCCTTAAGGCTCTGGACTGTCCTTAAGCAGGCCCACATTAGTTGCCCCAATTGTAAACCGTAGGTTCTTCCTACTTCCTGGAGGGTGCGGCACACATCACACAGAATCCCACTGTTGAGTCACCTCTGATCCCTGACAGCCCGTCAACCCTCAATGAGAGGATGATAGCTCCTTCTAGCTCAAAAGCACTGGTTGATACAGTCTTTGAGCCGGCCAGCACGGGATGAAAGGAAGATAGAGCCTTGGATCCGAAGGCACTGGTTGATACAGTCTTGGAGCCCGTCAGCACTGGAAGAGAGGATGATAGCGCCTTGGAATGCTTCTGAGAGCGCCTTGGAGTGCTTCTGATAGCCGGTTAGAGTCCGTCAGTACTGGATGAGAGGATGATAGCACCTTGGAGCTCTTCTGATATAGCCTTGGGGCGCAAAGGCACTAGTTGATACAGTCTTGGAGCCTGTCAGCACCAGATGAGAAGATGATAGCACCTTAGAGCCCTTCTGATTGCATCTTGGAGCCCGAAGGCACTGGATAATGGATCTCAGGCCCTGTGTAAAGCTCAAATTCTCTGGAGACAGCACCTCAGGGCTCCTTAGAGTAGGATCTCTGTACTGGTGTGGGGTCTCAGTGAGGTGGGTCTCCTTTCCAGAAGGGGCGGGGCATCTACGATGTCAGGCTCTCCTCGCCATGAAGGGGGGTGCTTCGGTAAGATAAGGGCCCTCCTCTAAGGTTCGTGTGGGGGATGTTCTCCCGGAGTGCTATGCTACTTTGTTGTTGTTTTTTTTTCTCTCTTCTTTTCTTTTCATTCACTCAATCCTTCCTTCACTCACCAAGGCCTGCGGCTCCTGCCATCATTCCTGGTGTAGGCCATGGGTTCTGCTCTCCTCCTGCATGAGGTAGCAGTTGCACGCGGGGTGCCTCTCACGGGTTACCGCTGCGTGCCCCCAGGGCTCTGTACCGCTCCCAGTGAAGCCCCGAAGAAAACAGCTGCTGTCCACGTGGTGGTCCTCAAAGCCGGTTCCACCCTCAATCTCGGTGTCACGGCAGGTGCAGGCGCTGCACGCGGGTCCCCCCAGTGGGTACCCGCCATGTGCCATCATGCCTCCATCCGTAGACCAAACCAAAGAATCGAGCTTGCGGCTGCCTCCTACGCTGTAGGCTGCGGGCTCCGACATCTGTTCCTCGCTCCCTTGGGAGGGCCCGTCAGGCAGCTGGGCCCACTTCTGTAAGTCAAAGAGGGGGAGGGGGGAAGGGTAGGGGCTCCCCTGATGTCCTGCCGGATCCACAGCCCACCCTCCCCCAAGGACACACTGAGGCACAGAGCTTGGTTTCAGGCAGCCACCATTCTCATGGCTAGACCACACCCTGTCAAGTTTGTTTTAATCATTGTTCTTATATGCGATGATGTTTGATCAATAATATTGTTAATGCCTGTTGCCTTAAACTTTAAAACTGATAATTCTCATTTCAAATTCTGGTTTTCTCTTACAACATCCTGTAGCATGGCACTATCAGGTTGGGCCAATCATTTTCCTTGGTTGTCTGGGAATATGTGGAGGCTGTCACTGAACTTTGAGTCCAATTTTCTTCTAATATGCTTCTTCGTTGATTTGTCTACTCCCTTTATTCCTCTGTGTATCATGAGGCTTTCAAGCCTTTCAGTGAGAGTCATCAAGCGTTTTACCTCTTTGTTAGGAATAATCACAGTTCCAATATATTGAAATAGTTCTTCATATGCTTCAGCTCTCATATTTTTGGAGTGACCATTGGTTTGAATGCTGGATGCATGACCATCCTCCTTTGCTTTAACCCTTGTAAATTTCTTATAACAAAATGCATGATAATGGGCTTCTACGGCCACTATGTACCTACTAAAAACTGCTTAGATCTTTGAATGACAATTAATGGTTGCACACTCTTGAAGTGTTTTGTCAACTCTAAACTCCATGGCCTTGATTAATTTCTCATGCGTTGATGTTCCCTTGTAGCATTTTTTCGTTCCACAAACTATACATTCTTCAGCATACACATTGACTTTAATGATGTTCTTCCGTTTAAGCGTGTACTCATACACTGACTTGTTCCAGCATCATCATTGACACTTACTTCAGCTTTTCGCTTAATAATTTGTAAATCTCTCTTCATAGTAAACAGGCTCCTGCACTTCCTGTGGTAAAATACTTGGGGAACCGTGTTGCTTTCCACCTTTCTCTCAAAGTCTAACAATAGAATGTGATTCCTTACTTGAGCTGCTTCTAACAACGTTTTCCATGATGAATAGTCCTGCGGAGTTGTCAGCGTAACTCCATGTTGGACATTTGATCATAAAGGAATTATACTCTGGGGATCAGAGGGACAGGATGTGCTTGTTTCAGTCTTTTTTGTGATGCTGCATGGTCATTCACTACCAGCCCTGGAAAAAGAAATCAATTGAAAAATAGATACATTTTACTTGTTGTACTTAATATAATCATAAGTACTGTTATAATTACTATCACTTTATAGAATCATATTTACTATATTTTTGTCATATTTAATAATAAAATTCACAATAAAAATTATGAAATAATGTCCATTTACATAAAGGTATAATGGGATTGGAGTGGTAACTCACAAAAGGCAAAGAGTTATGATTTGCTATCACATATTTTTCATCTCTAGGCATCCATACCTTCCCAATAAATCATATTGCAACCCATCTCCCCAAGTGGTACCAATAACATGGTTAGCTCAAGGCCTACCACACACCAAGTACAAACTACTCTCCCCAGCTAGGTGACATTGAAGGAATTGGTTCAATGTGTGTATTGGCTCAAGGTAGCCTAAGGTACATCAGCACAGGAGGAGAGAATAACAGCATCATATCTTTGTAGATATTGTGTTGGTGTGTTCTCCCCTTTTCATACATCATAGAGACTTTGGTTACTACATTGTGTGAAAACTAAGTAAATCTACCACATCGTTGTTTGAGACCAAGCACTCTTAGTATATAATACCTACCAGTATGGATGACATGTTACTCCTACACCTTCTAGTTCCCATTCTCTTAAGTAACATTTCCTAAACATTGAATTACAAACTTGTCTAACTCATTTGTCTCTCTATAGTAAGTTTGTGATATTAAGTGCTCCAACAGTGTACATTAGGATGAGTATCACAATAAAGTGAATAAAGTGAATTAATGCATAATTGTGACGGGTTGGCTATGGAGAGATGAGGTACACCATTGGAGGGTGGTAGTAAGGGAATCTGTGAAGAAGGAAGCCATTGCAGGAGGAAGGGGCGCCAACAAAGAATCTCGCACCAGGTGCCACCAATACTAAATCCAGCCCTGTTTCTAACACAGTTGAACTAGGAGCATTTTCCACCCTCCCTCCTTTATAATCATTGAATGCAGTACATAAGGTGCTTCAAATGCATCACTATTGTAGGTCCACATTGGTCAATGGACCCACCTATATGGTATATTATTGTTGAAAATTTTAGGAAACTTTCCTTTCAGATCACAGGAATGGTGCACCCTCTGTTTAATTTGCAAATATTCACACTTTTTTCGATTTTGAGTTGCCAAGAAATCGGCAACACAACATGTAACCTTAATGCATTGCAACTTGGTATGTAACATTTGCAAAACTTGACAAGTTTAGGGGTGAAGACTTATAAACAGTAAAAAAGAGTTAATACTTCACACCTCATCCTTTGCCTGGAAAAAGAAATCAATTGAAAAACAGATACATTTTACTTGTTGTACTTAATATAATCATAAGTACTGTTATAATTACTATCACTCTATAGAATTATATTTACTATATTTTTGTCATATTTAATAATAAAATTCACAATAAAAATTATGAAATAATGTCCATTTACATAAAGGTATCATGGGATTGGAGTGGTAACTCACAAAAGGCAAAGAGTTATGATTTGCTATCACATATTGTTCATCTCTAGGCATCCATACCTTCTCAATAAATCATATTGGAACTCATCTCCCCAAGTGGTACCAATAACATGGTTAGCTCAAGGCCTACCACACACCAAGTACAAACTACTCTCCCCAGCTAGGTGACATTGAAGGAATTGGTTCAATCTGACTTCCCCTCCTCGGATTGGCCAACATGCCACATAGAAATAAGAAAGGAAGAAAGAAAGAAAACTGTTAGAGATGAGACTACAGAAGAAGTAAAAAAAAAAGATATCAGGTATTCGTAAAAAAGAGTGAGAAGTAGAGACCAATGAGCACATGGAGAGCTCTGACAGAATAAAGAGGGGAGAGAATGAACAAAGGAGGGAGCACATTGGTGAGTAATCAGAGGGGAGATTGTGAACTGCTGAGAAAGGTGTGCTACTGTAATACTGTCTGGTGACTTCTTCCCCTCTACCCAACAATGGAAAATTTCTTTGGTCAATGATTTAAATATAGATTTGCCTGGCCTACGCCATAGGCAATGAAGCATTTTCATATTTCCTATGGTCCTTAAACAATCAAGGTGTGGAAGAATGGACAAAGAATTTATCACAATTCCATCGTTTTGCATTTTCATCATGCTCATTGGATTAACAACAATCGACACACCTACATGCTTAGACCAATCAAATGGGTCCACTGAGCAGGCTTAAAAAGCACAAGAGTGATTTGAATACTCTGCTTGGAAGACATTTAATATATTTTCACATTCTCAAGAGGAGGAAAAGCACATTCTTGTACAGAGAGAGCTCCTGCTATACTCATCATCCACTTGTAGCAGAAATATTGAGTTTTAAACTAGCTAAGCTGTCATGGTTTGACCAAGATCTATAGCTACGGTCGTCCTATGAATGCTCATTGAGATATTATTAGAATCATTGTTCAATTTGACTGCAACGGTTTTTGTTCACAGAAAGTCCTTTATGTTTTTTTTTTTCAGGGAAGCAATATATATTTACAAAATATTGTTCAAAATCAAATAAAATGTTTTTCAGAATAACACAAGATCACATCACATTGACACACGAGAACAGGGAAATCTATGTTTTCCAAACACAGTTTAAATAGATCAACAGTAACTAAATATTCTTAAATGAGATAATAACTGGAGCTCAGGTGTTCAGGTGCATGCCTGTCTTCCTCTGAAGCACGGTCTGAGCTACTTGCCACTCACTCTTTCGGGAAAGGCAGGCTCATCCACAACACTCTATAATGTTGTAGTGAAATATATGTTTTTGACCACTGACTTTGTGTTGCACCACTTTGCACCTGTATTAGTTGTCTAGTGTTCACCAGTTGCAGACTATATTTTTTATTCAGTTTAGCTGCCTATTGACTTTATCATATTGTTAGACATTGCTATGTTAAAGTTGGCCGTGTTTTTCCACATTGTAAACTGTGCTTATTTTCACAGTAGTTGGTGGTTCTTTGTCACCAAGGGCTTTGGTTGATAACGATGTAATTACGGCAGGGAACAGCTTTGTTTTGATTTAGCATCTTGGGACTGTGGCCAAATCCCAATGTGTTATTTTCAAAGCAGACCTAAACTAGCTAGCATGTTTGAATATTACTTTTTTATGGGAGGGTTTTTTCCAGAAAGCGCTTCTTCAGTTCTTTAAGATATAAAAAGACGGCCCTGCTCAGTAGCAGTGAATTCCGAGACCTAGGTCAGGATTAGACGTCAAATGCCTGACACTTGTCCCGTGAGGGTGGAAATCTCTTTCCTGCACTTGAACGGGGTCATCTTCTTGCTGGCATGAGAAAGATGAAGAGCTTCTTCTTTGAACTGAGAAGTGCATTCAAGAGATTTTTGTCAGCTCGGTCATTAGTGAAAGCAAAACAAATGTTCACCAAGCTATATTAACAAGACCAATAAAAAGTCTCTAGCCAATGATCCCAAGTTCAAGCTCTCCAATGCCCTGCAACTGGGTAAAAATTAATCCCAAGTATAGCAAGCACAGTGAAATTTAGAACTCTGCTTCATTCTGCCCCCTTGCACATCCTTCTGAAATGGGTAGCCTTCCTTCTCTCAGCCCTGACAGATATATACAACTCTTCCGTGGATAACTGCAGCATTCCAGATGCGTGGAAACGTGCCATCATACACCCCCTACTAAAGCAACCATTGTTCTATCCTGAGTTCACTGAAACTTACAGACCTATTGTGCTACTTTCAAGTGTCAGTAAAGTTCTAGAAAAGGCAATCAATCTACATATCTTGAAATTCCAGGAATTGAACAACATACTGCCCTCCACTGAAATGGGTTTTTGACCAGGTTGTAGTATGGAAAATGCACTCCTGATGGCTAAGGAGTATCTTAAAAAGGTCTTAGATCAGGGCAGATCGGCTGCACCTATTCTGCTTGATTTAAGTGCAACTTTCGACATGGTCTCCTAACCCACTCGACTCTGCAGACTGGAAGAAGTAGGCATCACAAGTAGCAACTTAAAACGGCTTTTATCAGTCCTTTATAATAGGAGTTTCTAAGTTGGTAAAGGGTTGTTTCTGTCTATGAACCATCAGCTAAAATGCGGAGTGATGCAGGGCTCCTTCTTCAGCTCAATGCTTTATCTGACATCATCTGCTCTTTAGGTTTCACCATGGAATCCTATGTGGGTGATACCCAAATGATTGTCTCTATGTCACCTAACATATGCTCTAAGTCTCAAAAACAAAACTTATGTCTAGAGCAGATCACCAACTGGATGGTGGCTAGCTGTCTAAAGTTAAACATGGACAAAACAGAGATCCTGGTAATTGGCAACAATTCTTCACTATGGGACCAACTTAACTGGCCCCCATCCTTGGGTGATCGCCCATGCCCCAAACTATAAGTGAAAAGTTTAGGTGTTACACTGGATAGTCATCTCACCATGGTCTCCCGGGCTGCAACTAGTTGTTTCGACCTCCTCAGTACACTGAGGAATACTCTTAAATGGCTTCCTTTGAATGCACGTAGAATAGTGTTTCAAGACCTTACACTGTCTCACCCTGACTACAGGAATTCCCTTAATTTAGGCAGTCCACTCTCTGTAATCAAAAGCTGCAAGTCATCCAAAATGTTGCTGCTCGAGTACTATTTGGTACACCCAAAACTCAATCAGCCCTTCCGGCTCTTACCTCACTCCACTAGCTGCCAAAAAGCAGAAGGATACAAATCAAAACAGTTTATATTGCACATCATGTAAAACACAAAGGCAGACCTGAGAACCCTCAACTACCTCACTGACCCGTAGCATGCCAACAGAGAACTTAAGTCAAACAACTTTTACCTTCTCACCATACCCAGAATTGAGGGAGGCGGCCCAGAAGCCGCTTGTTAACCTATCTTGGTCCCAAACTTTGGAACTCCTTACAGACCATCCTCAGGATATCAGGATAAAGGATAACTTACTAAGCTTCAGAAAGCAACTTAAAACCTATTTGTATGTTTAAACACCTGCTGCTCAGGCAGGGGCTGTTAGCATTGGGAAGCCCCTTTCAGGTAGCCATGTGTTTAATAAAAAACAGTAAATACGATAGAAAAAGTGAATATCTGTAATGCATTTCTTCATTAGACACAACTGGCTTTTGATTGTTAGGTATAAAACAATCTACTTAAGAATGTCTATTATACTATATTGTAAACAAATAATGCAAGGGATATTTCTAAATCAATCTACAATAACTATGGAGTACTGTGTGTGAAATTAATTTTGTATTTGAAAAGATAACTATTGTTGAATTACTGCGAAGAGCCATGCGACTCTTACTTTTGAAGTGGCATGTTAATTAGTGTCTATTTCAAAGTACAAGAGAGCTTTCATATCAGAAAATGCAGTTCTATCTCAAACATCTTGCAAGGACAGCACAAGGAGGAATGTCAGTTACTTTTTATTAAAGTCAGCATGGCAAAGTACCACTGTGCTCTTAAAGGTTGAAGATTCATTTCACCACGGTATAGTACAAGAACTCTACTGGATTCAAACATCCCATATGACTATACAAATATTCTTGATAAACATTTGCTGAAAATACTTTAGGTCCAATTTAGCGCATTTTTTATAAAAGTGCTCTATGTCACTTGCACCATCGTCCACTCCTCATCCACAAAATAGTTAAGTCCCTATTTTTGTGACAGTATTGTGATAAATTTCTACCACACCTATTCCTAAACAGTGCCGACTTTAGGGTGGTACAACTGAGGCCGATGCACCATGCATCAAGCTCATGGGGGAGAGCTCTCCATGAAAAAACCATCTCGAGATAAGAGCAGCTTGCAGAGACCTTTGTGCATGGCATTTCTGTTTTGGGGGGTGCTGCATGATCACCCTGGTAGTTAATGGACTTGATGGACAGATCTCTGATTTATCTAGTCACAGTTTTGACTCTTGATTGTGTAGTAGAGAGGGTTAAAAAATCAGTTGCAAAACACAATGTGTAATATGCAGATCACAGGTTTTGAATTTTATCTAGATAGCTTAGTGGGTTACTGCTTTTTTCACAAAGATCGTTTTGTTACATGTAGTTAATAGGTTACACCTTCTAATATAGCGCATTGAGCTATGACGTGGCACCAAAGTGGTGCAGGCAAATTGCAGGCATAGGTTAAGATTCTTATAGCTTTTTCATCAATCTTTTGTTATTAGAAGATTGCTAAAAAGTGTTCTATTGGGTGGTATGCATCAAAGAATATGTTTATGGGTCAGATTTACTAACACTCTGGGCCTGGTTAGCATCACAAAAGAAAAGAAAATCTGGTGCAAAGTGTTGTTTGGGGGTCTAATTTCCAGCTCAAATTAAATATTGAATTGGAAAATAGCCTTGAAGCAGCACAAAGAAGCAATATACCCTTCTTTGCATCAAGGAGGTGTACCATGGGTGGTACATAGATGAGTCCTTGAACCCACCAATGGATTTTGACGCTAATCCTTATCTTCTAACTTTGGTAGAAAGGGATTTCCAGGAAAAAAAAAATATGCCTCCTCAAAGCAAGAATAAAGTAGATGAAAAGATGTATTTTTTCAAATCTTTCTAACTTTGCATGTGCGTTGCACTTTACAATACACATGCAAAGTGATGTCTGACATCAGTCACATACCCCTGCACTATGGTGCAAACATGTGTGCATTGGCTCAAGGCAGCCTAAGGTACATCAGCACAGGAGGAGACAATAACAGCATCATATCTTTGTAGATATTGTGTTGGTGCGTTCTCCCCTTTTCATACAACACAGAGACTTTGGTTACTACATTGTGTGAAAACTAAGTAAATCTACCACATCGTTGTTTGAGACCAAGCACTCTTAGTATATAATACCTACCAGTATGGATGACATGTTCCTCCTACACCTTCTAGTTCCCATTCTCTTAAGTAACATTTCCTAAACATTGATTTACAAACTTGTCTAACTCATTTGTATCTCTATAGTAAGTTTGTGATATTAAGTGCTCCAACAGTGTACATTAGGATGAGTATCACAATAAAGTGAATAAAGTGAATTAATGCATAATTGTGATGGGTTGGCTATGGAGAGATGAGGTACACCATTGGAGGGTGGTAGTAAGGGCATCTGTGAAGAAGGAAGCCATTGCAGGAGGAAGGGGCGCCAACAAAGATTCTCGCACCAGGTGCCACCAATACTAAATCCAGCCCTGTTTCTAACACAGTTGAACTAGGAGCATTTTTCCACCCTTCCTCCTTTATAATCATTGAATGCAGTACATAAGGTGCTTCAAATGCATCACTATTGTAGGTCCACATTGGTCAATGGACCCACCTCTATGGTATATTATTGCTGAAAATTTTAGGAAACTTTCCTTTCAGATCACAGGAATGGTGCACCCTTTGTTTAATTTGCAAATATTCACACTTTTTTAGATTTTGAGTTGCCAAGAAATCGGCAACACAACATACAACCTTAATGCATTGCAACTTGGTATGTAACATTTGCAAAACTTGACAAGTTTACGGGTGAAGACTTATAAACAGTAAAAAAGAGTTAATACTTCACACCTCATCCTTTGCCTGTGCACCACAACCCTGTAAATGGTGAGGGGATGTAACAAGCCTCTTGGAGTATATCCCGCCCTTCCATTTTGAAAAATTATTATTAATCAAGCATTCCCCATTGAACCTTTGGGTAGTTACTATAGGCTAGTGCTGTGGTTGCACAATTTTGCCTGATGTCGCAAAGGATGATACTTTATGGTGACTAGGTGTAGTTACCCTTTGGTAGCTAGAACAATAATTGGTTAGGCAGGTGTGTAAAGTATACAGATACATATTTGATAATATTATTTGCTTGAATAATGTATAGCAGCGCTTCCCAAACGTTTTAGAACCACAACCCAATTTTTAAAACGAGAAACATTTGCAGTCCACCTAGCTTTATTGAACATGAGGAACAGGAGTTTTTTTATAACCAAATTTTATTGAGTTTTGAAAGTATCAGTAGACATTTGATCAATTTCATACCATAACGCAATAGGTGATTACTCAGTTTCTGTGTGATATTAAGATCCTCTCACCCAGCCCATGGTATTCCCACCACTTGCCCCTGAACTTCTGTGGCATCCCATGCCTCACAGATCGATCATTCCTGGTAAGCACACCAGACCACACCTCTCCTACCTTCTGCCAAAGAAGGGGGATCCAGTGACTTCTACTTGTGGGCGAAGTCTCTTTTAGCCACCAATGTGGTCACCCCCCACAAAGGTTCTTTCCATCCTCTGTCCTCCAACCTCCTACAGCAGGCCCAATAGTGCCACAGTGGGAGTGAGGTCCACCGGTCATCCTAGGATAGTGGATAGCTCCCTTCCTATTCCTTCCCTAGATGTGGGTCAGTGCAGGGCAAGCCCAGACCAGATGGAAAAAGTTAGCATTGACCAGGGAGCATCTAGCACAGTGAGTACTGGAGGTTTTGTCAGTTTGATGCAATCATTGACAGGTCAAAAAAGTGATATGTAAGTTGCTATATTTGGATCATAGGGAGGCGTGCTGGAATGGACAATTCTGTAGGGGCCATCCTGGCCTCACACCAGTCATCATCCTGAAGGTTCTCCACCCATGTCTTCCACCACCGACGCAGTGCTGAGAAGCAGTCTGGGGCATTGATGATTTGAGAACAGTACATTTTAGAAATTACTCCTTTACCCAGCCATCCACATAGGGTCTTGGCATCAAGGGGGTTGAAGTGCGAAATTTGTGTACCCATGAGAATGTGTTCCGAAAGTGCTTGACATATTTGAAGGTAATGATAAAATTGTGTATGAGAGAGTTGGCAGTGCTCCTGCAGGTCTTGAAACAACATCAGGGCACTCCTTCACCAGATGTCTTATAGGTGGGTAATGCAAGATATATATATATATATATATATAGAGAGAGAGAGAGATAGATAGATAGAAAGATAGATAGATAGATAGATAGATAGATAGATAGATAGATAGATAGATAGATAGATAGATAGATAGATAGATAGATAGATAGATAGATAGTGTTAGAAATGGGGTCTCTCATTGGCAGAGGTATACACCCTTGTCCAAGTACAGTGCCAAGCTACCAGAGGGTGGTCACAGGATAATTTGGATTGTGTGTGATTTACCAAGATTAGGATTGTGGTCCCTACTTGGACAAGGGTGTATACCTCTGCCAACTAGGAACCCCGTTTCTAACAACTTTCATTTATAAAGCAGATGTGTTCCCTTCTGTCACTTGGCTATGTTTAGGATTAGTTAACCAGGGGCAATTGTTTAGTGAAGGGATGTGCTCATTTTTGTTTAGATTCTTCAATACATTCAAACTGTACTTATTTTGATGCAAGGCTGGATTTAATACAGCTTTCAAATCTGTGCAAGGGGTCAAAAACTATGACAGTCAGATGGGGCTAAAGTATTATTCCTTCTTTACATAGAAAACAAGCTGGCTGAATGTTATCCTTGCCATTCTGTGTCCGAAATCAAATCAAATCAGGGTCTTTAAAGTGCAACTAGTCAGCTGTAAGGGTTTCAAGCCGCTGAGGGGGTATCCTAAGCAATTCTACACTAATAACAAGTGGCTCTGAACATTGGTTGCTTGCAATATATAACATGCAATCCTTACTGGCTTTATAGCATGGGGTAATTTATCAAACTTCATCATTGACAAAAAACATTTAGGAGGAAACATCCACAGTATTCTTCAGAAACACTTTCATATCCTGGCTGGTGGCTTAAGCCCTTGTATTGGTGTATGTAGAGTGTATCCTTAGATGGTAGCCTTATGAGAGTGACCAACGCAGATTTACAATGCACTAATTAAATGAAATATTAATAGAAACAGCTTTGCATACAGCTGCATATCATGGATATCTGATGCAGCCCAACGTTGCAGCAGTTGGAAAGTGTTTGTCACCACAAGTGTTTTGGCATGATACCCATTGGTTCATATAACCAAAGTCTATCCTGCATCTCCGAACAGCAATTTTTTTAAATATGTGTAGACAATAGGAAACATGCTAAAAGAAAAAGTACAACTTGATGCATTGAATAATTATGGTACATGAGAAAAGGGAAGTTTTCCATAGATTTGCAGCCAAGCAGAATGAGAGCATCATCAATTAACTATGCCCAACATCTTTACAATCAGAGTAGGAATATCGATGGAGAATTCAGACACAGGTATTGAACATCTAAAAATAGGTTACTACCTATGAATGCCAGCTGAGAAGGACACCAGCAAAGAGCCCTGCTGTCATGTTGGAAATCATTTTCTTTCATCTGTACCTACTGTTACAAAAGGGAGTTTGAAAATACAGGGTGAATTTTTTATGAATCAGTGTTGAAAAACAATTCTTCTCAGTAATTAAACTGGATAGGCCAGGTAGGCCTATTGCCCAGGGAAGCTATTTTTTGTACAGTTGAACACTTTGGGGTGTATTCACAAACTGCACTTTGTAGTATGTTTAGTAGCACTACAATAATACAACTCACTTGCTATAAAATGTTATTCACAAACCTATCTATGAAGACCTCCTGCCTTTTCCTTGCTGGGGTCTCCGCCACATATGTGAAGTTCCCCACTCATGTAAGTAAACATTTTAGTGGTAAATGTGGGAAAATCTGGAGGAGTGGTTGGAAAATTGAGAAAACCTACTACAAAGGCCCTCAGAATTAGTGGCTAGTTAATTTTGATGGAGCCACCAACTGTAGGTTTCAGCCCCAACTGAATTATGAGAGCTGGAGATTTTGGCAGCTAAAAACAGCTGAGATTTACAGGGGGAATTCCCCTCAAAATGAGGAAGTACTGGGAGAATCAAACCTGGAATTACTGATTCCCCGGAAATTCCTCATTTCTTAGTGTACACTCAGGGTCCCAGTTGTAATAGGATGGATTTTCCCCATTCCAGGAGCTACTGGTATCTCCTGTGTTGTTAATTCCAGGGGTTGGGAAAATCTGAGCCATTTAGAGTGCCACTTATAATGAAGGCATAAGTGGGAGAAGATTAGGGAGGAGTAAGGAGGAGCTTAGGGAGGCATAAAGAGGATTTTAAGAAGAACATGCAAATACAAACTCCCACTGACAAAAAAAGACTAGACCTAATGCTATCCACAAACTGCACTTCTAAAGTTTAAATAACATTAAGTAAATAATAATTAAAAATGAAAATGCTAGTGGGCTTTTTTCAATAAATTAAAAATATATTTTTAATTAAACTGATGTAATTTATTAAATTAATTTTTCAGTGTTTATTATTAACATTTAATTTCTTCAGTTAATATGCCCCAAAATTATATTTTTTTTGTTCTCTGTTAATAATTATTTTAGGATAATTATATTTTTATTTTACATTAAAGTATGTTTACAATATTTTAATAATTATTAAACTGTATTATATACCCATATACTTTACAAATGTGAGGTTAGCATTCCAGTGGCAGAAAACTTACCTTAGCTGTGAAATGTTATGAGTAGTAACTTTGCACTTGTAAATAAAGGTGTAGAAGATTCGATCAGTGGGCATCAACATGTAAGTCTGCACTAAGAGTAGCTATACACATAGAAACAGTGACTAGTAAAAAGTAGTAAATTACTCCTAGTTGTTATAGTAAATGTCCACAGAAGTAAATCGTCAACTGTAACTTTTCCTCTGGGATTATTCTCTTTTATGTGTAATTTTCGCTGAGGGAGTATCATTGTTTTAAGAACCCATTGGTTTGGTTCAATACCAGGTACCTGACTGTTTGTGATACCATTTGTGATGCACAGCGGTACAACAATAATAAGTTGGTTGCTTGTATGGCTATATTCACAGTGTCAAACGCTCACTTGAACAAACAGAATCCTGCCTTTTCCACGTGTGGTGGAGGCGTTTGTCGGTCCAGGCTCAGAGTCCCACCAAGATGCCATCATATGAGGGGAAAAAAGTGCATTCTATAAATTTTTTGCAATTTTTAAAAAGAAGCCTTCGGGATTATGAGCAAGGCAGAGTTTGGCCACACTGATTTTGTTTTCAATATGCTAGCAGCTCCCACTCTTTTCACCAAACTAACTAGGACCTGAAAAGATCATGGCCCTCATAATGACATTGGAGGTAAATGCCGCTTACCGCCATGCTGGTGCCGCGCTGGCGAATATCCGTTCACCATATTATGACACACACACACCAATCCGACAGAATACAGCCACATATACAAATCGGCCTGGCCAAAGGTCAGTGCAAAAGTGACAGTCACAAAACCCACACCGTTACGCCAACAGAACAACGCCCACAACATTATGACCCACAAATCACCATGGCGGACATTCAACAGTGGTAAACCATTGACGAGACATACTGCCACACTCACAATGGACACCCACAAACAAAACAACAACACAGAGAACAATGCAAACAACACACACCTGACACCCATACACACACCACACCCACACACCCACACTACTATAAAACACACACCCACATTACCCACAACCCTTTATGAATGCAAATCATTGCCACCAGACAGACACCAAGACCACTGCCACAACTAGACACACACACCACTCACACCCATACACCCTGTGCACTCCACATCACACACCCCAACAAATTACCCAACAAACCCTCACCAACACACATCACATAACACCCGTGGCACCACAAAGGCACCCCTGTTTCACTGAGGAGTTAAAGGTCATGGTGGAGGAAATCGTCAGGGTAGAGCTACATCTCTTTGGAGCACAGGTGTAGCCGATTTCAATGGCAAGGAAGATGGCACTATGAAGGAGAATCGTGGACAGGGTCAACGGTGTGGGACAGTACCCAAGAACAAGGGACGAAGGTATGTTCCTTAGCAGTAAGACACCAGCTCACTATCCAGAGGACTGGCGGTGGACCCCCACCTCCTCCCCCACAACTCACAGCATGGCAGGTTCTGACAATACTGCATCCTGAGGGCCAGGCCGGAGTTGGTACAGGACTGGACACTGGTAAGTCACTTATAACCCCAAATACCTGCATGCCATCACACACCCACACCCTCATTCCCATCACTCCACTCCATCCCACACACTCCATCTTCACATCACACTAATCCCAACACCAAGCCCTGCATGCTGAACCAGTGCATGGGCACCCCTCCTAGCCCTGCATGGATACTCATCACCAAAGCATGCACAGCATAGGGAAACTAACATAACTACTATACACCAACATACACAAGCAAAACCTGGCAGGGGAACAACAACCATAGAGGGGAAGCTACAGAAGTACAAATGTCAGGCACCTGAAGCATAATACATCATTTACATCCCCTCAGGTACCCCAGCCAATGTCACTGGGGAGGAGGTGCCACCACTATCTAGTCCCTCAACAGAAGAGGCCCACAGTGATGACAGTAACTCTGGACTTCTGGATCTGGACGATCTACCTGGGCCATCAGAGACCACTGGACAGTCGGCCACCCAAGCAGAGTCACAGACCACCACAGAGCCTCCCCCATCCTGAACCCTCCCAGCAAACCAAGACCTCTGTCCCCAGGACACGTCAATCAGCAGTGTGCCCACCTGTACAGGGACCCCATGCCACACCTCGCACACAAGGCAATCAGGGACCGGGGGGCAGTGGCAGTGGGCACATGGTTCAGGGGACAGAGGCACAGGCCAACAGGGACACTGGGAGGACTGCTGTGCGCCAGGGGGAGGACAGAACCAGGGAACCGACTCTCCAGGAGGCACTCTCCGAGATCCTGGGAGCCTACCAACATTCCCAGGACACGATGGGCCAGATCCTAGACAACTTGCAGGAGAACAGGTGGCTGCAGGAGGGACAGTATCAGGCGATCAGGGAGAACTTACAGTCCACTAACAACACCCTGATCTTCATAGCAAGGGTGCTGACATACATGGCCAACATTATGAGGGAAGCAGTGTCACACCAGTGGGCTCCTAGACAGTCATCTGAACAGCCCTCCACTTCTTCTGCCGCTAGTGGCCAGGAGGCCACGCCACATGACCAACAGGCCACCAGCACCCCTCCCCCTACAGAAGGTGAATCACCCCACAAATGTTCCCTGTGAACCAGACAGAAGTCAGAGACACTTGCCAAGACCTCCACCAGCAAATGAGACTCTCCTGATTCTCCCCCTTATGTCCCACTCAGTCACCTTGTCCACCTTGAACTGCCATTGCTCCCCTTCCTTTGTCCCCGTGGACAATGCATCTGTGCTGCAAACACACTGGAACAATGCCCTGGACTTTTCTTCATCATCATCCCATCCCATTGCACTTTCCCCTCTAGATTTCAGTACTACAATAAACACCCTTGGATAAAAATCGACTACTAATAATTCATGGGTTGCAAATTTGTATTGATTGAAACAGCTACAACCATTGCAAATTAACTGTACATAGAATGAACATAGAAATAATGACCTGTAGCTGGCTGTTGTGATCACACCAGAAGAATGTGTCATATCACCAACATCTGCTAAATTAATATCCAGAGGTCACAGTAAGTAGGGCAAGAAGTGAGTAATGCCAGCATGGCAATGCCACACAGAATACAACAATACTCATAGAAATGTAAAGTTGCACTGTCTCACCTGTGTGTCATTGGAACTACTGACATATCACTGATGTTCTGTTGTCAACATACTCATCCTCTGCCTCCTCATCCTCACTTTTTTCAGGATCCACTGCTGCCACAGGGGCATTTCCAGTCTCCTCCTCCTGCAGAAAAGATACATGCCGTCTGAGTGCCAGGGTGAGCAACATGCAGCATTGCCACTACTATCTGGCAGACCTTCTTGGGTGAGTAGCACAGGGATCCACCTGTCAGATGGAGGCACCTGAACCTGGCCTTCAGGAGGCCAAAGGTCCTTTCTATGATTCTTCTGGTTCGCCCATGTGCCTCATTATAACGTTCTTCTGCCCTTGTCCTGGCATTCCTCACAGGGGTCAGCAGCCATGACAGGTTTGTGTAACTAGAGTCACCTGAAAATATTGAGGGACAACATTTAGCCACACTATCCTATATGACCAGCATCATAGGCATACACTAACATATACTGGGTGGGAACCAGGACTCACCTATTAGCCACACCCTGTGCATCTGTAGTTGGAACATCACATTTGGGATGCTGCTATTCCTCAGGACAAAGGCATCATGCACCGACCCAGGATACCTAGTATTGATGTGGGAGATGTACTGGTCTGCCAAGCACACCATTTGCACATTCATGGAGTGGAAACTCTTACAATTCCTGAGCACCTGTTCATTCTGGCGGGGGGAGGCAGAAATGCAAAATGTGTTCTGTCAATCACACCTATTATATTGGGTATATGCCCCATTGCATAGAATACAGCCTTTACAGTGGCCAAATCCTCAACCTGGGGGAATGCAATGTAGCTGCACATGAGTTTTATCAGGGCGGAGAACACTCTTGATCCTGTGATGCAGCATTAATCAATAGGCCTGTCCACCCCCCCTGAAATGGCGACTGCCTGTCCTGTGTGGAGGGACAGGTGGAAGTGAGGTAATGACGCTGCGTTGTGCGCCATGGCCGTAGGCAGTTGAGAACCGCAGTGCAATTCCTCATTGGTTAACATTGGGCCCAAAGGGGTACAATGGCCAATAGTGATTTACGCCGGCGGTGACGGTATGCACCGCTGCAGGCGTGACCGCCATTTTCTATCAGATTCCTCACTTGTCTCCTGACCTTCCATAGGAAAGGACCTACACTGCATGTGCTGCTGTGACCTGTGTCTGGAACCTACCATGGCCCGTGTGACTGGGGAAAGGGCCCCAGCCTTCACTTCTGAGGAGTTGGAGCGACTGGTGGATGGGGTCCTACCCCAATACGGACTGCTGTATGGGCCTCCAGACCAACAGGTGAGTAAACCTTGTGCACGATGCATGTGGCATGAATGCTTGGCGTTGTGTGTGAAGGCCTTGTGTAAGGGAGGGTGGGTGTCCTCTTGGCAGTGTATATGTTGTGGGCTGGGCTTTGTGTGTGCCAATAGTGATGCAAGCAAGTATGGTGGGCCATTTCTGTGACAGGCTGGACTGTTTGTCTAATAGTGTTCTCCTGTGTGTATTGCCTCTGCAGGTCAGCGCCCATCAAAAAAAGGGAATATGGCGTGCCATCGCCAAAGAGGTGCGGACTCTGGGGCTCTATGGCAGTCGGAGCACTCACTGTTGCAAACGGTGGTAGGACCTGAGATGCTGGGCACAAAAGACCACGGAGGACCAGCTGGGGATGGCCTCCCAATGAGAAAGGGGTGCCCATCGACCCTGACCCCCCTGATGGCCTGCATACTGGTGGTGGCCTACCCTGAGCTGGATGGCCGCTTGAAGGCATCACAGCAGCCACAAGGTGGTGAGTACAGTGGCTAGCATTACAATTTACGGCTGGTGGGAGGGTGTCTAGGTGGTGGTTGTGTGTCCTTGGGTGCCCCTAGGCCAGGCCAGACATAGCAGCATAGGTCCTCAGGTGGCTAAGGGTTTGAATGGGAAATACTGCTTACCTAGCTTTTTAGTATTCACTCCTGGGCAGGGCTGCATGGGTCCCAAGTGTGCTGCAGTTGGCGCTGTTTGCCCCTCCTCATTCCTTGGTGACTAGCCAGTTCACTGGTAGTGCCATGCATAGTGCGTAGGCCTGTTGTCTGTGTGTGAGGGTGCTGTGTACGCCAACGGTGGTGTTGGTGCAGTCATTGACCCTGTGTATCCTTTGTCTCTCTCCCCCTTTCTTGTTTTGTCATCCTGTCCTTATGTGCATTAGCATCATCTGGCAGAGGAGAAGAGGCACCGGCGACAGAGGGAGCTGCATCGCACAGGACCCTGGAGGCAGAGTCCTCCGACGCTGAGGGCACCAGTGGGATTGAGGGCAAGGGGAGCACCACGGCAGAGACTGGAGTGGACAATACAGACTCTGATACCTCCTCCGATGGCAGTTCCCTGGTGGTTGGGGACACCTCTGTGACCACCCCAGCTGCAGGTACAGCCACTACCCCCGTACCAGCACCGCCCTCCCAGTAACCCCTCAACGAGTTGCCCGTGCCTGCTCACCCAGGAGGGTGGGCATCTCCTTCGCCCCAGGCACCTTAGGTCCTGCCCCAGTGAGCCCTGCTGCCCTGAGTAAGGAAGCTATTGATCTCCTGAGATCCATCTGTGTAGGTCAAACAACCATTGTGAATGCCATCCAGGGGCTGGCAGCCCAGATGCAGCAATCTAATGCATTCCTGGAGGGCATTTACGGTGAATTGGTGGCCCAACAGAGATCGATCCAGGCTCTGGCCTCCTCTGTGATGGCAGCCAGTGTACCTGTTTCAACCGTCCCCCCTCCAACTTCCACTTCCCAGTCCCATTCTCCTCAATCCCAACCCATCCCAAGCACACAGGCAGATGAGCATGCACACAAGACAACACCCAAGGATGTCAAAGGCAAACACAAGCACCATCATCACCACACCAAGCAACAAAAAACACCTCACTGGCAGACACCTCCACAACATCCCTGCTCGTGTCCCCTGTGTCCTCTCCTACCTTGTATGTCCCCCTTCCTAAAGTACACAAATTCAAACACTCAGACACCCAACAGACATCCACCTCACAACAGCCCATGCACCTGCACCCAAATCCAGCAAACACCTTCAACAACCACACTCTCATCCTCCACTCCATTACTCCTCCCTCTTGCCGCCCCACAATCCCTAAAAAGCTTATTCTTTCTCAGATTGACTTCTTCCCTACCCCTCCCCCACCCATCCTGCATGTATGGGCAGGGTACCAAAGGCCCACCTAAGCACCTCAGCCAAACAGTCCACAGGCCCATTGGGAGCACCACCTACTCGTGGTGGAAAGGATTCCAGGCCAACAATACTGAAGGGGAAGGAGCCTGCACCAGCTGCTAAGAAAGGAAAGGAGCCTGCACCTGCTGCTAAGGAAGAGAATGAGCCTGCAGCAGCTGGAAAGAAGGGGAAGGAGCCTGCAGCAGCTGGAAAGAAGGGGAAAGCACCTGCACCACAAGGCAGAGGGGGGAAGAGGCCATCTACCAGTTCCAAGAAGGGTAAGGGATCCCTGACCCATGAACAGGAAGAGAGAAAACAATCTAGACCAGAAGAAGCTGCCAGCTAACCACCGCCACCACCAGCAGCTGTCAGAGGGCCACCACCTCCAGCCGTTGTTGTGCAGCCATTGGAGGGTGCAGGTGCTGAGCAGGAGTCTACCACAACCACCACCACAATGCAGCCACCGGAGGGTGCAGGGGGTGAACAGAAGCCTCCCACAACCACCACCACAGTGCAGCCGTCACCGCCAGAGGACACCATATAGTCCAGCCTTCAAGGGCTGCTGTGCGCCCTGCCCCCACCGGAACCAGTGGGCAAGACACCTACTTGACATAATCTGGCCTTGCACTCCCCAGGACAAAGAACAGGGCATGTTTCCCCTTCCAAAACCAGTGGGCAAGACACCTACTTGACAGACTGTGGCTTGTATTCCCCAGGTCAAAGCAATGGGCATGTTGCCCCTTCCAGAACCAGTGGGAAAGACACTCATGTGAGAGACTGTGGCCTTGCACTCCCCAGGACAAAGAACAGGGCATGTTGCCCCCTCCAGAACCAGTGGGCTTGTTCCCGCATCCGACTGAGGTGTCACCCTCCCCCTGAGGTGCCTGCCTACTTGACAACTGATGCCCTTGTAGAGCTCTATCCGGATTGGTGCAGTATTCGAGTGGGGCTTTGGACTGTGCCCTGTTGGCATGTGGGCCCTTTGCAGTATGAACTGGGCACTGTCCCGTTTTTATACACATTTAAAGATCTGTATCATGCTCAAATTGGATTTTTCATTTCATTGTTGGACTGATTACAGTAATTTTCGTAAATTCCTGTTGTCCTTGCATTATTCTGCTGATTTTCGTGGTCAGATTGTTTTTGTAATGTACATGGTTGTGTGTACGGCGTCTGTATGTTGGGTGTGTGTGGTGTGTGTGTGTGTCACGCTCTTCCCCCGCTCCCTTTTTTGTGTGTTACGCGTCTGTTTTCGCCCACGATGGTGTTCCAGGTGGAGCGTAACATAGAAGATCATCGGAAAGACTTGCAGTTCGGGTTCCATGGCAGCGTGATTCTTCCCTGTGTCTCTAATGGTGAGTCCTTTCTCTTCTGTGATGTGTTTCTGCCAGGCTTTTGATGGCGTTGGTACCACCCCGGAAAAGGTGGTGAAATCGTGTCTCAAAATATGGTGGGCGGAACTTTGTTTTCCACCTGGGTGTTGGCGGCTACCGCCTTGGAGACTGTTTCCGCCCTGGAGGTCAGTGTGGTACATTGGCTTTCCATCAGAGATATTGCCGCCTTGGTCATATTTTGGCGGTAATTACTGCCAGCCTGTTGGCAGTAATACTGCCACTTTATCACTGACCTCCATGGTCGTAATAAGTGCCCATGTGCTGAAGGTGTCGCATGGACAAATGAGCACAAAACAAAGGAAATCATTTTAAGATTTAGAGAGCCTGGTAGGTTGCTACTGCTCCATAACTTTCCAAAAGATATACAAATAGGGCGCATTTATGGATGTCATGACAGCCCTGTGCGGGGGGCACCAAACTCTCTGCAGGCTGAGTTTAGGAGGAGCTGTGCGAGTGCAAGTGACATCGGTGGCCAAAAGTCCACAACATCCTTACACCTTGGCACACGTGAAGACGGAAGTCATTTTCCCTCTTTGTAATGATGGTTATCGGCCATGACTCGGCTCCCACACAGAAGCAGTTGTGGGTTGCCAAAGTAGCCAGACACATAGGGGGTTATTCTAACTTTGGAGGAGTGTTAATCCGTCCCAAAAGTGACGGTAAAGTGACGGATATACCACCAGCCGTATTACGAGTTCCATAGGATATAATGGACTCGTAATACGGCTGGTGGTAAATCCGTCACTTTTCCGTCACTTTTGGGACGGATTAACACCTCCTCCAAAGTTAGAATAACCCCCATAGTTATGGCACGTGAGTGCCAATCAAGTTGAATGGGCACCTTATAGAGAGAGTGCAATGACTGGGTATCTAGAATACTGGTTTGGAAATGGAGGCTGGAGGAATGATGTGGCCCAAGAGAGGGTGGAAGAATTTAGAGGGGAAAGCGCTCCCCCAAATTGCAAGAGCAGCATATCGGGACAGAAATTAGTTGGAGAGAAAAGAGTTGGTGCAGAGCCCGTAACTAGGCAGAAGGGGCCTGCAACGAGAATAGTGAGGTCAATAGCTGAGAATAACCTGCAGCACAGAGGGTAAGGTTGCATAAAGGCTATGAGTGAATGAGGAAGGCAGTCAGAAGACCAGTTTGTGCACAGTGAGAGAAGCTGGAGCTCTGGAACAACTTCCAGAATTATCCTTAGAAGCAAATTGGTGCTTGAAGGGGAGAGAGCAGTACAGGTACAATCGGCACCCACAGAGAAACATCAGCATTGGTAATAAGGAGGCCCGAATGCCAGAGAGTTGCGGGTGCAGAAAGGATAGTAGCATATAGGGACAGACAAGGTAGCGAGCTAGCAAATATAGCAAATATAGCTCCAGATACCATAGGTGTGGTGGATGGTAGTCAGCCTAGGAGGGGAATAAAGAAGCTGGAGGGAAGAGAACAGTGGAAGATTGAAAGAGGGTGAATGTTTTTAGATGGTGATGAAGAGGTTGCTGGAAAAATGGTGACAGAGGTGGGAAAATCTTTAAATCAAATCAAATCAAATCATTAACATTTATAAAGGGCGCTACTCACCCGTGCGGGTCTCAAGGCGCTAGGGGAAAGAGGGGGTTACTGCTGCTCGAAAAGCCAGGTTTTTAGGAGTATCCGGAGAGCGGAGTGGTCCTGGGTGGTCCTGAGGCTGGTGGGGAGGGAGTTCCAGGTCTTGGCCGCCAGGAAGGAGAAAGATCTCCCACCCGCCGTGGAGCGGCGGATGCGAGGGACGGCAGCGAGAGCGAGGCCAGAGGAACGCAGGAGGCGGGTGGGGACGTAGAAGCTGAGGCGTCTGTTGAGGTATTCCGGTCCCTTGTTGTGGAGGGCTTTGTGTGCGTGGGTGAGAAGTCGAAAGGTGATCCTTTTGCTGACTGGGAGCCAATGCAGGTGTCTCAGGTGTGCGGAGATGTGGCTGTTGCGGGGTACGTCGAGGAAGAGGCGGGCCGAGGCGTTTTGAATGCGTTGCAGGCGATTTTGGAGTTTGGTAGTGGTCCCAGCGTAGAGGGTGTTGCCGTAGTCCAGGCGGCTTGTGACGAGGGCGTGGGTCACGGTTTTTCTAGTGTCGGCGGGGATACAGCGGACGATCTTGCGGAGCATGCGGAGGGTGAGGAAGCAGGCGGAGGACACAGCGTTGACTTGCTTGGTCATGGTGAGAAGAGGGTCCAAAATGAAGCCGAGGTTGCGGGCGTGGTCTGTGGGGGTCGGTGCGGTGCCGAGGGCCGTGGGCCACCAGGAGTCGTCCCAGGAGGACGGGGTGTTGCCGAGGATGAGGACTTCAGTTTTTTCAGAGTTCAGCTTTAGGCGGCTGAGCCTCATCCAATCTGCGACGTCCTTCATACCCTCTTGTAGGTTGGTCTTGGCGCTGGTGGGGTCCTTGGTGAGGGGCCTTAGACAAGAGCGGGAGGATGAGAAAAGCAAGTGTGACGCAGTAGTGGTGCAGGTGGGGAGTGCGCATTCCAGGGAGATGAGGGGAGACTGGGGAAGGAACCTGGAATAGTGACACCAACAGAAGGGATGACTAGAACATACACACAGATGATGGAAGAATACGTGACTGGAGTGAAGCAAGTAGGTGGAGTTGACTATGGAAACAAAAACAAACAGAAGTAGGCAACTGTAAACTGTCTTCCATGAGTATGACAGAACCATTGGAGAGCCATTTGATAGGGCCAATAAAAGACAAGCTATAAGCCATTGAATATCTTGAAATAATCGAGCTCCTTCAGGGGAAGAAGTGTAGGAAGGAGGGTCCCATAGCTGAAAAGAAGGAACAGCTGAAAAGGCCTGTGGTACCCACTAATATCGAAACATGTATGGTAGCATTTACCATATACATTAGAATCAAGTGTGAGATATACCCTGAAAAAAGTGTTGCCTTGTTCAAATACTTGGACATCATCAGGATGATGCACATAGGTTTTGGAGGGCTGGCCTTGCTGAGGTATGTTGAAGAATTCAGGACCAGGAGAGGACTGGACCTAACAAAGTTATGGGGAACAGTAGAAAGTGAGTTACAATTCCAAAGCATGGTACAAACCAGGCCAATACACACATGGCATATAGCAAGTGGTTTACCCTTACAACATATCCCCTAACAGACAAGAATCACCCTGGAGGAGATGCGGCACAAGCAAAACCAATTGAGGGAGGACCGTGTCGGAATTACAGCAAGCACATTCTACATGTCCCCATCCAGGTTTAGGCACTATTGTTCAGTATGTGGGGGAAAACATAATCTGGTACACTGCTCTGTGTGCAAGGAACCCCACAGTGTAGGAAGAGGCATAGGGTGTCTGAAAGGAGGTATGGGAAATGGTCAATAAGATGGAGAGGATGGCCCTGTGGCTCAAAATGTAAGCGGACAAGGAAGCTGCTCTGACATTGAAACTGGGTTCCTCAGAAGGTTTCCACATACCATTTAATAGGTTGATTGTACAGCATAGGGGAAACAACCTACAATTTACCAATGGGAATGGGTAGGTAGTACAGAAAAAATTGTTGAAAAGAGGAAAGATTGTCAGACCCTGTCTTTTAAAACTTGACTGTGTCACTCCTAGGAATTGTCCCAAAGTAGGTAGCAAGGGGATGTTGGCTTAACCACCATGTATCATGGCCAGAAGAGACTTTCAACACCTACAGTGCATGGGAGGAGTGCTTGATGTCATATGCAGTGTTGGATGAGGCTGTGTTGTGGGGAGGAGCTGTAACAGGGGTGAATACATGGGAAAGACTATCACACATACAATCGACATTCCACTTACTGCCAGTCCTCTGTGGCTTTTAAATGCTTTCACACTTGCCTAGAATGTGTGATAAGAACAAAACCAGGATTTGAGTAAGTGATTCACCGTCCGAATCCATCATTGTTTGTGGGCTGAGCAGACAGTCATGAAGAGTGCACACAGCTGATGGCAATTATTCTGCAAGTAATGAACGACTTGGGCATGCCTCCAGGCTCTACCTTTCCAATGGATAAAACTGGATTCAACACTAATGGTGCCTCAGTTGCTAGCTAACAAACTGATGACCTTGAGTTGTTTGTAATGCAAAGTGATGTTCCGATTGGTGTGTGAAATTTGGAAACTGCAGCAGGTTTCAAGAAATGTGGACCTCTGATGTAGGATGGTGAAGCTGGAATGGGCATTCTGGAGGCACATGGCCTTATCCATAAAAAGAGCAACTAAACCTCATCACAGCGTGAGCATAACTGAAAGGGTAAGGGAGGATATGGGCAACTGGATCACGTTGTTTGAGGAGTACAGTGGTGTGATTCTGTGGATACCAACATTACAATTCCGGCAGGATGTCAGGATATTTTCTGACATCTTGGAAGCAAGGAGGTGTGGACTGCACTGAAAGGGAATGACAGCTGGAGGATTGGTTACGATTTAGACACTGTATTTCACTCCTGAAGATCTTTTCAGTGTTGCTGGCCATTGAGCTTTGGTGTGCTGAGCTAGCAGACAGGACCGATTTGTTTGTGATTGACGATAACACCTTTGTACATGCAATTAACAGACTGTCTGCTACTGACCACTGGGAGTTGAGACTAGTGAGAGTGATGGTATTGAGATGTCTGCTGTGCAATGTGTTGTTCAGAGTGGAAAATGCATCTGTGCTGGAAAACAAGTTAGTGGGTGCTTTTTCACTATTTCAGTGGTTGATTTCAGTGTCTGATCCATGGTTTGGTACCAGGAGTAGAATGAGTGAGAAACAAAGTGCCAGAGGTTTTGTGGGATCTTGGGAGGTAAAAGTGCAGATGTTTGCATAAGGTTCTTTGGCAGCCACAATGAAGAAGACTTATAGAAAGGCCTAGACTGAATAGCTGAGAAGTGGTACTAAAAGAAGCAGAAGTGACAGGGTGGAGATGGAACAGAGAAAAGACAACAGTGTGCAGTTGTAATGATGTCAGAGAAGGTCAGTTCCCAAGGGACTATTGAGGGAACGCTGCCAAGAGTGGCCTTCTTTGGCAAATGTATTTTGGGTTATGAATCACATGCAGGGTGACTTTATGAGGAGAATTGTGGAAGGTTTGATATGGGCAAAATAGATCAAGGGATGATCAGCACAGGGCTATCACTGTGGATGTTCTGGAGGGCAACATGGCTCCTGTGAGGTTTGTGTGTGCATCTACCGTGAAAACTGGGCTTTTCTGAGCAATATTTGGTTTGATGTTTTTTGGAGCATTAGGGGTGTAAAAGTGGCTGTAACACTGCATTATAGTGGTGTGCAGATGAGGGATGTGAGACTGTAAAAGAATGATCTGCGAATAGTTGGTCAAAATATGATCAGAAGTGATGTGAGAAATAGGTGAGAATTGGCATTTCAGGTATCAGGAGAATTTACTCAGTGAGGGTGGTTACCCAATATCTTTTGATGAGGAATGACAATTAGGGGTCAATTTTTCACCTCCAAAGTGGGAAAGGGGAATTCAATGAGTCGGTTTTGGTAATACTGAAGACATGCCTCAGGCTGGAAGACTGGATGAACGGATGAATGAAACTCATTCTTTCTGAATCAGAAGTGTTCAAGATGGGATGGGGAGAGACAAGGTTGATGTGCCTGGGTAGGTGGCATTTGTTTCAGATGTGGGGTGAAGCGAAGACGGCATACCTGGGGAAGGAGCAACATTCTGCTGATGGTGCTATTTCCACAGGAATAGAATTGGCAGAAAGGAAGAAGTGAAACGTGTGCATTTGCGTCCATACCATTGTGAAGTGGGCATAGGAGCACACAAAGAGGCAATGCTATAGCAAGCACTGGGGCTAGTCAATAAGTAGGTTGTGGTGCTATGCAAAGGACCTGGGAGAATAGGTTGGAGGCAACTGCTTCCTAGGTTGTTGGATTTAAGGAGCAGCAGAACATGAATGGATTTGGAAATAGTACACTTGGCGTAAAATGACATGGTGCAATTGTTGATGCTGCAATTGTTAAAGATGAAGAGGACTTTAGTAATAGTGAAGACATGTGGGAAACAACAGAAATGGTGTGGACCCAATATCTGCGCAGGAGAGTATGGAGGGGAGCAAATAAACCGCCAGTCATTGACAAAAATGAGGATGGAAGTTAACTGAAAGTATCCAATTTTTGTAAGCCAAGAGGAATGGGGTAGAGAGTTATGCAGACATAACATATAAATTGGAAACATTGTTTTGTCCAGATGGTGTTCGCTTGTCAATGCTGGGGAACAAGGTGTTCTTGGCAAAAGTTAGAAGAAGTGGTGGAGGAATGTGTACGTTCTGGGAAGAAAAATTGAGGTACCCAAGATGGGGGGGGGGGAGGCAGGAAGAACACCTCAGTCAAAGGCTTTTCTGGTGGCAGTGAAAGAGAGCTCAGGGCAAGGCAGGTAAGTAGATGACAAGTCTAAGAGGAATGGAAGTAGCAATATCATGGCTACTTAAGAATGGCCACCTGGGCCTAGAAGAGGCCGGGGGTGAAGAAGAGTATCATCTGGCAAGGGCATAGAAAAAAAGATTAAAGTGCTAAAGATGAAATACTATCAAGAAGTTTGAGGGGTGGGCAATGTTTATGGGTAGGGAGAGGGGGTAAAAGGTATTTGGTAGAACAGTTGTTAGAAAGTAGAGTGTACAGTTAAGCTGAAGTTTATATGTGAGAGTTCTAATTCCTTCTAACAGCTCGGCCTTTTTCATTAGGTACAAGATTTGTGGCTATGGTCTCTATCCCAAAGTGGGCCATGTCTGGAGGAGATGAACTCTCCTATCTGCCTGGTGAGTTTGTGAGGAACTGTGGGAGGAAGCCAAGTGTTAGTGATATCTGCCACCAGGCCCTTGCAACTCGCCACATGCACAGAGGGAAAGTACTTTTCGCTCTGTGCAACGATGACCCACCACCTGCCCTGATACATAGGGTGGTCAGAAGGGCTACGTTGGAAGCACATTAATGGATGTTTTCTACTCAAGTTCAAAGGAATGTAACATTTTGTTTATCCTTGAAGTGAGCATTGAAAGAGAGCTCAGGGCAAGGCAGAGAAATAGAAGAGATGGAATACCCCGCCGATGTCACATCTCCCCCCACCTGAAGGACCTCCACTGGCTCCCTGTGGAAAAAAGGATCACCTTCAAACTCCTCACCCACGCACACAAGGCACTACACAACACCGGACCCACCTACCTGAACACCAGACTCAACTTCTACGTCCCCACACGCCAACTCCGCTCTGCCAACCTCGCCCTCGCCTTCGTCCCCCGAATCCAGCACAAGACCTCTGGCGGCAGATCCTTCTCCTTCCTCGCCGCCAAGACCTGGAACTCTCTCCCCACCTCTCTACGCCAGACCCAGGACCTCCTCACCTTCAGGAGACTCCTCAAGACATGGCTCTTCGAACGCTAGCAGCACCCCCCCCCCCCCTCCCCAGCGCCTTGAAACCCTGTCGGGTACATAGCGCGCTTTATAAATTCACTGATTGATTGATTGATTGATTGAAGTCTAAGATGAATGGAGGCAGACATTTGATGGCTGTTTAAGGTGTGCCAACCTGGGTCTAGTGTGGACAGGCAGATGAACAGGGGTGGGTAAAAAAATCCACTCTTCCACCGGAGTTTGTGGAGTTTGTGGAGTTTATTATTGAAGGTCTACACGTTTATTTCTAGAGACTAATTACTTTTATTTTTATCATTTAAAATGCTCCTACAAACTACCCCATCTGATGGTTTTTAACCATCACAAAAATTAATTCACAGATGACTTTCAAAGTTCACGTTCATCTTCAGTTGAGGCTTTTCTCTTTCTTTTTAAGTTTTCTTTTTCTTTTAGTTTCTGATACTCTTTGTTAGTGTGGTGATGTAATTATAAAATCTTTCTTCCTTGATGTAGTCATTTCTCTGATTTTCTTTGTTGCA
This sequence comes from Pleurodeles waltl, assembly GCF_031143425.1. Lineage (NCBI taxonomy): Eukaryota > Metazoa > Chordata > Amphibia > Caudata > Salamandridae > Pleurodeles > Pleurodeles waltl. The sequence goes on from NC_090451.1 coordinate 441,200,377, forward strand.
ATAATGTTTTAATAGCTCCCAATGTACCCAAGAGACAGACGACTACAATTAATACAATAACTAATGAACCTTTGAAAATTCCTCATCCAGTTGTTGCAATCCAATTATCTATTCCAGAAACTCCCTTTGTGAAATTTTTTACTATATTAGTTGTTTCTGAAGATTCCAACTCAAGCTTCAGTTCAGAAATATTCTTTGCATATTCTACAATTTTCTTATTCTTATCATTCATGTACGTGCAACAATTTTCTAATTTCAGCATCTTACAGACTCCACCCCTTGTTGCGATTACAATTTCCAAAGCATATCTGTTTTGCAAACCCGTTGAACTAATGACTACTAGTTCGGTGTTTTCAAGTAATAAAGCTCCAGATATGCTAGGTGCCAGTTGGTCCACAGTTGAAAGCATTCTCATTTTTTCATCGTTTAGTATCACTCCCACTGCTGGGAAAATAGCTCCAAATCTGTCTCCTACTAATTATGTCCTTCATTAACACTGCATGTGTATCTGTGTGCAGGTGTCATTGTTAAAGCATCTAAGCTCTGTACAGCGTACAGTTTGGGTAAATGTAACCCTAAATAGTAAATGCCCTACAAATCTGCAGGTAATCTAAAGTATGCATTCTCTCCACAAAAAGAAATAAACTCCAGGTATAGTTAGATTGTCTTCCAGTAAAATCTGCCACGCTCCTCCTAATAATTCAAATGTGTGCTCACAATTACTGTTTCCTACTAGGCTTTTTCTGTTTTCAATTCTAATTTTAATGGCACATACTTTCCCTTCATGTCTCTTCTTTAACCCTTAGGGTGCCTTGGGCGAGCTGGTCTTGTCCTGGCACATGGTTCCTGTGTACCTGGGATGAGACCAGCTCGTCCTGCACCCGGCCCACACCCCCCAATCGGGGATGGAAGGGGAATCACTTTCCTTTCATGTGTCTCTCAGCATTTCTGCTGCCCGATCACATCATGCCCACTAGACACCAGGGATTTTGTTGTTGTTGTATATATCAATAAGGGGAGTGGCCCCTTGGGCAAGGGCCACTCCCCATGGGGCCAAATGATTCTTTGGCCATTTCAATCCCCCCCGGGGGCAGATCGGCCTAATATAATTAGGCAGATCTGCCCCCGGGGGGGCAGAAAAGCCCTAGACTCCAGGGAATATTCTTTTCTTTGTTTATTTTTATTTTGTTATGTGTGGGGAGCGACCCCTTAGGCAAGGGTCGCTCCCGGGGAGCCAAATTATATTTAGGCCATTTCTGCCCACCCCAGGGGCAGAAACCACTAGACACCAGGGATTTTTTTTAATCATACTTACTAATAAGGGGAGCAGCCCCTTGGGGAAGGGCCGCTCCCCAGGGGGCCAAATTATTTCCAGGTCATTTCTGCCCCCCCGGGGGCAGATCGGCCTAATATTATTAGACTAATTTGCCCCCGGGGGGGGGGGGAACCCCTAGACACTAGGGATACATTTTTTTTATATATTTTTTTTTTGGTATGTGGGGAGCGACCCCTTAGGCAAGGGTCACTTCCCAGGGGGCCAATTTATTTTTAAGCCATTAGATCAGCCTAATTATACACAAGACACCAGGGAATTTTTTTATATCAAACTTACGCACAAGGGGAGCAGTCCCTTGCGCAAGGGCCACTCCCCAGGGGGGCAAATTATTTTTAGGCAATGCTAGACGCCAGGGATAATTATTTTTTTTGTTTATTTTTATTCTTTTATGTGTGGGGAGCGACCCCGGGGAGCCAAATTATATTTAGGCCATTTCTGCCCCCCCCCCCGGAGAAGAAACCACTAGACACCAGGGATTTTTTTTTATCATACTTACGAATAAGGGGAGCTGCCCCTTAGGGAAGGGCCGCTCCCCAGGGGGCCAAATTATTTCCAGGTAATTTCTGTCCCCCCGGGGGCAGATCGGCCTAATATAATTAGACTAATTTGCCCCCGGGGGGGGCAGAAAACCCCTAGACACTAGGGATACATTTTTTTTATATATATATTTTTTGTATGTGGGGAGCGACCCCTTAGGCAAGGGTCACTTCCCAGGGGGGCGATTTATTTTTAAGCCATTAGATCAGCCTAATTATACACTAGACACCAGGGAATTGTTTTATATCAAACTTACGCACAAGTGGAGCAGTCCCTTGCGCAAGGGCCACTCCCCAGGGGGGCAAATTATTTTTAGGCAATGCTAGACACCAGGGATTATTATTTTTTTTGTTTTTTTTATTTTTTTTTATTTGTGGGGAGCAACCCCTTAGGCTGTTTCCTACTGGTCTTTTTCTGTTTTCAATTCTTATTTTAATGACACATACTTTCCCTTCATGCCTCTTCTTTAACCATTAGGGTGCCTTGGGCAAGCTGGTCTTGTCCTGGCACATGGTTCCCATGTGCCTGGGATGAAACCAGCTCATCGTGCACCCGGCCCACACCCCCCAATCGGGGATGGAAGGGGAATTGCTTTCCTTTCCTTTCATGTCTCTCTCAGCATTTCTGCTGCCCGATCGCATCATGCCCACTAGACACCAGGGATTTGTTTTTTTGTATCTATGAATAAGGAGAGTGGCCCCTTGGACAAGGGCCGCTCCTCAGGGGGCCAAATGATTCTTTGGCCATTTCAGCCCCCCCCGGGGCAGATCGGCCTAATATAATAAGGCAGATCTGCCCCCGGGGGGGGCAGAAAACCCCTAGACGCCAGGGATAATTCTTTTTTTTGTTTATTTTTATTCTTTTATGTGTGGGGAGCGACCCCTTAGGCAAGGGTCGCTCCCGGGGAGCCAAATTATATTTAGGCCATTTCTGCCCCCCCCCCCGGAGAAGAAACCACTAGACACCAGTGATTTTTTTTTATCATACTTACGAATAAGGGGAGCTGCCCCTTGGGGAAGGGCCGCTCCCCAGGGGGGCAAATTATTTCCAGGCCATTTCTGCCCCCAAGGGGGCAGATCGGCCTAATATAATTAGACTGATTTGCCCCCCTATATGTGGGGAGCAAGGGTCGCTTCCCAGAGGACCAAATTATTTTTAAGCCATTAGATCGGCCTAATTATACACTAAACATCAGGGATTTTTTTTAAATCATACTTACGCACAAGGGGAGCAGTCCCTTGCGTAAGGGCCGCTCCCCAGGGGGGCAAATTATTTTTAGGCAATGCTAGACACCAGGGATTATTATTTTTTTTAGTTTATTTTTTTTATATGTTGGGAGCGACCCCTTAGGCAAGGGTCTCTACCCTGCGGGACAAATTATTTTTAAGCCATTTTTGCCCCCCTGGGGGCAGATCGGCCTAATATAATTAAGCCGATCTGCCCCCAAGAGGGGCAGAAACCACTAGACACCAGGGATTTTGTTTTTGTTTTTATACTGACGCATAAGGGGAGCGGCCCCTTGGGCAAGGGCCGCCCCCGACGGAGGCAAAATATTTTTAGCCCATTTCTGCCCCCCGGGGGCATATCGACCTAATATAATTAGGCTGATCAGCCCCCCGGAAGGAGTAGAAAATCCCTAGACACCAGGAACATGTTTTTTTGTTGCTTTTTTTTTTTTGTATGTGGGGAGCGACCCCTTAGGCAAGAGTTGCCCCCCGGGGGACCAAATTATTTTTAGGCCATAGACACCAGGGAATTTTTATTTTTTTATACTTACGCATAAGGGGAGCAGCTCCTTGGGCAAGGGCCGCTCCCCGGGGGGCAAAATATTTTAGGCCTTTTCTGCGCCCCCTGGAGTCGGATCGGCCTAATATAATTAGTGGGGGCAGAAACCACTAAACACTAGGGATTGGTGTGTATGTGTGTATGTGTATGTTTTGTTTGGGGGGCAGCCCCTTGGAGGCACATTAGTTTTGGCCATATATTCCCCCCTTGGGAGCAGATCGTCCTATTTTTGGAAGGCCCATCTGCCCCCAAGGTGGGCAGAAAGCCCACCAGACACCAGGGAAGATTTTTTTTTTCTTCAAAATAAGAGGGTGTAGGTATGGCCATACCCCCACCCCAAATAAATGGAGCCCAAGTTGTTCTGCCCACCAGTGGGCAGAGTGGGCAAATACCCCCTATCCACACCCCGGGGGGGGAGAAAGTCTACTAGATGCCAGGGAATTAAAAAAAATAGTGGGGTGGTGGGTACCAACCAATATGGGCCTGCTTATGCCCCCACCCCAACTGAAGGGGGTAACAGTCCTTCAGCTGTCCCCCGCACACTAAAACATCCTATCCCACGGCAAGCAAGAGGACATTTGATTATTTGGGGTTTTGGTTTTACATTTGGGCCATGAGAGCTTGGTAACTCTCAAAATCATCACACTTAGAATGGTGATGGCTGCACTTTTTTGACTTTGGGACGCTGCCGTGTAGAAAAATCCACAAGACCTAGACACATCTGATGTTTTTGGCTCTTCCCTGTCACAGGCACTTGGCCCACCGACACAAGTGAGGTATAATTTTTACCGAGAGACTGAGGGGAACGTTGGATGGTAGGAAATTCGTCCCGGTGCAGTGATCCCACACGGAATTGTGGGAAAAAAAATATTTTTTAGCTACATTTGAGGTTTGCTGAGGATTCTGGGTAAGAAGATATTGGGGGATCCACGCAAGTCACACCTCCCTGGACTCCCTCGGGGGCCTAGTTTTCAGAAATGTGTGGGTTTGGTAGATTTCCCTAGATGGCTGGTGAGCCCAGGACCAAAAACACAGGTGCCCCCGTCACAGTGTCCTTTCCTCAGGATCTGCATGTCGCTGAACAAAAGGCCCACCTTCCGGCGTCACCAACTCAGAAAGCTATTATAGCACAGAATTATGATGAAGCCAGTAGGGGTGAAGGGAATTAGGGTAGGGAACAGCAGGGAGAGAGATCTGAAAAGAAAAGGTTAGAACAAATAGGCATTTACTCATTCATAGAAATGTAACTCATCAATAGACTCTTGACTAAATGCGTCTCTGAGATATCAGATGGAGACCCCTTTAGAAATGAGGGCAAAGCCCCTTCTTTGAAGCATGGAACAAGAATGAACTATGACCTCAGAACCAAGAGATGGCAAGAGCATTGGACTATGATTATACTCTGAATATCAATCCTGTAACATCTACTGTATGCATTCATAACAGAAACCTTTTATCACGACCTAAAAAATCTCAAAGAATTAAATATGCTTTTCACATATTAAGCTTTCCAAAGAACAAAGAAAACTATGATTTGCTTATCTCCGAAAATACTTTAACATTCACAACCATAAAGGCCGAAAAGTTTTTACTCATTGAACTTGAAGTGCTTTACTTATAATACCAGGAAGCGCTTTTACTTGTCTTGCCTTAAAGCGCTACGCTCATTATGCTAAGGGGGCGCTTTTACTCATGTGGCCTGAATCACTTTTATTGTATAGCCAAGAACCTTTGACTCCTGTGGATTGAAGCATTTGATTGTCGTGCCAAGAGCGCTTTACACCTGTGGACTGAAGCACTTGAATTGCCGTGCCAAGAGCGCTTTACACCTGTGGACTGAAGCGCTTGAATTGCCGTGCCAAGAGCGCTTTACATCTGTGAACTCAAGCGCTTGAATTGCCGCGCCAAGAGCGCTTTACATCTGTGAACTGAAGCGCTTGAATTGCCGTGCCTAGAGCGCTTTACACCTGTGAACTGAAGCGATTGAATTGTCGTGTCAAGAGTGCTTTACATCTGTGAACTGAAGTGCTTGAACTACTGTGCAAAGAGCGCTTTACATATGTGAACTGAAGCATTTGAATTGTCGTGCCAAGAGCGCTTTACATCTGTGAACTGAAACGCTTGAATTGCTGTGCAAAGAGCGCTTCACACCTGTGCTCTGAAACGCCTTTGATCATCACGCCATGGCCGCTGTACTCTGGAAACTGAAAACGCTTTGCTCGTTGTGCTAAGGGGGTGCTTTACTTCTGGAAGTAACGACTTCCTCAAAAATTGGGTTCATCAAGGTCTTACTGCTACGAGTACGACCTACTCATTTTTTAATGCACTGTGGAAACAAGGATACTTCGGTTGGATGTCACTCTGCTCTTCTTCAGAGAAGCCCCCACGAGGTCTGACTGCATCGAAGTCTTCAAAATAGTGAGCACCGTGCTTGGGTGTGGCTGGGCTTTATAGGCCTGTCACACCCCAAGATGGCTGCTGCCTCTAAAGACACGGGAATTGTTGTCCCGTCATGGAATAGCACTGATAAGTGCATCTTATCCACCAATATCCTGAACCTGCAGCTCTATGAGCTTTGCCACAGGACAGACGACGCTGATGGCCACTTTTGGAACAAGAGGGGATGACAAGTGGTGCGCATAAAGCACCGTAGAGCCGCGCTGCAGAGTTTCGTGCGAGACCTGGACCACGCATTGCCTTATTCCTGACACCCCCCAGCAAAAGCAAGTTGTTTTGTATCTGATAATTTTGATGTGTCCAGATAGTGTTTTGGGGCATTTCCTGTCGCGGGTGCTTGGCCTACCCACACAAGTGAGGTACAGTTTTTATCGGGAGACTTGGGGGAACGCTGGGTGGAAGGAAATTTGTGGCTCCTCTCAGATTCCAGGACTTTCTGTCACTGAAATGTGTGGAAAAAGTGTTTTTTTGGCCAAATTTTGAGGCTTGCAAAGGATTCTGGGTAACAGAACCTGGTGAGAGCCCCACAAGTCACCCCATCTTGGATTCACCTAGATGTCTAGTTTTCAAAAATGTGCAGGTTTGCTACGTTTCCCTGGGTGCCGGCTGAGCTAGAGACCAAAATCCACAGCTAGGCATTTTGCAAAAAACTCATCAGATTTCAATGTAAAAATGTGATGTGTCCATGTTGCGTTTCCCGTCACAAGCTTTAGGCCTACCCACGCAAGTGAGTACAATTTTTATCGGGAGACTCAGGGGAACACAGAATACCAAAACAAGTGTTATTGTCCCTTGTCTTTCTCTACATTTTTTCCCTCCAAATGTAAGACAGTGTGTTAAAAATACGTCTATTTGAGAAATGCCCTGTAATTCACATGCTAGAATGGGCACCCCGGAATTCAGAGATCTGCAAATAACCACTGCTTCTCAACACCTTATCTTGTGCCCATTTTGGAAATGCAAATGTTTTCTTGATACCTATTTTTCACTCTTTATATTTCAGCAAATGAATTGTTGTATACCTGGTATAAAATGAAAACCCTTAGCAAGGTGCAGCTCATTTATTGGCTCTGAGCACCTAGGGTTCTTGATGGACCTACAAGCCCTATATATCCCCGCAACCAAAAGAGTCCAGCAGATGTAACGATATATTGCTTTAAACAATCTGACATTGCAGGAAAAAGTTACAGAGTAAAACATGGAGAAAAATGGCTGGGTTTTTTTCACCTCAATTTCAATTTTTTATTTTATTTCAGCTGTTATTTTCTGTAGGAAACACTTGTAGGATATACACAAATTACCCCTTGCTGAATTCAGAATTTTGTCTACTTCTTAGAAATGTTTAGCTTTCTGGGATCCAGCATTGGTTTTACACGTATTTCTGTTGCTAACTGGAAGGAGGCTGAAAGCACAAAAAATAGTAAACATGGGGTGTGTCCCAGTAAAATGGCAACATTTTGTTGAAAAATTGGGTTTTCTGATTCAAGTCTGCCTGTTCCTGAAAGTTGGGAAGATGGTGATTTTAGCACCACAAACCCTTGGTTGATGCCATTTTCAGGAAAAAAAACACAAGCCTTCTTCTGCAGCCCTTTTCCCCATTTTTGTGAAAAAAATGAAATTGTTGCTGTATTTTGGCTGATTTCTTGGTCTTCTTCAGGGGAACCCACAAAACCTGGGTACCTCTAGCATCCCTAGGATGTTAAAAAAAAAGGACGCAAATTTGGCATGTGTAGCTTATGTGGACAAAAAGTTATGAGGGCCTAAGCGCAAACTCCCCTAAATAGCCCAAAAAAGGCCTGGCATCTGAGGGGGGAAAGGCCTGGCAGCGAAGGTGTTAACTTTAATCTCGGATAAGACATTTTCCTTCTATACTCATCTTTTCCATACATTCTTCAAAACATCTTCATTTTTGTTAGTACTATATGCAAAGTGTGTCCTTCATTCCACTATTATCATAATAAAAGTTTTTTCTAAAGGCTGCATTAAGCAGGTTAGATTGTATTGAAGCCATTTTAGTGATGCCAGTGGGCACGTTATTTTAGCAACTATACTGCTGTCTGTGCCCTTTAGCCTAGTAACATTTGGGAATGACAACATACAGTGTAGGAAAATAATGGCAGCAATGGTTAAATGGTTCCTCACTAGATGCTGTTAAAGAACCCCTAAGTCTACTGACTAACAACACAGACCTGTAGTATTTCCTTTTAGGCCACAGAAGACAAAGTAAAAAGTGATTCTTATAAGCAATTTACAATGAAATTTGGAAATTTACCCAACAAGAAGCCACTGCCCGGTTAAGGCAAATAGATAGGAAAATTTACAGGAAGCATTAGCTGTTGTAGATAATGGGATTAACACCTTATCTGACCACATATACACTTCAGACAACATTGTTTCATCTGCAATAGCCATTGTGCAAAGTAACATGTCATTTCTACAACATAGCTTACGTCAATTATGCAGTTGGGATGGGCGCTATAAAAATTACAATCTGGATGTATTCCCTGGCAACACATTAGCACAAGTAACATCTTTTCAGCATTTATCTTGATACAACAGCAACAAATAATAAGAAGGAAGCAACTTATGTTGGGCTAAACATCGAAAAGATGCCTTTTACTGTGAAAGAAACACCATCTGCTGAATGGTTAATACATGGAAGTATTAATCTGCCTATTTCAACACTGTATTTCAAATCTTGCTCAAACCACATTCCAGTAGGCAGATATGGAAGACTAGGAGTTGTTGGAGCTACCCATTTCACACAAATGTCTCATTGGCATGAAATAAGTCTTCCTTACTGGCAATGAATGCAAGACTTCTATGAGGCATTTGATGGTTTGTAAGCAGCTGTCCTTGCATGGGATGTGCAACCATTTGGCAGTGAATTTAGCTTGCTATCTGAAGGGAGCTCCAGTCCCCTTAATTAGACCAGTGTTTGAGGTACTCTCTAATGGAATGCTATGTGCTTCTTAATAGTGAGAGCTGCTGAGGAATGTGAGCCGGAATAGCGTATGTAGTTGCGGTCTCCCAAATTGTCACCTATTGCAGTAACAAACCTTTTCCCACCACGCAACAGACGAAAGTAGTAGACATTTGCCCTCACATTTCTATTTCAAATTTGAATGTTGACAAGTTAAGCAGACTAAAAGCTCTGCTGTTCCAAAAACATGTGGCGCTCACATATCTACGCAAGACCTACTCGCTCCAAGTGGCAAGGTCATCTGCAGAGATAAGGTCCCTTTTAAATACAAACTTTCCAAGACACTTTGGTGAACTTGTCGGATGGATTTTTTATGCAGGATTGTACATTTCTTTGAGGCTGTTGGTTCTGGTTTCGTAAGCTCTTTCTTCTCTATATTTGGCATAAAACCTACAGCCATTTACTCAATATTTTTGAGTATTTTGGGGGTATTTCCAATTACATTGGCTGTAATAGGTGGCATCTTGCTGTTGTTGTTTTTTATTTGCAATGGCTGCCCCATTGCAGCAAAGAGGACTGATGGTGCTTCCACCTGTTCAACTGTGTTGTGAACGTATGATGCAGTATTTTGAAAGAATTGGAGTGTAACTGGTCTCTGTCGTGTAGACCAATTTTGGATTGCGGGCAGTCCAAGTTTCGGTGCCTCTGGTGCCTTTTTGAATGTGTGCTGGACGTTTGTCTTTCTACGTGCACTTACGTTCATTGGATGCAGACCTGTTGATGTTCTTGCTGAGGGCTCATTACCAGACATGTGCATTGAGGGTGCATTTGCTACAGGAAGCTGCCATATAGCTCTTGCCTCAACGTCTGACACAACATGGAGTGCTGCTGCCTCAGCTGAAGCTCAGGCTTTGGAACATGAGTGCTCTTTGGTTTTCCTTGGCACTGATTTGATCACCTTACCACGTGCTGAAGTGAAATATTTCCTTGATTCAATTGTCCCAGCTGGGATTGGAGATTTTCCAAATGGAACTGACTTTTAAAAACTCGCTTTTCTTGGTTCCACTGCTGGCCTTTTAAATTGTCCATTTCATTTTTTTCTAATTAGCTTGCCTGAGTATGTTTTGACTTGTCTCAATTGACATTTGTATATATGTTTTCAAGTACTGAATTTTAGTTGTTTTTAACTTAGGGACTAAACTGCTTTACTACTTCTGAACCAACAAGGGGAGATTGTAGCGAAGGCATTTTAGTGATGTCTGTGGGAACATTATTTGAGCAATTAGGCCTGCTGTCCTGTGCCCTTTAGCCTAGTAACACTTCATTTTATTCTTTTAAAAATGATCACATTTGTGGTGATGTTTTCTTTTCCTTTATCTTGCTGTTCTGTTGCTTAGGGAAGCACTTACATTTCTCAGCATGGCATTCTTTCACTCTGTGCTTTCTTCAAGGCTATGGCAAGATAGGGTTGCCAGCACAATGTGGTCCACAGAGTCTCTAACATTTCACAGAAACATACATATTTTTACATGGAGACCCTCTCAGAACACAGCTGTTTCATTTTAAAAACATCCCTCTGTTCTCTGTACGTTAGAGGGAGATTCCAGCCAAATGACTACTACCGCATGGTGTCTGACTTTGCTACAGCTGCTCTCTGAGACTGCCTGTTCCCTGGCCTATATGGGGAGGGTGTCTTAATAGGCAACAGGATCCTTCACTACTGTCATACCCAGGTATGTAGGATGATGTCTTCTGAGGGGGTCCTGAAGGGTGGATTAGGGCTTATCCTGCTGTGCTCCAACATAAAACTTTAGTCTGCAGGTAGGAATCATACATCCTGTATACTGAGAGTATGGTGGGGCTTTTCTTGTGTTTAACTTTTTTTGTCACCATTCTAATTCTAGTACGTTTCATCATCCTAATTTTTGCAGTTCATGTCATTTTATATAGGACTCATAAGATCTTATCGAGCCATTTCCTGCTTCTGTTTGTCTTTGCATATGTGAGACAAATATAACTGAGAGAAAAGGATGAGATCTGATCCACCACGATTTTCCTGACAAGTTACAATGTCATGTGCCCAGTTGTCAAAAATCACCCCTGCTCTTAGGCATAGGTGAGATGCTGCTACCTGGCCGGAAACAGATTAGACCATGGGATCACATTCATTTCCCCACAATTCAGGTGATGCTGCCACCCAAATCCAGCAGCCTCATTGGTACAATGAGAGCCAACGCAACATGATTATTCTTGTATGCCTTAACAGTATCTATAGGACGAAAAGGTCTAAAGTAATGCCATAATGTATCCATTTCTTTTGCCTGTGGATGTAAGTTCATGCTTTTTAGTAAAGGAAAATTTGAAAGAATCATGACAAATTTACAGTAATAATATTCAAAATGCAATTGCCTATGAACTGAACTAAGTAAAACACTGCATGAAGTAGCATATGAAAGAGGAATGTGTTGGTATGTTACCTCCTCATCTGCCCATGAAGGTAAGTGAGCACACACATAACAATCCTTCTATAGCTCAAGTATACTCTTAAACTAATCTTGAATAATCATTTGTTGAGTAATCTTTCATAACCTACAAAATTAGGTTTTCCACTCATCTTTTTCGATGTCAGGAACAGATGTTATGTTACTGAATGAGAATACAGATTTATCTGTCTCAAGTGTAAAGTGTATCAATAACAATATTGTGATAGCTACTAAAACTACTAATACAAATGTAACACCTATAGTGATCTTGCATCTAGCGCTGGTTAGAACACACATTTTTGTATGAAATAAAATCTTTTAAAGCAATGAGTGTAAGAAGAGTTTAGTGTCTTTATTTTATTGCACAAGCCGTCTTTATTTTTCTTCTTCTTTTCTCCTTGATATTCAGCTATCTTGTTGTCTTATTTATAGTAATCTTATAATCTTTCTTAACCCTACTCCATGTCCTTCTAAAATGTTATCCTTGCTCTTCTACTGCAGCCTCAGAGTTAGGTAAATCTTCTTAATTCATTTTACTCAGCAACTTATCAGTTTTAATTTTTCAAAGTTCATCCAATGAGTTTTTCACAACTGGGTTTTTCTTTTGGACAGTTTCAAGGGGTTCAGGGAATTCTCTGTTCCTTTCAAGCAAATCTGTTATTGACATTATTAGCACTTAGCTCATAGTGTAGGTCCATTCAGGTGCTCAATGTCTTTGGCAAGGTACTGTGGCTCTTTTTGGATCTTCTCAGTTTTTTTCTCACCTCCTTCATCGCTTATACTACTTGACTCTGTCTCTCCTCATCAATTATTTGTTTTAGGGATTCGAATAACACACTTGACATCAACTTCTTTCTACTGTAGGCTTTCGGTCATCTAGCATTGTGGATGTCTCTTTTTGTTCTTGATTCCGTGCTTGTCCCTTCTCCTGGATCTTCTTCTTGAACTGAAAGTGTCTCAGCTGTCACTCCAGTCTCAATTATTGCTTCTCCACCTTCTCCTGCAAACGTTCCAAGGCCACTTTTTGAGATATCCTGAAATTGGATTTCTTCACCTGTCCACAGTTCTTCACCCCTCTCCTCTTGCTGTTTTGCTCATTGAACGTGTGTAACTTGTTCAATTTGCGGTGGTACAGCCCCCAGTGTTTTTGGTTCCGGCTCATAGAACACTATTTCTTCAAATGGATCTCTTGTTCTCTGGGTATGTAAAGGATGTACCCAGTTTGGCACTCTAGCCTATTTAACAGCAGTGTTTTGAAAACATCGTTTGGTAGGGGCTTTTCTATCTTGGCTCCAAATAGGATTTTCTCACATATTTCTTGATGAACACCCTGTCCCCTGGGTATTAATCTTGACACTGCTCTTGATGCGGATTTGCAGAAAGAGCTTCAACCTGTCAAGAGAAAGAATGCACCACATCAGCTAATCTTTTGTAGCAATTGAGTACCACGACTGACTCCAGAGAAACTGGCATTCCATACCTCGTTACCACTTCCCTTAACAGTGACTTAGTTACAGTGAGACTGTCACTTCGCCCGGTGGGTTGGCTTCTACCCATCAAGAGAAAATGCACAATACAACTAGGATGGATCTCTGCCCATTACAAACATAAATTTCAATGGAGTCCATCTAAATCCTGTTGAATTGATTACCTAATCTTACATGACTAGTTGGAATTGGTGTTTGTTTCCCCACATTCATCTGCTCGCATTTTACATGATGGTGACATAATTCTTCTGCATGAGTCCTATATGTGGGGTTAGACAAATTCTGTCTGAAGGACCTAACCATTGCATCCCTAACTAAATTTGTGGCACCATGGAAAGTTGTTTCATGGGTAATAGCACACTGTCTAGCAACAAAGGTCTCCCATCTGCTGAAACCCAAATGTCATTTGCATCCTTTCCACATCCCACTCTGATCCAACCATGCTGTTCTGCTTCCTAAGCATTTTCCTGCAAATCTTTGTGTTCTTCACATGTGTCAGCTATAGACATCAACATTGAAAACACAGTGTCCTCTTAAAACTCATCAGTGAATATTCCATTAAATGTACAGGCCCTAAATACACAATAGGATATCACTTCGTCTGCATATTTGTTGCGACTGTGACATAACCATTGTTACTTCTGTGAGCTGCATATTTCACAACAGAAATTTCAGTTGGAATATGGAAAGCTTTCAGCAATCTCCTCATGTGCTCGCCATTTCTAATCGGTGAACTGGAAGATGTCAAGAAACCTCTTTGTGACCATAGCTGACCAAAGTCATGGACTACACCAAAGCCATACTGACTATCGGTTAATATAGTCACACTCATTTGGGAGGTCATGCCACAAGCTCTGCTAAAGGTCAAGTAATTCTGCAACTTGTGCTGAGGTAACTCATGGAAGTCAGAAGGCTTCAACAATCTCTTGTATTGTGCAGATAGTGTAAGGTGCTCTCATGCAACCATCATTTCTTAAACATGAGCCATCAATGAAAAGAACAAAACGAGGACTAATTAAAGGCTCATAATTTGGCAGGTCATGCCTTGGTGTATAAATCTTTGACATCAAGACAGTCATGCTCAAAGTCATCAAAATATCACTTAGGCAAGGGGAGCAGAGTACTGGCGTTCAAAACTTGACAGCGCCATGCAACATGGGCATCATCCTGGACTCCACGCTGTCCATGACCCGACAAGTAAACGCTGTCTCATTGTAATGCTTCCATACTATCCCCCTTCCTCTGGAAGAACTTTAAGTGGATTCCACTGAGGCAAGAAGGACGGTCACTCAACCTCTTGTCAGCAGCAAACTTGACTACAGGCAATGCTCTCTATCCCAGCATCACAAAGAAGCTCCAAAAAAGACTGCTCCTGCACTTGGCCACAAGGGGTGAAACGGACCACACCTCCCAGGCACACCGGCGGGAGGAGGCCGCCTACGATGCTCTGCAGCACCTGAAGGCGCATAAACTTGACATGCACTTTCTGCTGCGCTGAACACACCCTGGTGCATGCTCAGCGAAGATGGGCCAAGAGCTGGCCTGTATGCGCCCGTCAGCAGCTGAACAAGGCTGGGCTGGGCCTACTCTTTTGGCCTTAGGATAGTTTTGTGTTTGAATAGGCTGTTCATAAAACGGTGAATGATCATAGGGTTGCCAGGCAAGTTTAGGAGATTTTCAAGTGTGCTATCATTGTTTCCCTATTTGATGCTCACCCCTTGCAGCTGTAAACCAATTTATTGAAGTGAGTGTTAATATATATCTCAAAATTATGGGCAAACGGAAAACTATATTTCAGAAGGCAGATACTGAACCACGCTGTTCAACAATCAACTCCTTTCTGCTAGGGGCGGTGGGAGTTATTTCCAAGGAAATTGACCTTGCCTAAAGACGTCTGTCGCTCGGGGTAGCTGGACCAAGTGAAGGTACAGAGGGACCCCCCCAGCCCATTAGACATAGTGACTCATCCTAACCATACTTTAGAATTGGAGAACATAAGGAATAGTGTTGACCATACAGGGTGTATGGACACAGTTGCTGTTACCCCTAGCAGGTGACAGCAGGTGAGTTAATCACTCACCTGCTGTTAAAAGGAGGAAACAATGCAGAAAGGGGGCCAATGGCAAACTGGGCCCTATAATGCCAGCTAATCCTGAACCTATTTATTGGAATAACCTTATATCTGCCTTTAATGATCTGCTGAAACCACTTAGCGATAAATTGGATAAAATCGAAGGGGAGGTGGGGAAAATAATGGCTTTGTGTCAGAAACTTTCTAATCCCTTGGCGGCTCCAATCCCCCTATCAACTGTTGTACAGAATGTTTCACAAAGCGAGCCAGGTCCCATAGTTATATCGCAGGGCATAGAACCTATAGATGAAGATGGTTTAGCCACGAGTCCTAGGGGAAGGCATAATATCGCAGATGAACTAAGGGTGGCCTATGGTGAAGACCAACCTAGTGGACAGTGTACAATTATTAGTAAGAAGCTGTATGGCTTGCCACCGGACGGCTCAAGACCCATAACAAATTCTATAGTACCTAGTGTGCCACAGACAGGCAACATTTTGAACCTAAAACATACTGCACCAGCCTCGTTGCAAGGGAGGGAGGCTCCTCCAACTATTAATTTACCACCAGAGTGCTGCCCCTATGTAATTATCATTGCCAATGTTCCCCTCTATGGCCAGGTCAGATCAAATCCCAAGGGACTCTGAAGAACAAAGTATTGCATTGGCTGGTCCATAATAATTTATTTATAACAGATAATTCTCACCAGATCATCCTAACTCGAAGAGTAAACTGGGTGGGTCCTTTAGAGAAAGAATGTGGGGGAGATTGTATAATTATTAACTTTAGGAGCCCTAGACTTGTGAGAGACATTTTATTTAGGGCTACTTTCCACTCACATCATGCTAAAATTCCATCATTGCTCCCTTTGGGTGCATTCTATCGGCATTTGCAACCTGCACAATCAGGGCACCACCCGGTATGTCACTATTCTGAGCCAATTGGAAATTTTTACCATAGCCACCCAGTTCCATTAAGCAATAGATATCAGGCCCTGAGTACATGTTCAGGCAACAATTGACACAGGTATCGGGGACACGTGGATAGTACAAAGATGTGACCCAATATGGTGGGGTCCACTGAAAAGATAAAGTTTACTGGCCATAGTAATGTACCCACAGAGACCCAGGGGACAGAAGGGTCGGATTCCGAGGCCTGTACTATTAACCACCATAGGGAATTAATCTGGAATGTTTTAAGTACTAATAGCCAAATAGAAGCAAGAAATGGGGATAATGAGTTTATTAGCAATATTAAAGAGCGCCATAACTTTGCTACATGTAATGTCCAAGGCCCACGGAGTAAGACTGATACAGTGGAGTGGGGTAATATCATCAACAAACTTGACCTGGTATGTATGAAAAATGGTGTGTGTCCCCATTCCATATGCAAGCATTTACCTCACACTTCCTACCAGCTACTCATTCTAAATCTGGGAGGGCTAAGGGTGGGCTTCAAGTGCTTATCTCAAATAAACTCCCTATAGTCATTAAAAAGACCTCCTAGGAGACCCCAAATTTTCAACTATTGTGGCTGAAGTATACGGGTATGATTGATGTGGTATTAATCAACTCTTATAATAATGTTTTCGATTCTACCCGCTGCAGAGTAGTTCATGCACTAGATCTAACCTACACAAATGTCTATGCTCTATTCAGCCTTATTTTTTAATTTTATGGGTTGGTGACTTTAACATCCAATCATGTCCCCTAACAATAACCCGAACATGTGGGCTAACCAGTAATGAGGGGGGAGAGTATGACCATTTTTATCATAATGATTATGGAGAGACTCTCAACACGATTTTGTCAAAATATGATTTGATATTAATGGAATGTAAACAGGGTGTTAATGGGGAGGTAATACCATCATTTAGAGGCACTAACTCCTCATCTGTAATTGATCATATTGTAGTGTTATCGTTTGCCAATAACAGATGCGATACCCTCTACATTGCCCAGTCATTACTGGGGGATCATGATCGGATTATTCTTTCAACAGTATTC
Source organism: Pleurodeles waltl (assembly GCF_031143425.1). Taxonomy (NCBI): domain Eukaryota; kingdom Metazoa; phylum Chordata; class Amphibia; order Caudata; family Salamandridae; genus Pleurodeles; species Pleurodeles waltl. The sequence goes on from NC_090451.1 coordinate 441,217,462, forward strand.
TGGGGCCTCAAAGCAGAGTTCCATATTACTGCAAACCAGGCAGAGGTACATAGAAAAAAAGGGGTGAGACTGAAATGGAATGACATGGATCCAGCAGATCTTTTACAGAACATTGTGCGAGGATGTTCGTCTGAAAATAATTACTGCTTACAAGAGGAAATAGAACCCTCACAGTTGCTCAGTAGTTTTAGTAAAGTCTTAACACATACTAAGTGCCTTCTGACATAATACCCCCAACATAGGCAGACTAAGAAGAATAAAGGGTGGTTTGATCATGCATGCACTAACGTCAGGAGAGGTCTTAAACTAGCCCTCCATATATCTCCCAGAGACCCAGTAGTAATCAGGTCACTACGGGTAAAATTTAGGGAAGCCCTGGAACAAAGAAAGAATGAGTTGAGGGAAGAGGCATGGTCAAATATGGCATTGGCGATGGATACAAATAATACCAAATTGTTCCGGAAAGTAGTAAATGCCCCTTTTTTTACCAAATTGGCGCCTCATGAATTGGGATCTAGCATATCCTGTGCATCATGGGTGGACAACTTCTCAGAGGTCTTCAAGAAAAGGAGTGGGATAGTAGACATACCTAGGCAATTGGAGTTGGGGTATCCCAACCATTTACATATTACCATAGATGAGGTTTTATCATCTATCTCAGTTAATGCTGGGGGAAAGGCCCCAGGCCCTGATGGAGTTCCGGTTGATGTTTTTAAATATCAAAGTGATTTTGGGGTACCTATTCTGACACAGCTGTTTAATATAGCCAAAACTGGAGAAATCCCAATGTCCTGGACTACGTCCATATTATATCTATATGTAAGAAAGGTGACAAAGGTGATCCTAAAAACTATCACCCAATATCATTGCTGGATTCATCCATGAAAATTTGTAGCAGGATAACCTTGGCAAGCCTCAATGACTGGGCATTGGATAATAATATCCTTTCACCTGTCCAGTTTGGATTTAGGACAGGACTGGGCACTATAGAGCAATGTCTTAACTTAGATCTGTTTATAGGGAAATATACAAAGGCCAAAAAAGGGGCTTTCTACCTCTGCTTTGCAGATCTTAGTAGTGCCTTTGACTTAGTTGTGCATATCCTTCTATGGACCACAATATTGGATATGGGTGCCCCAAGATACAACATTGATTTCATTGGACACCTTTATGCAGATTTAACATGTAAAGTCTACTTTGGCCAATTAGGAGAAGGCACTCCCCCTTTTAATATTGGTAAAGGCATTCACCAAGGTAGTGTGCTCTCCCCTTTACTGTTTTCCTTATAGATTAATGGGGTGGATACTTTCCTGCAAGAAAACCAGGCGGAACTCCCCCCCATGTGGCAGGTTGCCCTGTACCCGCATTACTTTATGCTGATGATGTCCTGAGTTCTAGGACCCCAGTGGGGCTTCAAAAACTAATGGCGGCCTTAAACAGTTTATGACATCAAAGGGTATGGTGATTAATAAATCTAAAACTTTTACTATCTCCTGTGGCTAAAAGATAAAGACATGCAGGAGTTTTTATATCCATAACATGGAGAATACCCCTGTAAGGTCTTTTAGTTACCTGGTTGTATCGTTCTCGAGCAATGGGCAATGGGAACAACATATTCATTCGGGGAAATGAGAAGTTAAGAAGGCACTCAGGTGTCATTTTCAGATTCACCAGCAAATTAGGGAGCCACCCCATTCCTACTATGATACACATCTAAAGGGCTAAAGCATTATCTACGGTAGTATATGGATCTGGCGTATGGGGGTACTCAAAAAGCACCCCTTTACAATTGGAGGAAAATCATTTTTTAAAGCGTTTGTTATGTTTACCTACTTCAGCATCTAACTGGTTCGTAAATTAAGAGGTGGGCCTCCAAGTTTTGGAGGACGTGCAGTGGGTGAGCCCTTTGCTCCTATGGCATAGTATTTGGTCCAAGGAGGAAACTGTTTTCACAAAGAAAGTTATTCTAGATTGTTTAAAATTAATAATGCTATGCGTATTCCATGGCTCCCCTTTATTGATTTTTCTTTCAAATCTGTTTTCAATATAAATTTAAAACCAGACCCAGACTCAGACCCAGTATCAAAGAAATGTATAAAGGACACTTTTTTGCAAAACAGGGCTGACGTTAGTAAACCAGTTGAATCCATGAAAACCACTGCTAGCATAAATATATCCCTTTCGTTGGAGCCAGGTAGAGAAGGTTACCAACTTGGTGTTACTAATATGAGGCACTGGTTCGTTCTGACAAGACTAAGACTGGGTATAGTGCATTATTTAGTATCATTTCCGAGTATGAGGTCTTGTCCTCTTGAAACATTCTGCTGCCCCGTGATGGGATAAGTAAAGAAAGTACTCTGCAATTTATGTTATTTTGTAAATGTTATGAACATCTTAGAAATTTTTATCTTAAACCTCTTTTTTTTAAAATGGCATAAGAACCTATATGATGGCACTAGAATTTTTGTTAGCACTTAACAATACACATGTATGTCATAGGGTGGCATTATATATCTTAAACACCATACAAGTCAGGAAAGGTCTTGTTTTTATCTCCGGTGAAACTGGATAAGTGCAATATTAGCTTTTTATTATACTTTTTATTAAATGCTAAATGTGAATTTGGGGGGGGTCAGTATAAATGTTATTATATATTATATATTCATGTTTCATCTATTATGGTTAGTTAGTATCTGTATTATGAATTAGAATATGAATTTGTTGATTATGTTTTTATATCAATGTGCTTTTATGGCTATTTTGTATTGGCCGAATAAAGTTGACGAAAGAAAATGAAACTAAACAACTTCAGAGAATTCAGAACACAGCAGCCAGACTCATCCTAGACATCCCCCGCCACAGCTAAATTTCTGTCCACCTTAGAGACCTGCACTGGCTCCCCATTAACAAACGCATCACCTTCAAGCTCCTGACACATGCCAACAAGGCACTGCACAGTATTGGACTGGTCACCTCAACCACCATCTATCTTTCTACAGCCTCGTCAGACAACTCCGATCTTCTCAACTTGCCCTCACTGCCACCCCTAGAATCGGGAAGAGCACCATGAGAGGTAAATCCTTTTGCTACCTTGCAGTACAGTCCTGGAACACGCTACCAATCCACCTCAGGCAGACCCCCTCACTGAATCAGTTCAAGAATTACCTCAAGACCTGGCCCTTTAACTGATCGGCACCTCGTGAGAGCGCCTTGAGACCCCATGGGTGATAAGCAGCGCTATACAAATTGCTGATTGATTGATTAAATCACTGTGTGACTCTCAACACAGCTCAAACAATCTCTGTGGCATTTCACACCAACTAACCAACACCGGCACTGCACAGTATGACACAACAACCTTAACCTTGCAGAGGCTCACCCTGCTTTACAATTGTTTCGTATTCACACCAATCATGACTTCTACTATTCAATGCAACATAAAATAATAGTCTTTGTGCGCCCCTTCTAAAGAAAGCAAAAGAACAATTCAAAAAATTTAATTTTCAGGTTTTTATACCCTCCAACTTTCTCAATCGAAAAGAGTTTTGACACATACCAGTGAAATCTTGATTAGTGGAACATGGCCTAAACAATGAAGTGCCACCGTTGCACAGCATGTTCCACTAACACTGGTCAACAGTAGTACAATCACAACAAATGTTTACTGTCACTGTCTCTAAAGTGCAGTCAACTACATCTCATAACCTGCACCACAAATCATTTGCATACAAGAATACCAGTAATCAACCTTTTTTATCTATCCTGAGATCATGGACTACTTCTTCGTTTGAAATCCTCTTTATCTTCTTTGACAAAAGCGCATACACATCAGCAAGACATAAGCTTCAAAAATTTATTCAGCATGCATCATCAATATCAATACTTAAACAAAATCACAATAATCAATAAGCACTGACAATTTCAATGCTTAACCCTATTGATACTCATACCTCCAGATTTACAACGGCCTTGGAAAACCACACTCTGTCAATCTTCAAACTCAGGCTTTGGGCAAGGGACATTGGTATTTTGGGTCACTTTTTAATTATTGCAGCACCTCTTTCTCATTATGTAAACCATACTATGCTCCCAAATTTGGTGGAGCAGAGACTTTAAATAAATATTTGATTTATAGCATAAATCTTACCAACTCATTTGAAACATAAAGTCCCCGCTTTTCTCACATGGGCCCAAGTTACAGACCTTTGTTGTAGATGAGAGGAACCAGAAGCTGCCAATCCAAAAAATCTATTGATTAGCGTAAATCAATTATGTTTGCATAGGGGTCAATGATTACATTTTGCTGTGAGTTTAAGACTTTTATTAAGTCTTTTAGTAAGTATTTCTTTATTGAAAAATTATTAGTGTTAATCGAATTATCAATAAATAATATAATACAGAATAAAGCATAATCATGTTCCATATAAGTAGATCCCTTATTTAAATCTAAGGATTGAGAGAAAAGTTTCAGTCAGAACACATAGGGGGTCATTCTGACCCTGGCGGTCCATGACCGCGGTAAAGCCGCGGTCAGAAAAGGGGAGCCGGCGGTTTCCCGCCGGTTTCCCGCCGGTTTCCCGCCGGTTTCCCGCCGGTTTCCCGCTGGCACAGGGAATCCGCCATGGCGGCGCTGCTTGCAGCACCGCCATGGGGATTCCGACCGCCTTCCCGCCAGCCTGTTTCTGGCGGTGTCCACCGCCAGAACCAGGATGGCGGGAACTGGGGCCCCTGCACTGCCCATGCCACTGGCATGGGCAGTGCAGGGGCCCCCTAACAGGGCCCCACACAGATTTTCACTGTCTGCTTTGCAGACAGTGAAAATCGCGACGGGTGCAACTGCACCCGTCGCACCCCTGCAACTCCGCCGGCTCCATTCCGAGCCGGCTTCATTGTTGAAGGGGCTTTCCCGCTGGGCCGGCCGGCGGTCTTCTGGCGGTCGCCCGCCGGCCCTTCGGGAAAGCCGGAATGGCCGCTGCGGTCTTTCGGCGGGAACCGCTTGGCGGGCGGCGACCGCCGACCGCCGCGGTCAGAATGACCGCCATAATGAGCTCTAAATTCCAGATGTGAAAGCATGAAGTGTAAGCAATTCTAAATCCTATGAAGAGAGGTTCATGAAAATCAGTTGAGTCAGATAGCAGCATAGATTCAGTCAGGGGAAATAAAGCATTTCTCTGAATGAACTTGAGAAGCATCAGCAAAGGGCTCTGCAAAAAGTCTGCAAAGTGAAAGTTCTGAGGTTGCTCCAGGAGCATGCCCAATTATAGTTTCTCATATCAGCAGTTTGTTAAAACTTGCTGCAAACTCTCAGCAGCTTGTCCAATCAGGCAGTGGTGTCATCATAGGAGCAGGAAAGCTGCAAAAATCCAAACAGTCTAAAATAAAAGGTTCCTAAACAATAAATGCAAAGATGCTGCAAACTGTAATATAACTATGAAGTGGAAGATGGTTCCCAATATCTCTTACTAAAAGACAAGAACAGTTCATGGCTAGGTCTCTATATTACTACATGAGATCATCATTTTCCCATATGCTTCTATTGACAAACATGTCCATGAAGAAACATTCTTGGAAAGTTAATACATTATTACATTTAATGAAAACTATGCCTATGAGAAAGTTGAGGTACATCCGTTTTCTAATAAATCTTTTGCCTCAGCACATTTGCACACTGAAAGTTTCATATCTCTCATTCTCGACCTAACTCAAGGTAAAAGAAAGAAAGAAAAATACATTCAGCAGTAGTTTTAGCTAAATACATGTGGCTATGAAAGCTTACTGCTCACAATCCCATTTAAAAATACAACTTTTCATTTAATGCCTACGCATAAATTTCTACATGTTAATTATGTCAATTAATTAATTAAATAATTTTTTATTATTTAAACCTTTCCTGCAGGTTGAAACAGGAATTGTGTCTATTTCACCTTATACATTTGAAGTTCTGTTTGTAGACCATGCATTTAAATGGGGGAGTAAACAAATGAAATATTTGAGTTGACTTACAAAGACCAGCATATCCTATTTATTTAGTTTTTGAGCCATATATTGTCTGCTTCAAAATATTTCCCTTCTGGCATCAAGAAGTATACAAGAGTCAGTACAAAAGTAAAGACAATGGTGGTCATTACAACCCTGGCGGACGGTGTTAAAGCGGCGGTAAGACCGCCAACAGGCCGGCGGTAAAAAAATAGCAATTACGACTGTGGCGGAAACCGCCAACAAAGACAGCCACTTTAACACTCCGACCGCCACGGCGGTACAAACAAAGAGCGCGGCGGTCACCGCCAACAGACAGGCGGAAGACAATGTACCGCCCACAGTATTATGACAGGCCAATCAGCCACCTTTTCCGGGGCGGATACACCGCGGACAAAAACACAGCAGAAACAGGAATTTCAAAGGGAAAACGCTCACCTCTACACAGTCCACGAGGAACGAGGACACCATGGAACCGGAACTCCAAATCCAGCCTGCAATAGTCTTCCTGCTCCTCTACCAGAAGCACGAATGCCAGCGGCGAAGACCACGGTGAGTACTGCACCTACGACACAGGGGAGGGGGGAGGGAAAAAACAGGGACACACACACGCAACACCCCCACCCTCACCCACTACAACACACACACTAATGCATATCAATACATCACAGTTACACCCCCCAAACCCCCCCGGAAGAATGCAAAGACCAAAGAAAATGAGTGTAACCATTGGAATATATTACAAACAAGTAGGCAGAAATATATATATACACCATGTACAAAATATATACCAGGCATAGTAGTCCAGGTACTGCACAAAGAAAGTCAGTGGAACACTGGGACCACACGGTATGGGCAAAGCCCACACAAGATCCCCGACCATGATGGAGAGAACACTGCAGGGTCATCAGACAGCAAGAAAACAGGCACCTCAGGGGGAGGGAAAGGGGGGGCACCTCAGCCGCTTGAGTGCACAACGTCAAATCCACGAGGGGGCCACATGCCCACTGTCCAATCCTGGGGAGTGCAAAGCCACAGTCTATCAAGTCTCTCCAGTGGGTGGGTTGCCCACTGTTCAATCCTGGGGAGTGCAAAGCCACAGTCTCTCAAGTCTCTACAGTGGGTGGGTTGCCCACTGCCATATCCTGGGAAGTGCAAAGCCACAGTCTCTCAAGTCTCTATGGTGGGTGATTTGCCCACTGTTCAATTCTGGGGAGTGCAAAGCCACAGTCTCTCAAGTCTCTACAGTGGGTGGGTTGCCCACTGTTCAATCCTGGGGAGTGCAAAGCCACAGTCTCTCAAGTCTCTACAGTGGGTGGGTTGCCCACTGCCATATCCTGGGGAGTGCAAAGCCACAGTCTCTCAAGTGGATAACAGTCTCCACTGGTTCTGGAGGGGGACTGGTGCCCAGAGTGCTTCATCCTGTTTAGGACAGAGGTAGCGGATAACAGTCTCCACTGGTTCTGGAGGGGGTATGGTGCCCAGAGTGCTTCATCCTGTGAAGGACAGAGGTAGTGGATGGATCTCTCCACTGGTTCTGGAGGGGGACTGGTGCCCAGAGTGCATCACACACCCCGTGACGGACCCAGTTGCGTCAGTGCCCCTGCCGCTCATGGGCTAGCGGTGCTTGAGTTGGCAGTGCCCTGTTCAGCGGTGCTTGAGTTTGCAGTGCCCTGTTCAACGATGCTTGAGTTGGCGGTGCCCTGTTCAGCGGTGCTTGAGTTGGTGGTGCCCTGTTCAGCGGAGCTTGAGTTGGCGGTGCCCTGTTCAGCGGTGCTTGAGTTGGCGGTGCCCTGTTCAGCGGTGCTTGAGTTGGCGGTCCTTCATGGCCCAGCGGGGCTTGTGCTGGCGGTCCTTCATGGCCCAGCGGGGCTTGTGCTGGTGGTCCTTCATGGCCCAGCAGGGCTGGTGCTGGCGGTCATTCAATGCCCAGCGGGGCTTTTGCTGGCGGTGGCCTCCTGGGCAGCTGTGCTGGGGCTGGCGGTGGCCTCCTGGGCAGCTGGGCTGGGGCTGGCGGTGGCCTCCTGGGCAGCTGGGCTGGGGCTGGCGGTGGCCTCCGGGGCAGCTGGGCCGGGGCTGGCGGTGGCCTTCTGGGCAGCTGGGCTGGGGCTGGCGGTGGCCTTCAGGGCAGCGGGGATGATGGCAGTCTTCTCCGCTGTGCAGCTCTTCCCAGACTTGCCAGGTTTCTTGTGGCCCTTCCCCACCTTGGAAGGTGTCACAGCTGACTCCACACTCCCAACGGGACCCCTGGGAGCGGCATGAGTGGCTGGAGTCTTCCCCCTCTCCCGCCGGGCACTGGCCAACTTCTGATGCTTCACAGGTGGGGGACTGTCTGTGCTGTGGCTCCGTGCCACACTGGCTGTCCTGGTGGCCGGTGCACTCCACATACCGGTGACTACAGGCACCACTGGTCCTGGAGATGTTGTGGCTGAGGTGTTACTTCGGGATCTATGAGATAAACGGGGTGGGGGAGGTGTGGGAAAAAGGGCAAGGCTGGACAGGAAAAGCTTTTTGGACACACTGGGACGGGTAGCTGGAGGGGGTTTGGGAGTGGACGAAGAGGTGGTGGTAGTAGGAGGTGTACGTTTGGTGACTTTGGGTGCAGGTGCATGCGCTGGAGGCTGTCGTGAGGTGGATGGCTGTTGGGTGGGTGTGTGCCTGCATTTGTATATCTTGGGAGGGGGCGTCACAGACACACTGGGAGAGGACACAGGGGATGTGTGAATGGTAGTGGGGGTGGTGACTGCACGTGAGCGGGGTGTGCTGGTGGGTGTGCTGGTGAGGGACGTAGTGGCTGTAGAGGTAGTGCATGCAGGTGTGAGTGTAGACGAGACTGGAAGGGAGAAGGGAGACGACGAGGAGGGGGACACAGTGGAGGCAGTGGATGTTGGTGTGTTTGCATGTGTGTGTTGCTTGCGTGAGTGCCTGTGGGATGTGTGGTGCTTATGTTTGCCTGAGCTTCCCTTGTGTGTTGACATGTGGCAGGCTGGTCTGATTGTGTGCTTGGGATAGGCTGAAGTACAGGGGATTGGGTCTGGGTGGAGGAAGTTGGAGGGGGGAGGCTAGAGACGGGGACAATGGCTGCCATCAGTGCTGAGGCCAGAGTTTGAAAAGCTCGGTGAAGGGCCGCCTGACCAGAATGAATGCCCTCCAGGAATGCATTTGTTTGTTGCAACTGCCTTTCTACACCCTGGATGGCATTCAAAATGGTAGACTGCCCAACAGTGAGGGACCTGAGGAGGTCAATGGCCTCCTCCCTGAGGGCAGCAGGGGTGACTGGGGCAGGGCCTGAGGTGCCTGGGGCGAAGGTGATGCCCACCCTCCTGGGTGAGTGGGCACGGGGCGAAGGCTGAGGGGCTGTTGGGAGGGCGGTGCTGGTAGGGGGGGTGGCGGCTGTACCTGTAGATGCGGGGGCACAGATGTTGCCGCCACCACAAGGGAGCTCCCATCAAAGGACGAGTCTGTGTCGCTGGTGTCAGCTCCTGTCCCCACCGTGAAGCTCCCCTCGCCCTCCGTCCCACTGGTGAATTACGAGTCCGTAGTCTCGCCTTCCAGGGCCATGTGGGATGCAGCTCCCTCGTGCTCCGGTGCCACTGCTCCTCCGCCTGATGATGCTAATGCACACAAGAACAGGGAGACCACAAAAAGGGGGGATGACAGAAGAAAGACATGTTGAGTGCATGGATTACCGCTACCGTTGGTGGACAAGACAGACACAGAAGCCCCCTGCACTACGCCGCACTCTTGGGCTCCACTGTTCAATTCCTGGGAAATGGCCTACAAGACTATGGACGACATCTGCACACATAGATGACACAGGGGCATGAATAGCTGTACTTGGCACTCTACAGAGGTGGGCTGGGGTGCCACATGGCCTGCCTTACGGAGGGGCCATGTCTACGGAACTCGCCCTGGCCTAGGGAAACCCACAGCCCTCCTCCCCCACCCAGACAACTCCACTGTGAGCAAAGTCAGCAGAATGAGAGTGTACTCACCCCCTTGTGTCTGCTGTGATGCCCTCAAGCGCCCATTCAACTCCGGGTAGGCCACCGCCAGGATCCTGAACATCAGGGGGGTCATGGTGCGACGGGCACCCCTCCCACGTTGGGAGGCCATCCCCAGCTGAGCCTCTGCCGTCTTCTTGCTCCAGCGGCGAATGTCCTCCCATCTTTTACGGCAGTGGGTGCTCCATCTGTGGTAGACCCCTAGGGTCCGGACGTCCTTGGCGATGGCATGCCAAATATCTTTCTTCTGGTGGGCGTTGACCTACATGAAATGTACAGGGGAAGAAGAGAAGTCATTACCAACTGCGCCGTCAAAGTGATTGGCCCCCATCCCTACCCTTGCCATGTGGCACATGCATTCACCGTCTTTCATGCACGCAGCACTCTGCCCCCTTCCTTCTTACATCCAGCCCTCTCCACACAGGCATAGCCCACACAACATGTTCCCTGTGTACTTACCTGTTTGTCTGGAGGACAGTAGAGGACCCCATACACAAGCTTCTCCAACTCCTCCGATGTGAAGGCAGGGGCCCTTTCCCCAGACGCACAAGCCATTGTCTCTTCCAGACCGAGGTCACAGCAGCACTTGCAGTGTAGGTCCTCTCCTGTCGAAGATCAGGTATCGAGTGATTGAACAGATAGAAAATGGTGGTCACGTCCACAGCGGTGCGTACCGTCACCGCCGGCGTACATCGTCATTGGCTCCTGGGACCCATAGGGTCCAATGTTAACCAATGCAGCATTGCGTCGCGATCTTCGACCGCCTACCGCGACGGTGTACAACGCCAGCGCAGTTACCTCACATCCCATTGGCCCACTTTACAGGTCAGGCAGCCGCCATTTCAGGGGCCCACATGGCTTTATTTTCAACTGCGTCACACATACCTAGGCCTAGTCTCAACAAACATACAGGCCACCTTTTGTGTATGATTGGTGTTCTGGGTAAACTGTGGGTACGTACCTCTGAGTTGTTTGACTCTGTACTTGCTGATGTCCTTCATAGGCACCGTCCACTGGGACATGTGAGGAGATGGCGGCATCCTCCGGTGTACCGACCGTTGGTGGACCTGTCGACAATGGAGGAGCGACATTCGATAATCACCTACAGGCTTGACCGTGCCACAATCCAGGAACTGTGTACCCAGTTGGAGCCAGACCTGATGTCAGCAATCCGCCATCCCACAGGAATCCCCCCTCAAGTGCAGGTGCTGTCAGTGCTCCATTTTCTTGCAAGTGTCTCTTTTCAAACAACTGTGGCCATGGCATCAGGGATGTCCCAGCCTATGTTTTCCAACGTATTGTCCAGAGTGTTGTCTGCCCTTCTGAAACACATGCGGAGCTACATCGTTTTCCCTCAGGTGGTGGATTTTCCTACAGTGAAAGGTGATTTCTATGCCCAGGGACATATCCCGAACATCATAGGTGCCATTGATGGGACCCATGTGGCTTTGGTCCCCCCCCACAGGAGTGAACAGGTGTACAGAAACCGGAAGAGTTATCATTCTATGAATGTACAGATGGTATGTTTGGCAGACCAGTACATCTCCCATGTGAATGCCATGTTCCCTGGCTCAGTGCATGATGCCTACATCCTGCGGAATAGCAGCATCCCTTATGTGATGGGTCAACTCCAGAGGCACCATGTGTGGCTATTAGGTGAGCATTTGGAAGCAAGTCAGTGGGAGTAGTTGTCTGGGTCTGGGGTTATCCCTCCAGGTTAGTGTGTGTCTAACAGTTGCCTCTCACCATTTGCAGTTGACTCTGGTTACCCCAACCTGTCATGGCTACTGACCCCAGTGAGGAATCCCAGGACCAAGGCAGAGGAACGCTACAAAGAGGCCCATGGGCGAACTAGGAGGGTGATCGAGCGGACCTTCGGCCTCCTGAAGGCCAGGTGCCTCCATATGACAGGTGGATCCCTATTCTACTCACCAAAGAAGGTGTGCCAGATCATAGTGGCCTGCTGTATGCTTCACAACTTGGCTTTGCGACGCCAGGTGCCTTTTCTGCAGGAGGATGGTCCAGATGGCGGTGTTGTTGCAGCTGTGGAGCCTGTGGACAGTGATGAGGAGGAAGCAGAGGAAGAAGACATGCAGAACAGGGACTCAGTGATCCAGCAATATTTCCAGTGAGACACAGGTAAGAATACAATCCTGCCTACTACATGTACTTTAACACTACTACCTCTCTCCTGTCTGTCGTTTTCACCCAGTGTATGGTCACTGAATTGTCACTTTCTTTCACGGTTTCACAGATGTGGGTCCCACTGTGTGACATCTGCTTAGATTTCTCATGGACTAGAGCTGTGTGACATAGGTATGTTGACATTACTATTTAAAAAACGTTTTGTCACTGTAATTGCTAATACACTATTTCAAAATCACAGACAGACTCCAGATCATTTTGTGCTTTAGGTGTGTTTATTTAAATGCTCAAAATTGGAGGGGGTAGTGAAATGGTGAGGGGTGATGGCGGAGGAGTGTCCATGGCAGAGTCCACTCTATTAGTCTCACAGGTGCATTGCCCATATGGGCATATGAAGTGGAGCTGGGGCAGTTTAATTATGGACAGGGTGACATAGTGGGACAGTAGGATGACAATCAGGGTGGTCTCATTTCTTGGCGGGGGTCTTGGCATCATTCTCTTTCTTGTTCCTGGATCTGAGGGACTGTTTGCGGGGTGGTTTTCCCTCTGCAGGGGGTGGGGTGCTGGTGTGGTGGTCCTGTGGCGGGGCATCCTGTCCACTAGCGCCGGCGGAGGTGGTGGGCAGTTCATCGTCCATCGTCCATGCTAGTGTCAGGGGCCCCTTGTAGTGCCACAGTGTCCCTCCTGGTGTTGAGTACTTCCTTCAGCACCCCTACGATGGTGGCCAGGGTGGAGCTGATGGTTCTGAGTTCCTCCCTGAAGCCCATATACTGTTCCTCCTGCATGCACTGGGTCTCCTGAAACTTGTTCAGTACTGTTGCCATCGTCTCCTGGGAGTGGTGGTAGGCTCCCATGATAGAGAGGGCCTCGTGGAGAGTGGGTTCCCTTGGCCTGTCCACCACCTGTCGCACGGCAGCCCTCCCAGTTCCCCTGTGTTCCAGTGCCTCCGTCCCCTGGACCGTGTGCCCACTACCACTGCCCCCAGCTCCCTGTTGTTGTTGGGGTGGTGGGTTAGCCTGGGTTCCCTGTAGTGGTGGACACACAGCTGATTGACGTGTCGTGGGGACGGAGGTATGGGCCCGCTGGGTGGGTGCTGTGCTGGTGTTTCCAGAGGGGGGAAGGTCTGTGGTGGCCTGTGCCTGTGTGAGGGGAACCGACTGTCCAGAGGTCCCCGATGGTCCGGGCTGGTCATCTAGATCCAGTTGGACAGAGGTGCTGTCATCACTGTGGGCCTCTTCTGTTGGTGGTGTGGACATGTGTGGACCCTCCTGTACGGTGACGTTGGGTAGCGGTCCTGCAGGGGTATACAAGGATGTTTATTACATCTGTGTGTGTAATGGTGTGCAATGGGTGGGTGACCGTGTACCCCAGTGCTAGCATTCCTGTGTGGGAGCTTGTGTGATGATGGTTTAGGGGGGTGTATGGGTATGTGCAGTGGCCATGCTTTGGTGATGTGTGTCCATGCTTTGTTGTTGCATGCAGGGCTTGGTGTTGGGATGTGTGGTTTGTGATGTTGGGACATTTGTGAGGAGTTGGGGTGCTGGGAGTGAGGGTGAGGGTATGTGATAGCATGCAAGTAGGGTGGGGGATGTAATAGTTAAGAATTGACTTACCAGAGTCCATTCCTCCACCTACTCCTGTGAGGCCCTCAGGATGCAGAATCTCCAAGACCTGCTCCTCCCATGTTGTTAGTTGTGGGGGAGGAGGTGGGGGTCCGCCGCCAGTCCAGTGAACGGCCAGGTGGTGTCTTGAGACCACGGAACGCACCTTCCCCCGTAGGTCATTCCACCTCTTCCTGATGTCCTCCCGATTTCTTGGGTGTTGTCCCACTGCGTTGACCCTGTCCACTATTCTGCCCATAGCTCCATCTTCCTAGCTATGGAGGTGTGCTGCACCTGTGATCCGAAAAGCTGTGGCTCTACCCGGACGATTTCCTCCACCATGACCCTGAGCTCCTCCTCCGAGAACCTGGGGTGTCTTTGCCATGCCATGGGGTGGTGTAGGTTATGTGTGGGGTGGAGTGTGTGGTGATAAGTGTGGTGATATGTAGTGGTGTGTTGTGTGAGGTGCGTGGAAGTTGTGTGGGTAATGGTGTTGTGTGCCTGTGGATGCTGTTGTTCTTGCTGGTGGTGTCTCTCTCTGGCCTTCTTTCAGATTTTTTGTCATGGGGGTTTGTGGGTGATGTGGGTGTGTGTTTTATATTGTAATGGGTGTGTGGGAGTGGTGTGTGTATGTGTCTCAGGTGTGTGTATTTTGAATTGTCCTATGTGGCTGTGTTTTGTATGAGTGTGTGTATTTTGAGCGTGGCGGTGTGTACCGCCAATGGAATACCACGGTTGAAAGACCGCCGTGTGGATTTGTGTGTCGTGATAGTGTGGGCGTATTTCTGTTGGTGTGACGGTGGAGGTTTTGTTTTTGCCAGTTTATCACTGACCTTTGGTGTGGCGGACTTGTGTGGGTGTCTGACTTTTGGCGGATTCCGAGATGTGGGTCATAATAGCTGTGGTGGAATTCCGCGGCCGCGGCGGTGTTTTGGTGGTCTTTTGCACGGCGGTAAGCACCTTTTACCACCAATGTTGTAAGACCGCCAATATGTATGGCTAAAAAATTCAAATGTGCATACATCTTTTTTAACCTAATATCAAAATAAATTGTTATTGGAGTGGACTGAATAGGAAGCCATCAATAATCCTCAACATGTCCTGTTTGGATTTATCCTAAATCAGCATACTGAAATTTTAATCTCTGTTGAGTAGTAGAGGCTATTTTGGTGAAATTCAAAATCTTTTCATTTGCAAATCACATTTAAAAATGTGGAAATTAAATTGGATTATCATTTGTAAATAGAGTTATAAAAGATTATCAGTTAACATGTGTACCTCTTACTCAATAAAATAGCCTATGCCAGAAGGTGGGTTAATATTTTGGAGGAGGGTACACTTAGCAACTTAATCAGTATATCCTGGTTTGGTCTTATCTGAGTTTCAAGAGATACTCTGTTAATTCCCTGTAACTATGGCATCAGTTCTAAAGAGAGATGTGTGTTATGCCCCAGCAGTACCAACAGTTTTAAAACCAATAAAGCAGCACAATACATTTCCCAAATCAATTTAGGAAACAGAGAATATGTTAATAAGGGAAAAGACAACAAAACAATCAAAAGTGAGAAAGAGGAAACTGAGGTATAATGTTTAAGGCAAAAAGCACATAGAAAATGTAAAGCACCAATCAGAGTATCTGTTCAGAGTTGATCTAGGAATAATGTCAGGTCATCCATGATGGTGGCAACAAGTCACTAATGAGACAAATCTATATTCTTTAGCAACTGAATATGTTTTACTGCTAGGATTGGTTTGCATTATCTCCTCAACGAAAATATACCTTCTGACTTATTCACTTTTTGTGGTTCTCTCAACTCACAAGCGCAACCGTGTTTTACATACTAGATACTTTTTCCATGAGGTCCCACTGCAAAAGGGTTTTAGCACAGCAAAAAGATCCAAGTAGGATAAGCCTGTTTTTCTTGGTTGCCAATGGTTCCCCCGTTATAGGGACGCTTCAACACCTTGTGTTGTTTCTCACTAAGTTGAAAATAATTACTAACTCCTACTTTCAGCTGAGAACAATTACTAACTCCCACTTTTGTCCATCTCCTGGGAAATTTCCTGCAGGTCTCTAATGCTGCTCTCGGGCCTTCAGGGCAGGATTTTAAGCTTTGTGTATCTCTCCGCCTAAGTCTGTGGCAGGGCCTAGTCCTCTGTGGTCAGTTTGGCCTTTTGGAGCCCTGGAGAGACCTTCTGCTTTTCCATCCATGCACCAGCTAATTGGAGGTCAACCTCTTGATCTTTGGAGAGTAGTTGCAGGTGCTTGACCGACAGGAGTTGGGACCCTTTGGTCTTCTTTCTTGTAGCTTTCAATCAGTCTTATTCTTGCAAGATGTTTTCCTCCCAGATGCATAAGTATTCTGAAAGGGTAGTGGAGAGGTGCCCATCTTATTCTGTGTGCTAACCGGTGATTGGAGAATTTCCTACATCAATCATATTTTCTCACAGTATCCAATCCTCCATTTTTCAGCACTCCCTCTCTGGTTTTATTGAAACCCTTCTCAGAATCCATAAAACAGTGGGCTACTTCCATTCCACACATGGAGGAGCTCTAGTCTTTCTCCTTGCTATTCCCCTCTGCTAGGACCAAACCGTTTTCCCTCAGGCTCTGGATGGAGCTAGAAAGATTAGCATGGCCTATAAATTAAGGGTAGCAGTGCCCACCAGTCCCACTTGGCATCTCAAAGCCAAAGAAGGAACTATGCCTTTTGCTTTGCCAGCTATTCCTGCCTCACTCCTACATGGCTCATCCCTCCTAAGTGAACACTTACTGACAACACCATAGCCTTTGTGCTACCAGACGCTAAACCATTGTTGTCCAAGAGAGATATAATAGGTAAAGTCGTAAGCAGTGCATGGCAAGGGCACCAGTTATAGCTACTTCAGTCACATTAACTGGTGAATTTTAGTGTTTTTTGGTTTAAAATGTTACAGTTAAATTGACACTTTCACCTAACTATACCACTACTTTCAGCTTTGCTTTTTTCAGTGAATTTCTATGTTTTTGTTTAAGGTTTTTAAGTTTTTTTTAATGTAAAGTAAGACATTATCTCCAAACCTATGTATAACATCTCTTTAACCATTGGTTTATTCAATGAATTTCCAGTTTTTTAAAAGTAAAGTATCATATTATTATCATTTATAACCATCAGTAAAGGATGATCCTTCAATTGGGGTCTGAGAAAAAGGAGGGGTCCCAAAACGCAATTGCCCAATGCAATTCCCATAGGGATTTTTGAACAGCACTACTACCTGAACAGATTTACACCAAATTTGGCAAAAAAAAGATAGAGATCTTTATCCCAAAAAGGTTGTTTTTGTAAATTGTTGAAAATCTGTTCAGTCATTTTTGAGAAAGTAAGGTTCACAATTGATATATATCTGGATGGTTGCGTATGTAAGAGTCCCGCAGGAGTCCCACGGGCACACAATCTCAAATAATAGAAGAATCTGATTGGCTAAGGTGGCTTTTTCCCCATTGGCCACCTTACGACAGTGGGAGTGAGAAGCTGCTGTGTGTGTCTCTAAAGGTAGGGGTAACCTGACCACCTGAGCTGTGTGGAGGAGCCTGAGAAGGACCCCCATGGAGCCAATTTCAAATGTTGTTTGCGTTTCTGTAATCCTGCACGATTCCCACAGGAGCCAGTGCTGCCCCCAAGACTCCAGTGGGAGTCCCATTGTTACCAGCTTAGCCCTGGCTCCCGTAACAGTCCCACCGGATCGGAAATTAATTTAAAAAAACAAGTGGTGTAAGTGTCCAGGTGGTTGGCTGGTTGTAGGGGGCAGGGCTCAGAACCTGGCCATAAGCCAAAGGTTAAAATGACATTATAGTTAGGTAAAAATGTCAGTAAAAATGTATCATTTTGAACTCAACCAATTATATTAATTTCAAGTATCTATAGCTCATGCCATAATGTAAGTTGTGACTTATGACCCCCACCATGCATAGTATTGTTATCAATTATGTGATTTCCAATGTGAATAATGACTCAGTCGGGTCCATGGGTTCCAATAATGATAAAGAGGGGGTCCACAGAAGGGAACCACTGCTGTAGTGTATGCAAATGAATTTTGTATAAAGTACATAGCTTGAGGGTCAAGTACCACTGCTGCACCATTTCTTAAATAGGAAATATGATGGCAGCCAAAGGATTGTCCTTATTTGCATCCACAGCATTCAGTGTTATGCAGGGTTTCTTGTAATAGTTACTGTGAGGCCAGTTCTATAATGCCAAAGTTTTTGTAGTACATAGAAAGATAGTACATAGAAATCAGCTCAAAATGAAATTGGGTTTATTTTATTTTGCACCTTTAACGTGCTAGGTAATTTGATTGCTATTTTAAAATTATGGTTCCTTTCTCAGTATTTTACCACACACACTTCAATTTTTGTTATGGCAAAATTAAACCAACAATATTCATAGAATGCTGCGAAATGTGGCACTCATCGAGAGTCTGTAGAGTACATAGCTGATTCTAAATCTGGTAATTCACTGCTATTATTTAGCAACTGTGGGAAATACGTTTCTTCCTACTCTTGCTACATCATAAAGGATTTCAGGCTGCTCAGATGGGGTTCTGAGAGAGCCTGCCAGCACAATGTTGACTCTCTGCTTCAGTGGAGAGTGGAGAGCACAACTTGTGGTGGGGAGGGAAAGGTAAGGTTCAGAAGGTGTAGGGGTGAGTAGCAGGATACCAGGCTATATAGTTAAACCATTGGTTGGGAGAGGGGTGAACTGAAAAGAGGGAGGTGTGGATAGGTGGAGGGACATAGGTTTCTTTTGTTAAATTTGGGTAGAGTGAATAATGTAAATGCTCAAGGTAGTGAAGTTGGGCAGCAGGGCACTAGGCTTGTCTTATTATTATGTATGGGAAGCTAATGCTTGGGCTGATATTGGAGGGTGTCAAAATGACACTTATTCTTTTGTGATTAGGGGAAGTGAGTGATGGCCAGAGTTTGATTGGCAGCAGGACACCAGCTGTCACACAGGCAAGTGACTGAGGCCAGTGAGGTGGTCAAAGTTTTCTCTGATGTGTATGTTGGGGTGCCAAATTATTAGTGAGAATTAATAATTTTATCCATGCATATAGTTGTAACTGATGAGCTAACAGTATTGTAATTAAAAACCCTTGATTATTTTTTTCAAAAGTGTGATTAATAATGCAGTATAGTTATGCCACATTTTAAAGTGAGACATCATTATTTTCAAATGGTTACAGTTTCTGGAGTTTAGCTCATCTTGCTACTGCCTTCTACCCTCTTCAACAGTGTCCCATTGCAAGTCTTCTCTTCCCACAATTTCCGCAGAGCATGGAATGGAATAATGATGGAGGCGGACTGTATTAGAAAACGTGTATTGTGAGTGAAACTTTCCATCATTTACTTGATGTATCATTTTGAAGGATCTCCATTGGAAGTTCCGACGCAGATGTGCAAAGGAACTTAATTCTATGAGCTATTGTTTGAGAAATACTTCATAATGGGCCAGATGTATGAAAATATTTTGCAAACAAGTCCCATAGCTGCGAATAGGGCCAGTATCGCAATTTGCGATTCGGTAATAGCATTTGCAATTTTTAAGAAATCGCTATTACCGATTTGCAAATGTGAAACATGGCCCTTTGCGAGTCGGTAATATCGATTTCTTAAAAATCGATATTACCGAATCGCAATGGGCCGTGATGGCACATCTGGCCTAATATATTGTACATCACCGATTGCAGTTGTTGAGGAAGCAAGCAGAAGCCTTCTCTTACCTTAAGAAGTGGGTTAGTTTTAAAAAATATGTTTGATTTTGATTTGCCAATGTGGCTAACCATGATTATGCCCTGTTGAATTAGCAGTTTTATTAATAGTTATGCATAATTTGTGTAAAAAACACCTGGTTTTCAAGGGTTCGAGGTGACTTTTCGCTTTCCTCCTGAGACTCTGACGGATTATTTTGAGACTTTCTTTTCTTCCCTCCCTTGAAATGCTGTATGTACTCTTTATGAGTATGACATTTGGAATTAAGAGATAGTATTTGCCTTTAAAGGGATCCTTTTTATCATGATCTGTGATTCTGTATTCTGCATCTGAGCATTATGGCAAATTTATGTATCATTTATTTTAATAATAGTTATGTAATAAATCGTTTTAATACATTTTTATCTAGAACTCAGTTATTAATGGTTCCCATTTCTATTTGGCTTTATTCTAGAAAACAAATATTTGTCTTGATGGGGAGGGTAGTCTCTTACTGCTAGATCAACAAGATATCCCAGAGCTGATCTGGCTGAGGCAAGAATTGGGACACATAAACATTGGGGGTTCAGAGAGTTTTTGGAATTCAGCTCCCACAAGGCCATATTTCCTAAAGCTCTCACAAGCAGCTTGATGTTCACTCTTATCTATCTGATGTCACTCAGAACTCCTGGGGAAAAATAACACCCCCATTATTCATTGATGCTAATCTACAAATTCATATGTTTTTCAATTAGATATGTTGAAAAGATTCCTCATAAACCAAACTTTCCAGCTGAACACAATGGGTGAGGATACAAACACTCTTGAAAAATCCTTAATACTACTCATTTGATGGAAGAAAAGATGCACTAATCACTAACATCTGATAATCTATTTTTGGTAATGGAATATTGTGAGAAAAGGAGTCTCCTCCCCAGCAAAATTCAAATGGACACCAAGACCATGAAAATAAAATCCACATGTGCCACTACATGGGACCCAGAGTCCATGATTGCACAGTCTTGTAAAGTGGCAAAATTGTTAAACTCGACATTATAAGAAAAGTTGGAAATGTAATTAAAATGATCTAGGACAATGCTGTAAACCTGAGAGGGGGCCAAAAAATAAGCCTAATTTATGATTTTGCCAGGTACCTTGGAGTCACAAACCAAGGTATTGTGAGGAAAAGGAGAACACAATAAATATATTATTACAGATAGGAAAAACTGTTTCTACTTCATAAGTTAAGGGAATGAACATTAGGTGAATTTCTGAAAATATTTGTAAAAGTACAAAAGAAGAGAATTCATTGATGAATGACAGATTTGCATTTGAGCCTTGATTTCTTTCCGGAATTATAAGAAAATGCTAGCAAAAGTGTTTACAATGGGGCAATTAAACTCTAGCCTACATGTTAATAGACTTTTTCCAAAAATTGGTCTTTATTTCAAGAGATATTTGGTCTGAACGATTTTGCTTCCTGACTTTCACCTCAATTACACAAGTTGTATGATCTGCCACCATTGTGTCATTTCTTGTTGTCATCTTTTGATGTACACAGACACACACAGACACACACATATATCATTCTGTATATCATATATATATATATATATACATATAGTTACATACATACATACATACATACATATTTTTACACATAAACTGGAACAGCCGGGTAGTGCCTAACTGTCGTTGGTGTTGTCCAGACACAACTCCAGGGTGTTATTAATACAAGCACTCTCTTTACAGCACCCAGAGAATACAGTGAAAACAGTTTAACCCAATCATGTGATGCACACAACCAACCACCTGTGTTGCAGTTACCAACATATTATGAACAGAACATCACACAAAATAATGAAATATAGAGCACTATGTATAATAAAAAATGCAGTCTAGGGGATTACTTAAATCTAGGAGGCACCTGCAAATACTTTACTCCAATACACTATTCCAAATGACAGTAGAAAATATTAGAAAAAGGACTAAAATTATATATATGGAATGTAAGCAGTTACACAATGCAGAGATGAAATATCAATGCTTTGTACTGCAGTTGTCATCTGTACACAAAAAAACTAGAAAACAAATGCAAAATATAGCCCAAGTGGGCACTGCACTCATCTGTAATCCCCGATTCCTCAGAAACGCTCGATTAAGCCCAAGTGGGTTACAGATATCATAGCCTCTTTGCATCTTCTAAATATACATTTGTTCCTTCTGTTGAAAGAAAATAGAAAAAAGAAATTAAGTTAAAAAAAAACATCTCCTCAAATAACATAAAAACTGAGAGGCTACAAAATCCGAAAGTCCAGGCACATCGATTACTAATATACTTAGAAACCTTACATTTCAATGAAGACCCTAAATATATATATTGTCCTTACAAAAATATACATATATGTGCAACCTCACACTCATAAACTACTAAACATGTACGTGCAAATCTTCCCTGAATTCATTCCCACCGGTTCCTTACTTTCAAATGCCACAATATGTTTTGATTCCATAATTCTCAAAGCTTTTTCTCTATTTCCTCCCCTAATATTTTTTCTCACGCCATCAATAACAGAATACTTCAGATCCTCCAGTCTCCCTTCATAAACTTCATTGATATGTCTGGCTACTGTTGTGCCGCGACCCGCTGCGGCGCAACCCAGCCGATCCGCGGGGGAAACCGCGGCCAGTGTCAAGGGTCGTGGCACCTGCAGCGGGCCTTTTCTCCGGCCGCGCGCTGTAATTAGAGCGCGGCAGGGCCGGAGACCCAGAATTGGGTCGCGTCCTAGCTGCGCTCGTCGCGCAAGGTTAATCTTGTTTAAGGATGCCTGGGCCCCCCTCCATAACACCACTCACCTGCAACACGCTTTGAGACCTTCCTCAGTATACATGCTTAGTTTTAAAGCATGCTTTCTCCTTCCCAGCATGCTGTGCACTTCCCATCTTCCCTGCAGGCATTTGTTCCTCTTAGACAGGGGCATGTTTTCTATCTTTAGTTATGGCTTCTTCCCAAACCAAGATGGTGGTGTTGCTTCTTCCTGTTTATTCGTTCCTGTCTAGGGGTATATAAGGGGAACCTTTTCTTCTTCTCAATGCGTTGCAACACTTCAGCGGTGGTGGTCACGCTCCGGCTGGTTTTCATTTGAGACGCCAGTCGTTCTTGTTCTGTTTTCAGTCTTCCAGATTTCCAGGATATTGAGTTCTAATCCTTGTGTCCTCCATCTGTTTCAGGGAGTTCCTGTTGGAGGTTTTTTCCCCCTTGGGGTTTTTCCTCTGGGACTCCTTCTGGAGGGCACGGACTGTAGTGGCATACTATTGTCAACAGCACCGTGGCTACCGGAAGGGGCCGCCCCTACCTCAGCCCGAGCAGGACTTGCAGGAACCTGGGCCACTTACCATCCCTCTCCAGTATCGACGGTAAGCCCAGGGTGAATCGGGACAGATTGCAACGCCCAAAACTCCAGTCGCTGTCCGGAACCATGGAGAATCCCGTGATGAGTACAGAATCAACAAGTCAAACCTTGCTCCTGACGATCCAACAACAGGCCCAAGAACTCCAACAGCTACGTACCGAAAATACGGTTTTCCGACAAGCGTTAGCCTCTAGAGCCACTGATGTTCCTACTGTCTCCGCAACCACACCTCGCTTCTCTGGGGACCCTAGCAAATTGCGAGAGTTCCTGGATGCCTTGACAGTCTACTTCTCATTCCGTCCTTCACAGTTCATGCAAGACAAGACCAAGGTTGGGTATTTGATCAGCGCTCTATCTTGCCCAGCCTTGGCATGGGCAACCCCTTTGGTGACAGGCAACAACCCTAGCCTGTCTAATTATTCAAGCTTTGTCGTTGCCTTTAAACAAATGTTTGAGCGTCCTGGACTAGAGTCTTCAGCAGAGGAAGCTCTATGCAATATTTAACAAGGAATTCAGGACGTCTTACAATACATCACACGATTCAGACAGTTGGCAGCCGAAACTTCCTGGGTGGAGCGTACTTTGGTGACCCTGTTTCCCAGGGGTCTCAGGGATGACATTAAGGACAAACTAGTGCACTCCGCCAGAGTGGAGAATCTCAAGGGTTTAATGGATCAGACCCTAGCAATAGAATATTGTTTAAATGAGCGAAGGGTGGAGAAGAAGAGGAGTCGTATACCATCACACTCAATGATGTCCCGCACCCTTCCTCATCGTTCCGAGGAGGCTCGTTCTGAACCTAAAGGTGCTACTGATGAAGAACCTATGCAAATTGACATGGCACAAGGGCCATTATCATCTAGTGGGCGGGAAAACAGGCGAAGAAAAGGACTTTGCCTTTATTGTGGTGCTGCTGGTCATCTACTTCGTACCTGTCCCGTCTGTCCAGCCAAGCCCTTGGGAAACGCCAACTCCCGTTCTCTGTGAGAAGGGTGAGGACGGGATATTTTGAGATACCTTCCATCTGTTCTTCAAGGGAAGAAGGAACTGCTCTTTTCCTCTTACCTGTTACCCTACACTTAACAGACGGCCGTGAAGAAGGAGCACCTGTCTTGCTGGATTGTGGAGCCAGTGGTATCTACCTAGACGAGACCTGGGCCAGGGAAAGACAGATTCTGCAAATACCTAAGGAAGTACCAGAACAAGTCCACACGGTGGATGGTTCACTCTTGGCCTCGGGACCTGTCCAGTATACCACCCCTACCTTATCTCTACAGTTCGGGAAACATCAAGAAAACATTTCCTTTGACTTAGTATCCTCACCGCATCACGTAATGATCCTGGGGATTCCATGGCTAACTCGGCATAATCCCTACATTAATTGGGAAACTAGAACCATTTCTCTTTCCTCCCATTTTTTCCAACACCACTGTTATTGAGCAGGAAACTATTGGTCCCCGAAGAGTCTCTTACTTACACCACCTAAGGTGGGATGTTCCATTAACGTTCTACAAGGAGTACCCAGACATTATCTAGAATATGCCGATGTATTCCAGAAATCAGAAAGACCAGAACTGCCACCCCATAGAGAATACGATTGCGCCATTCCTTTGGAATCTGATGCCGTGGTTCCTTTTGGGCAAATGTAATCTCTAACAGAGCCTGAGAAGAAGATCCTTAAGGAATATCTAGAGGAAAATGTACAAAGTGGTTTGATTGCCCCTTCCTCTTTACCTGCAGGGGCTCCTCTCTTTTTCGTACCAAAAAAGACGAAAGACTTGCGTCCTTGCATAGACTTTAGAGGATTAAATAAGATTACTACTAAGGATCGATACCCTCTGCCTCTTATTAAGGACATCTTAGAAGCCGTCAGAGGGGCAAAGAAATTCACCAAGTTAGATCTTAGAGGAGCATACCATCTTTTAAGGATAAAGGAAGGTGATGAATGGAAGACCGCTTTCAGAACACCTTTCGGCCATTATGAATACTGGGTGATGCCTTTTGGACTAACCAATGCTCCCTCCATCTTTCAAAGATTCATGGACGATATTTTTTCTGATCTTCGACACCAAACTGTGGTTGTCTATCTGGACAACATTTTAATATTCTCTGTCCACCCAGAACAACACACTAAACATGTACTCCAAGGATTAGAAAGACTTAGACAACATCGTCTATTCTGCAAGCCAGAAAAATGCGAATTTGACCAAACTGAGGTAAAATATTTGGGATATTGCATTAACCAAGTAGGTGTTGCCATGGATTCAGATAAGATTCAAGCCATTCTGGATTGGCCATCCCCCTCTTCCATCAAAGAAACTCAGGGGGTCATTACAACCCTGGCGGACGGTGTTAAAGCAGCGGTAATACCGCAAACAGGCCGGCGGACAAAAAAAGGGAATCATGACCGTGGCGGAAACTGCCAACATAGACAGCCACTTTAACACTCCGACCGCCACGGCGGTACAGACAAACAGCGTGGCGGTCACCGCCGACAGACAGGCAGAAGACAATGTACCGCCCACAGTATCACAACCCGCCAATCCGCCACCTTTTCCGGGGCGGATTCACCGTGGATAAAAACACGGCAGAAACAGCTTTTGCAATGGGAAAACGCTCACCTTCTACACACTCCACGAGGAAGGAGTACACCATGGAGCCGGAATTACAAATCCAACCAGCCCTTGTCTTCCTGCTCATTTCTGAACACCAGCAACGGCGGCAGCGAAGACAACGGTGAGTACTGCACCTACGACATAGGGGAGGGGGAGGCAAAAGTCAGGGGGACACACACGAAACACCCCCACCCCCACCCTCGCACATTATAACACACACAGCTATACATGTCAAAACATCACAGTAACAACCCACAACCCCCCCGGAAGAATGCAAAGACCAAAGGAAATCACTCGAAAAATTGTAATGTAGCAAAATACAGTTACCAAATATATACAGATATATATATACACATTCAAAAATATATACATTACGAGAAGCAGTGTAGGTATGCACATATCAATGTCCGTGCACTACTGATCCAAAAATGCATTGGCGAGGCCCACAAGAGATACCTGTCCACAAACGGAGAGAACACTGCTGGGGCATCAGATCAAAATACAACAGGCACCTCAGGGGGAATGGAAGGGGGTCACCTCAGCCGGATTACAGCACCACGCCAGATCCACGACGGGGCTCCATGCCCATTGATGTATCCTGGGGAGTGCAAAGCCACAGTCTCTCAAGTCTATACAGTGGGTGGGTTGCCCACTGAACAATCCTGGGGAGTGCAAAGCCACAGTCTCTCAAGTGTCTCCAGTGGGTGGTTTGCCCACTGTACCATCCTGTGGAGTGCAAAGCCACAGTCTCTCAAGTCCCTACAGTGGGTGGTTTGCCCACTGTACCATCCTGGGGATTGCAAAGCCACAGTCTCTCAAGTGTCTCCAGTGGGTGGTTTGCCCACTGTACCATCCTGGGGAGTGCAAAGCCACAGTCTCTCAAGTCTCTCCAGTGGGTGGTTTGCCCACTGTACCATCCTGGGGAGTGCAAAGCCACAGTCTCTCAAGTCTCTACAGTGGGTGGCTTGCCCACTGTACCATCCTGGGGAGTGCAAAGCCACAGTCTCTCAAGTGTCTCCAGTGGGTGGTTTGCCCACTGTACCATCCTGGGGAGTGCAAAGCCACAGTCTCTCAAGTAGATAACAGTCTCCACTGGTTCTGGAGGGGGAATGGTGCCCACACTGCATTTAGCTCCCCGTGACGGTTCCTGTACCGTCACAGTCCCAGCTGTACATGGGATAACGATGCTTGATGTGGCGGTGTTTCCTTGTTCAGCGGTGCTTTGCCATGGCAGTCTCTGATCTGTTCAGGGGTTCTCTGCCCTGTTCAGCGGTGCTGTGCCCTGTTCAGCGGTCTTCACCATGGCGGTGATTACCTTGTTCAGCTGTGCTTTTCCATGGCGGGCTCTGATCTGTTCAGCGGTTCTCTGCCCTGTTCAGCGGTGTTGTGCCCTGTTCAGCGGTCTTCACCATGGCGGTGATTCCCTTGTTCAGCGATGCTTTGCCATGGCGGGCTCTGATCTGTTCAGCGGTTCTCTGCCCTGCTCAGCGGTGCTGTGCCCTGTTCAGCGGTCTTCACCATGGCGGTGATTCCCTTGTTCAGCTGTGCTTTGCCATGGCGGGCTCTGACCTGTGCATTGGTGTGTGGCATGACGGTCCCTCATTTTCCAGCGGGGCTGTGGCAGCCGGGGCCCTCCTGGGCACTGACTCCGGCGGTGGTCTCCTGACCAGTGACGATACTTGTGCCCTCCTGGGCAATGACTCTGGCGGTGGTCTCCTGACCAGTGACGATACTTGTGCCCTCCTGGGCAATGACTCTGGCGGTGGTCTCCTGACCAGTGACGATACTTCTGCCCTCCTGGGCAATGACTCTGGTGGTGGTCTCCTGACCAGTGACGACGGTGCTGGCGGTGGCGTCCCGGCCGCCGGGGAGGATGGCGCCCTTCTCCACCGTGCTGCTCTCACCAGACTGTGCAGACTTCCTCTGGCCCTTCACCACCTTTGGAGAAGTCACAGCTGACTCTGCAATCCCCCTGGGACCCTTGTGAGCAGTTTCGCCGCCGGGAGTCTTCACCCTGTCCCGTCGGCCACTTTCCAACTTTAGATGCTTTACAGGGGGTGGGCTGGCAGTGCTTTGGCTCCGTGTCACACTGCCTGCCCTCGTGGCCGGTGCACTCCACACACCTGTAACACGCACCACTGGTACTGGAGTCTTTTTGGCTGAGGCGCAACTACGGGACTTATGAATTGGAGGGGTGTGGATGGGGGCAAAGAGGTCAACGTTGCTGAGGGAGAGTTTATGACAAACACTGGGATGGGTCGCTGGAGGGGGTCTGGGAGTGGAGGAAGAGGAGGTGGTTGTAGGAGGTGTCACTTTAGGTGTTTTGGGTGCAGGTGCAGGTACTGGAGGCTGTCGTGAGGTGGATGGATGTTGGGTGTGTGGGTGCCCGCGTTTGTGTACTTTGGGAGGGGGCGTCACAGACACACTGGGAGAGGACACAGGGGACGTGTAAATGGGAGTGGGGGTGGTGAGTGCAGATGAGCGGGGTGTGGTGCTGGGTGTTCTGGTGCAAGTCCTAGTGCCTGTAGATGTAGTGCATGCAGGTGAGAGTGTAGACGACACTGGGAGGGAGGAGGGAGACAATGAGGAGGGGGACACAGTGGAGGCAGTGGATGTTGCTGTGTCTGTATGTGTCTGATGCTTGTGTGAGTGCCTGTGGGATGTGTGGTGCCTATGTTTGCCTGAGCTACTTTTGTGTGTTGAGGTGTGTGCATGCTTGTCTGTTGGTGTGCTTGGGATAGGCTGGGGTACAGGGGACTGGGTCTGGGTGGAGGAAGTTGGAGGGGGGAGGCTAGACACAGGGACAATGGCTGCTATCAGTGCTGAGGCCAGAGATTGCAGGGTTCGATGAAGGGCAGCCTGACCAAAATGAATGCCCTCCAGGAATGCAGTACCGTGTTGCAACTCCCTTTCTACACCCTGGATGGCATTCACAATGGTAGACTGCCCAACAGTGAGTGACCTGAGGAGGTCAATGGCCTCCTCACTGAAGGCAGCAGGGGTGACAGGGGCAGGGCCTGATGTGCCTGGGGCGAAGGTGATGCCCACCCTTCTGGGTGAGCGGGCACGGGGCAAACGCTGAGAGGCTGCTGGGAGGGCGGTGCTGGTAGGGGAGGTGGTGACTGTACCTGTAGAAGTGTGGGGCACAGATGGTGCCGCCACCACAAGGGAGCTCCCATCGGCGGACGAGTCCTTGTCGCTGTTTGGTAATCCGGTGCCTGATGTGAAGCTCCCCTCGCCCTCCGTCCCACTGGTGCATTCTGAGTCCGTAGTGTGGCCCTCCATGGCCATGTGGGATGCAGCTCCCTCGTGCTCCGGTGCCACTGTACCTCCGCCTGATGATGCTGATGCACAAAAGAACAGGGAGAGCAGAAAAAGGGGGGGCGACAGAAGAAAGACAGGTTGAGTGCATGGCATACCGCTACTGTTGGCGGACAATACAGACACAGCAGCCCCCTGCCCTACGCCTTGCTCCTGGCCTCTACAGATGCAATTCCTGAGATATGGCCTACATGGCTATGGTGGACATGTGCACACATGGAAGCCACAGGGGCATGTATACCTGTACTTGGCACTCCACTGTGGTGGGGTGGAGTGCCACATGGCCTGCATTACGGAGGGGCCTAGCCTATGGAAGTCGCCCTGGCCTAGGGAAACCCACAGCCCTCCTCCCACACCTAGACCCCTCAACTGTGCGCAAAGTCCCCAGAATGATAGTGTACTCACCCCCTTGTGTCTGCTGTGATGCCCTCAAGCGTAGGCCACCGCCAGGATCCGGAACATCAGGGGGGGTCATGGGGCGACGGGAACCCCTTCCACGTTGGGAGGCCATCCCCAGCTGAGCCTCCGCCATCTTCTTGCTCCAGCGGCGAATGTCCTCCCATCTTTTACGGCAGTGTGTGCCCCGTCTCTGGCGGACCCCCAGGGTCCGGACGTCCTTGGCGATGGCACGCCAAATGTCCTTCTGGTGGGCGCTGACCTACATGACATGTACAGGGGAACAAGAGAAGTCATTACCAACTGCTCCATCGAAGTGAGTGGCCCCCATCCCTGCCCTTGCCATGTGGCACATGCATTCACACTCATTCATGTTGACTGCACTCTGCCCCCTTCCCTCTTACAACCAGCCCTCTCCACCCAGGCATAGCCCATACAACGTGCTCTCTGTGTACTTACCTGTTGGTCTGGAGGAGAGTAGAGTAGCGTGTACTGGGGGAGGACCCCGTCCACGAGCTCCTCCAACTCCTGAGCAGTGAAGGCAGGGGCCCGTTCCCCAGACGCAGCAGCCATTGTCTCTTCCAGACCAAGGTCACAGCAGCACTTGCAGTGTAGTTCCTCTCCTGTCGAAGATCAGGTATCCAGTGATTGAACAGATAGAAAATGGCGGTCACGTCCGCGGCGGTGACGTCCGTGGCAGTGCGTCTCATCACCGCCGGCGCACTTCATCATTGGCTCCTGGGACCCATAGGGTCCAATGTTAACCAATGCAGCATTGCGCCACGGTGTACGACCGCCTACCACGACGGTGTACAACGCCAGCGCAGTTACCTCACATCCCACTGTCCCAGTTTAGAGGTCAGGCAGCTGCCATTTCAGGGGTCCACGTGGCTTAATTTGCAACTGCGTCACACATACCTGGGCCTACACTTGGCACACATACAGGAATAATTTTTGTCTTTGGTGTCGTGTTCTGTGTATCTGTGGATACATACCTGGGATTTTGTTGACTCTGTGGTCGCTGTTGTCCTTCCTAGGCACCATCAGCTTGGACATTTGAGAAGATGGCGGAATCCTCCGGTGTACCGACTGCTGGTGGACCTGTTGACAATGGAGGAGCGACATTTACTCATCACCTACAGGTTTGACCGTGCCACTATCCAGGAACTATGTACCCAGTTGGAGCCAGACCTGATGTCACCAATCCGCCATCCGACAGGAATCCCCCCACAAGTGCAGGTGCTGTCAGTGCTCCATTTCCTTGCAAGTGGATCGTTTCAGACAACAGTGGCCATGGCATCAGGGATGTCCCAGACTATGTTTTCAAACGTGTTGTCCAGAGTGTTGTCTGCCCTGCTGAAACACGTAAGGAGATACATAGTTTTCCCTCAGGTGGAGGATTTGCCAACAGTGAAAGGTGACTTCTATGCCCTTGGACATATCCCCAACATCATAGGTGCTATTGATGGGACCCATGTAGCTCTGGTCCCCCCCCACAGGAGTGAACAGGTGTACAGGAACCGGAAGAGTTATCATTCCATGAATGTACAGATGGTATGTTTGGCAGACCAGTACATCTCCCAGGTAAATTCTATGTTCCTTGGCTCAGTGCATGACGCCTACATCCTGAGCAATAGCAGCATCCCTTATACGATGGGTCAACTCCAGAGGAACCGGGTGTGGTTATTGGGGGACTCTGGTTACCCCAACCTGTCCTGGCTATTGACCCCAGTGAGGAATCCCAGGACAAGGGCAGAGGAACGCTACAATGAGGCCCATGGGCGAACTAGGAGGGTGATCGAACGCACACGCCTGCATATGACAGGTGGTTCCCTATTCTACTCACCAAGGAAGGTGTGCCAGATCATCATCGCCTGCTCGATGCTTCACAATCTTGCTTTGCGACGCCAGGTGCCTTTTCTGCAGGAGGATGGTCCAGATGGCGGTGTTGTGGCAGCTGTGGAGCCTGTGGACAGTGATGAGGAGGACGCTGAGGAAGAAGACATAGACAACAGGGAGTCAGTCATACAGCAATATTTCCAGTGACACACAGGTGAGAACAGTTTTCTTTTTACCATTACATTCAATTTCACACTTCTACCTCTATCCTGTCTGTCAGTTCATAGCAGTATTTGGTCACTGAGTTGTACCTTTCCATTACGGTTTCACAGGTGTGGTTAGCAACGTGTGTCATCTGCTTGCATCCTTCAAGGACTTGTGATGTGTGACATAGGTATGTTGGCTATAAAATTGGACAGCATGTTGACACTGTCATTGATTGTACATATTTACCAAATCACAGACTGACTCCAGATTGTTTTGTGGTTCAAGGGTGTTTATTTCAGTGCTCAAAAATGGAGGGGGGTAGTGATATGGTGATGGGGGACGGTGGAGGAATGTCCATGGCAGAGTCCAGTCCATTTGTCACACAGGTACACTGCCCATATGGGCATAGGAAGTGGAGCTGGGGCAGTTCCAATCGGGACAGGGTAACAAAGTGAGACAGTGGGAGGACAATCAAGGTAGTCTCATTTCCTGGCGGGGATCTTGCCATCTTGCTCTGTCCTGTTCCTGGATCTCAGGGACGGCTTACGGGGTGGTTGTCCGTCTGCAGGGGGTGGGGTGCTGGTGTGGTGGTCCTGTGGCGGGGCGTCCTGTCCACTAGCACCGGTGGAGGTGGTGGGCAGTTCATCGTCCTGGCTAGTGTCAGGTGCCCCTTGGAGTGCCACGGTGTCCCTCATGGTCTTTTGTATGTCCTTCAGCACCCCTACGATGGTGCCCAGGGCAGAGCTGATGGTTCTGAGCTCCTCCCTGAACCCCAAATACAGTTCGTCCTGCAGGCGCTGGGTCTCCTGAAACTTGGCCAGGATTGTCGCCATCGTCTCCTGGGAGTGGTGGTATGCTCCCATGATGGAGGATCGGGCCTCGTGGAGAGTGGGTTCCCTTGGCCTGTCCGCCCCCTGTGGCACAGCAGCCCTCCCAGTTCCCCTATGTTCCTGCGCCTCTGTCCCCTGGACTGTGTGCCCACTACCACTGCCCCCAGGTCCCTGTTGTTGTTGGGGTGGTGGGTTACCCTGGGTGCCCTGTAGTGGTGGACACACCGCTGATTGACCTGTCCTGGGTAGGGAGGTTTAAGCCCGCTGGGTGGGAGCTGTGCTGGTGTTACCAGAGGGTGGAAGGTCGGTGTTGGGCTGTGCCTGTGCAAGGGGAACCAACTGTCCTGAGGCCCACGATGGTCCGGGCTGGTCATCAAGATCCAGTTGGGCAGAGCTGCTCTCGTCACTGTGGGCCTCTTCTGTGGGTGGAGTGGTGTTGTCTGGACCCTCTGGTGTGGCAACGGTCCTTCGGGTTCCTGCAGGGGTATAAGAGCATGATTATTGCATGTGTGTGTGTAATGTTGTGCAATGGGTGGGTATGCGTGTACCCCAGTGCAAGTATTCCTGTGTGGGGGCTTGTGTGATGATGGTTGGGGGTTGTTATGGGTATGTGCAGTGAGCATGCTTTAGTGAGGGGTGTCCATGCTTAGTTGTGTCATGAAGGGCTTGGTGTTGGGATGGGTGGTTAGTGTTATGGGTAGATTAGTGAGGATTTTGAGTGATAGGGGAGGGTGTGAGGGTGGGGGTGTGTGATAGCATGCAGGTAGGGTGGGGGATATGATAGTTGAGATTTGACTTACCAGTGTCCCATCCTCCACCGACTCCTCCGAGGCCCTCAGGATGCAAGATGGTCAAGACTTGCTCCTCCCATGTTGTTAGTTGTGGGGGAGGAGGTGGGGGTCCGCTACCAGTCCGCTGCACCGCGATGTTGTGCCTGGAGACCGTGGAACGCACCTTCCCCCGTAGGTCGTTCCACCTCTTCCTGATGTCCTCCCTATTTCTTGGGTGCTGTCCCACGGCGTTCACCCTGTCCACTATTCTGCGCCATAACTCCATCTTCCTGGCTATTGATGTGTGCTGTACCTGTGATCCGAATAGCTGTGGCTCTACCCGGACGATTTCCTCCACCATGACCCTGAGCTCCTCCTCGGAGAAGCGGGGGTGTCTTTGGCATGCCATGGGGTGGTGTGGGTGAGGTGTGGGGTGGTGTATGTGGTGATGGTTGTGGTGAGTGTAGTGGTTTGTGGTGTTTTGTGCGTGAATGTTGTGTGGGTGATGGTGTTGTGTTCCTCTGTGTAGTGGGGTTGTCTATTCTGTGCTTTCTCTCTGTCGCCTTCGTGTCGAATTTTTTGTCGTAAGGGGTTTGTGGGTGATTTGGGTGTGTTTTTTATATTGTATTGGGTGTGTGGGAGTGTTGTTTGTATGTGTATCAGGTGTGTGTATTTGTAATTGTCCAATGTGGCGGTGTTTTGGAGATGTGTGTGTCTGTTGAGCGCGGTGGTGTGTACCGCCAATGGAATACCGCGGTTGAAAGACCGCTGCGTGGATTCGTGGGTCGTAATAGCATGGGCGTGTTTCTGTTGGCGTGGAGGTGGAGGATCTGTTTCCGCCAGTTTAACACTGACCTTTGGTGTGGCGGTGTTGTGTGGGTGTCTGAATTTCGGCGGATTTCGAGATGTGTGTCATAATAGCTGTGGCGGTCTACCGCGGCGGTGTATTGGCGGTCTTCTGCACGACGGTAAGCGCCTTTTACCGCCAATGTTGTAATGACCCCCTATGTGTCTTCCTGTCCCATATGTGCACAAGCCAAGACACCTCGTACTAAACCAGTAGGATTACTCCGTCCGTTATCTGTTCCACCATGTCCATGGCACACTATATCCACTGATTTTATGTGCTCTTTGCCTTCTTCGGTTGGATATCGAGTAATAATGGTAACCATTGATTCCTTCACAAAGATGGCACATTTCACGGCATTAAGAAAACTACCTACGGCTAAGGAACTAAGCCAAATCTTTATCCAAGAGATCTTTCGGCTTCATGGCCTACCACAAGTCATTATCTCAGATCGGGGTCCTCAATACATCTTCCGGTTTTGGAGACGATTCTGTAAGACACTAGGAATAGAGGTGGCCTTATCGTCAGGTTTCCATCCTCAAACAAATGGACAGACAGAACGGCTGAATCAAGGCCTCGAACAATATTTACGTAGCTTCTGTAATGCTAAGTAAAGTAATTGGTCTATGTATTTACCACTTATAGAATTCTCTTACAACAACTCAGTACACAGTGCCTCGAAAGTCTCCCCTTTCTATTGTTCTTATGGATTCCATCCAAGGGCCTTTCCTATTCCTCTGAAAGAAACTTCCAATCTTCCTGCCATTACATCATCCGGCAACTACGGGGTATCCAACATGTCATACATTCAAATCTTGTAGCCACTAAATCACGCATGAAAAGGATGGCTGATAAGAAACGTTGTGAGGCCCTGCGTTATCAGATCCACAATAAGGTCTGGCTTTCCTCTAAATTCTTACCTCTCCGACAAACCCAAAATAAATTCAAACCTTGATATTATGGTCCATTCCTGATTCTTCAAAAGATCAACCCTGTGTTTGTTCGTCATCGCCTGCCTCTGACTTGGAAAATACATCCTGTATTCCATGTCTCACAACTCAAACCTTACATCCCTGATCCTTTTCACAGACAATTCACCTGTCCTCCTCCTCAGTTGATTGATAACGTGCCTGATTACGAGGTCCAGGAAATCTGTGACTCTCGGGTATTCTGTGGTCATCTCCAATACCTCATTCATTAGAAGGGCTACCCTATGAGTGAATGCTCCTGGGAAGGTGCACCTTCGGTTCATGCCCCTCTTTTGATCCGTTGTTTTTTCCATCTTTTTCCTCACAAACCTGGGGCCTCGGGGGGACCTACTGTTGCGCCGCGAGCAGCTGCGGCGCAACCCAGCCGAGCCGCGGGGGAAACCGCGGAGGCTCGCGAGCGGGCCGCGGGGGAAGCCACGGTCCGGGTCAAGGGTCGCAGCACCCGCGGCACCCGCGGCGGCCCTTTTCTCCGGCCGCGCTCTGTAATTAGAGCGCAGCAGGGCCTGAGACCCAGAATTGGGTCACGGTCCTGGCTGCGCTCAGTGCGTGAGGTTAATCTTGTTTAAAGATTCCAGGGCCCCCCTCCATAACACCACTCACCTGCCACACGCTTTGAGACCTTCCTCAGAATACATGCTTAGTTTTAAAGCATGCTTTCTCCTTCCCAGCATGCTGTGCACTTCCCTTCTTCCCTGCATGCATTTGTTCCTCTTACACAGGGGCATGTTTTCTATCTTTAGTTATGGCTTCTTCCCAAACCAAGATGGTGGTGTTGTTTCTTCCTGTTTATTCGTTCCTGTCTAGGGGTATACAAGGGGAACCTTTTCTTCTTCTCATTGCGTTGCAACACTTCAGCGGTGGTGGTCACGCTCCAGCTGGTTTTCATTTGAGACGCCAGTCGTTCTTGTTCTGTCTTCAGTCTTCCAGATTTCCAGGATCTTGAGTTCTAATCCTTGTGTCTTCCATCTGTTTCAGGGAGTTCCTGTTGGAGGTTTTTTCCCCCTTGGGGTTTTTCCTCTGGGACTCCTTCTGGAGGGCACGGACTGTAGTGGCTTACTATTGTCAACAGCACCATGGCTACTGGAAGGGGTCGTCCCTACCTCGGCCAGAGCAGGACTTGCAGGAACCGGGGCTGCTCACCATCCCTCTCCAGTAGCGACGGTAAGCCCAGGGTGAATCGTGACAGGCTACTGGTAACAGCCATCTTTGTCCTTAACTGCTCTCAAATGCTGTAATATTCTCTTATGGACTTGGAGGGTGGTACTTCCCACATATATCTTTGGGCAGGTACACATCAGAATATATACCACATGGTCACTTTTATAATCAAACAGTCCTCGTTACTGATGTACAATCTTGCCTCTCAACATGACATTTTTGGCACTTTCCCCATTCTTATATGCCTTGTATTTTATGCACCTGGCACATCCCTTAACCTTTGACAACCATGTTTCCTCCCTCCTTTGTCTTACATTACTTTTCACTATATAATCTGGATATATCTGTCCATCCGTGTCTACTTTTAAGATAGACCTTGTAAAGACCTGAACTAATACTAACTCCTTCATGAAAAATGATAGCTGCAGTAGTGTACATTTACCAGAAATAGATATTTGTCCTGCTTTAAAGTTATCTGCTATGCATCATTGCAGCATTAAAATAACATATTTTCTACTTCCTGCTACATGTACATTTGAGGGAACATCTGTTTGTCTACTTGGACATACCTTGTTTTGTGTAGCTTTTTTAATTAATCCTTCTAAAGTCACTCTTTTGGAATTTGGTAACATTAAATAAATAAAACGTTCCAATTCAATTTGTACACTTGACGTGTATGAGCAATCTTTGTGAACATGGTGCCACAAGTTACTAATTAACAGGTATCTTTTCTTCTAAAACAGCAAACCTCCTGTGCATCCTCCTGCATATTTTAAGTAAACTGTTCAGATCCTCTTTAGAGATTTACTCTGTCTCAAATGACTGATGCAGAATGTATTTCCGTTGTCTCACTGCACAGATCGTTCAACAACTACACAATACCTCCTGTTGCCTCTCTTGAATTGCACCAACAACATGAGGTAATCCAAACAAAACATGTACCCCAACATTAGCATAGCAGTTCACACCAGTTGGGATAGGCAATTGATAACTAACAATATCTCCATCATTTTCATTTTTTTGTTTCTTAAATACCTTCTTCCCTTTCATTTCCTTTTTTGCCTTTGCAACACCATTACTTCACTGCTTTGAAACCTTCCACTTTGGACAGATGGAGAGTTTCTCATGAACTAGATACTGTTGTAAATTAGGAGCATAAAGACGTCTTAATCGATTGTATTCTTTAACATATTTTGAGTCTCTGTTTACTGTAAACCAAATGTAACAAAATGTAAACCAGACAATGGGCCTGATTACAACTTTGGAGGAGGTGTTAATCTGTCCCAAAAGTGACTGTAACGTGACGGATATACCACCAGCCGTATTATGAGTCCATTATATCCTATGGAACTCGGAATACGGCTGGTGGTATATCCGTCACATTTGGGATGGATTAACACCTCCTCCAAAGTTGTAATCAGGCCCAATGTCCTATTTGGAAACAAAGGGCCAGATGTATGAAAAGTTTTTGCACTCGCAAACGGTGCGAATCGCAAAAATCGGCCGTTTGCGAGTGCAAAAACGTGGTCTGCGATGCATGAAAGGCATTCGCAGACCAAAAACAAGAAATCGCAATTTTTGCGATTTTTTGCGTTGCGACTTGGTTTTGCGAGTCGCATTTTGCGATTCAGTATTTCCAGTAGGAAATTGCGAGGAGTAAAATGCGAATCGCAAAATCCGATTCGCAAAGAGATGCATCAAAAAATCGCAATTAGCGATTTTTCGCAGAATGGGATTTTGCACATGCAAAATACCACTAAGTGAAAGCGGGTGGTAACCAGGTGCAACCTATATGAAGAGGCCCAGAATGCCTCAGACTCCCACCACAATGGGTGCACTCTACGTCATGGCGAGGAGGATGAGGATCCTGGCAGGTTTGAGGAGAGGGAGGAGGAGACAGGAGCGCATTTTCAGAGTGCGCATTACACTTTTTGACCTGACCGAGGAGGAAATATATGAGAGGTATAGGTTGAACTCAGCCACAATTCTTGATCTGATAGCTGAGCTACAACCCATACTGCAGCACGGAACACTAAGGACACATAGCATACCCACCCATGTGCAGGTATTATGCTCCCTCCACCTACTTGCCTCAGGGAGCTATCAAGGGGTTATAGCAGCGGCTGGGGGGGTCACACAGAGCCCCCTCTCCAGATTTTTCAATGCATTTATCAACGCCATGCAAAGCAAACTCCAACAGTACATCAGATTCCCCCACACCCCACAGGAAATACAGCAGACAAAAATCGACTTTTATCAGATAGCACAGTTCCCCCACGTCCTAGGTGCCATAGATGGCACACATGTGGCAATATGTCCACCATCAGTCACAGAGTATCTGTACCGAAACCGTAAATACCAACATTCCATGAAGATACAGAAGATATGCAATGCCACCTACATCATAACTGATCTCGTGGCCAGGTACCCAGGGAGTACACATGATTCATACATCTTTCGTCACAGCGGCATTCACACAAGACTGCTAGCTGGGGATTTTGGTGAAGGATATCTACTAGGTAATGTCACTTCTTACACTGGCGCATAGGTAACAAACCCATGTCAGATGGCTGAGGTACCCAACAAACCTTCTGTTCCTTTCAGGAGACAGTGCCTATGCAGTGCGCACCTACATGATGACGCCCTACCTCAACCCGACCACACCGGCAGAACGGAGATACAATGCAGCACACAGGGCAACCCGCAACGTGGTGGAGCGCACATTTGGCCTCCTGAAAAGTCGCTTCCGTTGCCTTCACAAGAGTGGAGGGGCACTACAGTACAGTCCAGAAACCACATGTAGAATAGTGGCTACTTGTGCTATCTTGCACAATATAGCTACAACCAGGGGCATACCTATAGAAATCAGTGACACAGAATCAGATGAGGATGACGATCCCATACCACCTCTACAGCCAGCACACAGGACCAGTGCAGCAGAGGGACGGCAAAGGCGTGCTGACATCACACACAACCATTTCAGACGTGAGTATGTACAATCAACCTCTACTGACTACTGTAGCTATAGTGAGAAAAAAAAAATTATTCCTTTACAGCAGGTTATGAATTGTGATGAGTAAAGTAAAAGGGGGATTGTTAAAAGGAAAATAAACAAATGAACTGAGTCCCACACTATTACTCCATAGTGGGGACACCAGAGTCAATGAGGCAGAAGTCACTTCCTCCTCCTTCGCACACCACTGGGGTGCCCAGTTGAATCACTGGCACCCTGAATGTCAGGCTCTGTGGCAGTGCTGCACCTGGCACTGCGCCGTCTGTGGTCTGGAGCTGGTACGTGCAAACTGCTGAGGCTTGAGGTGTCCTCCGTGTCCCCCAGGGCAACCTCACTGGGAGTGGCCGACCTCTGTCCCATTACTTGTTCGATCACAGTGGTGATCTGGACAAGGGCCTGGACCACATCCCTACTGGTGTGTGCAGCCTCTACCTGGGCCGCCACAGCACGACGGGCGATGAGGGCGGTGGAGTTGGCCATGCAATTGGCGGACCGGCAGTATGTCGCAAACATGGTGTGAAAACGGTGCTCATGTCTGCGTCTACTCAGTCTTTCTTGTCTCAGCTCCTCGCACAGGTCATGCACAGCAGTGGTCAGCTCCCTAGTGTCCTGGGAGGCCTGTACCTGTCCCTCACGCAGCTGGTTGATGTTATCATTCAGGGTGTCCAGTCTCCGATGCAGTCCAACCGTATTCCTATTGTGGACTCCTGTCCAAACTTTGGATCCTTCTATTTTGCAGCCGCTGTTGCTGCCACATAGCAGCCTCAAGTCCACCAAACAGGGATGTACCCTCAGCTGCCTCCTGCAATTGCTGTAGTGACACTGGGGCACTTGGACGAAGCGCTGCAGGACCCCTGTCCTCCAGTACCTGGCTGCGCATCCCGGATGCAGATGGTGTTCTTGAACTCTCCTGCTGCACATCAGAGTCACCACTGAGGTCTGGTAGTGGTAACGGCCTAGGCCTGCGGCGCACAGTTGGGAGATTGCTGGACCCACTGGTGTTGTTGTCAGAGGGCAGCTGTGTGTCCGTGTCCGCTACACCCGTCATTGCTGTGGCTGCTGTGCCAGGCCCACCTGCAACAACAATATGCAGCATGTCAGTTCTGTATGTTACATTATCTGTCCAGAAATGACAATAAAACTATACATACTGCTGTACATGGTGTAGTGTGTGTTGTGTTACCTTGGGTGTCACTATGCTTGCTAACATTATCATGCCACTGTCTGTACTAGTTTGTGGACCACGACTCCCATAATGCATTGTTTTGCTGCTACTGAGATATGGAGTGGACTACTTCACACACTACTTCACATTATTTGCTAATTCCTAAGGGGCTTTTATGCATGCACATACAGTGTTCACACAACAGAATTTGCGCTTACCTTGGCTGGTACTTGGTTGGGCTGAGGTGTCTATGTCAGTGACCACTGTCACTGCTTCTGGTAGGAGGGTTGATTCCACCAGGTCCTCCAGTGGTGTGGCAAGTGGCTCGGTTGGTGGTCCACCTCCTGTGCTCCTGGCCTCTGCAAGTCGCCTTGCCACCCTCTACTTTGCCCGGGACCGCAGGTCATACCTGCGCTTCTTGATTTCATCTATGGAGCGCTGGACCACTCCAATGGTGCAAATCTAGCTTTGGATATCAAGCCAGAGTCTCCTCTTCTCACTCTCTGGCACCTGGAGGGATGATTTGCTAAAAAGGCGGTCATGGCTCCTCACCACCTCCTCTGTTAGGATCTCCAGCTCCTGCTCACTGAACTTGAGCTTGCGCTTCCTCTCCTGCTTCTCAGTCAATCAATCAATCAATCACTGCATTTGTAAAGCACGCTACATACCCGCGAGGGTCTCAAGGCGCTGGGGAGGGGGGGTGCTACTGGTCGAAGAGCCAGGTCTTGAGGAGTCTTCTGAAGGCCAGCAGGTCCTGGTTCTGTCGTAGGATGGTGGGGAGAGTGTTCCAGGTCTTGGCGGCGAGGTAGCAGAAGGATCTGCCACCGGCTGTGGTTTTTCGGATACGGGGGACTGTGGCGAGGGCGAGGTTGGCTGAGCGGAGGCTTCGGGTGGGGGTGTGGAAGCTGAGTCGGTTGTTGAGGTAGGTGGGTCCGGTGTTGTGCAGTGCTTTGTGTGCGTGGATCAGGCGCTTGAAGGTAATCCTTTTGTTGACGGGGAGCCAGTGCAGGCCTCTCAGGTGGAGTGTGATGTGGCTGCGGCGGGGGACATCGAGGATGAGTCGGGTCGAGGCGTTCTGGATGCGTTGGAGTCGTCTCAGGAGCTTGTTTGTAGTTCCTGAGTAGAGGGCGTTCCCGTAGTCGAGTCTGTTGGTGATGAGGGCCTGGGTAACGGTTTTTCTCATGTCGAGGGGGATCCATTTGAAGATCCTGCGGAGCATACGGAGGGTGTTGAAGCAGGACGCGGAGATGGTGTTGACTTGCCTGGTCATGGAGAGAGTGGAGTCGAGGATGACCACCAGGTTGCGTGCGTGGTCCGTGGGTTCCGGGGCTGTGCCTAGTGACGTGGGCCACCAAGAGTCGTCCCAGGCTGATGGGGTGGGTCCGATAATGATGACCTCCGTCTTGTCTGTGTTCAGCTTCAGTCTGCTGTCCTTCATCCAGTCGGCTATGGCCTTCATTCCTCGGTGGTGGTTAGCTTTGGCGGTGTGGAGATCTTCGGTGAGGGATATGATCAGCTGGGTGTCGTCGGCATAGGAGATGATGTTGAGGTTGTGTTGTCGTGTGCCGTGGGCGAGGGGGGCCATGTAGATGTTGAAAAGTGTCGGGCTGAGGGAGGATCCCTATGGTACGCCGCAGATGATCTCGGTGGTTTTGGAGCGGAAGGGTGGGAGGCGGACACTCTGGGTTCTGCCGGAAAGGAAGGATGTGGTCCAGGCCAGAGCCTTCTCTTGGATACCGGCGTCATGGAGGTGTGCTGATAGGGTGCGGTGGCAGACCGTGTCAAAGGCTGCTGATAGGTCCAGGAGGATGAGGGCGGCTGTTTCTCCTTTGTCCATCAGGGTCCGGATGTCGTAAGTGGCGGCGATGAGGGTGATCTCGGTGCTGTGGTTACTGCGAAAACTGGATTGGGAAGGGTCCAGGATGTTGTTGACTTCGAGGTAGCGGGTCAGCTGTTTGTTGACAATCTTCTCGGTCACTTTTGCCGGGAAAGGGAGCAGGGAGATGGGCCGGAAGTTCTTGAGGTCCTTGGGGTCCGCCTTGGGCTTCTTCAGAAGGGCATTGATCTCGGTGTGCTTCCAGCTTTCTGGGAAGGTTGCTGTCTCGAAGGAACAGTTGATTGTTTTCCGGAGGTGGGGCGCGATGGCTGCGCTGGCTTTGTTGAAGACGTGGTGATGGCAGGGGTCCGATGGGGATCCGGAGTGGATGGAGTTCATGGTTTTGATGGTTTCTTCGTCGCTGACGCTGGACCAGACGGTCAGGTGACTGGTGCGAGTGGTAGTCGCAGGGGTGGTGGACTCGGTGGTGGGTGCGGGGGGGTCGGGGTTGAAGCTGTCGTGTTTGTCGGTGATCTTGCGGTGGAAGAAGGTGGCCAGGGAGTCGCACAGGTCTTGAGATGGCTGGATGTCGTTGGTGATGGAGCTGGGGTTGGAGTGTTCTTCCACGATGCTGAAGAGCTCTTTGGTGTTGTGTGCGTTGTTGTCTAGGCGGTCCTTGAAGGCGGTCTTCTTGGCGGTCCTGATGAGTTGGTGATGTCTGCGGATGGCGCTCTTGAGGGCTGTGTG
Organism: Pleurodeles waltl; assembly: GCF_031143425.1. Taxonomy (NCBI): domain Eukaryota; kingdom Metazoa; phylum Chordata; class Amphibia; order Caudata; family Salamandridae; genus Pleurodeles; species Pleurodeles waltl. The sequence continues at coordinate 441,260,042 of NC_090451.1, forward strand.
GTTGTCTGGTGTTCAGTCGTGGAGCCATTTCTTCTCCAGCTCCGACAGGTGTTCTTGGAGATCCGGAGGTCCTCAGTGAACCAGGCGGCTTTCTTTTTGGTGTGGTTGGTTGTAAAGGTCTTGAGAGGGGCGAGGGTGTTGGCGCAGTCGTTGATCCACTGTGTGAGGTTGGTCGCGGCGGTGTCTGGGTCGATGGGGTCGGTGGATGGTCTCAGGGCGAGGGCAGTAATCAGTTGGTCCTCGGTGACCTTGCCCCAGCAGCGGCGTGGTAGCTGTTGGGTGCTGTGGTGTGTGGTGGGTTTTCTGAAGGTGAAGTGATCGCAACTGTGGTCGGTCCTGTGTGGTTCGGTGGTGTGGTTGAAGGAGATGTGGGGGCTTGCGGAGAAGATGGGGTCGAGCGTGTGTCCAGCGGCATGAGTGGGTGTCGTTACGAGCTGTTTGAGTCCGAGGTTGGCGAGGTTGTCGATCAGGGCAGTGGAGTTGGCGTCGTTGTTGTCCCGAGGTGGAAGTTCAGGTCCCCGAGGAGGATGTAGTCCGTGGAAGCGAGGGCGTGGGTGCTGATGAGGTCGGCGATGGTGTCACTGAACTGTGGGCGGGGTCCGGGAGGTCTGTAGATGAGAGTTCCTCTGAGGGTGGTGTTGGGGTCGGTGTGGATCTGGAAGTGCATGTGCTCGGCGGTGGTGAGGGTGTCATCGGTGTTCCTTGAGATTTTGATGGAGTCTTTGTGGATGATGGCGATTCCTCCTCCCACTCCGTTGGTGCGGTCTCTGCGGGAGATCTTGTAGTCCTGTGGGATGGCTATGGCGATGTCTGGTGCTGAGGTGGCGTTCAGCCAGGTCTCCGTCAGGAAGGCGACGTCGGGGGCAGTGGAGTCTAGGAGGTCCCAAAGTTCTATGGCATGCTTGCGAGCGCATCGGGTGTTGAGGAGGATGCAGCGGAGGTGGTTGGGTTCTCTGGCTGATGGTGTGGAGGGTTGGATGCTGGTGAATCTGCAGTTCCAGCAGGTGAAAGGACCCTGGGTGCATTTCGGGGTGGCCCGGTAGCAGGGGTGGCCTCGTCTGATGTTGAGTGCGTGGAGGGTGCTTGCGTCGTAGTGCAGTCTGGCATTGCGGGGGGTGCGGGTTCCAGGGGTTCTGGTGCTGGGTACGGTCCAGGCGCGGATGGGCGCAGATGGGCTTGCCTCCATATGAGGGCAGAGGGAGGGAGGAGCAGCTGGGAGGTGGGAGCGGGGCGGCCAATGGGAGTTAAGGGGGCAGGGCAGCAGGGGCTCAGCAGCAAGGGAAAAACCCGGGGAAAAACCCAGGGGAAAACCCGGGGAAAAACGGCAGGAAAAGACGGCGGGAGAGGGACAACAGAGCACAGGGGTACAGAAAGCAAAACACAGGGGCACAGAATGAAAAAACGAAGTGGCACAGAGGCCAAGCGCAGGGGTACAGAAAAAAGGGAGCGAGTAGTCAGGCGGCAAAAGCGGCAACGGAGGTTCAACCCACAGGGGGCTGCGTGGCAGGTGGGGGGAGCGACCTGCTTGGTGACAGGGTCAAAGGTCGCTCTCTACCACCGCTTTGCGGCCTCCATTTGAGGGCAGAGGGAGGGAGGAGCAGCTGGGAGGTGGGAGCGGGGAGGCCAATGGGAGTGAAGGGGGCGGGGCAGCAGGGGCTCAGCAGCAAGGGAAAAACTCGGGGAAAAACCCAGGGGAAAACCCGGGGAAAAACGGCGGGAAAAGACGGCGGGAGAGGGACAACAGAGCACAGTGGTACAGAAAGCAAAACACAGGGGACAGAATGAAAAAACGAAGTGGCACAGAGGCCAAGCGCAGGGGTACAGAAAAAAGGGAGCGAGTAGTCAGGCGGCAAAAGCGGCAACGGAGGTTCAACCCACAGGGGGCTGCGTGGCAGATGGGGGGAGCAACCTGCCTGGTGACAGGGTCAAAGGTCGCTCCTCAGGGACCTTGGGGCTGCATTGTGGCTCAGATGATGCTGCTCCTTCACAGTGCTCCTCACAGTGGCTGGGCTGCTCTCACTCTGGATGCTGGCTTGGGTGTGGCTCTTGTACCTGCCTGGGATGACTCATTTCCTGCTGATGAGTCATCAAGCCGCTCCAGGTGTGCATTCTCGAACTTTCTCGCATTTTGTGATTTTTTAACGAATCTCAAAAAAATCGCAAATTGCGAGAATGCAAATTGCGATTCGGAAAATGGGCCTTGCAAACCACAAATAGCGATTTTTAAGAAATCGCTAATTCCGAATCGCAATTTTGTTACATGGCCAATTGCGACTCGGAAATTGCGATTTCTTAAAATTCGCATTTTGCGATTCGCAGACCCCAGTTTTCATACATCTGGCCCAATGTTACATATGAAATACCTTCCTTAAATACTGTACTGTCAATATTTATAAATACTGCATCTACACTTAAACTTTGAGATTTATGAACAATAACAGATTATGCATGAGAAAGTGGAAACTGTTTCAGTCGAACATGTAAATCTTTCACAAGCAAAAATGTGCAGTAGATTGTCCAATTTGGATTGCTTTCTGAATCAGATCTAATTTATTCACAATGTATTCCAGCTGAATTAACAAAATGAACAGCCTTATCCATAGCAATATTAACCAAACTGTCTTCAACATTTAAATGTCAAAGCAAAATCACCCACCATTTTTTGCAGAGACTTAAATATTTCTCCAATCTGAAACAGATTTTTCTAATTAATCAGTTTTGATTGTAACTGTTCATTTGGCATTACAGTGTCACCCTGGTGTTACATGTTATCTATTGTTTTCAATTTCAAAATGTCTTTGATTTTATCAATTGACTTCAGTTTCAAAATTATTCTTTCTCAAATTCCAGCAATGCATTCATGAAAAATGCATACTCCTCCAATGTAGACATTAGGCACACAATATCGGTATCTTCTTTTATACAACTAAACATTAGTTCTGCTGCTGTCTATGTTGCTGGAGAAGGTTTTTTGCCTCCAATCTCTTGAAAGAACACCTACTCTAATAACTTTCAAAATATTTCCAGAATCAGTGTCAGGTGCTTGTCACATATTCCTAATTAATTTTTTGCATTCAAAATGTAACCAATTTTTTACATTTCCAATGTGTCCCAAATAATTCCCAGTTTCATCATGTAGCAGTGTTTTTAACACAGTCTGACCCTTCACAGGTGTACGTTGCTATAGATCTCCCAAAACAATCAAATATTTTGCTCCAAATAGGATATCATAATCCATTCTAAGAACCTCTTGCATTCTCAAATGCACAAAGGCAAGCGTTAGGTTTGAGACCATGCGCACCTCGTTGATGATTAGAAAGTTAAACTTTTTTAATACTCTTGAAAATTCATTACAAGCTTCACGGGATAACTTTTGACATTCCAGTTTTTTGTCATGTTCCATAGGAAGCATCAAAAGTCAATGCATAGTATACCTTTCATATGGTTTGCAGCTAATCCAATAAGTAAGTTACAGTCTGAAGTCTTCTGTAGAAAAGCAGTAAGAACTTGTATTAGGAAACTTTTACCAGTACTAGCTTGACTGTGACATAGATGAGGATAGGCTTAATGTAGCGCATACACACTATTTTTTTGTCCTGAAGCAAACCATGTTGAACTGTAGAATTCCCTTTCATATATTTTTCCATTACTTATCATGTACTTGTCGAAATAAGGGGCATATTTATACTTTTTGATGCAAAACTGCACGAACGCAGCTTTGCATCAAAAAGTAGCACCGGCTTGCGCCATTCCTGAGCTCCAGTCGGGCACCATATTTATGGAATGGTGCAAGCCGGTGCAAATGGTGGGCTAGCATGAGAAAAAATGATGTTAGCTGGGTGTGGGAGGTGGTATAGGAGTAGGGCTTTTACACCCAAAAATGTTGTTTATCTGGTTAGACTGAAAAAAAATGCCTCTAGCCAGGCAAAACCACCAATACCACATGACTCCTGTCTTAGAAAAGACAGGAGTCATGCCCACCACCCCAATGGCCAGCACAGGGGTGTGTGTCTCCTGAGCATGGCCTTTGCACCCTATGCTATGCAGGGGGCCCCAAGTTAGGCCCCTAATGGCAGTTTAAATTAAAAAAATAAAATACTTACCTTACTTACCTGGGATGGGGTCCCCCATCCTCTGGTCTCCCTCTGGTGTGGGTGGGGGTGTTCCTGGGGCTTTAAGAGGGCACCTGTGGACCCAGTCCATGGTGTTTGACCATGGAAATGGGTCCACATGTCCCCTAATGCCTGATCTGACCAAGGCATTAAATAATAGTGGATTGCAAGCTTTGCACCATTATTTAGCCCCTCCTCCCACCCGTGCATCATTTTAGCATGTGGAGATAAATTTGGGGCTAGGGGGTTAGCACCATTTTTTTAATGGGAATGCATACCTTGCATCTCATTGACACAAGGTAGGTTCACACATTTAAAAAATGGTGCAAACTCCAATATTTTGACGTTAGATGTGCCTAATGTCAAAATATAAATTTGGAGTTAGTTTTGCACCGAATGTGCGTAAAAAAATGATGCAAATTCAATGCAAATGCCCCTCAATTTGCCAAATCAATTGTTTCTTGTCTTGTTTGTTCGATTGTAGTTTACATCTCATGCATTGCAATGGTACTCTCATTTTCAATTATTGGCTGTCCTGGTGAATCCTGACTTTGGCTACTTTGTGAACTCTCATCAACTACCTCAGCAGCAATTGTATCTTCCTGTTCAATTTTGTTATTCAATACTTCCAAGTAGTTTGGAAATAATGAGCACTCAATGACAACCTTTGCAGTATTTAAAGAGTCTTCATAATAGTCAAATTCTCCTAGTAATTCTGTTTCAGAAAGTCAAGTTTTAAACAGCTGCAAGAGTGGCAAACAGGAAAATTATCTTTTTTCAACAGTCTTGCAACTCAGTTTTCTATGGTTCATTAGACTTCTTTGGTACGTCACAGCAAACACCCATTACAACCAACTATTGCAAATTGACATTCATCTGTATTTTGTGTCACATTATGTCTGTATGTGCAGTACTGGAGTACTTCATAGAGACAAACATTTTCAAAATACACACTCCTTTTTGGGTAGTAAGTGTCCAAAATGTTTGTTTTTACAATATCTGTATAGCTGGCTCATTGTTCCAATATATTGAATCTCTGGAAAAGGTTTCAAAACTCTATTTCAAGTTTATGCTAGGCCTAGGCTCACCCATACAATATAAACTAGCTGAACTCAACTGATCCCAGCATTAACAGGATCCAATGTCTCTGTGTGAAAGCATCTCAAAATTAAAATTGTGCCATTTTTTTTGTCAGTGACTTTTCGGCAGAAATCTCTTCCCACACATCTTTCATTCCCATCTTCTCAGATTTTGTTATGTATGAAGTACAGTAACAAGCAACAGATATAGAGTTGCCTGTCACAAATTGAATCTTCAAATTAACATTCTACATTTTCAAAATGACAGGATTGTTTTCATTAATATATTTCGATGCCTCTGTTCTGTAGAGTAAATGTGTGTCTCACTACAGACATAAAACTTCTTTCTTTTGCAATAACAGGTGTTGTAAATCCAAAACAAGAGTTTGTGTAAAATGTTCCTTTTGCTATGTATTTCCTCCAACAATGCTTTCCACATCTATGAGATTGGAAATGCAGTACTTGCTGCTTTAGGCTTTTTTGCTCAGTGTCTTTTGGGAAGATACATCTAATGTACTGTTCTATTAAAGAAAGTACAGACTCATATGTGTCTGTTCCAAATGTAAGTGCATCTTTTACCCAAAACAGCATATGACTATGAGCAACTTCTCCACATGGTGGATTTCTTTTGTTGCAGATGAAGGCCAATAGAGCTTGAAATCTGTGGTTAAAAGACCTACAAACATATTCAGGATCCAAAGAGCAAAGTACTCCTGATGTCTTCAATTTGATGCCTTTAATGTAAGAGTTTGCTTCTCTCAAAAACCCAAGTGAATGAGCTGATGCATACTCTGCACAATTTAGTGTTACAAAACAAGTTGGTGCACCTATATTTCAGAACATACACTGGAACTCACCATGATGAAGGTACCTGTCTTCATCGGTCTCACTTTGGCATGCCATCAAATTTATCAAATTGTACTCAGCCTTCTCATCTTTTAGCTTTAAGGATATGCTTAACAGCATATGATAGTCCAGACAAATCACTTTCAAATAAAAGATGGAATACATATGGAATACTTTGTCAAAATTTAGGGTCCACTAACTATAATCTTGTTGACCAATACAAAGCTGCAGTTATTGGCACAGGCTGGTCATCATATTGTCCACCAACTCTACTCTATTTAGAAATTGTTGAGGAAAACATTGAGCATTAAAGTTTTCTCCACACACTCATTGGAGCTCCTTTAGCTTGCTTCATCTGATACAGTTCAATAGCATCCCCATAACCTCTTTGATTGCAGTAGATGGATACTGTTGTGCTCATATATTTCTTCAGATCTACTTCTATCCACTGTTTTAAACTGTCCACTTAATGGCAACATTTCTTCCTCCATGCAAAATCCAGGTGTGACAACATCTCTATCTTTATAGTGCACATTATTCTCTTTAAGATATAATGAAGCTTCCTTCACCTTGTTTACCTCCACTAGTTCTTGCCAGATTTTTACAATATTTTTTCATAGGCACACCTTTCAATAGAATAACAAGTGGTTCTCCCAAACCTCTCTGTGCACTCAGGGTTTCAATCCTGCATTTAAAACCTAAAGGTAAATACACAGGTCTACCTTTAGGCCCTTACTGAAACTCAGTGAGTGGTGGTTTCCCAATCTTCAGTTCTATATAAACTATTGCTTGAAAAAGGTGTGTAGATTGTATGAGTATTCCTTCATATACATTCAGATGTCCAAGTTCCTTTCAGCCACCTCTAAGTTATTGTGTATTGCTCTGGAAGGCATTTTAGTACCCACTAATTTGTCATAGAAATACGTGCACATGATCTAGAAGTTGTCCTTTGTAGTGTGTGTGCTGACAACAAATACTGATAAAGTTTAGTTTCTCTGTAGAAAGTGCAATAAAGTTAGCTATTTCCCATGTAAAGTTATCAGTTCTAATATCTGTGTTTTGTTCCTCTACACCTGAACATACCAACTCCTCATTTTGCCCAGACTCCACTTCAGGATCAAAGATAAAGTAAATTAATATTTTCAACCTTTGATACTGTACCATTCAAAAGTGCTTTGTTTATTTTTCCTAAACACAATGCTTGACTTTTTACTAAGTAAAGCATTCTAATTAAATCTTGCAATTAGGAATGATGAACAGCCAACTCTTTCAATGATGAAAAGTACTTGTGCACACATTTCTGCATAGGCACACCAATGAGGGTCCTTCCAAATTAGAATATTTCCTGACTTTGCACGGATCTAATAATCAAACATTCCAATTTCCTACTTTCTACTTCAATCTGGAAACTGGCATAGGAAATTCTTAATATTTCAATTAATTCCTTGTGAACAATACAAAAACGACTTCCCTCCCATTTATATGCAGGGGAATGTTTACACCATCCTTGTACCTCTTCAGCTATCCCTTTCTTTATATTTCTAGGAACCATCTCTGCTTTTGCAATGGGGTACTATCTTTTACCTCATGGCCAATTATTTCAACTGCATGCACTGATGCGTTCTCTTGTAAGCAGCTTTCTTCATTAAAGAAAGCTTTTCTACGAGACTTAGGATTCCATTCTGTTTATCAATATTTCTTTTCTGGCTTCTTTTCTTTATAGACAACACCGTTTTATCCAGTGTTCTCATTCTGTTTAGCATCAAGATAAATAGTACACTGTTCAGGGAAAAACACTCTATCCACAACACTCTCAATATGTTGTTTATCCTTTAGTGCTCTCCTTCTTGTCTTATACTGCTTTATGTTTCATACCAAATTCTGTATTACCCTACTTCTAAACATTCTCATTCATACTTCTTTGAATTGTTTCTGTCTCCTTGTCAAACTAGATGTTTTCTTATAAGATTTATCACTTTAAATATGAATTATCCCTTATCCTTTATGAGTTAGTTTTAAACCTCACTTTTTATTTGTAATTGTTTCCACATTTTGAATTTTTCCACATACTGTTTTAAGAACTTCCTTAGTTCTCTCACCATCAGCTTTTTTATCCAGACAGTTTCCACATCATGTCATTTTTTACTATCAGTTTTAAGCTGATAGTACTCTTTCTTTTCTTTTTCTCTTCTTTGTGTCTTTCTCAGCAACGTTATATTACATACTAGAATAAAGAGATTAGCTGTATGAGTGTCTATGCCAGTGTGTACAAGACTATCTAAGTGTCTCAGCATGGGTGTATGGGTGTATAAATGTGTACATCAGATTCTGTACAGGTGGTTTGTGTAGTTGAGTACATATGTGAGTGAGTGTATCAGTACTGCTATGGGTGTGCCACTGGATGTGTAAGTAGCTGTGTGGGTGTATGATTGAGTATGTTAGTGACTCTATAGGTTTCTAAAGGGTATGGAAGTGGCAGGCTGTTAGTGTGTATTTGGGCGAGTAACTGTTACTGGTGGATGCATAGGTTCTGTGTGGGTGTGTGAGTGGATATGTAAGGGCCTCTCTCATTGTCTGACAGGGTGTGTGAGTACCTTTATTGGTTTGTAAATATGTATGTAAGTGGCTTTATGGGATGTGATTGGGTGTGTAACAGGGTGTATGGATGTGTAAGTTCATGTGTAACTAACTTTGTGAGTGCTGGGTACTTAAATAAAATAGCTGTACAGATATTTGAGTAGGTGTGACAGTGGCTGTATGGGTGTGTGATTGACTATGTAAGTAGAAGTATAGATGAGTAAATAGATGTAGAAACATTTTTATGGGTGAGGAACTGAGAGTGTCAGTCACTGGCTATATGTGTAGTGAGTATCTAGGTGCATTCATAGAATTTTAGCGGGGTGTGTAAGAACCTTTGTGACTGTGTGAGTTGGCGCAAATTGCATACTATTAAATGACATAATCTGAGCAACCAGCAAAAACTACTTCCAAACACACTTATTTGTACTAGCCTAATAAAATAACTATATTTTCAATATACAAATCCTCTTCCTCCTTTGGTGCTCCCCATATCTTTACTTATTGTCCTCCCCTACCCTCCCTTCTATTTTGCTCTTTACTGTTGTGTAGAAGCAACACATTTTCTTTCAGCTTTAATACACTCAAGTTTTAATTCACATATCTGTAAAATCTCCTTGCTGTTCTCCAACTTTTCTCTTAATATCTCTTTTCAGTGCAATTGTCAAGTCAGAAATATAGCAATGCTCTTCCACTCTCAGTTCAAAAGCACCAGTAATGGCTACCCTTTCCACTACACTTCCACTCATACTCATGTACTTAGAGAAACACATGCTTCTTTTCATCTTTTATCTTTGCTATCCCACTTCTAAATAGTCACTGTTTTTCACCCTTTCTGAGTCTCCTGTAAAGAAGCCCGATTTAGTTTATGTTTTGGGTGGACCCACAGTGGTGCTCACTGCAGCTCCCATGTGTAAATCTGTGCATATTTGCTACAAGCTGTAGCAAACATTTAACAATATTTTGTCAATCCTTTCAATTTATATCTTACTTTACAAATAACGTCAATTGCAAGCCAAACACTCCATACTGAGCAATTTTTGTGCACCAATCTGCTTTTGAGTTTCACACTGCAGACTCTTTTGTCCCCATACCTTCATACTCTTTTACCTCTGTTTCCAAAGTAACCATGTTTGCAAGACTCACTAACTAGCAGTAGGTCAAAAGTTCACATGACTTTCTCTAAGCAACATACTAGCTTCAAATTAAACTGTAGCAGGTGTGGTTGACTTTGCAATTCCAAGCGTATCCCAAACAATATAACTTATTTTCCCTGTACATCTCCACCATCCGATCAAATCTGTTCTTTTATATTTTAGGTGCTGTCTTCTATTTTAACTGCTTTTCATCTTCAAAACTGCCTCATTCTGCTGCAGCTTTCTCCAGTGTGCTACTCCTCCTTGTCTACAAAATGGTCAGAGTATGGATTATGGGCCATAGCTTTGCACCAAAGAGAGTACTGGAAATAGTGGGATTGGCAGACACCTAGGCTTACCTAATGCAGACAGTACTTGGGTTGACCAGAAAGGGTTAAATTGGCGTCAACTGTTGCCTTTCATTGAAAGCATTGCAGATTGTCACTATCTATACCTCATGATTGGGCACTGAGGTGGCAATGACCTAGGCACAATTACTAGTCTAGGGCAGTTAATCTTAATGAAGGATCCATTTGGGAAATTAATAATACTTTTCCCACATACAAGCCTTGGTGTTCTCCAACATTTGGTAAAGGCAGAAGTGGCAGTGGTCATCCACTTTTTGTCCACAAATAGTGAAATCCAACTATTTCTGTATTCCTCTGAGACCACAACATTGGCACTATATACTACAACAATGTATGCATTGATATGGACAGAATATGGAGTCCATTTTACAGACAGAGTCAACAGAGTGTTCCTGAACAATAAAAAATACTCCATTCTGTTCTATGTGTAATTATTATCTACACATCTTTTCAGAGCCAACCCTTTTCCCAAACACTGATTAATTTTGTTTTCAAATCCTTTTTTTGAACATCTCACCCAGATCCATGGATCCATTCCCAACCAAAAGCTCTCATTCAAAACAACAACACATGTAATACAGTGAGTATGTGAGTGACTGTATTGGTGTGTGAGTGGTTGTGTGAGTGGTTCTTTGGGTCTGTAAGTGGCTGCATGGGTGTGTGAGTGGGTGTATGGGTGTGTGAGTGGCTGTTTGGGTCTGCAAGTAGCTATGTGAATGGTTCTGTGGGTCTGTGAGTGGGTGTGTGAGTAGCTCTGTGGATCTGTGACGAGTGTATGAGTGGTTATATGTTTATCAGCATTGGATGCTCTGCTACAGCTACCCCTGAACAGCCTAAGCTGCTAGAACACTGCCTCCATTTCATTAATAAGGGATTACTGGACCTGGCATAAGGTGTAAGTACCTTAGGTACACACTACAAACCAGGCCAGCCTCCTACATTGGTGGTGCAGCGGTGGGATAAGAACTTGCAATTGCTTTACCACTTTGTTTACTATTGCTTTTCACAAGAAAAGTGTACTTCATTATATAGAGCTGTATACAATTATACCTAGCAGTCAATTTCTGCACTTCTAAAAAGTTTTTCCAAACCTTTTAAAAGTTCTAAAAAGTTGTTCTTTTCCTCTAAAAAGTTAGGTGAAATAGTTTGCTAACTTCTTACTCTTTTCTCTAACTGTTTCTATCACTATGGGGGTCATTCTGACCCCGGCCGGCGGCGGAAGCCGGCGGCCTGGCTGGGACCGCCAGAATACCGCTGCGCGGTCAAAAGACCGCCGCGGATATTCTGGGTTTCCCGCTGGGCTGGCGGGCGACCCCCAGAAGGCCGCCCGCCAGCCCAGCGGGAAACACCCTTCCATGAGGATGCCGGCTCCGAATGGAGCCAGCGGAGTGGAAGGGGTGCGACGGGTGCAGTTGCACCCGTCGCGATTTTCAGTGTCTGCATGGCAGACACTGAAAATCTTGGTGGGGCCCTGTTAGGGGGGCCCCTGCAGTGCCCATGCCATTGGCACTGGCATGGGCACTGCAGGGGCCCCCAGGGGCCCCACGACACCCCATACCGCCATCCTGTGCCTGGCGGCCAAAACCGCCAGGAACAGGATGGCGGTATGGGGGTCGGAATCCCCATGCTGCGCCGCCATGGAGGATTCCCCAGGGCAGCGGAAAGCCGGCGGTACACCGCCGGTTTTCCGTTTCTGACCGCGGCGGTCAGAATGCCCAAGGGAGCACCGCCAGCCTGCTGGCGGTGCTCCCGCGGTCGTTGGCCCTGGCGGATTTTACCGCCAGGGTCAGAATGACCCCCTATGTCTTCTATAGTGGAAACCCCAGGGTTGTTAAGACCACTTCTGAAAATCTTAATTTCAAAAGCCTGAGGGGTCTCGTCTAGAAAGAAGCTTAGGGATTGGGAAGAACCCCAACAAGGATTTCCTCTTGAATTTCCTCTTACAAGGTGACCAGGAAAAGGATCTGCCAATTATTAACAATTCACCGATACCAGTACTTTTGTACGCGGATGATGCCGTACTTATTGCTAGGACAGCGAATGGTCTCCAAATTTTATTGAATGCTTTTAATACATTTATGGGAAACCTCGGCCTTAAAACTAATACATCAAAGTCATTTGTGATGAAGAGTGGGCCAAAGTTAGCAAAAAAAAATATATATATATTTTGGAAGGGGAAGAAATACTCATTTCCCTTTTTTACGTATTTGGGGATCCCCATTGATGTTAACTTTAATTGGAAATTTTTAGTAAATATGCGTTCAACTCAATTTCAAAGAGCCATAGATGCTGTTTTTAGATTTTCAAAAAAGTTGGGACACAAACCTGTAAAAGAGATGGTGACCGTTTTTATTAGCAAATGTCTTTCCATTGCGACATTTAGAGCAGGGGTCTGGAGTCATGCTGAATGCTCGAGCCTCCAGATTGTGGAAAATAAGTTCCTAAGGAGGTTACTGGCAGTTCCGCAATCAACTTCAGTAGCACTGTCATGAAGAAGTGGGTTAGAGAAATATATCTGATCATATAAAGCTTCAACCTGCATTGTTATGGTTAAAAATGTAGGCAAAACCTGAAGCCCACTTATGTAGAATGGTTATCCAGGACTGCCTCTTACTATCTCGATCACTGGACATACCCTGGCTTAGATATGTTCAATTTATCCTCTCTTCCCTTGGATTGAGGGAGTTTTTCCTTAAACCGGAATTACTGTCAAAGCGGGACATTAGAAGGGTAAAGGAAATGTATTGGAACCAAATATCTGATTTAAAGCAAAATACAGGGAAAGAAAAAGAAAAGGAGAGGATCCAATCCCAGCAACTTTATATAAAGCTATACTTGGACATTACTAATTTAGAACGACAAAGGTTCCTACTTACCAGGTTACGTCTGAATTTAATACACCATCTGGTAGCATTTCCTACTGGCGGGAACTGGTTTAAGAACCTTCCACTGTGTTGCTGTGATGGAAAAACATCTCAAAGCACTTTGCACTTTATACTCTTTTGCACTTTCTATGACACCCCAAGAAAAAGGTTTTTACGGCCTATTTTTCTGTCTAAAAGCATCAGAACTAGCCGGCTTGCTTTTTTTGCACTTACATGATTTGGGTGACGTAGAGACGATACAGGCTGTGTTAAATGATATATATGCTGCTCTTAGAATTCGAAAGTTGCATCAATAATGTTATTTTTCTAACTCATTGCCAACATTTTGTATTTATGTATTTATTGTGTGCCTTTTATGGTTTTTATGAACCAAATAAAGTATTAAAGAAGAAGAAGAAGACCAGGAGCATCCTAATGGGGAGGTAGAGGGGGATTCTGACCATGTAGATTCAGGAGAGGGTCCTGAAGATGCAGGGGAGGGTCTTTCCACAGATCTTTCCCTTAACAAACCTCTTAGTGTAGCTGGTAGTGGGAAGGGGTCATACACGGGTAGGGCACCCTTCACACCTAAAGGCCAGGTCACTAGAGTAACACAAGTTAGCGAAAGTTCAACCTCTGCATATTCCCATGACACTTCTGTGTCAGAGGTGTCCCATACATCCAACCCTGAGGAGCAGTCCCTAGATAGGGGACTCAGAAAGCTGAGGTTGGAGGAGGCCAGACTGAGGCTACAGCAGCAACAGTTGGCCTTAGATAGGGAATCCCTAGCTGTGGCAAGGGAAAGACAGGGGTGGGGGTTCGTTCCCCATGGTGGCAGCAGCAGCAGTAGTTTCAGAAGTTCCAATGTTAGAGAAAACACATTTGATTCTAGAAACCTGCACAAGATTGTCCCCACCTTAAAAGGACGGGGATGACATTTACAATGGTTTGCTGCACTTGAGAGGGCCTGTAATGTTCAGAGAGTCCCTCAGGTACAGTGGGCTGCTATTCTGTGGTTGTCTATCTCTGGCAAGGGGAGAGATAGACTCCTTACTGTCAGAGAAGATGACTCAGACAATTACAATGTTCTGAAGACTGCACTCTTGGATGGACTTGGCTTAACCACTGAACAATATAGGATTAGGTTTAGAGAAACCAGAGAAGAGCCTTCACAAGATTGGTTAGGCTTTGTGGACCGTTCAGTGAAGGCCTTAAAGGATTGGTTGCATGGCAGCAAGGTGTCTGATTATGAAAGTTTATACAATCTTGAGAGAACATATTCTTAACAATTATATGTCTGATTTGTTGCACCAATATCTTGTGGACTCAGATCTGACCTCTCCCCAAGAATTGGGAAAGAAGGCAGACAAATGGGCCAGAACAAGGGTGAGCAGAAAAGCTCATACAGGGGGCGACAAGGACAGCAAGAAGAAGGATGATAAGTCACATGACAAGGGTGGGGACAAAGATAAAAAGTCATCAGAGCCTTCATCAGGCCCACAAAAATCCTTTGGGGTGGTGGGCCCTCTTCTAACCATCAGAAAAAGCCTTGGTGTTATTTACGTAAGCACAAAGACCATTGGGCAAGTGATCCCACTTGTCCCAAGAGAAACACCAAGCCCCCCCACCACCACAACCCCCACTGCTTCCACTGGTGCCCCTAGTAATAGCAGTGGTGGTGGGAAAAGCTCTACAAATAGCCAAACAAAGGGTGTAGCTGGGCTCACTTTTGGTAATGTAGTGGGGATTGTTCTAGTTAGGGAGACCACTAAGGCTGTTTTAGTCTCTGATGGGGGCATTGACCTTGCTATCTTAGTTGCTTGTCCCCTTAACGTGGATAAGTACAAGCAACTTCCCTAATCAATGGTGTTCAGGCTGAGACCTACAGGGAAACAGGTGCCAAAGTCACTAAGGTGATGGAGAAACTGGTTGCCCCTGAGAAACACCTACTTGGTCGTCAGTACCAAGTTACTGACGCCCATAACAACACTGTTAGCCACCCCATGGCTTTTGTGAACTTCAACTGGGGGGGTTACTGGTCCTAAAAAGGTTGTGGTATCTGCTGACTTACCTGTAGAGTGTCTATTTGGAAACTTCAGCTTGGGCTGAAGTAGAGTTGGAGGCCCATGCAGCCATGCTGGGCATATCTTTTGCTCTTACCAGGGCTCAGGCAAAGAAGCAAAGAGGACAGGGAAACGCGGATCCTGGAACAATGGTCCAAGTGGTCCCAAAAACCAGGGGTAGAAAGGGCAAACCTTAGGCCAATATCCCTCCCTCTCCAGAAGATTCCCCTTTTAATGAGGAGGAGTCAACTCTTTGTGCAGAACCTACACCAGAGGAGCTTCAGGCTGACAAAGCTGATCTCTTGGGTGCAGGGGGGCCTACCAGGGAGGAACTGAGAGTGGCACAGCAGACCTGTCTCACACTAGAAGGTCTAAGACAGCAAGCTGTCAAACAGCAAAATGGGGATATCAGTGACTCACATAGAGTTTATTGGGAGAACAATCTCCATTATACTGAGGCAAGGGACCCTAAACCTAGTGCTACCAGGAGACTGGTCATTCCCTTGCAGTATAGGGAATTCCTCCTAACTCTTGCACATGATATTCCCTTGGCTCGACATCTGGGGCAAAGTAAGTCCTGGGACAGACTTATCCCTCACTTTCACTGGCCTTATATGTCAGAGGACACAAAAGAGTTTTGTCACTCTTGTGTGACTTGCCAAATGAGTGGCAAAACTGGTGGCACCCCAAAGGCCCCCTTAATCCCACTACCAGTGGTTGGGGTGCCTTTTGAAAGGAGAGGGGTTGACATTGTTGGCCCCCTTGACCCTCCAACTGCTTCTGGTAATAGGTTCATCTTAGTGGTAGTGGACCATGCAACAAGATACCCAGAAGCCATCCACTTAAGGACCACTACAGCTTCTGCAGTGGCAAAGACCCTCCTGGGAATATTTTCCAGTGTGGGCTTTCCTATGAAGGTAGTATCAGACAGGGGTAGTAACTTCATGTCTGCATACTTAAAAGCTATGTAGAAGGGGTGTGGTATAACCTATACATTCACCACACCCTATCATCCATAAACAAAGGGACTGGTTGAAAGATTTAACAAAATTCCCACAGACATGAACACAGGACTCTCTGAAAAACTCAGAAGAAGATGAGATGTTCTCCTGCCATGCCTCATTTTTGCCTACAGGGAGGTACCCCAAAAAGGACTGGGCTACAGCCCCTTTTTACTCCTCTTTGGTCAACCTGTTAGGGGTCCCCTTGCTCTTGTGAAAGAGGGGTGGGCGCAACCTTTGAAGCCCCCCAAACAAGACATTGTGAATTATGTGCTTGGCCTAAGATCAAGGATGGCTGAGTACATGAAAAAGGTCACTAAGAACCTTCAGGCCAGTTAAGAACTTCAAAAGCAATGGCATGACCAGAAGGCTGTTCTGACTGAGTACCACCCAGGACAGAAGGTGTGGGTTTTGGAGCCTGTGGCACCAAGAGCAATCCAAGACAAATGGAGTGGACCAAATCTTATTGTGGAGAAAAAGAGTGAGGTCACGTTTTTGGTAGACCTTGGCACTGCCAGAAGTCCCCTCAGGGTACTTCATGTCAACCTCCTTAAACCCTACTATGATATATGGCAGATTTGACCCTACTCATGGCCACAGATGAGGGGCAGGAGGAAGAAAGTGACCCTCTCCCTGAGCTCTTCTCTAACACTGAAGCTGATGGCTTAGTGGAAGGAGTTGTACTTGCAGACTGCCTCACAGCAGAGCAGAGGGAGGACTTTAAGAATTTACTAGGGCAATTTTCTGAACACTTTTCACTCCTACCTGGCACCACTACTTGGTGTGAACATATAATTGATACTGGGACAGTTTCCCTGTCAAAAGTAAGATTTACACGCAGCCTGATCATGTCAGAGAGTGTATTAAATCTGAGGTTCAGAAAATGTTGGGCCTAGGTGTTTCAGAGCATTTTCAGTTTACAGTTAAGCCCTTTGGTCCGAAAAATGTACCTGCCACTTTCCAGAGGCTGATGAACACAGTCCTCCAAGGTCTGGAAGCTTTCAGTACAGCACACTTAGATGATATTGCTGTATTTAGCTCCACCTGATATGACAACCTGGTCCACTTCTGGAATGTTTTGGAGGCCCTGCAGAAGGCAGGCCTCACTATCAAGGCTTCAAAATGCCAGATAGGTCAGGGGAAAGTGGTTTGTCTGGGCCACCTGGTAGGTGGAGAACAGATTGAACCAATACAGGGAAGGATACAGACTATTCTAAAAGGGGCTCCCCCTACTACTCAGAACCAGGTCAGAGCCTTTCTTGGTCTCATTAGGTATTACAGGAGGTTCATTAAGAACTATGGCTCCATTGTTGCCCCCCTTATTGACCTCACCTCTAAAAAGATGCCAAAAAAGGTATTATTGACAACCAGCTGACAAAGAGTGTTTGAGGAGCTTAAGCAGGCTGTGTGTACTGCACCTGTCCTAAACTACTCTAAAAAATTAATTGTCCAGACAGATGCATCTGAACTGGGGGTTGGGGCAGTGCTATCACAACTGAACTCAGAGGGCCAGGATCAACCTGTTGCTTTTAACAGTAGGAGGTTGATCCCTAGAGAAAAGCGTTGGTCAGCCAGAGAGAGGGAGGCCTTTGCTGTGGTCTGGGCCCTGAAGACGTTGAGACCATACTTATTTGGGACTCACTTCATTGTTCAGACAGACCACAAACCTCTCTTATGGTTGAAACAGATAAAAGGAGAAATCCCTGAATTGTTGAGGTGGTCCTTTTCCTACAGGGGATGGACTTTACAGTGGAACATAGACCTGGTAGTAACTACTCCAATGCAAATGGACTCTCCAGATATTTTCACTTAGACAATGAAGACTCACCTGGGCAAGGTTAGCCTTATTGTCTCTCATTTGGAGAGGGGTTGTGTAGGAAAGTATCATCTTTCTTGGCATGTTACCCCCAATTTCTGCCTGTTTGCCAGGGTGTTTTACCTGTCTCACTGGGACCCTGCTTGCCAGGGTCCCAGGACTCATACTTTGGGCTTATATGTGTTGTCAGTATGCTTGACTGTGTCACTGAAGTGATGCTAACCAGATCTCCAGTGCTTATGCTATCTCTACTTATCAAATTTGTCGCTACAGTTTAGTGACTCCATATTCTAATTCTGATTGGCACAATGAACCCCCTTATAAATCTCTAGTTTATGGTATCTAGGTACACGGGGCATTGGGGTTCCAGGAGATCCTTATGGGCTGCAGCATTTCTTTTCCCATCCATAAGGAGCTCATACAAACCTTTCATCAGGACTGCCACTGCAGCCTGAGTGAAATAGTGCACACAATATTTCACAGCCCTTTTTCACTGCACCAGGTGACTTATAAGTCACCTATATGTCTAACCTTCATTTACTGAAGGCCAGGTGCAAAGTTAATGTGTTAGGTCACCCTTGCAATAGCAAAGGTGCCCCCACATTGCACAGGGCCAATTCTCCATGCTTTGTGAGTGTGAGGGCACCATTATAAGCGTGCACTACATATGTGTCAATACATATATGTAGCTTCACAATGGTAACACTGAATATGGCCATGTGAGGTGTCTACGATCATGGAATGGACCCACCAATCCAAATCTGGTATTGGGGGGCCAATCCCATGCACCCTGGGGGCTCCATCATGGACCCCCAGTCCTGCCAAATAAGCTATCTGAGGTTTCCACTGCAGCCCCAGCTGCTGCCACCTCACATACAGGTTTCTGGCCTCCTGGGGATTGAGCAGCTCAATCCCAGGAAGGCAGAACAATGCATTTCCTTTATGAGAGGGGTGTTATACCCTCTCCCATTGGATATGGGTGTTACAGAGATGGGAGGGGTATCCTCCCAGAGCCTCTGGAAATGCGTTGAAGGGCACATATGGTGTCCTCCTTGCATAGTCCAGTCTACACTGGTTGAGGAACCCCAAGTCCCTGCTCTAGCGTGAAACTGGACAAAGGAAAGGGGAGTGACCACTCCCCTGTCCATCACCATTCCAGGGGTGGTGCCCAGAGCTCCTCCAGAGTGTCCCTGATGTTAGCCATCTTGGATTCCAAGGTGTGGGGACCCTCTGGAGACCTCTGAGTTCCCAGTGTCAGAAGGTGATGTCAGAGACCCCTGCTGACAGGTGCATACCTGGGTAGGTAGCCAATGCCTCTCTCAGGGCTATTTAGGGTCTCTCCTCTAGGTGTTTCCTCAGATTCGGTTTGCAAGATTCCCCCTGGAGTCCTCTGCATCCTATGCTTCAGATTCTGATCATCGGATCAACCGCAGACTGCACCAGGATCCGCTGTAACTGCAACAACATATCCAGGACAACTGTGACCTGTAACTTCAGCTCCAGCCAGCAATTACAACAGTTTCTAAGGTGTGCATGCTCTGAGGACTGCCTGGCTTCACCCTGCACCAGAATTGAAGGAATCTCCTGTGGCGTGACAGAGTCACTTCCCTGCTTCAGGAGGCACCTCTCTGAGATGACAACCAGTACTCTGGGGCTCCTCTCCTGCCGACGAGCATGATCCCTGGAACACAGGTGGTGGACTGAAGTGACCCAGACTGTCCAAAGGTCCAGCTGTCCAAATTTGGTGGAGTTAAGAGCTTGCCTTCCCGTGCTGCGACAGTACCCCTGTGCACTGCGTCTTCGGCAGCTCCATGGGTTTCTGTGCACTTCTTCCAAAAGTTCTTCATGCACAGCGTAGCCAGCTCCCTAGTACTCCATCCTGCAATGTACAGCTCCTTCAGTTGTTCTCTGGCGGCTTGGGATTCTCCATTGTAGTGCTGTTATGACCACACGTTACATCTCCTTTGTCCCTGTGTTCTGGGACTCCCGTAAGTGCTGCCTGGTCTTCTGAGGGCTCTCCAAAGTGCTGAGAGCCCCCTCTGTCTCCTCAGTCTGAGTTGAGACCCCGAGGTCCCTACTGGGTCCAGGCAGCTACCCTTTGACGCAAACCATGTACTTGCGTAAATCAAGGCTTGTTGGCGGAATCCAGTGACACAAGCAAGCTGCATCCAACAACTCGACGTGGGACATCTCTTGCACCAATCAGGAACCCACAGCTATCTTCTTTGGTGCATTCCTGTACTCTTCTTCCAACCAGAGAATCCACTTTTGCACCTTCTTCCAGGTTGGCAGGGGCTCCTGTTCTTCCTGGACTCTTCATCGACCTCTGGACTAGGTCTCATCTCTCCACAGGTCTTCAAGTCCAGGAATCCATTGCAGGTTGCTTGCAGTCTTGCTTGGTTCTTGCATAATTCTTCAACACGTCTTATAGTGTGTTCTGAGGAAACTTGCTGTACTTTACTCCTGCTTTCCTGGGCTCTGGGGTGGGGTACTTTACTTACCTTTGATGGTTTCCTACACTCCCAGCACCCCTCTACACCTACACTTGCCTAGGAGGAATTTGAGATTTGCATTCTTCTATTTTAGTATATGGTTTGTGTTGCCTCTAGGCCTATTGCAATCTATTGTATTTTCTACTTTTTGCACTATTCTATGACTGTTTACTTACCTGATTTTGGATACTAGTGTGTACATTGTGTATAATACTTACCTCCAGAAGGAGTATTGTTCTAAGATATTTTTGGCCTTGTGTCACTAAAACACAGTACCTTTATTTTTGGTAACACTGAGTATTGTCTTTTATTGTGTATACGTACTGTGTTACTATAGTGGTATTGCAGGAGATTTGCATGTCTCCTAGTTCAGCCTTGGCTGCTCTGCTACAGCTACCCCTAGACAGCCTAAGCTGCTAGAACACTGCCTCCATTTCACTAATAAGGGATCTGGTATAAGGTGGAAGTATCTTAGGTACCCACTACAAACCAGGCCAGCCTCCTACAGGGACCCACTCGCCCATTGGCAAGGTACTGCATGGACCCCTCTGGGCACTTTGCTACTATATAATGGGTACCCGTGGCACCCGAGGCTCACGTTGAGAGTGCACAAAGAGAGGCTGAAACTCTGGAATGACTGCACCAGCTGCACTTTGAGCTGGTGGAATTTGGACCCTGGTCTGAGTGCCTAGCTCAGGGAAATGCTGATCCCCAACCCCAGTGTGAAACAGAGACTGCAAGGATCATTTGCCAGGCCCCCAGAACACCACTGAGGAAATTAAAGCTGAATAAACCCAAGTCACATCTGTGATAGCCACTGCAGAAGTCTTGCCAATACTGGATGTCATGACCCCCAAGGACAACTCAAAGATAGCCAAAAGGTGCAGCCATGTCAGCTGGACCTCTGAGTGTTGGTTGTGACTTTGATTCATCACCTGAGAGGGACACCAGCCTCCACCAAAGATTTGCACTGTGAACACTGTGTTGCAAAAGTGCAATTTCTGCATTGGCAGCCCTTGTAACCCTGCAAAGAGGACTTCATGGGATGGGACCCCAAAATCCATGGACAGAGTCATCCCCACTCACCTGTGGACTGAGGATTCAACTAGACTTCCCCCCCATGGACTACACAGCATCCTAAGCATCCTTGAGCATCTTTGAGCCTGCGTCCTTGACGACCATTCCATTATTGTCTATTGCGGTCATCCTGTAAATTTTGAATCTTGCTCTAAAAGCGCTCTAGTGGCCAGTTAACTGTCCAAAGTATTCTCTCTTGTCCCGTGGACTTCTTTTCCTTGTGGACTTGGTCGCCCAACTTCGGCAAGAGTTGCTGAACGAACTTCTTCAAACTTTTCAAAAGTTTAAAAAAATGTTGAGCTTGTTTGCAGTTGATACTAAAGGTACTTATTCCTTTAAAAGTCTATGGGGGTCATTCCAACCCTGGCGGTCGGTGTTAAAGCGGCGGCCAACTCGCCAACAGGCAGGCGGTGCAAAAAATGGAATTCTGATCCTGGCGGGAACCGCCAACACAGACCGCCACTTTAACACTCTGACCGCTACGGCGGGACAAACAAATAGCGCGGTGGTCACCACCAACAGACAGGCGGCAGACAATGTACCGCCCACCCTATCACAACTCACCAATCCGCCACCTTTTCCGGGGCTGGAGCCCCGCCGTTAAAAACACGGCAGAAACAGACTACGATCGGGAAAACGCTCACCCTACACACTCCACGAGGAATCTGGACAGCATGGAACCAGAACTACACATCCTACCAGCAATTGTCTACCTGCTCCTCTACCAGGAGCACGAACGCCGGCGCAGAAGACAACGGTGAGTACTGCACCTACGACACAGGGGAGGGGGGAGGAGAAAAGAATACGGGCACACACATACGCGACCCCCCCCACCCAACTACCTACACACCAATGCAGAGCAACAACTCAGAGTGACAGCCCCCAAACCCCCCAGAAGAATGCAAAGACAAAATAATATGTTATTGGAATTCAAATATATTGTAAGGCTAAGTAAATAAGTAAGTCGAACATCCCATAACTATATACACATATGTAAATTGTCCCGTCAAAATTGGCTTTCTGTCATTGTACGTGGGCCAATGGTCCTCAACACATGGGCAAAGCCCACACATGAGACCCGAATCCATTGGAGAGAACACTGCAGGGGCATCAGATAGGAAAACTACAGGCACCTCAGGGGGAAGGGGGGGCACCTCAGCCACATGAGTCCACGACGCCAGATCCACGAGGGGCCTCCATGGCCACTGTTCAATCCTGGGGAGTGCAAAGCCACAGTCTCTCAAGTCCCTACAGTGGGTGGTTTGCCCACTGTGCCATCCTGGGGAGTGCAAAGCCACAGTCTCACAAGTCCTTTCAGTGGGTGGTTTGCCCACTGTGCCATCCTGGGGAGTGCAAAGCCACAGTCTTTCAAGTCCCTACAGTGGGTGGCTTGCCCACTGTGCCATCCTGGGGAGTGCAAAGCCACAGTCTCACAAGTTCCTACAGTGGGTGGTTTGCCCACTGTGCCATCCTGGGGAGTGCAAAGCCACAGTCTCACAAGTCCTTTCAGTGGGTGGTTTGCCCACTGTGCCATCCTGGGGAGTGCAAAGCCACAGTCTTTCAAGTCCCTACAGTGGGTGGCTTGCCCACTGTGCCATCCTGGGGAGTGCAAAGCCACAGTCTCACAGGTCCCTACAGTGGGTGGCTTGCCCACTGTGCCATCCTGGGGAGTGCAAAG
This sequence comes from Pleurodeles waltl, assembly GCF_031143425.1. NCBI lineage: Eukaryota > Metazoa > Chordata > Amphibia > Caudata > Salamandridae > Pleurodeles > Pleurodeles waltl. The sequence goes on from NC_090451.1 coordinate 441,283,151, forward strand.
CCACAGTCTCACAAGTTCCTACAGTGGGTGGCTTGCCCACTGTGCAATCCTGGGGAGTGCAAAGCCACAGTCTCACAAGTTCCTACAGTGGGTGGTTTGCCCACTGTGCCATCCTGGGGAGTGCAAAGCCACAGTCTCACAAGTCCTTTCAGTGGGTGGTTTGCACACTGTGCCATCCTGGGGAGTGCAAAGACACAGTCTCACAAGTGGATGACAGACTCCAGCGGTACTGGAGGAGTCTTGGTGCCCAGAGTGTATCGTGCAGCCCTGTCCGACACGGATCCGGGCCTGCCCCTTCTGCCAATGTGTCAGCGGTGCTTGAGTTGAAGGGCCCAGCGGAGCGGTGCTTGAGAGGAAGGGCCCAGCGGAGCGGTGCAGAGACGGCGGTGCCCAGCGGAGCGGTGCTTGAGAGGAAGGGCCCAGCGGAGCGGTGCAGAGACGGCGGTGCCCAGCAGAGCGGTGCTTGAGAGGAAGGGCCCAGCGGAGCGGTGCTTGAGAGGAAGGGCCCAGCGGAGCGGTGCTTGAGTTGAAGGGCCCAGCGGAGCGGTGCTTGAGAGGAAGGGCCCAGCGGAGCGGTGCTTGAGTTGAAGGGCCCAGCGGAGTGGTGCTTGAGAGGAAGGGCCCAGCGGAGCGGTGCAGAGACGGCGCGGCCCAGTGGAGCGGTGCTTGAGAGGATGGGCCCAGCAGAGCGGTGCTTGAGTTGAAGGGCCCAGCGGAGCGGTGCTTGAGAGGAAGGGCCCAGCGGAGCGGTGCAGAGACGGCGGGGCCCAGCGGAGCGGTGCTTGAGAGGAAGGGCCCAGCGGAGCGGTGCTTGAGTTGAAGGGCCCAGCGGAGCGGTGCTTGAGAGGAAGGGCCCAGCGGAGCGGTGCTTGAGTTGAAGGGCCCAGCGGAGCGGTGCTTGAGCGGAAGGGCCCAGCGGAGCGGTGCAGAGACGGCGATGCCCAGCGGAGCGGTGCTTGAGAGGAAGGGCCCAGCGGAGCGGTGCTTGAGTTGAAGGGCCCAGCGGAGCGGTGCTTGAGAGGAAGGGCCCAGCGGAGCGGTGCTTGAGTTGAAGGGCCCAGCGGAGCGGTGCTTGAGAGGAAGGGCCCAGCGGAGCGGTGCAGAGACGGCGGTGCCCAGCGGAGCGGTGCTTGAGAGGAAGGGCCCAGCGGAGCGGTGCTTGAGTTGAAGGGCCCGGCGGAGCGCTGCTTGAGAGGAAGGGCCCAGCGGAGCGGTGTTGAGACGGCAGTGCCATGTTCAGCGGTGCTTTTCTTGAAGGGCCCTGTTCAGCGGTTCTTGAGACGGCGGTGCCCTGTTCAGCGGTGCTTGTCTTGAAGGGCCCTGTTCAGCGGTTCTTGAGACGGCGCGGCCCTGTTCAGTGGTGCTTGTCTTGAAGGGCCCTTTTCAGCGGTGCTTGTCTTGAAGGGCCCTGTTCAGCGGTTCTTGAGACGGCGGTGCCCTGTTCAGCGGTGCTTGTCTTGAAGGGCCCTGTTCCGCGGTTCTTGAGACGGCGGTGCCCTGTTCAGCGGTGCTTATCTTGAAGGGCCCTGTTCAGCGGTTCTTGAGACGGCGGGGCCCTGTTCAGCGGTGCTTGTCTTGAAGGGCCCTGTTCAGCGGTTCTTGAGACGGCGGTGCCCTGTTCAGCGGTGCTTGTCTCGAAGGGCCCTGTTCAGCGGTTCTTGAGACGGCGGTGCCCTGTTCAGCGGTGCTTGTCTCGAAGGGCCCTGTTCAGCGGTTCTTGAGACGGCGGGGCCCTGTTCAGCGGTGCTTGTCTTGAAGGGCCCTGTTCAGCGGTGCTTGTCTTGAAGGGCCCTGTTCAGCGGTTCTTGAGACGGCGGTGCCCTGTTCAGCGGTGCTTGTCTTGAAGGGCCCTGTTCAGCGGTTCTTGAGACGGCGGTGCCCTGTTCAGCGGTGCTTGTCTTGAAGGGCCCTGTTCAGCGGTTCTTGAGACGGCGGGGCCCTGTTCAGCGGTGCTTGTCTTGAAGGGCCCTGTTCAGCGGTTCTTGAGACGGCGGGGCCCTGTTCAGCGGTGCTTGTCTTGAAGGGCCCTGTTCAGCGGTTCTTGAGACGGCGGGGCCCTGTTCAGCAGTGCTTGTCTTGAAGGGCCCTGTTCAGCGGTTCTTCACATGTGTCTCCAGGGCACCAGATCTGGCCAATATATGGTGTTCACTCGCCATCCGACTTCTCGCTTGCGGGGCCCTCCTGTGCTGGTGTCCCGTGCCTGTGGGTGTCCTCCTTCACCCCCGGAATGGGTCTGGTGGGGCCCTCCTGGGCAGCTCGCCTGCTGCCGGACTTGTCGGCCGTGCTGCCCTTGCCATCCTTGCCTGATCCTCTGTGTCCCTTGCCTCCCTTTGGAGATGTGCCAGGTGGCACCCCACTTCCTGACTGTGCCAGGGTGGTGCCTGTGGAGGCTGCCGTCTCTGTCCTCTCGCGCCGGCCCTTGCCTTTTTTGGATTTCTTCTCAGGGGGTGGGCTGGCTGTCCCTTTGCTGCTGGCCGATGTAGCTGCCCTCGAAGGTGGTGGACTCCAATATCCCTGGACTATGGTCCTTGTAGGTCCAGGGCTTGTGCTGGCTGAGGTGCTGATTGGACTTTTACGAGATGGAGGGGTGGGTCAGGTGATGGAAAGAGGTTAAGTTGGAGAGGGAAAACTTTTTAGGAGCAATGGGAAGGGTAGGTGCAGTGGGTATGGGAGTGGAGGAAGAGGATGTGGTTGTAGGAGAGTCAAGTGTGCTGCCGTTGGGTGCAGGTGCTTGTGACGGAGGCTGTCGTGAGGTGGATGGCTGTTGGGTGGGTGGCTGCCTGCGTTTGTGTGGTTTGGAAGAGGGGGTGACAGACACACTGGGAGAGGACACAGGGGACGTGTAAATGGCAGTGGGGGTGGTGACTGCACGTGCGTGGAGTGTTCTGGTGGGTGTGCTGGTGATGGACGTAGTGGCTGATGAAGTGGTGCATGCAAGTGTGAGTGGAGACGTCACAGGGAGGGAGGAGGGAGACGAGGAGGAGGGGGACACAGAGGAGGCAGTGGCTGTTGGTATGTCTGCATGTGGATGTTGCTTGTGTGAATGCTTGTGGGATGTGTGGTGCTTATGTTTGGATGAGGTGACCTTGGGTGTTGAGGTGTGTGCAGGCTGGTCTGTAGGTGTGTCTGAGATAGGCAGAGGTACAGGGGAGTGGGACTGGGTGGAGGGAGTTGGAGAAGGGAGGCAGGAGACAGGGACAATGGCTGCTGTCAGTGCGGAGGCCAGAGCGTTGAACGATCGCTGATGGGCAGCCTGACCCAAATGAATGCCCTCCAGGCTCCAGGTATGGAGTGCTCCGATGCACCTCCCTTTCCACCCCCTGGATGGCATTCAAAAGGGTAGACTGCCCAACAATGAGTGTCCGGAGGAGGTCAATGACCTCCTCACTGAGGGCAGCAGGGGTAACTGGGGCAGGGCCTGAGGTGCCTGGGGCGAAGGAGATGCCCGCCTTGGTGTGCGAGCGGGCACGGGGCGAACGCTGAGGGGCTGCTTGGAGGGCGGTGCTGGTGCGCTGGGTGGTGGCTGTACCTGTTGTTGCGGTGGGCACGGATGTTGCCGGCACCACAAGGGAGCTCCCTTCCGAGGACGTGTCGGTGTCGCTGATGTCTCCACGTGTCCCCGTTGTGGAGCCCCCCTCGCCCTCCGTCTCACTGGTGAAATCAGAGTCCGTTGCATGGCCCTCCTGGGCCATGTGAGATGCAGCTCCCTCATGCTCCAATGCCACTTCTCCTCCGCCAGATGATGCTAATGCACACATGAACAGGAAGAGCAGACAAAAAAAGGGGGGGGGAGAAATAAAGACATGTTGAGTGCATGCATTGGCAACACAGTTGGCGGAGAGGACAGACACAGAAGCCCCCTGCACTACGCCGCGCACTTGGGGTACACTACTCAATCAGTGAGATTTTGCCTACAAGCCAATGGACGACATCTGCACACATAGGTGACACAAGGCCATGGATAGCTGTACTTGGCACCCTACAGAGGTGGAGGGCGGGGGCACAGGGCCATGCCTTACGGAGGGGAGTAGCCTACAGAAATCGCCCTGGCTTAGGGATACCCACATCCCTCCTCCCCCACCCAGACACCTCCACTGCACGCTAAGATAGCAGAATGTGCTTGTACTCACCCCCTTGTGTCTGCTGTGATGTCCTCATGCGCCCATCCATATCTGGGTAGGCCACTGCCAGGATCCGAGACATCAGGGGGGTCAATAGACGAGTGGCACCCCTCCTACGTTGGGAGGCCATCCCCAGCAGAGCCTCCGCGGTCTTTCTGCTCCCGCGGCGGATGTCCTCCCACCTCTTGCGGCAGTGGGTGCCCCGTCTGTTGTGGACCCCCAGGGTCCGGACGTCCTTGGCGATGGCACGCCAAATGTCGACTTTCTGATGGGCGCTGACCTATGTGACACGTACAGGGAGAGAAAACAAAATATCAAAATTTTCTGCATGCTCGATGTGAGTGTCCCCCCATCCCCACCCTTGCCATGTGGCACATGCTCTCATCTGTCGTTTGATGCATGCCTCATACGCTCCCCTCCGCACCTTCGTTCATTCACCCCACTCAACCCAGGCATTGCCCACAAAGCATGGTCCCAGTGTACTAACCTTTTGGTCTGGAGGACCGTAGAGTAGCGCTTACTGGGGGAGGACCCCATCCACGAGTTTCTCTAATTCTTCAGAAGTGAAGGCAGGGGCCCTTTCCCCAGTCGCAGCAGCCATTGTCTCTTCCAGACCGAGGTCACAGCAGCACTTGCAGTATAGGTCCTCTCCTGTGGATGATCAGGTCTCGAGTGATTAAGCTGAGAGAAAATGGCGGTCACGCCCGCGGCGGTGCGTACCGCGGCGGTGCGTACCGCAACCGCCGGCGCACTTCGTCATTGGCTCGTGAAACCCATAGGGTTCTATGTTAACCAATGCGGCTTTGCGCCGCGGTCTTCGACCGCTTACCGCCACGGTGTGCCACGCCAGCGCATTGACCTCACATCCCATTGTCACACTTCACAGGTCAGGCAGCCGCCATTTCAAGGGCCCACATGGCTTAATTTCTACTGTGTCACACAGGCCTAGGCCTTGCATTGCCACTCATACAAGCCATTCAATGCATAGCGAATCGTGTACTGTGCAAGCTGTGGGAACGTACCTGTGGTTTGCTTGACTCTGTGCTCCATGTTGTCCTTCCTAGGCACCGTCCGCTGGGACTTGCGAGGAGATGGAGGAATGTTCCCGTGTACAGACCGCTGGTGGACCTGTCGACAATGGAAGAAAGACATGTCATACTGACATACAGACTTTACCGAGCCACTATACAGGAACTGTGTGCCCAGCTGGAGCCAGACCTGATGTCACCCATTCGCCAACCCACAGGGATTCCCCCTCTGGTGCAGGTTCTGTCAGTACTCCATTTTTTGGCAAGTGGATCATTCCAAAGAAAAGTGGCCATTTCATCAAGGATGTCTCAGCCTATGTTTTCTAAGGTTTTGTCCAGAGTGTTGTCTGCCCTGATGAAATACATGCGGAGCTACATCATTTTCCCTGAGGTGGGCGATTTGGCTACCGTGAAGGGTGATTTCTATGCCCTTGGACATATTCCCAACATCATTGGTGCCATTGATGGGACCCATGTGGCTTTGGTTCCCCCCAGTGAAAGTGAACAGGTGTACAGGAACAGAAAAAGTTATCATTCTATGAATGTCCAGGTGGTCTGTTTGGCTGACCAGTACATCTCCCATGTAAATGCCAAGTTCCCTGGGTCAGTGCATGACGGCTACATCATGCGAAATAGCAGCATCCCTTATGTGATGGAACAGCTACAGAGACACCGTGTGTGGCTAATTGGTGACTCTGGTTACCCCAACCTGTCGTGGCTACTGACCCCAGTGAGGAATCCCCAGACCAGGGCAGAGGAACGGTACAATGAGGCCCATGGGCGGACTAGGAGGGTGATCGAGCGGACCTTCGGCCTCCTGAAGGCCAGGTTTAGGTGCATGCATATGACATGTGGATCCCTAATGTACTCACCGAAGAAGGTGTGCCAGATCATCGTGGCCTGCTGTATGCTTCACAACCTGGCTTTCCGACGCCAGGTGCCTTTCCTGCAGGAGGATGGTCCAGAGGGTGGTGTTGTGGCAGCTGTGGAGCCTGTGGAGAGTGAAGAGGAGGAAGACGACGGGGACGACACAGACAACAGGGACACAGTGATACAACAGTATTTTCAATAACACACAGGTACGAATCAACACCGCCATTTTACATGTACTTACAGTCTTCTGCCTCTCTACTGTCTGAGTTTCCCCCCAGTTTATGTTAACTGAGTTGTGACTTTCCCTTCCGTTTTCAGAGATGTGGGCCCCACTGCGTGACCTCTGCTTTGTTTGCCCATGGACTACAGCTGTGTGACAGTGGTATGTTGTCATCACAATGTAAATGATCATTTTGGCACCGTTATGTTTAATACATTTGTTCAATATACAAGCAGACTCCAGATAATTTTAGTGCAATAAGTGATTTTATTTAAGTGCTAAATTTAGGGACATGCTTGAAAATCGGTGATGAGTGATGGTGGAGTAATGTCCATGGCAGAGTCCAGCTTTTCAGTCTCACAGGTGCATTGTCCATTTGCCTGTGGAAGGATGGAGCAGGGGCAGTTCAAGGTTGGACAGGGTGACAATGTGGGACAGTGGGATGACATCAGGGGGTATCCTTTGCTGGCGGGGGTCTTGGCATCCTACTCTGTCTTCTTCCTAGATCTCAGGTACCGCTTGCGGGGTGGTTCTTCTTTTGCAGGAGGTGGGGTTCTGGTGGCCTGTTGTTGTGTGGGGGCCTCCCGTCCACTAGCGCCGGCGGAGGTGGTAGGCTGTTCCTGGTACATGCTAGTGACAGGGGCCCTTTGTGGTGCCACATGGTCCCACAATGTGGTGACAATCTGGGTAAGAGCCACGACGATGGTCCCCATTGCGGAACTAATGGCTCGGAGTTCTTCCCTGAACCCCATGTACTGTTCCTCCTGCAGTACCTGGATCTCCTGGAACCTGGCCAGTACCGTAGCCATCGTCTCCTGGGAGTGGTGGTATGCTCCCATGATGGAGGAGAGGGCCTCGTGGAGAGTGGGTTCCCTGGGCCTGTCCCCCCCCTGTCGCACAGCAGCCCTCCCAGTTCCCCTGTTTCCCTGGGCCTCTGTCACCTGGACCGTGTGCCCACTACCACTGCCCCCAGGTCCCTGCTGTTGTTGGGGTGGTGGGTCAACCTGGGTGCCCTGTAGTGGTGGACACACCGCTGATTGACGTGTCCTGGAGACAGAGGCATGGGCCCGCTGGGTGGGAGCTGTGCTGGTGTTCCCAGAGGGGGGTAGGTCTGCTGTGGCCTGTGGCTGTGTGAGGGGAACCGACTGTCCCGAGGTCCCCGATGGGCCGGGCTGGTCATCTGGGTCCAGGCAGACAGAGCTGCTGTCATCACTGGGGGCCTCTTCTGGGGGTGGGATGGACATTTCTCGACCCTCCTGGGCGGTGTGGTGGCGTTCGGGTCCTGCAGGGGTATAAGAGTATGGTTATTGCTTCTGTGTGTGCCATAGTGTGCAATGGGTGGGTGGCCGTGGACCCCAGTGCTGGCATTCCCTTGTGGGGGCTGTTGTGACGGTGGCTTGTGGGGGAGATGGGTATGTGCAGTGGGCATGCTTTGGTGATGGGTGTCCATGCTTTGTGGACGCATGCAGCGCTGGGTGTTGGGATGGGTGGGTTGTGATGGTGAGCCATTTGCAAGGAGTTGGTGTGATGGGGGTGGGGGTATGATTTGGCATGCAGGTGGGGTGGGGGGAATGAAGTAGTGAAGATTTGACTTACCAGAGTCCATTCCTCCAGCTACTCCTGCGAGGCCCTCAGGATGCAGGATGTGCAAGACTTGCTCCTCCCATGCTGTAAATTCTGGGGGAGTAGGTGGGGGTCCGCCGCCATTCTTCTGCACCGCAATGTTGTGCCTTGATACCATGGAACGCACCTTCCCCCGTAGGTCGTTCCACCGCTTCCTGATGTCGTCCCGATTTTGTGGATGCTGTCCCACAGCGTTGACCCTGTCCACTATTCTTTGCCATAGCTCCATCTTCCTGGCAATGGTGGTGTGCTGCACCTGTGTCCCGAAGAGCTGGGGCTCTACCCAAACTATTTCCTCCACCATGACCCTGAGTTCTGCGTCAGAAAACCTGGGGTGTCTTTGGGGTGCCATGGGGTGGTGTGGATGAGGTGAGGGGGGGTGTATGTGTTGTAGAGTGTGTGAGTGTGGTGGTGTATGGTGTTTTGTGCGTGGATATTGTGTGGGTGATGTTGTGATTTGCCTCTGTGTGATGGTGTACTCTATTCTGTGCTGTCTCTCTCTGGCCTTCAGTCGCAATTGTGGTCGTAAGGGTTTGTGGGTGATGTGGGTGTGTGTTTTATATTGTAATGGGTGTGTGGTATGTGTATGTGTCTCAGGTGTGTGTATTTTGAATTGTCCAATGTGGCTGTGTTTTGTAAAGGTGTGTGTATTTTGAGCGCAGCGGTGTGTACCGCCAATGGAATACCGCGGTTGAAAGACCGCTGCGGGGATTTGTGCGTGACGGTGGAGGTTTGGTCATCGCCAGTTTCTCGCTGGCCGTTGGTGTGGCGGACTTTTGTTGTTGTCGGGTTTTTGGCGGTTTGCCAGTTGCAGGTCAGAATGACCTTGGCGGTTTACCGCAACCGCAGCGGTGTTATGGCTGTCTACTGACCGGCGGTAAGCGCCTTTTACCGCCGAGGTCAGAATGACCCCCTATATCTCCGGACCCTCCGGTGGATTTTGATGATCAAGGTCACTAAAGATTATTTAATATCTAATCTATTTTTTAACCAGGTGTCTTGTTTTCTTCATGTCATGTGACTCTTATTCCATTCTTTGGTGTTGGTAATTCCTTTACACATTGTTCCATTACCAACCCTTACTGCTCAAGCCACAGCTACTGATGTTTGAGTAAAAGTACCTGATATTAATTGTGAGTGTATTGCATGGAAGGGCTACCTAGCCATGCCATATAGTACCCCCAATCCTCACATTGGTGGCAGCGGAGGGATCTAGAACTTGTGTTTAGCTATACCAGACAGCTAATAAATTAGTAACCACAGAAAGAACATGCTGAGAAGATACAAAGTGACAGGGTCACTCTTGCAGTGGTTGCCTGACAGTACCCACTACATCACTAGCTGCATCTGCTGTCCCCAAGCACCCACCAAGGCCAAGAGTGGGGCCATTTCCTCACACCCTTAAGTGCACATAATTCCTGAGTGTAGGTCACTCTTGTAGCGATTCCCTGCCTGCACTCACTGCATCGTTTGCTGCTGCTGATTGTGCTGGGGAGGGACTATGTCCTCCAGCATGTACCAAGGTCAAGGGCAGGCCATTGACTTGCACACTTAAGTGCACGTAACTTCCCAAAAAACGGGACGAGCCTGGGCATGCGCCTGGGTCAAGACCAGGCCAAGACGCCTTCATCTTCGCCTGTCATCACCCAAAAAAGGCCAGGCTGATCTTCCCCCCTGTTTTTCATTCACAGTTCAAGGTATTTACTTTACTATATCCTTGGTAGTTACTAGTGGCTTAATGATGGGGAAATGTGAAACAACATGCCTGGCCTCTACTCCAGGCACAACCTTGGAGAGTTTCTTGCAGTGGACAGTAGGGGTGATAAGTAAGGAAATCAAATTGGCTGAGAGATGCCTATTCACATCAGCACTACCCACTTTTTTCTGGTAACCTTACTAGCCTTCCCAATTGACTATTGTATCTTGCTTGGTAAAATTCTATAGTATTAATTTTAATGAGCACTTCAATGCAGCCATAGAGAAATGTTATGATTTTCTGGACTCTTTCTACTTGGTAGCTAAATGTAAGACAATTCTAATCTGGGATGGTGATTTCAATATTACACTATGTAAGTATAGTAGGCAAAGGGTATGTGGCTTTACGAATCCAAAAAAAGAAAAATCTCACCCAATTTGAGAAGGCACTAAATAATCTTATCTTGAAGCATGATTTAACATTCACGTGTGACATGGTTGGTGAAGAAAACAGTAAACTCCCAACTTTTACGGGTAAGCATTAGAGGGAGCACCATAGATTTAGGGCCTGATTCTAACTTTGGAGGACGGTGTTAAACCGTCCCAAAAGTGGCGGATATACCACCTACCGTATTACGAGTTCCATAGGATATAATGGACTCGTAATACGGTAGGTGGTATATCCGCCACTTTTGGGACGATTTAACACCGTCCTCCAAAGTTAGAATCAGGCCCTTAATGTTTATGACATCTGAGATGGCTTCATGTCTTCTTGATTTTAATATTATAGCACAGTGTGTGAGCGATCCTAACCCATTAAATTTATCACTAAATCACTTGATAAAAAAGCCCATGAAAGATAAATGTCATCACATAGAGTTCTGTAAGAAAAGGGTAATTGAAATCAAATGAGCTTAGGTGGCTCCTGAGGCCTTTAATACCCAGATTGTGTCCTGAACATGGTTGCCATCTCAAATTGTCTTTCGGATAATGCAGTAGTTCACTCCATCTTAGAGAGTTTTCAAATCATATGCAGAGCCATCTCAGATAATTTAATCACAAGGAAAACTCTGACTGAGGGGCCACTACATAAATGCTTCAACTCAGCCTGCATATTGGCACACAAGCAGCTAAACGCAGTATTAGAAACCTACCCACAGTCTTTAAATGTGGTTAGAGCTTCAATAAGCTTGTGTAAATGCACTTTAGAGGAAAGAAAGAAAGAGATCCAAGACAAAACTTGGGAGGATCTTTCGGTGGCTTGCAGTTTGAGAGACACCTTATTTTGGGAAATAAATAATCACTGTTCTTTGCAGAACAAGATGTGCTGAGGGTTGAAGTAGTGATTCTGGCAGACCCTTGGGTGGCCCATTTTACTGAGATTTCTAATTCTGATTCTAGTGATCCATCATCAACTTCCTTAGAAAATGACCTTAATTCATCTGATACAGGTTTACACCCCCTCCATTAAGTAATAGGAATCAATGAAGTAGTAAATGCCATTGGCAAATGTGCACTTGGGAAAGTGCCAGGCCCGGCTGGTGTCCCTGGCAATATTCTTAAATCCAATATTGACCTTCGGGCACCTCTGATTACCAAGGTATTCAGGAGTGCTGTGACGGCCAAATTCCTGGAGGACAACTACTACTGTACCGATCTATAAAAAAGGCAATTGGTGCCTACCATCGTACTATAGACCAACTGCGCTTCTGTATTCTAGCTTGGAGATTTTTGGCAGAGTGCTTCTGTCCAACCTGGAAACATGGGTCATAGAAAATACAATTCTGTCTAAAATGCAATGTGGTTTTAGACCAGGCATTGTGACTATAAGACAGTGTCTATACTTTAGATGATTGCAGTGACATATATAAGGGCCAAAAAAAGGAACCTTGCATTTGCAGTTTATTGATTTATCTAGCGCTTTCGATCTGGTGAATCAGTCAAAAATCTGGGACTTGATGGAAAGTATGGGGTAGAGATGGAATTACTTACTCTGAAATATACTTACATCTGGACCTAATTGTCGGAGTTTGGTGTGGAATGCAGTACGGGATGCAAGACAGGGCTGTGCACTAGCCCCTTTCCATTTTCTCCTTTACATAAACAGAATTTCTAAACAACTATCCGAGGTAGCAAAGGACACTCCATGAATGGATAGGCAATCTATCCCAATTTTGTTTGCGAACCATGCCATGCTGATTGCCCGCACAGCAAACAGCTTGCAGTTCTTATTGGACTCCTTCTCCTCATACAATGAAAACTACAGCTAAAAATTAAGCATTACAAATAATTTATTATGTCTTGGGACCCCCCTAGCACTAGTTAAAAGTCCTTTGTCATGGGGAACTCAGTTATTTAGAAGGTGAAAGATTTTAATTACTTGGGAACCCTTTTTCATTCCTCTTTAAAATGGAATTCACTTCTAACTGCAAGAGCTCACCAGCATAGCAGGAATAGAGGCAATGTTTAGATTTGTACATAGGTTGTGAAAGAAACCCACCAGAGGGATGATAAACCTATTCAAAATTAAATGTATTTCTGTGGGGATTTCAGAAGCGGGTCTGTGGGGGTGCACAAACATGACAATCCTTCAAAGGGTAGAAAAAAATTTAATTCAAAGGTTGCTGTCGTTCCCCCAGGGACCACTACTCTACATTATTGTAAAGAAGTAGGCATTCCCTTTTTGGAGGATCAGATGGGTTTAACCCTGCTTTTGCTGTGGGTTCAGATCAAGAGTACCCCAGTGGCAGCCTTGGTCAGATCCTGTGCTGCTGATTATCTATATTTGGATGTGTTGCCCAGATCCCATTGATTGCATATTTGAAGAAATCGTTTGAGACAATAGGCCTGAATGAGCTGTTTGATAACCCTCAGGTGACAACTCCAAAACGTAAAATGGAAATTATACTAAATTTTCTCAAGCACTGCTCAGATCCGAGGCTACAGAAAGCTCAGTTGTTGGTGTCAGTTGTTAGTTATTTATCAATATCAATTACAAACAATCTAGAACCTTACTTATTTTGGATTTTAAACCCCAAACATTGCTGCTTTTTAACTACTTTTAGTTTCAGTATGATCCATTTCAAGGTTGCCTTCTCGCTACAATGTCGATGGTCACATGACCTTCCTCCATGTTGATGTAATAACATTGTTAAGCAAAGCACTTGTCTCTTTATATTGTTGTGTCTTCTCTATGCAGAACATAGGTGCTTATTTCCGGTCCCCATGTAATGCAGATCAAAACTGAGTGTGCATAAGGAAGGACTGATGCTTTTACAGAACCTCTCACAAGAGGAATTTGTTAGGCAGTACTTAATTTTATTAGAGGGCCCTATCTATTAGGAAAACGTATGAGGTTCTCCCTGTCTGATTTTACTTACTGTTCATGTTATGCTGTTTTGTCTGTCTCATGAAGTATGTAATTCTGGTTTTAGCTGAAAATGCACTTTGTTTATTTATTTAAGTTTTATGGCTTTTATGGATCTTGGCCAAATAAAGACTTTTTGACTTGACCGTTTCAAACGTTTATCAAAAGTTCTGCATGCACTAGGCACTGTTATTCACAAGAGCCAATGAAGTTGCCAAGCAGTTTTCCTAAGTGGCCATAGGTTCTTGCAAAAGCTAAAAGATGACAAATCATGCAATCAACTTGGCTAACCTGCCTACACTTACACATCAATGATTTGAGAGGGATGTCCAGGAGAAGGGGAATTAGCCTAGGCATGACTGACAAAAAGGAGGAATTAGAAAAAAAAAACTCAGAAAATGGGAGGAGGCAAGAAAAGCCCAGACGCAAGTGACAGTAGAAGACACTACTGACAGTGGTGATGAGGAAATGAATGGCACAAACTCTTTTGAAATTGAGGGGGCAACAACAGTGCAGTTCTCAGAGCAAGACCCAGAAGGGATTCACTATCTAGGAGTAAAATGAGCTTCACTTCAATAGAGGGATCAAAAGAGATGGATGTCCAACTTGCCCACATGGAATTTGAGGAGAGAAAGTTGGCTTTCCAAGTAAGGAAACTGGCCCTAGAGGAGAGAAGGGCCCAGCTGAGATTAACTCCCAACAGGATGGTGGCAATAACAATGGTTAGAGGTGGATACAGGTGATCCTAGGTTGCCCAAAGGCATAGTTCAAAATAGAAAGAAGGTGATGACATTAAGTGATAAGTGGCTGGCATCCTGTGAGAGAGCTCTCAGGATGAGAAGGATAAGTACACACCATTGGCAGGCTTTATTGTGGGAAGTGTTGCCAAAAGTACGGCAAACTAGATTGCTTACACTAGATGATGAGGTGACAGATTCATATCCCCACATGAAAGGGGCACTCATTGTGCTATTTGGTCTTACCCCAGAAGGATACAGGCTTTAGTTTTAGAAACACACCAAAGGGGTCAACACAGACATAGATGGACTTTGTATATTTATCTGTGAAGTCACTGGGTAGCTGGCTAAAGGGTAACACAGCTGATACTTATGAGGACTTGTACAATTTAGTGAATGAATAATGCATAAGGCACTACAGAGGGGATGCAGCTTGTCCCAAGGAAAATTTAACCATTGGGGTTGTCACTGTAGTAAGGATTCTTCCTCAGATGAGGATAACCTACGTGTTTATACCTTGGAAAAGGCCATGTTGAGGTTACTCCAATTGTGGATAACCTATGTGGATAAGCTAGCTGTTGTCCTGGCTGAGTTGGGGTTAGAGGAGGTAGGTACCTCTCTGCCCAAGGTCAAAGTAAAAAATGACAGGAACACAGGCCCATGTTAAAGAAAAAGTGGCTCATCAGGAATGATACACCACTTTTCTTGCACTCCCCTACCGGCACCTAACGACATCATGGTTGCGTCGTATTTATAAAATGGCACACCATGGCACCATGAAATTATGCCAAAAAAGGCACAGTGAAATCTTTTAAATTTCACTGCACCATTTTTGAGGGCCTCCTAGTGCCAGAACACCCCTTTGCATACATTATGCCTGGCGCAAGCATAATGTGGCGCAAGGAGTGACAAAGTGGCACAATGCACGCATTGCACCACTTTGTAAATATGGTACAGCTGAAAAGCCACTTTAGCGCTGCCTTGGCATAAAGAAAATTATGCTATGGCGGCGCCAAGGTTGTTCTAGGGGCTCTTAAATATGCTCCACATGGTTAGCTAAAGTCCTGTTTAGGGTGGGTCCTGTCAGATTTGAGGTAGGTCAGTTCCCCAGTGGGAATGACCCTGACAGAAGGATGTAAGGCAGGAGAAGGTCCTGCAATAGAACAGCCAGTTTCCTATATCCTGCCCCACTGAATGGTCTGGGAGATTTACCAAGAGTGTGGTAGAGTTCTCCCAGATTCATTAGCTGTGGGGGTGGAGGGGTCATGTAAGCAAACATGCTTCCTTCAGGCCTCCCCTACACTTCTTGCCCCCATTTAGACTATTACCTGCTGGTTTTTGACTCTGAGAGTGCACTGAGGCCTGCTAACCAGACCTCAGTGGCATTGTTGTGACCCAATGCAAAGTATATGTCGAATTGGATACAGCCAATTAGCAAGCCCTGACTGACTTACCTGAATTTCCACCTCGAGGACGGCACTAACCCAAACACCAACGCTTTACTCAGCAACCTCGCCACCCTCTGCCTCAGACAGCTGGTCTCCATGCCCACACACATCGCAGGACACACACTGGACCCCATCTTCGCCTCAATCAACTGGATCACCATTGAGACCATCTCCATCCAGACTGGGCCGAGCACCACTGCATACACTTCACAATCTCCGCACCCAGCAGCCACACCCGTACCTCCAGGACCCCCCACAGGAAATGGAATGAAAGCACCAAGGTAACTCACCTCATCGCTTGCCAAATCCCTCCCTTTTCCTCAGACGACACTAACACAGCAGCGTGCAATCTCAACATGTGGATCACCAAATGCACTGGCACTCTAGCCCCTCTCCGTCTGACATGGGCCAAACGCATACCCAAGAATTCCAGCTGGCTCACCACCGAACTCCAAGAATCAAAGTGTACTTCATTTAGAGAAAAAATAGAGGAACATCCAAACCAGCGAAGCCCTCGCCTCATTCAGAGCCACAAACGCCGCCTACCAATGAAAAATCAAGAACGCTGGGAAGGATGCGCGCTAGGAGCACATCAACTCCTCTGCACAGCACTCTAAGGAACTTTTCTCAGTCATCAATGAGTTCACAGATCCCCCTCCGAAGACACAGCATCCCCCCATCACAGGACCTCTGCGACAAACTTTCCTCCTTTTTCCACCACAAGATCCAGGGCATCTACAACAGCTTCCTCCTGGACAATACTGCCACTGGAACCTGTGACCTCCCCCCAGAACCCTCCCAGACCATCCACAGCTAATCCACGCTCACCACAGAGGAAACAGTCAACATCATAAACAGCACCCACTCCGGAGCCCCCTCGGACCCCTGCCAGCACAACATATAATTCAGAGTCAGCGCATCCATCGCCCTGAGCTCCAGAACACAATCAACTGCTCCATCAACACAGGCACCTTCCCCGAGGCCTGGAAACATGCCAAAATACGTCCTCTCCTGACAAAACCACCTGCTGACCCATTAGAACTAAACAATGTCTGTCCCATCTCACTGCTACCCTACCTCGCCAAAATACTGGCGAAAGCAATCAATGCACAACTATGGAATTTCATTGAGGCCAACAGCTCACTTAACAGCTCCCAGTCTGGCTTCTGCAGCAACCACAGCACGAAGACAGCCCTCCTGGCAGCCACTGACGACATCAGATTACTCCTGGACCATGGCCACACCACAACACTCATACTCCTTGACCTTTCAGGAGCATTTGACATGGTCTCCCACAGCACTCTGCTCACCAGACTCCACAACATAGGAATCCGTGGAAGAGCCCTGGCATGGATCCACTACTTCCTCTCCGGGAGGGCGCAGAGGGTCAGACTCCAGCCCTACACTTCCAGACCCACAGGAATCAACTGCGGAGTCCTCCAAGGATCCTCACTGAGTCCCACACTGTTCAACATATACAAAATCCCTCTTACTGCCATCTTCGGAAGCCATGGTATCAACATCGAGTCATATGACCATGACACAACTCATCATTTCCCTCACCTCAGACCCGACATGGCCAAAAGGAACTTCCACTCAAGAATGGAAGCCTGGAAGCCATCACCACCTGGATGAGAGAAAGCTGCCCCAAGCTCAACTCCGACAAGGCTGAGCTCATCATCTTTGGAAATGCCGCCTCAGCTTGGGACCACTCATGGTGGCCCATATCCTTCAGCGCCCCCGTACCGACTGAGCACACCCGCAACATAGGAATCATCCTTGACTCCTCCCTATCCATGACCCACCAGGTAAACTTTGTTGCCTCCTCCTGCAGGCACACACTCTGCAAACTTTGGAAGATCTTCAGATGGATCCCAGCAGACTGTCACAGGACAGTCACCCACACCTTAGTCACTAGAAAGCTTGACTACGGCAACGCCCTCTTTGTCGGCACCTCAACCAGGAACATCAGAAAACTACATCTCATCCAGAATGCCGAAGTCAGACTCGTTCTGGACCTACCTCGTCGAGAACACATCTCCCAACACCTGAGGACCCTCCACTGGCTACCGGTCGAGAATCAAATCACCTTCTAGCTTCTCATCCACACAGAGAAGGCAATACACAATGCAGGACAAACCTACCTAAACCACTGCTTCTCCTTCCACATGCCTATCAGATCCCTCTGCTCCACCTAGATGGCCCTGGCCGCCATGCCTCACATCCACAAAACCACAGCCGGAGGACAAACCTTCACCTACACTGCTGCAAAGAGCTGGAAAAACCTATGCCTGCACTTCAGACATAGCCCTTCGCTCACCATCTTCAGGAAGAACCTCAAGACGTGGCTCTTCAGATGAGGCCCCTCCCCACGCCCCAGCGCCTTGAGACAGGTGAGTAGCTGTGCTTTACAAATACTGATTGATTGATTGATTGTTTGACTTATGTCCCTAGTATTTGGAACCCTGGGCATGTAAGGCAGAGTGTCCACTTAGGGCTGCAGAACTGTTTGTGCTACCCTTCGTGTGACAAGATACAAAATGGCCCCAAGCCTGCCAATGCAGACTGGCAGGACAGTGTTTTCACTGCCCAGCTCAACTTTGCCATTTAAACCAATTGCATAGTCACTCTAGTCCTTTACATTATATATGTCTCCCTTAAGGAAGGCCTATAGAATCTTATGGCAGAAACCTTTATTTTGTTAAATAATACATATGTTTTACTATATGTCTCAGGAGTAACACTTTCAAATTGTCCTTTTGCGTTGGGTAAAGTTGGTAGCCCAATTGGCTAATACAGAGTTGCCTGGTGGCATCCCAACCCGGCTAACCTTTGACTGGGACTACCAAAGTGGGTCATGTAAGGTGTTAAATTAATCATAGCATTAAATGTGATTTGATAGCCAAGTCAAAAATAATGTCACTTTTAAAGGTAAGCTACTTTTATAAAGGTGTCACTCTGTGCTCCAGCTAGTCCAGTGGCCTCACAGAGGCACTAGCACACAGACAGCTTTCTGCTCAGCAGTGAAGAGTTGTGAACTTCTCCCAGGCCACGACAAAGGTTGTTGCTGCACTGAAAAGTGTGACCTCCTCCCACAGGGTGGTAGCCCAAAAGGTGAGTTTTAAAGATCAAACTGCTTTTGGAGGACCACTGTGACAACACTCTCGGGCCGGGTGTCTTTTGACTCCTGCAGAAAGAGTGGAGCCAGGGACAGAGGAGGGAAAGCCAGTTCCCAAACCAGATTTTCAGGGGCATACAGCCCCATGATAGCCACACTTCTGAGGACAGTCTCCCAATATCCTTATAGCCAACTAAGGGTTCTAATAATTTGGTTGGGGCAAGAATGTTGTACCCTGGGATATACAGATGCCACACATCACCAGAACGGTGTCACCAGAGAGGAGTGGACAATAAGCCCATTGGCTAATTATTGCAGTGTCCCCTGTGGGCGCTTTGCTCGGATATAATAGGCAGCCCATCTCCTGAGACTTCAGTACTTGCTGAACCTGGAAAGAGGCCAGGAAGGACATCACCCCACACCTGTTAGAAGTGCACAAAAAGGGGCTGTGACACTGGAGTGACTGCACCTGCTACACTTTGCGCTAGTGTATTTTGGACCTTGTTCTGCATCCCTATCTCAGGGAAATGCAAATCCCTGGCCCCAGTTTGAAGCAGATACTCCAAGGTTCAGTTGGCTGGCCTTCCCAGAGCAAAAATTGGAACATTAAAGCTAAAGGAGCCCATGTTGCATCTCTGGGACCCACTGCAGAAGTATTGCCACTAGGGGATGCCAGGCAACCCCAAGGACAATTCGGATACAGACAATAGGTGCACCCATGTCTGCAGGACCCATTAGTGTTGGTTGTGACCAGATTCTTCACCTGGGAGAGACACCAGCCTCCACCAAATATTTGCACTGTGACCACTGTGTTGCAAAAGAGCAAGGTCTCCATTGGCAGCCCATGGAACCTTGCAAAGAGGACTTTGTGGGACCCCAAAATCTGTAGACACAGTTGCTCCCACTCATCTGTAGATCAAGGACTTGCCCAGACTTCCACCCCATTGTCCACAGAGCATCCAGAGCATTCTTGAGCCCCTTTGACCCTGCATCCCTCAGCATCAGTACCACTCCATTATCATCTATGGAGATATCCTGTAAAGTTTAGATCTTGCTATAAAAATGCTCTGATGGCCAGGTAACTGTCCAAAGTATCCTCTCTGTCCCCAGAACCCACCCCCCAGACCTCTTTCCTGCTGAATTTAGTCACTCAACTCAGGCTGAGCTGGCAAACTAACTTTTCCAAATCTTTCAAGTTTCAAAAGTTTTTGTTGACCAATGCTTGTTTGTGGTTGATACTAAAGTTATTTATTCCTTTAAAATTGTTTGGCTCCGGAACCCTCTGGTAGATTTTGATGGCCAAGGTATCGAAAGATTCAGAAAAATCCAATCTATTGTTCAAACCTGGTATCTTGTTTCCTTTGTGCCTTTCTTATTCCATTGTTTGGTGATGTTAAATGCTTTACACATTGTTCCTTTGCTAATCCTGTCTGCTAGCAGCCACAGCTATCCATGGCTGAACTTAAGGCTCAGTAAACATATCTGACTGAACCCAAGATGTTAATTGTGGGGTTACCGCATGGTATGTCACGTAGCCATGCCATATAGCACACCCCAAATCCTCACACTTCCCTATGAGGGGTCCTTGCAGACCCCTATATCAGAGCCAGGGGGTCAGGGTACCTCTACCCTGTCCCCTTCAGTCAATTTAATCTCTTATCTGTACCCCCGTTCAAAGTCCTAATATAGAAACTGGAGGCGGTAGCTTACCTTTCAGGTTGCAGACAGCCAATGACGGCATTGCCCTTGGTGCATGGCTCCATGGACCCATAACGGTGAATCCACTCTGGATCCGCATTCCTAGATGTACATGAATAATTTTTTTTTAAACTCCAGATTACTACACAGATTTAGACCAAATTACAAAAAGCTCTCTTTGCCGCCCGCCAAGTTGTAACCGCTGCGCGGCCACCAAATGCGGCTGCACTTCTGCAGTGGCCATTTCAACATCCCCGCTGGGCGGAAACCGAGTTTCCGTCCACCGGCCCAGCCGGGATGTCAGCTGCAGCACGGGATCCGGGTCCAAATGGAGCCGGCGGTGTTGCAGCAGTGCGACGGGTACAGTTGCACTTGTCGCGCTTTTCACTGTCTGCTATGCGGTCCCAAGGATTGCACCGCCAGCCTGTTGGTGGTGCAACCGTCAAAACAGCCCTGGCGGTCTTTGACCGCCAGGGTTGTAATGAGGGCCTATATGTTGTGGAGTGGCTTTTTCTGGCAGTGAAAAGGCAACTAGTATAGTGGACACAATATAAACTTGCTTATACCCACACCAGTACTGTGGGGTATTAGCACATGTCCTAAACCCACATGTGGTTCAGTGAAATGTGATTTGAAACAGGTGTCATCATTTAATGTCATGCTTTTTTGCACAACAGATTGACAACTAGCAATAGCTCACATTCTGCCAATGGTAAAATCAATCCACACAACTGACATCCATCAGTGTTTGTAAAGCCACACCATCACCCTACAAACAAACTTTACCATATCTACATCCATAAAGGACTGCACATAGCCCCTTCAGCTTTATTTGAACAGTTGAATATGGTTAAGACTACAGAGACCAGAGTGAATGTAGTGGCTCACAGGTGTGACTAGTACCAGATGAGTAGCGGAGTGCTGAAGGAGGGTTCTGCCATGAAAGGATGTAACAAAAAAAATCAGAAGTGTTAGAGAACATTGACAGCACCTCCTTCCTGGCTGGTATTTGCACATAAATTGAAGGACTTTCTAAAATAATTAGGTCATCAATATAGGTTCAGGGCACTACACCTTTTCATGCTCAAAGTTCAAGGAAGGTTCAGAGTTGTTTAGAGTGTAGAATCAAGGGATTTGTGGCAAATAAGCAACATATTTTAGTTCTTTGTATGTTGTGGTGAAATGTAACAACAAAATTCAAGGTTGTTCTCTCATTGGCACAACTTCATATAATGACATTGAGTTTACAAGCATGCACCACAGACATGCAGAGATGTCAGGCAGAAGTGGTGCTAGTATTCACATCTCTTATCAGATCTTTGTCGGGATGTGAAAATCCAGAACTATCTCATTGTATTGACTGTTTACAGGCACATGGGGGTGGAACAGAATGATAGGCCACCGTGATTGTACCAGAGAGGTAAAAAACAAGTCTACATACACTCCCTGCGCTTAATGTTGCCATGGAAGGTGGGTTCCCATCTCGAAAGAATGGGATTAGTCTGGCGACGTAGCACTAGCTAAGAGAGGGTCCTCATATGTACATATGGTTTGTTACAATGTTCCCCAGCTTTTATGTTTCTATGGAAGGCCCTACTCTTCCCTTTTCATTCACTCTGTTTGCATTCAATTATTAATGAATAGCTTTAATAAGTTGGACTGTTAGCAATGTACATTAACTTAGAAGATGTGTAGTATTCTTCTGAGAATTATCTGATCTAATTGCTGATAGAATAATGGTCCTCCATGAAAACAACATAGTTCAAAACGTATACAGGTGGATTGGAACAACATTTCAATGCATCTTCCCTGGTTAGTAAAATCAGAGGTGTTGCTATATGCAATAGGATTTATTGTGACTTTAAGCTTATAGAAGAAGATAATTGTTTGAGGGCAAATACTGACTATAAATGAAAAGCTATGCATATTGCAGAATTTCCCAACTCAAATCAAGCCTGCCTATGTCTTTGAGAGAGGTCTTCAAAGAGATAACACAAGCTCTTGGTCCCAAATTGCTGGTGGAGAATTTATTGTTGTGTCATTACCACTGCTTAATTACTTCAGTTGGCAAAAGAACAAAAAGATTTGAAAGTAAGGATATTACTAGCATGTAACAAAGTATAGGACATGTTATCCTGTGAGCTCATGTTAAGCTTGAATTTGAATGACAACCTTGTGTGAAAAATGGTGTGAGGGTGATAAGGTAGTTTGCGTTGTGAAGATGGGCTCCATGCTTTAAGGAGGACCCAATGTCCATCTCCCTTTAGCAGTTTGCACTTCTGTATTAAAATAAATAGGGGTGATGGGATGAAGAAAATGAGAGTTTCTTAAGAATTATTAATTGACAGTGTATCTGCTTTTTCTTCATGATATCTGCTGGTTTTTTAAATGTATTTATTTTTTTGCAGTTTATGTAGCTCGAACCTGACACAAAGGTATTGGAACGCTTTTTTTTATTCTCTGCAGTTTTATATAGCACAAACTCAATACAAATGTATTACATTGCTTTACATGAGCACCGATTACGTTACACAAAAAAAGGCATTTTTGGTAGCAAGGGGGGGATTAAGGGATTTTCCCAGAATCACAAGATGTTGAGCCGGTACTGAGACTTGAGCCTTGTTCCCCAGCTCCAAAGTTGGCAGCTCTGGCCCTTAAGCCACATCCGCTCCCCTAAGGTTATCTATCTGGTATATGTTAGGGCAGTCTGGGAATAACTCCTTTTATTTTTATATAGCGCTTGGTAATACAGGTTTTGCCATTTCATAGTGCTGCAAAGCCGGTGCCATTCTTAACTAAATTGGTATAATTCATTAGCATTCACCTTGCACAGAGGAAGAGGTGAAAAAGCTATGTCAGGATTGTAATCTGTGACATTCTCCTTCTGTCAAGACCTCTGGAGTGGGTGCATTAACCAACTGACTTGAGTAGCGCTTAATATTAGGCGATAGCACATGATCTTGATAATCTCTGGAGGGTCACCAACCAAACACATAGGTTAGTTCTAGGCAAGAAGTTGGCGAAAGGTGTTGTCTCTAAAATGGTGGAAATAGATTGTGACTTCAGACCCAAGCACTTCATGGCCTCAATGTTGATAGCAAAAAACATCTAGCCTATGGATATAAATCGGGCCCCTTCAAATATAATCCAGTTAGTTGAGGCAGCCATTTTCCTAACCCTATAGCGCAAAGAAGCACAAGGGAGCCACAGTGAGAGAAGCAGCATACCACAGGGCACAAACTGGAGCAAACTCCATCACTTTCTCCTCTCAGAATTCACCAGTTTCATGGCTTTGATGACTGTCCCCTCACAGCTACTGAAACCTTGCACATGCCACTTCTGAAAGCACTTTTTAAATCAGCTCTCAAATAACACTGTTTCCTGTTTGAAGAGGCTCCACATCAAATACCCCCCACAGTCGCTGTCACAGGCGCAGAGCGCTTCCCCATCACCCTCTGGACTCCTGTGTAAAATGATCCACACATTGTCTGTCACAGTTCAATAATGTTTAACCTGCTCTCCTCTCTTCCAACCCCAGGTTTCATGTAGCCACTCCACTAAGTTCCCATGGATCATTTGATGTAAACTCTGCATTATTTCTGATTGCCTTGGTTAACAAGTACATGGAAAATCAATATCAAGAAAATTGCGTTCTGATCCTATCAAGTGGCCCTTTTCTTGCTCCTACTTCTACTGGTGTTCCTCTCAGTGTTCACCATGCCTCCCTTTGTATGAATATACATGTGTTTGTTTACATGGGTACACACCGTAATCACTACATCTCAAATTCAATCCTGGACAGTGACAGTAATGACGCCATAGGCAGGAGACATTTTAAACAGGAGAACTGTTGTTTCACAAACTGTAGCCATCAGGACAAGCTACTGCTTGTACTTATGTAACCCAAATGCGTCATCCTGACTGAAGTCTTCTTTTGTATAAGACCAAAAAAGGCAGGATCCATGCCAGGCTTACAGGGTAACCACTGTGTAAATAAGTCCCACATAAATTATTTGTATGTAATTTATCGTATGTGTGTATAAAGGAACTCTGACATGCTTCTGGCCCTGCCTTGGATTCCCAAAAAACATACATTTGAATCCTTTTCATGGGCCAAAAAAATACCAATGAACCAGTCCTGTAGGAGCCTCACTGGTCTGGGTGAACAAACACTCTATCATCCAAACCCAGGCTTTCCATTCTACTCTGAGTGGCACAAAGGTGGCATGGCCAAGATTTAAAATTCTGAGTAGCCACCCCCAAAGATAATTCTCACTTCAAAACCTTTGGTCAGTGTACACATGTAAACTGAAAAGACATTATGAAGACCCAGGAGATTCAGGCACACATATCTGTTCTACAGTGTCCAGTCCTGAGCCGAGGGCTGTCATAAGACTATTAACCCAAGGCAGTACTTAAAGTGAATACAGAATACCAGCCCTTCTGTATTCCTATTTAAAACACTGACCCAAGGTCAACGATGTCGCACCTCTGGAACCTATCCTGTCGACCCATCTACCACTGAAGGTTTGTTTCACCAATCTACATACATTTGAAGCCTCCTGTTCAGTTAAGCTGCCTCTTCTGTTATTCTCTTTGTATACTTTGATTGTTTTTAAAAACTAGGCTGGCATTGTCAATGTAGAGGAAAAAGTCCTGTAAAAGTTTATACACATAAATATATGACTTCCCCCTTTTCTTTGCTCCTAACTCTTTAGACCCCCCTCATTCTCGGGGTTAAATGCCACAAAGATGCCTCTTTGTGGCTTGTGTGGTGATATAAATGTTTTCCTATACACACTGGTAAGGGTTGCTTCTGTAGGGTATCATAGCCAGTCTGTAGGATTGAGGCAAAAACACTCCCAAGATGGTGGCCTTGTTGTGTCCTCTCACCTGGAGTAACAGGTCGGGGAGGGTTGCTGTGGCACCTGGCATACCTCTACTCCTCTCCAAATCGAAACACATAGGTAAAAGACATTGGCCCTCATTACAACCCTGGCAGTTGGTGATTAAGTGGCAGCAATACCGCCAACAGGCTGGCGGTGCAGCAATACCGCCAACAGGCTGGCGGTAAATACCACCAAATTATGAACATGGGGGAAACAGCTCAGATAGACAGCCACTTTAACACACTGACTGCCAGGGCGGAATCAACAGGCACCACAGTGGTAACAGCCTACAGCCAGACGGAAGCCAATGTTCCACCCACTCTATTTAGACACAGGAAACTGCCACCTTTTCTGGGGCAGTACCAATGACATCAAAAGCCTGGCGGAAACAGATCTCAGAAGTCAAAGGACTCACTTGTAGAGACTCAGGGAAGAACCGCGCCACCATGGAGCCCGAGGTACACATATTCCCAATTATGATTTATGCCCTGCTCCACAATGAACACCAAGGACGATGAAGACGATCATGGTGAGTACAGCCGCCTAGCACACAGGGGAGGGGGGGAGGAAAAAGAGAGTGACACACACGAAACACCCCCACCCCCAACACCATACACACAAGCAGATACATCAACATAACATATTTACCCGTACCCCTCAGGAATAATGCAAGGACAACTCCAATAGAAAAAAGTGAGTGTAATAAGATATAAGTAGTAGCAATACGTGTATCCAAATCAAAAAGCATATACATATTTACAAATGAATGGACACTGCCCAGTCCTCAATGTTTGTGGGCCACAGGGCCACATTACAATGTCCAAGGCCCCACTTTACTCCTGCAACAACACCGAGAGAACATTGCAGGGGCATCAGCTTGAAAATAGGCAGGCACCTCAGGGGGATGGTGAATGGGGGGCACCTCAGCCGGCAGATGGTACAATGCCTCTGGTCCTGGAGGGGGCAACATGCCCCTGGCATTGTCCTGGGGAGTGCAAGGCCACAGTCTCTCAAGTGGGTGACTTGCCCACTGGCTCTGGAGGGGGCATTGTGTCCAGTGATCTTCATCCTGGGGAGGATGGGGTGAGTGGATGGCATCTCCACTGGTTCTGGAGGGGGCATCGTGCCCTGTGATCTTCATCCTGGGGAGGATGGGGTGAGTGGGTGTCATCTCCACTGGTACTGGAGGGGGCATCGTGCCCTGTGATGCAGATCTTTGGGAGTGCACGGTCACAGTCTCTCCGATGGGTATCATACGCACAGGATTTGCAGGGGGCAGCCCGCACAATAGCCCATGGAGGCAGGTCTACAGAATGTCCACCGGTGGTGACGGCTGTTCAGTGGTGGCAGTGGTGCTGCTTGTGGTAGTGGTGGGGGGAGGCTCCAGCTCATCCCCTGCAGCCTCAGACAGCTGCCCACTGGTGCTGCTGCTGCTGGTGCTAGTAGTGGGTTGAGGTCCCAGCCCATCCCCTGCAGCCTTGGACGGCTGCCCACTGGTGCTGATGCTACTGGTGGTAGTGCTGGTGGAAGTGCTGCGAGCGGAGCTGGTGGTGGTGGTGGGGGATCCATCCCATCCCCTGCAGCCACGAATGGCTGCATCACCATGGTTGGTGGTGTGGACTCCGACAGAGTCCCAGCACCAGGCCCCTTGACCTTACTGCCTCCTGGTGCAGGCCCCTTGCCCTTCCTACCAGCAGCTGGGGGTGGCTCCTTGCTCCTTTTGGCTGAAGCTGGGGGTGGCTCCTTTCCCTTCCTTGCTGCAGCTGGGGGGTGGCTCCATGCCCTTCCTTCCTGCAGCTGGGGCTGGCTCCTTGCCCTTCCTTGAAGCACTTGGGGCAGACACCCTTTGTGTCTGGCTGGCTGGTGGCCGGGATCCTTTACCACCTGGAGTTGCTGGGGATAGTACTGTGCACGTGGAGTGGGTGGCTGAGGTGCTTGCCTGGGTTTTGACCACCCTGGTCTGACATGAAGGACGGGGGAGGAGGGGTAGGGAAGAGTTCAGAGGTGGAGAGGAAAAGCTTCTTAGGGGCATTGGGGCAGGAAGAGGGAGAAGGTGTGGGAGTGGAGGAAGAGGGAATAGTTGTAGGAGGTGTCAGTCTGCTGTGTTTGGGTGCAGGTGCATGGGCTGGATGCTGTTGTGATGTGGATGGCTCCTGGGTGTCTGATTGCTTCCGTTTGTGTACTTTGGGAGGAAACAAGGGACGTGTGCATGGATGTGGGGGTGGTGACTGCCAGTGAGGTCGGTGTTCTGATAAGTGTGCTGGTGATGGTGTAGTGGATGAGGATGTAGTGCATGCAGGTGTGAGTGGAGATGCAACTGGGAGGGAGGTGGTCGATGAGGAGGAGAGGGCCACAGTGGAGGCAGTGGATGTTGGTATGTCTGCATCTGGATGGTGTTTGTGTGAGTACCTGTGGGATGAAGTGTGGTGCTTGTGTTTGCCATGTCCACTCTTGTGTGTTGTCCTGTGTGCATGCTTGTCTGCGTGCTTGGGATAGGTAGAGGTTGAGGGGGGAAGAGGAAGTTGGAGGGGGGTGGAAACAGGGACAATGGATGCCATCAGAGAGGAGGCCAGAGCCTGGACTGATCTCTGTTGGGCCGCCAAGCCAGTATGAATGCCCTCCAGAAATGCATTGAACTGTTGCATTTGGGCTGCCAGCCCCTGGATGGCATTCACAATGGTTGACTGCCCAAAAGAGATGGATCTCAGGAGGTCAATAGCCTTCTCACTCAGGGCAGCAGGGCTCACTGGGGAAGGGCCTGAGGTGCCTGGAGCGAAGGAGATGCCCACCCTCCTGGGTGAGCGTGCAACTCACTGAGGGGCTGCTGGGAGGGCGATGCTGGCACGGGAGTGGCGCCTGTACCTGTAGCTGGGGTGGGCACAGAGGTGTCCATCACCACCAGGGAGCTTGCATCAGAGCAGGTATCTGTGTCCGAACTGTCCTCTCCAGTCCCCGCTGTGGTGCTCCCCTCGCCCTCCGTCTCACTGGTGCCCTCACCGTCGGTGGACTCTGTCTCCTGGGTCCTATGGGATGCAGCTCCCTCCATCGCCGGTGCCTCTGCTCCTCCGCCAGATAATGCGAGTGCACATAAGCACAGGGTAACAAAACAAAAAGGGGGGGAGAGACAAAGGATACACTTGGTCAAGGGTGGCACCAACACCACAGTTGGTGTACACAATATACTCACACATAGGGTACAGCCCTATACACTAGGCAATGCACTACCAGTTACAATGCTAGTCACCAGGCCATGGGTAGGGACAGATACCGCCAACTGCAGCACACCTGGGACCCACACACCCCTGCCCAGTATTGGATGTCTACTAGCTAGGGTGGAGGAATTTCACATCAGAACCCTGCCCAGCATGGGACCTACTCTGCATTGTCAGGCCTGGCATAGGGGCACGCACAGGCCCACAACCCCCACCCAGATACCACCCCACCAGGCGTAAGAAGTAATGAAGGGCACTGTACTCACCCCCTTGTTGCTGCTGTGATGCCCCAAAGCGCCCATCCAGCTCCGGATAGGCCACCGCCAGTATGCGGGCCGTTAGGGGGGTCAGGGTTCTATGGGTACCCATTCCTCGTTGGTAGGCCATCCCCAGCTGGGCCCTGCCGTCTTCCATCCCAGCGTCTCAGGTCCTCCCACCGTTTGCGACAGTGGGTGCTCTGCCTGCCGTAGACCTCCAGGGTCTGCACGTCCTTGGCGATGGCACGCCATATACCCTTCTTTTGATGTACGCTGACCTGCAGAGGAAATAGACACAGGGAAAGGTATTAGTCAGACCGTCCTGCCTGTTACACTGATGGCCCACCATGCCCCTTCCCATCCCCATTAGCAAAGACATGCCCCAGCATACGTGCTGCACGCTGCCCAGGGCCCATGCACCAACCCCCCCCACATGAGGCCTTCACAACACAGCACTCCATGCATTCATGCCCCATGCATCGTACTACGGGTGTACGCACCTGTTGGTCTGGAGGCCCATACAGCAGTCGGTACTTGGGTAGGACCCCTTCCACCAGTCTCTCCAACTCTGCTGAGGTGAAGGCAGGGGCCCTTTCCCCCCCAGTCACACAAGCCATGGTAGGTTCCAGACACAGGTCACAGCAGCACATGCAATGTAGGTCCTCTCCTGTTGATGGTCAGGTAGCAAGTGAGAGAACAGATACAAAATGGCAGAGACATCCGCGGCGGTGCCTACCGTCACCGCCGGCATACATCACCATTGGCCACTGTACCCCATAGGGCCCAATGATAGCCAATGAGGAGTTGCAGGGCGGTTCCCGACCACCTCCCGCAACGGCGCACAACGTCAGTGGAATTACCCCATTTCCACCTGTCCCTCCATACTGGACAGGCGGATGCCCTTTCGGGGGGGGCAGACCATGGATCCTAACTGCGTCACAGTTCACAATTTCACATTCTGGACATATGTCACCAAAATATTGCAACAATCACAACATGCATTGAACTGTAGTGTTTGCAATGTATAGATAATGACCAGCTGCTCTCTCTTTTGCCCCATAGATTGCAACTGCTGCGGATGGATAGGAGATGGAGACATCCCCTTTGTACAGACCCCTTGTAGACTTGGCAACAATGGAGGACAGGCACATTATCCTCACCTACAGACTTGAGAGGGCCACAATCACAGAGCTGTGTGCCCAATTGGAGCCTGACCTGATATCTGCTATCCGTCACCACACTGGGATCCCCCCTCTTGTGCAAGTGCTATCAGTGCTCATTTTTTTGGCAACAAGTTCTTTCCAAGTGACAGTGGGCTTGGCAGCAGGAATGTCACAGCTAATGGTCTCAATAGTGCTGACCAGAGTGTTGCCTGCCCTGACTAAACACATGTGCAGCTACATCGTTTTCCCCCAGGTGGAGGATTTGGCCAAAGTGAAGGCTGACATCTCTGCAATTGGACATATCCCCAACATCATTGGGGCGACTGATGGGATACATATTGCATTTGCCTCCCTGGCAAAATGAACAGGTGTTCAGAAATCGAAAAAGTTATCACTCGATGGATGTGCAGATGGTGTGTTTGGCAGACCATTACATCTCCCATGTCAATGCTAAGTATCCAGGCTCAGTGCATGATGCTTTTATGCTGAGGAATATTGGCATCCCAAATGTGATGGCCCAACTCCAGTGGCATAGGGTGTGGCTAATAGGTGCGCCCTGATTCCCACCCAGTGGATGCTGGTGTATGGGTATGGTGTGGGCCGTAAGGGTTCGTGTGTGGCTAACAGTTGTCCCTCGATATTTGCAGGTGACTTTGGTTACCCCAACCTCTCATGGCTACTGACCCCTGTGAGGACTCCCAGGACAAGGGCTGAGGAATGTTACAATGAGGCACATGGGCGAACAAGAAGGATTATTGAACATACCTTCGGCCTCCTGAAGGCCAGGTTTCGGTGCCTCCATCTAACAGGTGGATCCCTGTGCTATTCCCCCAAGAAGGTCTGCCAGATCATCGTGGCATGCTGTATGTTGCATAGCTTTGCCTTGAGACGCCATATGCCTTTTCTTCAGGAGGAGGATGCTGGAGATGGCCATGTGGCAGCAGTGGACCCTGTGGACAGTGAGGATGAGGAGGCAGAGGATGAGGACAACAGAAGTGCAGTCATTCATCAATACTTCCAATGACACACAGGTAAGAAAGTGTTATTTCACATTTCATTGACAGTTTGATGTGTTACATTGTTAATGGCAGGCTGTGAATTCCTACTTCCATGCCCACTCCCTGTACCCATTGGCATCTCTTTTTGCAGATGTTGGTGCCCTACTATTGCTCGTGGTGTGTTCACTGCAGCCAACTACAGGTCTTTCCTATGTAAACATTACTGGACAGTTGAATTGCAATGTTTAAAGCGTGTTAAACGAATACACACTTAAATCATTTGACATACTCCATACTTGTATTATTTCAAAGTGTTTTTGTTGCAGTGCTATGAAGAAAAGGGGGTAGTGCAATGGAATGGGGTAATGGTGGAGGAAAGTCCAGGGTATTGTTCTAGTCTATTTGTAGCACATGTGCATTGTCCAAGGGGGCATAGGAAGGGGAGCAATGGCAGTTCAAGGTGGAGAGGGTGACAGGGTGGGACACAAGGTTGGCAATAGTCTCTGGCTTCTGCCTGGATCTCAGGGAACGTTTGTGGGGTGGTTCTCCTTCTGCAGAGGGAGGGGTTCTGGTAGTCTGTTGGTCCAGTGGCGGGGCCTCTTGTCCACTAGCGGCAGCGGAGGTGGAAGGCTGTTCAATAGTCTGACTAGTGTCAGGGGCCATCTGGTGTGCCACTGCCTCCCTCATACTGTTGGCCACGTCTTCCAGCACCCATGCAATGGAGACCAGGGTGGTGTTAATGGGCTTCAAGTCCTCCCTGATCCCCAGGTACTGTCCCTCCTGCAGCTACATGTTCTCCTGCATCTTGTCCAGGATCTGGCCCAGCATATCTTGGGAATGTTGGTATGCTCCCAAGATCGCAGTGAGTGCCTCCTGGAGAGTCAGTTCCCTGGGCCTATCATCCCCCTGGAGCACAGCAGTCTTCACAGCTTCCCTGTTGTCCTGTGCCTCTTGCCCCTGAACCGTGTGCCCACTGACCCCAAGTCCCTGATTGTCTTGGGTTTGTGGCGTGGCCTGGGGTCCCTGTAGTGGTGGACACACTGCTGATTGACGTGTCCTAGGAAAAGAAGGATGGGCCCGCTGGGTGGGTGCTGTGCTGGTCTTTCCTGAGCGGGGATGCTCTGTATTAGTGTGAGACTGTGCCTGGGTAACCGACTGTCCGGAGGTCCCTTATGGGCCAGGTTGGTCATCCAGATCCAGGCAACCAGAGCTGCTATCATCACTGTGGGCCTCTTCTGTAGGGGTACTGGATGTTGCTGGCACCTCTTCTCCGGTGACATTGGCTGGCGTACCTGTGAGGATGTAAATGCAGTGTTGTTGTTTCTGTGTGTGACATATTGTGCATGGGTGGGTTGTCCTCTATGGTTGTTATTGCCCTGGCACCTTTGCCTTGTGTGAGTTGTTATTTGTTGGGCTAGCTGATTCTCTCTAGTGTGCATGCTGTAGTGATAGGTGTCCATGCAGGGCTGTGAGTGGTGTCCATGCATTGGTATGGCATGCAGGGCTTGGCATTGGGATGAGTGGGTTGTGATGGTAGGGTGTGTAGGAAGTGGTGGAGTGATGGGAGAGAGGGTAAGGGTGGGGGTATGTGATGGCATGCAGGTGGGGGGTTGATAGTAATATAGAGTTGACGTTTCCAGAGTCCAGTCCTCCTCCTACTCCTGCCAGGCCTTCAACATGCATGATAGCCAAGACTTGCTCCTCCCATTTTGTTAGTTGTGGGGGAGGAGGTGGGGGTCCAGCGCCAGTCCTCTGTACTGCGAGCTGGTGTCTTGCTGCAATGGAACGCACCTTCCTCCGTGGGTCGTTTCACCTCTTCCTGATGTTATCCCTTCTGGGGTGCTGTCCCACATCGTTGACCCTGTCCACGATTCTCCACCATAGCTCCATCTTCCTAGCAATGGACATCTGCTGCACCTGTGATCCAAATAGCTGTGGCTCTACCCCGATGATTTCCTCCACCATGACCCTTAGCTCCCCCTCAGAGAGTCTGGGGTGTCGTTGTGGTGCCATGGGTGTAGTGTGAGTGGAGTGGGTGAGGATGTGTAGGGTGATGTGTTGTGGTGTGTGATGTAAGGTGCATGGGTGGTGTATAGGTGATGGTGGTTTTTGGCTCTGGTTGTGTGGGTGCTCTTGCTGTCTCTCTCTGCTGCCAATTATTGGTATTTGTAAAGGCTTGTGGGTAATGTGGGTGTGTGTTTTATGGTGGTGTGGGTGGGTGAATGTGGTGTGTGTATGAGTGTCAGGTGTGTGTTGTTTGAATTGTCCAATATGGTGATGTTTTGTATGTGTGTGTGTATTATGAGCGCGGCGGTATGTACCGCCAATGGTTTACCACCATTGAATGTCCACTGTGGTGATTTGTGGATCATAATGTTGTGGGCGTTGTTATGTTGGCGTAACGGTGTGGGTTTTGATACCGCCAGTTTATCACTGACCTTTGGCTAGGCGGATTTTTGCGTGTGGCTGCATAGTGATAGATCGGTGTGTGTGTGTCATAATATGGTTAGCAGATATCCGCAGCGGCGGTATGTTGGCGGCAGTCAGCATGGAGGTAAGTGGGATTTACCACCAATGTCATAATGAGGGCCATTGTCATTTACAATGCCAATAGCTCTAACTCTCACAAATGCGAGACCTATTTAATTGCAAATGCTATTTATTATTGTTATGAAACCATTTTAATCACATTTTGCAGACACACTGTTGCGATCTTCAAAAATGGCACCTTCACGTTGTTTGGATGCTTGACTGATCATTGCCAGGTCCTATTCCTTTCCCATCAGTAAGGTCACCAAATCTCTTTCAGTATGATGGACCTTTTTTTTACAAAATTGAAGGTGATCACATAGATTGATTCCAAGGCACTTCGACTTCCATGACAATCTTTATTATTCACACGTGTGGATTTATTCCAAATTTAAAGTGAGTTATCTGTTCAAACTTTTATTTTGCAATATTCCTTTTTTGGGCTCAAATTTTCAGTCTGACTAATCACCCTGTGCAGACTGTTTCCACTCATAGCTTCTGTTTCTTTGAATTAGTGTCAATCCTTTGCATATTACAGAATGGGCATGTTGAAGTTACCTGGTTGCTTATCTTTACTTTAAGCATTTTTTTCCATACTATGCCAACTATAATTTGAGGATAAGACCAGGTAAGTGTATATGAACTGCATGTATGTCACCAATTAATGGTCTGTTTGCTAAATTACATTGATTTTTCAATTATCTCTTTTCAAGATATTTTTCATAAATATCATGGTGCCCAGAAATCTTTTTTCTGTCCTAATGATGACCACAAAATGAACTAGTGTGGTTGAAATGCTGCTGACATAGACAGCAGAAAAGACATTTTTGCTCAAAATGGAATTTCCACAAAGTGCCTTTTAGGGATAGATATTTATGAAATCGTCACTGGCTGATTTTATACTCTATACTCTATTGCTGTTTATAATTATAGTTTGTTCACACAAATTTAGGCTCTTTGGGGGTCATTCTGACCCTGGCGGTCACCGACCGCCAGGGCCAATGACCGCAGAAGCACCGCCAACAGGCTGGCGGTGCTTCCTGGGCCATTCTGACCGCGGCGGTAAAGCCGCGGTCAGAAAAGGGGAACCGGCGGTTTCCCGCCGGTTTTCCCCTGGCCCAGGGAATCAGCCATGGCGGCGCTGCATGCAGCGCCGCCATGGGGATTCCGACCTCCTTCCCGCCATCCCGTTCCTGGCGGTTTCTACCGGCAGGAACAGGATGGCGGGAACGGGTGTCGTGGGGCCCCTGGGGGCCCCTGTACTGCCCATGCCACTGGCATGGGCAGTGCAGGGGCCCCCTAAAAGGGCCCCATAATGATTTTCAGTGTCTGCTTTGCCGACACTGAAAATCGCGACGGGTGCCACTGCACCCGTCGCACCCAGGCAACTCCGCCGGCTCCATTCGGAGCCGGCTTCATCGTTGCTGGGTCTTTCCCGCTGGGCCGTCGGGCGGCCTTTTGGTGGTCGCCCGCCGGCCCAGCGGGAAAGTCAGAATGTCCGCCGCGGTCATTTGACCGCGGTGCGGTCTTTTGGCGGGCGGCGCCCGCCGCCCGCCGGGGTCGGAATGACCCCCTTTGTCTTTCATGTCACCACCGCACCTTGTGTTTGTTCATGTTCTTGCACTGAGCACTTGATTATGGGTTGATAGATTCTGAAAATTATGATTATAATTCTTGATGATCTTATATTTACATAATATTTCCAGTCTATTGTTTGCATATTATGTGTTGCCAGGTATAACTAATTGATATCTCTTAGATATGAATAATATTTACGGACAACACCTGACTGGAACACTTCTGCAAATATGTGTTCAGCTTAAATGGCTCTCTTTGGGGTTAATTAGGTAAGATAAACAATATTTTTTTTCTATGAAGCACAAGCACTTTTGCCTTGTCACTTGTTACGACGCTACTCTAAAACTATAGCCCAGCCAGAGCACAATGGAGTTCCATGAAGTTATATAATTGGTTAGATACCTGTGTGGCATAATCATGATTTGAGTTGGGAAGTTGCCATAGTAACGTCACCTAAAGTAACACAAACTAGTGCAATGTACTACTTTGCCCTACCTTGCTTCAAGGGGGCATGCCATGGGAGGTACATGAGGGTTCTCGTACAATCACCCATTGGTTTTGACAACAAATCCTCTCTAGTAAAATTTGTAGACAGGGATTTGCACAAAAAACTTATGCTTTCTCACAGCATGCATAACAGTGGACTGTATTTTAATAGTCTCCATATTCATTCTACTTTGCATGTTTGGTGCACTGTACAGAACACATACAAAGGGTAAAACTTATGAAAGCACAGATTTTGTACTGCAAGAGCCCCCTTCCAGTACAAAACCGACGTATGACAGAGCACACACATTCTGCCACCAGGACGGTGAAGAGAAAAACTGTCACCCTTTGACGCAAGACATAGCAGCAACTTTGGTTGCTGTGCTACATTGCACCAAAAGTTAGCAAATCTTTTTCTGCATATTTTAATGGGAAAGCACATGCACTGTGCCACTTTCTTGTGATGGCACTGAGAACAGAGGCCCTCATTCTGACCTTGGCGGGCGGCGGAGGCCGCCCGCCAAAGTCCCGCCGTCAGATTACCGTTCCGCGGTCGAAAGACCGCGGCGGTCATTCTGACTTTCCCGCTGGGCTGGCGGGCGGTCGCCTTCAGACCGCCAGCCAGCCCAGCGGGAAAGAGGCTTCCACGATGAAGCCGGCTCGGAATCGAGCCGGCGGAGTGGAAGCTGTGCGACGGGTGCAGTTGCACCCGTCGCGTATTTCACTGTCTGCGCAGCAGACAGTGAAATACATGTAGGGGCCCTCTTACGGGGGCCCCTGCAATGCCCATGCCAGTGGCATGGGCACTGCAGGGGCCCCCAGGGGCCCCGCGACCCCCCCTACCGCCATCCGGATCCCGGCGGTCCGACCGCCGGGATCTGGATGGCGGTAGGGGGGGTCGGAATCCCCGCGGCGGTGCAGCAAGCTGCGCCGCCGTGGAGGATTCAATGGGGCGGCGGTACACTGGCGGGAGCCCGCCAGTGGTGCCGGTCCGACCGCGGCTTTACCGCCGCGGTCGGAATCCCCATTGGAGCACCGCCGGCCTGTCGGCGGTGCTCCCGCGGTCCTCCGCCCTGGCGGTCAAAGACCGCCAGGGTCAGAATGACCACCAGAGTCTTACAACCAACAAAACCAGGCAGGAAACATTTGATACCAGGCAAAAATGATGTCCATTTTTACTGGCTAATTAAAAAGTGTGACTGTAGCTAGACTCTCAATAAGGAATGTGCATGACCTTGCCTAAGGGAATGTAACAAATGATTTTGCTATAATTGTAGTATTATGGAAAGGAAATTAAATACATCCTGAGGTTCTTTAAGGGCTTCATCAAATGAAACTGTAACCTAGCTGTTTATGATACCATTTTGGTTAGGAGAAGAAGACACTGCTGAAGACAAACTAAGCAAAATGCCCTCATTTCCAGTGGAGAGATTTCTGGATATGCAACATTTCACAGACATAATGGAAATTGTTGGGACAGAAATGTCTTCTGCATGGTAATGGACATGTACCTCTGCCCTGTGTGCCCAACTGTACTGTTGTCTGAATCCCTAATTCTGAGCTGATTTTTGTTGTCAAATGGAAATGCAGCTCATGTGTGTGCACCATTGTAGGAAAGCACCATCTCTCTTGGCATGTTACCCCCAATTTCTGCCTGTTTGTCAGTGTGTTTTGCCTGTCTTACTGGGATCCCGCTAGCCAGGACCCCAGTGCTCATAGTTTGTGGCCTAATGTGTGTGTTGTCAGTAGTGCTTAACTGTGTCACTGAAGTTCTACTAACCAGAACTCCAGTGTGTATGCTCCCTCTACTTACCAAATTAGTCACTATAGGTTAGTGACTCCATGTTCCAATTCCAATTGGGACACTGGACCCCCGTATAAGTCCCTAGTATATGGTGTCACGTAGGCTCTCATTATTCTAATGAGACCACTGGATTTTGAGCACCAAGATCGTCCACGGTGTGGGAGACTGAGGGGGTCATTTTGACCTCGGCGGTCTTTTGAAAAGACCGCTGAGGGACCGCCGTGCTGAAGACAGCCAGTGGTGGCGGTTGTCCACTCGGTGTATTATGACTGCTGGCAGCCCTCTGTCCTTTTTCGGACAGAGAGCCTCCAGCAGCCATAATGGCGGGCGGCGGGGAAGTGGAGGTTGCTCCACCTCCACCGCCACGTCAACAGAACTCCGCCCACCGAATCACGTCCTGTGATTCTGCGTGGCGGTGTTCTGTTGACGGTGTGGTGGCGGCGGAGCAGCCCCCATGGATCCCGTCCCCTCCCGGAGGATCAACAGACCAGGTAAGTTGATCGTCCGTTAGGGGGGGGGGTTGGGGGGTGTTGTGTGTTGTGTGGGTGCATGGGGGTGTGCATGTGTGTATGTAGAGGGGGTGTGTGAGTGTGTGTATGCATGCAGGGGTGTTGTGTGTTTGGAAATGAGTGCGTGTATGTCTGTATGTATGTCTGTATGGATGTGTGCGTGTATGTCTGACTGTGGGTGTGCGTGTATGACTGTGTGTGTGGCTGTTGGCATGTATGTTGATGTGTGTGCCGGTATGTGTGTTGGTGGTGCCTGCGTGCGTGTCGGGTGTGTATGTGTAAGGTGATGTTGGGGGTAGGGGTGGGGAGGGGGGTCCTGTCACCTTTGGGGGGTGACAGGGGTGGTGGGGGGTGTAGTGGAAGGACTCGGGTGGGGGTGGGGGGTGGGGGAGACCCCTATCAGTGCCAATGAAGGAATTCCCTGGCACTGATAGTGGCGGATGACCATGGCAGTAACCGCCATGGCCATAATTTCAAAATTTTTACCGCCAGCCTGTTGGCGGTAAGACCGCCGCTTCTCCGCCGACCGCCAGGGTCGTAATGACCCCCTGAGTCTGGCCCACTGCGGGTGACACCTGTCGTTTTAAATCTGGGTTTAGCTCCGAATAACTAGCAGTGCCTCGTCTCTCCCAAGAGGTAGAGATGATTGAACAGCCAAGCGCATGACATATCATACTTCTCAGGGAAGTCGTGGTCACTCAAGTCGCATCCGGTTCTCTCATTTACAATTCGGTCTCATATATAAATGACAATGAAAGCAGTGGAAGTTTTAAAAACTGGTTTAGTAAAACGACTGCATTTTAGATAGCTAAGCGTGAGCTGCAATAACCAGAATGACACAACATGACAATATTGAAATGGTGACGATTAGAGTGAAGCAGATAAATAACACTATCATATTGCCACTAGAATCAATGGACTATTCTCCATCTGAGTTATAGTTTGAGCACAGCATGTTAAGCTCTAACCCTGCCTTTCAGGTTCCCCCGGGAGGACATCGACCCTCATACCTGAGCAAAGGCCTGTAGTCTGCGTTAGCATCTGCAGCAAAGCATTCAGTTGTGGTTCCCTGGCTGTAATCTCCCTCTTAACGTGTAATGGGACTATCAAGTGTTTTTATAATAACACAGCTAATGTTCTAAGAAAATATCCCTATGTAAGGATGTGTATTTCCTACGAACGTTGAAGACTAAACTACTACCACTTTCACCGGCAATGTACCAAACTGTAGCCTTGACTGAAGCACAGAGTGAACAAGAATGTCTTGTTTGAGAACACAGTGCTCGGCTAAGCAAAACAGTTAGATAGAAGAAATTATAACAAGACCGTAAAACTGGTTATTGTAAAAATAACAATGCGAAGCCAAATAAAATATATCTAGGTCAAAGTACACCGCGGCCTAGTGTATAAAGCTAAAGTGCATGGAGCTATAGCTGAAATAGCTACACAACACCCTCCCTTTGTCGGTTAAAGTGGTTGAAAGGCAAAAAAAAAACTTTATTGCTAAAAAAAAAAAAACTCAACCTGAGATATATAAAAACCACAACAATTTTGACAAGGTAAAAGGACACACAAGCATACTACTTGGCAATTTAAAACATGAGCATGTGGCTTATAACCGAATGCAATAATAATGTCAATTTAGAAAAGTTCCAAGTTAAGTACGAGCCATGGAGGTCAGGAGATCTTCCACTTTGGCAGGTGACAGAACCGGAAAGTCCACGCCAAAAATGATCAAGGAGCAAGTGTGTGCCATAGCCCCAGTGTCAACCAAGGCGGCATCCCGTGGAGTGCCCATTGACGAGTTGGTGGCAACTTCCTCCAGGAAGGGTAACTCGTATTTAGCTTCACGTAGCAAACACAACCTCAGTGCGCATGTCTGGTAATGAACCCTCATCGAGAAGATCAACAGATCAGCATCTATTGCTGGGGGGCTCTGCTGTGAAAGACAAACTTCCAGTGCATGTTCGAAAGAGCACCAGAGGCACCCGAACACAGGCTGCACACAATACAAAACCGGGCTGAATGACAAAGACCAGTCACACTCCAAATGCTCCAGGAGTGTTGCTCCAAAATGCTACATCATACATTCACGACACAGCTGCGCTGGTGGGAGCGGCGTCATTTGTCTTTGTTGCGGCGAGACAGCAATTGCGCATAAACAACAGCAATAGCAGGATGCCAGCTAATAAAGCCAAAGTTATCGGAAATCCCCCAAAAATACTACCGAAAATTGAGTGGATAGTTGAAGGTATCAAACAGAATATGGAGGAAAATGTATGAACAATACCAGAACCAACAGCTTTGAAAAAATGTGCTATTCCAGTCGTGCTGGATGCATTAAATATTCGCCCATGAGTTCACCAAAGTTCGTATTTAACAGGGACTGTATTTCTGCTGACGACCTTGCCACTTGAAGTGCGTAGGTCTCGCGTGCAGATGTAAGGGCCACATGCTTTTGAAACAATAAAACCTTAAGTCTACTTAACTTGTCAAAATTCACATTTGAAGTAGCAATGTAAGGCCAAATATCAGCTACCTCCTTAAATTTAGTGGGGAGAAACAGTACGTTCCCGCAGCATGTAACGACCTTAGAGACCGAAACAACGTAAACTATTCAGGCTCACATGCCACAACAGTCTTCACTATTGAGAAGGACGTCGCTGCCGTTTGAAAGCACCTGGAACGTAGGTATAATCAAGGGGACTGGAACTCCCTTAAGATAACAAGCCAAGTTTGCAGCCGAAGCATTACACACCCCATGCCGTTTGAAAGCACCTGGAACGTAGGTCTAATCAAGGGGACTGGAACTCCCTTAAGATAACAAGCCAAGTTTGCAGCCGAGGCATTACACGCCCCATGGAAGGACAGCTGTTTACAAATCATCGAATAGCTGACTGAAGTCTTGCATTCCCTGCCGTTAAGAAAGACCTCTTTCATGCCATTGAAGCATTTCTACGAGAAGGGAAGCTCCCACACCTCATGGATATAACTATCTCCCAGCATTTCATATCTGCCTACTGGAATGTGTTTTAAACAGGAGGTGAATTGTAGTGTTGGAATAGGCAGATTAATAACCTTGTGTATTAACCACTCAGCAGATGGCATTTCGGCCACGATAAAAGGCAACTTTTCTAATTTCTCAATGTTAAGCATAACATAAGTCGCTTCCTTTTTAGCCATTAGTTGTTGTTGTCGCGTTAGATTAAAAGAAGAAAATATCTCCCTTGCACTGACGTGCTGCCATGGAAAGTGACCCGCCTTCAATGTTTGAAGCGTCCAACCCAACTGCATAATGGACCTGATGTGACTATGCCCATGGTATAAAGAAGACATATCAGATTGTATAATGTCTATAGCAGAAAAGACAATGTTGTAAATTGTATATATCCGGTCGGACAAGGTGTTAATCCCATTATCCACAACAGCTAATGCCTTTTTTAGATTTTCCTGATCTATTTGCCTTAACCGGGCAGCAGCATCTTGTTGGGAAAGTTTCCAAATCTCATTATATACTGCATATAAAAAACGCTTCCTACGTGGTGTTCTGGGGCCTGACAAGAAATCTTGTACGTCAGTAAAGTTAGACAAGAGACTGAGGTGTTCTTTAACCGCGTTCATTGAGGATGATTTTAGCCACTGTTGGCATACTTTTCGTACACTAAGGCCCTCATTACAACTTTGGCGGGCGGCAACCGCCGCCTGCCATGTTGTAACTGCTGCGCGGCCGCCTATGCGGCCGCACTCCCTCAGTGCCCATTTCAACATCCCTGCTGGGCTGGCAGGCAGAAACTGAGTTTCCGCCCGCCAGCCCAGCGGGGATGACGGCCACAACATGGGAGCCGGCTCCAAATGGAGCCGGCGGTGTTGCGGCGGTGCAACGGGTGCAGTTGCACCCGTCGTGCTTTTCACTGTCTACTATGCAGACAGTAAAAAGCTTCATGGGGCTGTGCCATGGGGGCCCTTCACTGCCCATGCCTATGGCATGGGCAGAGCAGGGGCCCGCAGGGGCCACGCGACTCCCCTTTCCGTCAGCCTTTTCATGTCAGTTCCTACCACCATGAAAAGACTGGCGGGAGGGGGACTCGTAATCCCCTCAGCAGCGCTGCCCTGGAGGATTGAATACGCCAGGGCCAACGTGGTGGAAAACTACCGGTCCCGGCGGTGCGACCGCTGCGCTTCCGCAGCAGTCGTAATTCCCAAGACTGCCCCGCCAGCATGTTGGCTGTGCAATCGACAAAACAGCCCTGGCGGTCTTTGACCACCAGATTTGTAATGAGGCCCTATATGTTGTAATGATATTTTCATGCTCTGGAGATATATAGCAAGGGTATGGCCTACTTGTCCTAAAACTCCCCGAGGAGTTAATAAAACATTGAAGACACCCATTGGTATCTATTGGCCACAATAACCACCCGCCTGGACGTGTCAGTGAAGCATTAAACATACCGTTCTGGACCCACTCATCGAGCTCATCTGTAGTTGCATTCGTGTATTTTTGCCATTTGTAAAATTTTGCGGAGGCAGGTATACTGGGCATGTTTAATTCCCTGATTGTTGCTAAGCCTAAACAACTTGTTTGTTGCACTGTTTCATTTAAGAAGATCATTTGAACAGGAATAAGACATGCTCTAAACAATGTTTCTTTTTCCTTAGTTTGCCAATTTTTTAGTTCCCCGAACACTTTTCAGATCAATTGATTTGGACCAATATTCATAGCCTTCTATCGATAGTCGGGAAACAAAGGATTCCGAATATATAAATGACGTATTAGTCAATAACATGTTTATAACCTTAGTCGGTTGTACTTTAAAGTAATATGACTCAGCATTCTTTTTGTCGTGCCCCAAAAAATATGCAAACTTTTCAGAATATGTTTTAGAACTCCCTTGCGGTGAAGTTGGACAATGTTCCCATTGCTTGTAATTAAATACCATTTTGGGTCTGCTCACTCTATGTATAAAGTGGTGCCCATAATAATTATAGCAAAACATATCACCATAATTTTCTTTGAATTGGTAAACATCTTTGTTTTCAAAGACAGTATAATATTGCAATTCTGTCATCATAGAATCAACTGTTTTCACATCCCAATCATCTGATACAATTCCTGGTATTACTATATCATTCATTGATAATTTGAACACATACGGTATTTGAATAATTTCCGTGGGACCATATATATCAAACATTACTTTGTCCCAAACTATCCCATCAGGAATTGGCACTGCGGAAATGTTCACAAAGGATAAATCTCTTCGGACTTTGTGTGACGAAAAATGTGGTTTCAAAACCTCCTCCACCTGTTCAACCGTTGATCTTTCAGGAAGAAAATGACCATGTATTAATAAGAAAAAGGTAATAACAAAACCAATCCAAAGTAGAAAGGCTAGGATAGTCCGAAAAAGCCATATATATTTCCATGGAAAAATGAAATACGTTTCTTTAAGCCAGTTTGTTAGCTTACGTGCACTTGACAAATCAGCTGTCGAAGAGGCGAATGAGTCTGAGAAATCATCGTTGAAGTTGGCAAAATAACCAGAGGCAGTTCGTGCAAATGGCGTAGCCGTTGTCAGTGGTGGAGTTGGTGTTTCCTATGGTAGCACACTGTAGACAGCACCATCCGTTTGGCTTGTAATTGAGTTGACTCGGTCAAATGTTTCTAAGTTAGTTGACGTTAGTGGAACTAATGCAAGATCATCTTCCACCCTCCCCAAGCTTGGAGAGGTGTCGGTGTTGGTATAAACAACTTGTAGTGGAACTTCTTCGCCAGTAGTGAGAGGGATTCGTGAACTACTGGATGTTCCTCTTGGTCAGCTGTGCAGGATCGGCCACATGGTGTAATTTGACATTGTCTATAGAGACAAAACAATTTTCCTTGGCACCCGCCAACGGTGGAAGAATAACAGTTCTGGTACCGTGTATCCCTAGTACAGGGACTGGTGCTCATTAAGAAGGGCCAAATTCCTTTTTCACTGCAACCTTTTCACGTACCAGATCCCCAACTCTGGGAATCCAGCCAGTAGATGTTACTGGCACATCCTTAATTCCTGTGGAGGTGGCACTTTCAGAAGAATTATCATCACGGAACTGTTGTAAGTCCTGCAAGACAGTTACACGTTCATTTATGTCAAAATGTGTTTCTGCTGCCTCCACGCCAGGACCATCAAGATCCGGAACATACATTTGAGTCTAGAACAGGCACTCCTATGAAGTACGACCCCCCAGGGAACTTCTAGGCAGGTTATTTAGTGCACTCTGGACTCCATACAGTTAGTTAAGCCAAATATGACCCGTACCTAAGACTCTGGCTGTTAAGGGTTACTTTAAATCGCAGTTTAATCACTCCACGACACTATTTCCCTCGGGATGAAATGGAGACGAGTACTGGAGTTGGACACCCAATGAAGCCATGGTGTCCCTGAATGCCCTTGAGGCAAAAGCAGGGCCCTGGTCCGACTGGAAGGCCGCAACTGCATATGTACCGATAAAGAGTCGCAAAGCTTTAATAACAGTCCGAGCGTCAGCTGACCGTTGTGACCACACCCATACAAATCTGGAGCATGAATCAACAGCGACTAATATATATTTGTATGCACTATCAGGTGTTAGGTGACCGCAGTGGTCCAAGTACAAACATTGTAACGGTTTGTTTGAAATTAAGAGGGGTGTCTGCGGCGGGCGTTTGGCAGTGGAAACTTTTATTTGTTGACAGATGTCGCAACAAAGGACATACTGCTTAGTCTCTTTGTAGAGACCTGCCCACCAATAACGGGACTGTAAGATCGAAATTGTAGCCACTACACCAGCATGTGCAGATGCTACCCCCTCGTGTGCTGCTTTAATCAACTGTGGTCTTATATCTTTGTTAGGGATGTCTCGTACGCCTACGCCTGGTATCTTAACTTCAGCGTTCAGCATACTTCCCATATGATAATTATATTTGTTTGGAAATCCTTTAGGATAGGGCGTACCATCAGCCGTAGCTTTCACGGCCACCCAAATGTCTGCGTCTGGTTTTGAACTCGAGCGAGTTACTGTAGCTACAGTGGCTACTGCCACTGCTGACTTTGCTGCTTCATCAGCCAATGTGTTTCCAGCAACAAGTATTCCAACGCGCTGGTGTCCAAGTGTATGTACAGTATGGACATTCGGTAGCATCTCTTTCAGGTCAGCTACTTTCCTCCACAGTAGTCTGGGTTTAATGGTGTTGCCTTTGGAGTCTCTGAACCCATTCTGGCACCAATAATGCAGGTATTCATTAAAGGACTGGACACAGTAATATGAATCACAAACAATCAGTGCAGGCTGTGCTGGATCCGTGTGTTCCAGCGCCATCAGTAGAGCTTTTAGCTCAGCCAATTGTGCTATATAATCCCCTAGGGTCTGTGTAAAGGTATATAAGGGACAAAATGTATCCCCTTCCATATAGCCACTTACGACTGCGCAAGCAGCAGAATATTGATGTTTAGTTCCAATTGCAGGTTGAGCTGGGCCATCGGTGTACATGACTG
Organism: Pleurodeles waltl; assembly: GCF_031143425.1. Taxonomy (NCBI): domain Eukaryota; kingdom Metazoa; phylum Chordata; class Amphibia; order Caudata; family Salamandridae; genus Pleurodeles; species Pleurodeles waltl. The sequence goes on from NC_090451.1 coordinate 441,328,018, forward strand.
TATGATACTGATCAATAAGCAAGGTATTTGCTGGAACTGGGTATTCTACTTCATATTGTAGGAATTCCTGAGTTTGTAACTTTGGGTCGAAAATGTAGTCTACATCAGTGGCTGTCAGAGACATAGCCCATTGTATCCAACGTGGATGTAGTGCTTTTGCGTTCGGAACGCTAGCTTTTGTAACAGCCTCTAGGGCTGGAATTGGAGAAACTACAATAATGCGTTTTCCTTGGGCAAGAGGTCTTTCTTTAAATGACAGCCATCTGTACAGCAGTGAGAATTTTCTCTGTGGGAGCAAAGCGTTGTTCAGCTGCTGAATACAAATGTGATTTGTATGCAATTGGGACTGTCTCACCTTCATTAAATGTTACATAGGTGAAACCAATGGCCCCAGCTATTACCCTGATGACCAAATGTGTTTTGTTGTCCCTTGTGTGTAAATGCTGTGCTGCAAGCATGTCTGTCTGCAATTCTCTAAGAATACGTATATGTTCAGTTGTCCAAAATTTACTTGAAAAATCGGGAAGTATTAGGTCATATAAAAGTTTTATGCACGTAGCATAATCTGGAATGTAGGTTCTGCCAAACTTTAAGAAACCCAATAATGATTGGAGTTTTTTAATCGTATTCGGTGGTTGTAACTGTGCGCACTTTTCTAAGAATAGTGGCGCTAGGCTCTTCCCTTCACTTGACAGCTCATATCCTAGAAAGAGGACGCTGAGGAAGGCTATTTTTGTTTTTTGAAGTTAAATTTGTAGCCCTATTCGGCAAACCCTACAACAATGCAGGCTACCCGTCTTAAATGTTGTGGTAATTCATCATCCGTGAGATATATATCATCTACATGGGACAATGCTTCAGGGTCGATATGGTGCAGAATAGCAGTGACACGCGCTGTGAACAGCCCTGGGCTGTTCTTATCCCCCTGGGGTAAACAACAGATTTTTTTCTGAGAGCCTAGTGCGCTAAAGCTTGTTAAGTCTCTACTCTCATGTGCTATATTCTGGCAGAAAAACCCATTGGAAATGACTAGTGTTGTTTTGTATTTTTTACGCACTATGTTGCTCATTAATGCAGTGCTACGTGAGTTTTGTATAGCATAGGTACGTGTATGACTATTTAGATGTCTGTAGTCTAAGACTATTCTGTATGAATGGTCTGGTTTAGCTATGGGGAATAAAGGGTTATTCATTGGCGAGACACAGGGTTCAATCACACCCTGGTACTCTAATTGCGTGAGTATTTCTCTCACTGGTGCCTTTGCTTCATGTTTTATAGGATACTGCGGTTGTGGCTGAGGTTCACTTTTAATGGGGATTACATGGTAGGGGGAATCCTTATCCCATCCTACGTGATTTCTGTATAATGCAGGTGCTTGTGCTAGAGGCCATTGAATGGACTAGGATTCAGCTAGTTCCTTTGGAACAGGGGGCGAGAAGGAAGGCTTAATGACATCTTCTCCATATGGGCAGATACGGACAAAGTCAGGCAAGCAATCTTGTTTGGCCAACAAGACATCATACACTTTTACTATGTGAACCCAAAGGATTGCGTCTATTGTGCATTCAATGTCTCCTTCTAATTGTAGTGTTACTTTGTGCACCCGTTCAGGCTTGGAGACATGCATGTCCACTGTTTCTACTTGTATAAAGTCATCAGTTGCTGTCACCTCCAGATGCTGTAGAAGATTCCTTCGAACTATTGTGACCTCTGCCGCTTGTCTAGCAAGGCTAGAGCCCAATTCTTGTTCTTCAAGAGGACCCTATTCCTGTGTGGCAAGTCAAACTGCGACTGCTGCCACTATTTTCTTTTTAAATTGTTGCTTTTGTTAGGTGGGTTTCTCTTCCTTTTTAACAGAAACCTCAGAAGAGTGTTGTGATTCCTGTCTCGGTTTCACGTACTCTGTTCTTCGCTCTGATCGCCCACCTCTCTCATTTCTCTTTTCCGATGAGTCCTGAAAGGAACGAGATTGGCGTGTATCAGTTTATTGATATCTATCAGGCGTTTTGATATTATCTCTATTTCTGAGATTATACCTATTCTGTGGGGTCTCCGCATGCGGAGATTCTCCCCTTTCTTTTTTAGGCATTTATTGCTTTTTATCCCAGCATTTCTTATTACCCTCAGGTGTTTGGTTGGGGTTATCTTTATTTGATTTACCCTGAAATTTAGGTTTTTGTGGTCTGGCCCCTAGGCTATCTCGACCAGTACTGGAATAGGTTTCTGCTATTATTTTAGGCAGCTCTCATTCTTGATCTTGTTGCAGAACGTCACGAAGCTGCATGCGCACTGCAAGTGTGACTGCTTCCCCTTTAAGGTTACTTAAAATGATTGAGGACACTGTGGCAAAATTGCCCATCGATTGCATCCCCAAATCTAGGGTAGGGACAGCCCCATATTCATCTTGAATTTGTTTCAGCACTTCAGGTAAATTGGCAACTGTCGGTGTACCATGTGCGGTTGTGTGGAGCACGGCTAATACCGTGCCCCAGGTATTACAGTTTGCTACTGTAGGGACCATCCCTAAAGGCAAGCACATCGTTAATATTCCATGTTTATCCTGAGGTCCCATATGGGGAAATACTGCCTCCAGCGTATTCATTTTTTGTGCTAACCAAAACAGAGTTTCCTCTCGTTTGGCGGGTACTTTACCCATAATTGAATGTAAAGTTGCAGGATTTATACCTAGTGTTTCTGCATGTTGATGCGCTGGAGCAGCATGTGCTGGGTTCGTATTTAATGTTTGCATCACGAATTGTACTAATCGTCTATATATTGCTGTTAATTAAATGTATAAGCGACGAACCTCAGCTATTGCTAAATTTCCAACCGCAGGATGTGGTGTATAGGTGGCCAATAAAGGCCAGGTAGGACCGTCATTACTTAGTGTGCCTAACCTTACTGGTAATATTGTATGGGGTAGGGCGCCATCAAGCCAATTATTATGTTCTTGATAAGACAGAGGTATCTCTAAATATGCGTACGCTCTGTATTGTCCAGGCGCATTCGCAGGTGTATATTGATGAAATGTATTAGTATTCCCATCAACTGCTGGAAATGTGACCCAAGAGTAAAAAGGTTCTGTTCTATAAGCTGCACGGGCGTCCACCACAAATGTGAGTGGACCTCCCTGGGCCGTTAGGTCATTTGCTAGTGAGTGTACTGTGAGAGGTTTTCTCATGTTAACAGCTATTTGTACATGTTGGGGATTCGCCATGATAGTAACACTATTAGTTCAGAGAAGGCACAGCGAAATGGGGGTTTCCTTTTAAAGTTCAAGGTTGAACAACCGCCAGTTGTAGTAGGATTACCTACACAGCTGTGGTGGAAATCCTCAGTACTGCGGACGTCTCCGCATACGGCATTGAGGTGTCATTATATATAACGAGACAGAGATAATCCGGAGGACCCGGAAATTAGAGCCTGACCAAACGTTGGTGGCGCCATGTCGCGTAGGCTCTCATTATTCTAATGAGACTACTGGATTTTGAGCAGCAAGATCGTCCACGGTGTTGGACACCTGTCGCTCTAAATCCAGGTTTTGCTCTGGCTTACTAGCAGTGCCTCGTCTCTCCCAAGTGGTAGAGATGATTGGGCAGCCGAGCGCATGACATATCATACTTCTCAGGGAAGTCGTGGTCACTCAGGTCGCATCTGGTTCTCTCATTCACAATTCGGTCTCATATATAAATGACAATGAAAACAGTAGAAGTTTTAAAAACTGGTTTAATAAAATGACTGCATTTTAGATAGCAAAGCGTGAGCTGCAATAACCAGAATGACACAACATGACAATATTAAAATGGTGACGATGAGAGTGAAGCATAAAAATAACGCCAGCATATTGCCACTAGAATCGATTAACTATTTTCTATCTGAGTTATAATTTGAGCACAGCATGTTAAGCTCTAACCCTGCCTTTCAGATTCCCCCGGGAGGACATGGACCCTCATACCTGAGCGAAGGCCTGTAGTCTGCGTTAGCCTCTGCAGCGAAGCATTCAGTCGTGGTTCCCTGGCTGGAATCTCCCTCTTAACGTGTAATGGGACTACAAAGTGTTTTTATAAGAACACAGCTAATGTTCTAAGAAAATGTCCCTACGTAAGGATGTGTATTTTCTAAGAATGTTGGAGACTAAACTTCTACCACGTTCATCGGCAATGTACCAAACTGTATCCTTGACTGAAGCAGAGAGTGATCAAGATTGTCTTGTTTGAGAACACTGTGCTGGGCTAAGCAAAACAGTTAGATAGAAGAAATTAAAACAAGACCATAAAACTGGTTATTGTAAAAAGAACAATGCGAAGCCGAATAAAATATATCTAGGTCAAAGTACACAGCGGCCTAGTGTATAAAACTAATGTGCATGGAGCTATAGCTAAAATCGCTACACAACAATGGTACCTAGGTACCCAGGGCTTTGGGGTTCCAGGAGATTCTTATTGTCTGCAGCGTTTCTTTTGCCACAAAAAAAGGAGCTCACACAAACCATTCTTCAGGACTGCCACTGCAGCTTCAGTGAACTAGTGCACACACCATTTCACAGCCATTTTCACTGCACTTAAGTAACTTATAAGTCACCTATATGTCTAACCTTCATTTACTGAAGGCTAGGTGTGAAGTTACTAAGTGTGAGGTCACCCTTGCACTAGCAAAGGTGCCCCCACACTGTCCAGGGCCAAATCCCCAGATTTCGTGAGTGCTGGGATACCATTACACACGCGCACTACATTTAGGTCAATACCTTTATGTAGCTTCACAATGGTAACTCCGAATATGGCCATGCGAGGTGTCTAAGATCAGGGAATTGTCCCTCCATTCCAAATCTGGTATTGGGGGCAAATCCCATGCATCCTGGGGGCTCCACCATGAACCCCTGGAACTGCCAAACCAGCTCTTCGAGGCATGCACTGCAGCTACAGCTGCTGCTATCCCACAGACAGGTTTCTGCCCTCGTGGGGTCTGAGCAGCTCAGTACCAGGAAGCCAGAACAATACATTTTCTTTGGGAGGAGGGTATTACATCCTCTCCCTTTGGAAATAGGTGCTACAGGCTTGGGAGGGGTAGCCTCCCAGAGCCTCTGGAAATGCTTTGAAGGGCACAGATGGTGCCTTCCTTGCATAAGCCAGTCTACACCAGTTCAGGGACTCCAGTACCCTCTATGGCATGAAACTGGACAAAGGAAAGGGGAGTGACCACTCCCCTGTCCATCACCACCCCAGCGCTGGTGACCAGAGCTCCTCCAGTGTGTCCCTGGCATTAGCCATCTTGTTTTCAAAGGTGTGAGGTCACTCTGGGGATCCCTGATTGGCCAGTGCCAGCAGGTGACATCAGAGACCCCTCCTGATAGGTGCATACCTAGGTAGGTAACCAATCCCCCTCTCAGGGCTATTTAGGGTCTCTCCTGTGGGTGTCTCTTCAGGTTCAGCTTGCAAGACTCCTCCAGGAATCCTCTGCATCCTCTGCTTCTGCTTCTGACCATCGGATCACCTGCAGACTGCTCCTGGAACCGCTGTAACTGCAAAAAAGTATCCAGGACGACTCCAGTGACCTGCAACTTCAGCTCCAGCCAGCATTTTCAACAGTTTCCAAGGTGTGCATGTTCTGAGGACTCCTTGTCTTCACCCTGGACCAGAAGAACCAAAGGAATATCCCGTGGAGTGACAGAGTCACTTCCCTGCTACTGCAGGCACCTTTTGAGACAATGACTAGTTCTCTGGGACTGCTCTTATGACGACGAGTGTGCTCCCTGGAACACAGGAGGTGGACCAACACGACCCAGACTGTCCTAAGGTCCAGCTGTCCAAGTTTGGTGGAGGTAAGAGCTTGCCTTACCGGTTTGCGACAGTACCCCTGTGCACCACTCCGGCTTCTTGTGCTTCTTTGCACTTCTTCTAAGAATCCTTCATACACAGTGTAGTCCAGGACCCGAGCACTCCATCCTGTGATGTACAACTCGCTGAGTTGTTCTCCGGTGGCGGGGGACCTTCTTTTGTTGTGCTGCACCAACCACACTCTGTATCTTCTTTGTCCCCGTGCCCTGGGACTCCTGTGGGTGCTGCCTGGTCCTCTTTGGGTTCTCTCCAGTGTTGGAAGCCCCTCTGCCTCCTCAGTCCGAGTTGAGGCCCCTAGATCCCTCCTGGGTCCAGGCAGCGCCATTTTGACGCAAATCGCAATCTTGCTTGAACCAAGGCTTGATGGACGAATCCAGTGACGCACACAGCCTGCATCCAACATCTCGACGTGGGACATCTCCTGCACCACTCATCTTTTTTGGTGCCTTTCTGCAGACTTCTTCTAACCGGAGAATCCTCTTTTTCACCATCTTCTAGGTTGGTAGGCGCTCCTGTCTTTCCTTGAATCTTCTGCGACTCCTGGACTTGGTCTCCTTTTCACAGGTTTTCAGGTCCGGGAATCCACCATTTGTTGCTTGCAGTCTTGCTTGCTTCTTGCAATAACTCTTATCATGACTTGTAGTATGTCCTGAGGAAACTTGCCGTACTTTACTCCTACTTTCCTGGGCTCTGGGGTGGGGTATTTTACTAAACTTTGGTGTTTTCTTACACTCCCAGCGCCCCTCTACAACCTACATTTGCCTAGGGGGGAATTTGTGATGCGCATTCCACTTTCTTAGTATATAGTAGTGTTGCCCCTAGGCCTATTGCATTCTATTATATTTTCTACTGTTTGCACTATTCTATGACTATTTACTTACCTGATTTTGGTCTCTAGTGTATATATTGTGTATAATACTTACCTCCAGAAGCAGCATTGCCTCTAAGATATTTTTGGCCTTGTGTCACTAAAATAAAGTACCTTTATTTTTGGTAACACTGAGTATTGTATCTTATTGTGTATAAGTACTGTGCAACTATAGTGGTATTGCAGGAGCTTTGCATGTCTCCTAGTTCAGACTTGGCTGCTCTGCTACAGCTACCTCTAGAGAGCATAACCTACTAAAACACTGCCTACATTTCACTAATATGGGATAACTGGACCTGGTATAAGGTGTAAGTACCTTAGATACCCACTACAAACCAGGCCAGCCTCCTACAACCAGGACATAGGCTTGTCTCAAGATTGCAGTCTTATTGGACTGGATTGGCGCCCTTAGCAATATCCTCTTACTGGTGAAAGGCTAATGCTTTCACCTGGAGTTAAAGAGCATGAGCGCTGGGGTGGGATCATACCATGTAGACATCAGTAGGAGTGAACAGGTCTTGTATAACCTGTGTCATTGGATCAAGACCTACAGCCTCACTCACTTTTTAAACATTCCACTGTTATGTGCTTAACTGACCCTTGGCTTTCATCTGTCACATGTAAGGTGCTTCGTAGTGCAGGAGTAGTGATGCTATGGAGGATGTATGTGTGCCTGGGAAGAGTACAATACAAGGGCAGAATAGAGGTGTGCAGTACATGAATGGTGTGTATGTGTACAAGGTGTATGCATACCTTTGAAGGATACATTGCATGTGAGATGTAGTACTGTGCAGTGCATGCACAGGGAAGTATGTGATGGGTGTATAAGTGTTTAAGAAAAGTACAATACATAAAGGGTAAAGTGTTAGTCAGCCCTTAAATGGTGAATGTGTGATCTGGTAGTGTGTGTGGGTGTGTATATGTAGCACACATTGCACGGTACAAAAAGGCTACAGTACTGAACGGTGCACACAGAGTGAATGCGAGTGTTGAATGAATGTGTGTCTGTGAGGGCACAATACAAGAGGTAGCAGTACTAAAACCAGTGTTTTCTGTGTCCATATATACTGATATACTATTTACATGGAGGACTCTGGGTTCCATTTTGTGGAGCCTGGGACTGCCTGGTGAAGACATGAAGAGTACAGGAATCCACCAGAAAGATTTATGTATTGCTGCACACCTATTATTTGGGTGGCACACACTGAAGACAGGAGAGAGGGACTCCCACTGTACACTTAAAAGATAACAAGGAAGAGGGGTGGATACACCTCAGGATGGAGATGGGGATGATAAGGGAATAATAGAAAATAGGGCTGGTGACTGTGATTAGCCTTTTGAAGCACACATTACTTTGTCTGACATCAGGGGGTGAACTCTAGTCACACCCATTTTCTGTAAGACCATCAGCTTTGGACTCACCCTTGCTGTGACGGATGGCTTCTCAAGTGTAAGAGGGAGAGGAGAAGTATATACTTCAAAAGAAGCAGAATCCCAACTAAAACTTCAAAAACCCTAACCCTATTTCACAGTTGGTGTCTGTAAATGTACTAAAGAGGGGGAGTTTGAGACCCCAAAAAGTGTAATCTGCCACGCAGCCAATGGCCTGTGTGAGCACAGAAAGCTTTGCAAGATGACTGCCTTTCACCAGAACTGGGGTAAATGCCTGCTCGTCTCCCTGCTGGGTGAAGGGACTGTTGGACTTTTTTGCTTATGGAGGGTCATACCCAATCTTTTTGCCTCCTGCCTCCTATTTGTTCTGACCTGTTGCTGTTGGCTTTTGAACTCTGAGCACTGTACAACTGCTAACCAGTGCTAAAGTGCATATGCTCCCTGTGTAAATTGTATGGTTGATTGGTTTATCCATGATTGGCATATTTGATTTACTAGTAAGTCCCTAGTATAGTGCACAAGAGGTACTAGTGGGCCTGCAGCACTGGTTGTGCCACCCACAAAAGTAGCTCTCTACTCATGTCTCAGACCTGCCATTGCAGTGACTGTGTGTGCAGTTTTAAACTGTAAAATCGACTTGGCAAGAGTACCAACTTGCCAGGCCTAAACCTTCCCTTTTCTTACATGTAAGACACAACTAAGGTAGGCCCTAGGTAGCCCCAAGGGCAGGGTGCAGTGTATGGTTAATGTAGGACATATAGGCCCTCATTACAACCCTGGCGGTAAATCCTGCTTTCTGCATGCAGAAGACCGCCAACATACTGTTGCGGCAGCGGAATGCCGATACAGGTATTACAACTCACAGCTTGGAATCCGCCACAATACAGACACCCACACAACTCCGCCACACCAAAGGTCAGTGATAAACTGGCGATACCAAACTCTACACCATCACGCCAACAGGAATACGCTCACACTATCACAACCCACGAATCAACGCAGCGGTCTTTCAACCGCGGTATTCCATTGGTGGTACACACTGCCGGGTTCAAAATACACACACATTTACAAAACACAACCACATTGGACAATTCCAAATACACACACCTGACACACATACACACACCACACCCACACAACCAATCCAATATAAAGCACACACCCACATCACCCACAAACCCTAACAACCAAAATTCTGAAAGAAGGCCAGAGAGAGAGACTACCTAACACAACACCAGCATCCACAGACACAGAACACCATCACTCATACAACATCCACGCACCTCAAACAACACACACCAACACCTCCCCTCACACTTCACAACAGACACCACCTCACAGATCACCCACACCACATCATGGCACCTCAAAGACACCCCAGGTTCTCTGAGGAGGAGCTCCGGGTCATGGTGGAGGAAATCGTCTGGGTAGAGGCACAGCTATTCGGATCAAAGGTGCAGCAGACCTCCATTGCAAGGAAGATGGAGCTATGGCAGAGAATTGTCGACAGGGTCAATGCAGTGGGACAGCATCCAAGAACACGGGATGATATCAGAAAGAGGTGGAATGACCTACGGGGGAAGGTATGTTCCGTGGTATCCAGACACCAGATTGTTGTACAGAGGACTGGCGGTGGACCCCCACCTCCTCCCTCACAACTAGCAACATGGGAGGAGCAAGTCTTGGCAATAATGCATCCTGAGGGCCTCGCAGGAGTATCAGGAGGACTGGACTCTGGTAAGGCAAATTTTTACTAATTCATCCCCCCCACCCCACCTGCATGCCTTCACACACTCCCACCCTGACCCTCACACCCATCACCCCAACAACCCACAGATACCCCACTAACACAACCCACACATCCCAAAATCAATCCCTGCATGTAACACCAATGCATGGACACCCATCACCAAAGCATTTCCAGTGGAAGACTCACTCATGCCCCAAAATCACCAATCACACAAGGGTCACAGCAAAAATGCAAGCACAAGAGTAGAGGGTAACTCACCCATTGCACAAGATGGCACACACAGATACAATAACTATGCATTTACACCCCAACAGGACCCATACCCAACGTCACCGGACAGGAGGTGCCAGATATATCCAGTCCCCCCACAGAAGAGACCCACAGTGACAACAGCATCTCTGCATGCCTGGATCAAGATGACCACCCAGGCCCAACAGGGACCTCTGGACAGTCAGTTCCCCTGACACAGTCACCACAACCACCTCTGAACCTTCCCCCTCAGGAAACACCACCACAGCACCCACCCAGCGGGCCCATCCCTCTGTCCCCAGGACACGTCAATCAGCAGTGTGTCCAACACTACAGGGAACCCAGGCAACCCCACTAACACAGGACGATCAGGGGCCTGGGGCAGTGGGCACACGGTTCAGGGGACAGAGGCACAGGATAACAGGGAAGCTGGGAGGACTGCTGTGCGACAGGGGGAGGGCAGGCCTGGGGAACCCACTCTCCACGAGGCACTCTGCAACATCATGGGAGCTTACCACCATTCCCAGGAGACCATGGGCACGGTACTGGCCAAGTTTCAGGAGACCCAGCGGCTGCAGGAGGAACACTACCTGGAGATCAGGGAGGACTTGAAGTCCATCACCACCAACCTTGTCACCATTGCAGGGGTGCTGGCAGACCTTCTCAACACCAGGAGGGACACAGTGGCACACCAACGGGCCCCTTACACTAGCCAGGATGATGAACAGCCCTCCACCTCTGCCGGCACTAGTAGACAGGAGGCACCGCCACAGGAACAACAGGCCACCAGCATCCCACCCCTTGCAGATGGAGAACCACCCCGCAAATGGTCCCTGAGATTTAGGAACAAGACAGAGAACATTGCCAAGCCCCCACCAGGAAATAAGCCCCCCCTGAATGTCACCCTTCTGTCCCACATTGTCACCCTGTCCACCTTAAACTGCCATTGCTCCACTTCCTATGCTGCATTGGACAATGCACCTGTGAAACAAATAGACTGGACTCTGCCATGGACATTCCTCCACTGTCACCCCAGCCCATTTCACACACCCCTCCACTTATTTGCACAGAATTAAACACACTTGAATCACAAAACAATCTGGAGTCTGTCTGGGCTTTCACTAATGTGTAATTGCAAAACCTCTGGAATAAAGCAATGTCAATGTACTTGTTCACATACCAATATAACACAGCTTTGGGCCAGCAGTAAACATAGCAGAGGGCACAAAGTGGGACCCAGATCTGTGAAATGGAAAGGCAAAGTAACAAGTCAGGGTCCATACACTGAGTGAAAATGAAAGACTTATGCTAGCACCAACAATAGTATGAGATGGGGGAAGCAGTTACATCTTCTTAAATGTGTCTCACTGGAAGTATTGCATGATGATGTTGTTTCGGTTGTCAACATCTTCTTCTTCTGCCTCCTCCTCTTCTTCACTGTCCACAGGCTCCACAGCTGTCACAAGACCACCATCTGGCCCATCCTCTTGCAGAAAAGGCACCTGGAGTTGCAAAGCCAGGTTGTGCAGCATACAGCAGGCCACGATTATCTGGCACACCTTCTTCAGTGTGTAGTATAGGGAGCCACATGTCAGATGGAGGCACCGGAATCTGGCCTTCAGGAGGCCGAAGGCGCGTTCTATAATCCTCCTAGTTCGCCCATGTGCCTCATTGTAGCGTTCCTCTGCCCTTGTCCTGGGATTCCTCACTGGGGTCAGTAGCCATGACAGGTTGGGGTAACCAGAGTCACCTGCAAATGTCGAGGGACAACTGTTAGACACACACTAACCCTTAGGGACAACCCCATACCCAGACACCTATGTCAACTGTATTGGGACCTTGGCCTCACCTATTAGCCGCACACGGTGCCTCTGGAGTTGTCCCATCACATAAGGGATGCTGCTATTCCTCAAAATGTAAGCGTCATGCAGAGAGCCAGGATACTTGGCATTCACATGGGAGATGTGTTGATCCACCAAACACACCATCTGCACATTCATCGAATGGTAGCTTTTCTGGTTTCTGTACACCTGTTCACCTGCGGGGGGGACAAATGCCACATGGTACCATCATTGGCACCAATGATGTTGGGGATATGTCCCAGGGCATAAAAGTCACCTTTCACAGTGGGCAAATCCTCCACTTGATGGAAAGCGATGTAGCTGTGCATGTGTTTCAGCAGGGCAGATAACACTCTGGACAACACGTTAGAGAACTTTGGCTGGGACATCCCTGTTGCCATGGCCACTGTTGTTTGAAAAGACCCACTGGCCAGGAAATGGAGTACAGACAGAACCTGCACTAGAGGGGGGATTCCTTGGGATGGCGGATAGCTGAAATCAGGTCTGCCTCCAACTGGGCACACAGTTCCTGGATTGTTGCACGATCAAGTCTGTATGTGATAATGATGTGTCTCTCTTTCATTGTCGACAGGTCCACCAGGGGTCTGTACACCAGAGGATGCCGCCATCTCATCACCTGCCCCAGCAGACGTGCGCTATGGAGGAGAACAGCGAGCAGAGGGTCATCCAACACTTAGGTATCACAATGTGCTATTTGCTAAAACATAGGTAAATCGCAATGTGCCGGTATCTGTCTGTATTCCAGGCCTAGATAGGTGTGACACAGTTTTTTCCCATCCCATGTGGCCTCCTGAAATGGCGGCTGCCTGACCTGTAAGGTAGGACAAGGGGAAATGAGGGAACTGCACTGACGTTGTACACCGTCGCGGTGGGCGGTCAAAGACCGTGGCGCAAATCAGCATTGGTTAACATTGGGCCCTATGGGTCCCAGGAGCCAATGACGATGTACGCCGGCGGTGACGGTACGCACCGCCGCAGACGTGTCGGCCATTTTCTTACTGTTCACTCACTTGATACCTGACCTTCAACAGGAGAGGACCTACACTGCAAGCTGCTGCTGTGACCTGTTTCTGGAAGCGATGATGGCTACAGTGTCTGGGGAAAGGACCCTGCCTTCACTTCGGAGGAGTTGGAGAAACTGTTGGATGGGGTCCTCCCCCAGTACACGCAACTGTACGGTCCTCCACTCAAACAGGTGAGTACACTGTGAGCATGGTGGATGGCACCTGAGTGTATGGAGTGTCGTGGATGGAAGAGTTTGGGGAGGGGGACAGGCCAGCATGTCAGGATTGTGTGTGTATGTATGGCATGGCCAGGGTGGGAGATGTTCAGCAATGCGTGAGATGAAATGTACGGGCTAGAAACATCCATTTTTACTTCACTTTTCCTCTAGGTCAGCGCCCACCAGAAGAAGGGTATTTGGTGCTCCCTCGCCAAGGACGTCCAGAGCACAGGGGTCTACCATAGACAGAGCACCCACTGCCATAAAAGATGGGAGGACCTGCGCCGCTGGAGCAAGAAGACGGTGGAAACCCAGCTGGGGATGGCCTCCCAACGTGGAAGGGGTGCCCGTCGCACCATGACCCCCCTGATGTCCTGGATCCTGGCGGTGGCCTATCCAGAGTTGGATGGGCGCTTGAGGGCATCACAGCAGCCACAAGGGGGTGAGTACACTCTAATTCAACTGAATCTGCGCGCATTACGAGGTGTCTGGGTGGGGGAGGTGGGCTGTAGGTTCCGATAGGCCAGGGCGAACTTAGTAGGCAAGGTCCCTTGTTAGGCAGGCTCTGTGGTACCCCAACCCCACTACTGGTAATAGCCATCTACACCTAGTCAGGCTCCTGTTAGTGCATGGCTTAGTCCAGAGGGCTGCTCCCTGTGTGTTGTGTCCACCAACGGTAGTGGAGTTGCATGCACTGAACATGTGTTTCTTCTGTCTTTACCCCCCTTTTTGTTTTGTCTACCTGTTCTTGTGTGCAATAGCATTATCTGGTGGAGGAGCAGTGGCACCGGAGCAGGAGGGAGCTGCAACCCACTTGGCCCTGAAGGGTGAAGCAACAGAGTCTGAAGCCACCAGTGGGATGGAGGGCGAGGGGGGCTCCATGACGGGGACAGAAGCATATACCAGCGACAGCGACTCCTCCTCTGATGGGAGCTCCCTTGTGGTGGCAGGTACCTCTGTGCCCACCACATCAACAGGTACAGCCACAACCCCCCCACCATCACCGCCCTCCTAGCAGCCCCTCAGCGTGTGTCCCGTGCCCGCTCAACCAGGAGGGTGGGCATCTCCTTTGCCCCAGGCACCTCTGGCCCTGCCCAAGTCAGCCCTGCTGCCGTCAGTGAGGAGGCTATTGACCTCCTGAGATCCCTCACTGTTGGGCAATCTACCATTTTGAATGCCATCCAGGGTGTTGAGAGACATTTGCAACAAACAAATGCATACCTGGAGGGCATTCATTCTGGGCAGGCGGCCCAACAGAGATCATTTCAGGCTCTGGCCTCAGCACTGATGGCAGCCATTGTCCCTGTGTCCAGCCTCCCCCCTCCAACTTCCTCCACCCAGACCCAATACCCTGTACCTCAGCCTATCCCAAGCACACCATCAGACCAGCATGCACACTCATCAACACACAAGAGTGGACATGGCAAACATAAGCACCACACATCCCACAAGCACTCACACAAGTACCATACACATGCAGACACAGCAACATCCATTGCCTCCACTGTGTCCCCCTCCTCCATGTCCTCCTCCTCCCTCCCTGCCTCGTCTCCACTCACACCTGCATGTACTACATCCTAAGCCACTACCTCCATCACCAGCACGCCCATCACCACACACCGCTCACGTGCAATCATCACCCCCACTACCATGCACACATCCCCAGTGTGTCTGTGAGCCCTCCTCCCAAAGTACACAAACGCAGGCACACACCCAACCAACAGCCATCCACCTTACAACAGTCTCTGGCCCATGCACCTTCAACCAAATTCAGCAAACGTACACCTCCTACAACCGCTACCCCTTCCTCCACTCCCAAACCCCCTCCATCTTCCAGTCCCAGTGTGTCTAAAAATCTTTTCCTCGTAAACTTTGACCTCTTCCCTTCACTCCCCCCCATCCTTCCCCTAGGGCCAGGCTTTTCAGGTCCCAGCCCAACACCTTAGCCCCCAAATCCCACGGCACAGTGGTGCCAGCAACTGCGGGATCGTCGACTGCACCACCCATCAGGGCTGCCAGTGTGCCACCTTGCGAGGCCAAGGACATTCCGCCACCTGCCAAGGTGAAGAAGGTGCCCACATCCCGGAGGGAGAAGCCGCACCTACCAGCCACCAAGGGCTCTGCAAAAACAAAAGGGGACAGTGGCAAGACACCTGCGGCACCATCAAAGGTGGGGAAGGGAGAAAAGCAGAAGAGAAGGTCAGGACAGGGCACAGTGGCACCGACTGAGGGACTAGTGTCACCCCTTCTGTCAATGACTACACCAACCTGTACGGTGGCGAAAACCGCAACCTGCCCTGCCACCAGCACCGCCACCTGCACGTCTACAGCCTCAGCAACAGTCCCCAGCATCTTCCCCAGTGGGCAGTGGGCAGCCGGCCGAAGCTGCAGGAGACGTCCTGCTGTGTCCCTCAACAGGTGCTGACACATACACCACCGCCAGCACCGCCGCCACAGACACCGCCGCAAGCACCGCCACCAGCCCCGCGACGTGCTCGGAGAGTTGCACCACTGCTGACATGGCTACCATCCCCAGTGGTCCAAGGCTGGAGGAGAATTCCTGGACCCTGGCCAGCTTCCATGAGGCATGACTCTCATCACTGTTTGCACCTGCAGGTAGAAGGCGAAGCCGCAGCAGGGTGGGGTTTGTCTCTGCCTCCATGGCGTATCATGTTACCTGTTCCTAGGCAATCTCATGGCACACACACCCAGGTGAGGCAATGGGACCTGGCCACACTGCATGTGGAGCACTCTGGGCACAATGCCCCCTCCAGAACCAGTGGAGAAAGGCATCCACTACCTCATTCCTTGGCAGGATGAAGCACTCTGGGCACAATGCCCCCTCCAGAACCAGTGCAGAAAGGCATCCACTACCTCAGTCCTTGGCAGGATGAAGCACTCTGGGCACAATGCCCCTCCAGAACCAGTGGAGAATCACATCCACTACCTCAGTCCTTGGCAGGATGAAGCACTCTGGGCACCAAGCCCCCTCCAGAACCAGTGGAGTATCTCATCCACTACCTCAGTCCTTGGCAGGATGAAGCACTCTGGGCACAATGCCCTCTCCAAAACCAGTTGATAAAGGCATCCACTACCTCAGTCCTTGGCAGGATGATGCACTCTGGGCACAATGCCCCCTCCAGAACCAGTGGAGGCTGTTATCCACTTGAGAGACTGTGGCTTTGCACTCCCCAGGATAGAGCAGTGGGCAAACAACCCACTGGAAAGTCTTAAGAGACTGTGGCTTTGCACTCCCCAGGATAGAGCAGTGGGCAAACCACCCACTGGAAAGACTTGAGAGACTGTGGTTTTGCACTCCCCAGGATACATCAGTTTGCATGGAGCCCCCTCGTGGAGCAGTGGCGTTGTGCGTTCATCCGGCTGAGGTGCCCCCCCTCCTCTTCCCCCTGAGGTGCCTGTTTAGTTTCGATCTGATGCCCCTGCAGTGTTCTCTCCCTTTCGAGTCAGGTATCTTGTGTGGGCTTCGCCCATGCATTTTGGGACCACTAGTCCATGGACAATGATTGGTACACTATCTGGACTTGTGTAGTTGGTATACATATTTGTATATACTGATTTTTTAACTTTCACTATCTGATTTTTCATGATTACAATTGTTACAATCATTTACTTTTGTCCTTGCATTCTTCCAGGGGGTGGGGTTTGTATATGTAATGTTGCTGCATGTATTTGTGTGTATGGTGTTGTGGGTGAGGGTGGGGGTGGGGGTATTGCGTGTTGCGTGTGTGCGTCACTCTCTTTCCCCTCCCCCGCTCCCCTGTGTTGTAGGTGCAGTACTCACCGTGGTCGTTGACGGCATCTGTCCTTCTCCTGATACAGCAGGAGGAAGACCAGCATCGGCAGTACGTGTAACTCGGGCTCCATGGCGTCCTGGTTCTTCGTTGGGTGTCGAGAGGTGAGTGGTTTCCCTTCTGTGTACTGTTTCCGCCCTGCTTTC
The DNA here is from genome assembly GCF_031143425.1 of Pleurodeles waltl. NCBI lineage: Eukaryota > Metazoa > Chordata > Amphibia > Caudata > Salamandridae > Pleurodeles > Pleurodeles waltl. The sequence goes on from NC_090451.1 coordinate 441,345,153, forward strand.
GTTAGCGTTGGTTCCGCCCTGGAAAAGGTGGCGGATAGGCCTGTTGTTATACGGTGGGCGGTACATTGTCCTCCGCCTGTGTGTTGGCGGTTACCGTGGTGTTAGTTTCTACTGCCGTGGTGGTTGGAGAGTTAAAGTAGCTGTCTATGTTTCCACCATGGTTGTGATTCAATTTTTTTACCGCCGGCCTGTTGGCGGTATTACCACTGCTTTAACACCGACCGCCAGGGTTGTAATGAGGGCCATAGTAATGTGTTTTATATGCCCTGACAGTGAAATATTGCTAAATTCATTTTTCGCTGTTGCAAGACCTGCCCCTCTCATAGGTTAACATGGGGGCTACCTTTAAATCTGATTAAAGTCTAGATTTCCTTTGGGAGAAGATGGACATGTGGAGTTTGAGGTCTCTGAGCTCACAATTTAAAAATACATCTTTTGGTAAAGTTGATTTTAAGATTGTGTGTTTGAAAATGCCACTTTTAGAAAGCGTGCATTTTCTTGCTTAAACCATTTCTGTGACTCTGCCTTCTGTGGATTCCCTGTCTGGGTCAGTTTGACAATTGTGCTAGTTGCACCTCTCACTAGACAGTGACACAAAGGGAGCTGGGGTGTAGTCTGCATTTCCTGATGAGCCATCTGTGCTAAGAGGGAGGGAAGGAGTGGTCACTCACACCTGAAAGGGCTGTGCCTGCCCTCACACAATGCAGTCTCCAACCCCCTGGTGTGTGTCTGGGGCCTGGCCAGGGCAAGGCAGGATTTCACAATCAAGAGGGACTTTGCTTTGAAGTAGGCCTACTTCAAAGGGGAAAATGCGTATAAGAAGGGCACCCAAAACCACAGACTTTAGAACACTTCTGGAAACTAAGAGGAACCTCTGCCTGGAGAAGAGCTGAAGAGCTGAGGAAGAAGGCCCTAGGTAGCCCCAAGGGCAGGGTGCAGTGTATGGTTAAGGTAGGACATATAGTAATATGTTTTATATGCCCTAACAGTGAAATATTGGTAAATGTGTCTTTCGCTGTTGCAAGGCCTGCCCCTCTCATAGGTTAACATGGGGGCTACCTTTAAATCTGACTAAACTGTAATTTCCTTTGGGAGCAGATGGGCATGTGGAGTTTGAGGTCTCTGAGCTCACAATTTAAAAATACATCTTTTAGTAAAGTTCATTTTAAGATTGTGTGTGTTCGAAAATGCCACTTTTAGAAAGCATGCATTTTCTTGCTTAAACCATTTCTGTGACTCTGCCTGTTTGTGGATTCCCTGTCTGCGTCAGTTTGACAATTGTGCTGGTTGCACCTCTCACTAGACAGTGACACAAAGGGAGCTGGGATGTAGTCTACGTTTCCTCATGAGCCATCTGTGCTACGAGGGAGGGAAGGAGGGCACTCACACCTGAAAGGGCTGTGCCTGCCCTCACACAATGCAGTCTCCAACCCCCTGGTGTGTGTCTGGGGCCTGGCCTGGGCAAGGCAGAATTTCACAATCAAGAGAGACTTTGCTTTGAAGTAGGCCTATTTCAAAGGGGAAAATTGGGTATAAGAAGGGCACCCAAAACCACAGACTTTAGAACACTTCTGGAAACCAAGAGGAACTTCTGCCTGGAGAAGAGCTGAAGAGCTGAGGAAGAAGAGCTGCCCTGCCTGTGACTGTGCTTTGTGGAGCTATCCTGCAGTTGCTGCTTCGGCCTGTGCTAGAGGAAAAGTCTGGACTTTGTGCTGCCTTCCTTCTTGTGATGAACTCTCCAAGGGCTTGATTTAGAGCTTGCATTCTGTTGTTTGATGTCTCAGGGGCAGCAAACACTTCTCTCTGCCAGCACCTGGAGCCTCTGCTAAGTCTCCTACTCTGCAAGGGGGTGCCCATCCAGTTCCTGGGACCCTGAGAAGAGAAGCTGTCAGCTCAAGAGTGAGAAATCGACACACCGACAGCTGTGCAGGGAAAAGATCAACGCAATTCTGATCTGCAGCTGAAAAATCGACGCGCCGTCAGCTTCGCGGCTGAAAATCGACACTCACCTGCAACGCGACCAGAAGATCGACGCCCACAGATGGAGAAACAACACGCAGCATCGCTGATGGAGACTGGTGAAATCGCAACCCAAGCTGCGTGGTTTTCAGATCATCGTGTGGCTGGATTTCTAACGCAAGTACCGCTGGGCGTGTAAAAACAACGCAAGGCCTGGCCGGGCCCGGGAGTGCTGACCAGATTGACGCATCGCTTTCCTGCGGATAGAAAAAACTATGCACTCCGACATGACTAAAGGAGAAACAACGCAAGGTCTCACACATAAGTGAAATCGACGCATTGCAAGCCCTTTTTGACGCACACTCGCCTGGGCGGGGTTATTTTTGACGCACCCAAGGTACATTTTCACGCTTACAGCGTTAGCTTTGCGTTTAAAATTATTTTTTTTGTGATAACTTGACTTGTGTATTGTGGATTTTTGTCGTTTTGGTCTTGTTTTGTTTAGATACATAGGCCCACATTACGACCCCGGCTGTGGGCAGAACACTGGCGGTAACAGTGCCAACAGGCTGGCGGTGTTCCGCCAGCATTTTATGACTGTGGCGCATTCGCCATGGTCATACCGCCGGTCCCTGCAATACACCGCCAGGCTTCCGCTGGAAGGTCATAATGCACAGGGCAGCACTGCATGCAGCGCTGCCCTGGGGATTATGAGTCCCCAACCGCCAGCCTGTCCATGGTGGTAAGCACCGCCATGGAAAGGCTGGTGTTAAGGGGTACTCGGGGTGCCCCTGGGGGCCCCTGCACTGCTCATGCACTTGGCATGGGCAGTGCAGGGGCCCCCAGGCACAGCCCCATCGCGCATTTCATTGCCCTAATTACGGGCAGTGAAATGCGCATCGGGTGGTGCTGCACCCGCTGCACATCAACATTGGCGATGGCTCGATTTCGAGCCAGCTGCAATGTTGAAGTGACTTTTCCGCTGGGCCAGTGATAATGTCATAATAGGGGGCCAAGCATACTGCTAGCACTGGCGGTATGTTGGCTCCCGCTGCGGTCTTTTTCCAAGACCACCGAAGTCATAATGAGGGCCATAGTCTCTATTTTTCTAAACCTGTGTTGTGTCATTTTGTAGTATTTTCATTGAATGACTGTGTTTGTTGGTACAAATACTTCACACCTAGCACTCTGAAGTTAAGCTTACTGCGGGAAACGCCCTGAAGGCCGACTCCGGAACAACAAATTAGTGGGCAAAGAAAGTAGAATTACGCTTTCGTTAACCACAACTTCTTTGTTTTGTGCCTTAACCACACATGTGCTGAACAATGCACATGCGTGTTAAGGCACAAACAAGGGAGTCGGCTGAGGAGGACGACGCGATGAGTCAGGTAAGTGGGGCAGGGTTTTAGTTTTAGGGGCTGGGGTGGGGGTCTAGGTATTTTTAGTTATAGGGGCGAGGGGTGGGGGTTGGGGTTTTAGTTTAAGGGTGGGGGTGAGGGGTTGGGGTTTTAGGGTCAGGGGTGGGGGTCGGGTATTTTTTGTTTTAGGGGCGGGGTGGGGGTTGGCTTTTTATGCGTGGGGTGGGGGGGTCGGGTATTTTTAGTTTTAGGGGCGGGGGTGGGGGTTGGGTTTTTAGTTTTAGGGGCGGGAGTGGGGGGTTGGGGTTTTAGTTTTAGCGGCGGGGTGGGGGGTCGGGTATTTTTAGTTTTAGGGGTGGGGGGTCTTAGTTTTAGTGGCGGGCCAGGGGTGGGGGTCGGGGTATTTTTAGTTTTAGGGGCAGGGGCGGGGTGGGGTGATTGGGGTTTTAGTTTTAGGGGCGGGGTGGGGGGTCAGGGTATTTTTAGTTTTAGGGGTGGGAGTCGGGGTTGGGGTTTTAGTTTTAGGGGTGGAGTGGGGGTGGGGGGTTGGGGTTTTAGTTTTAGTTTTAGCGGCGGATGGGGGATCGGGTATTTTTAGTTTTAGGGGTGGGGGGTCTTAGTTTTAGTGGCGGGCCAGGGGTGGGGTATTTTTAGTTTTAGGGGCAGGGGTGGGGTGATTGGGGTTTTAGTTTTAGGGGTGGGGTGGGGGGTCAGGGTATTTTTAGTTTTAGGGACAGGGGTGGGGGGCTGAGTTTTAGTTTTAGGGGCAGGGGCAGGGGTGGGGGGTCCGGTTATTTTTAGTTTTAGGGGTGAGGGTGGGGGGTTGGGGTTTTAGTTTTAGGGGAGGGGCGGGGGTTGGGGTATTTTTAGTTTTAGGGGTGGGGTAGGGGTCAGGGGGTTTTAGTTTTAGGGGCGGGGTGGGGGGTCGGGGTATTTTTAGTTTTAGGGGTGGGGTGTTGGGGTGGTTTTAGGGGTGGGGTTGGGATAGGGGTAGTTTAGGTTTTAGGGATGGGGTGGGGGTTGGTGTTGTTTTAGGGGTGGCGATTGGGGTGGTTTTAGGTTTTAGGGGTGGGTTGGGGGTCGGGTAATTTTAGGGGCTGGGTGGGGGGTTGGGGGGGTTTAGGGGCAGGGTGGGGGGCTCAGAGTAGTTTTAGGGGTGGGGTGGTTTTAGGTTTTGGGGTGGGGGTTGGGGTACTTTAGGTTTTCAGGGATGGGGTGGGGGTTGGGGTTGTTTTAGGTTTTGGGGGTACAGTGGGGGTTGCAGTCATTTTAGGGACGAGGTGGGGGTTGGGGTAGTTTTAGGGGCAAGGGTGGGGGGTTGGTGTGGTTTTAGGGGAGGGGGTTGCGGTAATCTTTAGGGGTGGGGGGCCAGAGGGGACGCATGCTGGAACAATGCATGCCTATCACTAATGCCTTTACCAGGAATGCCTTTACAACGAAAAATCATTGTTAAGGCATTCGTGGTGAAGGCATCAGTGGTTACAACGCGGTCGTTGTTCCGACCTCGTTGTTCAGGCATGCGTTGTTCCCCATGCGTTGTTCCAACATACATTCGCCTACTGCTCATGCCAAGCTACCAAGGGGATAAGCAGGGGTTAGCTGAGGGTGATTCTCTATTACCCTGACCAGAGTGAGGGTCTTTGCTTGGACAGGGGGTAACCTGACTACCAACCAAATTTCTAACAGGGACATTATCCAGGGAAAATAAGATCACTTGCTCAGGAGCCTGGAGCACCAGTACCTGCCTGCTTGCCAAGACCAGTGTGTCCTATGAGGAAGAGGAGCGCATTGGAGGGAACGAGGTCCAGTGGGGGAACCTGCTGGGAGAATTCCCGGTGCGAGATGTGAGGAGACGGCTGTACACTCAACATGCCATTGCCCTTGTGCAGGGTAAGGTCAGTGACCTCTGTATGCCAGGAGAGAGCCGCTGTGAAATCAGTTGTGAACTTGGGGCCAAATGTACGAAGTAGTTGTCTAGTTGCAAAGGGGCCGTTCGGCCCGTTTACGACTAGAAAAATGCTTTTTTGGGATGTATAAAGCCCAAACTGGGATTTGGTAACTTGTTACTGAATCACAGTTTGAGTTTTGCGATTCGGTATTAGGAAGGGGCGTGTCAAGAAAAACAAGCTGCATTTAAAAAAAAAAAATACTGCTTTATTCAAAAGCAGTCACATACATGGTGGTCTGCTGACACCAGCAGGCCACCATCCCTGTGAGTGCTGCCATTCCCAATGGGGTCTCAAATTGCCACCTACCGCATGAATATTCATGAGGCAGGTAATTTGCGACCCCACTGCGAATTGCAAACAGAGTCATTGACACTGTTGTACATCCAGTTTTGCGACTCGCAAATTGCAAAACTGGATCTTTGTACATGTGGCCTATAGTGCCATATGGGGTGTGCGAAGTCTGTACCATCTCATTGTGGTGACCTTTATGCCAGGATATGCCGGCATGAAAGTAATTGCTGCAGACAAAGTGCTAAGACCTGTGCTGGCCTTAGCAGTGACCCCGTATGCAAGAAGGGTCTGCAGAGTATAGGTTGCTGTGTAGTGGAGACTGATGTCTTGTCAGCAGGTACCTCAACAACCTTGTGTGCCAGGGTGGTTGCCAGTGCCAGGAACTGAGAAGTTCCAGCCACCATTCGGAGCACTGAAAGTTGTGATCTGCAAGTCAAAACTAACATTGAGTCCTGCTCCCCACCTATCCCACGGACTCAGGAGGATGCAGAGAGGACATTGCTGGAGCATCAGGATCAACCCCCCTACCCACACTTTAGGGAGTTCTGGGTTTACCATGCTGACATAAGCTAAAGAGAACCTCCAATCACTGTTGGAGTCAGCAACTAAAGGAGAGCCTGTGCCAGGTGTCCTGCATGTAGACTCGACTGAGTAGGTCTCGAGCATCGCAAGTGCCTGCGATAAGGGCACCCACTGAGACGCTGCTTCCTAGCTGCTGGAGTGGGTAAGATTTCTTATGGCCCTATCAGGCCTGAGGGACTTATTGCTAAAGGTTTTGCAGCACAATAGACACTTTTGACAGATTTCTAAAAGTTGGAGTGGACCCTTGTGTAAGGCCTATCCCTGAGCATTCCAGTGAATGGGAAACAATCCTCATTTTTCAGTGAGACACTAAAGCCCCAACCTCAAGGGGATTATATTATTGTTTATGAATGTCACAATATGTCTTTGAACGTGTATAGTTTGAAATAAAATCATTTTTTGAAATATAAAAATAAGTACTTGACTGGACATTCGTTTATTGACATTGCAGTGCACATTTTGAGTTATGAGTTATGTTCACTAATCTGTATCTACACTTCCCCCTCCCAGGTAGCCTTTGACTGCTCACCCACAGTTACCACCAAGAGTCAAGTGTAGAAGGGGTACCTGGCCCAGTTACTTAGGATCCATGATAGGTGAGGCCCTGGGACATCAGGAGTAAAAGGCTTTAACTACCACCATTGGCCCCAGTAGTCACTGCTTGTTCCCAGGCTCACTGAAAACGGTCTGACAGAAATGAAATACATCATGAAGTGCTTTAAGAGCTTCATGAACTGTGTACCATAACCTAGAAGTGTATGATACCATTCACTACAACTTTGTAGAGCCGTGAAGGGAGGAGGAGATGAAATGCTACTTTCTACTCCTGAAGATGAACTAAGTAAAAAGCCCTCGCTTGCAATGACAGAGATTTCTGGATTTGCAACCTTTGACAACATTTAAATGGACTTTCTATTTCATTAACTCACATGAGTAGAGTGACCCTTATTTTATGTGAATATTTGGGTTATCTGTCAAACACAATGCTAGCAAAATTGAGAATATAATAAGTTAGATGTAGATCTGATTTGCCAGGCACATCTATACATAGTAATTAATGATAGTCATTCTAATATTGTCTTTATCAGAGTCATTGTTTCAACAATGGATATATTATGTATATGCATGTTAGTTTAATCATTTTAAGTGATGCTAGCTTTAAACTTGTTTCACTGCCTTCAGAGGGTCAAATAAAAAGCTTTACCATTAAAAAGTTATGTCATGTTGTAGTGTAGCCATTTTTAATGTAGCTTTCTGTGCATTTGCTTAAAGTATTAGGCCTCTGTGCACTTTGCCCTAGATACATTTTATTTAGCCTTGCACTGTTATTTTACAATAACCAGTTTCACTGTCTTGTTTTATTTTCTTCTATCACACTGTTTAGCTTACTTCAGCACTGAGGTTCTCAAACAATACATTCTTGCTTGCTCTGTGCTTCAGTCAAGGATACAGTCTGGTACATTGCCGATAGACGTGGTAGAAGTTTAATCTTTAGGGTTCGTAGAAAGTACACATTCTTACGTAGGGACGTTTTTTAGAACACCGGCGTGTTGGTTATAAAAACACTTCCTAGTCCTGGTACACATAAGAGGGAGATTCCGACCAGGAACCCACAACTAGATGCTAACTGCCCTGTTGCAGATGCTGATCCCGATCACAGGCCTTTGCTCAGGTATGAGGGTCGATGTCCTCCCGGGAGAACCTGAGAGGCAGGCTTAGAGCTTAACATGCTGTGCTCAAAATAGAACTTAGAAGAGAGAACATAATCTAGTTGCACTATGATAGCATTATTCTTATGTTTCACTCTCTGCGTTACTATTTCAATCCTACTGTGTTGTATGATTCTGGTTATTGCGGCCTTGTTATCTAAAATGCAGTTGTTTTATTAAACCAATCTTTAAAACTTAAACTGCCTTTGTCATTCATATCTGAGACCACACTGTGTATGAGAGAAGTGGTTGGGACCTGAGTGACCACGACTTCCCTGGGAAGCACTAAGATGTCATGCGCTCGGCTGCCTAATTGTCTCTTCCCTTTGGGAGAGATAAGGCACTGCTAGTTAGTCGGAGCTCAACCCGTATTTGGGGTGACAAGGGTCCTTCGCCGTGGGTTAGACTTAGTCCCCCACACTGTGAACGATCTTGCCGCCCACAAATCCAGTAGTCTCATTAGGATAATGAGAGCCTACGCGACATGGCGCTGCCAGCGATTGGTCTGGCTCTAATTTTCGGGTCCACCAGTCTCTCTCGGTCTCATATATTATAATGATCCATCAGTTCCTTTAACGGAGACGTCCGTGACACTGAGGACTTCCACCACCGCAATATAGGTAACCCTAAATATAGCGGATGGTTGTTCAAGCTTGAACCTTAAAAGGAAAGACCCCATTTTGGTGTGCCTTCTCTGAACCATCGCTGTTTTTCTAACTGGCGAATCCCCAGGTAATACATACTGTATAGCTCTTAATATGAAACAGCCGCTCACAGCACATTTGCTTGCACATGGTCTTACGATCCAGGGTGGTTCAGTCATGTTTGTGGTGGCCGCCCATGCAGCCTATAGAACAGAACTTTTCTACTCCTGGGTCACATTTCCAGCAGTTGATGGGAATACAAATACATTTCACACATATACGGTTGCGAACGCGCCTGGCCTGTACAGGGCGTACGCATACCTAGGGATACCTCTATCTTTTCAAGAACATAATAATTGGCTTGATGGCGCCCTACTCCATACAATACTGCCAGTAAGGTTAGGTCCACTGAGTAATGAATGGTCCGACCTGGCCGTAATTAGCCACATATACACCACATCCTGCGGTTGCAAATATGCTGGTGGCTGAAGTTCGTCGTTTATATACAGACTTAACGGCTACATATAGACGCTTAGTACAATTTGTGATGCAGACACTAAATATAAATCCAGTGCGTGCTGCTCCAGCACAACCACATGCAGTAACACCAGGTATAAACCTGGTGACTGTACACTCTATCATGGGTAAAGTTCCAGCAAAACGGGAGGAGACTCCATTTTGGCTGGCACCGAAAATTAATACGCTGGAGGCGGTATTTCCCCATACGGGACCTCAGGACAAACATAGAATATTAACTATGTGTTTACCATTTGGCATGGTTCTCACAGTGGAACATTGTATGGGGCACGTGTTTGCCGCGCTCTATACAACGGCACACGGTACACCGACCTTGGCCAACCTACCGGAAGTGCTTAAACAGATTCAGGATGAATACGGGGCTGCCCCAGCCTTAGATTTAGGAATGCAACTGATGGGCAACTTTGCCACGGTTTCTTCAATAATACTAAGTAATCTTAAAGGTGAGGCAGTTGCACTTGCGGTGCGTATGCGTCTTCGTGACGTCCCGCAACTAGATCAGGAGCGGGAACAGCCTAAAATAATAGCGGAAACATATTCCAGTATGGGTCGAGATAGCCTAGGGGCTAGACCGCCAAAAACCACAGTTTCAAGGAAATATTTGTAAAGACAATGCTAAACAGCAACCTGAGGGTAATAAGAAGCGCTGGGAGAAAAAACAACAGACGCCTAAAAAAGAAAGGGGAGAATCTCCGCATACGGAGACCCCGCAGAATAGGTATAATCTCAGAAATAGGGATAATCTGAAAACGCCTGATAGATATCAATACACTGATACACGCCAATCTCGTTCCTTTTAGGACTCATCGGAAAAGAGAAATGAGAGAGGTGGGAGGTCAGAGCGGAGAACAGAGTACGTGAAACCAAGACAGGAATCACAACACTCTTCGGAGGTTTCTGTCAAGAAGGAAGAGAAACCGATACAACAAAAACAACAGTTTAAAAAGAAAAAGGTGGCGGCAGTCTCAGTTAGACATGCCACACAGGAAGAGAGTTCTCTTGAAGAACAAGACATGGGCACTAGCACTGCTAGACAGAGCGGCAGAGGTCACAATAGTTCGCAGGAATCTGAGCAACTGGAAGTGAAAGCAACTGATGACTTCGTACAAGCTGAAACAGCAGATATGCGTGTCTCTGAACCCGATAGGGTGTATACAGTGACTTTACAATTGGAAGGAGACATTGAACGCACTATACATGCAATCTTTTGGGATCGTGTAGTCAAGATATATGACATTTTGCTGGCTGAACAGGATTGGCCGCCTGACTTTGTCCACACCTGCCCAGTTGGGAAGGAGATTATTAAACCTTCGTTCTCACCACTTGTTCCAGGGGAACTCGCAGAGTCCTATTGCATCAAATGGGCTCTAGCACAAGCACCTGCCTTATATAGAAATCACGTAGGGTGGGATAGGGATTCTCCATATCATGTAATTCCAATTAAAGGTGAACCTCAGCCACAACCGCAGTATCCCATAAAATATGAAGCAAGGGCACCGGTGAGAGAAATACTTACGCAATTAGAATACCAGGGGGTGATTGAACCCTGTGTCTCGCCAATGAATAATCCCTTATTCCCTGTAGCTAAACCGGACCATTCATATAGAATAGTGTTAGACTACAGACATTTGAACGGACATACAAGTACATACGCTATACAAAATTCACATAGCGCCACGCTGATGAATAACATTGTGCGGGAAAAATATTAAACGACTTTAGATATCTCGAATGGATTCTTCTGCCAGAATATAGCATCCGAAAGCTGGGATCTCACAAACTTTAGTGCGTTCGGCTCCCAGAAAAATTCTGTCGTTTGCCTCAGGGGTATAAGAATAGCCCGGGACTATTTGCGGGATATAGATGATATATATCTCACAGATGACGAGTTACTACAACATTTCAGACGGGTAGCCCACATTGTTGTAGGGTTTGCCAAAATTGGCTACAAATTTAACTTTAAAAAATCTAAAATTGCCTTCCTCAGCGTCATATTCTTGGGATATAAGCTGTCGAATGAAGGTAAGAGCCTAGCGCCACAATTTTTAGAAAAGGGTGTACAATTGCAACCACCTAATACGATTAAGAAACTCCAAACATTGTTGGGCTTTCTAAATTTTGGCAGAACATACATTCCTGATTATGCTACATGCATAAAACCTTTATACGAATTAATCCGTCCTGATTTTTCAAGCAATTTCTGGACAATTGAACATACACATACTCTTCGGGAGTTACAAGCAGATCTTCTAGCTGCAAAACATTTACATACACGGGACAATAAGACGCATTTGGTCATCAGGGTGATAGCTGGGGCCATTGGGTTTACGTATGTCACATTTAATGAAGGTGAGACAGTCCCAATTGGATACAAGTCCCACTTGTATTCGGCTGCTGAACAACAATTTGCACCAACAGAGAATATTCTCACTGCTGTACAGATGGCTATTAAAAAAGAACGACCTCTTGCCCAGGGTAAACGCATTATTGTCGTTTCCCCTATTCCGGCCCTGGAGGCTGTTACAAAAGCTAGCGTTCCTAACTCAAAAGCACTACACCCACGATGGAAACAATGGGCTACGTCTTTAACAGCCACTGATGTAGATTACATTTTTGACCCAAAGTTACAAACTCAAGAATTTCTGCAATATGAAGTTGAATATCCTGTTCCCTCTGACACGTTGCCTATTGATCAATATCAAGTAGTAATGTACACCGATGGCTCTGCGCAACCGGCGGTGGGGACAAAACACCAATATTCTGCTGCATGTGCAGTAGTGAGCGGCCATATGGAGGGGGAGAAATTCTGCCCCCAACATACTGATACACAAACCCTAGGGGATTGTACGGCACAATTGGCTGAGCTGAAAGCTCTATTGATGGCATTAGAATATACAGATCCAACACAGTTCCCACTGATTGTTTGTGATTCGTATTATTGTGTCCAGTCTTTTAATGAATACCTACATTACTGGTGCTTGAATGAGTTCAGAGATTCAAAAGGCAACACCATAAAACACAGATTGCTGTGGGGGAAGGTAGCAGACCTGAAGGAGACGCTACCCAAAGTCCATGTTGTACATACTCTTGGACACGAGCGCGTTGGAATACACGTTGCTGGGAATACTTTGGCTGATGAAGCCACAAGGTCGGCAGTGGCAGTTGCCACTGTGGCAGCAGTGACTCTTTCGAGTTCCAAACCAGACACAGAGATTCTGGCTGCCATAAAAGCTATGGTTGATGGCACGCCCTATCCTAAAGGATTTCCTAATAAATATCAATACTGCATGGGAAGTATGCTCAACGCTGAGGTTAAAATACCTAGTCTAGGCATACGCGAGATCCCCAATAAAGTTGTAAGACCACAATTGATTAATGCAGCGCATGAGGGAGTGGCATCTGCACATGCTGGCGTGGCCGCCACAATTTCACTATTACAGGCCCGTTACTGGTGGCCTGGTCTCTATAAAGAGACTAAGCAGTATGTCCTTTGTTGTGACATCTGTCAACAAATGAAAGTTTCAACAGCTAAGCGCCCGCCGCAGACACCCCTCTTAATATAGAACAGACCATTACAATGTGTGTACTTGGATCATTGGGGTCCACTCACACCAGATAGTGCATACAAATATATACTAGTCGCTGTTGATTCTTGCTCCAGATTTGTGTGGGTGTGGCCACAGCGCTCGGCTGACGCTCAAACTGTTATTAAAGATTTGCGTCTCTCTGTCGGTACATATGCAGTTGCGGCATTCCATTCGGACCAGGGCCCTGCTTTTGCCTCAAGGGCATTCTGGGACACCATGGCTTCGTTGGGGGTCCAGCTCCAGTTCTCGTCTCCATTTCCTCCCGAGGGAAATTCTGTTGTGGAGCGATTAAACCGCGATTTAAAGCAATCCTTAACAGCCAGAGTCTTAGGTATGGGTAGTAGTTGGCTAACCCACCTGTATGGAGTTCAGAGAGCACTGAATAACCTGTCTAGAAGGTCCCTGGGGGGTCGTACTTCATATGAGTGCCTGTTCGGAACACAAATGTTTGTTCCGGATCTTGATGGTCCTGGTGTGGAGGCAGTGGAAACGCCTTTTGACATAAATGATCGTGTCACTGTTTTGCAGGAATTACAACAGTTCCGTGAAGATAACTCTTCTAAAAGTGCTGCCTCCACAGGAATTAAGGATGTGCCAATAACACCTACTGATTGGATTCCCTGAGTTGGGGTTCTTGTGCGTGAAAAAATAATTTGGCCCTTCTTATCGGGCACCAGTCCCTGTGTTGGGGATACATGGTACGAGAACTGTTATTTTACCACCGTTGCCAGGTGCCAAAGAAAATCGCTTTGTTTCTATTGACAATGTCAAGTTACAACATGTGGCCGATTCTGCACAGCAGACCAAGAGGAACGTCCAGTAGTTCCCAAATCCCTCTCACTACTGGGGAAGAGTTTCTGCTTCAAGTTATTTATACCAACACTGTTGCCTCTCCGAGCTTGGGGAGGGTGGATGATGATCTCGCATTAGTTCCACTGACAACAAATAACTTAGAAACATTTGATCGAGTCACCATGATTACTGACGTTGCGGATGGTGCTATCTACAGTGTACCACGGCGAGAAACACCAACTCCTCCATTGAATACGGCGACACCTTTTGCACGAACTGCCTCTGGGTACTTTGCCAACAACATTGATGGTCTATCGGACTCGTTTGCCTCTTCGACTACTGACCCAGGTCCACGTAAGCTGATGTGTTGGCTTAAAGATACGTATTTTGTTTTTCCTTGGAACTATATGTGGCTCTTATTGACTATGTCAGCATTTTTTCTCTGGATAGGGTTAGTCATTACCTTTTTTCTGTTGATACATGGCCATTTTCTTCCTGAGAGATCAGCGGTTGAACAGGTGAAGGAGACGTTGAAGCCACATTTTTTATCACGTAAGGTTCGAAGAGACTTGTCCTTTGTGAACATTTCTGCAGTGCCAGTTCCGGATGGAATTGTGTGGGATAAAGTAATGTTTGATATATACGGTCCCACTGAGATAATTCAAATACTGTATGTCCTAAAGTTATCTATGAATGATATAGTAATACCAGGCATTGTATCTGATGATTGGGATGTAAATACAGTTGATTCCATGATGACTGAATTACAATATTATACTGTCTGTGAAAATGAAGATGTTTACCAGTTTAAAGACAATTATGGTGACATGTTTTGCTATAATTATTATGGGCACCATTTTATACATAAAGCAAGTAGTCCAAAAACGATATTTGACTATACGCAATGGGAGCATTGCCCAACTCCCCCGCAAGGGAGTTCAAAAACTTATTCTGACAAAGTTACGTATTTTTCTGGGCATCATCAAATGAATGCTAAGTCATATTATCTTAAGTTAACTCCGTCTAAAGATAAGCAAATGTTGACTAATAGGAAATTCATAAACTCAGATTCTTTTGTTTCCCGACTGTTGATTGAAGGTTATGAATATTGGTCAAATAATGTTGATTTGAAAAGTGTTTGAGGAACAAAACATTGGCAGACAAAGGGTAGAGAAACATTGTTTAGAGCATGTCTCATTCCCGTCCAAATGATTTTTTTAAATGAAACAGTACAACAGAGTAGCTGTTTGGGCTTAGCAACGATTAGAGAATTGAACATGCCTATTATACCTGTCCCTACAAAAATTAATAACTGGCAGAAATACATAAATGTCACTTTTAGTGAGCTTACAGACTGGGTCCAGAATGGTACATTTAACACTTCATTGACATGTCTGGGCGGGTGGTTATTGTGGCCTATAGACGCCAATGGGTGTCATCAACGTTTTGTCACCTCCTCAGGGGGTTTCAGGACGAGTCGGGCAGACCCTAGCTATATCTCACCAGAACATGCTGAAATTATTACTACATATAGTGTGGGAAAATTGTGCCAACAATGGTTAAAATCATCCTCACTAGATGCAGTCAAGACACATCTCACTCTCCTGTCTAATAACACTGACTTGCAAGATTTTTTGTCAGGCCCAAAGACACCACGTAAGAAGCGTTTCTTGTACGAAGTGTACATTGAAATATGGAAACTTTCCCAACAGGAGGCTGCAGCCCGGTTAATGCAGATAGATCAGGAAAATTTGAAAAAGGCATTAGCTGTTGTGGATAATGGAATTCACACCTTGTCCGACCGAATATATACGATTAACAACATTGTTTCTTCTGCTATAGACATTATACGATCTGATATGTCTTCTTTATATCATGGACAAAGTCAGACCCGGTCTATTATGCAGTTGGGTTGGACCCTTCAGACATTGAAGGCGGGTCGCGTTCCGTGGCAGCACATCAGTGCCAGGGAGATATTTTTTTCCTTTAATTTAACGCGACAACAACTATTGGGTAAGAAGGAGGTGACTTATGTCATGCTCAACATTGAAAAATTAGAAAGATTGCCTTTTACCGTGGCCTGAAATACCGTCTGTAGAGTGGTTGATACACGGGGTTATTAATCTGCCTATTTCTACGTTACAATTCACTTCTTGTTTGAAACACGTTCCGGTAGGCAGATATGAGAAGTTGGGGCATAGTTATATCCATGAGGTGTGGGAGCTTCCCTTCTTGTACAAGTGTCTCAATGGCATGAAAGAGGTCTTTCTTAGTGGTAGTGAATGCGAGACTTCAGTCAGCCATTCGATGATTTGCAAGCAGCTGTCCTTGCATGGGGCATGTAATGCCTCGGGTGCGAACTTGGCTTGCTATCTGAAGGGAGTTCCGGTCCCCTTGATTAAACGCACATTCCAGGTGCTTTCAAACGGCAGCTACGTCCTCCTTAATAGTGAAGACTGTTGTGGCATGTGAGCCGGAATAGTTTACGTTGTTTCGGTCACTAAGGTCGTTACTTGCTGCGGGAATGTGTTGTTTCCCCACACTAAATTAAGGGAGGTAGCGGATATCTGGCTTCACATTGCTACTTCCAAGGTGAATTTCGACAAGTTAAGTAGACTAAAGGCTTTATTGTTTCAGAAGCATGTGGCCCTTACATCTGCACACGAGACCTACGCACTTCAGGTGGCAAGGTCATCAGCAGAAATACAGTCCCTGTTAAATACCAACTTTCCGAGCCACTTTGGTGAACTCGTGGGACGTATATTTAATGCGTCCAGCACGGCTGGATTAGCACATTTTTTCAAAGCCGTTGGTGTTGGTTTCGTTCACACCTTCTTTTCCATATTTGGTTTAATACCTTCGGCTATTCATTCAATTTTCGGAAGCATTTGGGGGGGATTTCCGATAACTTTGGCTTTATTAGCCAGCATTTTGCTGTTGCTGTTGTTTTTCCGCAATGGCTGTCCCGCCGCAACAAGGACGAATGTGGTCGCTCCCATCAGCACAGCTGTGTCGTGAACGCATGATGCAGCACTTTGGAGCAACACTCCTTGAACATTTGGGGTGTGACTGGTCTCTGTCATTCAGACCGGGTTTGGATTGTGTGCAGACCGTGTTTCGGTGCCTTTGGTGCTCTTTTGAACATGCACTAGACGTCTGTCTCTCACAGCAACGCCCCTCAGTGGTTGATGCTGATCTGTTGATGTTCCCGATGAGGGCTCATTCCCAGACATGCGCGCTGTAGCTGCGTTTGCTTCGTGAGGCTGATTACGAGATACCCTTCCTGGAGGAAGTTGATATTAACTCGTTCACAGGCTCTGTACGGGATGCCGCCTTGGTTGACACTGGGGCTTTGGAACACACCTGCTCCTGGATGGTCTTTGGCATGGATTTTCCGGTTTTGTCATCTGCCGAAGTGGAGAACCTCCTGCTTTCCATGACCACTGCTTAAATTGGATCTGGTCTAAATTAACACTGTCACATGAATTTGGCTCTTAGCCGCATGCTTATTTCTAAATTGAGGATTAATGTGCTTTGGTGTCCTCTTGACTTGTTGAAATTCTGTAGGGTTTTAATTATTTTTTAGCTTAGGGCATTTTTAGTTTCAGCTTAAACCACTTTCTACTGACAAGGGGAGGGTGTATGAGAGCCTACGTGACAATGTGTAAGAACTTCAGTTCTTGGTTGAAGGGGTTATAAGCCCCACTTAGCTAACATCCACAATCCCTGTCAGGGTGAACCACAAAAGTCACTAAATTAACCTGTGCTTAACCCTCTGGTAGCTTGACACAAAAGCAGTCAGGCTTAACTTGGAGGTAGTATGTAATGTATGTATGCATTATACAAACAGTAAGACAGTGAAAACAACACAATAAAAAAGTGAAAACCAATTTGAGAAAAGAGTATTTTTTTAAATTTAAATAATACCAAAACTCCAATCAGTGAAACTTGAAATATTCATTTTTAATGTTTTTAGTGGAAATCATGCCTAGAAGCACAAAGCTCTACTTGTGGCCATCTGGTTACCCATGTTTGAGGGCAAGTCAAAATGTCTGGCTGACAACGATAGAGTGTAGGTTGTATACATGATCTAGGTTAGTCCTGTTAAAAAGTTCCCTTTGAAGTCCGGCACAAAGAGTTCCGTTTGCATTGAAGAAGGAGGCTGAACATCACTAATATTCACTATAGTGAGAAGAGGCAATTGAGCTCTGTGTACTGTTGTTGCTGTTGCTTTGCATTGGGGGTCATCGCAAGCTGACATTGCTGTGGCACAGAGTGCAGGTCTTGTGTTGCCAGTTGCAGCGGACGGTTGTTGTGAGCGTGACGAGCAGATGTCACTGGAGCGTCTCTTAGGCGCTCATCAAGGGTGGCAGAGTCGTGGCATGAACAGGCGTGTTCAAGTTCACAAGGAGCCCAGACTTCAGTAATTTCACCTTTTCTTGAGGAGGACTACGCTCTGGTGGCAACCAAGGGCCTAGGACCCGGGAAGGCACCTCATAGACATCAAGATTCGCTCCAGCAGAGGCCGGCAGTGGTCTGGGAGGTCCAGTTACAGGTCCATTTGTGCTTCTGCCAGTGTCCTGAGTCACATGACTGTGAACTCATGTGTGCTTGCTACAGGCAATATGTGTGTGTATCAGAGAAATTAACAGTAAAAAACGGCCCATCAGACCATAAAACAGGCCCTCAAACAGCCACAAAATAGGCCATGGTCTAATCTATCAGACTAGCCCTTTGCAAGCTGCCTGATTGTCCTGTAGGCTATTCCAATTCTTGGCCCACCAGCACTCATTTATGGGGGCCTGCACTTTTTCTTATCGGACTTTGACCCAGAGCAAGGCAGCAAAAAGCACAATATTATGACATAAGGAGAAGAAAGATGGATTACAGTGACAAAAATATAAAAACAGTCATGAAAAGAACATGCAAGAGTGCGATAAGGGGACAGGGAGTGTCTGATGGTGGATTAAAGAGGCATGAGGTGGAATCAAGACTATGTAGCCTTGGTTTTCTACAAGCCTGCCACTGGTCAGCCAAAATATTGGCTTCTGCACCAGCACTTATTATTTTACAAATTAGGCATGCACTGATCCTAAGGTCCCCAACTGCTGTAATATTGTATTTGCAAGGAATTGCCAGTAATTAGGGCTATGTACATTTGGAGAGGTCATACCCTTGCTGCATTTTGCCAGATGTTACAGCTCAGTCACTTAAGGAGAGCCATCTCAATCAACAAAACTTGTAACAGTATATACTCATGGTCCAAGATACCCTCAAATCCCTAAACCAAAGTGCCGAAGGCCCTAGAAGTGTTAAGTTTATTATGCATGTTGTTTGTAGGGAAATTGCCGCTACTGCACCATTTTGGTAAAGGGAACTCTGGCTGTGGCAACTATGGCATTGCACTGATTTGCAGCCACTGTATTCAGCGTTCTGCAGGGTTCTGGTACTTCTTACTGTGATGTCTATTCTGGAATGCTAAAGCCCTCTGGGGACAAAGGAGCAAATTGAGCGTGAGACGTCCATTATTTCTAATCTTTAATATGCTAGATATGTTTTTGTTATGATAATCTATTGGTCACAGCCCTCAATCAAAAAGTTGGCACCTGCTAAATCTGAAAGTCTTGTTCTTTTCTCCGGATTTTAACCAACAACGTAAAACTTGTGTTACAAAACAATAACCAAATTCATAACAATTTTGATATGCATGGCTCTTGCTGAGAGCTAATGTCATGAATTCCAAATTCCAAATCTGATTATTCACCACAATGATGTAGCAACAGTGGCCAAGAGGACAACTTTAGGCAGCAATGGGAATGTAAAGCACAGATATTATACTTATATTTTTGGGTGTGGGAAGCATTGAATTGATTGAAGAAAGGGTGGTGTGGATGCATGAAAGGATATGCATTGAATAATAAAGGTGTGTGGCAAGGTACCACATATTTTCTACTATTTGTGGGAAGGTAATGCTGAGGGTGATGAGGGTGTGTGTAAGGATGCTGCATGTTCTTATTTTGGTGTGGAGAGAGAAGTGATGGACAGAGGTTAGAGGGCAGTTGGCAGTTGGACACTAGGTGTAGCAGAGTGCATGGGGCTGAGTAAGGGGAGGCCATGTCATCTATGGCTTCAAAATGAGTTACCCCTGCCCCTTCAGCTGATTGCAGGTGCCATATCTAACCAGAAATTGTTGATGGGTAACTGGGAATAGCAAGGGATGTATTTCACCCCAGGGATCTGTATAACATTATTGACATCTAGATCGTTGCTCTCATTCTCTGTTCAATGTCTCTCAGAAACACTGAGAGAAAACATAACAATTAATCCCCATTACAGATCTTTAATTCCATTTGCTTCATTGGGATTTGTTGAAAAGTATTCAGGCTAGACCAAGCTTTCCACTTGAACTCAATGAATGCATTCTTGTGACAGACACTCTTACAATCCATTATATGCAAGTTTGCGAAGTTACAAGCCATTGACATGATGGAGAAATGACGCACTCTTCAATGAAGTACAATGCTATTCTTCTGGTGGGAGTATATTGAAAGCTGTTGAGTCCCCAGGCCCCCCGACCCCTCACAAGCTCACAAAGGTAAAGACAAGTGACCACCGGACCGATAAAATAAATGAAATTCACAGTTCCCTCTACCTAGGACCTATAGGCCTTTACTGCACAGTCAGGTACGTAGCTTAGTCGCATATCTTGTTAACATTATCTAAGAAGCAGGACATGGGGGAGGGGGACTTAAGAGGCAGTGCAAACAGAGAGTAGCGTACATTGTCAGTGGTACTTAAAAGAAAATATTTTGTAAAATAACCATATTTTTCAAAACTGAAAGGAGGACTGTGTGTGTTTGTGTGTGTAAAAATGTGTGTGTGTGTAAAACTTCTACATGAGACACCTCACCATACTCGACTTGATGCATCTGTTCCCAACTATTTACTACATAATAAATGTATTGGGGAGGGGTGTAACAACCCAAAAACCACCCATGAAGTACTGCCCTGTGCACAGCCTAGCAAGGCGGCAAAATACGAAATCGACATCCACCATTCTAAGGAACAGTGAACATGTGATAATAGGGATAAAAGAACTCCTAAATGTGGCTATTTCATTACTTATCCAAGTATTTGTGGGTCACAAAATAAGGTAATCTGAGGAAAAAGGAAACAAAGTGAATATTTTGGAGTAGAAAATAAAATTGTCCCTACGTCAAATGTTGAAGGTGTGTAAACTCTGGTACGGAAGTTTAACTAGCATGGGAGTATACATCTGTGCCATCTAGGAGACCATTAAATAGTCTCTGAAAAATGCAAGATTTCATATTCATAAAAAACAATATAAAAAAGGGAGTAACTAGTCACAAATGGTTTAGAGCTGAGATATTTAATTCTCTCCTGAATTGTAATGATATGTTATAACAAAATGATAAATAAACTTGATATTTTCAATCAAACAATAAAAATCGATCCATGCATGTTTATATTATTATTTGATAAATTCCTGTTTGTTTCATATATATTTGGTCTCACATCTTTTGATAACTGAGGGAAATCGCTTGTAGCGTCGTAATGAAAACTGAATCCGCAGCGGTTCACGATCAATTACCCTCTCAGTTATGTGCATTTGGCCCTCTCTACAGACTTTGGTGGTTGATATTCTGTTTCTGCTTTAAACTTGGGGGCATATTTACCAGCCCAATATGCTATTGGTGCATCACTTTTTATGATGCTCTGGCGGCGCAGAATACAGACCCATATCTACGAGGCCATGCTATGCCACTTTGTGTGGCTTTTCATGGCCTCATAGATATGGTGTAAGGCAATGCAGCACAAGTCACTGGGATGCCTTACTTTGCATCAAGGGTCCATTCCACGGTCCTTGCAGTTGTATTCCCATGCAGCACCCATAGGTTTTCATGTATTCCTAGATTTACAAGGGTCTGTAAACTTGGGAAGGCGCCTAAATCGTGCACCTCCCAGCAATATCTCTATTTCTCCTAATTTTTTCCCTTTCTATGTGTCCTGCATTCACACACAGAAAGAGGAATACACCTCCATGGTTTGTTTTTGTGCAGGAAGGTGTTCCTATCTTCACAAAAACAATCTTGCTTTCAAACTCAGGCACCCTTTCACCCTGGTGCAAGGTGTGTCTGCGTTTGCTGTAGGCAGCCAAAGGGGTGCCAGGACAAGGGGAAAAGACAGATGTGCACTGTATTTTGTATATATGGTGCCTTTCTTCCGTTTCTCTGTGATGTAGAGCATCCAGCAAGGCTACTTTCTGTGCTGCCCTGCGCCATTTCATTGTAAATATGCCCCTTGATGTGCTTGATAACATGTTCAGTTGGAAATCCTATCTCCTGAATAATTAAAGGACCGATCAACACTAGGATGTGAAAACAATGGCCTTTACAATTTATTTTTCGCTCTGCTCATGTAAGTGATACCTGCACTTTGACCGTCCTTCCATTTTACACTGTTCTGTTGCCGCCCAGAAATCAATTAATCACATTTGTTGGAAGTTGCACTTGAAAGACTAATAGTTGAATTATGCACCAAACAAAGAGGAAATGTACTTCATGTTGTGCTTGTTGCCTAGCTAGACGGGTACATTCTTCCAAAATGGCTTAATCTGTTTAAGGAATATGTCAGCCTGTGAATTTATTCGGGACACTCCAACAAACACAATCCTCGCTGAGTAATAAGCTCCTGCAGTGCTGCTATTAGCACACAAGAGCACAAACAACATTTTGGAGCCAGAACCCTGTATGAACAGTAGTTCACTTGGTTTTAAAAATCATTTCAATTCACACCTGACATTCATCCAAAAAGAATGAAGCTGATTATTCATTCAATGGGAGACATATTGTGCCAATAGTTATTGTGGTGGCTTTCTAAAAGACATGGCGTCAATACAAAAATCTTTTTAGGACCTCAGCTAGAAACAGGTATTGACTTGGACCGGACGAAATTTAAATTAAACTTTGTAATTTGTGTAAATTAGAGACTTTCATGTGAAATTTGTGGGGCAGTATTACAGAAATCCGTCATCACACCACTTTGCGTATTTATGCTGTCAGTTATAGTGTGGGAGCCAGGACCAGACTGGGAACCAAAAGCAGCCCTGGCAATTTTTGTCCAACCAGCCCCTGTACAGAGTGTAGAAAGCGAATGATATCTGGGGGTACCCCTCAAGAACATTTTGGAATAAATTGGGAAATGCTTATTCTACAACACATTTTTCATTATATAGTCAACTGTATACGTTTTTAAAGCATAATAGATGATGACCTTATAGTGCACCAGGATATCACAGTCTTCTCTGGGGCTCTTCAATGATTCCCTCACTATCACCCTCCAACAGTGCCCCTCATCTCTCTATAGCCCCTCTCTCACATGTATTTCATTTGTTTTATAGCATCTGTTATGCCATTGCAGGGTGTCAGACCACTTTACATTACACACTCATACAGAGACAATGAATCATATGTGTGTAAATCAATGCATAGAATATTTTACAGAAAAAAGGGACCCCAAGTTGCGGTATTCACATGTGATCTATACTGATAGGCATTTTTAAGAGTGCTTGGTCTGTAGAAACACAGACGCAGGATTCAAAATGTAACACAATGGTCATGGTTGGCTTTACTAATAAGAATTTATTTCTATCCAAACAAACCCTTTTTTTTAGCAACTTTTGGATAATAAAAGACTAGGAAGAAACATCATTTTCTAACCTGTACCATGCAATTTGCATGCATCTCTTTGACGGCCATTTATAGCTCACTGTAATAGATTACAAGTGTAACTTATGAACTGCACAGTAACTAAATGACCTCTATGACAAAAACAGTAACTCACTGAGCTATGTACATAAAATATAGTTCTCTGATTTTTACAGCAGGCATAGTAAACCTCTGCTCTACCATAGATAAGCTAAAACTACCAGTAGAGAAAACTCCGCTCTCTCTCCAGCAAAAATATTTAGCACCGAAGATTCCTTGATGCTTTTTATGTTGCCTTCAGCCAGAGGACCCACCGTCATGTGACATCAGAATAAATTAAAAACTGACACTAAATGGTTGTGCATGCACCCAGTCAGCACTTATCACTGGTAGCTGTCTGTTGCTGTTGGAAGATGATTTAATGGCTGGCGGTGGCTGGCCCAGGCCTGGCTGCTGCTCATTTGGGCCAGGTTGACTGTTTACAGCAGTAAACTGACTCCAAGGGATCAGAGGGGAGACCGTGTGGATCAGGATAAAATAATTTTACCACAGCCAGTTTTCCCCTGGCCCAGGGAATCCTCCATGGCGGCGCTATTCCGACCCCCTTCCCGCCAGCCTGTTCCTGGCGGTTTACACCGCCAGGAAGAGGCTGGCGGGAACAGGTGTTGTGGGGCCCCTGGGGGCCCCTGCACTGCCCATGCCACTGGCATGGGCAGTGCAGGGGCCCCCTAACAGGGCCCCACAAAGATTTTCACTGTCTGCTTAGCAGACAGTGAAAATCGCGACGGGTGCAACTGCACCCGTCGCACCCCTGCAAATCCGCCGGCTCCATTCAGAGCCGGCTTCATCTTTGCAGGGGCTTTCCCGCTGGGCCGGCGGGCGATCTTTTGGAGATCGCCCGCCGGCCCAGCGGGAAAGTTGAAATGACCCCCGCGGTCATTTGACCGCGGTGCGGTCTTTGGGCGGTTTCCGCTTGGCGGGCAGTGCCCGCCGCCCGCCGGGGTCGGAATGACCCCCATAGGCCCTCATTCCGACCCTGGCGGTTTCAAACCACCAGGGTGGAGGGCAGAGGAAGCACCGCCAACAGGCTGGCTGTGCTTCCCGGGCCATTCTGACTGCGGTGGTAAAGCCGCAGTCAGAAAAGGGGAACCGGCGGTTTCCTGCCGGTTTTCCCGCCGGTTTTCCCGCCGGTTTTCCCCTGGTCCAGGGAATCCTCCATGGCGGCGCTGCTTGCAGCGCCGCCATGGGGATTCCGGCCCCCTTCCCGCCAGCCTGTTCCTGGTGGTTTACACCGCCAGGAAGAGGCTGGCGGGAACGGGTGTCGTGGGGCCCCTGGGGGCCCCACAAAGATTTTCACTGTCTGCTTAGCAGACAGTGAAAATCGCGACGGGTGCCACTGCACCCGTCGCACCCCTGCAAATCCGCCGGCTCCATTCGGAGCCGGCTTCCTCTTTGCAGGGGATTCCCGCTGGGCCGGCGGGCGATCTTTTGGAGATCGCCCGCCGGCCCAGCGGGAAAGTTGAAATGACCCCCGCGGCCATTTGACCGCGGTGCGGTCTTTGGGCGGTTTCCGCCATAATCCAGCAAAATATCCTGCAGTGAACTTTCATATCAATTATATCCAAAACAATATGATACACACTGCAACTTTGTTCACCTAAAATACATAGTTTGTTTATATCAGCATCATTAATTTTTAAATAAATGCTTTGCAATACATTTGAGGAACAAAGGTAATATAATTCTGTTGAACAGTCAACAGTTCAAAAATGTTATTCAGTGGCATAACTGAAGTGTATTTCATATCTGAATGCCACAGCTTTTTGTCAATCAAATTCCAATTAGAATGAAAGTTTCTTCTCAATATTCTTCATGGGAAATTCCAAAATGGTGAAGGTGGATTTCAATCCCATTGGCAATCAGCCCCACATTGCAAGCCCACGAGGTGGGGCTGATTTCTGTATCACACTCAAAAGTGCCTGGAGACCTGCAAAACGCACGTGGGACCCGCCCAGGAGGGTGCCTGGATCAAGACTAGACCAAGACAAGGCCCGTCTTTGCCTGTCATTGCCCAACAGTGGCTTTCATCTCCCTTTCATCTGAGTTTTGCTCTTTGTCCCTTCCACTGGAATGGGTAAGCACAAAAATATATCATTAGACCCTGGAGTTCCACTGTCTGGAGCTGTTCCAAACGAGGTGTTCCCTAGAAGCTCTTCCAAGTCTTTCTCTCTTTTTTTTACAACAGCTGTGGGTGCAACTAACGAGGAAATATGTACTTTTGAGGTAAAGTTTGGCTTTCCCACTGCTCCACTGGAGTCTGATATTGTTTTCCCACTTTGTTCAGCTGTTAAGAGGAGTATGCTATCGGGAAGGGTGGTGAGACCCAGCGAGGAGGGACCGTTGAAGTAATCACAGTCACAGAAGTCCATCAGACAGAGACTGTGAGCAGGAACTCTCCTTACTATTATGGTTCTCCCACCATACGTAAAAGTGTAAGCGTAAAAAGAATTCCTGATGCAGCCCTAGCGCACTTGGGGTCCAAATCAAAGGGTCATTTAGATCTTTCCTCCAGTGCAATGGGCAGTGGGCACAAAGCTCATAAAGATCACACCCAATGGTATTACCCTTGATGACTTTGTCCCAATGTAAAATCAATGACAGAGGTGACATTTGGCAAATGTCTGGAGAAATTGCTGCCTGTTGAATGTAGTTTAAACAACTGAATTTTTTTGTAAAGCTAGTATGTTGCTGCCTGGTCCTGTGTGCCCCACACCTGAGGGTATCGGGCAGGCAGGGCAGGAGACTGTGACATGCAAGGAACCTGTTTAGGGACCCATTAGCACATCCAGTTTACCAAAGATGGATTCCCATTGCCACCCATCATGTCAACCACTAGCATAATCATGTCTGGTTTCCAGGAGAGATCTAACAAATCAGCCTATCCCATCTTGTGTACAGGGCCAGAAAGGTTGGTGTGTTTTCAGAGTGGTCCTAGGGTTAACACAGTGCATAACCCGCTACAAGTGGTTTGTGAGTCACGAGTCGTAAAGATGTTCCTCTATCCCCAGGAGTTGTTCTTGGCCTTCCTCATGCTTTGCCCCCTTGCGTAGTGGTACTAACTGGAATCCCTACTTTGAAACTAGTCTAAGAAATAAGGTTAGCTATTGCTTGTCATAACTAGGTGGCGAAGGGCGAACCCTGGTTAAAAGGCTCATTATAGCCAGGAGAGTGGATTGGGTTGGACCAGCTCCCAAAACCTTTCAGGGGTTTGTGTAGTCATCAATTTTAATTGTTCCAGAGCTGTTCAACTGATCTTGGACCCAGCCAGGAGGTCCACCCCTATGTTACACATTCAGCCCTTTCCTCTTGGATATTTTGATGTCCGCTGGCAGTCCAAATCTATTCGGGTGCTAGGTACTGTAATGAGGGCACTGGGTATGGAGCCCTGAGGTTACTTGTTGCCAGTGATTTTGTCATACCTGCCATTAAAGAATGAGGCTCTGGGGCAGACTCCCTAGTCTGACAATATAGCTTTAATCACATCAGGAAGTTTAATGGTGAAGGAACTGACCAGGGAACGGGATTTGTGGGGTGTCAAGTCACTTGGTAGACACAGGGGCCTTGCAGAATGGAGTTTGTTTCAACCCAGAGGAGATCTATCCTCTTATTTTGCCTGACACCCCTGATGACTGCTGAATTAAAGGGAATACTGTTGGTAATCAGCCTGTGCTACATATCAGTAAGGGGATGGATACTGATGTATTTGCCATGAGGGACCCAGAGCAGTTAGTTAATAAGGAGGGCATACAGAATGGAGTGATCATCACCACACTATGGGGTGACCCTCAGAGTACAAAATATATCCCTGAAAGTCACACCAGTAAAGGGGACGTCATTGCCAGTCACCCAAATTTATCCTCCTGGAATGGAGCAAGCATTAGTAATAAAATAATTGACCCTGATTGGTTGATTTATTGGAGATGATTTCATTTGCCATGTCTTTTTACTTGGAAGGATACAAATTATACGCCAACAACAACGAGCCTTCAATAAGGTGGCATCCATGGGGGGGTTGTTTATTTTGGTGTCGCTTTCTTTAAATTGTAGTACTGAGGATATGTCAACAAGCTCTGACAGCCTACAGGCAATTCTTATTAGTTCCCCTGTGGTCAATAACATTGTTTTGTTAAATTTTTATAACGCGAGCACAGGCCCCACATTCTGTGATACACTTTCTACCCTTAGGTAACAAATGTTGCATATTGTCAACTATAATAACATAAGAGTCAGATTTATTTTAGTGGTGATTTTAACATACACCCATGCTTACAATTGTTTGCCTCATACAGGTAATGAAGATTGTCTACATATGGAACATAGCCATGCTGTCTCCTTTCTCAATCATCTCCCTGCAGAATTTAATTTGGAGTGTGTAATGACTAAACTGTTTCAATGTCTGGAAGGAAGCTTTCCTCCAAGTTTTACTGGTCAGGACAGTTTACAATAGATTATGAGCCTGATCTTGATATTTGCTGATGGACTACTCCATCAAAACACTGACGGATATCCCCTCCACTGAAATCTAAATCCAAATTTAGATTTCAGCGGACAGGATATCTGTGACAGTTGTGATGGATTAACCCATCTGCCAATATTTAAATCAGGTTCTATGGGGGTGATTCTAACTTCGGCGGGCGGCGGAGGCCGCCCGCCAAAGTTCCCCCACCAAAATACCGTTCCGCGGTCGAAAGACCGCTGAGGGTATTTTGGGATTTGCCCCGGGCTGGCGGGCGGCCGCCAAAAGGCCGCCCGCCAGCTCAGGGCAAATCAACCTTCCCACGAGGACGCCGGCTCAGAATTGAGCCGGCGTAGTGGGAAGGTGCGACGCGTGCAGTGGCACCCGTCGCGTAATTCAGTGTCTGCATAGCAGACACTGAAATACTTTGTGGGGCCCTCTTACGGGGGCCCCGCGGCACCACCTACCGCCATCCTGTTCCTGGCGGGAGACCCGCCAGGAACAGGATGGCGGTAGGGGGTGTCAGAATCCCTATGGTGGCGGATCCAATGAGGATTCTGCAGGGCAGCGGGAAACCGGGGGGAGACCGCCGGTTTCCCGCATCTGACCGCGGCCGAACCGCCGCAGTCAGAATGCCCTGCGGGGCACCGCCGGTCTGTCGGCGGTGCTCCCGCCGACCCTGGCGCCGCCGGGGTCAGAATGACCCCCTATATCTTTGTTTCAGTCTCTTTGCAGAACTTTTTTAAACATTTTCAGATAAATGTTTCAGTTTTTAGTGATCATATCTGTATTACCATTAGCATCGCTGATCTGCTCACATAGGCTTTAGTTTGGGGTAGGTCTCTCCATGCCGGAAGTGTAGCAACAGATCAGGGTAGAAGATTAGGGTTGTTGAATCCTAAAGGGCTTTTTTAGATCTCTTGTGGTGATAAAGCAGGGAGAATTTGAAACATGTCTGGAGAACTCGTGCTGAGTTTGCCTTTTTTTACGCATAATCGAGGATCAGGAAGGAGACTAAGCTAAAATGATTGCTTCCTTTTAAATTTGGTAACCTGCAGCAATCCACAATGGTTTACTAAAGACAGATTGAGAGCCCGTAACTTGTTAATGAATGCCCATGAAACTATGACTAAAGACAGCTGCATGATAGCAAGTGTACATGTTAAACATGAGAAGGTGCTAGATACTAGAATGAGGGCACTCAAAGAGGAAGCTTGGGAAGAAATGATTGAGGCTTCATATAGGGCCAACAGGAGCAAAATTTGGGAGGTGGTTAATTCCATTGCATTGCATGTCCTTACAGAGAAATGATTAGAGCACTTTGATGGCATTTATAATGCCCTGACTAGTGAGTGTCAACATGGAACTTCCCTGTTATCCACTCTTAAATGCAATTTAACTTTCATTGTTGAGGCAATGCAACTAGCCTTAGGACAAATGACTACCCATAAGGCCCCTGTTCCTGACGGGCTTCCTATAGATTTATTTAAGATGACACCAACTTTAACCTGCATGTTTAATCCAGCAATATGTATCTCATGGTACCAGTCAATTATCATCCCTGTATATAAGAAGGGGTTGAGAGGCCTACGGAGTTGCTATAGGAGTATCTCTTTAATAGACTCTCTAGTCTAGGTGATGGGTAGGGTCATCCTGCAGAGAGCCATATCATGGGCATAGGACAGTTCCATTCTTTCAGACATGGAATTCGCGTTTCACTCTGGTCTTGGCACTTGTGACCAGTGTTCAAATCTTTTCTCGTGAATTAAAAGGTACACAGTGGCAAGACCTGTGTCTTTGTTTGTTGCATTTATGGACCTGTCCACTGCCTTTGTCAGGGTGAACAGGTCCAAATTGTGGCCCATTTTGCTGGACTTGTGAATGGACTTAAAGATTGTCCCTTTTCTTAGTCACCTGCACAGAGGAATGACAGAAGTTGTCCAGTATATTCTGGATGGGTCCTGTACCAGCCACTTCCCTTTATAGCATTGAATAAGACAGGGAACTATATTAGCCCCATTTTTGTTCACTTTGTATGGGAACAATCTGGTCTGGGGGTCAAGTTATTAGATAAACAGGTGGACCGCCAAAGAGTGGGAAGTCGTTCTTCTGTGGCATTTAAGATGCTCCCCGTAGGATCTTCTTGCTTCCTCTGATGAAATCCCTGAATTTTGTCCAGGTCAAGCCTACTCTCATGTATCACCAGCTACTCCCTGATGATCGAGTAACTTATGCTGTTGCTTGCTTCTTGGCATCGTACTTGATGCTGAGAAAGTTGATTGATGCTGGAATTGGATGAGAACTCCTCAGTTTGTGTCCTGATTTTAAATGCACTACTGGATTTGGCTTTAGCTCCAGAGGTTCATCACAGTAGAATGGTTTGGTGACATAAGACTCCCAGTTTTACAGCTTAATACCTTTTTATTTTATATGTCGTATGTCCAATGTGAGGCTGGACTGATTTCATACGCTACACACCTCATTGTCACTACATTTTTTGTCACTGTTTTGTGTTATGTTAGGTCAGCACTTCAACGTTGCTTTGCTGCCTTCTTTATATTTTTTAAGTGGTATAGCTTAAGAATGAACTGTGTTAGCTCATAATTTGTGCAAACTGTTTCTACAATTGGTTCTCTAATATAGTTTGTTCAACCCGATTTTTAAATTTTTATGTTTTAATAATGTTTTTATCATATCAGGTACATTGAACTCATACCTCAGGCATTTTAATGATGTTTTGCCCCCTTCTTGACATTGTTTTTAGTCTAATAGTACAACATTGAATCATATTGGCTTACGATTTGTGTGTATAATTTATATCTGGTTGTCTGTTACAGCATATTAGTCCTTTTTTAAATGTTTGTGTATTTTATTAATGTTTTGTTTACTTTTTGTTGTTAGTTCCTTCATAGATTGCACCTTATGTTTATATGTGTGTCTTGTGTCAATAGTTTTTATATATTATTGTATGTTCTGTTGTTATTATGCACTTTTAAGGTCTTAAAAAGACTGAGTAAAGTTTTTTAAATGACGATATTCTTCATGCAGTGTTTCTCCTTCATTGAACGTTTTTATTACGTCTAAACCCTCATTCTGCTTTATTATAAATAACTGAGGTCTTATGACTGTATGTGTGAATTCTGTGCATTTGTGAAGGAGTGGGATGCATATGGTATGTATTATGCTAACTGAAATATAGTAAATCATTCAAAGGAGGCACCATTTAGCTATATTCCATCCTAAAATGGAGCCTTATTGTACACCTTGATGGAGGGAAGATGCTTCCTACTTCCTTTTTATCCAAAGTAAAGTAAAACATAAAAAAGAACCTTTCCGTTTTCCATGGAAATGCATGGTCTTAAAAAGTGCCCATTTAATCGGTTAGAATGCTTACTGTTAGACTTGTCATCCTTGGAGTAATCCCCCTTAACCTTTTGCCTCTGTTTCCCAGGTTGTTGATGTGTGCTGGACTCTGTTTTTGCTGTTTTTGATATTCAGGGCACTTTACCACTGCTAACCAGTGCTAAAGTGCAAGTGCTCCTTTACAAAATGTTTATGTAATTGGCTTATTCATGATTGGCATATTTGATTTATTAGAAAGTCCCTAGTACAGTGCACTAGAGGTGCCCAGGGCCTGTAAACCTGTAAACCAAATGCTACTAGTGGGCCTGCAGCACGGGTTGTGCCACCCACATAAGTAGCTCTGTAATCATGTTGCAGACCTGCCACTGTAGTGTCTGTGTGTGCAGTTTTAACAGTAAATTCGACTTGGCAAGTGTACCCACTTGCCAGGCCTAAACCTTCCCTTTTCTTACAGGTAAGGCAACCGTAAGGTAGGCCCTAGATAGCCCCAAGGGGAGGGTGCAGTGTATGGTTAAGGTTGGACATATAGTAATGTGTTTTATGTGTCCTGACCCTGAAATATTGCTAAATTTGTTTTCCACTGTTGTAAGGCCTGCCCCTCTCATTGGTTAACATGGGCGCTACCTTTAAATCTGATTAAAGTGTAGATTATCTTTGGGAGCGGATGGACATGTGGAGTTTGGGGTCTCTGAGCTCACAAT
Source organism: Pleurodeles waltl (assembly GCF_031143425.1). Lineage (NCBI taxonomy): Eukaryota > Metazoa > Chordata > Amphibia > Caudata > Salamandridae > Pleurodeles > Pleurodeles waltl. Next base: position 441,376,869 of record NC_090451.1, read on the forward strand.
TTAAAAATACATCTTTTAGTAAAGTTGATTTTGAGATTGTGTGTTTAAAAATGCCACTTTTAGAAAGTGAACATTTTCTTGCTTATACCATTTCTGTGACTCTGCCTGTTTGTGGATTCCCTGGCTGGGTCAGTTTGTCAGTTGGGCTGATTGCACCTTTCACTAGACAGTGACACAAAGGTAGCTGGGGTGTAGTCTGCATTTCCTGATGAGCCATCTGTGCCGTGAGGGAGGGGAGGAGTGGTCACTCCCACCTGAAAGGGCTGTACCTTCCCTCACATAATGCAGTCTCCAACCCCCTGGTGAGTGTCTGAGGCCTGGCCTGTTCAAGGCAGGATTTCACATTCAAAAGAAACTTCACATTGAAGTAGGCCTACTTCAAAGGAGAAAATGGGTATAAGAAGGGCACCCAAAACCACAGACTTTAGAAGCACTTCTGGAAACCAAGAGTAACCTCTGCCTGGAGAAGAGCTGAAGAGCTGAGGAAGTAGAGCTGCCCTGTCTGTGACTGTGGTTCGCGGAGCTATCGTGCAGTTGCGGCTTCTGCAAGAGTAAAAGGACAAAGACTGGACTTTGTGTGCCTTCCATCTTGTGAAGATCTCCAAGGGCTTGATTTAGAGCTTGCCTCCTGTTGTTTGAAGTCTCAGGGATTGCAAAGACTTCTCTCTGCCAGCACCTGGAGTCTATGGAGAGACTCCTACACTGCCCTGAGGTGCACATCCAGTTCCTGGGACCCTGAAAGGAGAAGCTGGCAGCCTAAGAAGAAGAAATCCACACACAGAACGTTGTGCGGGGAAAAGATCGACGTGACTCCGATCTGCGGCTAAAAAATTGACGCGCCGCCGGCTTTACAGCTGAAAATTGAAGCTCGCCTGCAACGCGACCGGAAGATCGACGCACGGAGCTGGAGAAATGACGCGCAGTTTCGCTGACAGAGGCTGGTGAGATCGCAACCCATGCTGTGTGGTTTTCGGATCATCGTGCGGCTGGATTTCCGATGCAAACACCACTGGGCCTGTAAAAACAACACTAGGCCTGCCCGGACGTGAGAGTGCTGACCGGATCGACACATCGCTCTCCTGCGGAGAGAAGAAATAACACGCAAGACCCAACGAAAGGAGAAACAACGCAAGGTCTCCCTCGTGAGTGAAATCAATGCATCGCAAGCCCTTTTTGATGCACACCCAAGGTACATTTTCATGCTAACAGTGTTAGTGTGTGTTTAAAACTACATGAAGACTCTTTTTGCTTTTTAATTGATAACTTGACTTGTGTATTGTGGATTTTTTGTAGTTTAGGTCTTTTTTTGTTTAGATAAATATTTTCTATTTTTCTAAACCTTTGTTGTGTCATTTTATAGTGTTTTCATTAGGTTACTGTGTGTGTTGGTACAAATACTTTACACCTAGCAATCTGAAGTTAAACCTACTGCTTGTGCCAAGCTACCAAGGGGGTAAGCAGGAGTTAGCTGAGGGTGATTCTCTTTTACCCTGACTAGAGTGAGGGTCCTTGCTTGGACAGGGGGTAACCTGACTGCTAACCAAAGACCCCATTTCTAACAATTACAAATCCTAATTCTAGTAAAAGTGCTTGTACAGACTAACACTGATTTATTTGTAAAAACATAGTGGCAGATTTACTAATATTTGGTGCAATGAAATGCAGCAAGCAAACTTGCTGCACTGCTTCAAATGGAGAGAGGAGGAATTTGCCATATTCACTAAGATATGGTGTATTCCTGCTCTCCCGCTGCGCTGGCATACTTGTGGCTTCCAAGCGCCAATGAAGGTGCCCTTTTACCATGGTGCAACAGTTCCTGCTTCACAGCCAGGATTGTTTTTGTGCAGAAAGAGAAGCATTCCTGCACGAAAACAGTTCTCTGAGACTTTTTCCTCCTTCTATGCATGCTGCAGAATGCAGCACACATTGAAAGAGGAAAAAACAAGGTGAAATAAACATATTTCTCCTTGCTACACCTCCCCTGGGAAAGTGTACCATTTTAAAGCATTCCCAGGTTTACTAATATTAGTAAATCTGTGAATGTGCCAAAAGCCATGGGATGCATTCAAAGTGCAGACTAAGGCAAGGCAGGGACTTGCGCTGCCTTGTGCTACTTCAGATTTATTTACTATGTGACATAGAGCCACACAAGATGGCTGTGCGTGGCATAGAAAATCTCACTTAAGGGCTTGCATTGCCCTTGTGTCGAGACTCAAGGGCAACTCAAACCCTTGATAAATCTGGTTCAAAATGTTTCTATAGTTTAATCTTATTGAGTCTCTTCGCTTGTAGAGATACACAGCAATAACATTAAATCCAGTAAAAGAAGCCACTTCCCTTGTAAAAACACATAGGAATATAATTTAATGTAGTAAAAAATGAATGGCATAATTTCACTCTATAGTTCTGAAGAAGCGTAGCTTGGCTGTGCCACTGCGTCTCTGGGAAAAGAACATGAAGGGATGGTCATTTTCTGGTCTTCACAATTTGGTGGTCACATTTTTTATCACATTTAACATGATTTAAATAATTTCACACTGCAAAGCATATGAGTGGAGTTAATTTTTGATTATAAAATGTAATCAACATTTTATGAATATCTATTCAAGACTAACATTTAAACTTATTATTTTGCATAATCATTTTGTATATTCTTACATGTAGTGTTTAGAATTCATTTAATCTAGAAGAATATTCGTGTTTTATTAACTTGGCTGAAGTGAAGGGCTACACATAATAATTTTCTTTTCAAAGTTAACTTTTAATGTGGGGTTGTTTTTTAAAAAATGTTTCTTTCAAGATGCAATTGTAAGGAGTGGAGCCGGAGCCAAAAGGAAACTTATTGTGCGTGAGTGATAAGAAAACCTGAGACGAACTATGCAAGCATGAAGAGAGGAGTGTTCTGGAGGCTTGGGTGTTGTAACTCTTTTGAACTTGCTGAGACCAAAGGGTATCAAGATTGTATGTATCAGGGGTTTAGAAATTGTAACTTCCAATTAATTTTAACTAGGGTTTCAACTGAGAAGCTTTGACTGTGATGTCATTGTCTTGGGAAACTGTGATTTAAGGAGGGTTTAGTTAGTGAGAGATTAAGACTCTTTCCTACTCTTAGAACTGAAGGGGCCCTTCTGAGGTACGGACCTCATAATTTCTACGTGGCTTCATGCCATGACACCTCTATTGACAGAATATTCTACTGAATTTCTGTTTGCAGAATTTTCTCAAATACTCCTTTAACATTAGAATAGATAAGTTCTAGTTTGAATGGTTAGGCAGGGGAACTTGGTGTTATGACCAATAATCACATGTTTTTTCTGATCTTTTGCATTATGGCAATCGAAGTTTTAGTCGTGTGTATGTAAACTATAAGTTTAACATTGTATGACACTTTAATTCTCCTTTGGTGATCTTATATATTTACATTATGGTTTTGAGACTCATTTATGTAACATTGACTTTGAATCTGTAATAAAACCCTTTTAACTCTATGAATTGACTCTGAATGTTATTAGGTGACATTAGGGCTGCAAGACTGCAATCTACTATAAATTGCATGGGCTGCAATGATTAGGATAACAATACAAAAAACAGAATTGTAAAAACGAGAGTCATGAATACACAGACCCCCAGCATCTTTCAACAACATAAGATGTAAAATAGATGTAAAATGAACCCTAATAATCTAGCGTGATGAACCTAGTCTCTAACCGAAAGAGAGCTAGGTGTGTTAAACCTACTCTGACAGTGCCATAGCCATGAGAAGAGCTCCCCAGCCCTCCTTACCTTGGAATGAGATCTCTCGATCACTCCGTCGTGACACGAATACTGGGTCTGCATCAAGACAATGTGTAGAATAGATAGAGTTGATGGCATCTTGTAGGTATCCCTCTGATTATCTTGTCTGTGTGAGATGTATTTATACAGATCTGCTAGGATCCCGGATGCAGGAATGCTCCCAAACAATCAGTAAGAAGGCATGATAGAGGCGGCAAATATAGAAACAGTTCCCTGAAAAGGTACATTATGTTACAGTCACACGAAAGTGGGAAAGTACATGGTGTGAATACCTATGTATCTCATATATCTTTGAGGCTGACAGTGACTCCTTTACAGTGTAGCACTGATAACGTGAAACTAAAATATCTTCCTAACTTTTTTCTTTTTCATTTTTTTAGAGCTCGCTACTCACCTGTGAGGGTCTCAAGGTGCTGGTGGGGGTTAAGGGGGGGGCAAGGAGGGTCACTGTTCCAACAACCATGTCTTGAGGTTCTTTCTGAAGAGCAGGAGGTCTTTGGTTTTGTGGAGGTTAATGGGGAGGGAGTTCCAGGTTTTGGGGGCAAGGTAGGAGAAGGACCTGCCTCCTGTGGTGGTGCAATGAATGCAGGGGACTGTAGCTAGAGCGAGGTCGGCTGATCAGAGGTTGCGAGTGGGAGTGTGGAAGTTCACTCTGTCATTGAGGTAGGTTGGGCTGGTGTTGTGGAGGGATTTGTGTGCGTGGACGAGGATCTTAAATGTGATTCTCTTGTCTATGGGGAGCCAGTGAAGGGATTTGAGGTGTGGTGAGATTCGTTCGTGGCAGGGGAGGCCAAGGACGAGGCGTGCGGCTGTGTTCTGGATTCTCTGGAGTTTGCTTTTGAGTTTGAGTGTGGTGCCGGCGTAGAGGGCGTTACCGTAGTCTAGTCTGCTGCTGATGAGTGCATGGGTGACTGTCTTCCTGGTCTCTGGGGGAATCCATTTGAAGGATTTTTTTATAGTGCGCAGTGTGTGGAAGCTAGAGGAGGTTAGAACATTGATTTCCTGTGTCATGGAGAGGGAGGGGTCCAGGATGATGCTGAGGTTGTGTGCGTGGTTTGTGGGGGTGGGTGCAGGCCTAGGGCGGTGGGCCACCAGGAGTCGTCCCATATGGTTTTGTTGGGGCCGAAGATGATGATCTCGGTTTTGTTGGAGTTAAGCTTGAGGTGGTTAGTTGTCATCCAGTTGGCGTTGTCGAGGAGAGCAGCGTGTAGGTTGGTTTTGGCGGTGGTGAGGTTGCGGGTGAGGGAGAGGATGAATTAGGTGTCATCTGCGTAGGAGAGGATAGTGATTCCGTGTGATCGAAGGATGTTGGCTAGGGGGATCATGTAAATGTTGAAGAGTGTGGGGCTGAGGGAGGACCCTTGGGGGACTCCGCAGATGATCTTGGTAGTGGTGGAGTGGAAAAGTGGAAGGCGGACTCTCTGGGTGCGGTCAGTGAGGAATGAGGTGAGCCAGTCTAAGGCTTTGTGGCGAATTCCAATGTTGTGGAGGCGAGTGCGGAGTGTGTGGTGGCAGACGGTGTCAAAGGCTGCGGAGAGGTCTAGGAGGATGAGTGCGACGATCTCGCCTCTGTCGACTTTGGTCCTGATGTCAGTAGTGCATGCGATGAGGGCGGTTTCCATGCTGTGGTTCTTGCGGAACCCGGATTGTGAGGGGTCAAGAGTGTTGTTTTCTTTGAGGAAGTGGGATAGGCGGGCGTTGACTATTTTCTCTGCAACCTTGGTGGGGAAAGGGAGGAGTGAGATGGGGGCGATAGTTGGAGAGGGTCTCCGGGTCGGCTTTGGTTTTTTTTAGGAGAGCGGTGATTTCCGTGTGCTTCCAGGGGTCTGGGTAGGTGGCGGAGTCAAAATAGGAGTTGATTATGTCGCAGAGTATGGGGGCGATGATTGGGCTGGCTTGGTTGAAGATGCAATGTGTGCAGGGGTCGGAGGGGGATCCGGAGTGGATGGAGTTCATGGTTTTTTCGGTTCCTTCGTGTGTGGTAGGGATCCAGGTGGTGAGTGTGGTGGGGGGGTCATGAGTGGGGGTTGAGTTGGGTGAGTGAGGGGTGTGCGTGGTGGGTGTGTGTGGTAAGAAGCTGTTGTGGATGTCCAGGATTTTGTGGTGGAAGTGGTTGGAGAGGGCGTCACATACGGGCTGTGTGTGTGAGGGGTCTATGTTGCTGGCTTTGGGTTTGGCTAGTTCATTAATGATGGTGAAGAGTTCTTTGCTGTTTTGAGAGTTGTTGTCAAGGCGTGTCTTGTAGTGATCTCTTTTGGCGGTGCGTATGAGTTGGTGATGGATGCGAATGGTAGCTTTGAGGGTGGAGAAGTTGGTTGTAGAGGGTTCTTGTCGCCATATTTTCCCCGCTTGGCGGCATTTGCACTTGGAGTCTTGGAGTTCGGGGGTGAACCAAGGGGAGTTCTTGATGTTGCGGGTGGCGATGTGTTTTCGAGGGGGGCTAGGGGTCTGCGCAGGTAGTGATCCCTTTTGAGAGGTTGTGTGCTCCTGTGTTGGGGTCGTTGGTGTGGGGGGGGTTGTGAGCCAGTTGAGAGTTCAGGCGTTCTGTGGGGATCTTGTCCCACATGCGGTATGGTGTGTTGTGTTGATGGTGGTGTGTGGGGGGTTTGGTGAAGGAGAAGTGGACGCAGTGGTGGAAAGTCCAGAGGAGTTCGGTGGTGTGGGTGTAGGCTATGTGTTGGCTTGAGGTGAAGATTGCATTGAGCGTGTGTCCTGCTGAGTGGGTGGGTGCGGTGACCAGTTGTTTGAGTCCGAGGTTGGTGAGGTTGTCTATGAGGGAGGTAGAGTTGCGGTCTTGTAGATTCTCCAAATGAAAGTTGAAATCACCGAGGAGTATGTAGTCTGTGGAGGTGAGGGTGTGCGAGCTGATGGTGTCGCAGAAGGCGGGGCGTGGTCCTGGTGGTCTGTAGATTAGTGTACCTCTGAGGGTGGAGTTGTTGTTATTGTGGATTAGGAAGTGCATGTGTTCTGTGTTGTCTATAGTGTCTTGGGAGCTGGTGGTGACTTTGATGGTGTCCCTGTGTAGGATGGCAATGCCACCACCTGGCCTGTTGAGGCGGTCTTTGCGTTGGAGTTTGTATCCCTTGGGGGTGGCGATGGCTATGTTGGGTTCCGAGGAGGGGTTGGTCCAGGTTTCAGTGAGGAAGGCGATGTCAGGTGAGTGTGATGTGATGAGGTCCCAGAGTTCTATGGCATGTTTGTGGAGGGAGAGGGTGTTGAGGAGCAGGCAGTTGAGGTGGTTGTGGTGGGTGGTGTTGGTGTGTTGTATGAGGGTGTTGTTGTGGGGTGGTGTGCTGCAGGGCTGGTTGGTGGGGGCGGGAGCTGAGCAGGCGTGTGTTGCGTTGGGGTGTTGTGTGTGTTGTCGGGGGGTCGCTATGGTTGGAGTGTGGTGTGAGAGATGAGGAGCAGGAGAAATGACAGGTGAGGCAGGTGAAGGGGCTATGAGTGTGTGTGGGGTTGGAAAGGGTGCAGGTGGGGCGAGGGCCTGGGTTGAGTGAGTGGAGGGTGAGGGGGGAGTAGGTTTGTCTGAGGGGGCCAGGGGGCTGCCGCTGGGCGCGGTCTTGGCGCAGACGGGCTTGCCTTCGGCGCGCCAGCGGCGCACCCTCAGCGCGTGTCCACTGTGCATCCGCACTGCGGCTGCTATAAATGGAGGGGAGGGAGGGAGTGGCAGCTGGGAGAAGGGAGGGCTGGACGAATGGGAAGGCTGGGGGGGTGGGGCCGCAGGGGACGCAGCGGCTGGGGAGTTTACAAGGCTAAAGGAACGGACGGTGAGGAGGGGGTAGGGGGGAGGCGGGAGGGGCTGCAGGGGATGCAGCAGCTGGGGAGTTTACAAGGCTAAAGGAACGGACGGTGAGGAGGAGGAGGGGGAGGCGGGAGGGGCCGCAGGTGACGCATAGGCTAGGGATTTTACAAGGCTAAAGGAACGGATGGTGAGGAGGAGGAGGGGGGAGGTGGGAGGGGCTGCAGGGGACACAGCGGCTGGGGAGTTTACAAGGCAAATAGGAACAGACGGTGAGGAGGTGGCGCGGGGAGGCGGAGCGGGGAGCGTCCTGCCTGCTGAAGTAGGGTCAAGGGTTGCTCCTCGTTACCGTGCTGCAGCTGCCATAAATGGAGGGGAGGGAGGGAGTGGCGACTGGGAGGAGGGAGGGCTGGACGAATGGGAAGGCTGGGGGGGTGGGGCCACAGGGGATGCAGCAGCTGGGGATTTTACAAGGCTAAAGGAACGGACGGTGAGGAGGAGGAGGGGAGGCGGGAGGGTCCGCAGGGGACAAGGCGGCTGGGGAGTTTACAAGGCTAAAGGAACGGATGGTGAGGAGGAGGAGGGGGAGGCAGAGGGGACGCAGGGGACGCAGTGGCTGGGGAGTTTACAAGGCTAAAGGAACGAACAATGAGGAGGAGGAGGGGGAGGCAGGAGGGGCCGCAGGGAACGCAGCGGCAGGGGAGTTTACAAGGCAAAAAGGAACGGACGGTGAGGAGGTGGTACGGGGAGGCGGAGCGGGGAGCGACCTGCCTGCTGAAGCAGGGTCAAGGGTTGCTCTAAACTATAAACACGGCAGCCATTTTGGATGAAAAAATTTAATAAATATGCTAAAACAGAGCAAGCTAAGTAGATTAAAAGACACTAGGTGACAGGGCATAGGCCTGCAACCCAAAGGATAAGCTAAACTCCTGATTCCCATTAAAACTAAATAGTATCCACTACAGGACAGAGTGTCTTTCTCCAACCTGCTAAAGATGGAAACAACTCCACAGTTCAATACATCAACCGCTTCAGCGGTACAAGATCAAGAGTCTCAGAGGACAGCACTAAGGATTTCTGGCGCTTTTGCCTGGAGCACAGAAATTCAGTCACAGCAGAATATCTTTCAGGAAGACTCAATCGCAGAGCAGATTAGAATTTGTGATATTTCAAGGATTACAGCATTTGGAAGCTGGATCGGCACATATTCCATAGGATCATGAGCCAGTGTGGCTCATGTCAGGTGGACCTCTTTGCATCCCGTCTTGATTACTAGTTTCCCCAGTTCTTCAGTTGGAGACCAGATCCTCTGGCATTGATGATGAATGCCTTCATGCAGAATTAGAGGCAGTTCTGGGGATATGCCTTTCTCTTCTTTGCAATGATAACCAAGTTGACAGCACAAATCAGGAGACAGAGGGTGTCGCTGGTCCTAGTAATCCTGGTTTGGAGATCTCAGGTGTGGTTTTCAGTTTTTCTGGAACTTTGTATGGCTTCTCAAATTTAACTTCCCCAGAGTACGAACATTCTGATGGCTGGTGGCGGCGAGCAGCTCGTTAAGCCTGATGGTGTGGCTGATTACAGGAGATGATGGGGTATCCCAGGCTTATCGGAACATGCTTCCCTTCTTATCTGTAGGGCCTGGCAAATCCCACCAACAAGTAGAATGGCTCTGCATGTCGTTGCTGGTCCCGTTGGTGTATGGGATGGATTCTGGATCTGATTGGGTAGATATAGTAAAAGTGTTGAATTTTCTTTCAGACCTATCTCAGAACAGGCAGGCCTATCGGACTAATAACACAGCAGGGTCAGCAATCTCTGCAGGATATGAATTATATAATGGCATCCTGTTAGGGGAACATCCCCTGGTCTGTTGATTGCTGAGAGAGGTCAGGTTGCTCAGACCACCTGAGTGCAAATATACTTCATGGTGGGATGTCAATGTGGTGTTACATTGCTTGAACTCCTGTGCTGACAACAGCTTTTTCTCTTGGAAGAAGGTGACAGGTAGGCTTGTGCTGCTTTCGAGCTTGGTCTCTTGTAAACCAGTATCGGACATCAGGGCTTTGGACATCTCTTCTAGGATTTTCACTCCTGGTAGAGACACCTTCATGGTGTCACACAGGACCATAACCAACTTTAAGACAGTTCATTATCTAGCTTTCCCAGATCATCCAAAACTGTGTGTGGTCCATTGCATTAAGGCAAACAAAGACTGTGCAGATAATATTAGACAGGCAGGCATAAGCCAACTTTTGATCTCATTAACAAAACCCTTTAAAGCGGTGTCTTCTCCCAGTATTGCATAGTGGGTGCGATGGATAATGTCTGAGGCATACATTGATACATCTATGTTCGATACTCACTCTTTAAGGGGAGTTGTCGCCTCTAAGACTTTCTTAATTTGTGGCCTGCTGGAAGACATCTTGCAGGCAGCCAACTGCTCCTCAGAATCAACTTTTAACAAGTTCTACTTCAAACCACTAATAGGGACGGCATCATTTGTGATCAGTAAGCTTTGAACAAGTATAATCTGAGCCTTTTGCCCTAACATAGAGTGCAACATTTCTTAGCTATTTTGAAGGAAAGTTTAAATTATATTAAGGAATTAGAGGCAAGGATTATCTTGTGCTAGAAGAGTATGCTACACTTCCCCACCTACAGATGTACATGATAATATTTTGTCAATTGTGATGAGTATGCTTGATTATTTTTCTTCCCTATCTTTTGTACTTATTGACGGTTTCAATGAGTACTATGTTATGATTGGCTATTTATGAATGGTTTCATTGCATGGGATTTGTAGTCATATTGTATCAACAGGTTGGCTTACTGTTCGGATGCTTAGCTCTTACTGGGGCATTTGTTTTCATCCAAGGCGATGATCAGAAATGCAGTCTCCAGGCGTAGAATGATCATGGCATCATTCTTCGCATTAAGAAAGAGGAAGTGCTTTTCCTTGGGAATGTTATTATAGGGAGACTGACGGATATGATTGACTGAAAATTTACACTTGGACTCATGAGAGTTGTAGTCCTTTATGTTTCTTCTTTGTATACTTGTTGATTAAATGGCTGCAAAATAAAGAAAGATGAAATAATAATCCTTGCCTTGGAATCCTTAAAGGAATTGAAACTTTCCTTCACAATAGCGCCGACATTTTACATTGTTGTTTATTTTAATTACACAATTTACAATTTTATGAAGTTTTTAAACGTTTCTCATTGATCATCACGAACTATGAAGTAGCAAAGCATTGCATACACCTATCCAAAATGCCTAACATAAGTATTTTATTCGAATAAAGGTAAAGAGGGCAGCAAATGTACGCCTGTCTATAATTAAACATTTTTAAAAAGCAATGTTTACTCTACCAGTCCATAAGAATGTCGCCTCCTGGTTTGAGATATCTAGCTTCATATCCATCCTATGTATGTAAATAAATGTATTATCGTGTATTTATAAATATATAAAACACTACATGCCATATTATCATGGGAACTATTCCAACTAAGATTTGTAATTTAGCGATATGGCAGTAATGTAATGTACACTACACGTACAGCATTCTTTAAATGTTAAATATTTATTTAGTTGTCAGAACGTATTACTTTCTAATCTCTAAATGTGTGATATTTTGTAAACTCAATATATAAATTTAATTTGTAAATGGTTCCTAAAACTCTGGAAAGAATGCCAAATGTTGTTATGAATAATATATAACTCAATTAAACGTAGTAATATTGTTCCAGCAGTTGTGATGGGACTAAAATCCGATTCAAATTTCGCTAATTTTTTAAGTGAAAAGAGACACCTATAGCTTTTACGACAAATTCATATTTGCTCATAATGCTCACGAAAAAAATCATCAAACAAAGGAAATCCTCATTCTTTGCTGTATGCACGAATTTATGCCAGTAATACTTACTGTCTAAATGGATGCACGCAAATCAATTGTTCAAGCACTGTTAGATTAATTTCTGACTGAGTGGTGAATGTGTATTCTCATGCTCTACTTTCCGGTCAAATAAAGTGATAGGCCGCAGACCGCTATTACTGTGCATTGAGCATTAAGCATCACTTAAGATGATTTGTGACATGGTTTGAAACAGACTTCGCCATTTTGTTGTTCGGGATGCTGACACCATTGAGTATTGTCCCAATCTCCACCTCAGACAAACTTTAGTAGTATAGGTAAACCATGTTGCCTGTGGCTAATAAATGGGAAAGTTCTGCTTCAGAGCCTGAAATTAGATTTTGCAGCGCAACCTTGAGGCCCCGAAAAAGTAGGATGCTCTCGGAGTAATCCCACCACTGACGCCTCTTAAGCTGGCCCTGCTCCACATTTTTCAGATGTTCAAGATTTAAATGGTGGTGGGAGCAAGGAGAATCCTAATTTTATAAAATACTCCGGAACTCTTAAACACCCAGGAGCAGTGCTTTAAATGGAAAAATAGAAGTGCAGGTACTCTGTACCAGAGTACCTGCTTGTTTCTGAGAAGTGCCGGTACTCTCCAATTAAAAGTATTACGTTTTTCTTGAGATGTGCCGGTACTCTCCCTCTCAAAAGAAAAAAGTTCCGGTACTCAGTACCGGAGAGTACCGGCCCATTTAAAGCACTGCCCAGGAGGGGATCTTTGGAATGAGCTAGAAATAAAAGCTGCAATTTTCAATTACAATAACTCAACTATATTATTTTCAGGAGTCAATAATGAGAGTTTTTAGTTAGAGATTAAAGTTTTGTTTATCATAAGTATTGCATTTTTCCTTTCTTAGTCAAATAAGGTTTACAGAACATTGCATAAAGCATGTCCTATAATCTATCCCTATGCTAATAGTGTGAATCAGGAAAAGTGAATTGTTTTAGTCAGAAAATAGGAAAAAAGAACAAATGTCTAAGAGGCAGTCTGCAAAATGAAGCTATCAGTGCTTTATATCAGTATAAATAATAAATAATACTATACCAGACTCTTATAGAGAATAGTCTAGACAGAGAGCAAAGTCTGTCTGATTCTCACAGAGAGGGGGTTTAGTCCCAAGATACTGTTCCTGCAAACAAGCTAAGATAGCCATTTTTTCCCTGGGACACTTTTTAGTGCATTTGTTTCAGCTTGAGATATTAGATGGCTAATCTATCATTCTTGGCTGTCTCTGCAGGGTCAGCCCCAAACATTTTGCATTCACTCCTGTACCTGTTGTTGGGGTGGGCACTGAGGTGTCCCCCACCGCCAGGGAGCTTCCATCGGAGGTGTAGTCGCTGTCGGTAGTGTCCCCTCCTGTCTCCGTCGTGGTGCTCCCCTCACCCTCCGTCCAACTGGTGCCCTCACCCGCAGTGGATTCGGCCTCCAGGCCCATGTGGGATGCAGCTACCTCCAGCACCGGTGCCTCTGCTCCTCCACCAGATGATGCTAATGCACACAAGGACAGGGTGACAAAACAAAAAGGGGAGGGAGAGACAGAGGATATACTTGGTCGATGCCAGCAACAACACTACCGTTGGCATACACAAAACACAGGGAGCAGCTCTATGCACTAGGCCATGCACTACAAGTACTACGATAGTCACTAGCCCATGGGGTACCTAGCATAATGCCCTCAGCTGCACAACTGAAACAAACAGGGCCATGACCAGTAGGAGATGCCCACTAACACCATTGTAGTTGGAGTGCTTCAGACCCTGCCCAAAAAGGGACCTACCCTGCCATGTTCGGCCTGGCCTAGGGGCACCCAAAGTCCACATCCCCACCCAGGTAATACCTTAACGCTTGCAAAATCATGATTCTGAATTTGTACTTACCCCTTTTGGCTGCTGTGATGCCCTCAAGCGCCCATCTAACTCCGGATAGGCCACCGCCAGGATGTGGAACATCGAGCGGGTCAGGGTACGATGGGCACCTCTTCCTCTTTGGGAGGCCAGCTCCAGCTGGGCCTCCGCCATCTTCCTTGCCCAGCGGCGCAGGTCCTCTCACCGTTTGTGGCAATGGGTGCTCCGCCTGTCAAAGACCCCCAGGGTCCACACCTCCTTGGCAATGGCACGCCAAATATCCTTTTTCTGATGGGCACTGACCTGCAGGAAAAAGACAGCAGAAAAGCGATTAGTCATACGGCCCGGACTGTCATACTCCTGCCCCACCATATCCCTCCATCCCCTCCCGCACATACATTCACCACCATACATGCAGCACTCTGCCCAGGACACTTCAGCACCCCATATGTGTAGCTTACACACACAACACTCCATACATTCATGGGCCACTCATCATGCTCACAGTGTACTCACTTGTTTGTCTGGAGGACCATAGAGTAAAGTGTACTGTGGTAGGTCCCCATCCACCAGTCTCAACAACTCCTCCGAAATGTAGTCAGGGGCCCTTTCCTCAGACACTTGAGCCATTGTCTCTTCCAGACACAGGTCACAGCAGCACTTGCAGTGTAGGTCCTCTCCTGTTGAAGGTCAGGTAACAAGTGGGTGAACAGATAGAAAATGGCGGTCACGTCCGGGGCGGTGCGTACCGTCACCGCCGGCATACATCACCATTGGCTCCTGGAACCAATAGGGCCTAATGTTAACCAATGCAAAGTTGCACCGCGCTCGTTGACCACTGACTGCAATGGCACACAATGCCAGCGGAATTACCTCATTTTCACTTGTCCCTCCTCACAGGTCAGGCAGCCGCCATTTCAGGCGGGCACAGGCCATGGCACCTAACTGCATCACAGCAGACATTGGCAAATCAACTGACTCTCGGATTCACATACTGGTTCTGTAAATGAAGATATGCATCATTATTACAATAGATGTGTGAATATGACCCTCTGCTCACCGTTTTGCTCCTTAGACTTCAACCGCTGTGGATGAATATGAGATGGAGACATCCTCCAGTGTACAGACCCCTGGTGGACCTGGCGACAATGGAGGACAGACACATTATCCTAACCTACAGACTTGATTCGGCCACAATCCAAGAACTGTGTGCCTAATTGGAGCCAGACCTGATTTCAGCTATCCACCAGCCCACAGGTATCCCCCCTCTAGGGAAGGTCCTATCAGTGCTCAATTTCCTGGCAAGTGGTACCTTCCAAACAACAGTGGCCATGGCATCAGGGATGTCTCAGCCAATGTTCTCCAACGTGTTGACCAGAGTGTTGTCTGCCCTGCTGAAACACATGCATAGCTACATCGTTTTCCCTCAGGTGGAGGATTTGGCCACAGTGAAGGCTGACTTTTATGCCCTGGGACATATCCCCAACATCATTGGTGCCACTGATGGTATGCATGTAGCATTTGTTGTCCCCCAGAGAAATGAACAAGTGTTTAGGAATAGAAAAAAGCTATCACTCTATGAATGTGCAGAAGGTGTGTTTGGCGGACCAGTACATCTCCCATGTGAATGCCAAGTATCCTGGCTCTGTGCATGACACCTTTATCTTGAGGAATAGCTGCATCCCATTTGTGATGGCTCAACTCCAGAGGCACTGGGTGTGGCTAATAGGTGAGCCCAAGGTCCCCACCGAGCATATATTGGTGTATGGGTATGGGGTTGTCCTTAAGGGTGAGTGTGTGGCTAACAGGTATCCCTCGATATTTGCAGGTGACTCTGGTTACTCCAACCTCTCATGGCTACTGACCCCAGTGAGGAATGCTAGGACAAGGGCAGAAGAACGTTACAATGAGGCACATGGGTGAACAAGGTGGATAATTGAAAGAACCTTCGGCCTCCTGAAGGCCAGGTTCAGGTGCCTCCATCTGACTGGTGGATCCCTGTACTACTCACCCAAGAAGGTGTGCCAGATTATCGTTGCATGTTGCACAACCTGGCCTTGAGGCACCGGGTGCCTTTTCTGCAGGAGGATGAGCCTGGAGATGGTCTTGTGGCAGCGGTGGAGCCTGTGGACAGTGAGGAAGAGGAGGCAGAGGATAAAGATGTGGACAACAGAAGTTCTCTCATACAGCAGTACTTCCAGTGACACACAGGTAAGACACTGTAACTTCACTTTACATTATAGTTCTGTGTTGGACATTGGACATGGCTGAATGATTTCCCTATGTCTACGGCAACTTACTGTACCCTTTGGCATCTCTATTTTCAAATCTCTGTGTCCCACTCTGGCTCCTGGTGTGTTTACTGCTGCCCACTACAGGTCATACCAATGTATATATAACTGTACATATGAATTGCAATGCTTACAGATTGTTGAACTAATACATATTTCAATCAATTGACAGACTCCAGACTTGTATTTGTTCCAAGGATGTTTATTTAAGTGCTAATAGGTTGAGGGGGATGTGCAATGGGCTTGGCTGATGGTGGAGGAATGTCCAGTTAGAGTCCAGTCTCTTTGTATCACAGGTGCATTGTCCATTGAGGTATAGGAAGGGGAGCAATGGCAGCTCAAGGTGGAGAGGGTAACAGAGTGGGACACAAGGGTTACAATCAGGGGAGTCTTTTGTCCAGGTGGGGGTCTAGGCAATGTTCTCTGGCTTCTGCCTGGATCGCAGGGACCGTTTGCGGGGTGGTTCTCATTCTGCAGGAGGTGGGGTGCTGGTGGCCTGTTGTTCCAGTGGCGGGGCCTCCTGTCCATTAGCGCCGGCGGAGGTGGAGGGCTGGTCTTTGGTGTGGCTAGTGTCAGGGGCCCGTTGGTGTGCCATTGCCTCCCTCATGGTGTTGGCTATGTCAGCCAGCACCCCTGCAATGGTGACCAGGATGGTGTGGATGTCCTTCAGGTCCTCCCTGATCCCCAGGTACTGTCCCTCCTGCAGCCACTGGGTCTCCTGCAACTTGGCCAGTATCTGGCCCAAGGTCTCCTGGGAATGTTAGTATGCTCCCAGGTTCCCTGCAAGTGCCTCGTGGAGAGTTGGTTCCCTGGGCCTGTCCTCCCCCTGTCACACAGCAGTCCTCCCAGCTCCCCTGTTGTTCTGTGCCCTGAACCGTGTGCCCACTGCCACTGACCCCAGGTCCCTGATTGTCTTGGGTTTGTGGGGTTGACTGGGGTCCCTGTAGTGGTGGACACACTGCTGATTGACGTGTCCTGGGGACAGTGGTATGGGCCAGCTGGGTTGGTGCTGTGCTGGTTTCCTGAGGGGGGAGGGTCTGTGGTGGTATGGGACTGTGCCTGGGTACCCCACTGTCCAGAGGTCCCTGATGGGCCAGGTTGGTCATCGTGATCCAGACGTGCAGAGCTGCTGTCATCACTGTGGGCCTCTTCTGTGGGGGGACTGGATGTTGGTGGCATCTCCTCTCCAGTGACGTTCAGTGGGGGTCCTGTGGGGATGTAAATGCAGTGTTATTGTATCTGCGTGTGCCATCTTGTGCATGGGTGTGTTCCCTTTATGGTTGTGATAGCCCTATCAGCTTTGCCTTGTGTATGTGGTGATTTTGTGGGCTACGTGATTCTCTCTAATGGGCATGCTTTAGTGATGGGTGTCCATGCAGGTCTGTGATGGGTGTCCATGCATAGGTGTTGCATGCAGGGCTTGGTATTGGGGTGGGTGGGTTGTGATAGTGGGGTATTTGTGAGTTGGTGGAGTGATGGGGTGAGGGTAGTGGTAGGAGTTTGTGATGCATGCAGGTAGGATAGGGGATATAGTAGCAAAGATTTGACTTACCATAGTCCAGTCCTCCTGCTGCTCCTGCGAGGCCCTCAGGATGCATTATTGCCAAGACTTGCTCCTCCCATGTTGTTAGCTGTGGGGGAGGCGGTAGGGGTCCACCGCCAGTTCTGTGTACGGCTACCTGGTGTCTTGCAACCACGGAATGCACCTTCCCCCGTATGTCGTTCCACCTCTTCCTGATGTCATTCCTTGTTCTGGGGTGCTGTCCCACGGTGTTGACCATGTCCACGACTCTCCACCATAGCTCCATCTTCCTTGCATTGGACGTCTGCTGCACCAGTGATCCGAATAGCTGCGGCTCTACCCTGATGATTTCCTCCACCATGACCCTAATCTCCTCCTCTGAAAACCTGGGGTGTCTTTGGGGTGCCATGGATGTGGTGTGAGTGGTATGTGTGAGGATGTGTGGGGTGATGTGGTGGGGTGTGTGCTGTGAGGTGCATGCGTTCTGTGGCGTTCTCTGGCTCAGATAGAGTGGGTGCTCCTGGCTTGTCTCTCTCTCTCTCTCTCTCAGTTGGCAATCTTTTTTTTTGTTGAAAGGGTTGATGGTAATGTGGGTGTGTGTTTTACAGTGTTGTGGGTGTGGTGTGTGCATGTGTGTCAGGTGTGTGCAGGTTGAATTGTGCAATGTGGTGAAGATTTGTAATTGTGTGTGTATTATGAGTGCGGCTGTGTGTACCGTCAATGGTTTACAGCGGTTGAAAGACCGCCGCAGTGATTCGTGGTCCTGATACTGTGGGCGTATTCCTGTTGGCATAACTGTGTGGGTTTTGGCACCGCCAGTTTATCACTGACCTTTGGTCTGGTGGACTGGTGTGGGTGTCTGTATAGTGGCGGATTTCTCTGTGTGGGTCATAATACCCGTAGCGGTATACCGCCGCGGTCACGGTATGTTGGCGGCCGTGAGCACGGCGGTAGGCGGAATTTATTGCCAATATTGTAATGAGGGCCTAAGAGTCTTAGGAACACATGTACAAAGATCCGGTTTTGTAGCTTGAAAACCAGATGTACAACAGTGTCAATGACACTGCCTGCGATTCACAATGGGGTCGCAAATGACCTACATCATGAATATTCATGAGGTAAGTCGCAATTTGCGACCTCATCGGGAATGGCGGCCCTCACAAGGATGGTGGCCTGCTGGAGACAGCAGACCACCACAACTGTGAGTGCTTTTAAATAAAGCATTTTTTTTTTATTCAACCCATTTTCCTTAAAGGAAAACAAGATGCATTTAAAAAAATTAAAAATAAAGTTTACTTTTCGTTTTTATAGAGCAGTCAGTGGTCCTTGGGACCACTGCCTGCTCAGATAAAATATTTTCACTGCCATTCACAAAGGGGAAGGAGTCGCACGAGAACCCCTTCCCGTTTGCGAATGGGTTAGCACCAGTTTGAAACTACATCGCACTGTGACTTGCAATAAGGAAGGGAACGGCAGGCGGCGCGCCATTTATCAACCACGTTGCAGAAGGTGCGTCGAAAATTTCCCCGTACGGCTTTCTGTGTGTGGATTTTCAGTTCTTGTCTGCCAACTTCACCTTACAAGGGCCCAGGGACTGGATAGGGCACCACTTGGAAGGGCAAGAGCCTCACTAGAGAGTCCAGGTGCTGAAGAAGAAGTATTTGATGGTCCTGAGACTTCAACAACAGAAGGCAAGTTCAGTTCAAGCCCCTGGAGATTCTTCTCAACTAGGAATGCACAGCAAAGTCCCGTCTCTGTCCACTTTCACAGGCAGAAGCAGCAATTGCAGGATAGCCCAACAAAGGACAGTCAGAGGCAGGGGCAGCACTTCACCTCAGCTCTTCAGCTCTTCTCCTTGGTAGAGGTTCCTCTTGATTTCAGAAGTGATCTTATGTTCAAGGCCTTGGATCCACTAAATATACCCCTTTCTGCCTTTGAAGTAGGCAAACTTCAAAGGAAAGTCTCTCTTGTATGTACGATCCTGCCTTGCCAATGCCAGGCCCCAGACACACACCAGGGGGTAGGAGACTGCATTGTGTGAGGACAGGCACAGCCCATTCAGGTGTAAGTGACCACTCCTTCCTTCCACTCCTTCCTTCCGGTCACTGTATGTTGGTGGCCGTCAGCATGGCGGTAGGTGGAATTTATTGTCAATATTGTAATGAGGGCCTAAGAGTCTTAGGAACACATGTACAAAGATCCGGTTTTGCGACTCGAAAACCGGATGTACAACAGTGTCAATGACACTGTCTGTGATTCGCAATGGGGTCGCAAATGACCTACCTCATGAATATTCATGAGGTAAGTCGCAATTTGCGACTTCATCGGGAATGGAGACCCTCACAAGGATGGTGGCCTGCTGGAGACAGCAGACCACCATGTCTGTGACTGCTTTTAAATAAAACATTTTATTTTTTAATTCAACCCATTTTCCTTAAAGGAAAATGAGATGCATTTAAAATAAAAAAATGAAAAGTTTTCTTTTCATTTTTATAGAGCTGGCAGTGGTCCTTGGGACCACTGCCTGCTCTGATAAAATATTTTCGCTGTCATTCACAAAGGGGAAGGGGTTCCACGAGAACCCCTTCCCGTCTGCAAATGGGTTAGCACCAGTTTGAAATTACATCGCACTGTGACTTTCAATTAAGAAGGGAACGACCCTTCCTAATTTCGACTCGCAAACCTATTTTACGATTTGGTAAGTAGATTACCGAATCACAAAATAGGCTCTGTACATACCAAAATGTTTTTTTCCTGTTGCAAATGGTCTGATTCTACGAATCAGGCCATTTGGGAAAGGAAAAATGGTATGTACATGTGCCCCTTAATCCTTAGGAAACAGTGAGAATGCCGTTGTTACACAAAGTATCTGGTCAGCATCAAAAATAGAGCAAGAGAGGCGAGCAATCTTTGGAAAAGGGTAGTGAAGCGTCGATTCCTTACTTGCAAGTGAGGCCGTGCATCCTTTCCTTCTCCGGTCAGGTCAGCAATGTGTAATTTTTATCCCTCGCAAGATTTCCAGACAGGGCACCTCAGATCCGCGCATTCAGCTTGAATTTGACACCCCGGAACGATGCTTGGAAAATTCGGTCGCACTGTTTTAGAAGACCACGCTGCATGGGGTTTGCGTTGTTATGAGTCTCTGGAAGCGCATGTTTTGCACGTTGTTTCTCCAGCCCCGAGGCATTAATCTCCCAGACACGATGCAGGTGGAGCATCGATTTCAGCCGGGAAGCCGACGACGCGTCATTTATCAACCACGTTGCAGAAGGTGCGTCAAAATTTTCCCCTCACGGCTTTCTGTGTGTGGATTTTCAGTTCTTGTTTGCCAACTTCACCTTTCATGGGCCCAGGGACTGGATAGGGCACCACTTGGAAGAGCAGGAGTCTCACTAGAGAGTCCAGGTGCTGCAGAAGAAGTCTTTGATGGTCCTGAGACTTCAACAACAGAAGGCAAGTTCAGTTCAAGCCCTTGGAGATTCTTCTCAACTAGGAATGCACAGCAAAGTCCAGTCTTTGTCCACTTTCACAGGCAGAAGCAGCAACTGCAGGATAGCCCAACAAGTGACAGTCAGAGGCAGGGGCAGTACTTCATCTCAGCTCTTCAGATCTTTTCCTTGGTAGAGGTTCCTGTTGATTTCAGAAGTGATCTAATGTTCAAGGGCTTTGGGTCCACTAAATATACCCCTTTCTGCCTTTGAAGTAGGCAAACTTCAAAGGAAAGTCTCTCTTGTATGTAAGATCCTGCCTTGGCCAGGCCAGGACACACACCAGGGGGTAGGAGACTGCATTGTGTGAAGGCAGGCACAGCCCATTCAGGTGTAAATGACCACTCCTTCCTTCCCCTCCAGCCCTGGTGGCTCATCAGGATATGCAGGCTGCACCCCAGCTCCCTTTGTGTCACTGTCTAGAGGAGAGAGGCAAACAGCCCAACTGTCAAACTGACCCAGACAGGGAATTCATAAACAGGCAGAGTCACAGAATGGTTTAAGCAAGAAAATGCCTATTTTCTAAAAGTGGCATTTTCAAACACACAATCTAGAAACAACCTTTACTAAACAATGTATTTATTACATTGTGAGTTCAGAAACCCTAAACTCTATATTTCTATCTACACCCAAAGGGAATTTGTACTTTAATAATGTTAAAAGGCAGCCCCCATGTTAACCTATGAGAGAGGTAGGCCTTGCAACAGTGAAAACAAATCTGGCAGTATTTCACTGTCTGGACATGTAAAACACATAGGTACATGTCCCACCTTTAACATATACTGCATCCTGCCCATGCGGCTACCCAGGGCCTACCTTAGGGGTGCCTCATATGTATAAAAAGGGAAGGGTTAGGCCTTGGTGCCCTTGTCAAGTCTAATTGGCAGTTTAAAACTGCACACAGAAACTCTGCAGTGGCATGTATAATCCATGTTTACAGGGCTACTCATGTGGGTGGTGCAACCAGTGCTGCAGGCCCAGTAGTAGCATTTGATTTACAGGCCCTAGGCACCTCTAATGCATTGTACTAGGGACTTACTGGTGAATCAAGTATGTTAATCATGGAAAGCCAATTACACATACATTTTACATTGGGGAACTTCCACTTTAGCACTGGATAGCAGTGGTGAAATGCCCAGAGTATCAAAAACAGCAAAAACAGAGTCCAGCACACACCAACAAGCTGGGACGTTGGTACCCCTATCAGATACCACTTCCTTGGGGAACCCCATGGGGGTAAAACCTTCATCAACACTGGACCCACCACAGGGGAAGTGATTAACCTCAGAGAATGGCTTCTGGGTACCGGAAGGCATGGTCCACCAAGACCAGGATGAACCTGTTGCCTGTGGCTGTCTTGGGATCCAGAGGCCCCACAATGTCAATACCTACCCTTTCAAAGGGGGTACTAACAAATGGAAAAGGTTGGAGGGGAGCCTTGCACTTCCCCCAACTCCTGCCACTTGCCTGACAAGTCTGGCAAGACCTACACTATGCATCTGAATGCCTGTGCATTGGGGGCCAGTAAAAGTGGATGACAAGCCTGTCAAAGGTCTTGTCTTGTCCCAAATGTCCACGTAAAGGCACATCAAGAGCCAGATCCAGTAGGAAGGCTCTAAAGCACTGGGGTACAACCAACACATGGTCATACTCAGGCTCAGCAACCTTAGGCTCACTATTTAGGAGATCGTCCTCCCAATAAATCAGGTGATGTCCTGGCTACTTGCCAGCCACCTGGTCTGCAGCTTGCTGCCTCATACCCTCCTGAGGAGGACATACGTTCTGTGCCTCACAGAATGCTTCCCTGGTGGGTCCTCCTTCCTGATGCCACTGTGACAGCTGAGGGACCTCCCCCAGCTCAGCCACCTGTAGGTTGTAGGCGTCACCTTCAGGCTCAGCCTCCTCTCACCCCTACCCCCCTTTCTTCTGAGAGGGACCCTGCCCACCATTGGCATGGTCTCTCCCATACCTCTATTGGAACCAGGTGCTCTCCCAATGGCCTGCTTCCTGGCAAGCTTCCTGGGGTCAGTCAGCTTACTGTCAATTAGATGCTGGCACAGCTCTGGAAAACATAAACTTTACAAGGGTTCTCAAGCAATTAAATTTTAAATCCCCTCATACGTTGTCACCTTACTTCCCTTCACCCAACCATCCAATGACCTGCAAAAAGAATAAACACATTCCAACCACGCTTGGGATTCCCTCTTCTTATAGGAACTAAACTTGTCCTTATAGTGTTCAGGGGTGAGACCATACCTTCTGTGTAGGATGTCCTTCATGATACAGTAAGTGAGCTCCTAGGGATCCCGGAAGGATGTCAGAGTATCCCTCCACTCTACCTGAAAATGCTTCCACAGATTCGCCCCTCTATGAGCTTCAAGGACCAGATTCACATGGAGAGCAGACTCACCCCTTGAACCACAAGAATATGTCATCCTCCTGAGAGAGCGTAGTTTAAATATTACATACACTAGACGTGAAATGCTCATATTAATGATTAACCATGCTACATAGAAAACGAGAATAATTAGAGTAATGTTTGAACATGCATTTGAAATTCACATATAATGTGTGTGGACAATTATATACGTGAGCCAATAATGATAAGTAAAACTGTTCTAGCTATGATTTGTATAAACATTTATGATATCGTGTTCGCACTAAAAGCTTATAGGCCTTAAGTTAGCGTAAGTTGTAGACTCGGCTGCCTAGCTCTCATATTAAAGCATTTTTCTATGTTTTTCAGTGTGCTGACTTGCAAAGGGCCATGACCCTGCAAATGTTCTTTTCTTCCAACTTGGTAGATTCATGTATCTTTTGTGATTCCGTTCCCATCCGCATGCTTGTTGCTTTGGTATAACTTTATACACAAATTCGAAACAAAAGTAGATGAAAGAATGTACAAGGACATTTGACCATGGATAAAGGAACTTATGACCCGGGAAACGTGCCAAGTGGTGATGAAAACCCCCCGGATGTGCCACCTCCGAAGACGTCAATTATGAAGACCAATCAAAGTGTTATAAATTATCGTAGGGTGACAATTGGGATTACCTAATGTATAATTTGATAGGTTAAAGATAGTGGGGTATAGTGGATATCCAATAGAATTTCGGGGGAAGGTATTACGAAAAAGGGATAAAAACTCATGTCACAGAGGGGACGTTAGAACTAGGTAGGGAATGCTATTGATTTTATCCAGAAACTCTGTCACTCTGTTTGGTGACTTTGAGCCTTAATAAACCATCCTCACCCAGAGACTGCTCTTTACTCTTCTCCTCCTTATGAGGGAAGTGTCCCCTATCCTTTAGACGAGGTTAGAATGATGGTGTTTTGACCGATGTCCTGAAGACGAAGACTCATCCTGCGTGCTGACTTAATCTTTGGAGGGTAATTATGACAATGCGATTTGTAATTTGTCCGTTTGCTTTTCCTTTCTAGGTACCAACTGCTTATTTTATAGAAACCATAGCTAGATATTTTCTAAATTGATCTTCTAAATTGTTTTGCATGAAGCCCAACATGCTGATGCTAATTGGTGGTTAGGATAGGTAACCTCTCTGACTGACGAATATAGACTAAGACTGACATTGCGCTATGCTGAACTGAGACTTATGTGATATTAATTGTATTTTGATCTATGTTCACGCTGTGCTATGTTTTTATGTTCGTGATTCTCGCATTAATGAAATCTTATCACAGTTGCCATATTGTGACTATGCTCTTATGCTTCTTGGTTTTGAGATTGACACTTCTGCTAGTAGATTGTAATCAATAGGGAATAAAATTCATAAAATTTTATCAAAAGGTGTGGTTATTCATGACTGAAAGGTCATGGTTGCGTCGACAATTTGATTAATGTCTTTAACCAAAGTAAAGTGCATTGTGGTAATGAATATTGATGATATTATTGATATATCGCTTGACATATTGATCAGTTATCTCGTCCTACGGTGTCTCACCACTGGGTCACAAGATTCATTGGCCTAAAACGAGTCCTAATGTGTAATAAATTAACATAGAAGGACGCGTTATCAGTTCTGGTAGCAGAGCGACGGTTTTGGCCCTTGGGGGCCCTGGGACGGAGAATCATTGTTTAATTTGTTTTTCTGTGATAATGCAAATTGGAGGCATGATGGGTTTCTAAGTTCACCATGACTTTCCCGGGATCTCGGAGCCTGCCTAAGTGAGTTGGGAATGTTCTCGGCGCCATAATGTATGTGGTTTAGGGTTCTGCGCTTGCTTAGCTTATGCCTTTTTGCAGGTGATTGTGAAATTTGTATGTATCTAGGCCAAATATGTGTTGTTTAGTAGGAGTGGGCGTACTCCACAGTATGAGAGCAGGGAAGTTGGCGTACTTCATGTGAGGGTGGCGCTTAATGCTCAAAATTATCCACATGGTTGGTTGTTATGTACGGACCTGTCGAGGTCTAAGACTCCGGAGTATGTTGACAAGTGTGGGAGACATTTGGGTTTATGTTGTAATCTGTGCGGTTTAATAGGTCAATCGGGCGTGGTTGACAAGTCAAGTTTGAGTCGAAACGTATGTGTGAAACCTTCGATGGAGATTTGGCAAATTCTAAAGTGCACTAGGAGGAGACATTGACAAGTCGAGAGTAGGATTTGCGGGTGGAATTCTGCTTGCGTATGCGGGAACTGATAAGGAGAGAGTAGCGGCCAAGGCTTCAAGTGGAATCTCTGTAAAGTTCTGAAGCGAATGTGTTACCCTTCCTGTAGTAAACTGGCAGATTTGTGTTGTCATTTAAGGTGCTCGCTATATTGCATTAGTTTGTATGGTTTTGTGTGGGTTCAGTGGGGAGCGGATGAGCCGCAAGACTTTGTCAGCTGCAGTATGTGTGAGTGTGACGTCAGTGGTGCCGCGCTGAGATAGGTCAGTTGTCGAGAAGGGTCGCGCACGGATTGGCTGCCGTCCGTGAGAGGCAATAGGTTGAGAAAGGTGGGTGAAGAGTGTCCTGGGAACTAAGTCACTTCTGATTAAATACAAAACAAGAGAATATCGCAAAAATTAATTTTGTTAAAGCATTCAAGAGCGCTCTGAAGGGAGACACATATATTATAGCAACTGATGGGGAGCCTACACCACCCGAGGGTACTCCAGCTTATATAGTCATGGAAGAAAAAGGTGTTGCTCCATGCTTATGGATGAAACAGTGGCGCAAACTAACAGAGAAGGAGGGATGTTTAGCGTTTCCGCAATACGGAACGTTTAATATGAGGATTCTTGCAAGATTGAGGTGGATGTTAAGTGAACAAAAACCACCTCCGAGGCCAGCTCAGTATGAGGCGTTAGCGGTTTTTAATTTAATGGGTATTAAACAGAGACAAGAAAAGTTTCAGAGAAGACTGAGAAGGGCAGAAAAATCTTATGCAGAAGCTAGATGGGATGATGAGAGCAAAATGTGGAGAAGGGGAATTGTTGATGGATTAAAATTATTCCCAGCAATGACACAGGGAGAAGAAACGCAGGGAAAGAAAGCCACTTGTAAAACAGATAAAGACTCAGGCAAATCTAAAGAGAATAAAAGATCTTGGGAAGAGGAAGATGATTCAGACGACGAGGAGTTTATGGACAAGTTGTTGCACGATCGCCCACCACCTTTTGCGGTGAGCGACAGTACTCCAAGCACTAGCATGGATCCTGGGAACCAGACGCAGGACAAGGGAGTTGCTGATACGGTACAGACTAGCGATACAGCTTTGATACAGAATAGTGTCAGTGTACCCACTGCTCCAGACATACCGATACAGTTCCAACCTCCACCGCAGATACAGAGAATCTATCCAGACGTTCCAGTACTTGAGACTACTACAAATCTGGTAGTACCGCCAGACCCGATATACACAAAACCAAAGTTAATACAGATTGAGTCAACTCCGAAATTACTATCCCAACCACAGTCACAGCTGATACCAGGGTATAATCCAGTAGCTGGTTCACCATTGGTGCCTGGTACGGGTATTTTGGAACAGACCTATGGAGCTACTGCTCCACGAGGTCTGGGGACAGGTCAGACACCTGCCGCTATTTCATTACCAATTACCGTCGGTCCACCAGTGCCATTGTATGCCCAGGTTAAAGCTGGCGTATGCGACCAGGGAGTGATGACTCAAGACATAGTAAGAGGAGGGTCTATGGGAACCCCCCAGATAATGGCCCCAGGAGAACAAGCGACCGAACAGCCGAGATCTTTATTGGACCTTAGTCCAGTGGGAGCACCCATCGAGGCGATGCGTCAAGCAGGGTTAGGAGTTTTAACTCCTCAGACAATGAGCACAAACACCTTACATTCACCAATGATACATGCAGGGAACATCTCATTGCAGGGTCTCACAGTCCAACAGCTAAATGAATGGTTAGAAAATACCTATACTTCCCAAAAGGCTGTAGTGGTTACGGTTGAACCAGAAAAGGAAAAACAAGACGAATACCTGAACTTTGTAAGACTAAGAGCAGAAGCTGCTGAGTTAGTGGAAGGTACAATGGGATTAAATAGGTTGGAGTCATACACGGAAGCAGAATTAAGATACTTGTGCCCAAAAATTACCAAAGTAGGCAAGGTACATAAAAGATTAGCGAACCTGGCAGATAAATATAATATTGATATTGGTAATACTAAACATCTGAAAATAAGTTACAGATTGGATTTTGATTCTAAAGACTTTGAGCACATGAGGTCTGCGGGAATGAAGGCACATTTGAGGGAATTGTTACAAAGCGCACAAATTTGGGGGCACTAGAGAAGTGGGAAGGCAGGTGGGCAAAGAAAAGAGACAAGGAAAAGAGTGACAGTCCAGGGTCTAATCAAACTAAGGCCTCACCTGATTTGGAATCAGTGGAAATATTACCCATGAGGGAGACAGCTGGTGGTGTTTTAGTCCATGTACCATGGACCAGAGGAGACATCCTATCTTTTACAAATGATTATCCCAGACTGAGAGAGAAACCGATTGAGTGGTATCAACAAACAGACAGGTTTGTGAAACTTGCAAAGTGTCTTTGGGAAGACCTGAATACTTTATTTGAGATTATTGTTCTGCCTGATTTGTGGCTCGAATGTAAGAAGGGGTAGATTGGCCAACGAAAGAACCGGCAAGGGATAAGGTGACAGGGGCACCCTCTGAAGAGGTGATGAAATATTATCATAAGGTGATTGAGTTTTTGAAACAAAAGGTGTCGCCGAAAGTGACTGATTGGCAGAAAATCGACCCGACCTCTCAAGAGGTTAAAGAATCAATACATGCTTACTATGAAATATTGTTAAAGGCATTTAAACATTATAGTGGTACTGAGACCATAGAACCGAAGGCTATGAATCATCTTGTGTTTAGATTCGTTGAAGGATTGAGACCCGAAGTTAGTCAGATGATTAAGAATCATTTGATTTGTTGGCAAGCGAAGCCAATTGATGAAGTGCTGCAGTATGCAAAATATTGTAGTGATGAGATTGAACTGAAGCAGAAAAAGCTGAAAGAGAGAGTGATGGTGATGCAGATAAGGGCTGCACAAGCAGGAATACAGGGGAACGAAGTTCAACAGATGATACAACAACAACCGCAAATGAATGGTGTGTTTCAGACACAACCGAGGGGTCGAGGTCGAGGGTTCGTGAATCGCGGTCCAGACTTGAGTACTGTTGTGGTCCAAAACGATGTGCAAGGGGCGAAAAAGATGTCACCATGTCCCGCGTGCGGGGGCGTTGGGCATTGGAAACGGGAGTGCCCGAATATGGTGCAGGATGGTGTTGTTCAGTAGAGTGCTTATGTCGGTACATTACAAAATGTAAGGGGCTGAAAATGAGGCATCAAAACCCAAATTTTCAGACCAATTTAGTACAAATGCAAGGGGCACAGCCCATGCAACAGATGCAAATGCCGCGTTTTCAGTCAGTGCAAATGCAACCAGTACAACAGCAGATTCCTATGGTACCTAGACAGCAAATGCAATTACCGATGGCTCCAATGGGACAGCAACAGGTGATGCTTCCTAAACAGGTCACAGGTCAGGTAACGAATCAAAGTAATACAGTACAACAATTCCCATTACGAGGAGAAAATGGAATGAATGAGGAATGGTCAGATGATAGCTCAGACAGTGAGGAATGCAGGCTTGCAGCATCCTTAGAGGTGGATCAGAGTGGCCCATATGTGGAAGGAAAGGTGATGGGTTACAAGGTCTCGTTCCTGGTTGACACAGGAGCCACACGCTCCACAGTTAGAAGTGCAGAGGTTCCAAGATTGCCTCTCTCAGGGCGTACCATAAGAGTGGTTGGAGTAGCAAACCAGTATCTGACAAACCTGATTACAGATCCAGTGCAGGTTGAGATCGGCAATTTCCAGGGGCTACATAGGTTTGTAGTCTGTGACTCGAGTCCAGTATCCCTACTGGGAAGGGACTTACTGTGCAAGACAAAATGTTCAATTACCTGTTCCAATGATAGGATTGAGGTACAGACAAATAGTGATGATGAGGGAGATGAAGGCCAGTTTTTAGAAGAAGACACAGGAACAGCTAATGAAGATTACCCTTTGATTACTCTGTTCCCGATGCATACCTTGATTGATTTACCTGTCGAATTACAGGGAACGGTAAAAGAGAAGGTATGGCACCTGACCGGAAAGGAAGTAGGACTAATAAAAGGGGTAGAACCAGTTAAAGTCCAGATAAAGCCAAATGCATTGTTCCCTCAGGTGCCACAATACCATATGACACAAGACGTTCTCATTGAAGTATCACAAATAATTGCAGATTTTCTCAGGCAGGGAGTTTTGAAAGAAGTTTTGAGCAGTCCGTGTAATTCTCCTATAATGGGTTTGAAGAAGCCTTGTGGGAAAGTTCAAATTGTGCAGGATTTGAGAAAAATAAACGAAATTGTGATAAAATGTTGCCCTGTGGTGCCCAATCCAGCAGTAATAATGTTCCAGGTTCCCTGTGATGCTGAATGGTTTACCTATCACTAGCTTTCTTTTCGATACCTCTTCATGAAGACAGCCAATTTTTGTTCAGTTTCAAATTCCTGGATAAGGTGTACACTTGGTGCAGAATTCCACAAGGGTTTTCTGAATCGCCATCCATCTTCAATCAGATATTGAAAAAGGATTTGGAGTCTCTGGTGCTGCCTTTTAGTTCAACTCTTGTGCAGTACATTGACGATTTGCTAATTGCGTCCAAAACTAGAGACAGTTGTAAATACGATACCATTGCATTGCTGAATCATCTGGGAAAAAACGGGCATAAGGTATCACCCAGAAAGCTACAGTACTGTCAGAAAGAAGTGAAGTACTTAGGGCATTTGACAGAAAGAGGGTCCAGGAGAATATCAAAAGAAAGGATAACAGCCATTTTGCAAATGAACCCTCCAACAACAAAAAGAGATGTCAGAATGTTTTTGGGAATGGTGGGCTACTATCGTCAGTGGATACCCAACTTCTCAATCATTTCGAAACCATTGATAAAGCTAACAGGCAAAGAGATCAAGGATGAGCCATATACTATAGCTTTGTCCAAGGAAGAACATGAGTCATTTATGGAGTTAAGAGAATGCATGTGCAGGGCACCAGCATTAGGGATTCCTGATTATACGAAACCTTTTCTGTTGTTTTGTCATGAACGTGATGCTTGTTCTTTGCCTGTCTTAACACAGGTCCATGGAGATGCTAATCGCCCTGCAGCATATTTTTCAGCTACCTTGGACCCTGTCGCAGCAGCCTTACTGGGTTGTTTGCGTGCAGTCGCAGCAGTTGGTCAAAGCCTTACACAATGTGAAGGCATAGTCATGGGATACCCCCTAACAGTAATGGTTCCATATTCAGTTGAAATTTTGTTGACTCGAACTAAAACTCAGCACATGACAAATGCTCGTCTTACTAGGTATGAGACGATCATACTGGGGTCACCAAATGTCATCCTTAAACTTTGTAATGTATTGAACCCGGCAACTTTACTTCTTGTTGAAAACACTGAAATCAAAAATGAGGAAGAGTTTGAACATGACTGTCTTGAGGTAACCGAATTATGTACCAAACCTCGTCCAGACATTCAGGACACACAATTGAAACAAAGTGACTGTATCATGTTTGTCGACGGGTCCTGTCTAAGAGACTCAACTGGGACATTAAGAGCTGGTTATGCGGTATGTACTATAACTGGCATCGTTGAAGGCTCCTGGCTCGAGAGAGTATTTTCCGCTCACGTGGCAGAATTAATTGCCCTTACTAAGGCCTGCCACGCAGCTGTGAATCTGAGAGTCACTATCTATACTGACAGCAGATAGGGATTTGGGATTGTACACGATTTTGGTCAACTCTAGTCACAGAGAGGTTTCATGACCTCATCTGGTTCTCCTGTGAAAAATGGTGAGCAAACAAAGGATTTGTTACATGTAATTCAGTTACCTCTTGAAATTGCTGTGGTGAAATGCAGTGCTCATATTAGATCACAAGACTTTGGCCCTCATTCCGAGCCTGGCGGGCGGCGGAGGCCGCCCGCCAGGCTTCCCCCCTCCGAAATACCGCTCCGCGGTCGTAAGACCGCGGAGGGTATTCCGAGTTTTCCCCTGGGCTGGCGGGCGGTCTTCACAAGACCGCCCGCCAGCCCAGGGGAAAACTCCCTTCCCACGATGACGCCGGCTCGTAATAGAGCCGGCGGAGTGGGAAGGTGCGACGGGTGCAGTTGCACCCGTCGCGTATTTCAGTGTCTGCTTTGCAGACACTGAAATACTTTTAGGGGCCCTCTTACGGGGGCCCCTGCCGTGCCCATGCCCCTCTTACGGGGGCCCCTGCCGTGCCCATGCCATAGGCATGGGCACGGCAGGGGCCCCCAGGGGCCCCGCGACTCCCCCTCCCGCCATCCGGTTCCCGGCGGGAGAACCGCCAGGAACTGGATGGCGGGAGGGGGAGTCGGAATCCCCATGCCGGCGCAGCATGCTGCGCCGGCTTGGAGGATTCCTTTGGGGCAGCGGGAAACCGGCGGGAGACCGCCGGTTTCCCTTCTCTGACCGCGGCTGAGCCGCCGCGGTCAGAATGCCCCGCGGGGCACCGCCGGCCTGTCGGCGGTGCCACCGCGTCCCACGGCCCTGGCGGACTTGTTCCGCCAGGGTCGTAATGACCCCCTTTGTGTCCATGGGATACGGCTCTGCAGATCAAGTCGCAAGGTTTTGCGCGTTGAACTGTATATCGTTCAAGGAGCAATGGGAATTATTACCACAAACTGAAAATGACACATGTCTAAACCTTGCATTGTGGGTAGTTGACACGCTAGATGAGTTAAAAACATTACAGAGTCGTGCAAGTAAAGAGGAGAAACGATCCTGGCAAAGGATGCAATGTGTACAAAGGGCTGATGATTTATGGGTCTCAGAGGAAGGGAAACTAGTCTTGCCAAACAGTCTTATATCTCAATTTGCTAGACTTTACCATGGACAGGCTCACCTTGGAAGAGATGCAATGATCAGGTCGTTTAAAATCGATTGGTTCAACCCTAAATTCAGACATGCCGCAGAAATTACCTGTCACAGGTGCATCATCTGTCAACAGATGAATGCCAGGAAAGGGACTGTGGTAACTTTGAGCCACATTGGGAGAGCTGGCGGTCCATTCAACAAGATGCAAATGGACTTCATTGAAATGCCTGTCTGTGGAGGATTGGAGTACGTATTGGTGATTGTGTG
Organism: Pleurodeles waltl; assembly: GCF_031143425.1. Lineage (NCBI taxonomy): Eukaryota > Metazoa > Chordata > Amphibia > Caudata > Salamandridae > Pleurodeles > Pleurodeles waltl. The sequence goes on from NC_090451.1 coordinate 441,409,155, forward strand.
TGTTTTCAGCCACTGGATTGAGGGATATCCCACACGCAGGAATGACAGTATGACAGTTGCAAAATTACTACTTAGGGAACTGATACCAAGGTTCGGGTTTCCGGTCTCTATAGAATCAGATAGGGGCAGACACTTCGACAATGAGGTGATTAAACTACTGTGTGCCGCACTTAACATCGAACAAAAGCTGCATTGTAGCTATCGCCCAGAAGCATCAGGACTAGTAGAACAAATGAACGGTACTTTGAAATCAAGAATGGCAAAAATGTGCACAGCTACCAATATGAAATGGCCAGATGCATTGCCCTTAGTGCTGATGTCCATGAGAAACACCCCTGACAAGAAAACAGGACTTTCTCCCCATGAAATCCTCATGGGCAGGGCTATGAGATTACCAGGAGTACCTGCAAATACTCTAGTAAATATCACAGATGATATGGTGTTGGATTACTGCAAAGGTTTGGCTGATGTGATTCGCTCTTTCTCTCACCAGGTGGAAGCTAACACATTGCCACCGATCGGAGATCCAGGTCACACCTTGCAAGCTGGTGACTGGGTGGTTGTCAAGAAGCACATGAGGAAATTGTGTCTGGAGCCACGTTGGAAAGGTCCGTATCAAGTGATCCTGACAATCACTACTGCCGTGAAGTGTGCCGGAGTTCCAAACTGGATACATGCCAGCCACACAAAGAAGGTAACGTGTCCTGTTGATGAGGAACTTGAAGCTTCTGGCAGAACAGCTCCAGGAAGAGAAGTCTCAGAATGAGAAAACAGCCAAGAAGGAACTGAGACTGCTGGAGGGCCCGCTGAGAACAGCCTTGTCCCTCAAACAGTGAATGAGTTCGAGAGAGGTGACAGAGCGCCTATCTCAGTAGAGGCAGGAGGAGAACTAAATCAAGGAGAGGTTCTCCCAGAAGTAGACAGATACTAGTTAGAGCTTGAACCCGGTACAGATCCAGACGAAGAAGAAGAAGAAGAAGGAGAAATAATAGAAAAGGATCAGAGTGTCCCAGCATCTCCTGAGCCAGCTGCAGGTCCATCAAGCGAAAACACCATATCACAAGAGGAGGGTGCTGTCCAGCGTCCTGAAAAGACACATCTAAAAAAGACGCATAAAGGTGATAATTGGCCAGAGAAACCACTCCTCAAGATAAAAGACACATCAAGCGAAACAATAACAGAAGAGAACAATACATCTCGAGTGGAAGATTTAAGTGTAGGGGAACAACAAGGTGAACGAAGACTGAAAAGAAAGAGTTGCAAACAGAAGATATACAGGTCCTGAATGGACATATGCTACAACATCCGAATGGCAACAAGAGTTCCTAGCATTCTGTTTTGACCGAGAAGTACCAGGCCAATATTACGGTACCTGCACTGATCTAAAGGGAGACTTGGTTAAAAATCGAAATTGAAAATTGAGAGAAGAAACTTATAAATTACTGGATGTGACACCAAAACCGGACTTGACCTGAAAACCCGATTACGACAAGCTGCTAACCTGATTTGACAAAAGGGGTCCTAGTGTGAGTGAAACGCTATAAATACACGCAAGAAAAAAAAAAAAGTTTAAAACTATCCTCTAGTTGATCGTTATTCTGCTATCTGGTTCTATACAGACATGGCTTATAATAGAAGTAATAGCAAGAAAAGTAAAGTGTGTGGTTGGTTAGGACTTATAATAGGTGTTGTGTGTGCAATAATAATTGTAGGAGTGATTGTGGGAATGCCATGAATAGAGAAAGAAACCATTAATGCTACTTCACAACCTGAAACTACCACACTAACACCGTGGGAGAGATTTGAGCAAGATGCAAGATACCTGCATGAGGGAACTAATTCAAAGGGGGAACTTTCTACTAATGTCTTCTATCGCTTGCTAAATGATTATATGGAAACCATGGATGCAAAAGACTGTTATGTGTGCACTAAATTTCCTTCATCTGTACAAGAAGGGGTTACTTACCATAGCCTTCCTTTAACCTACGGGATTAGCTGTAGCTTGCTACTAACAAGATTCTATAATCAAGAGCATGTGCAATACTTTTATTCAAATCTGGATGTTGTGTTTTCCTTTGTGCCTGTGATTGAATTCTTAAATAAGCTAGCTAAGGAACATGATATAAAAATAGTTAGAGGATTCTTTGAGCCGACGCTTACATTCGGAACTGTCTATGCACACCGCAATAATTTGACTTGCTTATTATCACCTGTAGAGAAAAGCTTTTTAGATCACACTGATGATAGGTGCAAAGCAAATGATTATGCTTACACCGCAATCAAGAGACAAGGCAAATTAGCTATAGATGCATTACATGTAGGCAGGCTTTGTATATATAGGCCAAAATCTGAACAAGACAATCTGTTTGTGGGAACGAGTGAGTGCAGGCATGTGTTTTTATTTCAGAGTAAATGGACTTTTATGCTGAATGGACAGGATTCAGCGATCCCTGGAATCTATTACATCTGTGGGCATAATGCTTATTACCGTTTCCCTAAGGGATTGTATCGGACATGTTATTTGGGAATAGTATTCCCAAAGATCTACCAGATTGATGACTTAAAACAAATACCTAAAACATCTGAATTACAACATCTGAGGCAAAAACGGGAATCAGTGGCAGGTGTCATAGGTGATATATTCGGAGCAATAATCCCTTCAGTAGGGGTTATCTTGAATTCTATGAAGATTCAAAAGTTGTCTACTATTGTGGATAACATGCTGACAAATTTCACAGGGGCCATACTCCTGATGGATACTGAACTTGCTGCAGAAAGAGCTATGACTCTTCAAAATCGGCTTGCTTTAGACATTCTTTTAGCAAAGAGTGGAGGGGTCTGCAAGATGCTAAACGAGCGTCATTTTTGCTCATTCATTCCAGATAACAGTAAAAAGATTAGAAGTATGCTTACTAACCTTACTAGAGATAGTACAGATTTGAAGGATTTGAAAGAACTTGGTGTCTGGGAGAAATTTGGAAGGGGAATTGCCAGAGTTGGGAGCTGGTTTACCAACATTTGGAATAGGGTACTTGCAAAAATGTTGATGGGTCTATTAATTGTACTGGTCTGTCTATTAGGATTGTGGGGGGCATGCAAAATTAATGACAAAATAAAGAAAAATTGGACTAAAAGAACCAGAAGAAACGAAGAAAGTGAAAGAGAAAATGTTCAATGAAATCTGGGAAAGTTCACATAAAGGGCAAGATGTTGAAATGCGCATTATGAACAAAGTGAAAAATTTAAGTGAAAGGCCAAGGGAAAGGTTGGTGTGATGACGAGCGTCATCAAAGGAGGGACTGAAAGAGCGCAGTTTAAATATTCCATACACTAGACGTGAAATGCTCATATTAATGATTAACCATGCTACATAGAAAACGACAATAATTAGAGTAATGTTTGAACATGCATTTGAAATTCAAATATAATGTGTGTGGACAATTATATACGTGAGCCAATAATGATAAGTAAAACTGTTCTTGCTATGATTTGTATTAACATTTATGATATCGTGTTCGCACTAAAAGCTTATAGGCCTTAAGTTAGCGTAAGTTGTAGACTCGGCTGCCTAGATCTCATATTAAAGCATTTTTCTCTGTTTTTCCGTGTGCTGACTTGCAAAGGGCCATGACCCTGCAAATGTTCTTTTCTTCCAACTTGGTAGATTCATGTATCTTTTGTGATTCCGTTCCCATCCGCACGCTTGCTGCTTTGGTATAACTTTATACACAAATTCGAAACAAAAGTAGATGAAAGAATGTACAAGGACATTTGACCATGGATAAAGGAACTTATGACCCGGGAAACGTGCCAAGTGGTGACGAAAACCCCCCCGGATGTGCCACCTCCGAAGACGTCAATTATGAAGACCAATCAAAGTGTTATAAATTATCGTGGGGTGACAATTGGGATTACCTAATGTATATTTTGATAGGTTAAAGATAGTGGGGTATAGTGGATATCCAATAGAATTTTGGGGGAAGGTATTACGAAAAAGGGATAAAAACTCATGTCACAGAGGGGACGTTAGAACTAGGTAGGGAATGCTATTGATTTTATCCAGAAACTCTGTCACTCTGTTTGGTGACTTTGAGCCTTAATAAACCATCCTCACCCATAGACTGCCCTTTACGCTTCTCCTCCTTATGAGGGAAGTGTCCCCTATCCTTTAGATGAGGTTAGACTGATGGTGTTTCGACCGATGTCCTGAAGAGGATGACTGATCCTGCGTGCTGACTTAATCTTTGGAGGGTAATTATGACAATGCGATTTGTAATTTGTCCGTTTGCTTTTCCTTTCTAGGTACCAACTGCTTATTTTATAGAAACCATAGCTAGATATTTTCTAAATTGATCTTCTAAATTGTTTTGCATGAAGCCCAACATGCTGATGCTAATTGGTGGTTAGGATAGGTAACCTCTCTGACTGACGAATATAGACTAAGACTGACATTGCGCTATGCTGAACTGAGACTTATGTGATATTAATTGTATTTTGATCTATGTTCACGCTGTGCTATGTTTTTATGTTCGTGATTCTCGCATTAATGAAATCTTATCACAGTTGCCATATTGTGACTATGCTCTTATGCTTCTTGGTTTTGAGATTGACACTTTTGCTAGTAGACTGTAATCAATAGGGAATAAAATTCATAAAATTTTATCAAAAGGTGTGGTTATTCATGACTGAAAGGTCATGGTTGCGTCGACAATTTGATTAATGTCTTTAACCAAAGTAAAGTGCATTGTGGTAGTGAATATTGATGATATTATTGATATATCGCTTGACATATTGATCAGTTATCTCGTCCTACGGTGTCTCACCACTGGGTCACAAGATTCATTGGCCTAAAACGAGTCCTAATGTGTAATAAATTAACATAGAAGGACGCGTTATCACTCCCTTTTGTAATCCTTCATAAGTTATTTAGGAATGCGCACCCTCCTCTAAGGCTGAACTGTGATATTGCTGCCACCATTCCTACTGGACTGTCTCCTATTATCCAGCTCTCTCAAACTGAACTCACAAGCCAGCAGTAACTTCTTCTCCTCTATGGCCATCCTCCTTTCTTCCATCCTAAACGTTTCCAACTCTAACTGGTGAGCCCTCTCTTCCTGTCTGTCCTGTAACTATCCAGGAACAGACCCTTGGATGACACACTGCTGCCTGCCCTGGAGACCCTCTCCTTGGATATATCAGGCCCACTCACTATATCATTGTGTATGGATTGCACCTCCTCATCCTCCTCCTCCTCCTCTGTGTGCACCTCTGCTTCCTTGGCTGTCACCCAGGCCCTCAGTGCCTTCTGCAGCTCCTCATCCTGATGGAGCCCTTAATGGGACAGGAAAGATTCTTGCAGAACTGCCTCAACTGAGTAACTGTGTAGCTCTCCAGTTTCCCCTAAGTCAAAAGCAGATCCAGCTGATGCATCTCCAGATTGAGACATGATGAAGAATCATCAAAAGTGCAAAATTCCAGGGCAGAAAAAGAGTTCCCAATGAAGTTCAAAAGTTGATAAAAGATCAGCAAAAATATGGAAGTAGGGAAAAAAAATCAAAAAAGAGAAAAAGCAAAAACTAGCTGTATGTGGTCATGTAATGGTCTATACTGGAAACAGTAGTGTACACTTTATCCCTGCATGTCAAGTACAAATATAAGTTCAGTCCTCACCGCTGATCACCAATGTTAGAAATGGGGTCTTTGGTTGGCAGTCAGGTTATCCCCTGTCCACGCAAGGACCCTCACTCTTGTCAGGGCAAAGGAGAATCACCCTTAGTTAACCCCCACTCACCCCCATGATAGCTTGGCAGGAGCAGGCAGGCTTAACTTCAGAAGCAAAGTGTAAAGTATTTGTACCAACACACACAGTAATCCAGTGAAAATACTACAAAATGGACACCACACCAGTTTAGAAAAATAGGTAATATTCATCTAAATCAAACAAGATCAAAATGACATAAATCCAACATACACAACTCAAGATATGAATTTTCAAAAGAATGAGTCCTAGGCCGTTATTATGATATTGGCAGTAAAAACCGCCTATCGCCACGGCGACGGCCGCCAAAAGACCGTCGCCGCAGCTACCAGCCGCCTGCCGTATTATGACCAGAGCCGGATTTTTGCCAGAAGGAAGGCGGAAATCTGGCTGTGGCCATGCCGGTGGATGGTGGTAAGGTGGCGCTGCTGCCAGCAGCAGCGCCACGGCAGTAGACCGTCACCAGCCGTATTGTGATAAATGATATGGCCTGGCGGTGCTCTGCTGGCAGACGCTGCTGCTGACAGCAGCACCCCATCCCATCTCCTGCCGGAGGACCCCCTAAACACAGGTAAGTGGGTGCCCCAACAGGGGAGGGTGGTGTGGGTGTTGTGTGTGTTTGTGGGTGTGTGTGTGAATGTTTGTGCGTGCGTGAGCAGCGCCCCATCCCATCTCCTGCCGGAGGACCCCCTAGACACAGGTAAGTGGGTGCCCCAACAGGGGAGGGTGGTGGGGGTGTTGTGTGTGTTTGTGGGAGTGTGTGTGAATGTTTGTGAGTGCGTGTATGCAGGTGTGTGTTCCGTGTCGAATGTGTGTGCATGTATGGATGTGTGAGTGCGTGGATGTTGTGTTCTGTGAATGTGTGTCTGTGTATATGTATGAAAGTATGTGCGGATGTGTGTGTGAATGGATGCATGCATGCGTGGATGAATGTGGGAATGGGTGTGTGTATGCGTGTGTGCGTGCGTGAAAGGAGGGGCGTGAATGAAGGGTGGTCTGGAGAGGAAGGGGTTGGGGGAGGAATCTGGGGTGGGGGTGGGTAATTCCGCTATCAGTGACAGGGAAGGGATTCCCGGTCACTGATAGTGTCTGCCGCCATGGTTTTCGTGGTGGTAAGGAAGCCACGAAAACTAAGGCGGTAGGCGGATCATTATCCCACAGGTGGTACAGTGACGGCCACCGGGCTGGAGATTGATATCTCCAGCCCAGCAGCCGTTACCGCCATGGTGGTCGTGTGGTACATTGGCAGTTTGGCTTCAGCCAAACTGCCAATGTTATAATATGGTGGTAAGTACTGCCAGCCTGTTGGCAGTACTTTCCACCTTATTACCGCCAGCTGCCAGGGTCATAATGAGGGTCTTAAGCCTTAGAAAATAATGAGAATGCTGTTGTTACACAATGTACCTTGTTAGCATAGAAAATAAAGCTGCAGGTTCAAGTGTGCGTCGGAAAAGGGTAGTAATGCGTCGATTCCTTAAGCGAAGGTGAAGCCGTGCGTTGTTTCCTTCTCCGGTCGGGTCGGCGATGTGTTGTTTTTCTCCCTTGCAAGAGAGCGATGTGTCACTTTCCAGGTGTTGTGCATCATTTATCCAGCTGTGATGCGTGTTTTTCCCAGCTGCGATGCATGTGGAGCGTCAATTTCAGCTGTGAAGACAGTGGCACGTCATTTATCAGCCGTGTTGCAGAAGGTGCGTCACAAAATGTCCCCGCACAACATTCTGTGTGTGGATTTTCAGTTCTTGTCTCCCAACTTCACCTTTCAAGGGCCCAGATGCTGGATAGGGCACCACTTGGCAGAGAGTGCAGGTGGGGGCAGAGGAAGTCTTTGATGGCCCTGAGACTTCAGCAACAGGAGTCAAGCTCAGTTTAAGCTCTTGGAGATTCTTCTCAAGCAGAAATGCACAACAAAGTCCAGTCTTTGTCCCTTTCATGGGCAGAAGCAGCAACTGCAGGATATCCCAACAAAGCACAGTCACAAGCAGGGGCAGCACTTCTGCTCAACTCTTCAGCTCTTCTCCTTGGCAGAGGTTCCTCTTGATTCCAGAAGTGATCTAATTTTCAGGGGTTTTGGGTCCAATACTTATATCCCTTTCTGCCTTTGAAGTAGGCAAACGTCAAAGGACAGTCTCTCTTTTTTGTAAGATCCTGTTTTGCCCAGTCTAGGCCCCAAACACACACCAGGGGGTTGGAGCCTGCATTGTGTAAGGGCAGGCACAGCCCATTCAGGTGTAAGTGACCACTCATCCCTTCCCTTCCAGCCCAGGAGATGCTTCAGGATATGCAGGCTATACACCAGCTCCCTTACTGTCTAGAGGAGGAGTGCAAACAGCCCAACTGTCAAACTGATCCAGATAGGGAATCCACAAACAGGCAGAGTCACAGAATGGTTTAAGCAAGAAAATGCCTACTTTCTAAAAGTGGCATTTTCAAACACACAATCTAGAAACAACCTTTACCAAAAGATGTATTTTAAAATTATGAGTTAATTGACCCTAAACTCCATATTTCTATCTGCTCCCAAAGTGAATCTACCCTGTAATAATATTTAAAGGCAGCCCCCATGTTAACCTATCAGAGAGATAGGCCGTGCAACAGTTAAAAACCGAACTTGGCAGTATTTCTCTGTCAGGGCATGTAAAACACATAATTACATGTCCCACCTTTAACCTACACTGCACCCTGCTCATGGGGTTATCTAGGACCTACTTTAGGGGTGCCTTCCATGTATGAAAAGGGACGGTTTAGGTCTGGCAAGTGTACACTTGTCATGTTGAATTGTCAGTTTAAAACTGCACACACAGACACTGCAGTGGCAGTTCTGAGTCATGTTTACATGGATACTCATGTGGGTGGCACAACCAGTGCTGCGGGCCCACTATTAGCATTTGATATACAGGCCCTGGACACCTCTTGTGCACTGTACTAGGGACTTATTGGTGAATCAAATATGTCAAACATGGAAAGGCAATTACACATACATTTTACATAGGAACACTTACAATTTAGCACTGAATGGCAGTGATAAAGTGCCCAGGGTATCAAAAACAGCAAAAACAGAGTCCAGCACACATCAGCAACCTCAGAAACAGAGGCAAAAAGTTAGGGGAGACCATGCCAAGTGAGCCAAGTCTAACAATTACTACTTTGGAAATGCCACTTTTAGCAAGTAAGCATTTTCACTGCTCATATTCTTCTCTTTGCCTTATAGCCTGTCCCAATGCACCTCTGGTATGTGCTGGGTGTCAGCTCCCCTTGTGCATTCCATCCAGACAGCCATAAACACAGCACACTGAGCTGCACCTGCATTCATCTGCAAACTTATGGATCTGCCTGAGCAGGAAAGGTGTAGTGGCTCTCATTTAAAGGATAGTGGCCTGACCCCACACAAATGACTGATAACCCCCCCACAGATATCCTGGCAGACAGGACTGGGCTGAAAGGGGAACTGGTGCACATGTGCACTTCAAAACCACTCTTCAAGGTCATCCCTACTTCAAAGGCACATTTGGGTATATGTACTGGACCTGTGAGCCCTTAAAATCAGGCACTTTTGGACCTACAACTGAACTCTGTTAGAAGGACTGCTGAATAACTCAACTGGACTGCTTTTCTGGAAGGGAAGCTTTTCTGCTTGTTGCCCTGCAGCCTGCTGCTCCCTGACTCTGTTAGAAGGACTCTGCCTTCTTACCAAAAGTTACCTCCGAGGGCTTGTTAACTTGCCTCCTGTTCACAAGTACATCAAAGATTTGAATAATCTGCACTAGAACTCTACAAGCTATGAGTCTGCGCTGCCTTGGAACTGGGCCTAAGGTGCTCCACCCTCTGTTATGTTCATCAGAACTGTTGGTAAGCAACGTGCAGCCTCTCAAAGCCTCATCACTCAGCTGGCAGCCTTACCGGACTCAACACCAGTTGACGCGTGTGAGAGGATACCTCTTTTTGCATAGTTAGCCCCCACTTTTTGCCTGATGTTGATGTGTTCTAGAAGTTGTAGTGTCCAAAGCCCCTGCTAACCAGGTTTCCTGGGCCAGAACTCTTTCCCGAAAATCTGTTGTGATGCTTGGCACAATTGGAAACACTCTTACATATCACTGTAAGACCCTAGTAAAATGGATACCCCTGTATCCTGTGCCTAGGATAGTTTGAGTAGGCCCCTGAGGCCAGCAGTACTGATTGTGCCACCCTCTAGGACTCTGCACCCAGATGCACCCAGAACTGCCAGTGCAGGCTGAGTGTACTTGGGCAAACCGAAAAAGGCAAACTTGACGTGGCACATTAACTGTGTGCCCTGTCTACCCTACACTGCATGTGACATGGGTAAGTCACCCCTCTGGTAGGCCTTACAGCCCTAAGGCGGGGCATACCATACTATATGTGAGGGCATAATTGCATGAGCAATATGCCCCCACTGTGTCCTTGCCAAACCTGGGACATAGTGAGTGAACAGAGTAGCCATTTTAAGTGCATGTACTGGACACCAGCCAAACACGAGTTCCCCAGCTACATGATGGCCACACTACACCCTAGGTTGTTGGGTTCCAAACAGCTCAGGATGACAAATCCAAACTGGTACCAGTATTGGATTTAACCCTAAAAGTACCAAGGGGTCACCTTAGAGGTGCCCCCAGGCCTGCTGCTAGCAGAAGATGGGTTCCCCCTTCGTCAACCCCCACTTTTGGTGGGAGCAAAGGCAGAAAATCACACAAAGGGTAGGAGGAGGGGTCTCACTGAGCATGCCCCATCCCTAGGAGCTTGCAGGCGAAGTGGACCCCCTATTTTATTTTCCTCCATGTTGGATGGCAGGAAAATCTCCAATGATGTTTAGGGAAGTGACCCTTCCCACAGGAAGTGGTCACTGCAGTGTGTGTATCCACCAAGGGTAAGTGTACCATTGGACACTACCAGGTTCCCCCTAAAATGCCCACTAAATTCAGTATTTAGTGGGCTCCCCCAGACCAAGAAATTAGATTCACCTGGAAGAAAAGAAGACAGCACCAAGGAACCCGACAGGACGAGAACAGAAGACCTGCTGCACCAGAAGAGGCTCCAAGACCCCTGATTGCTACACCAGAGTCCTGACAATCGCCACTGCAGATGAGCTGATCAATGGACTAACCTCAAAATACCCCAAGGACCTCCAGGCTTTGTATATACCCCAAGATCTCCCTCCTGAGATGAGGCACCGCTCAAGAAACCTAAGAAGCCTACAAGGAACCAGCAAATCGGTGAGGGTTATCAAACCGACTGGAGGATATCTCCACAACCAGAAGTTGCAGCTGGACCTAACAACACACCAACAGCAGCCCAGAAAGTGTGCCAACTTTGGTGGCACAGCGCTGTCCCGTGGCCAAGCTGTGCCAATACCCCAGATACTGGTCAGTGCATGTTAGACTACCACAAAAACAGCACACCCAGACTTGCAACAGGACCAGGTGGAATCCCCAGTCAAACAACTTCAGTGACACCTTAAGACTTCCACCAGAGTACCCACAACTTCCTTCAAGGCCACGGGAGAAGACGTACCTTCAACTCCAATGGGTCCCTTTGTGCACAGCATCCAAGACCTTCAAATCACCCGGCATCCTGCCGCCCTGATTAGCGGAATCTGCTGTGTGCCCCGGGTCTCCAACCCCTTGCGACCTCCACAGCCCAATGGGACCCCAAAGCACCATCTTTGAATCTGCAAACCATCTCCTTTTCCAAGTGGCCCCTCCAGTTGTCCCTGTGCCTGTGCCAAGAGACTTTCCAATGCTGCTCCCACCGGAACAGGGAGCCGCCTGGGGCTCCCCAGCTGGGACAGTGTGCTCACTGACTACTTCGACCACCCTGCAAAAGAAGAGACTGGTAACTCAAATGTATGATTTTAATGCATTTTGAAAGGTGACTGCCCATTGATTCCTACGGTGAGTAATTACACTCAGAAAGACTGACTTTATTAAATCTTTGAAAAGTCATAAACATATCTCAAAAAGTACTTAACGTATCTTAAAGTTCTTGGTCTTAAAATGTATATGAAAGTCTGAAGTAGTTTTTATAAATTCTGGTCTCAAGTTATTCATTGACTGTTTGTGGTGCATGATTGGATTTGTGAGTACAGCAAATAGAACATCTCCTGGATTGACCTGCTCAACCTGCTACCTTAAAAATTGGAGCATTAGATGGTCTAATTTTTACCTCTGGAAACCAACGTGTGGTTTCCTGGACCCCCTGCATAGTGTGCCTAGTTTTGCACACTACACGGAGGGCCAGCCTCCTACAACGCACAGCCCTGCACAGCCATGCTGTGCAACTGTCAGCCCATTGTAGCTGATACACAGCGACGCCATGTCCTGCAATGCCTTGCCACATAGCTCTAAAGGATCCACTCAGAGCACCATCAAAAGCATCAAAGCCTCACTGCACAGGTCCCTGGGATCAATGCAAAGTGATACCAAGCCCCACAAAACCTTGCCGTACAGCTTCTCGTAACCAGCACCGGATAACGTGAAGCCTTCCAAACAAATGCAGTACAGACTGTGCACTAGGATTAAAGGCACTGTGTTCAGTGGGCCCAAGACGGTCCCTATAGCCAGCCCACGATCCATTGCTGTTGACCTGAACTTGTAACTTTGTACCGATCTAGGGTGCCCAGATAATCACAGTTGGTGCTTTGCACTTTCTATGCGCTATTTTCACCTAAATCTTTGAAATTGAAAATCTCAGGATCCAAGTATTGTTGTTTTTGTCATTTTTGGTTTGGTTTTATTTATAAAAAGCTAATCTATTTTTCTAACTTGGTGTGGAGTCTTTTTTGGTGTTTTTACTGTGTTACTGTATGAGTTATTGCACCAGTACTTTACACATTGCCTTCTAAGTCAAGCCTGCCTGCTCTGTGCCAAGCTACCAGAGCATAAGCACTGGATGATTTAGGTTGTGTTCTGACTTACCCTGACTAGGATTATGGTCCCTACTTGGACAGGCTGCATACCTCTGCCAACCAGAGACCCAATTTCTAACAGCAATACAATACAGAACAGTCATTTGATATTTTAATGTACCCTCAAAACAATTTAGATTCGAAGCTCCAGGGGAAGTTACCAGAAGGCTTTACATCTATTCATCACATCTTTCATTTTTAAAGATACAGGTTCTCAGCTACCTGGGAATAGGTATGTGTGTATTTAAATGCATGTATCAGAAGACATCAATGAGTATAACAGAAAATTATCACAATGGTCAGAGCCCAACATAGGGGTGGTAAATGCCATACACATTCTACAACAATACAATACAATATGATACAATACAATACAATACAGTGCAATTCAATACAGAGCAGTCATGTGATATTGTGATGTACCATCAAAACAATTCAGATTTCAAGCTCCAGAAGAAGTGATAAGAAAACTTTATACTTATTCAGAACATCTTTTATTTTTAAAGATAGGGGTTCTCAGCTTCCTGGGAATAGGCCCCTGCATCGCTATGTGCATGTAGCTGAACTAGCAAATTGTTGCATTGATCAGAGCACCATATGGGAGAAGTATATGCAATACAAATTCCACAATACAATACACTACAATACAATACCATACAGAACAGCCTTTTGATACTGTGATGCACCATCAAAACATTTGAAATTTTAAGCTCCAGGAGAAGTGACCAGAGAAGTTTATACTCATTCAGCAAATTTTTCATTTTGAAAGACAGAGGCTCTCAGTTTCCTACTTATGTCTTTCTTCTCTTTTCAAATTAAGCATGCAGTCATGTTGCCTTCATTCGAATGCTCTATCACATATTGTTCGCTTGTGTTATCAGCACTGGTTTTTGTGATGTCATGAGCCACAAATAATGATCACATCTGCTTTGATCTGTTATTTGTCCTGCCCATAGGGCCACAGGGGGTTGTAAGCAAGACATGTGTGGAATCTTTGAGCTATGGTCTACTGAAATATGCAAAATATCTGCACAAAATAAAAACCCTTCTGTGACTGGTTTGAGAAAACATGTTTTGCTAAATTAGAGTGTCTAAAGCGGGTGGAGTAATGATCATGTCGCTCCAATTTATCCTAGAAAATTGTGCAGGGTTGAAATGTTTAGATGCAGATGATGTACAATGTGGTATTCCTGTCATCATTTACCATTATTTTATACAAAAGGTATTTGTATCCGTTTATTGTGATGCATTGACCTAGAAGCGGTAGTGGTAACAAACAATAGAAGACTACAAGGGTCTATGAAAAACTAGAACGACCTTCATTGAACAATTGTACAAAATCCGAAAACTCACGGTACCATTACAGTAGGCATAGTGAGCAGATTATGATTACTTTCATATTTTAACAGCAATATTTCATATTCAGACTTCAGTTTTTGGCAAAGTAGGCACAAATAAACATTTTTATGTCAAAGAAATAAATCATATATTTTTTTTAAAATGTTCATAGAACAGTGCATGAAAGGATACATACACTAGATTGCATAGAGTAAATCGGTGCCAATGCAGTTTTGAAAGGAATATGGAGACTGTAGAAATGTGCAAAATTTGCCTATTTTTGCATTAGGGAATTTTGCTAAATTCTCTAAACATTTGTGGGATTAGGTGCAATGCTATGGGGGTGTTTCTTGTCAGAAAGTGGATGTGAGTACACACATGGTGCCAAAAAACTTGAGTGCATTTGATGCCATGTACAAAAGAAAGCATTTGGACTAGGGTGTGGCACGCTTAAAAATAGCATGCACTTGCCTGCTTGCATTCTTACCTAGCTCACTTCACTTTTAGTCTCTTCCTCCCAACAGCCCTATTTCTTGCTTTAATTTTGCTTTCTGTGTTTTGACATGTGCACTCAGGGCCTCATTTACAAGAATCTGATGCATCGCCATAGATTCATCATATTTCTTGCATTTCCCGCACATCACCTAACAAATGTACTGAATTTACAATACAAAGCTCTGTGGCACACGTTTTCACCAATGCATCAGAAGTTCTGATGCATCTGTTGGCGCGAAACTCATGCATTTCTAGAGTAAAACTACTGACATAACTCCAGCAATGCATGGAATCTTTCAAATTCTACACCTGCTCTGAGTAGGCGATAACATTTTGACACAGTGACGTCACAGGATGGCGCAGTGAAATGTTGTAAATTTCACTGTGCCAGTTCTGAGTGGCTTTTCCTGTGGGCACACTGACCCTGCATAAATTATCCCTGCGCAGGGATTTACAAGCTGACACATCGGGCCCAATTCGTCAGTTTGTAAATATGGAGCAGTGTAGTGCACTGCTATCTCCACCATTGTGTCAAAAACAATTACGCAGCGGTTGCGGAAAGGGATAGTAAATGTGGCCCTCAGTGTTTCAGAGTGCCCCACATGCAATCAGCCCCATTCATCACCACTGTTTTAAATGTCAGCAGTTGCTCCCACTCTGTAGAAGATAAAGCTAATACATAGAGGCACAGAGGAGAAACCATGGGCGTATGGGGAAACCCAGATGCTAAGCATCCTCATTTCACCATATGTCCCACCCATCACCACTACTGCCACCACTCCTGCTACAACCCATACATACATCCCAACATCAGCATAGATGGGCAAAAGTAATTTTGCACATGAAATACCTCTGGACGTCTCTCAAAAATGAACATCAATGAGTGACTCACTCAGAAAAGAACTCAGGTCATTCCAGGGATGTTGAATTAGGACTCAGTCCCAGGAAATCATGGGAGATGGAGATCTGAAAAGAGTACCCTTAAGATTGAACATTTTATCATGGAACACAGCATGTGTAGATTCACAGCTGCAGGATCCAAGTTGGACCTCTCTCATAAATAAAATTCATAGTATTAATCAATATTCTCAAGACACCTAGTCCTTGAACATGTACCAATTGTTCAGTTTCCAGCTGTACAGTCTTCAAAGCTACTGCCACCTGGTAGCCTACCTATAGGTATTGTTAAGTGTCCCTTGCCTTGACACATATGTTCCCTTTGGCACCCTACGGTTTCTGAGCTTACTCTTGGCATTTTCAGATGGACATATGTGGGCAGATTTACTAACAAGTCATGCAGTGCAAAAAACCTTGCTGTACTGTATTGTGTAGCAGAGATTCGACAGGAATGTGCAATATATACTAAGATAGGGTGCAGTCCTGCACCAGAGGAACAATCTTCTGAGATGTTGAGCTCTTTTTATGTGTACTTCAGAATGCCGAAGGGGGAAGAAACTAGGATAAAATAAATATTTCTATTCATTACACCTCTCCGGGGAAGGTGTTGCATTTCAACACTATCCCAGGTTTCTTAGTCTTTGTAACTCTGGAAATACACAAAAATCTATGGGTGGAGCTTGGGTGTTACCACCCATCCATCTTCCCATGGTGGATTTATGGTGGCACTCCAGACTCACCAAGCCAGGCAGAGCCTTACAAGATGGCTTTGGCTTTGTGTGGCTTAGTAAATCTCACTGAAGCCCTTACGGTGCCTTGCACCACATTGAGCAATGCAAGCGTTTTTAAAATCTAGGCCTTGATCCCTTTTTTCAATTGCTAGGATGCCCATTTTATAAGTACCTTTTACTTTATTTTGATGAACTTTCAAAGTATTTGGAAAGCAATGAAGGGCTCTTACATAAAATCTGTCATCATTGATTATATCAATGCTAAGATTACATCCGGCCTTAACCCAGTAATGACATTGTGTAAACCACAGATGTATGTAGCAGAGTCGGATGTAGGGTTGATCACCTAGGGAAGCTCTTGATTGACCTCATTAGCTCACAGGGACTTATTAGTTGTGATGGGCACCCCTGATGGACAGGTTAATGTGCTATACCTATGTAGGGAGGGGTAGGACACGATTATTGATCAAACCTTAGTGTCCAAGAGTTTATCAAAAATGAATATAAGTTTGATACCAATTCTAGAGCAGAAATCAATCAAAATCATACATTTTGATTTTGGAGTCTCTGATGGCTTCCTCTGTCCATGGTATTCCTTGGGATAGATTAGATCTCAAAGCCATATTGCACAAGGCTGTGAATGGTAGTATGTTATTCTGACATGTTTATACATTCAAGCAAGAAAAGAGAAGGTTCTAAAAGGCTTTCAAGCTGTACATAGGCATAGTTCAAGTTATTTGCAGTATCATTTATGACACAGGGAGAATCCTGCCCAACCAGAATTGTCTAACAAGGCATGTAGTAAAGACCTAAGGCATTTCTGTACACAGAAAAAAGAAGAACAGTGATCAAAACCTAGTTTCTGAAAAACAAATTTATTTTAGGAAGAAACTATCCAGTATTTATACCTTTTATTTCTTGTAGGAACTTGTCAGAACAGCTATCAAAGTGAGCCCTAAGAACAAGAGACCAGGCCCAAATGAGGTACTCATTGATTTCTTTAAAACTAATGATAAACAGTGCACTCCCAGCTCACCAGAAGTCAGAAGAATTGGTTGTAAATTACACAGCTACTTTTTGCAAATGTAAAATAATTTAGTAGCCCGGTCTATGTAGTAGTAGGCTCGTTCACAAAATTCTAAAATGTGGTGGCTTGCACCCTGACTGACCTCATCAGTATATTTGGAATAGAACGTAAATTGTGACACACTATGATTGGCTGCCATAATAAGGATGACGGACTTCTCACAAAAAGTGAGTATGTGCAAACAAAGAAATCTTGAGCAGATGAAGGTGCCAAAAGTATGTGATAGCAAGGGGCCTTCACTGGGTGCGAAATTGAAATGTCTCCCACTTAGAGCTTTCCCCTCTAAAACAAACTGCTCCACTGAGACTTCGTCCGATGGGTATCAGAACTCAAGGAGCCCTCCTCAGCCTACTGCCTTGCTCACCTGAAGACTTTGGACTTCCATTTTGAGACTAAGGCCCTCATTACGAGTTTGGTGGGCTTTTGCCAAGACCGCTGTAGTTGCGGGTGCCAAAAGACCACCAGTGTTGGCGGTATCCCACCCCCCTGTATTAAGATTCCACGATGGAGATCTTCAAAATACAGCCAAAAACCCAACCAAGGGCAGGATAGAGGCGATCCCACCAGCAGCACCGCCACGGCAAACACATTTTACT
Organism: Pleurodeles waltl; assembly: GCF_031143425.1. Lineage (NCBI taxonomy): Eukaryota > Metazoa > Chordata > Amphibia > Caudata > Salamandridae > Pleurodeles > Pleurodeles waltl. The sequence goes on from NC_090451.1 coordinate 441,426,973, forward strand.
CTCCAGATTATGACCCACAAATCAGATCAGCAGTCATTGCATGGTAGAAAACCATTGGCGGTGCAAACCACCACGGTCAAACCCTCACCTCTACAGATCACTGCACCACATTGGACAGTACGAATTCCCCACACCTGAAACATATAAACACACCACACACACCTGCACACTGCACTATATAAAACACCCTCCCACATTCCTTTGCAACCACAACTACCAACACAGACAGAGAGGAGCACACCAAGGGAGGACACTGCGTGTCGATGCCATTGGCACCATCACACTTCACATGCATCACACATCACACAACTGCACCAGCAACACAATACACACATTGCCACTGCACACAAACACCAGATACCACCAGCACACACAACCAAACACCCCCAAGCCACCAATGACCCTACACTGCACCCTTGCACACAACACACCACCACCCCAACACAACTACCATGTCACATCAAAAGCACCCACGCTTCACAGACGATGAGCTGTGGGTCATGGTCGATGAAATCGTCAGGGTAGAGCCACAACTGTTTGGAGCACAGGTCCAGCAAACATCCTTAGCCTGGAAAATGGAGTTGATGCAGGGTCAACTCAGTGGGCAGCCATCTGTGCACAAGGGAGGACATCCAGAAGAGGTGGAACAACCTACGGGAGAAGGTGCGTTCCATGGCATCACAACACCAAATTATTGCCGTACAGAAGACTGGAGGTGGGGCCCCACCTTCTTCCCCAGAGTTCACAATGTGGGAGGAGAAGATCTTAGCAATACTGCATCCTGAGGACCTACCCAGAGGACTGGAGTCTGGTAAGTAACTACCACTGCCCTGGAACCAAGTACTACTCCCTAGCATGCTATCATTATCCAAGTCACCATATCTACCACTCTACCTCACTCCCAATCACCTTACACCCCACCCCTGTATGCCAAACCACCACCTCACCACAATGCCCACACAGTACCTCCCAAGAGCACGGATAGCACTGCCAACAACAAGCATTACACATCCAACAATGCACCATCTCCTCTACAAATAAACCTGCTATGTCCACTGCACAGCGCAACTCCTGCATGTATAACTATTGCACCTGCCACACCAATTGGATGGTCCGACTGAGGACCACCACATGGCAATGACAGAAATGCAATACCCCATTTCTCAAACCCCAGTGGAGCAAGGGACCTACCCCACAATCCACTATCTACAAACAATGCCTGCAGTGCTGCATCTGTCATTGCCATAACTGGGAATCAAGTCAAGCCACTGTATGCAACAGACAAAGAGACAAAGAATCACACCTCCACCAGGTAACACTTTTCGAGTCCATCCACAGGTACCCCTGCCACTGCCACATTGGAGACGGTGCCAAAGAATGCCAGCTCTCCCAAGTATGAATGCCCCAGTGATGACTACGGCTAAGGATGTCTGGACATTGACGACTTACCTGGGCCATCGGGGACACCTGGTCTGTCCACCACTCCCAGACTCACCCAGAACACATTCAACTCCCCAACCTTGTGGCAATAACAGCATAGCCAAACCCTCATCCCCAATCCTATTGACCTCCTGAGGTCCATCTCTGTGGGTCAGACCACCATCGTGACTTGAATCCAGGGACTGGCAGCTCAAGAGCAACAAGCAATGCGTTCCTGGCTGCCCTGCAAAGATCCTTTCAGATTCTGGCCTCCTCCCTGATGGCAGCCAGTGTTCCTTGCTCCATCATCCCCCTCCACCATCCTCTTCCCAATCCCAAACCCCTCTCCTCATACCCATACAGAGCACACCTTCACACATGCATGCATCCACTACAACAGACATGGTTCCACATGTCAAACAGAAGCACAACAAGACCCACCACTGGCATGCACTCAGACAACACCTAACTGCAGACACAACAACACCCACTGCCTGCACAGACATCCCCACTACCTATTCCATCACAGACACTTCACCACCCACATGTGCTGGCATGACATCAACACTCCCTGATCCAGCCACAACTCCCATACTACCCACAGTCACCATATCCACACTCACAACCACTGACACCCCCACATGTAGCATACCCACCATTCCCGGAGATCCCACCCCAACACACAGTCACCCATTCAGCATGGCAATTCTCAGCACCTTTTCCCTCCCTCATCCCAAGACACCTAAATGCCCACACTCACCCACCCAACAGACACCCAGCACACACAAGTATTTCACTCCACACCTGCATCCATGGCACACACAAAGACACACCTGACAACCACTCCCACTCCCTAACGCTTTTTCCATGACCTCCCTTGTGTCCCTAAGAAACGTTTCCTTTATGAGTTTACCTAGCTCCCTGACCCTCTCCCACCCTGTCAGTCCCAAAGTGCCCAGTGTTCCTGCCCAAGCCCAGCCCTTCCACCTCCACCTCTTCCTGTGCCCCCCTGGTGTTGCCCATACTCCTCCCCCTATCAGGAGGTCCAACCCAAAGTCTCTCCTCCCAAGGCCAAACCTAAAGACCCTCCACCAAAACTCAAACCCAAGCTCAAGACCCCTCATCCAAGGCCAAACTCAAGGACCCCCCTCCCAAGCCCAACTCACCCTTGACCATCACCCTCTCACCCCTGGGGTGGCTGCCTGACGCCTTGATGCCCTAACCATGTGGAGGTGATTTTGCAGTCAGGAGTCAAGTTGGGGCACTGAGACCTGCCATTTGTGTCATGACATGGAGACACATGGATTGGCCAACAGCCTTTTGCTTGTACATAGTTATTTATTTATATTTGAATTTGAGTACATTAGGACCAACCTGCCATTGGTGTCGATGATGACTTACTTGTCCTGCCTTTCATTCCACATGTCTGATTTGAGTATATGGACTTTGGTTTGTGGTTGTGTGAGTTTTGTGTTGGTAGTGCTGGCTATTATGCCTTGAATGCATGTGTGTTTGTGTGCATGTGTGTGGGCCTGCCATTATTCCAGCTGCTACTGATATGTTTTGTGGGTTTAATATGATTGTGTAGTTCTATGCATGTGTGTAGCTGAGTTGTGCATTGTATGTGGTGAGATGTGTTGTGGTGGTGGTGTGTGCCATTGTGTGGTTGTTCTGTGTGCACCCGTGTATGTGGTGATGGCTATATCATCTGAATTGTGTGTTGTATAGGCATGGTGTGACATTTGTCACGCTGGGTTTGTGTGTGCTGTTGTTGATTGGTTGTGTGTTGTCTTTGAGTGTTGTTTTTGGTATGTGTTGTCATGTATAGGTGGGCAGTGCGATGTGTTGGCAAGCGTTTGTGTAGCTGCATTTGTGATGTTGTGTTATTCGGTGGTGTTGTGTGTATGTGTGTTGGCCTGTGGCAGTGATGTGTGTGTTCAGGATGGTGTGTGTATAGCACGTGTGTGTTGTGCTTGTATTGTTCATGCATGTGTGTGTTTTGTGTGGATTGTGTGTGTGTAGGTGTGTGTGTGTGTGTGTTGATATGGGTGTGTGGTTGCATGTGTGTGTGTGTCCATCACTAGCTGTCCTGGATGTGTGTGTTGTGTGTGCATATGTTCTAATACCTTTCCCTTCAGTGTGTGCTTGGTGTGTGTACGTACGGTTGTTGTGCTCTTCATTGTCGCTGGTCCCGAAGATGCAGGGCAAGCAGGAGCACTGCAAAGACTTCAAGCTCTGGATCTTTGGTGGCTCCGGACATGTCTGTGTTCCTGAAGGTGGATGTCTCCTTTTATATGGTTAATTTCTTCCAGGATTTTGTTGGTGGTGCGACCGCAGCGGAAATCCTGGTGGTGTGTAACCTCATAATACACTTGGCGGGAACATGGTCCCCGTCGGCCTGGAGATGCGATGGTCCTAATAAGGCAGTCTTCTTCGGTGGCCCGGCAGCAGTGTGGCCACTATTGCCACCATGGCATTCCTCACACCGCAAAACTCGTAATGAGGGTCTAAGTTAGAAGGTAAATTCTCTGACCAACTTGAACCTCTTCCTTTATCTGACACGCAATTTAGCTCAGGGGTCCTCAAATCACATCTAGGTCTCTGTATAAAATGACCAGTTGACTGCTGGGGACGTTTAATGTGTATTTTTACTTACACCTTTTTAAAATGTATATATCTGGTTCCCCTTGTTGGATTTTTGTCATTTTAGTTATTATCAATTTTAATTCCAACAACAAATTCCAGAAAATGTCCTTATTAATTTAATATTCTAGTTAATCAGGCATACTGATTTGTTTTAGTCCCACAATTACAATTGCAAAAGCCTGAACACTCTAAAATACCTAACATTGACCATTATTGAATTCTCTGAAGTATTTTCTGTATGAATAGTGTTAGAAATGGGGTTTCTGGTTGGCTAGGGTATGCACCGAAGCCAGACAGAACCCACCACTCTAGTCAGGGCAAGGGAGTTACACGTCCAAGATAACCCTGCTTGGCTTGAGCAGTCAGGCCTATCCCAGAGGCAATGTGTAAAGTGTTTGCACATCACATACAATACACGTGACACACTATCCCCATCACAAAGGAAACACAACACCAAGTTATATGAAAATATACAAACATGTCAGTAATATCCTGCTACCTTAGCAGTTGTCAGAACTTTACACATTAGTTACTCTGCAGAACCAGCAGTATTCACATATAATACACAGGTTACTTAGTATTAACATAAGCAGTGGTCAGGGTTCACTTTATAGAAATAAACACACTTGTCATAACCATATCAGAAATGCCTATACAAAGAGCATCATCAAACATATGGCAAGTCAGGAAAACATATTAGCATGTCATGCCCATAAAAGGAACATTAGCAAACACATCATAAAAAGATGCCATGAAAACATAATGATCCACAACGTCCATACCGGGAACAGTTCAATTATGTATGTCCAAGGAAAGTACCTGTTTTTATGATGAAGGGCACTTCCAATGCCACGAGTTATCCATAAGGGGCACCCAGCGCTCCACTGCCCAAAAAGGGGGGCCTCGCGATGCATGCACCGCCTCTTTGTTTTTATAACAGGCTTCTCCTGGGGCTAGTGATTTCTGGGGTCCCCCAGGGTCTCAACTGGCCCTCCGACCGGGGGGGAGCACAACAATGCCCCAACAGGACAAGGGACCACTCTGGGGCCACCTGCCTCTGACGGGGGACCACGACGAAACGGGAGTACATCGTGGGCGGGGAGCCTCCGGCGAGGCTTCCACCCTGCCTGTGTCCTCCTTGCACTCTCTGGGGCTCCGGTGGGGCGGGGGAGCCTCTGATGAGGCTTCTTTCCCCCCTGCCCATTGTCAGGACTCCAGCGAGGGACTCTGTTGGGGCGGAGAGCCTCTGATGAGGCTTCCTTCCCCACCCGTCTCCCTTGGCACACTACTGGCAGCCCTCTCTCTCTACAGAACCTCTCTATTTTCTCCTGTGTATAAAATGGCAGGGCCTTTAAATTAAAGGTTGGCCCCATTTTGAAAAGGTACAATAAACACAAGTGTGACAATCCAAATACCCAAGCGTGAGAACTGAAAACAGGAAAAATGACCAAAGAGAGAAAGTTAAGAGAAGCAAAACATGTGATGGTCTAAACACAATCTTTGAAGTGAAATAATGAGTCACAATGGTATTGTGCAAGCGCACGTCCTATCCTCACCACTGACAACCAATATTGGAAATGGGGTTTCTGGTTGGCTAGGGTATGCACCTAAGCCAGGCAGGACCCACCCACTCTAGACAGGGCAAGGGAGTTACACATCCAAGATCACCCCTGCTCACCATCTTGGTAGCTTAGCACAAGCAGTCAGGCCTATCTCAGAGGCAATGCGTAAAGCATTTGCACAACACACATAACGCACTATCCCCACCACAAAGGAAACACAACACCAAGTTATATGAAAATATACTGTTTTGTACACAACACGATTATTAGACCAAACACAACATGTCAGTAATATCCTGCTACCTTAGCAGTTGTCAGAACGTTACACATTAGTTACTCTGCAGAACCAGCAGTAGTCACATATAACACCCAGGCTACTTAGTATTCTGCAACATAAGCAGTAGTCAGGGATCACATTGTTACACAAATGCACTTATCATAGAAATATTATAAATGCCCATATCAGGAACATTATAAAACAAATGGCAAGTCGTAAAGCACATATAAGCATGTCATGCCCATAAAAGGAATACTAGCAAACATATATGTCACATCATAAAAATAGGTAGGCAACATATACATCAATAATGTCCACACCAGGACAAACAGGAATATGTATGTCCTTTTTAAAGTACCTGTTTTATGACGTAAAGGCAGTTCAAGTGCCAGTATGATCAAAATGGGGCCCGGCACTCCGGGTGCTCCCTTGGGGGGCACTTTTGATGATTGGGGGGAGGAGGGGGACAACACGCACCCACACGCACCCCCTCTGGTTCTATGACAGCCCCCTCCAGGGGCCCACGATCTCTGGGGCCACCTGGGCCTCCACAGGCCCTCTATCAAGGGGGGGGGCACAACAATGCTCCAGAAGAACAAGTGGGGCCTCCAAGGGGGACCTGCAGTGCCTGGGCCCTCCGGCAAGGCTTCTGCCCCAGCCGCAAGCATCAGGGAGACCAGGAGAAGGGATGCAGCCGCGCTCTCCTCTCGGGGACTGCATTAACCTGGTGTGCTCTCTCAATGCTGCTCCTCTCTTCCCCGAGCGGGGCTTAGCAGCGTGCGACCACCTCCTCCTAGTCTGGCTTCCTTTTGAGCAACATGGCTCCTCTCTCCTCGTCAGACTGAGCCGCGGCAGTGATGCACCAGAAACGGGTGCCTGCTCGAGTCCCAGGGGTACTCGCTCCAGCGTTTCGCACCCCAGGGGCATTATCCGGAGCACGCTTGCTCCGATCTTCACCGTGCTGTGCCCTGGGGGTCCCAGGCACAAAGCATCACTCACGCATGTTGAAAGAAGCCTGCCCAGGCTGCGGCGGTGATTCGGGGACTGCAGAAGGTGCGTTCAGAGTGCTGGGGGAAAATCAATGTGCACGGGTCGCAGCAGTGATTCTACGAGCAGCACACATGCTTCCCAAAGCTCATTCCACGTGAAAGGAAGCGCTCTCACCGCTTTCAGCAAAGCGCCGTCCATGCGCTATAAGTTGAACAATGAAGCACTCCTCGTGCTTTAGTAGTTGCAGGGGTCAGGGGACACAGCACCCTGCCCCTGGGGAACAAAGTTAAGGAAAAGGGAGCACAGGTGGCAGTGCCCAGCAGCAGGCCAGTGCAGGGGGGATACAGGCAGTTCCTTACAGTGACCAAGGAGGTCACAGGTCAGCACAGCAGCAGCAGTCCATGGCGGTTCCTGGTGAGTCCTTCCAGCATTCGGTGTCCACTTCCACGATGTCTCAAAATTGTGAGGAAAATTCCCCTGTACTTATGCTCAATGTTACAGTGTGTTTTACAAAGAAGGGGGAGATGAGGTTCAAACCAGTTACAACTGGTTTTGGGAGTACCCCCTCTCTCCTCCAGCACAGACTCCAAACATCAGTTGGGAGTAAACAACCCTATTGTGTGAGGCCAGAGCACAGCCTTTACAAATGCAGGTGTGCCCCGCCTCTCCCTTCTCTCAGCCCAGGAAGACTATTCAGCATGCAGATGCACCTCTGTGACACCTTCACCTTCCCAGGCTGTCTGGAAAGTATGCATAAAGCCCAACTGTCCCTCTGCCAAGACATGGATTGGAGTAAAGCTGCAAAACACCAGTGTTTGAAATGGGGTCTTTATTTGGCAGTCAGGTTACCCCCTGTCCAAGCAAGGCCCCTCACTCTAGTTAGGGTAAGTCACACACAATCCAAACTATCCTGTGCGCACCATCTGGTCAGGTGAGTCCTTTGGGCAGCCAGGCAGTTCCTCTTGGTAGGTTGCAGGTTCTGGTCCAAGGTTTCTTCTCCAGTGGTATCTTGTCCAGAAGTGTCTGAGTTGGTAGGGTCACAGACCCTGCTTAGATACCCAAATGTGCCTTTGAAGTGGGGGAGACTATAAGGAATGGCTTAGAAGTGCACAAGGTCCCCTTTCAGTCCCATCCTGTCTGCCAGAGTCCAAGTAGGGGGTGTGGCAGTCTTTCGTGTGAGGGCAGGCTACTGTACTTTGACATGTCGGTGTCAGGCCCTCCACACTCCCAGCCCAGGAAGACCCATTCAATATGCAGATGCCTAAAAGTGTGACTGAGCATACTTTGTTTGGGCATTGCCTGAGTGGAATGCACAAGGTAGCTGTCAACTAACCAAGCCAGACATGGATTGTAAGGCACAGAAGGATTTAAGTGCAGAGAAATGCTCAATTTCTAAAAGTGGAATTTCTGAAATAGTAATAATAAATCCACCTTCACTAGTCAGCAGGATTTTGTATTACCATTCTGGCCATACTAAGTATGACCTTGTTACTCCTTCCAAATCAGAACCCACCACTCAAACAGTATATGAGGGTAGCCCTAATGTTACCCTATGAAAGGAGCAGGCCTCACAGCCGTGTAAAGACAAATTTAGGAGTTTTACATTACCAGGACATATAAACTGCATAGGTACATGTCCTGCCTTTTATCTACATAGCACCCTGCCCCATGGGTTACCTAGGGCCTGCCTTAGGGGTGACGTATATGTAAAAAAAGGTGAGTTTAAGGCTTGGCAAGTACTTTTAAATGCCAAGTCAAAGTGGCAGTGAAACTGCATACACAGGCCTTGCAATGGCAGGCCTGAGGCATGGTTAAGAGGCTACTTATGTGGGTGGCACAATCAGTCCTGCAGGCCCACTAGTAGCATTCAATCTACAGGCCCTGGGCACATGTAGTGCAAGTTACAGGGGTCTTACAAGTAGACTAAATAAGCCAATTGGGTATGAACCAATGTCGCCATGTTTTAAGGGAGAGAGCATATGCACTTTAGCACTGGACAGCAGTGGTAAAGAGCGCAGAGTCCTAAAACCAGCAAAAACAGTGTCCAAAAAGTGGAGGGAGCAGGCAAAAAATTAGGGGTGAACTATGACAATACCCCCTACACATAAGGCAGGGCATTTCTAATGCAATCCTATGAGAAGGCAGCACTCAAAGCAATGAGACACCAAGTTAGGATGTTTGTCACTACCAGGACAGGCCATGCAACCTGCCACATGTCTAGCTAGGGCCTACTTAGGGCTGACTTACATGTAGTAAAAGGAGAGTTCTGGGCCTGGCAAGTAAATTTAGATGCCAGGTCCCTGAGGCAGAAACGTGGGCACGCAGGCCCTGCGCTAGCAGGGCTGAGACAAGTTTGAAAAGCTATGTCAGTGGGTGGCACAAGCAGCGCTGCAGGCCCACTAGTAGCAATTAATTAACAGACCCTTGGTATAGAGATACCACTGTACAAGGGACTTATAGGTAAATTAAATATGCCAAACAGGTATATGCCAATCAAACCAACTTTAGAAGGGAGAGCACCTGCACTTTATCACTGATAAGCAGTGATGAAGTGCTCAGAGTCCTAGAGCCAACAGCGAGAGGCCTGACAAAATAGGAGGAATGCGAAAAAAAGTCAGGTGATGAGCCTGCCATAAGGGCCAGGTCCAACAAATAGCATAGTTAATTTTCATTCAAGGGCCAAGATACAACATTTATGTACTGCAGTGTAACTTGAGCTTCCATTTGGACTTAAAGGCCGTTGAAACACATTTTCCAAAACATATTGTTAGGCCTGGCAAGGCCTGTAAATCAAATGCTATTAGTGTGCCTGCAGCACTGATTGTGCCACCCACATGAGTAGCCCTGTAACCATGGCTCAGACCTGCGACTGCAGTGTCTGTGTGTGCAGTTTTAAAATGCCAATTCAACCAGGCAGATGTACCCACTTGCCAGGCCCAAACCTTCCCTTTTTGTACATGCATGGTACCCCTAAGGCAGGCCCTAGGTAGTCCCATGGGCCGGGGGCAGTGTATGTTAACGGTAGGACATGTACGGATGTGTTTTACATGTCCTGACAGTGAAATACTCCCAAATTTAGTTTTCACTGTTGCAAGGCCTATCTCTCTCATAGGTTAACATGAGACCTGCCTTTAAATATCTTTTAAGTGCATTTTTTCTATTGGGAGCAGATAGAGATGTGGAGTTTGGAGTCTCTGAACACACAATTTAAAAATACACCTTTTAGTAAAGTTGTTTTTTAGATTTCACTTGAAAATGCCACTTTTAGAAAGTGGCATTTTCTTGCTTAACCATTCTTTGCCTCTGCCTGCTGTCTGAGTCAGACTGAGTTGGGCAGTTGTGAATACTTTCTCAACAGTGACAGAAAGGGAGCTGGGGTGTAGCCTGCATATCCTGATGAGTTTCCTGGGCTAGAGTGGGGAGGGAGGAGCTGACACTTACACCTGAATGGTCTGTGCCTGTCCTCACACAATGCAGTCTCTAGCTCCCTGGTGTGCGTCTGAGGCCGGGCCTGGCTAAGGCAGGATCTTGTCAACAACAGACACTTTCCTTTGATGTTTGCCTACTTCAAAGGCAAAAAGGAGTATAAGTAGAGGACCCAAAACCCCAGAGTTTTAGAATACTTCTGGATCATGATAAATCTCTGCCCAGGAGAAGAACTGAAGAGCTTGATGAGGAGTACTTTCCCTTTGCTGTGTGTGCTTTGCTGGGTTGGCCTGCAGTTCCTCCTTCTGCCTTAGAGAGGGTAAAGACTGGACTTTGCTGTGTATCTTGTTTGTGAAGTTTCTCTAAGGGCTTAAACTGATCTTACCTCCTGTTAAGAAGTCTCAGGGATATCAAAGACTTCATATACCAGACTCTAGACTCTCCTGCTGAGGTTCCTTCCCTGCCAAATAGTGCTTAATCCAGTCCTTGTGCCCTTGAAAGGAGAAGCTGGTAAAAAACAAAGAAAAGACAAGGGCAATGACTTCAGACGATGCTCGGAATGATGCAGCTGCTGAATCCCGCGATGCCACCTGCAACTTTAAGTGGTGGTCCCTGCTGGAGTTAAAAGACCCTGACCCCACAGGACTGACACCACTGCAGCCTCGCCAAAGTCCACGATTCAATGAGTTACGAAGTTCTGTGTCACCGACGTCCGTGACACCTAACTCTGCCGAAAGTGCAAGGATCCAACGCTTCACACCAATGCCACCTCACCTCCACAGCTCCACACAAGGATCGAACCCTTGTACCAATGTCTCCACTCCTCTGCTCCTCAGCCCTGGAACTGACGCGGCACTGCATACAGTGACTCCTCGATCCCCAACTCCGTGCATTGGCTTGTTTCCTTATTTTCACAAGGTACTGTGCCTGGGGTCCGTGCTACTCTGTGATGGGAGACATTGATGGCAGATTGTTGGGAACGACTCCATCAATATGCCACAATATCAATGATATCGAAGCATTTGTATTTCTAAGTGCTTTATTGAAGTTTAATCTTTTAAAAATTCATAACTTTGGTTGTGAATGTTGGATTTTTGTCATTTCTGTCCTGTTTTACTCCGATAAATAGTGGCTAGTTGTCTAAACTGGTGTTGAGTCCTTTTGTGGTGTTTTCACAGTGTGTGATTGTACAAATACTTTACACATTGCCTCTGAGATAAGCCTGACTGTTGTGAAAAGCTACTAAGGGTGTGAGTAGGGCTTGTCTTAGGAGTGTAACTCCCTTACCCTGATTAGAGTGAGGGTCCCTGCTTGGACAGTGTGCAAACTGACTGCCAACCAGAGACCCCATTTCTAACATTGTTGGCAGCGGTGGGATAGAACTTCTATTTGTACTTGACATACAGTGATTGGTTTACACTACACTGTTTTATTACAGATAATTCCTGATTCACAGAGAAAATCATATATCTGAGCAGTTGCGGCTGGTAACATGTGAAAGTGGTCGGGCATAAAAGTTGTGGATGAGTTTTAAGTAGCGAGAGAGCAAAGTGAGGGAGCTGGACTAACAAGATGAAAGGTTAGGGGGGAATCCTCTGGAGAAACTTAAAAAACGAGGGACAAATGGCAGATATTAAAGCTAATTTCAATAAAGAATTGAGTTAAAAGCAACGTTTATAAACCACTTCTTAATGTGTGGTCTTGAAATATGTCAAACCATTAAAGAATGCCCCATATCTTACTACATGCTGCCTCAACATGTCTACCTGGGTGAGTTCAAGATGTCGTGATTGTATAAGATTGCTCAGTATTGAGAACTCTGGAGCGGAAAACCTCTAAGTGTATCATAAAGGTGTTCACACTACAGGCATATTTAATCACTGACCTCTGTGCAGAACACCTTGAAAATGGTAATGTGGCAATTTTGGGAAAGCACATAAAGGAGGTTCCACAGCTGTAAAAATATGTACAGCAAGAAACTAAATGAAATTCTGGGCTCACAGGGGAGTGAAGTGGGTATGTTGCCTTAGTACAGGAGATAGAGTAGTGGAAGACATAAAAGAAAATATGAGCAAAAAGGAGAGAGTGAAAACTGTGTTGAAGAAGAAAAGGAGTATGTCAGAAATATGCAGATGCAGGATTCCTCAAAAACATGTGGTGAGAAATGAGTGCACATTTCCAACAGAGGGTGAATGCAGAGAAAAGTGGTGCGAAAGCCGAGAAATAAGAGTGAATGAGGTATTTTGAAGACTATTATTAATTACACAGACCTTAGTAAAACTTAATTAACAGTGCTTTGCTCCTTAGTGAACCCCCCTTTCATGCCACGTAAAGCATTGTGCATACTGAGTAACTTCTTCCCCCCATTCAGAGTCATTTTCATTTTCACCAATATTTTGCTTAGTGTGAATTGATTTGACAAGAAATTATAGTTGCCATTTCTTTGTTTTCATATTTAAGGCACCAACTACATAAATCTAATAAAACTATTGCTCTTTTAACAATATTAATAGTAATGTTATCATAAAATTGGGATAAATACTGGGTTGCAACTGAGTTTCAAAACATCTCACCAATCTTTTAAGGATCATCGAATGCCCAAGTGAAAATTGCCTTGCCTTTGAATCATCAAACATATGTCAAAAAGAGCTATTGCTGACCGGCCAAAATTCGTCAAGCAAAGCAATTAACTCTGGCACTGCTGCAGGGCTCACGTTTAAAAAAAAGCAACAGACCCTTTCCCCTGGCTATGACCAGAAACAAGAGAAGGGACCATCAAGAGCATGTCACTCGAGGCACATGTTCCTGAAAAACAAATAAATAGGAACTGTAATAACAATGATAGGGCACACAAACGCATACACCCACAAGCATCGAGGAACTCTACAGCAGGTGCTTCCTATTATAGTTATTCCTAAACAGAATGCCCCAGCTGCCCTGGGTGGATTGCTCAAAAGCTGATCCTGCACATCGCTCACTCTTTTGGCTTGCAAGCCACATCTGTAGTTTGTAAAAGGCCCCTCTTACTTTTTGTGACTCACACTGCTGACTGTTGCTAGCTGCTCAGACCGTTACTGATGTGCTGGAGTGAGTTGCATGACCTATCCCAAGATTACAGATGGGGCTCCTTTTGGACCGGCCGCTCCCGGGGCAGCTCAACTGTTAGTCTGACACAGGTGCTGCTTTTTTTCTGCAGAATAATGCTCTTTGAGTCGCGGTGAGTGCTGTCCATCATGGCATGACACGCTGCCTTTAGAACAATGCCCTCTACCTTTTAAAGGTCAGCGCCTGCTCTCATTATGTCCAAATGAGTAAATGTGACCTCCCGACCCCCCATATACATGTGAATTCAGAGAGAGCTGTTTTTCTAGGGGCTGGGCCTGCAGGATAGTTGAAATGAAAAATATCATGCCTGCACCAACTGCACCCTCTCAGTCATGCCATGAGGGATACATTGTATGGACCTGAGAGGTGCCAAACCGACTCCCTAGCAGCAGGCGCAGTGCTGGACAAAATTAAAAAACATGGTTTCGCCATTAGAATACCCACCAGTATAGGTCAGCGACCACTACACTAGTCGGTGGTGCCAGTACAGAGCAATTTGAGACCCCCTTGGGTTTGCATAGGGGCACTGCCATGGAAATGAGTCACTAATAAAAAGTCATGAATACCCACATGCCTGCACACATGGAAACACAATCACAGATAGGCATAAACACATGCACGCCTGCGCACTTACAAACACACACAGAAAAAGAAACACACACATGCTTACTTTGATCTTTCTTAGCTATACTGTCAGCTAAAAATGTTGAAAAGGCTGTCCTTTATCAAACATTATATGCAAATATAAGTAAGTAACAAAAAAGACCTAGATAGTTCAGTGTTTTAGGAGCACTCCATGACCCATGGGATCCTTTCAGTGTCTGCCTCTGGTTTCACAAATTGCCTATATGAGAGGGACTGTGACCTTACTAGTCGATGCCCAGAGTTCAAAGGTTAAGGTGCTTCCTTTTCACCCACTAGAGGGAACAGACACCTTCTTACCACACATACTAGAGGCCAAGAGCAGGGCCAGAAAGAGATGGATCTGCCACATGTTGTCTTATTCCTGGTGGCTGAATCAGGACACTACGTCTCTCTACTCCTTGGTGGGTAAAATTAAGTCCAAGCTCCCCAGCCAACTCAAGCACTGCTCATATGTGGCGTATAATACTAAGCAACTTAAGAGCAGTGCTAGGATTGGCTGTGGCATGCAAGCACAACACTCCACTGAAGACCGATGGGGCTGTGTCTTTGCTTATGCAGCTCCATGGTATACTTCCTTGTGGAAGCCTGAAATGCACATGTCAGGCTGCCCCACCCAAAAAGAGATCTGTAGCCCACCCCATAAGAAAATGAAATGAATGGCATTATGAGGCTTAATTAAATTGTCAATGAGCCTGGGAGGTAGTGGCTTGCAGCAGTATGGGGTCAACACCCCTGTGCCCCTATGAACGAACCTCCACTGTATCTGAGTACAAATGCCTCCACTCCTGATTTGATTAGCAGTTTTCACTAAATTTAATTTTGATTATATTTTTTTCAGTTATTTATACCGGGAAATCTATACATGCATACTCCTGAAAGGCTAAATCTAAGCTGGGTGTAATTTCCCTTATGAGAAATCCTATCCTCCTCTCCTTTCCTTCTTCAAAAATACCCTTACCACATCTATTTGGTGGTGTAATTGTGACTGTTTCCAGTGTGCAACTTTATTTGCAATGTTTTTAGGATCACACAGAGGTCTTACTTTGTGGAAATTCCAAAATCTTTGCAATGACCATCCATTTGTCCAACCCCTTTCATCAGGTTGCCCAACATCATTCCTACCTTACTCAAGAGAGATATTGGCCCTCATTACGACTTCGGGCACCAGAAGACCACCAGTGCTGGCGGTCTTCGGACTGCCATATTACGACTCCTGAAGGATTACTGTGACACTTTGGGTGGTAATCTGTCAGCAGTCGTGCTGGCGGTAAGTGGCGCATAGGCAGTTTCACCACTGGCACTGCTACTCCAAATAAACTCCGCCCGCCATATTACGAGCAATAATACAGGGGGTCATTCTGACTTTGACGGGCGGCGGAGGCCGCCCGCCAAAGTCCCGCCGGCAGAATACCGCTGCGCGGTCAAAAGACCGCCGCAGTAATTCTGAGTTTCCCGCTGGGCTGGCAGGCGAACGCCATAAGGCCGCCCGCCAGCCCAGCGGGAAACCCCCTTCCATGAGGATGCCGGCTCCGAATGGAGCCGGCGGAGTGGAAGGGGTGCGACGGGTGCAGTTGCACCCGTCGCAATTTTCAGTGTCTGCATGGCAGACACTAAAAATCTTGGTGGGGCCCTGTTAGGGGGCCCCGCGACACCCGTTACCGCCAGCCAGGTTCTGACAGTCAAAACCGCCAGAGCCAGGCTGGCGGTAAGGGGGTCGGAATCCCCATGGCGGCGCTGCCTGCAGCGCCGCCATGGAGGATTCCCTTGGGCAGCGGGAAACCGGCGGGACACCGCCGGTTTCCCGTATCTGACCGCGGCTGTACCGCCGCGGTCAGAATGCCCATGGGAGCACCGCCAGCCTGTTGGCGGTGCTCCCGCGGTCGTTGGCCCTGGCGGTAGACTACCGCCAGGGTCAGAATGACCCCCACAGTGTGGTGGGTACTGTTCCCTGGCAGACGACCTCCTCGCAGGACAAGGTGAGTTGATTGTCTGACAGGGAAAGTGGGTGGGAGGGTGGGGGGTGTTGTATGTGCGTGTATGAGTGGGTGTATGTCTGCGTGTGTGAATGTAAGTGTGTATGCAAGTGTGTATACATGTGTGTATGCATGTGTGAATGCATGTGTGATTGTTGAAGTGAGTGCGTGTTGGTATGTTTGTGTGAATGAATGTCTGTCAGTGCGAGTGAATGAGTGTATGTATGAGTGTGGGTGAGTGCGTGTATGTAAGTGTTGGTGAATGCGTGTAGGCAGGGTACGTGTGGGTTTGTGTGCATGTATACGGGAAGGGTAAGGGGGTGCTGTCATGGAAGAGGGGTTCATGTAATTGAAGGGGGGGTTCAGGGAGTCGTATGCCAACGGTAGGAAAGGAATTAAGGAATTTCCTGTCGCCAGCAGCCTTTCCACCAGGGTTTTCGTGGTGGTGCTACCGCCGCGGAAACCCTGACTGAAAGGTGACTTATAATACCGCTGGCAGTCTTCAGAGGACCGCTGGCCCAGAGGTGTTGTCCTCCGACCTGGCTGTCCTACCGTCCTGGTGGTCCCAGAAGGATGTGGCAGTTTGGCAGCGGCCAAACATCCACATTCGTAATGTGGCATTCTTCACAGCCGGCCCGTCTCAGGTGAGACTGCCACCACGGTCCTGGCGGTCTTCGGACCTCCAGGGTCGTAATGAGGCCATTATTTTTCGTAGCAAACATTTTCACTTCAGTAAATGGAACTGTGAAACAGTGGTTCCCTGTATGAAGACAAAATTGCAGTATTCTGGCACAATTGATAATAGTAATGTGGGTGAAAAGATGTTGAATTTGAGCATAAAATAGTTTATTGTTTAATAATACATAGACAGGGGTCCATACTTGATCTCCCCAAAAACAGCTCATTTCCAGGGTGGGCCCCTGTCTATTCCAGCACAAGATGAATGGGTATAGTTGTTGAGTGTGTGTGCAATCTTTAATTCCAAGAAAGCTTTAAAACTCTGCACATAATTGGCAAAATACTGGCAGAGGTGCTTTAGCAAATGTTATATAAAACACACAATAAGTTTATATTCATCAGAGAGCTGTTCACCACATATCTCCATATTTGATCTTCACCCAAGAGAGGCAGTTGTTATAGTGCCTGGGAAATTGTTCAGAGGACCACAGACAAGGGCAGAGGAGACAGGGGGCATACTAAAGACATTTCTCACTAGTTAAAAAGGGTATATTCATGTGCGACTTTTTGCCATTTGTGTAGTAGCAAACGGGGTAAAAAGTATTGCACGTCACTGAAAATTCACACCATGTGAAAATAAACAGCAAGATAAGATAGGACTATGTTTGAGTTACAAAAAGTTATTTTTGAACTAGAATTTGATCAATATACTACTGCACTTGTAAAGTTAGTTTGTTCTCCCTTTGAACATGCCAATGGATTATTTCAGAGGCCATGCATACAATTTGAGTGCTTTATCGACCCCTTTCGACGAGACACATATCCTTCTGGGCACTCCGAGACATCCACTGCCCCTTCCATGAAATTGGGCCCAAACTCCTAAGGTACATACACTGTAACGACTACATAAAAAGGTCACCAGGTCTAGTGTGCCTGCTCTTTTAATTAGTACCATATTCAGAATCTATTATATTGATGGGGTTCCATTTCAGAAATAAGTCAATGCTTCGTGTGCAGTCCAAGCAAGAATCAGAAACTTTAGCAATTACCTGACACTCAGAAGGCCTGTAAAATCATAGCTATTTTAAGCTATATAACACTCCCAGTCAACCTATCTCAACCCACAAAAAAGCTACACCCATTTACAAACTCTGTATGTACAAACTACTGAGACCACAGGGCGGCAGTGTGCAATCTCAAGATTGACTCTATCTACCATGCCCTCTCCTAGTCCTGGCTCCTTGTATAACTCCGCAAAAAAAAATTGTCCAGAGATATACATTTTTGATTTGTGCTGTTGTATCATTAGAGAAGTAACTTAGCTAGGGTAGACACTGGTAATCTGGGCCGATTTGTTCTGGATGACATTTAAAAAAATGGTGGATGTGTTGCAGTGATTATGTAATATTTCAGGAACCGTGAGACCTATATACTTCATTTTGGTGTCAAAACATAGTTTTGGGGGTTAAGTAATCTTATAGAGACAGAAAATAACTCCTCAGAGCAACCCTTCCACTATTTTTGAAAACGGCAGCTCTATAATGCTCTAATGCTGCAAGTCATGCACAATAAAAAAAAGTCTGGGAAAAATATAGTAAAAAAAATAGAAGTTAGTTAAAAAAAAACAGAAACCAGAGAATCATAACAAGAATCTGAGTCTTCTGAGAAAGTGATGACAACCAAACCCAAGGCCCATGCACTTAAAAGAGCGATGGCCACCCCTCGCCCACCTCCAATAACTGATCAGAAAGCAGAGGATATTCAATGTGTTATCTGTGAGTTAGCCAGAACAAGGGTCAAAGTTACTCATGAAAGAACAAAGTAAAGAGTATGTGATTCTCGAAGGGTAAACATGTTTTTATCTGCTGCTAGTTTCTTCAAAGTTGAAGTTTTCAGCTGAGTAGATGATCTAAACAGTGAGTTGAATGTATTTGCAGCAGATTTGTATGCACACCTGAACTCCAAGAGTACATACATTTGAAAATATGAATGGAGGGGTACATGGCAGCCGACTGAGGGGGGCTGGTCAGAGCTCCATTCCCTGGAAGGCAGCAGGTGGTGAGGATTCCTTCTGGGCGTGATGATGCAAATGAAGCAGATTCCTTAAACTAAAAGGCACTTTGAGCTGTTAAAATAATAAAAAAGGTTTTTCCTACGACATTTATCGAAGGTCCTTCTGCTGGAGTCTTGGAGGGGTCAACCAAGAAGGTATCGGAGAGAGTGACACAAGCCATTCGGCATGTGGGGCTGTGGGCGGAGGCTGCATCGGAACTCTGCAGGGACTGACACGCCTCGGCCTGTATTTCCTTACAGGGCACTCCAGGAGGTGGCAGTAGCTACAGAAGAGGTAGCACTGCCACAAGCTGTACACAAGGAAGCCAGAGCAAACAGGGAAGGCTGGGGGATGCCAGAACAGAGACAACAAGACGAGCGGAAATCAGGGAGATAACATTTTGAACAGCATATGATTCCTTCAAGAGGTCGCCCAAGAGTTAGGAAAAACACACATACATCATAGAGCCAGTCTGTCTCTCCCAGACAAGGAAAAAACTGCTGCCATGGGGGGCAGGGGGCAGAAGTAGATGGCTACAGCAGTAAAGAATTGCCACTCAAAAATGATCTGTTAAGGAACCAGGCAGCAAGGGTTACGGTGGGAGAGACAGGAAAGATATTCCCCTCAATGACTGCTGCCAATTCAGATGTCCTACAGGGCCATTGAGAGGGTTTAGGCATGCACGTTTGATCAAGTAAAAGGGAGTTGGGCATCAACCAGAAGGGTATGGGAAGCTTAGAACTGACCAGAATTACACGCTCACTAAGATTTTTTTTAAAGTGCAGGAAAAGTGGAAGGAAGGAAGAAGAAAAAAATGCAGGTCAGTGGAAGCATTAGCCCCTCTAAAGAAACTGGGCCTTGGTCCTTTGAGTCAGCAAATAGATTTCAAGTGTTGGCTCAAAACACGGCCAAGACCCAAGAAATTCCCTCAGTCCCCCCGGTGTGCAAAGAACAAGCTAGTTTACAGAGCTTGCTCATCAAATTAACAGATGAGATTAGAGGGAAATTTGTAGTTTCAGAACAAAATCAGGAAAACATCAAGGAGTTGTGTGAGGCTATGGATGCAAAAATCAGTGCCCTGATGGATAGGATCGGAGAATTGGAAACTAAGGTGGAGGAATCTAACAAGGTATTGGATTTGAGCCACAAGGAATTACAGAACTTAAAAACTGGCGTGAAAAACTTGAGATCTTAGAGAATAATATGAGGAGGAATATCTGGGACTCCTAAATGTGCTGGAAGGATTGGAAGGAGACAATGTCAAAGGTTTCATGATCGGAGTGTTTTCCATCCATAGATCAAACAGCATTAGTGGTAGATGTTCAAAGGGCCCACGGAGACCCCTTTAAGAAGAATGAAGGTATGAAAAACCCCAGGAGAATCCTAATAAACTCCTTAAAGGAAAAAATATTTTCAGAGGCACTTAAAGTTTACAATTTTTCAAAAGGTGATTGGTCTTTTTGTTTTATATCAGATATCAGACTCTTCATTCTTTAGGAGCTACAGCACAGCTATGTTTTCTGGCCACCTTGAGAATTATGTGGAAAAATAAGATGTATTTTTTTTAGATCCAAGTGAGGTGGGCGTCCAAGTGGAGCAAAGTAAGGCAAGCAAGAATTTAAACTGAGGCGTCCAGGGATGAAGAGCTCATTTATGTCAAATCAGTAGATTTCACCTAATAATAATGATCATGGGAAGGGTTCCCCACGGTGGCGGGGGTGTTCAGGGAACACTGAAAATGTTATATCTTTTTGTAAATCACAGGGTGTGGGAGCATATGGGAGGAAAATAAAGAAAAACTGGTCTTTAATTGTTGTTTTAGACTTGAGAGTCTTATTTTGGAGCTTAGATAAGCGCACTTTCTACATGGGTAATTATGGCTAAGTCCATGTCAACTCCCACAAAGGTTCTTTCATGGAATGTGAGTGGCATGAGGGTTCAAAGCAGGAGGCAGAGAATATTTGAATATTGAGGTTAGCAAACAAGGAAGTGATTCTTCTACAGGAGACTCATTCGTTAAAGGCATAGTGAGAAGGTATCATGAAAATGCTAAACTAGGTCGATCCATATGCCTGCACAGATAAATCATGCTGCATTAAGGGGATAGAGATTCTCTTTAAGAAAACTGTGAGAGCCACACTGGGTGAGTTGTCAACTGTCCCCCAAGGAATGGTGGCTGATTTTAAAGGCAAAACCCCATGGTATTTGACTGGCTTTTGTGGGATATTATGGCCCAAACCTAGATGACCCAGCTTCACTACAAGATTTATATAATCATTTATTGGAGATAAATCTTCCAAATATCTTAGGGGGTGATTTTAATGTATTATTTAATCCAGTCTTAGATATGTCATCTAGGAGCCCAACAGCAAATTCCTACAAAATGAGATCTTTAGTGGGTCAGCTGATGACAGATATTGGCTTGGGTGACATTTGGAGATCAAAGGGAGAGGCGGATCTGAGGTTTTCTTTTTAAAATAAAAAGTATAGAAAATCGCAAATTGATTACTTTCTAATAGCCATTGCATTAAAGAGGAATGTGGAAAGAATGGAACATATCCCTGAACATCTCTCTGACCACTCTGTCTGTAGTGGAACACATTCCTGAACATCTCTCTGACCACTCTGTCCGTAGGTTACATCCTAATTTAAACAAATCTCAAGTTTCCCCAGGATAAGTCAGTCATGTACTCTTGCTGGAACACCAGGTTATAGAAAATTTGAATCATGACACAAGGAATACTTTCAATTAAATCAAGGGACAACCTCTATCCATGTTGTATGGGATGATTATAAGGCTTTTATTAGAGGTAGACTAATCAGCCCTGCGGCCTATTCTAGCAAGGTGGGGATAGGAAAAATAAGGCACTTTGAGCACCCCATTTTCAATTCAAAAAGCCAAATTGACCTGGCTATAAATAATAAGAGATGTCCAGAGTTAAGATTAAGGGGGTTAGGGCTGACCTTGCAAAGTACTTAGAGATTAAATTGAAGCAAAAAATGGGAGGCAAGTAAAATAGCTCATCATGAACATAGTAAGGGATGTAGCGAGCTACTAGCTTGGAAGTTGAAAGTGGAGAAGTCTAGAAATGTTATTGAGGTTATTTATAATAGAAGAATAAGCTATATGGTTACTGGTGAAAGGGAGTTAGAAAATGCTGTCACTTCTTTCTTCCAAACCCTGTATATAGATGATTGTCAGGCACCTGAGGGTCTGATAGAGAAGTACTTAGATGAAGCTTCAGTCATCTCTTTACAAGATAAGGCAAGGCAGGCTTTGGAAGTAAATATAACACAGAGGAGGTATTGGACACAATTAAGAAATTAAAAAAATGAAGGCGGAGGGCCTAGACACTCTACCAAACGACCTGTACATTGCCTTAAAATTGGTCCTGGTAGATGTGATGAACTAAGTCTTTTCTGAAGTGGAGAACACACCAAATTCTTGGGACAAGGCAAGTATAAGCTTAATATTAAAGCCAGGCAAAGACCCAAAACATTGTGAGTCATATAGACCAATCTCTCTCCTGAACACAGACTGCAAGACTTATACCCAGATTCTGGCCAAATGACTGGAAAAGATACTGGAGTTGTTAATCCATAATGATCAGAAGAGTTTTATTAAGAGGAGTCAGCTATATGAGTTGAGTTATGACCTTTTTGAGGCTATTGACCTAGCTTCTAAGGATACTCTCCCCATGGCGGTGCTCACTTTCGACACAGCACAGGCCTTCAACAGAGTCAACTGATGTTTTTTGCAAAGCGTGATCTGGTGATGTAATTTGGGTGAGCTCTTCTCCAGAGCAATCAGGGGTAGGAAAAAGGAGCAGGGAGTAAAAGTAAACTCTGATGTTTACAGATAATGACTGGCTCTTCAACCAAAAAATATGAGGCCTTCTTTTGTGCAGGTCTACCTTCACTCCCCTCTTAAGCATTTTTCTGACCCATTTATCTAAAAAGGGGGATCATTTCCTACATAAATTCGGCCACCAGAAGTACTTAAAAAAGGTCAAACTAAAGATTGTAGAAGCAGCATGCAGAGTTTGGTATTATGTTAGGGTGACATTGGGAATTCCTTATTATAGCAGTTTTGCCCCAATCTGGGATTCGCCCGGAAACCTCAGAATGTCTTAATGACAAACTACATACCTTGTTGAGGGAGAATGGAGTCAATAATTAGGGACAAATCCGGTTGGGCAATGTTTTGCGTCCATGGTCCCTCTTGGTAGATAGAACTATAGGAACCTTGTCTAATTTCAAATACTATCAGTTGGTGAGTTGGGTTAAGGATTCTTTAAAGAATGAGAAAGGTCTCACAGTGGTATTGGATGCTGGTAGATCCAGGGGAAGAAGAATTCAGCATGCCAATGAAGATTTGGAGAAGGGACTTGCCATCGAGGGATGTCACGACCTAATGGCAAGTATCAATGTCTGTACTCTGGAAAGTTTGTAAATCTGCACCCTTAAGAAGAAACCATTTTTTCACATTACACAGACCATATTGGATGCCAAGAATACTGTCAAAAATTATTGGATGAGGAGATAGGAGGTGCCCAAAGTGCGATGAAGAAGGAGCAGATGATGTCCATATGTTCTGGCAGTGTCTGCTGGCAGAGGTTATTCTTGGTGTTTTAGAGGTTGGCGGGTCTTTCCCAAAAATGCATAAGTTGCAGAAACACTTACTTTCATATTAATACTATTAGCACAACTGGAAATATGCATGAGGTGGGTGCTCCCTTCTCCTCTGACACTAGCAGAGTGGACTAGTTCTGTTATAAGGATTAACCAATTAGATGGAAACACTTCTCGATTGAAAAGAAAACAACATTTTCAGACTTATTGGAAGAAAGGTACAGTCTATAATGCTGTGGGGAGTGTCCAGTGGTTAAGTGCCTAGACCAACAGCTCTGTCAGTGGGAAAGCTGTGCAGAAGGTTCCCATGAAAAGCTCCCTTTTCAGTTTTGGCTGGTTTTGATTGAGAGTAGATTGTGAGCAGTGCTGAGGTGGGTGGAGATGGTCTTTTCCTCTTTGAGGGGGGACTCCCTCTGCTTTTGCTAACAATTCAGTGCTCCCTTAGTCCACGGAAGACACAAATGAGGACAAAAAAAGAAAATATAAGTGTACAATGAGCTCCCAGCAGCAACGTAACCGTCAGCCTTCCCTTAAGTTTGCACTCTTTGAAAAAGTAAATGAAGCTTTAAAGCCACTCTTCAGTGCTGGCTATGGGTTCACACTCAGTGAGATCAGAGAAATAATGGTCAACATTGATAAAACTGTATTGATCCATAATAATGAAATTAAGATTTTCTGGTGAGAATGTACAATGACAGAATTAATTTTTGTCAGGCTCACAAAAAGAATGAGCTACTTATGGTGTTCTCAGCTGATTTGACTCCTGAAGTTCTTGCTGCCAAAATAATATCACAGGATGCAGTAGAAGCGAAGACGTGGAAGGCAATCCCATGATTTCTTCTGAACCCCCTTTCAAATATTAAAGGAAGGTACAGTAGCTGGAAACACATTTTAACGTATATTATGACTCTGCAGCACAAGAGAAAGTATGCACAATCGATTTTAGAGATTTTAGAGCAACGAAGGGCAAGTATGATGTACTAAGTTCATTTGATATTACTGCTGTCTTGTTTTAACCTCACTTGTTGTGGGGTCGATAAAAATACGAGAATAAAAAAAAACAGCAACCAGTAAGAATACCATTTTGGTAAATAACAAATAATTTTCAACACTCTGCTGAGAGATAAATGATTTCATGCAAATTAAATATGGATGTTTATTGTCTTCAGCAGGTTGACTCCAATGTGATCACATGCATGGGATACAAAAGGCCCGTTAAGAGCTTTTTCTCTGTCCAAATGTATGAGCGACGTTACTGGTTATTTATTTTGATGAGTTCACTCTTTTACCTTCCACTTTCTTCAGTTCTAAAAGGCAATATGTACTTCAGTCTCCAGCCAGGCGGCCGTCACTAGCCCGTCAGCGGGATTATGACCCCGCCTACCGCCATGGTTTTCATGGTTTCTTTACTGCCACAGAAACCATGGCAATAGGCACTATCAGTGACAGGGAATTCCTTCCCTGTCACTGATAGTTATCTTCCCCTCCCCCTCCCCAGGTTTCCCCCCCACCCTCTCCCTCTCCAGACCCCCCACAACACACACGCACCTTCACGCACCATCATACACACGCATATACACACTCTTACCTACATTCATCCATGCATGCATACATCCATTTACACAAATCCATACACACTTACATGCATACATGCACACACGCATTCATACAACACAACATACATGACCCACACATCCATACATGCACACTCGCATCCATGCATACACAAACATACACACACACCCACACACATACACAACACCCCCACCCCCCTCCCCTGTCAGAGCTCCCAACTTACCTGATTTCAGGGGGTCCTCCGGCAGGAGACGAGATTGGGCGCTGCTGCCAGCAACAGCGTCTGCCAGCAGAACATTTCCAGGCCGTATCATGTGTCATGATATGTTCTGCGGCAGTCTACTGGCGTGGTGCTGCTGCTGGCATCAGCGCCACCTTACCGCCATCCACCGTCATGGACACAGCTGGAATTCTGCCATCCTTCTGCTGGAATTCCAGCTACGCTCATAATTTGGCGGACGGGTGGTAGCCGCGGCAACGTATTTTGGCTCCGGTCGTCGCAGCGGTAAGTTGTTTTTACTGCCAATGTTATAATGAGGGCCAAAATCTACAAGTCGGTGGCAGAAGCAACCCCACACTCATACGACACACCAGCTAATACAATCATTGCGCACTTCGAGACCTACGCGAACCCAGACTACGAGCAGTTCCTGCTGCGGCAAGCATGCCAGAGGCCCGACAAATCAGTGTGTTCTATGGGTGCCTAAGGGATTTGAACAGCACCTGCACCTTACCGGATGATGATGAGGAAATCAGAGTTCAGTTCATCCAATGAGGTGTGTCGTCCAAGCTCCACGAACACATCTTACAAGAACCCAACATGCGCATGATGGACATCCTCACCCTAGGCCACTCAAAGGAACTCTCAAAGGTTCATGCTGTGCATATGGAACAGCTGCCAACCACCCAGACAAAGTTGGAGCCCGTCAACCCAATACTTGCAGATGCTGGCAAGACCTAGACTGGGATCCCACGATCAAAACTGAGAGACAAATCCTGCAGATGGTGTGGGGGTACGCTGCCACACCCAGGTGGCTGCCCGGCCAAAGGGGAAGACTTGCAGTGTGTGCGGCAAGTTGAATCATTTCTCTACAGTCAGCCGCTCCTCAGCCAGAGTTGCCCCAACCATGCCCAAGAAGGCGGTCAAGGCAGTGGCAGCAATACCCACCACCTCGTCAGAGAGCGACATGGACGATGATGCAGAGACAGTCCATGTGGTAAGGGCTGTGGAAAAGGGATCAGACAAAGGCCTTCGACTGCCTAAATGCCAAGTGGTAGTCGCAGAACACCTCATGCCAGCATTGATAGGCATCGGGCCTCTATCAACCTCATGACCACCGAAGCTTACCACAACCCCCTCACACCCACAAAAGTACTGGTGTACGCCTTTGGGAACGCTCAATCCCTACAGATGGCGGGTGTCTTCGTGATAGGCCTCGCCCACAAAGGCACGAGGATCAAGGCCAAAGTCTATGTGTCACAAGAAAGGTCAGGATTCTTGCTTAGTTGACAAACAGCACAAGACCTAGGACTGGTGCACTTCGCCTTCAGCATTCACTTCAGAGTCCTGGGAGACCTCACCAGAGAGTTCGATGTAATTTTCAGTGGCATAGGATGCCTCAAAGGACCCTCCCTCAAGCTGCATCTTGACGAGTCGGTGAACCCAGTCACCCTCAGGCACAGACGCCTGGCGTTCCACCTATGACTGAAAGTGGAACAGGAACTGCTGCTCCTAGAACAGGCAGAAATCAATGAAAGAGTGTCAGGGCCCACCTCCTGGGTATCGCTGATTGTCGTCGCTAAGAAGCTGAAGCAGCCCACTGCCCTCCGCATTTGTGTGGACATGCGACTGCCCAATCAGGCCATCACACGGAAGAGACATCTGACCCTGACAATAGATTACATCATCAGAGAGCTTCCCTGGTTGAAGTGGTTCTGCAAAATGCACCTCTGATCGGGCTACCACCAGCTGGTGCTACACCCCAACTCCCGGCCCATCACTACCTTCTCTACCCACACAGGCCTCTGGAGGTACACCCGTCTGAGCTTCGGCATCCCCAGGGCAGCTGAGGTGTTCCAGCACAGCATCAAAGGGGTATTACAAGGGCTCCCAGGGGTCCTGAACGTAGGCAACAACATCTTGGTGCATGCCCCCATGCTGGAAAGCCACATGGCACATCTCTAAGCCATGTTTGTGAGACTGCAAGAACACATACTGACTCTGCATAACGACAAGTGCGAGTTCCTGAAAAGTGACATTTGTTTCTTGGATACAGACTCTTGGATCAAAAGTAAGAGACATCCAAGAAGCTCCCGCACTGACCTCTATTTCTGACACCAAGAATGCGCTCTTGGCAGACACCACCCTGGTGTATTTTGACCCCACAGGGAAACCCATTTGGTGGTCGATGCCAGCCGCACTGGCCTGGGTGCAGTCCTTACCCAGAAGCAAGATTGCGGTGAATGTGCTCCAATCGTGTTCGCCAGCTGGACGCTGACGCTTACAGAGCAACTCTACTCCCAGATTGAGCGGGAAGCTATCGCCACCCACTGGGGGTGTCGGCACTTCCACCTGTACCTTTATGACAAGACGTTCACCGTAGTAACAGATCACAAACCACTCCTCCCTCTATTCAAAGGGTCATCATTCAAGCCTCCACCACGAATCAAGAAGTGGATACTGCAGCGTCAAGAATTCAATTTCACTGTGTAGTACCAGCCAGGAACCCTCAATCCTGCAGACTTTTTAACTTGTCATGCACGGCCCACCACCCCCCAGGAGGCCGAGGAAGCCATCGAGACTGAGGAGTACGTCAGACTGGTCGAGGACCGGGCTCGACCAATACCCATACCACTCTCTGAAGTGGTGGAAGCGACTAACCAGAACGACTGTCTACAATTGTCCGAGGAGGCGGCTCGATCCTGTGACTGGCACCCACTGCAATATCCAACAACATTTCGGACAATCAAAGCCAAAACCACTCTACAGGCCCTGATCCACATCAAACAGGAACTTTCAGTGAGTGAGGAAGGTTGACTGCTGTGAGGCCCCCAGCTAGTAATCCCCACCTGCCTGAGATCTCAGGCCATCCTGCTGGCCCACGGCACCCACCATGGCATTGTAAAGTCCCAAAACAGACTCTGAAGTAAAGTCTGGTTCCCCAGAGTAGAGGATGTGGTGAAAGGGTGTTTCGCATGTCAGGCTAGCGGGGCACCAGACCCTCCAGTGCCAGTCATCACCACAACGACCCTACTGCCCCGTGGCAGACTTCAGAAGCCTACCCGATGGTCATACATGCTGATAGTGATGGACAACTACTCCCGGTACACCGAGGTGGAGATTGTTTTGACTACCTCGACAGTTGTGGTTATCCCTAAAGTTGAGAAGATGGTGGCCACCCACGGCCTCTTCGATGAGGTCTGCACCGACAATGGGCCCCCATTCAGCAGCTGCGAGTGGTCTGACTTTTTGATATCGAGGAACACCAAACATCCCCGATTACTCCCCACTGGCCCCAAGCAAACAGGGAAGTGGAAAGGTTTGTAAAGAAACTGACGAAGGCCATCTGAATTGCCACTGCTGAGTCACAGAACATTGAAAGCGCCCTGTACACATTCCTTTGTGAATACAAAATTACGCCCCATGCATCCACTGGGTTTGCCCGGAGCCAGTTGTTTTTTGGAAGGGTAGTAACCGATGCCATCCCACACCACCCTTAATGGGCTGCCTAGTCAAATCCCCTGAGCCGATCTATGGAACGGAGATCCCGCTGCAACAGCTATGCATCACATAGGCGGAAAGCCCGGAGCAGCTTCATCCAGGTGGGGAATACCGTGCTAGTTCGAGACCACCACCACGGAGGGAACTTTAGGCTGCCATTCAAAGCTCCAACATGGACAGGGATTTCCATAAAAGAGATCATGACAGTGAGAGGAGAAGAGTGAGTTACGAGGAACTTGTCCCATTTTAAGAAGTTTACCCCCATTTCCACTGGCGGCTGCAGAGAAGATAACCCTCTGAACCATGGTATCCAAAGCGACCCAAAAGATGTTGTTTTTTCACAGGAGTCCTCAATCCAGGGTCGACATTCACAGAGAAACAGCATGATGGCAGGACGGTAAATGCAGACAGAGCCCATAATATCAACAGCTGGGGAGAACACATGCCCCGCGAGGGATGGTTTCATCGAGAGGGGTGACTCCCTACCACTGTCTGGAAAAGCGGGGTCCGGACGATATCACTTAAAGTCCAACCCGGACCCGTCTAGGAGGTATGCTGACTTTGTGACAGACTAAGCAAGACTTATTGTTCTCTCGCTGCAGCCCCTCCCCTGCAGCTCAGTTCTGGTGGCATTCAGTTCTCACTAGATAATGCGACTTTTTGTTTTTCCTTTGTTTGCTTTGTTTTAGGGAGGAATGTAGTGTTCACCATTTCAGGACGAACCCAAAAGTTCGCTCCAGGACGGGAGCGGTTAAGGTCACACCTTTCACCATGTCAGGCTAATGATGGGGGCAGCGTGACATGGGCAGTGGAAATAAAGGGAGACAGAACGGCGGGAGTGGGGTTAGTAGTTGCATATGCCGAGACTGAGGAACAAGACAAATAAAGTTAATGATCTCACCTCACCTCAGTCTCAGTGTGTCATTAGAGTGCTTCGCTGACTCTACAGCCCCTGCTCCACCTAATAACACCATGGTTGTGCCGTATTTACAATAAGGTGCACCATGGCGGTCATTTGGCATCAAAGATTTTGATGCTTGTGCAGCAAAGCACAGGGAGGCCTGTTCATTAAAATGGGTGTGTCATTTGAGTACCTGCTCTGAGCAGGAGTTACAAATGACAGAAAAAATGGCACAGTGAAAGGCTGTAACTTTCACTGTGTCATTGTTTCGGGCCTCCCTGCATCGGAATGCCCTCCTTGCAAGCATTATTCCTGGCGCAGTCATAATGTGATGCAAGGGTTTACAAAGTAGCGCAATGCAAGCATTTCACCACTTTGTGAATACAGTGGGGAAAAAAGCCTCCTTTATGCTGCCTTAGCATAAAAAAAATGATGCTAGGATGGTACAAGGTGGCACTAGGGGCTTGTAAATAGGCCTCTCTGTAAAATGGTGCAAATGGCGCATTAGTACAAATTATCACCACTGGCATGGTGTATGGTACATTACACATGGCCTCTGGAAAAAAAAATTGGACTTCATGAATTGTCGGAGCCAATAAATAAATCCCTGAGCATCCTAGACCTTGCTAGTACCACTGCATTTTAAAAATATTAAACATACGGTGAAGTAAAATAACAAGACACAACATTGTTTTCAGACTTCTGTCCAATATTGTTTCAAAAGCCTAAAATGGGGAGTGGGGGAACAAAAAGGAAGCTCCTCATAATCTGACTTATATTATTTTGCATTTTTATGAGACTAATTATAATTCATTTTAATTTTTAATTTTTATGAAACAAGTTCTGAATAATTTGTAATGGAAATGAAATGACCTGATTTACAGTTTGATTGAGTGAACGTCAACCATCATGTAGTGAGTGGACTTTAACTCTGCCATCTGGAAGGTCTAGTGTCCAGCAAATTTAGAGATGACCGCCTGCCTAGAGGTCATCTCTGTAAATTAAATGGAAGTGGTGTTACAAAAGTTCCTTTCAATGTACGAGAATTGTGAACTGCCATCGTCTGCATTTATGACCATTCATCATACCATTCAAACTATCCCAAAGAGGGAGTTTGTTTAAAAAATCAAAATAAATGAACCCTGCACTCTGGAAGTTTTCTCCTCGAGTGTGGGAGTGTTATATTTTCCTCCTTTTCACAGCCAGGTATTTCCTGGCAAGGAAAGACTGAAAAAAACGACTTTACACAGTGCACCCTAAATAAGGCAGGCCGTGCAATGTACGTCCTCCAATGGCGCCAAGTTCACCAGGCAATTTGAGGACGTTTTCCATCATAGGAGACAACTTTTGCCGGTCTGTCTCTTAATGAGTACTCTGTCTGCCAAACTCCGAATGGGGGCACTAAGGGCCGTTTTTAGAGTTTGCAAGATAAAAAACTCAGCCAAAACGGGGAAGATAGTCTGTCTGCCGTATTACAAGTGTTATAGGTGGTCATTACAAACCTGGCGGTTGGTGTTAAAGCGGCCGTAAGACCGCCAACAGGCCGGCGGTAAAAAATTTGCAATTACGACCGTGGCGGAAACCGCCAACAAAGACAGCCACTTTAACACTCCGACCGCCACAGCGGTACAGACAAACAGCTTGGCGGTCACCGCCAACAGACAGGCGGAAGACAAAGTACCGCCCACAGTATCACAACCTACCAATCTGCCACCTTTTCCGGGGCGGATTCACCGCGGATAAAAACACGGCGGAAACAGGAATTTCGAAGGGAAAACGCTCACTTCTACACACTCCACGAGGAACGACGACACCATGGACCCGGAACTCCAAATCCTACCCGCGATACTCTTCACACTCCACGAGGAACGACGACACCATGGACCCGGAACTCCAAATCCTACCCGCGATACTCTTCCTTCTCCTGTACCAGGAGCACCAATGCCGGCGGCGAAGACCACGGTGAGTACTGCAACTATGACACAGGGGAGGGGGGAGACAAAAAACAGGGACACGCAACACCCACACCCCCACCCTCACCCACTACAACACACACACTTATACATATCTATGCATTATAGTAACACCCCCCAAACCCCCCGGAAGAATGCAAAGACAAAAGGAAATGAGTGTAACCATTGGAATATATTAAAATGCAGTACGCAAAAATATACATATAAACACTATTTACAAAATATACACCAAGAATAGTAGTCCAGGTATTGCACCAGTTATAGTCCGTGGGCCACTGGGCCCCTAATGCATGGGCGAGGCCCACACACGATACCAGATCAAAGCAGAGAGAACACTGCACGGGCATCAGATAGAAATACAACAGGCACCTCAGGGGGAAGGGAAGGGGAGGCACCTCAGCCGGATGAGTGCACGACGCCAGATCCACGAGGGGGCTCCATGCCCAATGATGTATCCTGGGGAGTGCAAAGCCACAGTCTCTCAAGTCCATACAGTGGGTGGTTTGCCCACTGTTCAATCCTGGGGAGTGCAAAGCCACAGTCTCTCAAGTCTCTACAGTGGGTGGTTTGCCCACTGTTCAATCCAGGGGAGTGCAAAGCTGCAGTCTCTCAAATCTCTACAGTGGGTGGTTTGCCCACTGTTTAATCCTGGGGAGTGCAAAGCCACAGTCTCTCA
The DNA here is from genome assembly GCF_031143425.1 of Pleurodeles waltl. Taxonomy (NCBI): domain Eukaryota; kingdom Metazoa; phylum Chordata; class Amphibia; order Caudata; family Salamandridae; genus Pleurodeles; species Pleurodeles waltl. The sequence goes on from NC_090451.1 coordinate 441,459,225, forward strand.
AGTCTCTACAGTGGGTGGTTTGCCCACTGTTCAATCCTGGGGAGTGCAAAGCCACAGTCTCTCAAGTCTCTACAGTGGGTGGTTTTCCCACTGCTTCATCCTGGGGAGTGCAAAGCCACAGTCTCTCTGTCACGATTCACCCTGAGCTTACCGTCGAGGTTGGAGAGAGGTGGTGGGTGGCCCCGGTTCCTGCAAGTCCTGCTCTGGCCGAGGTGGGGGCGACCCCTTCCAGTTACCACAGTGCTGTTTGACAATAGTAAGCCACTACAGTCCGTGCCCTCCAGAAGGAGTCCCAGAGGAAAAACCCCAAAAGGGTCAAAAACCTCCAACAGGAACTCCCTGAAACAGATGGAGGACAAAAGGAATTAGAATTTAAGATCCTGGAATTCTGGAGACTGAAGACAGATCAAGAACGACTGGCGTCACAAAAGGAAACCAGCCGGAGCGTGACTACCACCGTAGGAGTGTTGCAACGCAATGAGAAGAAAGATAGATTCCCCATATATACCCCTAGACAGGAAGTGCGAAACAGGAAGTAGTAATACCACCATCTTGGTTTGGGAAAAGGCCATAACTGAAAATAGAGAACATGCTCCTGAGTAAAGAGAAACAATGCATGCAGGGAAGAGAGGAAGTGCACAGCATGCAGGGAAGGAGAAAGGCATGCTTTATAAGTTAGTCATGTGTAGGCAGGCAGATCTTGTGCGTGTGACAGGTAAGCGGATTTATGGAGGGAGGCCCCGGGCATTGTAAAGTGTTCATTATCCTGTGCGCTGAGCGTGGCGAGGACCGCGACCCGATTTTGGGTCTCCGGCCCTGCCGCGCTTGAAAAGCAGCTCGCGGGCAGAGAAAAGGGCCGCCGCGGGTGCCGGGACCCTTGATCCGATCCGCGGCTTCCCCCGCGGGCCGCCCGCAGGCCGCTGCGGTCTCCCCAGGATGCGCCGCACCGGCTTATGCTCGCTGCCGCGGCGCAACAGTAGGTCCCCCCCCCGAGGCCCCAGGCTTGTGAGGAAAAAGACGGAAGAAACAACGGACCTAAAGAGGGACATGAACCGAAAGTGCATCTTCCCAGGAGCACTCACTCATAGGATAGCCCTTCCAATGAATAAAGTATTGGAGACGATCATGGAAAACCCGAGAGTCACAGATCTCCTGGACCTCGTATTCGGGCATATTATCAATCAACAGAGGAGGAGGACAGGTGAATTGTCTGTGAAAAGGGTCAGGAATGTAAGGTTTGAGTTGTGAGACATGGAACACAGGATGTATTTTCCAAGTCTGAGGCAGGCGAAGGCGCACAGACACAGGGTTGATCTTCTGGAGAATCAGGAATGAACCATAATAACGAGGTTTACATTTATTCTGGGTAAGTCGGAGAGGCAAGAATTTAGAGGAAAGCCAGACCTTATCGAGGACCTGATAATGCGAGGTCTCACAACGCTTCTTATCAGCCATTCTTTTCATGTGTGTCTTCGTGGCTACAAGATTTGAATGGATGATACGTTGGATACCCCGTAGTTGCCAGACATATGAGGAAATGGCAGGAATATTGGAAGTATCTTTCAGAGGAGTAGGAAAGGCCCTTGGATGGAAACCATAAGAACCATAGAAAGGGGAGACTTTCGAGGCACTGTGTACTGAGTTGTTGTAGGAGAATTCTGCAATTGGTAAATACGTAGACCAATTACTCTGCGTAGCATTGCAGAAGCTGCATAAATATTGTTCGAGGCCCTGATTCAGCCGTTCTGTCTGTCCACTAGTTTGAGGATGGAACCCTGAAGATAAGGCCACCTCTATTCCTAGGGTCTTACAGAATTGTTTCCAAATCCGGGAGATGTATTGAGGACCCCGATCTGAGATAATGACCTGTGGTAGTCCATGAAGCCGAAAGATCTCCTGAATAAAGATTTGGCTTAGTTCCTTAGCCGTAGGTAGTTTTCTTAATGCAGTGAAATGTGCCATCTTTGTGAAGGAATCAATGGTTACCATTATCACTCGATTTCCAATCGAAGAGGGCAAAGAGCGCATGAAATCAGTGGAGATAGTGTGCCATGGACCTGGGGAAACAGATAATGGACGAAGTAATCCTACTGGTTTAGTACGAGGTGTCTTGGCTTGTGCACATATGGGACAGGACACATAGGGGGTCATTCCGACCCTGGCAGGGGACCACGGAAGCACCGCCAACAGGCTGGCGGTGCTTCCCAGCCCATACCGCCGCGGTCAGAAAAGGGGATCCGGATTTCCCCTGTCTGGGCTGAATCTCCATGGCGGCGCGGCAAGCAGCGCCGCCATGGAGATTCCGACCCCCTTACCGCCATCCTGTTTCTGGCGGTTTTTACCGCCAGGAACAGGATGGCGAGAACGGGTGTCGTGGAGCCCCTGGGGGCCCCTTCACTGCCCATGCCACTGGCATGGGCAGTGCAGGGGCCCCCTAACAGGGCCCCATAAAGATTTTCACTGTCTGCTTAGCAGATAATGAAAATCGCAACGGGTGCAACTGCACCCGTCGCACCCCTGCAACTCCGCCGGCTCCATTCGGAGCCGGCTTCCTTGTTGCAGGGCCTTTCCCGCTGGGCCGGCGGGCGCTCTTTTGGCAGTCGCCCGCCGGCCCAGCGGGAAAGCCAGAATGGCCGCCGCGGTCTTTTGACCGCGGAGCGGCCATATGGCGGTACACGGTCAGAGTGACCGCCATAGTCCTCAGTATCAGCCTTGATAGTGGGCCACCAGAAAGAGCGAAGCAGGAACTCTTGGGTAGCTTTCATTCCGCAATGACCTGCGATCGGGGAGTCGTGGCACATACGTAGGACTTCTGTCTGGACTATCTTAGTAGCTAGGAACAGGGCTTTGTTGTGGTAACAGTATTCTTGATCTATATGAAGCTGCGGGCGTAGATTGTTCATCTCTGTAGTTTCCAGGTTGGAATATTCGGATTTGACCTTGTCTAGGAATGTCTGTACTAAACCAATGATCTTATTGTTTTCAAATAGGTTTTGTACAGGAGAATTGCTACACTCAGGGTAACGCCGGGACAAGGCGTCGGCCAAGATATTCTGAGAACCAGGGATGTATGTAATGTAAAAATCATATTGACTAAAAAAGAAAGCCCATCGAGCTTGCTGGCTATTTTGGCACTGAAAGTTTCTCAAGCATTGTAAATTTCGGTGATCTGTCCGTGCCTCAAAGGGTTCTTTCGAGCCCATCAGGAAGTGTCTCCATTCCGTGCACACTGTCTTCAAGGCGAGTAATTCTCGTTGTAACACCGAATAGTTCTGTTCGGAATCGGATAATATGTGTGAAAGATAGAATACAGGATGCTCTAACCCATCATCATCTTGTTTCTGTAGCAAGGCAGCCCCTATGGCTCTTTCTGAGGCGTCTGCAACAACGATGAACTGTTTGGTGGTGTCGGGGTGCCGTAGAAAGGGAGCGTGAATGAAGGCCTTTTTTAATTCTTGAAAAGCCAACTCAGCGTCTTGTGTCCAACAAAAACCTTTCCTTAGATTGTCTTTCTTAAGGGTTTGTGTAATATAACTGGTTCTCTGGGCAAAGTCCGCTATAAATTGTCGATAGAAATTGGCCAATCCCAAAAACACTGAGGGGGTTATTACAACTTTGGAGGAGGTGTTAATCCGTCCCAAAAGTGACGGTAAAGTGACGGATATACCACCAGCCGTATTACGAGTCCATTATATCCTATGGAACTCGTAATACGGCTGGTGGTATATCCGTCACATTTGGGACGGATTAACACCTCCTCCAAAGTTGTAATAACCCCCTGAGTTTCTTTGATGGAAGAGGGGGACGGCCAATCCAGAATAGCTTGAATCTTATCTGAATCCATAGCAACACCTACTTGGTTAATGCAATATCCCAGGTATTTCACCTCAGTTTGGTCAAATTCGCACTTTTCTGGCTTGCAGAATAGATGATGTTGTCTGAGTCTATCTAAGACTTGGAGTACATGTTTAGTGTGTTGTTCTGGGTGGACAGAGAATATTAAAATGTCGTCCAGATAAACAACCACCGTTTGATGTAGAAGATCAGAAAAAATAGTGTCCATGAATCTTTGAAAGATGGAGGGGGCATTGGTTAGTCCAAAAGGCATTACTCGGTATTCATAATGACCGAAAGGTGTTCTGAATGCGGTCTTCCATTCATCACCTTCCTTTATTCTTAAAAGCTGGTATGCTCCTCTAAGATCTAACTTGGTGAATCTCTTTGCTCCTCTGACGGCTTCTAAGATGTCCTTAATAAGAGGTAGAGGGTATCGATCCTTAGTAGTAATCTTATTTAATCCTCTAAAGTCTATACAGGGACACAAGTCTTTTGTCTTCTTTGGTACGAAGAAGAGAGGAGCCCCTGCAGGTGAGGAGGAAGGGGCAATCAAACCACTCTGTACGTTCTCTAGGTATTCCTTGAGGATCTTCTTCTCGGGTTCTGTTAGAGAGTACATTCGCCCAAAAGGAACCACGGCATCTGGTTCCAAAGGAATAGCGCAATCGTATTCTCTATGGGGCGGCAGTTCAGGTCTTTCTGGTTTCTGGAATACATCGGCATATTCTAGAAAATGTCTGGGTACTCCTTGTAGAACGTTAATAGAACATCCCACCTTAGGTAATGCCAGTAAGAGACTCTTTGGGGACCAATAGTTTCCTGCTAAGTAACAGTAGTGTTGGCAGAAGTGAGAGGATAGAGAAATGGTTCTTGTTTCCCAATTAATGTAAGGGTTATGCCGAGTTAGCCATGGAATCCCCAGGATCATAACGTGATGTGGCGAGGAGATCAAATCAAAAGAAATCTTTTCTTGATGTTTCCCGAATTGTAGACATAGGGTAGGAGTGGTATACTGTACAGGTCCCTAGGCCAAGAGTGAACCATCCACCGTGTGAACTTGTTCTGGTACTTCCTTAGGTATTTGCAAAATCTGTCTTTCCCTGGCCCAGGTTTCGTCTAGGTAGACACCACTGGCTCCACAGTCCAGCAAGGCCAGTGCCCTTTCTTCACGGCCATCTGTTAAGTGGGGAATAACAGGTAAGAGGAAAAGAGCAGTTCCTTCCTCTCTTGTGGAACAAATGGAAGGTATTTCGAAATATCCCGTCCTCACCCTTCTCACTGAGGATGGGAATTGGCGTTTCCCAAGGGCTTGGCTGGACGGACGGGACATGTGCGGATTAGATGACCAGCAGCACCACAATAAAGGCAAAGTCCTTTCCTTCTTCTGTTTTCCCGCTCACTAGATGATAATGGACCTCGTGCCATGTCGATTTCCATAGGCTCTTTATCAGTAGCACCCTTAGGTTCAGGACGAGTCTCCTCGGAACGATGAGGAAGGGTGCAGGACATCATTGAGTGTGATGGTAAACGACTCTTCTTTTTCTCCATCCTTCGCTCATTTAACCGATATTCTATTGCTAGGGTCTGAGCCATTAAACCCTTAAGATTCTCTACTCTGACAGAGTGCACTAGTTCATCCTTAATGTCCTCTCTGAGACCCCTGCAAAACAGGGTCACCAAAGTACGCTCCACCCAGGAAGTCTCAGCTGCCAACTGTCTGAAACGAGTGATGTACTGTAAGATGTCCTGATTTCCTTGTTGAATATCGCAGAGAGCTTCCTCTGCTGAAGACTCCAGTCCAGGACGCTCAAACATCTGCTTAAAGGCAGTGACAAAGCTGGAATAATTAGACAGGCTAGGGTCGTTGCTTGTCACCAAAGGGGTTGCCCATGCCAAGGCTGGTCCAGATAGGGCGCTGATCAAATACCCAACCTTGGTCTTGTCTTCTATGAACTGTGAAGGACGGAATGCGAAGTAGACCGTCAAGGCATCCAGGAACTCTCGTAATTTGTTAGGATCCCCGGAGAAGCGAGGCGTAGTTGCGGAGACTGTAGGAACATCAGTGGTTCTAGAGGAGAAAGCTTGTCGGAAGGCTGTGTTTTCGGTACGTAGCTGTTGGAGTTCTTGAGCCTGTTGTTGTATAGCCAGGAGCAGGGTTTGGCTTGTTGGTTCTGTACTCATCACGGGATTCTCCATGGTTCCGGACGGCGACTGGAGTTTTGGGCGTTGCAATCTGTCACGATTCAACCTGAGCTTACCGTTGAGGTTGGAGAGAGTTGGTGAGCGGCCCCGGTTCCTGCAAGTCCTGCTTTGGCCGAGGTAGGGGCGAACCCTTCCGGTAGCCACGGTGCTGTTTGACAATAGTAAGCCACTACAGTCCGTGCCTTCCAGAAGGAGTCCCAGAGGAAAAACCCCAAAAGGGTAAAAAAACTCCAACAGGAACTCCCTGAAACAGATGGAGGACAAAAGGAATTAGAATTTAAGATCCTGGAATTCTGGAGACTGAAGACAGATCAAGAACGACTGGCGTCACAAAAGGAAACCAGCCGGAGCGTGACTACCACCGTAGGAGTGTTGCAACGCAATGAGAAGAAAGATAGATTCCCCTTATATACCCCTAGACAGGAAGTGTGAAACAGGAAGTAGTAATACCACCATCTTGGTTTGGGAAAAGGCCATAACTGAAAATAGAGAACATGCTCCTGAGTATGCATGCAGGGAAGAGAGGAAGTGCACAGCATGCTGGGAAGGAGAAAGGCATGCTTTATAAGCTAGTCATGTGTAGGCAGGCAGATCTCGTGCGTGTGACAGGTAAGCGGATTTGTGGAGGGAGGCCTCGGGCATTCTAAATTGTTCATTATCCTGTGCGCTGAGCGCAGCGAGGACCGCAACCCGATTCTGGGTCTCCGGCCCTGCCGCGCTTGGAAAGCAGCTCGCGCCCGGAGAAAAGGTCCGCGGCGCGTGGCGCGACCCTTGACCCGAGCCGTGACCCTTGACCCGAGCCGTGACCCTTGACCCGAGCAGCGGCTTCCCCGGCGGTCTCCCCAGGTTGCGCCGCAGCGGCTCGTGTTCGCGGCGCAACACTCTCAGGTAGATGCCTTTCTCCACTGGTTCTGGAGGGGGACTGGTGCCCAGAGTGCTTCATCCTGTGAAGGACAGACGGAGTGGATGCATGTCTCCACTGGTTCTGGAGGGGGACTGGTGCCCAGAGTGCTTCATCCTGTGAAGGACAGACAGAGTGGATGCATGTCTCCACTGGTTCTGGAGGGGGATTTGTGCCCAGAGTGCATCACGCACCCCGTGACAGTCCCAGTTGCGGCAGTGCCCCTGCCGCTCATGGGACGAGCGGTGCTTGACTTGGCGGTGCCCTGTTCAGTGGTGCTTGAGTTGGCGGTGCCCTGTTCAGCTGTGCTTGAGTTGGCGGTGCCCTGTTCAGCGGTGCTTGAGTTGGCGGTGCCCTGTTCAGCGGTGCCTGAGTTGGCGGTCCTTCATTGCCCAGCTGGGCTGTGGCTGGCGGTCCTTCATTGGGCAGCTGGGCTGTGGCTGGCGGGGCCTTCCTGGGCAGCTGGGCTGTGGCTGGCGGGGCCCTCCTGTGCAGCGAGGATGGGGCTGGCGGTGGCATCCTGGGCAGCGAGGATGGGGCTGGCGCTGGCCTCCTGGGCAGCGAGGATGGGGCTGGTGGTGGCCTCCTGGGCAGCTGGGCTGTGGCTGGCGGGGCCCTCCTGGGCAGCTGGGCTGTGGCTGGCGGGGCCCTCCTGTGCAGCGAGGATGGGGCTGGCGGGGCCCTCCTGGGCAGCGGGGATGATGGCGGTCTTCTACGCCGTGCTGCTCCTCCCAGACCTGCTGGGTTTCTTGTGGCCCTTCCCCACCTTGGGAGGAGTCCACACTCCCACCGTGACCCCTGGGAGCGGCTTGGGTGGCTGGAGTCTTCCCCCTCTCCCGCTGGGCACTGGCCAACTTCTGGTGCTTCACGGGGGGGACTGGCTGTGCTGTGGTTCCGTGCCTCACTGGCTGTCCTGGTAGCCGGTGCACTCCACATACCTGTGATCACAGGCACCACTGGTCCCGGAGATGTTGTGGCTGAGGTGCAAGTTCGGGACCTATGAGTTGGTCGGGGGTGGGGGTGGGAAATAGGTTAAGGCTGGCCAGGAAAAGCTGTTTGGACACACTGGGGCGGGTAGCTGGAGGGGGTTTGGGAGTGGAGGAAGAGGTGGTGGTTGTAGGAGGTGTACGTTTTGTGGCTTTGGGTGCAGGTGCATGCGCTGGAGGCTGTCGTGAGGTGGATGGCTGTTGGGTGGGTGTGTGCCTGCGTTTGTGTATCTTCGGAGGGGGCGTCACAGACACACTGGGAGAGGACACAGGGGACGTGTGTATGGTAGTGGGGGTGGTGACTGCACGTGAGCGGGGTGTGGTGGTGGGTGTGCTGGTGCGGGATGTAGTGGCTGTAGAGGTAGTGCATGCAGGTGTGAGTGTAGACGAGACTGGGAGGGAGGAGGGAGACGACGAGGAGGGGGACACAGTGGAGGCAGTGGATGTTGGTGTGTCTGTATGTGTGTGATGCTTGCCTGTGGGATGTGTGGTGCTTATGTTTGCCTGAGCTTCCCTTGTATGGTGAGGTGTGTGCAGGCTGGTCTGATGGTGTGCTTGGGATGGGTAGAGGTACAGGGGATTGGGTTTGGGTAAAGGAAGTTGGAGGGGGAGGCTAGACACAGGGACAATGGCTGCCATCAGTGCTGAGGCCAGAGTTTGAAAGGCTCGGTGAAGGGCCGCCTGACCAGAATGAATGCCCTCCAAGAATGCATTAGTTTGTTGCAACTGACTTTCTACACCCTGGATGGCATTCAAAATGGTAGACTGCCCAACAGTGAGGGACCTGAGGAGGTCAATGGCCTCCTCACTGAGGGCAGCAGGGGTGACTGGGGCAGGGCCTGAGGTGCCTAGGGCGAAGGTGATGCCCACCCTCCTGGGTGAGCGGGCATGGGGCGAAGGCTGAGGGGCTGCTGGGAGGGTTGCCGGTAGGGGGGGTGGCGGCTGTACCTGTAGATGCGGGGGGCCCTGATGTTGCTGCCACCACAAGGGAGCTCCCATCGGAGGACGAGTCTGTGTCACTGGTTTCAGCTCCTGTCCCCGCCGTGGTGCTCCCCTCGCCCTCCGTCCCACTGGTGTATTCTGAGTCCGTAGTGTGGTCCTCCATGGCCATGTGGGATGCAGCTCCCTCGTGCTCTTTTGCCACTGCTCCTCCGCCTGATGATACTAATGCACACAAGAACAGGGAGACCACAAAAAAGGGGGGGAAACAGAAGAAAGACATGTTGAGAGCATGGATTACAGCTACCGTTGGCGGACAAGACAGACACAGAAGCCCCCTGCACTACGTCGCGCTGTTGGGCTCTACGGTGCAATTCCTGGGAAATGGCCTAAAAGGCTATGGACGACATCTGCACACATAGATGACACAGGTGCATGAATAGCTGTACTTGGCACTCTACAGAGGTGGGGTGGGGGGCCACAGGGCCATGCCTTATGGAGGGGCCTAGCCTACGGAACTCGCCCTGGCCTAGGGAAACACACAGCCCTCCTCCCCCACCCAGACACCTGCACTGCACGCAAAGTCAGCTGAATGAGAATGTACTCACCCCCTTGTGTCTGCTGTGATGCCTTCAAGCGCCCATCCAACTCAGGGTAGGCCACCGCCAGGATCCTGAACATCAGGGGTGTCATGGTTCGACGGGCACCCCTCCCACATTGGGAGGCCATCCCCAACTGAGCCTCTGCCGTCTTCTTGCTCTAGCGGGAATGTCCTCCCATCCTTTCCGGCAGTGGGTGCTCCCTCTGTGATGGAACCCCAGGGTCCGGACGTCCTTGGTGATGGCACGCCAAATATCCTTCTTCTGGTTGGCGCTGACCTACATGAAATGTACAGGGGAAGAAGAGAAGACATTACCAACTGCACCGCCAAAGTGAGTGGCCCCCATCCCTACCCTTGCCATGTGTCACATGCATCCACCGTCTTTCATGCATGCAGAACTCTGCCCCCTTCCTTCTTTCAACCAGCCCTCTCCACACAGGCATAGCCCATACAACATGCTCCCTGTGTACTTACCTGTTGGTCTGGAGGATCGTAGAGTAGCGTGTACTGGGGGAGGACCCCATTGACGAGCTTCTCCAACTCCTCCGATTTGAAGGCAGGGGCCCTTTCCCCAGACGCACGAGCCAATGTCTCTTCCAGAACGAGGTCACAGCAGCACTTGCAGTGTAGGTCCTCTCCTGTCGAAGATCAGGTATAGAGTGATTCAACAGATAGAAAATGGCGGTCACGTCCACGGCGGTGCGTACCATCACCGCCGGCGTAAATCGTCATTGGCTCCTGGGACCCATAGGGTCCAATGTTAACCAATGCAGCATTGCGCCGCGGTCTTCGACCGCCTACCGCAACGGTGTACAACGCCAGCGCAGTTACATCACATCCCATTGTCCCACTTTACAGGCAGCCGCCATTTCAGGGGCCCACATGGCCTAATTACCAACTGTGTCACACATACCTAGACCTAGTCTCAACACACATACAGGCCACATTTTGTGTGTGAATGGTGTTCTGTGTAGACTGTGGGTACATACCTCTGAGTTGTTTGACTCTGTGCTCGCTGTTGTCCTTCATGGGCACCGTCTGCTGGGACATGTGAGGAGATGGCGGAATCCTCCGGTGTACCTACCGCTGGTGGACCTGTCGACAATGGAGGAAAGAAATTTGATTATCACCTACAGGTTTGACCGTGCCATAATCCAGGAACTGTGTTCACAGTTGGAGCCTGACCTGATGTCAGCAATCCACCATCCCACAGGAATCCCCCCTCAAGTGCAGGTGCTATCAGTGTTCCATTTCCTTGCAAGTGGGTCTTTTCAAACAACTGTGGCCATGGCATCAGGGATGTCCCAGCCTATGTTTTCCAACGTATTGTCCAGAGTGTTGTCTGCCCTGCTGAAACACATGCAGAGCTACATCGTTTTCCCTCAGGTGGAGGATTTGCCTACAGTGAAAGGTGACTTCTATGCCCTTGGACATATCCCCAACATCATAGGTGCCATTGATGGGACCCATGTGGCTTTGGTCCCCCCCCACAGGAGTGAACAGGTGTACAGGATCCAGAAGAGTTATCATTCCATGAATGTACAGATGGTATGTTTGGCAGACCAGTACATCTCCCATGTGAATGCCATGTTCCCTGGCTCAGTGCATGACGCCTACATCCTGCGGAATAGCAGCATCCCTTATGTGGTGGGTCAACTCCAGAGGCACAGTGTGTGGCTATTAGCTGACTCTGGTTACCCCAACCTGTCATGGCTACTGACCCCAGTGAGGAATCCCAGGACAAGGGCAGAGGAACGCTACAATGAGGCACATGGGCGAACTAGGAGGGTGATCGAACGGACGTTCGGCCTCCTGAAGGCCAGGTTCAGGTGTCTGCATATGACAGGTGGATCCCTATTCTACTCACCAAAGAAGGTGTGCCAGATCATCGTGGCCTGCTGTATGCTCCACAACTTGGCTTTGCGACGACAGGTGCCTTTTCTGCTGGAGGATGGTCCAGATGGCGGTGTTGTGGCAGCTGTGGAGCCTGTGGACAGTGATGAGGAGGAAGCAGAGGAAGAAGACATGCAGAACAGGGACTCAATGATCCAGCAATGTTTCCAGTGAAACACAGGTTAGAATACATTCCTGACTACTACATGTACTTTTACACTTCTACCTCTATCCTGTCTGTCGTTTTCACCCAGTGTATGGTCACTGAGTTGTCACTTTCCCTTACGGTTTCACAGGTGTGGGTCCCAACGTGTCTTATCTGCTTAGATTCCTCATGGACTAGAGCTGTGTGACATAGGTATGTTGCCATTACTATTTCAAGAACATTTTGCCACTGTAATTGCAAATACACTACAGGGAGTGCAGAATTATTAGGCAAATGAGTATTTTGACCACATCATCCTCTTCATGCATGTTGTCTTACTCCAAGCTGTATAGGCTCGAAAGCCTACTACCAATTAAGCATATTAGGTGATGTGCATCTCTGTAATGAGAAGGGGTGTGGTCTAATGACATCAACACCCTATATCAGGTGTGCATAATTATTAGGCAACTTCCTTTCCTTTGGCAAAATGGGTCAAAAGAAGGACTTGACAGGCTCAGAAAAGTCAAAAATAGAGAGATATCTTGCAGAGGGATGCAGCACTCTTAAAATTGCAAAGCTTCTGAAGCGTGATCATCGAACAATCAAGCGTTTCATTTAAAATAGTCAACAGGGTCGCAAGAAGCGTGTGGAAAAACCAAGGCGCAAAATAACTGCCCATGAACTGAGAAAAGTCAAGCGTGCAGCTGCCACGATGCCACTTGCCACCAGTTTGGCCATATTTCAGAGCTGCAACATCACTGGAGTGCCCAAAAGCACAAGGTGTGCAATACTCAGAGACAAGGCCAAGGTAAGAAAGGCTGAAAGACGACCACCACTGAACAAGACACACAAGCTGAAACATCAAGACTGGGCCAATAAATATCTCAAGACTGATTTTTCTAAGGTTTTATGGACTGATGAAATGAGAGTGAGTCTTGATGGGCCAGATGGATGGGCCCGTGGCTGGATTGGTAAAGGGCAGAGAGCTCCAGTCCGACTCAGACGCCAGCAAGGTGGAGGTGGAGTACTGGTTTGGGCTGGTATCATCAAAGATGAGCTTGTGGGGCCTTTTCGGGTTGAGGATGGAGTCAAGCTCAACTCCCAGTCCTACTGCCAGTTCCTGGAAGACACCTTCTTCAAGCAGTGGTACAGGAAGAAGTCTGCATCCTTCAAGAAAAACATGATTTTCATGCAGGACAATGCTCCATCACACGCGTCCAAGTACTCCACAGCGTGGCTGGCAAGAAAGGGTATAAAAGAAGGAAATCTAATGACATGGCCTCCTTGTTCACCTGATCTGAACCCCATTGAGAACCTGTGGTCCATCATCAAATGTGAGATTTACAAGGAGGGAAAACAGTACACCTCTCTGAACAGTGTCTGGGAGGCTGTGGTTGCTGCTGCACGCAATGTTGATGGTGAACAGATCAAAACACTGACAGAATCCATGGATGGCAGGCTTTTGAGTGTCCTTGCAAAGAAAGGTGGCTATATTGGTCACTGATTTGTTTTTGTTTTGTTTTTGAATGTCAGAAATGTATATTTGTGAATGTTGAGATGTTATATTGGTTTCACTGGTAATAATAAATAATTGAAATGGGTATATATTTGTTTTTTGTTAAGTTGCCTAATAATTATGCACAGTAATAGTCACCTGCACACACAGATATCCCCCTAACATAGCTAAAACTAAAAACAAACTAAAAACTACTTCCAAAAATATTCAGCTTTGATATTTATGAGTTTTTTGGGTTCATTGAGAACATGGTTGTTGTTCAATAATAAAATTAATCCTCAAAAATACAACTTGCCTAATAATTCTGCACTCCCTGTATTTAGAAATCACAGACAGACTTCAGATCTTTTGGTGCTTTATGTGTGTTTATTTAAATACAAAATATTGGAGGGGGAAGTTAAATGGTGAGGGGTGATGGCGGAGGAGTGTCCATGGCAGAGTCCAGTCTATTAGTCTCACAGGTGCATTGCCCATATGGGCATAGGAAGTGGAGCTGGGGCAGTTTCAATATGGACAGGGTGACAAAGTGGGACAGTGGGATGACAGTCAGGGTGGTCTCATTTCTTGGCGGGGGTCTTGGCATCATGCTCTGTCTTGTTCCTGGATGTCAGGGACCATTTGCACGGTGTTCTCCGTCTGCAGGGGGTGGGGTGCTGGTGTGGTGGTCCTGTGGCGGTACCTCCTGTCCACTAGCGCCGGCAGAGGTGGTGGGCAGTTCATCGTCCATGCTAGTGTCAGGGGCCCCTTGTAGTGCCACAGTGTCCCTCCTGGTGTTGAGTACTTCCTTCAGCACCCCTACGATGGTGCCCAGGGTGGAGCTGATGGTTCTGAGTTCCTCCCTGAACTCCAAATACTGTTCCTCCTGCATCCGCTGGGTCTCCTGAAACTTGGCCAGTACCATTGCCATCGTCTCCTAGGAGTGGTGGTATGCTCCCATGATGGAGGAGAGGGCCTCGTGGAGAGTGGGTTCCCTTGGCCTGTCCGCCCCCTGTCGCACAGCAGCCCTCCCAGTTCCCCTGTGTTCCTGGGCCTCCGTCCCCTGGACCGTGTGCCCACTGCCCCAGGTCCCTGTTGTTGTTGGGGTGGTGGGTTATCCTGGGTTCCCTGTAGTGGTGGACACACAGCTGATTGACGTGTCCTGGGGACGGAGATATGAGACGCTGGGTGGGTGCTGTGCTGGTGTTTCCTGAGGGGGGAAGGTCTGTGGTGGCCTGTGCCTGTGTGAGGGGAACCGACTGTCCTGAGGCCCCCGATTGTCTGGGCTGGTCATCTAGATCCAGGTGGACAGAGGTGCTGTCATCACTGTGGGCCTCTTCTGTGGGTGGAGTGGACATGTCTGGACCCTCCTGTCTGGTGACGTTGGGTAGTGGTCCTGCAGGGGTGGAAAGGCATGATTATTGCATCTATGTGTGTCATGGTGTGCAATGGGTGGGTGACCGTGTACCCCAGTGCTGGCATTCCTGTGGGTGAGCTTGTGTGATGATTGTTTAGGGGGGTGTATGGGTATGTGTAGTGGGCATGCTTTAGTGATGGGTGTCCATGCGTTGTTGTTGCATGCAGGGCTTGGTGTTGGGATGTGTGGTTTGTGATATTGGTACATTTGTGAGGAGTTGGAGTGATAGGGATCGGGGTGAGGGTGGGGGTATGTGATAGCATGCAGGTAGGGTGGGGGATGTAATAGTTAAGATTTGACTTACCAGAGTCCATTCCTCCACCGACTCCTGCGAGGCCCTCAGGATGCAGAATCGCCAAGACCTGCTCCTCCCATGTTGTTAGTTGTGGGGGAGGAGGTGGGGGTCCGCCGCCAGTCTGCTGAACTGCCTGGTGGTGTCTTGATACCACAGAACGCACCTTCCCCCGTAGGTCGTTCCACCTCTTCCTGATGTCCTCCCGATTTCTTGGGTGTTGTCCCACTGAGTTGACCCTGTCGAGTATTCTTCGCCATAGCTCCATCTTCCTTGCAATTGAGGTGTGCTGCACCTGTGATCCAAATAGCTGTGGCTCTACCCGGATGATTTCCTCCACCATGACCCTGAGCTCCTCCTCCAAGAACCTGGGGTGTCTTTGCCGTGCCATGGGGTGGTGTAGGTGATGTGTGGGGTGGTGTGTGTGGTGATAAGTGTGGTGATATGTAGTGGGGTGTGGTGTTTTGTGCGTGGAAGTTGTGTGGGTGATGGTGTTGTGTGCCTGTGGATGCTAGTTTGTTGATGGTGGTGTCTCTCTCTGGCCTTCTTTCTGTAATTGTGGTCGTAGGGGTTTGTGGTTGATGTGGGTGTGTGTTTTATATTTTATTGGGTGTGTGGGAGTGGTGTGTGTATGTGTATCAGGTGTGTGTATTTCTAATTGTCCATTGTGGAGGTGTTTTGGAGATGTGTGTGTATTTTGAGCGCGGCGGTGTGTACCGCCAATGGAATACCGCGGTTGAAAGACCACTGCGTGCATTCGTGTGTCGTGATAGTGGTGGCGTATTTCTGTTGGCGTGACGGTGGAGGTTTTGTTTTCGCCAGTTTAACACTGACCGTTGGTGTGGCGGAATTGTGTGGGTGTCTGAATTTTGTCGGATTCCGAGATGTGGGTCATAATAGCTGTGGCGGAATTCCGCGGCGGTGTGTTGGCGGTCTTCTGCACAGCGGTAAACGGCTTTTACCGCCAATGTTGTAATGACCACCATAGGCTCTTATGAATTTGAAAAACATCGTAAGGGACATCCTTCACAATTTTGAAAAAATATCCCATCCGGCAAGCGTTCAATAACGCCCTAACTTTGTTTCAAAATTATTCTTTTAACTGAAATATTGGGGTAAATGAAAAATAGTAAAAGCTTACGACACAATGGGCCTGATTACAACTTTGGAGGAGGGTGTTAATCTGTCCCAAATGTGACGGATATACCACCAGCCGTATTACGTGTTCCATAGGATATAATGGACTTGTGATACGGCTGGTGGTATATCGGTCACATTTGGGACGGATTAACACCTTCCTCCAAAGTTGTAATCAGGCCCAATCCCTTTAAGCATCTAAAGAAATGAAAGGTTGCCTGAAGCTACAATCTGTCTTCATAAGTCATGCAAACAAGTTTGAATATGAAAACCTTAAAGAAACATAGAAATCATCACTGCATGGCACCATCATGCAGTGAGGGTTCGGTACCGTGACCTCTCATTGCTGGGAAGGGGCAACAAGAATAAGCTACAGGTGTACTACTGAGGTATGAGAAAGAAGATTCATTCTTTCCATCTGCAATCATTTTCAGTAAATGTTATAGGTGCAGAGCACTAACAAAGCTATTACTCTTACTTCACGAAAAATGAACCTGTGTTCATTCTTGACCTACAGTGTTTTTCAAAAATATATACCATCTTTCATGGACCTCTCTAAATGTGTCATCATAAAAGATATTCACAAAGTAATTTTCCTTTTGTTCATCGGAGAACCACGGTGTATTCAGCAGAGTAAGGACACCCAGACAGTGCAGGACATGTTTGAAATTTGCATTCTCTACTCTTAAGTCTTGTTTCAACATTTGTGTAGTTCCAGCTTTCAAAAAATAGCATAATGTGAGTCATGCCAACAACGTAAATAAAGGCTTTCATACAGATTCTTAGAATTACATGCATGGTAAGCCGAATTGGGTGTAAAACACTCCTATTTTTCAAGAATGTTGATCTGTAAATTGATTTTTCTGCTTGTTTCTTCTGTTAGGACATTCAGTTCAGATAGCACTTTCTGAATGACTATAATCTGAAACAAAGTGGCAAAGTTTATACAATATGTGTTAAATTTAAGTTTGTTTCAAAATCTTTCCCCTAAGTATGTTATTGCTTGCTCTCTTAGGCTTATATAAGGCAGAAAAAAGTCTCTTTTGATAAAGTTATAGGTAATAAAACAATGAAATTAGGTTTTTCACACAAGTAGCTGAATTAACTGACAGATTCTAAAGTAACAGGGTTCTCAGTTTAACACAGGAAATAGTGGGAAAGCAAAAGGAGAGTACTGGCAGGAGCCAAGTCCAGACACATCTTGCATCCAGTGCTTAATTTAAGCCGGCGGTTGCCTGTGGTGGCCACAGACACCTATTTCGGGGGATTGGCACTTAGGGGGTCATTCCGACCTCGGCGGTAAAAGTCGCTTACCGCCGGCCAGAAGGCCGCCATAACACCGCCGCGCCCGCGGGAAACCGCCACAGTCATTCTGACCTGCAACTGGCAAACCGCCAAAAACCTGACATTCACAAAAGTCCGTCACACCAAAGGTCAGCGGGAAACTGACACCTTTACAAAACACTACCACATTGGATAATTCAAAATACACACACCTGAGACACATACACACACCACTCCCACACACCCAATTAACTATAAAACACACACCAACATCACCCACAAACCCCTACGACCACAATTGCGAGTGAAGGACAGAGAGAGAGAGCACAGCATAGAGTACACCATCACACAGAGGCAAATCACAACATCACCCACACAATTTCCACGCACAAAACACCATACACCACCACACTCACCACACTCTACAACACATACACCACCCCTCACCTCATCCACACCACCCCATGGCACCCCAAAGACACCCCAGGTTCTCTGACGCAGAACTCAGGGTCATGGTGGAGGAAATAGTTTGTGTAGAGCCCCAGCTCTTCGGTGCACAGGTGCAGCACACCACCATTGCCAGGAAGATGGAGCTATGGAGCAGAATAGTGGACAGGGTCAACGCTGTGGGACAGCATCCACGCAATCGGGACGACATCAGGAAGCGGTGGAACGACCTACGGGGGAAGGTGCGCTCCATGGTATCAAGGCACAACATCGCGGTACAGAGGACTGGCGGTGGACCCCCACCTACTCCCCCAGAATTCACAGCGTGGGAGGAGGAAGTCTTGCATATCCTGCATCCTGAGGGCCTCGCAGGAGTAGGCGGAGAAATGGACTCTGGTAAGTCAAATCTCAACTACTTCATTCCCCCCACCCCACCTGCATGCCAAATCATACCCCCACCCTCACCCCCACCCCCATCACACCAACTCCTTGCAAATGGCTCACCATCACATCCCACCCATCCCAAAACCCAGCCCTGCGTGCGTCCCCAAAGCATGGACACCCATCCCCAAAGCATGCCCACTGCACACACCCATCACCCCCACAAGCCACCGTCACAAAAGCCCCCACAAGGGAATGCCAGCACTGGGGGACACGGCCACCCACCCATTACACGAAATGCCACACACAGAAGCAATAACCATACTCTTATACCCCTGCAGGACCCGAACGCCACCACACCGCCCAGGAGGGTCCAGAGATGTCCATCCCACCCCCAGAAGAGGCCCCCAGTGATGACAGCAGCTCTGTCTCCCTGGACTCTGATGACCAGCCCGGCCCATCGGGGACCTCGGGACAGTCGGTTCCCCACAGACAGCCACAGGCTACACCAGACCTAACCCCCTCTGGGAACACAAGCACAGCTCCCACCCAGCGGGCCCATGCCTCTGTCTCCAGGACACGTCAATCAGCGGTGTGTCCACCACTACAGGGCACCCAGGTTGACCCACGACCCCAACAACAACAGGGACCTGGGGGCAGTGGTAGTGGGCACAGCGTCCAGGGGACAGAGGCCCAGGGAAACAGGGGAACTGGGAGGGCTGCTGTGCGACAGGGGGGGGACAGGCCCAGGGAACCGACTCCCCAAGAGGCCCTCTCCTCCATCATGGGAGCATACCACCACTCACAGGAGACGATGGCTACGGTACTGGCCAGGTTCCAGGAGATCCAGGTCATGCAGGAGCAACAGTACATGGGGTTCAGAGAGGAACTGAGGAACATTAGTTCCGCAATGGGGACCATCGTCGTGGCCCTAACCCAGATAGTCACCACATTGCGGGACCATGTGGCACCACAAAGGGCCCCTGTCACTAGCCTGGACCAGGAACAGCCTACCACCTCCGCCGGCGCTAGTGGACAGGAGGCCCCCACACAACGACGGGCCACCAGAACCCCACCTCCTGCAGAAGAAGAACCACCCCGCAAGCGGAAGCTGAGATCTCACAAGAAGACAGAGTAGGATTGCAAGACCCCCGCCAGCAAACGATACCCCCTGATGTCATCCCACTGTCCCACATTGTCACCCTGTCCAACCTTGAACTGCCCCTGCTCCATCCTTCCACAGGCATATGGACAATGCACCTGTGCGACTGAGAACTGGACTCTGCCATGGACATTACTCCACCATCACCCATCCCCGTTTTACAATCATGTTCCTTAAATTTAGCACTTGAATTAAATCACTTCTTGCACCCAAAAAATCTGGAGTCTGCTTGTATTTTGAACAAATGTATTAGACATAACAGTGCCAAAATGTTCAGTTACATTGTGATGACAACATACCACTGTCACACAGCTGTAGTCCATGGGCAAACAAAGCAGAGGTCACGCAGTGTGGCCCACAGCTCTGAAAACGGAAGGGAAAGTCACAACTCAGTTAACAGGAACTGGGGGGGAACACAGACAGTAGAGAGGCAGGAGACTTTAAGTAAATGTAAAATGGCGGGGTTGATTCGTACCTGTGTGCTACTGAAAATACTGTTGTATCACTGTGTCCTTGTTGTCTGTGTCGTCCCCGTCGTCTTCCTCCTCTTCACTCTCCACAGGCTCCACAGCTGCTACAACACCACCATCTGGACCATCCTCCTGCAGGAAAGGCACCTGGCGTCGCAAAGCCAGGTTGTGAAGCATACAGCAGGCCACGATGATATGGCACACCTTCTTTGGAGAGTACATTAGGGATCCACCTGTCATATGCAGACACCTAAACCTGGCCTTCAGGAGGCCGAAGGTTCTTTCTATAACCCTCCTAGTTCGCCCATGGGCCTCATTGTAGCGTTCCTCTGCCCTTGTCCTGGGATTCCTCACTGGGGTAAGTAGCCACGACAGGTTAGGGTAACCAGAGTCACCTATCAGCCACACACGGTGTCTCTGTAGCTGTTCCATCACATAAGGGATGCTGCTATTTCGCATGATGTACGCGTCATTCACAGACCCAGGGAACTTGGCATTTACTTGGGAGATGTACTGGTCAGCCAAACAGACCACCTGGACATTCATCGAATGATAACTTTTTCTGTTCCTGTACACCTGCTCACTTCCACTGGGGGGAACCAAAGCCACATGGGTACCATCAATGGCACCAATGATGTTGGGGATATGTCCAAGGGCATAGAAATCACCCTTCACTGTAGCCAAATCGCCCACCTCAGGGAAAACAATGTAGCTCTGCATGTATTTCATCAGGGCAGACAACACTCTCGACAAAACCTTAGAAAACATAGGCTGAGACATCCCTGATGATATGGCCACTGTTGTTTGGAATGAGCCACTTGCCAAAAAATGGAGTACTGACAGAACCTGCACCAGAGGGGGAATCCCTGTGGGTTGGCGAATGGGGGACATCAGGTCTGGCTCCAGCTGGGCACACAGTTCCTGTATAGTGGCTCGGTCAAGTCTGTATGTCAGTATGACATGTCGTTCTTCCATTGTCGACAGGTCCACCAGCGGTCTGTACACAGGAGGATTCCTCCATCTCCTCGCAAATCCCAGCGGACGGTGCCTAGGAAGGACAACATGGAGCACAGAGTTAAGCAACCCACAGGTAGGTAACCACAGCTTGCACAAAACACGATTCGCTATGCATTGAATGGCTTGTATGAGTGGCAATGCAAGGCCTAGGCCTGTGTGACGCAGTAGAATATAAGCCATGTGGGCCCTTGAAATGGCGGCTGCCTGACCTGTGAAGTGTGACAATGGGATGTGAGGTCAATGCACTGGCGTGGCACACCGTGGCGGTAGGCGGTCGAAGACCGCGGCGCAAAGCAGCATTGGTTAACATTGAACCCTATGGGTCTCAGTAGCCAATGACGATGTGTGCCGGCGGTCGCGGTACGCACCGCCGCGGGCGTGACCTCCATTTTCAAACTGCTTAATCACTCGAGACCTGATCATCCACAGGAGAGGACCTATACTGCAAGTGCTGCTGTGACCTCGGTCTGGGAGATACAATGGCTGCTGCGACTGGGGAAAGGGCCCCTGCCTTCACATCTGAGGAATTGGAGAAACTTGTGGATGGGGTCCTCCCCCAGTATGCGCTACTCTACGGTCCTCCAGACCAACAGGTAAGTACACAGGGAGCACGTAGTATGGGCTATGCCTGTGTTGAGTGGGGTGGGTGTAAAATGGTGGGGAGGGGTGCGAATGGGGAGTGCAACGCACGACAGATGAGAGCATGTGCCACATGGCAAGGTTGGGGGGGGGGGCCACTCACATCGACCCTGCAGGAAAGTGATGATATTTCTTGTTCCATCCTGTCCATGTCACATAGGTCAGCGCCCATCAGAAGATCGACATTTGGCGTGCCATCGCCAAGGACGTCTGGGCCCTGGGGGTCCACAACAAATAGGGCACCCACTGCCGCAAGAGGTGGGAGGACATCCGCCGCGGGAGCAGAAAGACTGCAGAGGCTCTGCTGGGGATGCCCTCCCAACCTAGGAGGGGTGCCACACGGCAATTGACCCCCCTGATGTCCTGGATCCTGGCGGTGGCCTACCCCGATTTGGATGGGCGCGTGAGGACATCACAGCAGACACAAGGGGGTGAGTATCAGCACATTCTGCTATATTAGCGCACAGTGGAGGTGTCTGGGTGGGGGAGGAGGGCTGTGGCTATCTCTACGCCAGGGCGGTTTCTGTAGGCTAGGCCCCTCCGTTAGGCATGGCCCTGTGCCCCCACCCCCCACCTCTGTAGGGTGCTAAGTACAGATATCCATGGTTGGGCCTCACCTATGTGTGCATTTGTCGTCCATTGACTTGTAGGCCAAGTCACAATAATTGAGTAGTGTACCCCGAGTGCGCGGCGTAGTGCAGGGGGCTTCTGTGTCTGTCCTCTCCGCCAACGGTGCCACCAATGCATGCACTCAACATGTCTTTCTTTCTTCTCCTCCCCCTTTTTTTGTTTTTCCTGTTCATGTGTGCATTAGCATCATCAGGCGGAGGAGAAGTGGCATCGGCGCACGAGGGAGCTGCATCTCACATGGCCCCGGAGGGCCATGCAACCGACTCAGAGTACACCAGTGAGACGGAGGGCGAGGGGGGCTCCACAACGGGGACCCGTGGAGACGTCAGCGACACCGACACGTCCTCGGAAGGGAGCTCCCTTGTGGTGGCGGCACCACCCGTGCCCACTGCAACAACAGGTACAGCCGCCACCCAGCGCACCAGCCCCGCCCTCCCAGCAGCCCTGAGCGTTTGCCCCGTGCCCGCTCAGCCAGGAAGCCGGGCATCTCCTTCGCCCCAGGCACCTCAGGTCCTGCCCCAGTTACCCCTGCTGCCCTCAGTGCGGAGATCATTGACCTCCTCCAGACGCTCATTGTTGGGCAGTCTACCCTT
Organism: Pleurodeles waltl; assembly: GCF_031143425.1. Classification (NCBI taxonomy): domain Eukaryota; kingdom Metazoa; phylum Chordata; class Amphibia; order Caudata; family Salamandridae; genus Pleurodeles; species Pleurodeles waltl. The sequence goes on from NC_090451.1 coordinate 441,481,690, forward strand.
TTGAATGCCATCCAGGGGGTAGAAAGGGAGGTGCATCGGAGCAATGCATACCTGGAGGGCATTCATTCGGGTCAGGCTGCCCATCAGTGATCGTTCAACGCTCTGGCCTCAGCACTGACGGCAGCAATTGTCCCTGTGTCTAGCCTCCCCCCTCCAACTTCCTCAACCCAGTCCCACTCCCCTGTTCCTCTGCCTATCCCAGACACACCTACAGACCAGCCTGCACACACCTCAACACCCAAGGGCAGCTCATCCAGACATAAGCACCACAGATCACACAAGCATTCACCCAAGCAACATCCACATGCAGACATGCCAACAGCCACTGCCTCCTCTGTGTCCCCCTCCTCCTCGTCTCCCTCCTCCCTCCCTATGACGTCTCCTCTCACACCTGCATGCACACCACCATCAGCCAGTACTTCCATCACCACCACACCCACAAGAACAGTCCGCACACGTGCAGTCACCACCCCCACTGCCATTTACACGGCCCCTGTGTCCTCTCCCACTGTGGCTGTCACCCCCTCTTCCAAACCACACAAACGCAGGCAGTCACCCACCCAACAGCCATCAACCTCACGACAGCCTCCAGCACAAGCACCTGCACCCAAAGACAGCACACTTGACTCTCCTACAACCACATCCTCTCCCTCCACTCCCATACCCACTGCACCTACCCTTCCCATTGCTCCTAAAAAGTTGTTCTTCTCCAAAATTAACCTCTTTGCATCACCTGACCCACCCCCTCCATCTCGTAAGAGTCCAAACAGCACCTCATCCACCACAAGCCCTGCACCTACTAGGACCATCGTTCAGGGCTATTGGAGTCCACCAGCTCCTTGGGCAGGAACATCGGCCAGCAGCAAGGGGACAGCCAACCCACCCCCTGGGAAAAGAACCAAAAAAGGGAAGGGCCGGCGCGACAGGCCTGAGACGGCTGCCCCCAAGGACACCACCCTTGCACCGTCACCTGGCCCATCCACAAAGGGAGGCAAGGGCCCCAGAGATTCCGCCAAGGGGGGCAAGGGCAGCAGGGCGGACAAGTCCGGCAGCAGGCGAGCTGCCCAGGAGGGCCCCACCAGCCCCATTTGGTGTGTGACGGAGAACACCCAGGGGCCCAGGAGTCCTGCACAGGAGTGCCCTGCAAGCGATAGGTCGGATGGCGACTGAGCGGGAATGATTGCCAAGATCTGGTTCCCTAGGAACACAAGATAAGCACCGCTGAACAGGGCCCCGCCGTGAGAAGCACCGCTGAACAGGGCCCCGCCGTGAGAAGCACCGCTGAACAGGGCCCCGCCGTGAGAAGCACCGCTGAACAGGGCCTCGCCGTGAGAAGCACTGCTGAACAGGGCCCCACCGAGAGAAGCACCGCTGAACAGGGCCCCGTCGTCTCTGCACCGCTCCGCTGGGCCCTTCATCTCAAGCACCGCTCCGCTGGGCCCCGCCGTCTCTGCACCGCTCCGCTGGGCCCTTCAAGTCAAACACCGCTCCGCTGGGCCCTTCATCTCAAGCACCGCTCTGCTGGGCCCTTCATCTCAAGCACCGCTCCGCTGGGCCCTTCATCTCAAGCACCGCTCCGCTGGGCCCTTCATCTCAAGCACCGCTCCGCTGGGCCCCGCCGTCTCTGCACCGCTCTGCTGGGCCCTTCAAGTCAAGCACCGCTCCGCTGGGCCCTTCATCTCAAGCACCGCTCCGCTGGGCCCTTCCTCTCAAGCACCGCTCCGCTGGGCCCTTCATCTCAAGCACCGCTCCGCTGGGCCCCGCCGTCTCTGCACTGCTCCGCTGGGACTTCAAGTCAAGCACCGCTCCGCTGGGCCCTTCATCTCAAGCACCGCTCCGCTGGGCCCTTCCTCTCAAGCACCGCTCCGCTGGGCCCTTCCTCTCAAGCACCGCTCCGCTGGGCCCTTCATCTCAAGCACCGCTCCGCTGGGCCCTTCATCTCAAGCACCGCTCCGCTGGGCCCCGCCGTCTCTGCACCGCTCCGCTGGGCCCTTCAAGTCAAGCACCGCTCCGCTGGGCCCTTCATCTCAAGCACCGCTCCGCTGGGCCCTTCATCTCAAGCACCGCTCCGCTAGGCCCCGCCGTCTCTGCACCGCTCCGCTGGGCCCTTCAAGTCAAGCTCCTCTCCGCTGGGCCCTTCATCTCAAGCACCGCTCCGCTGGGCCCTTCATCTCAAGCACTGCTCCGCTGGGCCCCGCCGTCTCTGCACCGCTCCGCTGGGCCATTCATCTCAAGCACCGCTCCGCTGGGCCCTTCCTCTCAAGCACCGCTCCGCTGGGCCGCGCCGTCTCTGCACCGCTCCGCTGGGCCCTTCAAGTCAAGCACCGCTCCGCTGGGCCCTTCATCTCAAGCACCGCTCCGCTAGGCCCCGCCGTCTCTGCACTGCTCCGCTGGGCCCTTCAAGTCAAGCTCCTCTCCGCTGGGCCCTTCATCTCAAGCACCGCTCCGCTGGGCCCTTCATCTCAAGCACCGCTCCGCTGGGCCCTTCCTCTCAAGCACCGCTCCGCTGGGCCCTTCCTCTCAAGCACCGCTCCCCTGGGCCCTTCCTCTCAAGCACCGCTCCGCTGGGCCCCGCCGTCTCTGCACCGCTCCGCTGGGCCCTTCAAGTCAAGCACCGCTCCGCTGGGCCCTTCATCTCAACCACCGCTGGCCCATTGGCAGGGCCGGATCTGTGTCGGGCAGGGCTTCACGAAGCACTCTGGGCACCATGCCTCCTCCATAACCAGTGGAGTCTGTAATCCACCAGATGGACTGTGGCTTTGCACTCCCCAGGATGGTACAGTGGGCAACCCACCCACTGTAGAGACTTGAGAGACTGTGGCTTTGCACTCCCCAGGATGGTACAGTGGGCATGGAGGCCCCTCGTGGATCTGGCGTCGTGGACTCATGTGGCTGAGGTGCCCCCCCTTCCCTTCCCCCTGAGGTACCTGTGGTTTTATTATCTGATGCCCCAGCAGTGTTCTCTCCAATGGAATCGGGTCTCGTGTGTGGGCTTTGCCCATGTGTTAATGCACATTGGCCCACGAACAATGGCATGTACCCAATATGTGCCGGACTTTTGGACTATGTATACATTGTTCATGTTGTGATTTATTTATTTTAAATATCTCATATTTCACCTCAGTTCAAATATGCTTTAATATACTTCTATTTTAATGATCATTTTATTGTGTCTTTGAATTATTCCGGGGGGCTTGGGGGCTGTAAATCTGAGTTGTTGCTCTGCTTTCGTGTGTGGGGATTTGGGGGGGGTGGGTGTGTCGTGTATGTGTGTGCCCATTACCTTTTCTCCTCCCCCCTCCCCTGAGTCGTAGGTGCAGTACTCACCGTTGTCTCCTGCGGCGGCGTTCGTGCTCCTGGTACAGGAGCAGGTAGACAATCGCTGGTAGGATGTTTAATTCGGGTTCCATGCTGTCCAGATTGCTCGTGGAGTGTATAAAGGTGAGTGTTTTCCCGTTCGTGGTCTGTTTCTGCCGTGTTTTTATCGGCGGGGCTCCCGCCCCGGAAAAGGTGGCAGATTGGTAGGTCGTGATAGGGTGGGCGGTACATTGTCTGCCGCCTGTCTGTTGGCGGTGACCGCCGCGCTGTTTGTTTGCCCCGCCGTGGCGGTCGGAGTGTTAAAGTGGCGGGCTGTATTGGCGGTTCCCGCCAGGGTCAGAATTCCATTTTTTTTACCGCCTGCCTGTTGGCGGGTTGGCCGCCGCTTTAACACCGACCGCAAGGGTCAGAATGACCGCCTTAATTTCCAGAATCAGACTTTTCCTGAGAGAAATACACAAATCGGAAAGAGGCAAAAAGAGAAAGACAAAAACCCCATCAGAGAGGAAGAAAGCAGAAACCCGCAAGAGCGAGGTAAACGTGCCAGAAATGTCTGGTAGGGGATTCAAGAGACGTGACGTGGATTTGAGACTAGCAGCTTTGTTATTTGGTACACCTGATGTTTATTTGCACTGGCCGCGGGCTTCTGGACAGAGCTTCCAGTAACAGCACTCTTCTTTCACAAACTAAGGGCAGGTTTCTGAACCACTAGCGCTACTGGGGCGTCAGTTTACGAGATGCTCCAGTGGTGCTAACCTCTGCTCAATATTTACAAGGAGGTGTAATGCCACTTTTTGTGGTGTTACACCTCATTGTAAATATGCGCCCCTCTGATGCAGTTCTCTGTGTCAGAGGGGCGTGCAATGGATGTTGCTGTGGGCGTGCCACAGCAACACCTATTGCATTTTGACGCTGCCTCAGATTTACAAGATTTTGTAAACCTGAGGCAGTGCCAAAATCTAGCACCACCCCCAGGGGTGGTGTTAGCAAGGCACAACGAGAAGGAATGCTTTTCTTCCTCCTCATAGTTTGCTTTTTCTATGCGTACTACATTCTGCAGCACGCATAGAAAGAGTGAAATACCAGAAATGATTGTTTATGTGCGGGAAGGTGTCCCTTCCTGCACATAAACAATAATTTGAAAATGACACTTTGGCACTTCTGTACGTGCTGCATTCTGCAGCACACAAAGAAGTGTCAAAGAGCCATTAGTGTGATTGTTTATGTGCAGGAAGGGACACCTTTCCACACATAAACAATCACACCCCTCAACGCAGACATCCTTGCACGATGGTACAAGGGTGCCTGCATTTGCACTGGCAGCTAAATGTAGCACCAGTGCAGGGGACAACATAGGGGTGCACCGTATTCACTTAAATAAGGCACATCCCTGCATTGTGAAAATGATGGAGCGTGGTGCTGCCAATTTTTGCGCAGCGTCACCCTCTGTCATTTTCCCATAAATATGGGCCTAAGGGCCACATTGACGAGGCCCGGTGCCACTGGAGCATCATTTTTTGCGATGCTCCGGTGGCGCTGTGCAGTGCACCCTATCTATAAGGCAGCGTTAAGCCACTTTTCCTGGCTTAACGCAGCCTTGTAGATATAGGCCGCCCAATGCAGTTTTCTGCTGGAAAGGGGCATGAAATTGGTATCGCTGTGGGCGTTCCCATGCAACACCCATTGCTTTTTGACACTGCGTCAGATTTACGACAAATTGTAATAAAAAAAATATTTTTATTTTACTTAAGATGGCAATTTATTTTTAATTTAAAATTCAGAAATATGATTTCATTAAATATTTTAAATTCACATAATTTTTAATTCATCCAGAGTTAAGTTTATGTGGATGTAGCAATTATTTATTAATTTACATTAATATTTAAAAAGAAAACACTTTAATTTTTCTTCCAAATGTATTAAATGTTTTGACTTTCTCTATATTTTACCACAGGCAGATTCCAAGATCAGGTGGGAATCTCTGTATGTTAAAGAATAGGGAACAATTCTGTATACTTTAGTATAGGGGAACTTCCATCCTGGTGGCAGAGATCTCTATTTAATAGAGTATAGGGAAAGTGTAAAAAGTTCATTAAACTCAGAGAAATGTTATTAATGTAAGTTAATTTTATATATTTATCTTAAATGTGAATTCAAACTTAGTTTAATTTGTTGCAAATACTCAACATTATCTCATGGATATAGACAAACATGTGAAAATGCAACATTTTTCAGACCTATGCAAATGATATAATCAAATGAGATTTTCAACTTTATTTACCCCTGTGCAAAAGACACTGTATAGAATGTTGAACGGAAAGCTCAGAGTACAAGTATGGCTGAAAAAATGCACATTTGGACCTTTGTTGTTTAGGGACCTCGCTCACATACACTTACAGCTCTGAGACTAAAAAGGAAAAGCTCTTTTCATAGGATTTTCCAAACATGGCATTGAAAATGACACTCCTCTTCAGGCTCCTTCATGCAGGAAAATGGATTTGTAAAGGTCGATACAAATTTGCTTTCACTTGGGTTATTGATTGCCCCCACAAATAAAGAACTTGAGTAGCCCTCTGCCATTAGTTGAGTATATGTGAGAAAAGGTTTGACTTTAACCATGTTAATTTATGAAACCCATTGCACTTGTGGTGGCCTTTTATGCCCACAGTTTTAATAGGCCTTCAAAACTCACAGCACTATATAACACACCCACACACAACCCACAAGCCTTTACGACAAAAAACAAAGATTGAGAGACAAGAGCAACCACAATCACTAAGCTAGCTCCTACACACTAGAAGCATACATACACTTCACACTCACCAGACACCACACAACTGCACCACCAACACAATACACAACTACACACAAACAGCACAGCCTTCCAGCACTCACAAACAAACACCCCCACACCACCAAGCACCCTACATTGCACCCTACACACACAAAACCCACCCCCACCCACAACACAACCACCATGTCATGTCAAAAGCACCCACCCTTCACCGACGACAAGTTGAGGGCAATGGTACTTGAAATCATCAGGGAAAGCCATAACTCTTAGGAGCACAGGTACAGCAGCCTCCAGAGCCCAGAAAATTGAGTTATGGCAGGGAATAGTTGACAGGGTCAACTCAGTGGGCAACCATCCACGCACAAGGGAGGACATCAGGAAGAGGTGGTATGACCTACAGGGGAAGATGTGTTCCATGGTGTCCAGGCACCAGCCAGTGGTACTGAAGACTGGCAGTGGGCCCCCCCCTCCCCCAGAGTTCACATCATGGGAGGAGAAGGTCTTGGACCTCCTGCATCCTGAGGCCCTGACTGGAACACCCGGAGGACTGGACTCTGGTGAGTAACTAACAGTCCCATGCCACTGATTTGTCCTAGCAAGCATGCTTCCTCACCAACCAAACAGTTCCCTAGTCAGCCCATTTCCCATAACACCTCCCTCCTAGTCACCTAATGCCCCTCTCCTGCATGCCACACCACCACCCACCCCCAATGCTCACACATTCCCTGCCAAGTGCACGCATAGCACTGCCAAGTACAATCACTATGACTCCCACAATGCACTAGCCCATCCACAACCAAATTTGCAATGTGCAGGTCACATCACACCTCTTGCATATATGACTAGTGCACTAGCTACAATAACCAGTTGCTCTGACTGAGGACTACAACATGACAATGACAGCAATTCAATGGCACTACACAATGCCAAACTAGTCCAAACACAAAGACAGCACTGTCACCAATCCCAAGGGCTATTGATCCAGGCCTACTTCCCTGAAATGGACTACTCTGGCCTTCAAATAAGAAGGTTTACTCCATTTACAACAGGCACAGACAGGACAGACAACCTTATGCACACATAACCCCCTCCCATTTGGACACCATGCTGCAATGTACAGCCATTCCCACTCACATATGCCAAGCCAGAATGCCCACCAGCTAACAGGGCAAACCTGTCATGTGAACTATCACACAGGAACAGAACCCCCCCACCCAGCTAAAGTGACCAAGCCTGATTCACAACAACCCCAAGGAGCATGGTACACATGTCACTATCCACCATCCACAAACAGTGTTAGTTGTACTGCACTTGACAATGCCATTGTAGGAAATCAAGTCAAGCCACTGTATGCATCTGACTAACAGACAACTATACATACCTCCACCATTTAACTCCCTCTTGCTCCATTCACAGGTATCCTTGCCAAATCTACCACAGAGAGGTTACCAGAGACAGACAGCTCTCCTCAGGATGAAGGCCCCAGTGAGGAAAATGCTGCTGAATGTCTGGACACTGACAACCTACCTGGCCCATTTGAGACCCCTGGTCAGTCTACCACACCCTGCCCTAACCTGCCCACATCAAAACCCCCACACCCTCTAGCAACAACATCCCAACTCTTTGTCCGTGTGCTCCAAGGACTGTTTAATTAATTGTGCGCCCCACAGTACAGAGACCTGTGGTGACCCCTCACACCCAAGACAACGAAGATCCTGTTAAAACTGGGAGAGGGCACACTGTGCCAGTGGCACAGGCACCTGGGGGCAAGGGGCTTGGGAGGGAATCTGTGGGCCAGTGGACGGGGGCTGCCAAGGGATGCCTTTGATCAGGAAACCATCTCCCAAGTTCATATTAACTACCCCAGGACAGGATGGGCCAGATCATTAACATGTTGGGGGAAAAACAGAGGATGCAGAGGGAGTACCCCTCCCTCTGTAGCTGAGGATCTGCCCGAAAAATGTGGACTTCCACCCAGACATCTGGCTGCAGCAGATACCAAGACAAAACCCACTGCCAGAAAGTGACTTTCTCCTGATTACTCTCCCTTGTATGCCATTGAGACACCCTGTTGACTGTTAAATGGCATTACTCCATTTTCCAATGGCCTATGGACACTGGAACAGTGCTACTTACAGCTGTGCCACCTTCTCTGGGGATTCCATCTACCATGAACCCACTCATCACCTGTTTGCCGCTCTATTGACAATAAATACTATAGATTGCAGATACTGCTTTTGTGTCTTGCTGTGTAATGGTCTGAAAAGTGTCATGTGGGTATGGTGCCATACTCCAACAGGCAGGGTAATGGACTGGGAGGCATCCTTTGCAGGAGACACAGTACAACAGATGTGCCCCAGGGTAGATGTAAGAGAGTCACTAGTACAGCCACACACCACATCCAAATATACAACCTGCAAAACGAACATAACAGAGACTACTATCAGGATTGTAGGCCTGGCAGCACACAGAGCACATAGGCAATCCATAGTTGTTTTGTCCAGTGCAAATAGCCATCTAAACAGGCCACAACATATGTGACATGAGAACAGGAGAATGCAGGACACATAGCACAATACAGGCCTGTCCGTAGGAGATGTAAATCTTGCACCCTCCAGAGTACACATGGTAGAAATGGTACATTTACAGATAACACCTTACATGCATTCAGTCACCCCACACAATGCACACGTAGGAGTAGGTACACAGTACACCACCACTGATAAACCAAATCAGTAGGATCATTGACAGCAAACTATGTTGAAATAGTACACATGCAAATACACAAACACAGCATACCTGTATGTTACTGGAAGTACGGATTGATGAGCTCTGCCTTGGAGTCAACTGCACCTTCCTCATCTGCCTCCTCATCACTTTCCACTTCTGAATCACCAGCCACAGGTCCTGCTGCCTCCTCCTCATCACCTAGTAAGAGTATTTGACGTCTCAGAGCCAGATTGTGGAGCATGCAGCAGGCAACTATTATCTGGCATACCTTTTAGGGACGGTAGAGGAGGGCATCTCCATAGCCGTACAGGCACCTGAATCTGGCCTTCAGGAGGCCAAATGTCCTTTCTATTACACGCCTTGTCGTGCTGTGGGCCTAAGTGAAACAGAGTTATCCTTCAGTGGCAGGGTACCTTACTGGTGTTAACAGCAGGGAAGGTTAGGATAGCCAGAGTCATCTATGTGCAGAGATGTAGGACTTGTTACAATACAGATACAGACACAGGGAAAAATGTGTTGACAGGTGCCATAACAGAGACACACACATCCAAAAGCATACATACCTATGACACAATCCCTCTCTCTCTCTGTATTCATGCCATCAAGTGGGGGACATTGCTGCGCCTCAGAATTTAGAAGTCATGGACTGATCCAAGAAACTTGTCTGTCACTTAGGAGATGTATTGGTCTGCCACACACACCACCTGCACATTGATGGAGTGGTAGTTTTTGTGGTTCCTATACACCAGTTCATTTACACTGGGAGGGACCAAGGCTATATGGGTGCCATCTATGACCCCTATCACATGAGGGATGTGACCCACATCATAAAAGTCGGCCTTCACATAGGCCAAATCACCTCGCTGCGGGAACCTGATGAAGCTGTCCAGGTGTTTCATAAAAGCGCACAGTAAATGTAAATTGTAAATTAGCACTTGTATAGCGCACTACTCACCCGTTAGGGTCTCAAGGCACTGTACTCATACCGCTATGGAACCCCTCCTGGCTTTTCCCTGTGAGGCGCCCACTCCTGAGCACCCCCAGGGTGAAGCCAGGCATCTAAGCGCTGTTGGGGCCGTTGTGGAGATTAAGCAAGCTATTGCCCAGAGTTGGACCCATGAATTAGATTAGGCACTGAGGCGAGAATTATCTGGTCAAGGGGAATTGAGCCCAAGACCTGCCGAAGCGGGACTTGAACCCTGATCTTGAGGCAGATCTCTGCTTCAGGGTCTGCCGCTCTAACCATTGAGCCACACTTCCTCACAGTGCATCCTTCAACACAAGACTGAATATGGGCTGTGACATTCCTGCTGCCAAGCACACTGTGATCTGAAAGGAGCCTGTGGCAAGAAAGTCTAGCACTGACAGGACTTGTATTGTGGGAGAGAAGGCAAATGAATTGGGAATGGCAGACAATATATCCGACTCCAACTGGGTACATACATCCATGATGGTCTGTCGATTCAGACAATAGGTCTGAATTATATACCTCTCCTCTAGGGTTGCAAGGTCCACTAGCGGACGGTACACTAGGTCATGTCTCAATATCCTCATGACAGGGTATCTAGGATAGAGAGGAAAGAATGTACAATGTGATATGTAAACCACACATGTTAGCAGAACACATCAAAATAGCACACACCTAACACTGTAGACAAGCCGCACACTGCTGACACATAATATATTGGGCATGCTGAAGCGGCATGGACTCCACCCTTGATGCACATTGCTGCCCTTGATCCATAGTTTCTGACATACATCACATTTCTCATGTTCTATATAAGTATACAGACCTGTCCTGCAGTGAGCATGTATGTAGTCATGCCATTTACCAACACGGTTACAGGGCCATTCAGCTGACTTGTAACTGGACATGCTGGCCATTTGACATGCAGCCACATAAGGTCACTGTGTCATGCATGTCACATGTATGTGCCAAACCATAAAGGCAAAACTATGGCCCACTCTGCATACCACAGAAAGAGGTGTATGACACACCTATTTTGCTGCAGCAAGGCACGATATGTGAGTAAAATGGCAACCACCTGTCCTGCTGGACAGGACGGGTGGAAGTTACCTAAGTCTGTTGGCGTATGTCGTCATGGCGGTAGGTGGTGGAAACCCCCATGCAACTCCTCATTGGTTAACATTGCTGCCTATGGGGGACTGGGAACAATGGCTATTGCCGCCATCGGTGACTGTGCTGTACGCGGTGGCCGTGACCACTATTTTCTGCCACCTTACTCACCTGACTCCTCATACTCAAGCAAGCAAAACCTCCACTATGTGAGCTGCTGTGCACTGTCTCTGTAGACCATCATGCCATGTCCTGCAAGTGATAGGGCCCCTGCCTTCACCCACGAAGAGCTGGAGAAGCTGGTAGAAGGAGTCCTACCCCTGTATGAACAACTGTATGGGGCATCAGAGGAGCAGGTGAGTCCAATGCCAAAGACATGTGTGATGGGGTGTGGGTGAGGGTGAATGGTGTATGTGTACTGGTCAGGGAGTACATTCATGCAGGGTGCATGGAGTTTAGGCATGTGAACCGTGAGGTGGGTATGTGTGGGCATGTGATGGGGCTGCTTTTAAGAGTCGACTGCTGTTGGTATGGGGTCAGTGTACATGACTTTCTCCTTCTGTCTGTATCACTCATGCAAGTCAAAGCCCATCAGAAGAAGGGGATTTGGCGTGCCATCGCCAAGAAAGTGTGGACAATGGGGGTCCATGTCCGGCAGAGCACCCATTGACGCAAGCAGTGGGAGGACCTGAGACACTAGGCCCGGAAGACCACAGAGGACCACCTGGGGATGTCCTCCCAACAAGGGAGGGGTGCCCGTCGGACCCTGACCCAACTAATGGACCGCATTTTGGCAGTGGCCTACCCTGAGGTGGTTGGGCATTTGAGGGCAACACAGCAGCCACAAGGGGGTGAGTACTGACTGGATCTTGGGACTTGCCTGGCCTTAATTGAGATTGGGTGCCTCAATGCTGGCAAAGTGCTATTGTAGTTAATGCTAAGTGTGCATCAATTTGGACATTGACAATAGACACCCCAGCAGAGTATTTTCGTGGATGTGTCCCCATGATTACTGTCAGTGGATTAACATATCTATGTTCATTACCTCTCAAAATCTGTAATGTGGAGAAGCACAATTGACATAGGCACATGTGTGACTCTATCCTGCCCATATGATTGATGTGAGTGTCAGTAGCACCCAAGCATTGTGTATGAGCAGCTCCCTACATCTGCATTAGTGGCTCTGAGGTGTCAGTCCACTTTCATCTGTGCAGGCTACCTGTATATGTGACTGTGTGACTGTCCTTTCATCACTGGGACTATGTTAATTCTGTACTGTTTGTGGAATGGGCAGATTATGGGGCTGGCATTGCAGTTCCACCATAGAACAGGCCTTCATGGAACAGGAGTACTGGCTTTGGAACTGACTAGGCATATATATGTGATCTGCTGACTGTAGGGTATGTGTAGGTAGGCAACCTGGAATACTGAGACATGAAGATTTGATGTGTTCTGATTGCACAGATGGTGCATTCCTAAGAACAATACTTGTGGGGATGTGGCCTTCCTAACTATGGGTTGCTACTAGTGGTGGTAAGTGCCCTGGGAGATCTCTGATGTGTCATCATGGTTGTGCATATTGCATGAATGACAAAGCCCTATCTTTTCCTCTGCTGCATTGCTCACTGACTGCCTACATCATGTCGACATGGATAGTTTGGATCACTTCAGACGACCTGAGACTCTTACAGGTTGGCTTGGCTATTAGGTTGTGGCAGATTAGGAGTGGCTTGGGTTTTGCAAGACACATGTCCTGTTGATGTGAATGAACTGTTGCAATCCATCTCCTCAGGCTGCTTATGTGGAAGTGGGGTGTGTCTTAGGTATACTGGCAGGGTTTTTTGCCCATGTGTGCCTCATGCATGCGAAAGACTTGCCACCTGAGATGTGAGTTGTCTGGCCTCTGTGACATGGTTTGCCAATTGTTGTATGTGTATGAGGGTGAAGTTGTGTTGTCCAGCTGGTGTAACTGCATATGGGGTGACATAGGAAGTGGTCGATGAGGTAGTGTGTGTATTCCAGAGATACCTGTGTTGCAATCTATGGATGTAATAATTCGTTTTACATGTGGTACATGGTCAATTGTGGATGCACTTAGCAGTTTGCTGAGTGGTGATATATGTTTTGTGGCAACAGCTCTGGCTCTGTAATGGGGTCTGAGTATTCACATGGCTAAACTACCCATTCACATAGTACACATCTGATGTGAAGTGTTTGGGTGTCTGACTGGCATTGGCAATATCTGCATTGTCCTCCATAATGGCAGCACCATACTGAGTGGCCAGCCATGTGTAAGGAGAGGTAGATGGTGTGTGCTCAGTGAGTGGAGTTGTCTTCACTGTTATGGACATATTCCAGAGGACATGGATAAATCAGGTGTTGTCACTGTAGAGGCCTGCAGTGTTCTGTAGTGTCAGCTGCACATCAAATGGGTGATAGGTGAATGGAGAGGTAAGATGTGTATTCAGGCATAGTATTGATAGTGAATCCAGGGCAGGCTGTGGCAGCTTAAGAGTGCATTAGTTGGCATCATGGGGATAAGCCTAGTAGTGCAGTCCAACATATGTTTTGCTGTAGGTGTGAGGGTTGGCAGACAGGTGTGGGTAGTAGTGACATGTCATGACATGATGTAGGTAATGTGTCCTTGCAAATGAGATTGCCTAGCCATGATATGTATTGTGACAGATATACATGTGCAGCTCTGTCAATGGAAGGTGTAGGTTAACCATTTTGCCCCTATCTCTCTCTCTCCCTCCCTCTCTCTCTCTCTCATTGTGTGCATCAGCGTCATCTGGCAGAGCAGAAGGGGCACAGGTGAGTGGGGAAGCAGCAGCCAACGGTATCCAGGAAGGTGGCACCATTGACACCAAGGGACCCAGTGTGATGGAGGGTGAGGGGAGTGCCATGGGGGAGACCGAATCCAACAGCTCCTTCTTGGAATCCTCTTCCAGTGGACACTCTCTGGTGGTGGCCAACCCATCGGGGACCACCCCAGCACGATCTTTGTCCGACAACCCCATTACTAGCACTGTCCTCCCTGTGGCTCCCCACCCAGTTGCCACTGCCTGCTCACCCAGGAGCGTGGGAATCTCCTTCGCTGCAGGAACCTCTGCCCATGCCTCAGTCTGTCCTGCTGCCTTCAGTGAGGAGGCTTTTGACCTCCTGAGGTCCATCTCTGTGGACCAGTCAACCATCGTGATTGCCGTCCAAGGACTGGCAGCTCAAGTACAACAGAGCAATGCGTTCCTAGATGGCATTCACGGTGCCATGGCTGGCCTCCAGAGATCCTTTCAGGTTCTGGCCTCCTCATTGACAGTAGCTAGTGTCCCTTTGTCTACCATGCCCCCTCCACCTACCTCTTCCCAATCCCAAAGCCCTCGCCCCACACCCATTCAGAGTACACATTCACACAGGTATGCATACACCTCAGCAGACATGGTTGGCACTGACAAACGCAAGCACCACAAGACCTACCACCGGCATGCACACAGATAACACGCACCTGCAGACACAACATCCACTCCCTGCACAGACTCCCCTATTACCTCCTCCTTCACAGACACTACACCAACACTCCTGCAGCCAGCATATCATCATTTGCAGATCCAGCCACCAGTTCTATCTTGCCCACAGTCACAACAATATCAGACCCTCACTCATCCACCCCAGTCACCATATGCTATTCCCACTGACAAAAAGTCAACCCCCCCAGGCCAAGGACCCCCCTCCCAAGGCCAGACCCAAGGACCCCCTCTTAAGCCCAAAGCCAAACCCATGGACCTCCTCCCAAGCCTAAAATCCCACTTCAACTCCCTCCCCCACCAGTGAGGTGCCTGCCTGCCCCCTTGATGCCCCTATTCTGTCAAGGTCAATTTGCAGCCAGGAGTCAAGTTGGGGCACAGTGAGGTGTCTAATGGGCCTCAGACATTGGACTGGCCTATGGCCTATTTTATACATAGTTCATATTTATTTCTTAATTCACACAATTTAATACATCTGGGACAACAAGATGCTGGCATCCATAGAACACTACTTGTCCTACCTTTCTTTTTCCATGTCAGATTTGTGTTTGTGTGTGTGTGACATGTGTGTGTGTTGGTCATGCATGCTGTTGTGCATGGCCTGCATGTGTGTGGGAGGCCCAGCTATCAGTCCCACTGTGATGGTGTGTATTGTGTGTGGAATATGATTGTGTAGTTAAATGCATGCGTGTAGCTATATTGTGGATTGTTCATCTTGCAATGTGTTATGGTGGTGTTGTGTGCCATTGTGTGGTTGTTGTGTGTGCGTCCGTGTGTGTGGTGATGGCTATGTCATTTGCATTGTGTGTTCTGAGGACATGGTGTGACATATTGTATGTTGTATGGGTGTGTGATGGTGTTGATTGGTTGTGAGTTGTGATTCCATGCTGTTGTCAGTATGTGTTGTCATGTGTAGGTGTGCAGTGTATTGGCTTGCCAACACTTTTGTGTCATTACAGTTGTGATGTTGTGGTGTGACTCAGTGGTGTGTTTGTGTGGGTTCGCCAGTGGCGATGATGTGTGTGTGTGGGGTGGTGTGTGGTTGGCACATGTGTGTTGGCCATGGTGTGTGTACTTTTGGAGGTTGTGTTTGTGGTTTGTATGTTTGTGTGTGTATGTAGCTGTGTGTGTGTATTGGCATGGGTGTGTGGTTGCATGTGTGTGTGGCCGTCGCCTGTTGTCCTGCCTGTGAGAGTTGTGTATGAGTGTGTTCTAATGGCTTTCCCTCCAGTGTGTGCTATGTAGGTGTACTTACAGTTGTTGTCTTCATTGTAGCTGGTTCCGGAGTCGTAATGTGAGTAGGAGCAGCTCTGGTTCCATGGTGGCTCAGAACATGTCCATGATCCTGAAGGTAAGTGTCTCCTTTTATTGAGTTGGTTTCCGCCAGGGTTTTGGTGGCGGTGAGACCGTGGTGGAAACCCTGGCGGTAACCAGCCTCATAAGTTGTCCGGCAGTTACATGGTCCCCGCCGGTCTAAAGGTGCCTTCCTCTGTCTGTGACGACCTAACCACATTAGCGGTACTGGTGGTGTATTAGCGGTAAACTGTTGCCAAGTTCTCCATGGTCATAATTTGGCGGTCTTCACTGCCGGACAGTCGCGGTAGGACCGCTAACATGGCAGTATGGTTACCACCAAACTCGTAATGAGGCCCTTTGTCTTTTAAGTTAAGCCTTGATGCTTATTGCAAAGCTACCAGGGGTTGAGCTGGTGTTAATTTATTGAGACCTAACTGGACCTAGTAGGGTTTAGTGGTCTTATTGCTAAGTGTAGGTACTTACCTGCCCTTACTGATAATCCACTTCCCAACAACAGCCATTCATTGTGAGAAACAAGCTGATTCTACAATTCCTGTAGTTTATTTAGCTATAACATGTCAGAGTCCTAATGTTTCAGGCCTACCACGTTTAATTATAATTGGCTTGTGCATTTTTACATTTAACACATGTTTTAACATCATTAGTTTTGCACATTATTTTAGCATTATTTCTTGATAATGTTAAAATGCATCCTCAATTTCCCCATCTAATGGTTATCAAACCATCGCATATTCTTCACAATTGAATCTTTAGACTGCACTCTCATTCTCAGATGAGTCTTTTCTTTTTCTTTTCCATATCAGATACTTTCAATCTCTTGTACTCTCTTTTTATCTTTTTATATTTCTAATTCGCCAAAACTCTATCTCTGAACAAGAACAAAAAATGGCTGCCCTCATGCATGGAGTAGAAAAGAAGTCCTGGCACAAATCCACAACAGCAAGCTACTCTGCAGTGCATAGAACCCAAAAAGTATTTTTGCTAGATTTATCACCACGCGACTACATGGAACAATGATGTTGTTAATCTTTCAGCAATCTTGCACAATCCAATATTTACCATTTGACTTTTGCAAGCCCATTATTGGAGATTTACTTGGGTGGTTAAAAAGATCTTTAAAAATCCTTTTCCTCAACATGTCATCAATTAATGGTGTTATTCCTGCCACCATTTCAGGGGTCAAATTAGATGATGGTGTTCTCGGATACACAGCATTGGATTAAACAGTAATTTGGACTCGTTCTACACCTTTGGTTAGTCAAATATCTTCTCCTGTAATGTCCCAAACTTCAGGATTCACAGTCTCTTCTAAATCAGGAGGTAAATCCTCTACTGTTCTCACAGGCTATGATCCCACAGCTGTTCTTTGGCGGGCAACTTTAAATTCAACATCATCATGTGTTTGAAACTTGACGCAATCCGGTGTATAGTAAATTCTGCAATTTAACTTACACAATAGATGTCCCCCTAAAAAAATTACAGGACTCAAATCATAAACAACAAATTGATGGCTTCCCTCAAATGAATCTTTTTTTACAGGATCTTTCTCTGAAACTGGATTTGTTAAATGTATATATTTATAACTCCTACAACTTGGCTTTTCTATCCCGAGAGGGGTAGGTAGGTCTGGGACTTCTACTGTTCTAACAGTGGACATGGTAGCTCCAGTGTCAATCAAGAATGACACTTGGTAGCCATTTCCTTCTCCTTCTAGAAATAAGTCCACTCTGGTCTACCTCTAGGACAGTGCCAAATACTTAATCTTCCTCCCCCCACAGGCACCTTCATTGGGAATTGTCAGAACCAAAACTTTCACAGTCCAACATAGGGAACTGATGAAATGGGTTCTGGTTCTGAAATCAAGTCAGATTTGCTCTCTGCATGTGATTCATATTAAATCTAGGGGTTCGCATATTCGGTGTGACCATCATGATTGTGGAACCTGCATCATCAGAACTAGTGACTGCAATGGCACTTACATTTGCTGATCAGGTACATTTTGCATTTGCACTTGATTTCCTCCTTGCACTTGACCAGCCGCACTCAATCTATTTTGGTTCTGCTTATGCTCCCTCTTCCAATGCCCAATTGTGTCACAAAAATGGAAAGGAATCAAATTTTTCAATGTTGTAAAATACATATCAAAATTTGGCTCAGTAGGAACACCTCTACTTCTATCCTGTGAAACACCAACTCCTCCTTGAGCACCTTGAACTCCAGCTTAGAGACCAACACCTTGTCTTTCAAATCAAATCAAATCATTAACATTTATAAAGCGCGCTACTCACCCGTGCAGGTCTCAAGGCGCTAGGGGAAAGGGGGGGTTACTGCTGCTCGAATAGCCAGGTTTTTAGGAGTCTCTGGAAAGTGGAGTGGTCCTGGGTGGTCCTGAGGCTGGTGGGGAGGGAGTTCCAGGTCTTGGCCGCCAGGAAGGAGAAAGATCTCCCACCCGCCGTGGAGCGGCGGATGCGAGGGACAGCAGCGAGTGCGAGACCAGAGGAACGGAGGAGGCGGGTGGGGACGTAGAAGCTGTGGCATCGGTTGAGGTATTCCGGTCCCTTGTTGTGGAGGGCTTTGTGTGCGTGGGTGAGAAGTCGAAAGGTGATCCTTTTGCTGACTGGGAGCCAATGCAGGTGTCTCAGGTGTGCGGAGATGTGGCTGTTGCGGGGTACGTCGAGGATGAGGCGTGCCGATGCGTTTTGAATGCGTTGCAGGCGATTTTGGAGTTTGGCTGTGGTCCCGGGTCACGGTTTTTCTAGTGTCGGCGGGGATCCAGCGGAAGATCTTGCGGAGCATGTGGAGGGTGAGGAAGCAGGCGGAGGACACAGCGTTGACTTGCTTGGTCATGGTGAGAAGAGGGTCCAAGATGAAGCCGAGGTTGCGGGCGTGGTCTGTGGGGGTCGGTGCGGTGCCGAGGGCCGTGGGCCACCAGGAGTCGTCCCAGGCGGACGGGGTGTTGCCGAGGATGAGGACTTCCGTTTTTTCAGAGTTCAGCTTTAGGCGGCTGAGCCTCATCCAATCTGTGACGTCCTTCATACCCTCTTGTAGGTTGGTCTTGGCGCTGGCGGGGTCCTTGGTGAGGGAGAGTATAAGTTGGGTGTCGTCGGCGTAGGAGGTGATGATGATGTCGTGCTTGCGAACGATGTTGGCGAGGGGGCTCATGTAGACATTGAAGAGTGTCGGGCTGAGCGATGAGCCTTGAGGTACGCCGCAGATGATCTCGGTGGGTTCTGAGTGAAACGGAAGGAGGTTAACTCTTTGGGAACGGTTTGAGAGGAAGGAGGCGATCCAGTCCAGGGCCTGGCCTTGGATCCCGGTGGAGCGGAGGCGGGTGATTAGGGTGCGGTGACAGACGGTGTCGAAGGCAGCCGAGAGGTCGAGGAGAATGAGGGCGACTGTTTCACCGTTGTCCATCAGGGTTCTGATGTTGTCAGTGACTGAGATGAGGGCGGTTTCCGTGCTGTGGTTGGTTCGGAATCCGGTTTGTGAAGGGTCGAGCAGGTTGTTGTTTTCCAGGAAGGTGGTCAGCTGTTTGTTGACGGTCTTCTCTATTACCTTGGCTGGGAAAGGCAGAAGAGAGATGGGGCAGAAGTTTTTCAGGTCGCTCGGGTCAGCCGTAGGTTTCTTTAGTAGGGCGTTGACTTCGGCGTGTTTCCAGCATTCGGGGAAGGTAGCAGAAGAAAAAGAAGACTTGATGACGGTCTGGAGGTGCGGGGCGATGATGTTGTCGGCTTTGTTAAAGATGAAGTGAGGGCAGGGGTCCGAAGGGGCGCCAGAGTGGATAGAGTTCATGATGGATTTGGTTTCTTCAGTGTTGATGTGGGTCCAGTTGTTGAAGGTAATGGCCGGGGGTGCGGGTTCGGTGGTGTTATGTTGGGTCTGGTGTCCGAAGCTGTTGTGGAGGTCGCTGATCTTGCGATGGAAGAAAGTGGCGAGGGATTCACACAAATCCTGTGAGGGCATGACGGCGCTGGCGTTGGGGTTGGAGAACTCCTTGACGATGCTGAAGAGTTCTTTGCTGTTGTGGCTGTTTTTGTCCAGTCTGTCGGTGAAAAAGGTCTTTTTAGCAGCGCGGATCAGGCGGTGGTGTTCGCAGGTAGCGTTCTTGAGGGCGGTCATGTTGTCAGCGGTGTGGTCCTTGCGCCAAGCCTTCTCGAGGGCGTGACAAGTTTTCTTTGATTCTTTGAGGGTGTCAGAGAACCAGAGAGGTTTTTTGGTGTTGGTCTGTCGATGCGTGCGTTTGAGGGGAGCAAGGTTGTCTGCGCAGTTGGAGATCCAGTTTGTGAGGCTGAGGGCTGCGTCGTTGGGGTCGGTGGTGAGGGTGGGTTGGTTGGCGGCGAGTGCTGAGAAGAGTTGCTCTTCGGGGATCTTGTTCCACTGTCGACGAGGGATGGGTTGAGTGCGGAGGTGGCGGGTCTCGCGTCGGAATGTGAAGTGGACACAGCTGTTGTCGGTCCAGTGTAGAGCGGATGTGTGGCTAAAGAAGACGGGTTTGCTGGCGGAGAAGATAGGGTCAAGCGTGTGTCCGGTGATGTGGTTGGCGGTGTTCACCAGTTGTTTGAGGACGATGTTGGCAAGGTTGTCGAGCACGGTGGCGGTGTTGGGGTCGTTGTTTTGTTCCAGATGGAAGTTGAGGTCGCCTAGGAGGATGTAGTCCGGTGAGGCGAGGGCGTGCGGGGAGATGAAGTCGGCGATGGCGTCGCTGAAGGGGGCGCGCGGACCGGGAGGACGGTAGACGAGGGATCCTCTGAGGGTGGTCCTCGGGTCGGTGCACATCTGAAAATGCAGGTGTTGAGCAGCGAGGGGGGTGTCTTCGGTGGAGGTGGTGACGCTGATGGAGTCTTTGAAGACGATGGCGATACCTCCTCCTACTTGGTTGGTGCGGTCTTTTCTGGAGATCTTGTAGCCTTCGGGGATGGCGGTGGCGATGTCTGGAGCAGAGGAGGCGTTCATCCAGGTCTCCGTGATGAAGGCGACGTCCGGTGCTGTGGAGTCCAGGAGGTCCCAGAGTTCAACGGCGTGCTTGTGGACGGATCGAGCGTTGACCAGGATGCACTTGAGGTGGTTGATGGCGCGTGGGCTTGTGGTCGTGGTAGTTGCGTGGTGGAAGATGCGTTTGCAGGAGTTGCAGGCGAAGGGTCCATGGGTGCGTTTGGGGTGAGCTTGGAAGCAGGTGTTGGAGCGTCCTGGGTTGAGGGCGAGGAGGGTCGTGGGGTCGTAGCGGATCAGCGGGGTTTGGGAGAGCTGGGGACCAGGGGTCGTGGCACTGGACTCGGGCCAGGCGCAGAAGGGCGCAGACGGGCTTGCCTCTGGCGCGCCTCCGGTGCGCCGGCGGAGCAGTCGCGCAGCAGCCGCCATATGAGGTAGGAGGGGGGGAAGGGGTCAGCTGGGGGCGAATGGGAGCTGGGGGGGCGGGGGCGAGCAGGAGGTCGCGGCGGGAAAGTGCGAGGGAGGGGGGACAGGTAGAGTGAGAAGAGCTGGGGGAGGGGGGTTTAAGGGTGGAGTGGGAGAGTGTTAGGAGGTTTGGGAGATTAGGAAGAGAGATAGGAGTTGGGTTTTGAAGATAGGGGAGGGGGGTTGTAGAGGTGGGTGAGGGTGAGGGGTAGAGTGAGAGGATAGGAAGAATAGGTAATAGAGGGGGTGGCGGGAAGGGGGGGAGAGATAGAGAAATAGATAGAGAAAATGGATAGATAGAGAAATCGATAGATAGAGAAATAGATAGATAGAGAGATAGGTGGATAGGAGGAGGTGGGGAGTGAGGGAGTTAGATAGTGAGATAGAGAGTTAGAGAGATAGGTGGATAGGAGGAGAGAGGGAGGTAGATAGCGAATGGGTTAGATAGGGGTGATAGAGAGGGGAGGCGAGTGAGGGAGGGGGGTGAGGCAGGAGCAGGAGGGCAGGCGCGGGGAGAAGAAGACGGAGGGGGCAGAGGAGCCGAAGACAGAAGATAGAAGACAGAAGAACAGAAGACAGAAGAACAGAAGACCGGAAGAGCAGAAGAACAGAAAAACAGAAGACTGGAAGAACAGAAGAACAGAAGAACAGAAGAACAGAAGAACAGGAGAACCGAAGAACAGGAGTCCAGAAGAACTCAGAAGAGCGGAAGTTCACAGAAGAGCAGAAGATCACAGATGAAGATACGAAGAACAGAAGGCAGAAGACAGGCAGAATACCTCAGAAGAAGATGAAGAAGAAGAGAGGCGACAGGAGAGGCAGAGAAGCACACAGAAGAAGAGAGAAGACGGGGAGAAGAAGAGTACAGAAGAAGATTACAGGCGAGGAGCGAGGAGGAAGAACAGAGAAGAAGAAAAGAAGAAAAGAAGCAGGAGCAGGAGAGAGGGTGAGTAGCGCGGGGCAGGGCGAGGGGTTGGGAGGTGGGGGGTACTTACTGTGAGGTGGGTCTCAGGAACTCAGGAACCTGGAGGAGCTGGAGGAGCTGCAGCATTTCAGGTTTCCTGCAAACAGCTGATTTGGAAAACCTTTTTGTGCAAGTATAAATTTCTTTAAAAGTATTTTCTGTTTCATCTCTTGTTCATCACTTCAATATTTTGCATACCCCAGGCAGGAGGTCATCTAAAGATCTGTGAGCCAGAAGATCACATTCTGCTGCATGTACATGTTAATCTCTAGTTGTAACACTGATAATACTGTCACAGAAAGAACCCCGTATCACTTTTCTTGTCCACTGTGTTGTATAAACACTCGCTCATAATAAGCATGCAATACTTCTTTTGCCTCTTGAGTGGTGTGATTAATTTTCAACTAATCAATATCTTTGGCTGGAACTTGTACCTCAAAAAGATAATCACCTCATTACTATATGAGACAGTGCACAAGTAGGCACATCTCTCTGAGGTTTAGAAGTTGCCCATCGTACAGTGTTTTTACACTCAGGGCTCAAATCACTTGGTACTGAGGTACCAAAGAATGTATTTTTAATCAGTCTGCAGCACTTTTGGAAATGTTAACAACTCTGTCACCTGGTGTACACCACTGTGTAGGACTCTACCTCAACTTGGGGATATTTTTTGTACATGTTGCAAGATCATCTCTACTCCTTGGTACATGAACACACCCTCTATCTGGTACCTCTCTTACCAGTCACGTAAAAGCTTTGCCTTCATCAGGAGGACTTGGCAGCGGCTTACTATTTGCTTTAGCTGCATCAGATTGTCTCTTTTTCTGTTCCTGTTTCTTTGACCATTTACACTCTAATTTCTCAAAATCGCTCCATTAATGGATGCACTTCACTAACTCAGTAATGTGTAATCCCATTCCTGAAGAACGCGTTGTCTCAATACCTTCATCATCTAACTGTGCTCATAAACGTCTTTGCAATGGAGCACTCTGAAAAATCAACTTCATGCTTTTTAGCCAATTCAGTTAATCTGTTGTATGTGGCTGCTGTATGCCTTGAAATCTCTTTACTCAGTTAAATTAATTTATTCTCTTGATGTGATATATATGTCCAATATCTAAACATCCCTTACTTATTTCTTCTATCTCAACCTTCAACCTTAAGATATTTATTGGTCTCTCTTCTTTAGTTTCTGGGCTAACAACTTGATGTTCTGCATTCCATGTCTTTTTATTCTCTGTGGTTTCTTCAAACCATGATGGAAACATTTTATCTTCAAATAAATGTGTCCCTCCCTGTGCTAATGATGTCATAAAGACAATTGTTCTCCCTTCTTTCAATGAATGAACAGTTTGGAGTGGTGGTGTCCAGACAAAAATCAATGAGTTTTGCAATGTAGGTATGTACTGTGTCTCAGGTGACCCACCAACAGCTCCTTGTCATTTTTCAGAACAATTGTTATAGGTGCAGTTGCTATTCTAATTTCTAAAGGCTAACAGTTATGAATCTAGACACCGGTACTGGTACAGTCTAAATAGGATTATTAACAGCTGTCTTTTCAACTTTGAGAGTGTACTGAGACCTGCGGTCAAGACCACAGTGACAGTGTTTAGTCCTAAAAGTTATGTTGAATTGAATGTCCCCAATTGGCAAGTACTCACTTACTTATAAGTCCCTAGAATATGGTAATCAGTTACCCAAGGCATGTAACGCAGCATGTCAACATAAGACTTCAGCACTGTTTTTACCACCCTGTGAGTGACAATGTGAAAACATGGTTTCTAGCCTAACACTGCAGATTGTAAAGGCAGTGCCACACTGCCAGTTTGACTTTGCCACACCCATTACTGACAAAGTCCTAAAGTCCCTTAAAAATATTTGTAAGTCTTCTCTAAAGCTGGCCTTTAAAGCCCTATGGCAAGGTGTTGTACATTATTATATTTACCATACTATGGCCCTCATTTTAACATTGGTGGAAAATTCCGCCTACCGCCACGGCAACGGCCTCCAAAAGACCGTTGTTGTGGCTACCTACCGTCTACCATAATATGACTCTAGCCGGAATTCCGCCAGAAGGCTGGCGGAATTCCGGCTACGGTCATGGCAGCGGACAGCGGTAAGGTGGTGCTGCTGCCAGCAGCAGCGCCACGCCAGGATCACGCTGCCGACCGTATCATGACCCATGATAGTGCTTGGTGGAGGTCCGCTGGCGGATGCTGCTACTGGCAGCAGCGCTGCATCCTGTCTCCTGCCGGAGGACCCCCTGCAAGCAGGTAAGTCAGGTTCTCCAACAGAGGAGGGGAGTGGGGGGGTGTTGTATGTGTGTGTGTAGGAGGGTGTCTGTTTTTGTATGCGTGCATGCAGGTGTGAGTCGTGTGGAATGCATGTGTGAATGAATGGATGTGAGTGGACGTGTATGTTGTGTGTTGTGAATGCGGGTGTGCTTCAATGTATGTACTTGTGTGTTGCGGTCTCTATGTATGTATGTATGCATGCATGGGTGGATGTGGGTATGCGTGTGTGTATGAGTGTGTATGCTTGCGCGTGTAAGTGTGTGTATGTCGGGGGGACAGAAGGAGAAGGAAGAGGGTGGGGGAACACTCGGGGGAGGGGAGACCCCTATCATTGCCACGAAAACCATGGCGGTAGGCGGGATCATAATCCCATGGGTGGGATTGTGAAGGCCGTCTGACTGTAGACCGAAGTCGCCAGCCCGGCGGTTGTTACTGCCCTGGCGGACGGAGTGGTACATTGGTGGTTTGGCTTGAGCCAAACTGCCAATACCATATTTTGGGAAAAGGTGCCGCCAGCCTGTTGGCAGTAGCTTTTCCCAAAATACCGCCATACGCCAGGGTCATAATGACCCCCTATATGTCTTAGCAGCAAAACACTAAAAGTTGTTGTTCTGCTGAGCAAAGTTAGTAGCCCTATTGGCTAACACAGAGTTACCAGCTGGCATCACAGCCTGGCTAAATTCTAAATAGGTACTGTAAGGTATCAAATAAATTTGAAAAAATTGCCACTTTGTGCTTTTCCAGTGGCCCCACAAGGGTCCTGGCACACAGACAGCTTTCTGACTTTCTGGGGAGCTGTGTGATTGACGTCCAGGCTCAGGAACAAAGGTAGTTGTCACAGAGTGAGTTGTGATCTCCTCCCTCAGGATAGCCACTCAGGGTGTTAGCCCAGAAGGTGAGCTTACAAGGGGAAGCTGCCTTTGAAGGGCAACTGGTGATAACACTCCCAAGAAGGCTGCCTTTTGTTCCTGTAGACAGGTTGGAGACAAGGACAGAGAGGGAAAACCAGTGCCAGAATCAGTTTTCTTGTGGGTGTGGAACCCTTAGGTAGTCATACCTCTGAGGTGGGATCCCAAGCTCCAGGTGACTGAAGAAGGGTCATGCCTTCATGGAAGGGGCAAGAATGTTGCACTCTAGGATTGCCAGAGGCCACACCAGAAAGACACTTTGTCACCCAAGAGGAGGGGACCTACTAGACCTATTAGCCCATTGGCTGGTGACTGTATTGTCTCCTTGGTGCTCTTTCTTGGGGTAAATACGGCACACCTGGCACCCCAGAATTCAGAGCACTCTCCAATCAGAGAGAGGACCAATAAAGGACTGCTCAGCTGCTCATTTGACCTTCACAAAGAGAGACTGCACCAAGGAAAGGGCTGTACCTGCTGTACTGTGGGCTAGCAAGGTTTGGACAGTGCCTGTGGCTTCTTGGTCAGGGAAAAGTTGATTACCAGCCCCAAACATCAGCAGTGACTCCAAGGATCAGTTGGATGAGCCCCTGGAACCAGCTCCAGGGACACAAGAGCTGAAGAACTCCAAACCAACAATTTTGTTGCTATCAGTCGCCAAGCACCCAAGAGGACAAATCTGAGATAGCCACAAGTTGCACCTGAGTCATCCTGACCTGGAATTGCTATCCAAGTCTGGATTTGTCACACCAAAGGGACACTAGCCCCACCTAAGGATTTCACCCCCACCATGATGCAGACTGACCAAGAGCCTAGCATCGACTGGCATGCTACTGTAACATAGAGGACTTCAAGGTTGCCCGATCTCCGTGGCCAAGTTCAGCCCATTTCACCCATGGACCAAGGAGCACCCACAAAAACAACCTGTCAACCGCACCACACCTGAGCATCCTTTGCTCATCTTTTGCCTGCATCTCTCTGCTTCAAGAGCACTTAATTGATGTATATTGTGGTTGTCCTGTAAAGACTAGGGGCCAGATGTAGGAAACGTTTAGCGAGTCGCAAACGGCAAAAATTGTCGTTTGCGACTCGCTAAACGCGTTTCCCAATGCAGAAATGCATATTGCGAGTCGGTACCGACTCGCAATATGCATTTCAGACTCGCAAATAGGAAGGGGTGTTCCCTTCCTATTTGCGAGTCTGAGTGGTATGCAATACCATTTGCGACCGTATCGCAGTTACCATCCACTTCAAGTGGATAGTAACCCACTCGCAAATTGGAAGGGGTCCCCATGGGACCCCTTCCACTTTGTGAATGGACCCAAAAATATTTTTTCAGGGCAGGGAGTGGTCCAAGGGACCACTCCCTGCCCTGAAAAAATACTGAAACTAAAGGTTTCGTTTTTTTTTTTTAAGTGCAGCTCGTTTTCCTTTAAGGAAAATGGGCTACACTTAAAAAAAAAAAAACTGCTTTATTGAAAGCAGTGACGAACATGGAGGTCTGCTGACGACAGCAGGCCTCCATGTTTGCGATTGCCTATACTCGCTATGGGGCCGCAATTTGCGACCCACCTCATGAATATTGATGAGGTGGGTCATTGCGACCCCATAGCGAGTCGCAGTCGGTGTCTGAGACACCGTACTGCATTGCAAATTGCGACTTGCAATTTGCGAGTCGGATGGACTCGCAAATTGCAAGTCGCAATTTGCAATATTGCTACATCTGGCCCCGGATCTTGATTTAAAGGTTCTCTGGTGGACAGGTACCCTTCCAAAGTGTCGATTCTGATCCCCCAGTCTTCTGTCCAGCCAGATTATGTTGCCACACCCGGGCCGGAGTAGCCAAGCTAAATCTTTCAAACTTTTTAAAAGTTTACACATTTTTTGATGCCTAATGCTTGTTTGTGTTTGATATGAAAGTTATTTAATGCTTTACAAACTCATATCTCCAGAACTCTCTAGTAGATTTTGATGACCAAGGACTCTAAAAATGTATAACAATATGCTCTGTGTTTATAAAATGGTGTTGTGTCTCTTTCTTGTGTTGTGGTCTTCTTTTTTCAGTGTTTCATGATGTTAAATGCTTTATAAATAGTTCCTTTGCTAAGTCTTGCTGCTCATAGCCACAGTTACCCATGGTTGAGCTTGAGGTTAAGCCAATTTGCCTGACTGGACCCAGGATGGTATTTATGATTGTGCTGCATAACAAGGCCCCACAGCCATATCATATATTCCACCCAAATCTTCACAAATGGTCTCTCATTATGAATCATATCTGGATCAAGGGGGGCTGTAAACACTGTAGCACCAGAGGTCGAAGCATCCTTATTATTTGTTACAAGGGCCGCATATGGGGGTGGATGCACAACCAATAATACATCCAATATATCATAACCTGAATCACTATAAGTATCAGATTTCTTTGTAGCTCCCTCATCATCATGTCCTTGTGTCTTATTCTTTTTTGTCTTCTCTGTAGTTATAACTGGGCACATTTTCTCCGCCTTAGCTGCCCTTTGTCTCTCTGAGCATCTGTGTAAATCTACACAGTTGTTTTAGCCTTATTCTTGTATTCCGTTTGTGCCTTATCATGTGCTGTTTGT
This sequence comes from Pleurodeles waltl, assembly GCF_031143425.1. Lineage (NCBI taxonomy): Eukaryota > Metazoa > Chordata > Amphibia > Caudata > Salamandridae > Pleurodeles > Pleurodeles waltl. Next base: position 441,509,607 of record NC_090451.1, read on the forward strand.
TACCAAGCATTTAATCATACAGTGTAGGTCTAGATGGTGGCTTAATCTCGTATAATTTTTATCTCAATCTTACAATAATTCTTAATTCAGAAGTAATATGTGGTGGACCTTCATTGTCAGTTATCTTGCACCATTGATGAAGCCATGAACATTTATGTAACCTCACATTCATCGCAATGTATGGTGATGGTGTACCGTCGGGCGGTGCCCCTAAACCATCCAGTGCTGAAATTCTCACATCACCTCTCACAAAAATCTTTAAAACTTTAAAGAATTTCATGCCTTTCAAGGTATTTAGTAACATACAAACAAAAACAACTCAACTCTTCAGTATTTTGGTTCAATTTGTATTTCTCTACATGTAAATTATTTTTCAGTCCATCACTCAATCACAACGCTGCGTTTCACACTAACAATTTAATCCCTGCATGACTCTTCTAAGATAACTCTTTACTCCTTTCAGTGGTTTACCCTCCTTTACAATTTTCTTGTAAACACAATTCTATTACTCGAAATAAATGTAATAATATCAACAAATACTTTGTCTGCTCCTCTAAAAAAAACAAAAGGTAATTCAACAAACGGAATATTAAGGTCTTAGCACCCCTCAACTTTTCATACAAAGGACCTTCAAATACGCAAATGAAATCTTGACCATCGGGACATCACCATACTCGAAGTAGCTTTCACTTTGAGCAATAGGTTTCACTAACACCAATAAATATTAGTACATTCACAACAACTTATTAGAATCTCTTTCTCAATTGTGCAGTAAATGGTACCTCATGATCTGCATCATAAATGTTTAGCCAACAAAAAATAAAATTAACTCTTGAATCAATCTATCCCAGAATCTTAGAGTACTTGAGTCTGATAACCACTCCAACTTCTTTATATTTAACACTTAAGCATCACCAATTCATTCAACATACATACTCCAACACACAAGCAAATCTCAGCAACAAAAACAATTGCGACACATACCCTTATTGATACTTACACCTCCAATACTGCCACCACCTTCGAAACCTTTACTCTGTCAATCTTCAAAATTCTGGCCCTAGACTAGGGAACATGGACATTTCTCTAAATTAGGATAATTAAATACAGCTCCTCTGTTCCATGATATCAACCATCCTTTTCTGCTGGTGAAGCGATTTTTCAGTTACATTTCGGTTTACAGCTTATCAGGGAAACTCCCACCACCTTCAACTCAGGTTAATGGATTTTTGACTTTGATGGAGATTAATCAGGAGCTGTCAATCACATTAGTTTATCATAACAATTTCTAAATTTGTTTTCAGTCAATAAAGAGAGTTTGGTATGAAACAAAGGGTTTATTCTTGAAATCATTTTAACACTTCATCACAAAATCAGTTCATTAATCTCAGTCATTATAATTTTGTTCAAAATCATAACACAATAAGTCATCAATAAACCACAATAAAATGCATTAAGCACATTCCATAAAGGAAAGACTCCTTATTCTAAAAATAAGAAGGAAAGGTGTTAGTTTCAGAAACCTATAAAGAGTTCTGAGTCAAGAGAAATCAAGCATAAATAATAAAGCTTCAGCATCCAGAGGTCAGTTCAACAGTTCAGATATCAATAAGAGTAGAACTTCTCATGAAGAGATGTTCAAGAAACTCAGAAGAGTCTCTGAGCATGTATGTAACAGCATGTGCAGGGAAAAAGAAAAGGAAGGAATGGGCTGAACTACTCTAGCAATACACGCACTATTATAGATGAAAAATCAGTGTTGCAACTTGTTGCTCTTATTTCTTCTGGTGACCAATCAGCTTCTGATGTACTCATGGGAACATGTTCACTCTCCATCTTCTCCCAGGAACAAAATAACCTCAGATAGCAACACCTAAGGCTGCAGCTATGTCTTATCGTGTAACTATTTTGTCTAGCTTCTCATATTTCATCCGCCAATGCAGGACTGCATCTCACGTGCAAACTTTCACATCTATCTTTCTAAATAACAAGTCTATTCATTAAGTAACACTAGTCTATTTTAGCCCAGGTGTAAATCTCTGCTCCGCTAGTGGAGTTTTCAGAATTTGGGTACTTCACTCTACGAGGAGTAGCGCTGGAGTCCCAGAATTCTGCGCTATCTGAAGCAAAGCTGTTTTTTTTCCAGTCGTGCGCACAAGATTTTGTTTTTGACACTCGCTTGTGAGTGCCACAATACTCTTGGGCCTCTGCGAATGCGTGAAAGACTTTGCGCACACTCGGGTTGTTTCTGGCTATGACAGTGAAAAAAACTGTGCTGCTTGCAAGCGCGACCACACCTCAAGTAGAGTTTCTACTCGAGATGCACCTAGATCTAGTAAAAAATAATTTTTCTAGAGGTTTGTCTTCTCCAATGGACCCTCCAAGTTATTTTTTAGTGTGGCAAGCTTTTTTTTCCGAACATGAAGGAAATGCCCTAGAGACTCCAACTTTTTGTTCCTGTCCAGCAGGCTCCTCCCATTGCTCAGTCCATCTCCTAGTCACATTTCACTTGGATTTAGAGGTGGGTGGATCACTCTCTTTGTTTCCTGGATATATACCTTTGGATTTAAGGATTTTTTTTTTGTGATCTCACACTATTGTATAAGAAGCTTGTTTGCTTGGGCATGCATCTGTATTTTGTTGCACTATAATTTGATTTTTAAATGTTACAATGGTGTATGGCTTGAAGCTTAAGGAGGGGCCTAGTTATTTATTTTGTATTTCATTCATTTTTAATTGTTTATAAAGGAAATTGTTGCACAGCTCAGTACTGTTTCACTGTGTGTGTTACATTTGCAATATTCATTTATTTTACTATGTGGCATAGAATTCCAATAGCCATCTAGCCTGTAGGACCAGTACTAGTAGTCATCAGTGCATGGAATGAATGTTTCTGTGGTAGGCCAGGGATGGCATTGGATTAAATTAAAGATGTTGGCTATAGTTTGCATTTTTTTTTCCAAAAATTGTATATGTTGTATCTCACATGCAAACTTTCACATCTATCTTTCTAAATAACAAGTCTATTCATTAACTAACACTAGTCTGTTTTAGCCCGGGTGGAAAACTCTGCTCCGCTAGCGGAGTTTTCAGAATTTGGGAACTTCACTCTACGAGGAGTAGCACTGGAGTTCCAGACTTCTGTGCTATCTGGAGTGAACATGTGGCTGGCAGCCATTTTTTGCATCTAGCCAGGGTGTCTTTGCCATAGGCTTGCATGTGTTCTTTGTCTACCATGCCTCCTTGCTCACTGTTTTTGCTTGACCATGTGACTGACAGTCATTTTCTGCATCCAGCCAGTGTGTTTTATTCATAGGCTTACATGTGTTCTTTCAACCATTTAAATGGGTGTTTTGTAGGTGATGGCCCTCACTGCTTCCCACCAAAATCATAAACACAGACTGAATATATACAGTGCTCCTAGCAGGGGAACTCCACCCTACACCCCCAAAGTCCCCCTGGAAAAGGGGTTGACAATTTGAATGAAATCCAAGGCACACGTTTAAAGTTAAATTAACATCAATGTCATCATATGATGTGTGTCTCTGTTCAGTTTTGTATTTATTTCATGCTTGTAGTGCTTGCTTCTGACATACATTCCACGTTCCTCACAATTGTTGTCAACAGTCCAGCCAACATGTGTTTCATCATGTGAGCATAATCACTGTGACTTCATCAGAGCTACTCAAATTATCTTCTGAAATCATTAGTCCTTATTGGGCGGAGACCACGTGTATTGACTCCTTCATTTCACCGTATTCTGTATTCAGCTCCATGGTCAAACTATCGGCATCCCCATGCAGGCCTGTAGGCAACCATATTGATATGGCATCGATTGTGAGGAATGTGGATTGCATTTCAGAGGCAAGCACTACAAGCATGGAATAAATACAAGACTGAAAAAAGAAACATGTCAATGACGACATTGACTTTAATCTGACTTTGAATGTGTGCCTTGGATTTCAATCAAATTGGATGTGTACTTTGTTTCTCATGCCTCCTTGCTTGATGTTGTTGTTTTTTTTGTCCATGTGGCTGACAGCCATTGTATGCATCCAGTGTGATTTTGCCATGGGCTTGCCTGTGTTCTTTGTCAGCCAATGTGTCTTTGCCATAGGGTTGAATATGTTCTTTGTTTCCCATGCCTCTTTGCTCACTGTTGGTATTGTTTGACCATGTGGCTGGCGGACAGTTTATGCATCCAGCTAGTGTGTCTTTGCTATAGGGTTACATATGTTCTGAGTTCCCCACTCCTCCTTTTTCATTGTTGTTGTTTGACCATGTGGCTGACAGCCATGTTGTGCTTCCTGCCAGTGTGCTTTTCTATAGGCATGCATTGATTGATGTGATAACAGTTTAATGTGATGTGCTTGGGAATCATTGTAGTATATGTATACTAAAACAATATGATTCTGAAGTACATTGCTTGTACTATTTCCTTCTTCTTTTTGCATTTTTTATTTTGCACCTCCTTTCCTCATAATAGGTTTCTTTCTTCGTGGCCTCCTCTACAAACATCGGCAATTAATGATCATCTACTTTATATTTTAAGTTTTTATTTTAATTTTTGTAATTTTAATTTTTATCTTGATTTTTATTTTAATTATTTTGATTTGGTTTCTTGGGTCTTATTTACATTTCTTTAATTTTAATTTGTATTTTAGATTTTTAAACATTTTTCGATGCTTTTAGTCTTTCAATTTATTTTATTCTGCATTTTGCCTTGCTCCACCCATCGATCCTTCCATCCATCCAGCATAGGCGCACAGATATGCTACAACTTTCAGTTTCTTTAGATGTTTAATTCTATTTCCTTCTGGACACCCTGGCAGTATTGAACTGCAGACACATCAGCAGTATCATGCATTTTTTTCAATTATTGTACCATTTTCCCTGGACCACCTTGCCACCATAGGTTTTTTAGGGATTATTCCATTTACACAGGCACCTCTCTCTGACTACCGCAGGTGTCTCCTTTAAAACAGATGGAGATAAAGCAAAGAGCTGGCTGTAGCTGCATGTTGTGCTGCATAAATTGAAATTATTTTGTATTGTGCAGCTGTGTGGTCTCAATTTACATTTGATTAAATTGATATCTATTACATAATTAATAAACCTCACTAATATTGCATTTGTCTGAACTATTTCACCCTGCTATAATGCCATGTTTCACTAACTACATGTTTTACTTGCTTTTTTGTTTTCAGGTGCTTAAGAGAAAAAAGAGACTTCCCCTGCATTTTTCAAACAAGAAGGCCTGTACAGTGATTTCAGTCCTCCAATCTCTTCAGCTTCTGCAGCTTAGTGCCACTGCCAACTGCGAGATTTAAGATGGAAAGAAAGTTGCCCCCAATAATTAGGTCAGTGAGAAGACGCAGCTTTCCACCAGTGGTGTGCCAACTGCAACCTTTTTTGGGAGATGTGTGCCTGCCACACCAGCCTCCGGGGAGGCGCCTGGGAGAAGCATTCCCTCATCAACAGCACAACCCCAACATAAGCCCAATACCATGTCTACCAGTGAGGCAGCCACTGCATTCATGGCCACACCAACAAGCAGTATTGTTGAATTGGATTTTTCCCTTTTGTAAAGAAGTACACAGTTGTTTCAGGAAACAAAGCAAAGTGGACAGCAGCCAGAGCAAGCAATAGTAGATCCTCCTGAAGTTGGACCAGAACAGAAGGTCCAGCTTCCTGCCAAGCAAAAAACTCCTCTTTTAGAATCAATGGCTCAGAGATCTCCAGCAATAAAAAGGAATGGTACTACACTACCATCTTCTCCAAGTACCACTTCTGATGACGATTATAGGGGCACAAAGTGGATCCCAGCAGAGTCCGGGAGATGAAAGGAGAAGCAAGGAAAAAGAAAAGATCCAGAAAGCCTTAGAATCATGAAAGGGGATGATGAGGAGTATGACAACGACAAGCCAGTCATTGTGGAAGCTGACAGAGAGGAGTCCAATATTACTATTCAACCTGCTCAGATGGATGTGACACAGGTAGCACCACCAGCTCCTATATTTGGAAAGCCCCAGCTAAGACCTGCACCAATCCTTACCTCAGTAGAAGTATGCATTGCAGACAGGCAATCGACGACACACCCACCCATCTCCAGTTCTTCTTCAGGCATTTGCAGGGGGCTTCTAAGAAGGCACTCCTCCCCAGTTTGGGACTTTTTTGCGCTTAGCAAACAGGGGGGAGAATAATGCAATTTGCTCAATTTGTCACACAATTGTTCATCGGGATAAGCCTGGTACACATTATGGTACTGAAGGCTAATCAATCAATATGAAAAAACATCATGCGATCTGGAGGGAGAAGCACCTTCAAAAATATTGCTGGACATGGTTGTGGTGGTGAAGGTGAGGAGAGTTGGGAAACATCAGCCACAATTGGTCCCAACCAGGTCGGATACGTGGAAGAAGAAGGTGACATCCTCATGCAAAGTAGCCCTGTCTCCAGCTGTGCACAAGAATCACCCACCTCAGTGACCTCACAATTGCACAGGAAGACTCAGAGTCAGATGGAGACACCACGTCATACAGTAACTGTCCCATGATGCACATTGAGTCTACCACCACCTACTTCTCAAAAGTCACCTGCACAGTAGCACCAGAAAACAAGAAAATCTAGGCTACTATTACAGACATGTTTAGTGAAGAGGGGCCCTATTACCACAACCACCCAATGGCACGTTTGTACAATGGGAAGCTGGCAAAAATGTTAGCACTGGACCTCCTTCCTTTTTCTTTTGTGGAAGGATTGGGATTCTTAGCATTTGTGGCAGTCATCTGCCCAAAATGGAGGGTTCAAAGTTGGACCTATTTTGCCAAAGTTGCTGATCTGGGCTGCATCACAATGTGCTGCAATTGGTTAGACAAGCTTTGAAGCAAAGCGTTGTCCACACTATCCCCCTGACGATAGACATGTGGACTAGTTGTCAGGCTACTGATTACATGTGCATCACTGTACACTGGATCTCTTTTGCAAGGGTAAAGCAAAAGCTATCTACAGGTCTTCGCCCTGAACAAATGTTTGAGAGCGACATCATTTGGTGGCATGCAACTGTAGTCATGTTCGCCATGGAGCATTTACATACAGCTACAAAAATCATGGACAAATTTAATAGCAAGGAGTCTGAATGGCTGCGACCCAGAAGTCTCTGAATTGGATTTGTTGCCATGGACAGTGACAGTAACATAGTCAAGGCCATGGCAGACAGTGGCTATATCAGCTTACTGTAGTTGGGACATTGCATCAACCGGTTGTTCAAGAGTTGCTAAAAAAAAAGAAGAAATAGCATTATACTAACCAACTGCAGACAAATCTGCACTTATTTCAGTCATTCTTTTGAAACCCGATAGAAGTTGCAGATTATTTAGCATGCTAATAGAGTTGCAGTGAACTGAAGCGCAGTGGATTGGACTGGAGTGGGCTGGAGTGGGATAGAAATGGGTGGGGTAGATTGGATTGAGTTGGATTGGGGTGGATTGGTTTGGGGTGGGATGGATTGGATTGAGATGGATTGGGTTGGGTGAGGTGGATTGGAGTTGTTTGGGCTAGGGTGGATTGGAGTGGAATGGACTTTTTGTAGTTGGGTGGGGTGTGGTGGATTGATTTGGAGTGAACTGGAAATGAGTGGAGTGGAGTGGAGTGGAGTAAACTGGATTGGACAGAACGGGATTGGATTAGATTAGAGTGGGGTGGACTGGATTGGAGTGGATAATTGAATGGAGTGTGGTGGATTGGACTGGGGTGGATTTGACTGGTGTGGTTGGAATGGATTGGTGTGAGCTGGATTAGATTAGTGTTGGTTGGGTTGGGTTGGGTTGGATTAAGATGGTTTGGAGAGAAATAATTTGGGTTGGATTGGACATGAGTAGGGTTGATTAAGGTTGGCTGTATTGGACTGGAGTGGGTGGGTTAAGGGGAATTGAATTGGAGTGGGATGGATCGGAGTGGAGTGGAGTAGATTGGAGTGGGGTGGACTGAATTGGGGTGTGCAGATTGGGTTGGGGTAGAGTGGGTTGGATTAGAGTAGAGTGGAGTGGGGTAAACTGGAGTAGAATGGGGTGAACTGAAGTAGAGTGGAGTGGATAAAGTAGAGTGGGTAGAATTGGTTTAGAGTGGATTGGATTGTTGAAGAATGGGATGGATTGGAGTGGGGTGAACTGGATTGGATTTGAGTGGGATGGATTGAAATGGGGTGGGGTGGACTAGAGTGGAGTAGATTGGATTAGGGGAAGGTTGGATTGGGTGTGGTAGGGTGGATTGAAGTGGGTGGAATGTGTTGAGATGGAGTGGATTGGGTTGGAGTGGGGTGAACTGCATTGAGTGAGGTGAATTGGATTGGAGGGGGCTGAACTGGAGTGGGGTGGACAAGCATATAGTGAGGTGGATTGGATGGAGTGGGTTGGATCGGATTGGATTGGGGTGAGTTGATGTGGATTGGGGTGGGATGGGGTGAATTGGATTGGAGTGGGGTGGATTGGAATAGAGTGGGGTGGACTGGAGTAGGATGAATTGGATTGGGGTTGATTAGATTGGTGTGGAGAGCAGTGGATTGGATAGGTGTGGAGTGGGGTGAATTGGATTGGAGTGGGGTGGATTAAGGTGGTGTGGGGTGCTCTGGGTTGGAGTGGGGTAAATTAAAGTGAACTGGATTGGACTGGGAGGATTAAGGTGGATTGGAATGGGTAGACTAGAGTGAAGTGAGGTGGGTGGATTGGGATGGGGTGGATGGGGTTTGATTGGATTGGGGTGAGTTGGATTAGAGTAGGGAGGATTGAATTGCATTGGGTTGTATTGGGGTGGGTTGTATTGGAATGTGGTGTTTTGGAGTGGGATGACTTGGCTTTGAGAGGTTTGTGCTGTAATGTAGTGGGTGGAATTGTGGTAGATTGAGTGGGGTAGATTGGCTTGAATTGCAGTATGGTAAATTGTATTGGTCTGGATTAGGATGGATTGGTATAGGGTGGGTTGTGTGTATTGGAGTGGGGTGAATTGGGATGGACTAGGTTGAATTCAGATGAAGTGGGTGGATTGGATTGGGGGGAGTTGGACTGGATTAGTGCATGTAGTCTGGAGTGGAGTAGAGTGGGGCAGATTGTTTTGGATTGGAGTGGGGAAGATTGTTTTGTATTGATGTGGAACAGGTTGTTTTGGATTGGAGTGAGACAGATTGGAGTGGATTGGTGTGGGGCAGATTGGAGTGGGGTAGATTGTTTTAGACTGGAGTGGGAGAGATTGTTTATGATTGGAGTGGGGCAGATAGTTTTGGGTTGGAGTGGGGCACATTTTTTGGATTGGAGTGGGGCAAACTGTCTTGGATAGGAGGGGGCAGATTTTTTTGGACTGGGGTGGAGCAGATTTGTTGGACCACTTTACTGCATGTGACAGATTGTTTTGGATTGGAGTGGGGAAGATTGCTTTGGATTAGGTCAGACTGCAGTTTGGTGGGATGAGAGCATTGAAGTGTGGTGAACTGCAGTATTTTGGTGTGAGTGTTTTGAATTGGATTTGGGCGGATTGGATTGGAGTGGTGTGCACTGAGGTGTACTGCACAACTAGGTGTTAAAGCATTATTTCGAAAATTACACATAAGAAAAAAATGTTGCTTTGCAATATTTAGAACCAGATAACAGTCATCTTTTGAGAACATCACTCAAGAGCAAAAGCAAAGCAAAACATAAGTGCAAAGTAAGAAAAAAAGACTTGGCAAAATAAAACAAAAAGTTAACTGTAAAAAATAAACCTTTGGAGTTTTGTGAGCACGTTTTTGCCAGTCATGTGCCTTCAGTTTGCAGGACAGGAGAATTTAAAAAGAACAAAATAGTACCCCAGTCATCTCGGGAGCAGCGGACAGGCACTTATTAAGGTGCATCAATCAATTCTTGGCCAATATGCCACAGACAGGAATGGAAATGATGAAATATTAGCCATGACCAACTATGAGACTGTAAAGAAGCATGCCACACAATCCAACAAATGATAAGCTCCAAGCGGGCTTCAAGCTCCTAGAAAATATTTTGATAGGGTAAAGCAAATGTAGTAACTTATTGACATTGTACTTTAGTACTTTTCGGAACCAGAATGCCTAATACTATGGGCCTCATTATGAGTTTGGCAGTTCCACCTCAGGTCTGTCAAACTAGTGGGGAGGATGCCACCGCCATGGAGATGACATCACCCCAAGTATATTACCATGTTTCTGCCATGCTGACCAGTGGGAATATTGTAATCCATGGTTCCCACCGGGCTTACCAGTGGGAGCAGTGCTACGATATTGGTCTCGGCTCTGCTAAGGGAGCCAAGGCAAATATCGTAGTACTCCAGCACCCTCGGAATGTGCACTGTCTGCAAAGCAGACATTGCACATTCCAATGGTGCCGGGCAGGGGGGCTCCTGCACTGCCCATTCCATGGGCTATGCAGGGGCCCCCCTGTGGCCCCCAGCACTAATTTTCTGTTAGCCTTTCCATGGTGGGGTCCATGCCATGGAAACGCTGACTTCAGCACCTCCCTGGCTGAGTACAACTCAGGCGGCCGTCACCATGTCGAGAACCATATTCCTTTGGGGGGACGAATTTATTAAGGCCGGTCCGCCCACCAGGTTTGTAATGTGGCAGTTGGGCCACCTGGGGTGCAGTAGTTAAACCGTCACCCTGATTGTGGCAGTCCTTGTACCCCTATATATTCGAGGTGACCTCTACATAAACCCTATTTAAAATTTCCTAAACTTCATTTGGAAATACGAATGTATTGCAGCAAACGATCTTTGCCTCACAAATCACATTCATAAATCCCCATTCATGGGCCGATTTAGTCAGTTTCCATTTTTTTCAATGGATATATGCATGCATGCATCACTGGAAGAATGATCGTGACTGTACAAACTACATAAAAAAGGGAAACACAGAGAAAACAAACTCACTGATATATATTTCTTACTTCTACTACTTCTACAAATTACCACCATCTTAGTGACAGGAGGACAGAGGAGTCAGCATAACCAGCATAATCAGCATAATGAGCCCAAGCAAGCTCCTTCAGCAACAAGCAGAACTAGATAGCACTGAGCACCTGGCTTGCTCAAATTGCATCAGTGTAATATTCGTAACGTTACATGAACTTAATTTACCTGAGTGTGAGCAGCATGCCATTTGAAAAAAAATAGCATTATAGGACAGGACACAGCACAATTAGTGATAGCTACTTACTAGTACACACCCAGCCCTGCAACCTGGACACACAGCAGCTCCTCAATGCCTTTCTCCTGACGCACGTCTCTACAGACAATCAGAATGAAATACACTCTGAACTGGACCGGGGGCCTGTGAACTTGCTCCCCCGGCATTCCATGCGGCCGAGGACATGCCACTGACGTTTGCCCAAGCACCAGAAGGCGCATTAAATCCAGCACACTCACCTGCAGAGCGGAACACTCTGAACGGGACAAGGGGCCTTGAACTCGCTCCCCCAGAATTTCTTGTGGCCTGGGATGTGACGCTCACGTACACCCAAGCACCAGGGGGGTGCATTAAATCAAGCACGCTCAACCGCAGCGAGGGACACTCTGAACAGGACAGGGAGCCTGTGAACTCACTCCCTCAGCATTCCTTGTGCCTGGGATGTGCTGCTGATGTTTGCCCAAATGCCAGGAGGTGCATAAAATCCAGCAACCTCATTTGCAGTACAGGACGCTTGCGGGTGCATGCCTGGTCGAAGACTGGGTCAAGAGTGGGCCCGTCTTCGCCCGTCCATGGCTGGCCGAGGCTGGGCCACCCCTCTTGAGGTTTGTTTTAGGACATTGTTGGATTGCCCTTTTAACTCTCCTTTCCTTTTTTCTTGTCTTGGCCCACTTGAACCGACTTGCATCCTACTGAAGCGATGGATTAATAAAGGCAACTGAAGGAGGCCTGGGGCCGGCGAAAAGAAGTATAGGAAAAATACTAAAAAGCCACGCAGCAACAAAGTGCTTGATCGTATTGATAATCTCCTGGTGGACTGAGAAGAAATACTAGTCCCATCGTCTGTTATAGCTCAACCTAAGTGTCCCACACAGTGTCTAGTCCATCAAGTGGTGCCTAATAAACAGGAAAGCATATCTAACATGTTCAAAAAAGCTAGGAATCGGATGCAGAGTAGAATCAATGCAATATTTTAAAATCCCACTGCCCCATCTCCAAGCCCTGACCCCCCCATACAGCTTGGTGCCAGTGCCCCGTGCTTCTCCCATCCCTTGCACCAATCGCTTTTCGCCACTTACAAGCCCTATAGATATACCCACATCTCAGTATAGTGCAGTTGCTCCTGCACAAGTTGGAGTAGGCTGCTCATCTAATCACCAGGCACACCCTTCTCCTTTAACTGAAGATCTATTGGGCTGCATCCAAGCACTTAGGTCAGAAATAGCAGCCCTAAAGTCTATGATTGCTATCCTGTGGCTACTGCGGGGCACCTTATGGAAGAGAGGGTGAGAAAATGCTGGGAGGGCACCGCTAACCCGGTTATGACTAATGCTCTAGCACCTACATCTATTGATCCTTCTTTGCCCCCCCGTAAGACATCCTGGGTGTGTTACCAAGGTTTTCTACAAGAGAACACAATTCCCAGAATCCCTACCGGAGCCTGCCCCAAGGGTTGTCATGCATTCGCTGGTGTACTAGCTGGAACCACCTCTAGCTACTCGCGGAGCAAAGGCCATAGCACTTTACTTTCTGTACCAAAAGATGTCCATCACCCTTGTAAAACATATGATGCTAGAATTACTACTCCTTTTCATCATAAAATCTTCATTATAAATGTACCCAAACTCAACTTGCGGGCGGTGGAAGGGCAAGTCTCATTGATACATAGGGTTACTCACTGGATCTGTCACAGCAGAGGATGTCTTTCTGTAATCAGAAATGACATTCTGAGGGCCAGACGGTATAGTCTCCTGAGTTCTCCTTTTAATTGCATCAAACGTATTTTAGCGAATGGGCAGATAGTCGAAGATTTAGTGGCCCTTGACCAAAGAACCAATCCCCTGGATGGGTCCACTGTTTGGTTTAAATTTGATTTACCCCTTGTCTTTCATGTGCTACCCCCTTGAGGTGCTCTCAACGATGGTCCTGTGTGTTCCAAGTTAGATTGACCCCAGGTGGTTGAGGCACAGGCCTCCCTGGGCAGCTCCAACAGTCCTGTGAGTTCTGATAGCTGTCGCCATGACATAGGCCATTCAGCGGGTCTGGGTCATTTTAGCGGTAAGAAGGTTTCTATCATTCCATCTCAGGGAGCCATATCTGCCGCTAATGATGCTCGCAGACCATCGGCAGTCTGTTTAGACTCCCTGGCTAATTCTTTGCCTCCGTGGTTAAAAAAAGCGTTGCTGCGCTTTCGTTAACCACGACCTTCGGAAAAAAAAAGTCGTAAAAAAGGATGTTTCCCTTCTACAGGGGAAGAGCCATATGGATTATATTCTAGTTGATCTTAGACATTGGTACTTAGTGGATGATATGGTAGCCTGGAATCTAACAGATAGAGATCATCACCCTCTCTGTCTCATCCTAGAGTCCCCATTGGAAAGGGCTCAAATTGCACCCATTCCAGGCCAAGCAACTAGGGAGATACAGTCTTCGAACAATAGACATCGTATAAGATGGTGTAAAGTCACCCTCCATGACGATATCCTCAGTAGTTCGAAAGAGGCAAGCCTAGGAGCCCAAGACCAGATGAGAAAGGGTTTGAGGCGCACACAAAAGTTCTCCATGACATTATGCACTATACTTGGTGGAATTATTTAAATGTTTGAGATTATATCAGATGTCTTGCAGTTACCCCAAGGCATTCCTTTTAGTGGTAAATATTCAGCAGTTAGAAGCCTTTTTATTCATATTTCAATGCCTGTAATTCCAGAGATTTAGAATGTACTTGTTTTTTCAGAAGCTCATTTGTTGAAGTATCGATTGTTAAAAAGCATTCTGCATTATAGCACACTGAGATAAAAGAAATTACAGAATTACCATAAGAGGATGCTCCCACATCCACCACTGGTGCAGCAAGTTTTACAAATGAATAAAAAACCCTGTTCCCCTAGGTAGGAAGGCTACTAGTTAACTAATTTCACACAGTGTGTAGCAGTTACTGAATATCTGCCTTTTGTTTTAATGCAGGTATGCAATTTTTTTATTCCTGTGATGTTTGCTTTCTTCATATGGAACGATTTTGGGAGGAGAGGGAATATTTGATGGCATATATCCCTAACAGTATTCCCTGCTTGGTTCTGGCATTTTTTTAAAGCTTGTACTACTGAATATCGGCACCAACAATATTGTGGTAAAAGTATATCGAGGACAGAATACTCAGGGACAACATTTTATAAGGTAAGTGCATATAAGAAAGTACAGCTTTGCTATGTCTAATTCTACATTCATGTACCTGGAAATAAATCTATCTATCTATCTATCTATCTATCTATCTATCTATCTATCTATCTATCTATCTATCTATCTATCTATCTATCTATCTATCTATACATACATACATATATATCTATATATATATATATATATTAAAAAAATATATATATAGACATATGTATATTTATATATAAAGATAGGTAAGACTTTTGACGGCGAAGCGACTCATCACCAGGAGATGGAAGTCCGTGTAACCCCCTTCGATAGAAGGATGAAAGAGGTTGTTTATGGTATAGGTGGAGGGAAGACAGCTTAGTTTGGGATTACGTAAAATTCCCTTGCCTCTAACTGGGATGGAATGTTGCTGGAGCTTCGGGAACAAGAGCAAAGATTTGATACAGATGCTGCACATGCGGTGACCACGCTTGTGGCAAAGGGTTGAGTTGGTTGAATGTGGTGGATCAACGTTGCCTCCCTCTGAGTGGCATGCTTGGACCTCCCCTCTCAAGGGGGCCGGGTCTCGGCAGAGCATGCTGAGAGGGGTCCTACTGCTGCGTGTTGGTGTGATTCGATTCAGTGACTTTGTGAAGATGAGAGGATATACAAGGGGGGTGGGCGGTCGGGGAACGTATTCCAAACAAAGTTATTGTTGTATTGTATTGTTGCATATAAGATTTATGCTGAATCTTAACTTCTTTGATGTGCGTTACGCAATAGTTGCCTGCCGAGAAGATGTATTGATATATTATGTCTCAAATGCTGATAATCATCCCGCAGCTCAGTGACATGTGATGTCTCAAAGTTCTAATGTACCATAGTACATCCTAACCGTCAACAGGTGCAAGCTTTACTGTCAGTTAAAGTGATCAAAACAAAGGTTATGTCATGGGCGTTACGACCCTAACTTTCAAGCTGCGGTTGGTGTCTATGACATGTATTTACATTTCTCCATAAGAAAAGTAATAAAAAGATTCAAGCAACAAAAATGAAGATAGGTAAGACATCTAGACTTACTTACCTGTCGAAATTTCATTTGCGATAGTCTGTTGTTTATATTGTGTCCCATTAATATTGTGGTTTCAATATTCAGGGGCAACACATTTTGTGAAGGCTAGCACATGTGACATTTAGGCCCATATTTATACTTTTTGACGCAAAACTGCGCCAACGCAGTTTTGCGTCAAAAAAATTAGCGCCGGCTAACGCCATTCTGAAGCGCCATGCGGGCGCCGTATTTATTGAATGACGTTAGCCGGCGTTAGCCGCCGGCGCTGTCTGGTGTACGTTAAAAAAAACGACGTACACCAGGCAGTGCCGGCGTAGGGGGAAAATGGCGTATAGGCGTCCAGAAATGGTGCAAGTCAGGCTGAGGCAAAAAATTTGCCACAACCCGATTTGCGCCATTTTTTTACGACGCCCATCCCCCATTGAAATGACTCCTGTCTTAGCAAAGACAGGATTCATGCCCCCTTGCCCAATGGCCATGCCCAGGGGACTTCTGTCCCCTGGGCATGGTCATTGGGCATAGTGGCATGTAGGGGGGCACAAATCAGGCCCCCCTATGCCACAAAAAAAAATACTTACCTGGACTTACCTTAATGTCCCTGGGGTGGGTCCCTCCATCCTTGGGTGTCCTCCTGGGGTGGGCAAGGGTGGCAGGGGGTGTCCCTGGGGGCTTGGAGGGCACCTCTGGGCTCATTCTGAGCCCACAGGTCCCTTAACGCCTGCCCTGACCCAGGCGCTAAAATCCGGCGCAAATGCGGGTTTTTTAGTCCCTCAAACTCCCGGGCGTCATTTTTGCCCGGGAGTATAAATACGACGCATATGCATCGCAGTCATTTTTTAAGACGGGAATGCCTACCTTGCATATCATTAACGCAAGGAAGGTGTTCGCGCAAAAAAATGACGCTAACTCCATGAACTTTGGCGCTAGACGCGTCTAACGCCAAAGTATAAATATGGAGTTAGTTTTGCGTCGAATTTGCGTCTAAAAAAACAACGCAAATTCGGTGCAAACGGAGTATAAATATGCCCCTTAATTCTCAAAACATGAAATTGGCCCGGTTTGTTACGCAGTCCTGCTTAAGGGTGGCATTTAAGTTGGCCTTGCTTTTCAAGAGTTCACAACACAAACACAGGTTGTGTAGTGACAGTTTCCTTTAGATAAATAGGCTGTCAATGCACTCCTGCACAAGTTGTTTTTATCACAAGAGAAGCACAGCACAATCACAGGAAAGCCTTTTTCCAGTAGACCCGTTTTAGGTACTAACACCGTAGGTGAAGGAGTTAGCTTTGTTTTATTGTAGGAACTGATTTTACTTTTTGTGTACCATTTTCTTACTCCTAAATATTTATTTGCTTCTTTTTCTATAGCAATACCGGTTGGTTGCTTGGATAAACCCGCCCTGTGCAATGTTTAATTGAAAATTATATTGCGCTCAATATGTTTAGCAACATGTGTTTAAAATGGTAACAAGCAGCCAAAATTGCACTAGAAACAATAGGGGAAACTGTAGGCCACTTGGCCCTTCACAAACCACACCCTTTCCTCATACCTTAATAAGCATTTGGAAAGTGTCACAGAACTAGTGGAATGCTGTTTTTCTTGTCTGAGTCCACTGATCGGGTCCACATGGTGGGCCCAGGAAAGCCTTGTTGTATGCTGCATCTATTAATGAATTGTATTGGATATTAATCCATTTTGCAGGTGATTTAGTGAACGCATGCAATATGAAGCAGTGCCATCTTTTAATGACTGCAAGAGCCAGAGCTCAATGATGACACAAATTTAGCATCGCTGCCAACAGAAAAAATAATAATTTGAATGGATTCTATTCCCAAAAATTGAGCACAGCAGTTCAGGGTCGGTCTGAGGCAGAATAAGCCAGTAACTATGCTTCAAAACGATCAGTGTGTCCTTGTGTAATGTAACCGGTGCTCATGTAAAACACACCAATACCTTTGGATCGAGTTCACGCTAGACAAAAAAATGCAAAACAGAACCTATTTTGTTTTCCACAGTAAGGGCAAGATGTAGGAAACTTTTTGCATGGCGCAAACAGCGAATTTGTAAAATGCACATCGCGATGCCCATTCCTATTTTGCGAGTCTGTAACCTGGTTACCGACTCGCAAAATGGGAATGCGAGTCACAAATAGGAAGGGGTGTTCCCCTTCCTATTTGCGATTTGCATCGTGATGCACAATTGTTTTGTGTCCGCGAACGCGATCGCAAAGCAATTCACAGTTACCACCAGTGTCACACTGGTGGTAACCCATTCGCAAAAGGGAAGGGATCCCCATGGGACCCCTTCACCTTTGTGAATGGCCCTGAAAACATTTTTTTCGGAAACAAAAACGTTTCATTTTTTCGTTTGTAATGCAACTCGTTTTCCTTTAAGGAAAACGGGCTGCATTACAAAAAAACAAACTGCTTTATTTAAAAGCAGTCACAGACATGGTGGTCTGCTGTCTCCAGCAGGCCACCATCCCTGTGAGTGCCGTGACTTGCAAGGGGGTCGCAAATTGCGACCCACCTCATTAATATTAATGAGGTGGGCCTTTGCGACCCCCTTGCGACTCGCAGATGGTGTCAGGGACACAATCCCATCCTGCATCCGGGTTACGACTTGCAAATTGCGAGTCGCTCAGACTCGCAATTTGCGAGTCGCAAATCTGGAATTTCGTACGTCTGGCCCTAAGTTCCTTGCTTGGTCTCAGTCTTCCGTTTGCCAATGCTGCAGCAAACCAGGAAAGAGAGCTGCCCCCAGAAGAGGCAATCTCAGCTCCATAACTCTTCCAAAATGAAAACATAGCTAGCTAGTACTGAACACACATGCTCCCACCACACTCCTCCTACACTGCCCCATCTCCTGATTACTGACAAGTTGTTGTCAGCAACTACCTCATTGTCCTCATCAGCCTGTCCCACCCATGGCCACTTAAGTGAATGGAGTTCTTTTAACTCCTCCCAAGTCCATTGAATAAGAATCTCAAAAGCAATCCTATGAATGCCTTGGTTTCTGTCACATGCCCTCTACTATGATGTCACTGGTGTAGCTTTTGCCTACAGGTTGAAGAAGACCTCGCCCCTACTAACACATGCCTAGTAGGACATGTACACAATCCATCTCTTTCCACTCCCCCCAGAAAGAAGATACAGATTTGTCCCACTTTATCACCGAGCAGCAGGTAGTCATGTGTTCCAGCTGCCGGTGGTTCTTCTCTTCTTGCCTCTGCCTAAGGATTGTAGGTTGATGCACATCACGATCATTATCACCAGCTATCCCAGGAAAATGTCCCATTTCTGGTGTCTACTTTACAAAGAAATCAAAGAAAAGGCGTGAGCGAACTAAATTAGCTAAATTATAGCTAAAATGTCTGTCCAAATTACTAATAACACACAGGAAATACGAATAAAATTAAATGAAAACCCGTGTCTTGAAATAAGAAAAAGATAAAGGCCCATAGATAAAACAAAGTCATTGAGTTAGATTAGACATCTTGCGCCCTCAGAATTGCTATATTATGTAACATAAAAACTGCTCACCAAATCTTAATTACTTCTAGATGTTTTTACTTCGTAAATCGCTTCGATGACTCAGTGGGTTTTAATAACTTGCTTCAAAAGCACACAATGCAGCTGACAAGGCTGCAGTCCAGCCAGAGTGCTGTCTAAGCCTGAAAGGTCACCACAATTAGTTATTCAACAGGAAAACTGAAAAGCAGATATAATATCACAAATCATGCGGTGCGCTTTATTCCACTGTGAAATCCCAAAGGAACAAAGTTCTTTTTTGGAAAAAATGTCCCAAGCAGATTCAATATTTTTTAAATATGTGAGCATTCTAATCCTCCTTCTTGTGGCAACTGTAACATTTTTCCCATAGGCACTTTTCCTTCCTATTTAATCATATGTTCCAATATCAAAGGAACTACATT
Source organism: Pleurodeles waltl (assembly GCF_031143425.1). Lineage (NCBI taxonomy): Eukaryota > Metazoa > Chordata > Amphibia > Caudata > Salamandridae > Pleurodeles > Pleurodeles waltl. The sequence continues at coordinate 441,528,945 of NC_090451.1, forward strand.
CACCTTTCATCTCCCCAGTTTCAATTCCATAGGGACGAAGTTACCAGCTTTTATTCACGTGACCGTACGTGATGGTGATGTAATTTTGTTACCGATGTGTGATGAGTTGGCTGCGGTAAGCCTTCAGGGTCCGATGCATGTTTTATACCAGTGCATCGGAACTCTGCATACAGGAACAGAATGATTATAAACTTAACCCGCTGTGGAAGTATCTGTAGGATTTGAATCTCACAAGTTTGCACCCCACAGGACAAAGTGATAGCCAAAAAAATGTATAATGGATGTCATGCAGTGCTGTGAAACACCAATGCTGTGGCAGCCAGCATTACAAGTAAAATCTAGTTGTTGTGGAACTGAAAACACCACAACAGATTTATGTTGCTTAGTGTAACACTTCAGAAAAAGTAGATAATCTAAATTACCTTTAAGTTTGCAGATCTGGGGCCACATGTATCAAGCCTTTTTGCATTCGCAAACGGTGCGAATGCCCGTTTGCGAATTCAAAAGTGCCTTCAGTATGTATGAAAGGCATTGACACTGCAATTTTAAGGAATCGATAAAATAGCGATTCCTTAAAATTGCGAGCCCGTTTAGAGAATCACAATTCTCTAAATAAGAAATCGCAAATAAGTAATCCTTATTTGTGATTTCTTAAGCACATGTATGAAGCTTTTCCTTAATGCGAATTGGGCATTAAGGAATCGCAATTACCACCAAGTAAAACTTGATGGTAACTACGTACAAATTTTAAAAATTGACATGTAACGCACACATGCCCCTTTGGAATGTGTGTGCCTTACATGTCCTAAAATATTTTTTAGGGTGCAGCAGAGGGGGCCTTAGGCCCCCAGCACCCTGGGGTTTTGCATTTCCTAATTTACTATTCTGTGAAAGCATTTGCAATTTTTAAGAAATTGCTTTTACCGAATCGCAAATATGATACATACCATTTTGCGAATCAGAAATAGCGATTTCTTAAAAATCGCTATTACCGATTCACAAAAGGGTTAGATGATACATCGTATTTACAAGATACAGTGCATTCCTGTCCTTTCCACCGGTGCTGGTGCACAAATTGCTGCCAAGCACCATCTCAGGCACCATTGCAACATTGTGCAAGGGTATCTGCATTGTCAGCAGGATTGTTTTTTTTGCAGGAAGGAATACCTTGCTGCACAAAAGCAATCCAGAGCGGAATTTTCCTCTTTCTGTGCGTGCTGCTGCACGACACACAGAAAGAGGAAACAATGAGGAGAAATAAATATATTTCTCCTCGTTGTGCCTGCCTCAGTGTCGAAGTAAGCCTCAGCAAAGCCTACTAGTGCAAGGGGTTTGCCCTTCTCTGCACAAAGTCCTCAGACCATATAGGAAGAAGTTGGCACAGACACTGAAATAAAAGACAAAGGGGGTCATTACAACTTTGACGGGCGGCTACCGCTGCCCGCCAAGCTGTAACCGCCGGGCGGCCGCCAATGCAGCTGCACTACCGCAGTGCCCATTTGGACATCCCCGCTGGGCCGGCGGGGATGGGGGCCGCAACATGGGAGCCAGTTCCAAATGGAGCCGGCGGAGTTGCGGCTGTGCGACGGGTGCAGTTGCACCCGTCGCGCTTTTCACTGTCTGCATGGCAGACAGTAAAAAGCTGCATGGGGCCCTGTCAGGGGGCCCCTGCACTGCCCATGCCAGTGGCATGGGCAGTGCAGGGGCCCCCAGGGGCCCCACGACTCCCCGTACCGCCAGCCTTTTCCTGGCGGTTCAGACCGCCAGCCTTTTTCTGGCGGTATGAACCGCCAGGAAAAGGCTGGCGGTACGGGGAGTCGTGGGGCCCCTGGGCAGTGCCAGGCGGATTGTCACCTCCGGAGCTAAAGTGGCAGTAAACCGCCGGCCCGGTGGTGCGACCGCGGCCACCGCCCGCCTGTTGGCGGTGCTTCCGTCATTTTAGCCCTGGCGGTCTCGGACCGCCAGGGTCAAAATGACCCCCAAAGTTTATTAAACCTCAAGAGGTGGTACTACAGTTCAAACAGCACCATTCGGTAATGTTTGAAGTAGCACACTGAACTAAGAGAGCATGGTCCTTTTATACCCACGCTGGGGCTAAAAAGAAGGGGGTCAATTATAGAAGCAAGACTTATATACATATAAGGTCATATGGAAATGCACAGTCGACAGGTAGGAGGGGCTAACAGTTTTCAAGGACTAGTAGACACATTACTGTCTGTAACTAATTACTAACAGCTGCAGACCTTACTGGGCAGGTGCAAAAGTGGGAGATGCTAAATATAACTTGTCACTAGACAGATTTTCAAGAGTAGTTAACAGGAAGGTAGGACAGAGCACATGGCGAGCACATGGCAGCATGTGGCAGAGATAATGGCTGCCATGAATACAAATGGATTCAGCAAAATGTTCACAATAGTTGCTAAATACAAGATGTCTTCTGCTATTGCTTAATCTAATTGCTACTAAATTACAACATCAGGGAGGCATACAGTTTTGAAACATTCCCAGGTTTCCAGATTTTTGTAAATATGGGAATGCATCAAAACCCATGGTTCAAGTGTGGGAACACCCACCACAGCTTCCATGGTACGCCTCACTGATGCAGTGTAACGCAATGCAGCAACTTGCGCCATGAAAAGCCACTCAAAGTCCCTTAGCGTGGCCTTGTAGAAATGGGTCTGCACTATGTACAGAGCTTATAAATAAGCCCCTGAGTGTTAAAGACGAAGGCCCAGATTTACTAACCTCTGACAAACAGCTCAGTTTACAAAAATGTGGCACTGTTCAGTTCTCTTTGTACTGGAGCACTTGTTAGCACGTCTGAGCTTAATAAGTAAACTTACAAGGGTCCACAAATAGGTTGATGAACCTTTTGACTCGCAATTAAGATGTTCTTACCATACATCCAGTACATAATCAAGAATCAATACACAATATTCAACTACAAACAAGGCATCCATCTTAAACGAATCAAATAATAAATGGGCTAAGACAGAGCAAGCTAAGAAGGTTAAAAGTCACTAGGTGGCGGGGGCACGAGTTTGCAAGCCAAAGGCTAAGCTAACTCCTGTTATCCCATTAAAACAAACTAGGATTCACTACACTAGCATTAACCTGCACCGGACTCATTGTTCCATTAATCTGTGTCGGAGCTGTCGGATCAACACTGGTAGTTGGACAACTCTCATGTACCATATATGGTGGTGGTCGATCTCTCAATAAGTGTGTAATAAACTCCTCATGGTCTGAGTCCTCCTCCACTGTTGAAGACTTTCTAGCCTCCTTACTCTCGGACAGGTTTCTATTAGTTTTCCTAGTAGCTTTGTTTCTTTCCTTCTCATTCTCCTGCATTATTGCCAGAAACAAGTTAATTCCTTGCAAAGTCTCATTCTCCATGCTTTCTGAACACATCCCATCTAGCCTCCTCTAGATTTTTTTCTGCCTTTCTCATCCTCCTTTCAAATTTCAATTGCTGCTGCTGTCTGGCTACTAGCTCTCAAATTGCTAAGCTTCAAACTGTGCTGGTCTCAAAAGGGGCTTCGATTCATATAGCACCCTCTATAAATGCTCCAAAACCCTCAAATTGAACGTCCCATTTGTAGGAAACACTAGGCTCCCATCTTTCTCTGTCAATTTGTGCCATTGCTTTAGCCAGAGGCATGGCGTGGTGCTCTTCTCTTCCATTACAATGTAAGCTGGTGTACCTTCTGGCAGTGTAGCCTCGGCTACACTCATTGTAATATACGTATCTACTTGGGGCACTTTTTAATGCTTTGAAAAATGTCATCTTTTCAACCTTTTTGTTATTCAAAATCGAATCAGGAAGTGACTTTAAATCCCAAGATTCCTTTCACCTATGTTCTCAATCAATTGCCCCTCACGGACGGCTGCCAATACGTGCAAGGCCTTTCTCACTAACCGACCGATGACAGCGCAGCTCCAATGACATCACACTCACACGTAATGCAGCAGACAAAGGGGGTCATTCTGACCTCGGCGGTAAAAGCCGCTTACCGCCGGTCAGAAGACCGCCACAATACCGCTGCGGCCGCGGTCAGCCGCCACGGTCATTCTGACCCACAACTGCCAAACCTCCAAAAATCCGACCGCCATTGCAGTCCGCCACATCAGCGGCCCGCGATAAACTGGAGATGACCAAACCTCCACCGCCACGCCAACAGAAATACGCCCATGCCATTACGATCCACAAATCCACGCGGCGGTCTTTCAAACGCGGTAGTCTATTGGCGGTACACACCGCCGCGGTCAAAATACCCACACCTTTACAAAACACTACCACATTGAACAATTTGAAATACACACACCTGATACACATTCAAACAACACTCCCACACATCCAATACAATATAAAACACACACCCACATCACCCACAAACCCCTACTACCAAAAATCAGAGACGAAGGAGAGAGAGACACATCAGAGAATAGAGAGCCAGACACACAGAGGCACACTACAACATCACACACACCACATAGTAGCACAAAGCACCACACACCAACACACTCATCACCACATACACCACCCCACACCTCATCCACACCACCCCATGGCACCACAAAGACACCCACGCTTCACGGACCAAGAACTCAGGGTGATGGTGGAGGAAATCCTAAGAGTGGAACCCCAGCTCTTCGGCTCGCAGGTGCAGCACACCACCATAGCAAGGAAGGCGGAGCTATGGCAGAGGATCGTGGACAGGGTCAACGCGGTGGGACAGCATCCCAGAAATAGGGACGACATCCGCAAACGATGGAACGACCTACGGGGGAAGGTGCGCTCGATGGTGTCGCGACACAACATCGCAGTGCAGAAGACTGGCGGAGGACCCCCACCCACCCCACCAGAATTCACAGCATGGGAGCAAGAAGTATTAAACATCCTGCATCCTGAGGGCCTCGCTGGAGTACCCGGAGGAATGGACTCTGGTAAGTCCTATCTCATATACTTCATCCCCCCCACCCCACCAGCATGCCAACCCACACCCCCACCCTCACCCCCAACCCACCATCACACATCATCCCTGAGAATGTATCCCTAGCACAACCCACCCAACCCCCCACCAACCCTTGCATGCCACCACAAACATTGGACACCCATTACCTAAGCATGACCACTGCACATACCCATCCCCCCCACAAACCACCCTCACAACACCACCCACAAGGGAATGCCTGCACTGGGGGACAAGGGCACCCATAATTCGCACGCTTTTCCACACACAGAAACAATAACCATACTCTCTCACCCCATTCAGGACCTGAACGCCAACACACCGGTCAGGAGGGTCCTCAAATGTCCATCCCACCCCCGGAACAGGCCCCCAGTGAGGACAGCAGCTCTGGCGACCTGGAACCTGATGACCAGCCCGGACCATCGGGGACCTCTGGGCAGTGGGTTCCCCAAACACAGACACAGGCCACAGCAGACCCAAACCCCCCTGGGAACAACAGCACAGCTCCCACCCAGCGGGCCCATGCCTCTGTCTCTAGGACAGGTCAAGCAGCGGTGTGTCTGCCACTACAGGGCACCCAGGCTAACCCAACACCCCAACAACAACAGGGACCTGGGGGCAGTGGTAGTGGGCACACCGTCCAGGGGACAGAGGCCCTGGCAAACAGGGCAACTCGGAGGGCTGCCGTGAGACAGGGGGGGGAGGAGAGGCCCAGGGAACCCACTCTCCAAGAGGCCCTCACTACCATCATGGGAGCATACCACCACTCCCAAGAGACGATGGCGACGGTACTGGCCAGGTTCACCGAGATAGAGGCACAGCAGGAAGAACGCTACATGGGGTTCAGCAACCAACTCACCACCATCGCTACCGCCATGGGGAGCATGGTCCAGGCCCTTAACAGGATAGAAGACACGTTGCGGGACCATGTGGCACCACAGAGGGCCACTGTCACTAGCCAGGAACAGCCTACCACCTCCGCCGGCGCTAGTGGACAGGAGGCCCACACACAACGACAGGCCACAAGAACCCCACCTCCTGCTGAAGAACAACCACCCCGCAAGAGGAGCCTAAGACCCCCAAAAAAAACAGAGTAGCATGCCAAGACCACCGCCAGCATGAGATACCCCCAGAAGTCATCCCACTGTCCCACATTGCCACCCTGTCCAAACTCAAACAGCCCCTGCTCCGTCCTTCCACAGGCATATGGACAATAGACCTGTCAGACTGAGAACTGGACTCTGCCATGGAGATCACTCCACCCCCACCCATCACCGTCATCATATAATGTACCATTATCTGAGCACACAAAATAAAACAATTATTGCACAGAAAACCGTTTGGAGTCATGCTGTATTCTCAAAAAATCGTACAACACATAACAGTTCACAATATGTGATGTCAGTTAGTGATGACAACATACCAATGTCAATACGCTGTAGTACATGGCCAAACCAAGCAGAAGTCGGGCTATGAGTCATTAAGCACTGAGAAGGGAAGGGAAAAAGAATATGTTATTTAAAAGAGCTGGGGGGAAATACATAAAGTTGAGATGCATGAGGCTCTAAGTAACTGGGAAATGGCGTGGCTGAATCTTACCTGTGTGCTACTGAAAATACTGTTGTATGACAGCTTCCCTGTTGTCTGTTTCCTCACCGTCGTCTTCCTCCTCTTCACTCTCCACAGGCTCCACGGCTTCTACGACACCAGCATCTGGACCATCCTCCTGCAGGAAAGGCACCTGGCGTCGCAAAGCCAGGTTGTGAAGCATACAGCAGACCACGATGATGTGGCACACCTTCTTTGGTGAGTACATTAGGGATCCACCTGTCATATGCAGGCACCTAAACCTGGCCTTCAGGAGGCCGAAGGTCCTTTCAATGACCCTCCTAGTACGCCCATGGGCCTCATTGTACCGTTCCTCTGCCCTGGTCCTGGGATTCCTCACTGGGGTCAATAGCCACGCCAGGTTGGGGTAACCAGAGTCACCGATTAGCCACACACGCTGTCTCTGTAGCTGTTCCATCACATAGGGGACGCTGCTATTACGCATAACATACGCGTCATGCACTGACCCAGGGAACTTGGCATTTACATGGGAGATGTACTGGTCTGCCAAACAGACAACCTGCACATTCATAGAATGGTAATTTTTCCTATTTCTGTACACCTGTTCATCGTCATTTGGGGGTACTAATGCCACATGGGTCCCATCAATGGCACCAATGATGTTGGGGATATGTCCAAGGGCATAGAAATCACCCTTTACTGTGGCCAAATCAGCCTCTTCTGGGAATATGATGTAGCTCCTCATGAGTTTCATCAGGGCAGACAACACTCTGGACAGAATCTTTGAAAACATAGGCTGAGACATTCCAGATGACATGGCCACTGTTGTCTGGAATGAGCCACTTGCAAAGAAATGGAGGACTGATAGAACCTGCACTAGAGGGGGAATTCCTGTGGGTTGGCGGATGGGTGACATCAGGTCTGGCTCCAGCTGGGCACACAGTTCATGTATAGTGGCTCGGTCAAGTCGGTATCGGAGTATTATATGGCGTTCTTCCATTGTCGACAGGTCAACCAGCGGCCGGTACACGGAAGGATTCCTCCTTCTCCTCGCAAGTCCCTGCGGACGGTGCCTAGGAAGGACAACATGGAGCACTGAGTCAATCAACTCACAGGTACATACAACACAGCTTGCACAGTACACGAAAATGTTTTGACTGCTATGTTTGTATGTGTGCAAATGCAAGGCCTAGGCCTGAGTGACGCAGTAGAATTTAAGCCATGTGGGCCCTTGAAATGGCGGCTGCCTGACCTCTAAACTGGGACAATGGGATGTGAGGTCAATGCGCTGGCGTGGCACACCGTGGCGGTAGGCGGTCGAAGACCGCTGTACGAAGTCGCATTGGTTAACATTGAACCCTATGGGATTCAGGAGCCAATGACAATGTGCGCCGGCGGTCGCGGTACGCACCGCCGCGGTACGCACCGCCGTGGGCGTGACCGCCATTTTCTATCTGATTAATCACTCGAGACCTGATCATCCACAGGAGAGGACCTATACTGCAAGTGCTGCTGTGAACTCGGTCTGGAAGTGACAATGGCTGCTGCGACTGCCTTCACGTCTGAAGAGTTGGAGAAACTCGTGGACGGGGTCCTCCCCCAGTATGCGCTACTCTACGGTCCTCCAGACCAACAGGTGAGTACACTGAGTGCACATTGAATGGGTAATGCCTGTGTGGAGTGGGGTGGCTGTCAGTTGGTGGGGTGGGGAGAAAATGAGGAATGCAACGCACGACTGATGAGAGTATGGGCCACATGGCAATGGTGGGGAGGGGGGGCATGTACTCCAAACATGCAGAAATGTGACGTTTTCTCTTTCCCACCCTGTACATGTCAAACAGGTGAGCGCCCATCAGAAAATCGATATTTGGCGTGCCATCGCCAAGGAAGTCCAGGCCCTGGGGGTCTACACCAGACGGGGCACCCACTGTCGGAAGAGGTGGGAGGACATCCACCGAGGAACCCGAAAGACCGCCGAGTCACTGCTGGGGATGGCCTCCCGACCTAGGAGGGGTGCCAGTCGTACCCTGACCCCCCTGATGTCCCGGATCCTGGCGGTGGCCTACCCTGATTTGGATGGGCGCTTGAGGACATCACAGCAGACACAAGGGGGTGAGTATCAGCACATTCTCCTATCTATACGCGCAGTGGAGGCGTCTGGGTGGGGGAGGAGGGCTGTGGGTGACAGTAGGCCAGGGCGCTTTCTGTAGTGTAGTCCCCTCCCTTAGACATGGCCCTGTGCCCCCGCCCACCACCTCTGTAGGGTGCCAAGTGCAGCTATCCATGGTCCAACATCACCCATGAGCGCGTCTGTTGTCCCTAGGCCTGTTGGCCTAGTCAGAAGTACAGAGTAGTGTACCCCAAGTTCGCGGCTTAGTGCATGAGGCACCTGTGTCTGTCCTCTCCGCCAAGGCTATTGACAAGGCATGCACTCAACTTTGTTTTCTTTCTCCCCCCACCCTTATTCTTTGTTTCTTGTGCATTAGCATCATCAGGCGGAGGAGAATTGGCGTCGGAGCATGAGGGAGCTGCAGGTCACCAGGCCCCGGTGGGCACTGACACAGACACCGAGGGCACCAGTGATCCGGAGGGCGAGGGGAGCACCACAACGGGGGCCGGTGGAGACACCAGCGACACGGACACGTCCTCGTTTGGGAGCTCCCTAGCGGGGGCGGCAACATCTGTGCCCCCAGCAACAACAGGTACAGCCGCCACCCAGCGCACCAGCACCGCCCTCTCAGCAGCCCCTCAGTCTTCACTCCGTGCCCGTTCGCCCAGGAAGGCGCGCGTCTCCTTTGCCCCAGGCACCTCAGCCCCTGCCTCTGTTACCCCTGCTGCCCTCAGTGCGGAGCTCATTGACCTCGTGAGGACGCTCATTGTTGGGCAGACTACCCTTTTGAATGCCATCCAGGAGGTGCAAAGGGAGGTGCAACAGAGCAATGCCTACCTGGAGGGCATTCATTCGGGTCAGGCTGCCCATCAACGAGCTTTCACTTCTCTGGCCTCAGCACTGACGGCAGCCATTGTCCCTGTCTCCAGTCTCCCTCTTCTAACTGCCTCCAGACTTTCTCTGTCTCCTGTTCCTCAGCCTATCCCATCCACACCATCTGACCAGCCTGCACACACCTCAACACCCAAGGCCAGCTCATCCAAACATAAGCACCACAGAACACACAAGCATTCACCCAAGCAACACCCAGTTGCAGACATACCAACAGTCACTACCACCTCTGTGTCCCCCTCCTCCTCGTCTCCCTCCTCCCTCCCTGTGACGTCTACACTCACACCTGCATGCACACCAACATCAGCCAGTTCTTCCATCACCAGCACACCCTCCACTACAGTCCTCACACCTGCAGTCACCACCCCCACTGCCATGTACACGTCCCCTGTGTGCTCTCCCACTGTGTCTGTCACCCCCTCTTCCAAGACACATAAACGCAGGCAGACACCCAAACAACAGCCAACCACCTCACGACAGCCTACGTCTCAGTTACCTGCACCCAAGGACAGCACACCTGACTCTCCTACAACCACATCCTCTTCCTCCACTTCTATCTCCACTACTCCTACCCTTTACCCTGGTCCAAAGAAATATTACCTCACAAATGTTGACCTCTTTCCCTCCCCTGACCCACCCCCTCCATCTGGGAAAAGTCGCAAAGGCACCTCAGCCACCACCAGCCCAGCTTCCAAGGTACAAGTGGTGCATGGAATATGGAGTCCACCCTTTGGTGGCAGTGACACTTCACTGAGCAGCAAGGGGACTGGCAGCCCCCCCCCCAGGCAAGAGGACCCGGAAAGTGAAGGGCCGCCGTGAGCGGACTGAGACGGCTGCCCCCAAGGAGGTGACTCAGGCCACTTCACCTGCCACAACAGCCAGGGGAGGCAAGAGCCCGAGAGCCCCATCTAAGGAGCGGAAGGGCAGCAGGGCGGAGAGGCCAGCCAGCAAGAGCGCGGAGCAGGAGGGCCCCACACGCCCCATCCCGGCTGCAAGGGACGACACCAAAGGGCCCAGGACTCCGTCTCCGAAGGGGCCTGACACTGCACGTTCGGAGGGCGAGTGAGCAGGTTGTCCAGGCCAGGTCTGACTCCCTACACTGACTGGAAGAGCACCGCTGAACAGGGCCCCGCCGTGCAGAAGAGCACCGCTGAACAGGGTCCCGCCGTGAAGACAAGCACCGCTGAACAGGGCCCCGCCGTGCAGAAGAGCACCGCTGAAGAGGGCCCCGCCGTGCAGAAGAGCACCGCTGAACAGGGCCCCGCCGTGCAGAAGAGCACCGCTGAAGAGGGCCCCGCTGTGCAGAAGAGCACCGCTGAACAGGGCCCCGCCGTGAAGACAAGCACCGCTGAACAGGGCCCCGCCGTGCAGAAGAGCACCGCTGAACAGGGCCCCGCCATCTCAAGCACCGCTCCGCTGGGCCACGCCGTCTCAAGCACCGCTCCGCTGGGCCCCGCCGTCTCAAGCACCGCTCCGCTGGGCCACGCCGTCTCAAGCACCGCTCTGCTGGGCCCTTCCTGTCAAGCACCGCTCCGCTGGGCCCCGCCGTCTCAAGCACCGCTTCGCTGGGCCCCGCCGTCTCAAGCACCGCTCCGCTGGGCCACGCCGTCTCAAGCACCGCTCTGCTGGGCCCCGCCGTCTCAAGCACCGCTCCGCTGAGCCCCGCCGTCTCAAGCACCGCTCCGCTGGGCCACGCCGTCTCAAGCACCGCTCCGCTGGGCCCTTCCTGTCAAGCACCGCTCCGCTGGGCCCCACCGTCTCAAGCACCGCTCCGCTGGGCCCCGCCGTCTCAAGCACCGCTCCGCTGTGCCACGCCGTCTCAAGCACCGCTCCGCTGGGCCCTTCCTGTCAAGCACTGCTCCGCTGGGCCCCGCCGTCTCAAGCACCGCTCCGCTGGGCCCCGCCGTCTCAAGCACCGCTCCACTGGGCCCCGCCGTCTCAAGCACCGCTCCGCTGGGCCCTTCCTGTCAAGCACCGCTCTGCTGGGCCCGCCGTCTCAAGCACCGCTCCGCTGGGCCCCGCCGTCTCAAGCACCGCTCCGCTGGGCCCCGCCGTCTCAAGAACCGCTCCGCTGGGCCCTGCCGTCTGAAGCACCGCTCCGCTGGGCCCCGCCGTCTGAAGCACCGCTCCGCTGGGCCCCGCCGTCTCAACCACCGCTCCGCTGGGCCCTTCCTGTCAGGCACTGTTCAGGGTTCACTGTGCCCACCATGCATCCTCCTTGTCCAGTGGGGACATTTATCCACCTGATGGACTGTGGCTTTGCACTCCCCAGGATGGCACAGTGGGCAACCCACCCACTGTAGAGACTTGAGAGACTGTGGCTTTGCACTCCCCAGGATGGCACAGTGGGCATGGTGGGCCCATCGTGGATCTGGCGTCGTGGACTCATGTGGCTGCGGTGCCCCCCCCTTCCCTTCCCCCTGAGGTGCCTGTAGTTTTGTCACCAGATGCCCCTGCAGTGTTCTCTCCAAAGGACTCAGGTCTCCTGTGTGGGCTTTGCCCTTGTTTCGCTACACTTTGGCCCACGGACATGATGGATTCGTAAGATGTGCAGGACTACTTGCTTCAGTTATCCACTGCTGTGTAAATAATTTGTTTATCAGAAGAACGTTTTGATGGTTGATAATACTTTTCTGAGACTATTTTGTTCATAAATATTTATTCTCAATTTGGTTATGTGATTGTATTTTTTACGGGTGTTTGGGTGGTGTCACTGTGACTTGTTGCTCTGCATTGGTGTGTACATCTTGGGGGGGGGGTGGGGGTCGCATATGTGTGCCCGTAACCTTTCCTCCTCCCCCCCCTCCCGTGTGTCGTAGGTGCAGTACTCACCGTTGACGTCTGCGGCGGAGTTCGTACTCGTGGTAGATGAGCAGGTAGACGAGAGCAGGTATGATGTTCAATTCGGCTGTCCTCCGTCCTCGTGGAGTGCGTAGAGGTGAGCGTTTTCCCGTTCGTAGTCTGTTTCCGCCGTGTTTTTATCGGTGGTGCTCCCGCCCCAGAAAAGGTGGCGGATTGGTGAGTTGTGATAGGGTGGGCGGTACATTGTCTGCCGCCTGCCTGTTGGCGGTGACCCCCGCGCTGTTTGTTTGTCCCGCCGTGGCGGTCGGAGTGTTAAGTTGGCGGTCTCTGTTGGCGGTTCCCACCAGGGTCAGAATTCCATTTTTCGGACCGCCAGCCTGTTGGCGGGTTGGCCGCCGCTTTATCACCGACCGCCAGGGTCAGAATCACCCCCAAAGTCTTGCGTCTCGTCCTCCTTCACTACAATTTCACACAAACTAATGCAAATATTGCGAGCACTAATCAAAAACCAAAAACCAAAAACAAATCTGCTAGTTTACTATAGGAAAGGTAACACAAACGCTTCAGAAACCTTATGGATTTTTCACTGATGGCTCTTCCCGCACTTACAGCTACTCCTTCTTTCTCGGTCTCCTAGATTCACGAACAAAATTCCACCCACAAATTTTACTCTCAACTGATCAATGGGACTGTCCTGGTGCACATAGGATTCGCCAAATCTAAGTCTAAATTTTTCTTTCACTCACTTTAATTCAGTCACTAACTTGTTGACCACGCCCGATCAACCTACTAAACCAGACAGATTACAACATAAAACCAAGGGTCTCACACTTTTCAATATACTCCGTAGTCTTAGACCACGCAAGGTGCGTACATCAACAACCATGTGGACACTTTTTGAGCACAAAGCGCCACACACATGTGAAGTTCAACGACTTCACTATTCTCACGCTACGGAGTACGCATACTCCTACTACAACTTAATTTGGAGTACGCAAACTCCCTAGAAGCCTCACAGACCTCACAATTCACCTGCGAATTGCATTAGCTCTGCAAGCGCAACCTATTTCACTCACACTATCACTAGAATGCCGGAACACCCTCAAACAATCATTAGCAGGATCCAGGATCTGGGAAAGTTATTTCTGGACTTAAGGGAACATCATTTTCTCTCCAATTATAATCATTGCAAAACAAAATCCAAATCTCAAAAATAATGAACTCTCAAAGGACCAACTCATCAAACTGCCACCACGTCTATTCATCTATTATTCTATACCGGGCATCTATGGTAAGCTCTTAAGGAGACTAATCATCAGTCTGCTACCATGTAGGTTAGCGCGTCTGACCTTAAGTAAAAATACAAGAGGACGCGAATAGGTCAATGAACCTTTTGACTTGCAATTAAGATGTTCTTACCATAGATCCAATATATTATCAATAATCAATACATAATAATCAATAGTCATTAGTAATCAATAAATCAATAATAAATGGGGTCAGTAATTGTCACACATCATGGCCTTTCAGTCATGAATAACCACACCTTTTAGTGAAAGTAAGAATATTTATTTCCATATATTAACAATGTTAAGGTCCTGTAGATTAATCTCAAAATCAGATGAAACACATACAGAAACAATACTGGCTGTCCAAAGCGGCGGAAGAAACGTCATCTAATCAAAGCTTGAACAACAACAAATTCTAAGGTTATGGTGCAAATCTATAGCAAAGTCAACTGTGTCAACGTGATAACATACATGAAGTTTAGCAGAGAATTTCATCAAACATTCGTCCCTGTTATCGTAATTTTATTAGTGAGGATCCTTAGCTAACATCAGATTAGCATCAGCATGTTGGGCTTCATGCAAGACAATTTAGTAACACAAATTTGGAAAACATCTAACTATGGCTCTATCAAACCGCGCAGTTGGTACCTAGAAAGGCAAAGCAAATATGCATGATAATCACAGGTTTGAATATGCCTATCCTCAGAGTGGACCAGCAAAGCAGAATCAGTCTTTGTCCTCAGGACATCAGTCAATCAGAAAAGCATCAGGATTAATTCAAGAAGGGCAAAGTCTTTAAGCATTAACGTTAGGCACATCTCTTGTCTAGATGCATAAGAAAGTAGTAACCTCTCGGTCAGGAAAAATGGGCAGTAATGCTGTCTTCTCTGTGTGCAGTGTTGTTAAGTCAAAACTGTTAAAACTACTCCCCAAATCCCTATTGGTCAGGTAATGGTATGTTCGCACTCATTTTCGTTAACATTGGTAGCCATTCTTCGTAATCACATTTTCAAATGTCTGGAGTATTTTCTACGTTATTATATTTTCTACATGAACTTATTATTCAACATACGAAACACTCATTAATAAGTTTTATTCAAACACCTGCGCTAGCACACTTATGGCACGTACCACAATAAACATACTCTTGCATCATGGTGCAAGGGTGCCTGCACTGTGGACAGGATCGTTTTTGTGCTAGAAGAAGTATCTTTCAGTACAGAACTATCCTTAGAGACATATTCCTTTTTGTATGTATGCAGTAGAATGCAGCAAACATGCAAAGAGGAAGTAACAGGAAGACATAAAGATGTTTCTCCTTTTTACATTAGCCTCGGACTCGTGCATCATTTTAGTGCAAACCTAAGAATGAGGACAAGTAATTCTGGTTTTGCATCAAAAAACATGGCTGGATACACTTGAAAGTTCATTCTCCACCGATGTTACGGCTTCCCACACTGCGTTTCACTACATGTTTACAAAGTCATGCTCCCGCACAAATTGGGTTTGCGTAGCTTTCCAAATACTAAAATCGCTTTTTTGTTGAGACTGTGCCAAAAAAGTGACACATACCAGCTCAAAATCTTAGTAAATCGGGCCAGATTACATTTCCTCCACATTTTCTACTCATGAATTTAACTAAAACTAGATTACATGAAATTAACCTTATATATCTTAATAGCCTGCTACAGAAACGTGTTGCTTTGTAACATTCTGAATTGCTCATTTAAACTGCGTTTCCAAAATGTACAGAACAATTAAAAACTAGTCACAAAGCAAGCGGCCGCAGAGTACACAAGGATACGTGAAATGAGGACAGTGTTCACGCCAAGAGAAAAACTGTAAGCAGGCACGCTCCATAAACTTGCTGCCTCCTATGCTTACGATTTTGTTTTTCAAAGCTAATAAAAGCATCACGACAGAAAGCACACATTAAAAGACGGTGGTTGTTTTTGCTAGAGATCAGTTTTTTATCACCAATGAGCCGCTGCCAGTCTCTTCAGGTCCTTTTGCCTCCTCTAGCGTCGGGGAAATGGCCTTCCTGGGAGGTGTAGACGACGTGACTTTTGTTTTCTCATCAATCGCAGGTCAATTCCTTGGCATAATATCATTTTTGGTAAGATACACTACCTACTTGCAAAATAAAAGGTAAACTGTGTTTCCATGAAAACATTTTAACTCCAATATGGTAATCATTTGGAAAAGTAAAGAGTGCAGGGAGGCGTATGTACACTAGGGAAATCAATCAAGGGAGCATACATAGGCTGGCTCCTTGTGTATCCTAACATGACTTGTAGCTGTAAAACACTATTTACAGGGAAAGGTTTGCTCTAAATCCAGTTTGGAACTTGGCTAAATTACAATCCTCCACCCAATATTTGTTGATGGATGTCCTTAGTAAAGAATTTTCTACCCACATTTATGAGCACAAGTAGATGGCAATTGGCCTCTCCCTTTTCATTGACAGTGTAGATTAAGGTTCCCTGCCAAGAAGATGGGACTTTACCTAAAGGCATAACAGTGGAAAATAGTTGAGCTAAAATTAGTGCCCACTATTTTAAATTAGCTTTATAGACTGTTATATGGATCCTGTCTGGGCCACGGGCCGTGGTTGACGTGACTGATTTTATGAGCATCTTTGATTCGCTTCCTGGTGATATTCTTGGATAGATTTTTAGTCAGGGGAGTATTAAAGCATTTTCCTGTAATTGAGTCTTATTATCTTATAAAATGTCTAAAGTTTTTCGTGGGGAAAACGTATTTTGAACCACCCCCCTTTTTTCCTCTGAAAGATCACTTCAAATTTTTCCAGGAAGAAACAGGTGGATGAGACATTTTTGTGACAGTTTAAAGTTATTAGCAAACCACAAAAATCTATTTCCTTTAGAAACATTGTTCTGACTATGACTATATATATATATATATATATGTATATATATATATATGTGTATATGTATATATATAGATAATAGATATATAGAGAGAGAGAGAAAGACATATTTACAGAAAAACACACCAGCTAAAGAAATGTTATAGTGAGGTCCGTCTTCAAGTAATAAAGAATGCTGAAATTCAGCAGTTATCTTTATCTACAATTTGTGCTCTCAATTAACTCTGTGCCCCCACCATGCATTGCGTTATAGTTACTTGAGCTAATTACTGTATACCTGGTAAATTTCAGTGTTTTTTAAGGTTAAACTTTCTTAACCATAACGTTACTTTAATCTTTTGCTTTTTCAGCAACTTGTTAATGTTTTCTTTTTAATGTAAAGCAAGATATAATTACAATTTCTAACTATAACGCCACTGTAGTGTTTGTTTTTTTCAGTGAATTTCTAGTTTTTTTTTTTACTTAAAGTAATAATGTATTACCTACTTTTCAAATAAATTCAACCCCAGAACATGGGGTCACCCCCAGAGCCTTAGGAGACTTTGGGATGGGTCAGCTGGGCCTTAATCAGCTTGGGAGGGGCCCCACACATGGCCCCCTCCCCAAATGATTATATATGTTGACCCCCGACCTGTCTTAACCTGTGTGACATTAAAGCCTGCAAATATGGTGCCCTCCATTTTGTTTTTTGTTTTTCTGAGATTCCCCTGGGGGTACCATTGAATTGTGACACAAAAAAACTTTTTAAAATTCTGGTTCTGTCGGGCCCATCTACAAGGGCTAGCAATGCAGAGTATCTCTAACTTGCCCCTTTATATTGTTTTTTTAAAAATGTTCAGGACAGGGGACTAGGGGTGAAATGTATCAATAATTGTAGTAGAGATTACCAAATTGCGATGTTCTGTTAATCACAGTTAGGAAATTGCTATTCCTAATGTATACAAACAAGTTTCATTTAGCGATTCCTAGAGCATCAAAAATACGAGTGTGCGTAACTCACAGAGTTTCACTCTGTGGAATTCCTTGGAGTTACATGAAAACTCTGTGAGATTCTTCAGAAATCATCAAGTCATGCTACTCATGCTGATTTTTAGCACTGGATGCTTGTTTTGCACTGAAAAATCAGTGCTAGCGACACCATGCAGAGTGGCAGAAGGTAAAGCTGTTTCAGTTGATTTTGTTGCTGCTCAAGTAGATTTTCAACTTGAGCAGCAGCTTTTTCACTGCAACCGGTTGCAATGGCCCATGACTGTTTGAGATGAGAAAATCTCACTGGTTGTCCTCTTAGAGCCCAAAAATCATGCTAGGGGGTGGCAATTCTTGCTCATACTTGTCAAGTTACCATTGGAGAGTTGTGCATGAGAAGAAACTCTGTCACACAGTGGTTGATTAAATTTGGCTGAAACTTTGTGTTACAAGCAGAGCGGAATTCATCAACTACTGCTAGTTGCAAAGCAAGCTACCTCATGAAGATTAATTAGGTAGGTTGCAATCTGTGACCCATTTGGAATTGCTGCCATCACAGGAATGGTGACCTGCTGAGGTCAGCAGACAACCATGTCTGTGATTGGTTTTAAATAAAGCAGCCTTTTTTAATGCAACGCGTTTTCCTTAAAGGAAAACCGCATGCGTTTAAAAAAGAAAAGTTTATTTATTTTTACTTTTGTTTATTAAAGAACATGTAGTGGTCTTGTGGACCACTGTCGTATCTTAAACAATCTTTTTTCTTACATTCACAAATGATAAAGAGGTCCTAAGGGGACCCCTTCCCATTTGCAAATGTATTACTACCACAGTTCGGTAGTTGGTAAATTATTGTTTTGTAAGTGCTGGCAGTGGAGATTGACCAGTCTCTATAATATTTGCTTCACAACAAAGAACATCACACTCCAGGGGCTACAGTTATCTTCTCCACATATTCTTTATTAATTTGGCATACACAATGCACACCAAGGCATTTCTACCTCAGGGTCTTGACCACAGGATAAAATTATGTTTTCACTCTCACCATATATACATTTACGTAGTCCACCTAAGATAAGTATTCTAGGAGTCATAGTTTATATAACAAATAAACCTTTATACTAAAAGAATATGGATCCAACAAAAAGTACTTCACTTCTTCTAAATGAGCAGAACCTTTATATGCCATCAGATCATCCACATCAATTTTTAATATTATATATTTTTATTATTTCCATAATATTAGTCACAGACAACCCTTACTCCCTTATCTATATTCTTTTGGTGGCTACATGACTAAACAGAATACTTCGATGTTTGTGTGGGTTTTAGACTACTACTAGCCATCTGCTATTTCACACATTACGTTCTGGTGACAAATACTTAATATGAAGGGACATGTGATGGGTGCAGTGGAGTCACCAAACCATTGCTTAGGGGTTTAATTAGACTCTATATTGTATTTTTTATATCTACTCGATGTACAGAAGACCTGAGTGTGATTACTCTGTGTTTAAGGATTACCTATGACTGCCCTTCTGTTTGCTCTGGACTAATACTCCAAAGACTGGTAATATGTGGTTATAATCTCACTATTATTGCTGAATGCATATCATAATTAAATTGGCTTAGTGCTCAGAAATGTCTAATGTGATCACTCTATGTGGAAGGATTAGCTGTAATTATCCGCTCTGATGAAGGGAAATACTTATTTACGTGCTCAAGTTACTAGGACTCCCCCTGTGGTTACTCTGTTTTGATAATACCTGACAGAGGTACTTTATTGTTACAAACATACTATTTCTAAGTGCATATCATGATTTTATCTCTGCTTTGTGCAAAGAAGGATCAAATGTTAACAAACTATGTCGGAGGGTTCACTGTAACTGTCTTCATGTTAGTGTTGTGCTAGTATTGCCCACACTCGATAATTTATGCCTGCAATTTCTTGCTATCATTGCTTATTGCTTATGGATGTGAAAGAATCACTATAGATTCCATAGTTCTCCTGCGGAATGTCCATTATTTCACATCTATTGAGTGCTACTTAGCATAGTTTGTTTGGACTAGGTGTCGATGAATCTTCCAAGTCATTGATCAATCCTGAGTTTTAACCTTAACTGTTGAGTCTATTCCCCTATGACCCCCTCTAATCTCTTAGCTGTCCACAGAAAGATAGCACCACTATATAACATCTTCTCAGTACATTTAGTACTGCTAAATGTTACCATAATCATACATTAAATTTCACAGATCTCAATTTCTAGAATATCACAAATGTACATGCAATGCCTCATCATCATTTATTCCATATGGGTTTTTAGTCTGCAATCTGATGATGATGAGGGACTCTAGTCTGTGTAATTTCAGGCCCCTGTCCACACCTCTTTAATCTTTTTTTACACAGGCAATCCCATAGATTTCATAGTCTTCCATTGACTTCCTGGATGTTGGTGATAATGTTTGGTTACTGCATAACTTACTTCTTTGTTCCATGCCACTCAAATATGTTCCAAAATATGTTTTTTTAAAGTTGCAAAACATGCTTCCAACATATTTCTTTCCACATTGACATTCAATCACATAGGCAGCATAGTTTGTGTCACATGTTATTCTGTGAATAATGGTGAAATAATGGCCTTTATAATCTTGAACTGTCTTCATATTTTTGCCTATCTGGCATGCTTTACATTTCTGCATTTTGTAAATCCTTGGCTTCACTTCTTCAGCAATTCTGTCATTTGGACACCGTAAAATTGCTTTTCATCAGTCTATCGTTTAATGGTGGGACTTTCTTATAGGTTAGTTGAGGATTTGGGCCCACTTTCTCATGTATATCTGGATCCTTGCTTCTTAATTACAATATCTTCTGAGGATGTTAGACATTGCCTAAATTTCCTTACTATATGTTAATAAAACTGATGATGTCTTCATGTGTATCTTTTTGCTTCCGTTTATACTGTGCAAGGATCTGATTCCAATTTGCATTCTTGGTTCTTTTCATACTTTGATTGATATCTCTTTGTGAGTATCCTTTCCTCTGAAATCTTTGTTCTATTTTCTTGAATTGTAATAGCATGTCCCAATCTTTTGAACAATTTTGTCTCACTCTTAAAAATTCTCCTTATCATATACTACTGATTAAATGTTCTGGGTGGAAGCTAGTGCCATGCAAGATACTATTAGTTACTGTTGGTTTGCGGTAGAGAGCAGTTTCCAAAATATATTTTACACTCAAAAAATCTATCTCAGTAATACTTATATTGTACATTAACCATTTAGAATGTTAACACATCCCCAGAATTTATCTTTTGTACCAGTACAGATAATAAAGAGATCATCACTGAATCACAGCCATAATGCTATCTTTTCCACATATATCTCATTTTCCTCTCTCCCAGCCACTTCCATTTCCCACCACCCCTGATGAGATTGTCGTAGCTTGGAGAGAAGGAAACTCCCACTGCAGTTCTTCGTGCTTTGATATACATGTGGTGATTTAATAAGAACACATTGTTTTTTAAACATATGTCAAAAGTTTTTATTAGAATTTGAGAATGTTTCAATTCTTTGATGTTTTTTCTGTTTTAAAAAGTACTCTACCCCCTACATACCACTGTCATGTTTAATGGAAGTGTAGGGTGACAAGACATCAATGGTAGCAAGATTATATCCTTCTTGTCAGTATCTGCAAGGAACTTCAGGAAGTAACCTGTGCCTTTAATATAAGAACTTAGGTGGTCATTACAACCCTGGCGGACGGTGTTAAAGCGGCGGTAAGACCACCAACAGGCCGGCGGAAATCTTTTTGGAATTACGACCGTGGCGGAAACCGCCAACAAAGACATCCACTTTAACACTCCGACCGCCACGGCGGTACAAACAAACAGCTCAGCGGTCACCGCCAACAGACAGGCGGAGGACAATGTACTGCCCTCACTATTATGACAGGCCAATCCGCCACCTTTTCCGGGGCGGATTCACCGCGGATAAAAACACGGCAGAAACAGGAATTTCAAAGGGAAAACGCTCACCTCTACACACCCCACGAGGAAGGAGGACACCATGGACCCGGAACTCCAAATTCTTCCTGCAATAGTCTTCCTGCTCCTATACCAGGAGCACCAATGCTGGCGGCGAAGACCACGGTGAGTACTGTACCTACGACACAGCGGAGGGGGGGAGGCAAAAAACAGGGACACACACACGCAACACCCCCACCTTCACCCTCACCCACTACAACACACACACTAATACATATTTGTACATTATAGTTACACCCCCCCAACTCCCCCGGAAGAATGCAAAGACAAAAGCAAATGAGTGTAACCATTGTAATATATCAAAATTCAGTAAGCAAAAATATACATATATACACTATTAACAAAATATACACCAAGATTATTAGTCCAGGTATTGCACCATTCATAGTCCATGGACCACAGGGCCCAAAATGCATGGGCGAGGCCCACACATGATACCAGATCAAAACAGAGAGAACACTGCAGGGGCATCAGATAGAAATACAACAGGCACCTCAGGGGAAAGGGAAGGGGGGGCACCTCAGCCGGATGACTGCACGACGCCAGATCAACGAGGGGGCTCCATGCCCATTGATGTATCTTGGGGAGTGCAAAGCCACATTCTCTCAAGTATCTACAGTGGGTGGGTTGCCCACTGTTCAATCCTGGGGAGTGCAAAGCCACAGTCTCTCAAGTCTCTACAGTGGGTGGTTTGCCCACTGTTACATCCTGGGGAGTGCAAAGCCACAGTCTCTCAAGTCTCTACAGTGGGTGGTTTGTCCACTGTTACATCCTGGGGAGTGGAAAGCCACAGTCTCTCAAGTGGATAACAGTCTCCACTGGTTTCTGGAGGGGGCTTTGTGCCCAGAGTGCTACATCCTGCCAAGGACTGAGGTAGTGGATGAGATACTCCAATGGTTCTGGAGGGGGACTGATGCCCAGAGTGCTTCATCCTGCCAAGGACTGAGGTAGTGGATGTCTTTCTCCACTGGTTCTGGAGGGGGACTGGTGTCCAGAGTGCTTCATCCTGCCAAGGACTGAGGTAGTGGATGAGATACTCTACTGGTTCTGGAGGGGGACTGGTGCCCAGAGTGCTTCATCCTGCCAAGGACTGAGGTAGTGGACGTCTTTCTCCACTGGTTCTGGAGGGGGACTGGTGCCCAGAGTGCATCACTCACCCCGTGACGGTACCTGTTGCGTCAGTGCCCCTGCCACTCATGGGCTAGCGGTGCTTGAGTTGGGGGTCCTTGCCCTGTTCAGCGGTGCCTGCCCTGTGCAGCGGTGCTTGAGTTGGTGGTCCTTGCCCTGTTCAGCGGTGCTTGCCCTGTTCAGCGTGCTTGAGTTGGTGGTCCTTGCCCTGTTCATCAGTGCTTGTCCTGTGCAGCGGTGCTTGAGTTGGCGGTCCTTGCCCTGTTCAGCGGTGCTTGCCCTGTGCAGCGGTGCTTGAGTTGACGGTCCTTGCCCTGTTCAGCGGTGCTTGTCCTGTGCAGCGGTGCTTGAGTTGGCGGTCCTTGCCCTGTTCAGCGGTGCTTGACCTGTTCAGCGGTGCTTGAGTTGGCAGTCCTTGCCCTGTTCAGCGGTGCTTGCCCTGTTCAGCGGTGCTTGAGTTGGCGGTCCTTCATTGCCCAGCTGGGCTGGGGCTGGCGGTCCTTCATTGGTCAGCTGGGCTGGGGCTGACGGGGCCCTCCTGGCCATCTGGGCTGCGGCTGGCGGGGCCATCCCGGGCAGCGGGGATGGGGCTGGTGGGGCCCTCCTGGGCAGCGGGAATGGGGCTGGTGGGGCCGTCCTGGGCAGCGGGATGATGGCGGGGCCCTCCTGGGCAGCGGGGATGATGGCGGGCTTCTCCGCCGTGCTGCTCCTCCCAAACTTGCCGGGTTTCTTGTGGCCCTTCCCCACCTTGGGAGGAGTCACAGCACAGTTGAGTCCACACTCCCACCAGGACCCCTGGGAGCGGCTTGGGTGGCTGGATTCTTTCCCCACTCCGTGACACACTGGCTGTCCTAGTGGCCGGTGCACTCCACATACCTGTGACAACAGGCACCACTGGTCCCAGAGATTTTGTTGCTGAGGTGCTAGTTCGGGACCTATGAGTTGGACGGGGGGTGGGAAATAGGTTAAGGGTGGACAGGAAAAGTTGTTTGGACACACTGGGACGGGTAGCTGGAGGGGGTTTGGGAGTGGAGGAAGAGGTAGTGGTTGTAGGAGGTGTACGTTTAGTGGCTTTGGGTGCAGGTGCAGGCGCTGGAGGCTGTTGTGAGGTGGATGGCTGTTGGGTGGGTGTGTGCCTGCGTTTGTGTAGCTTGGGAGGGGGCGTCACAGACACACTGGGAGAGGACACAGGGGACGTGTGAATGGTAGTGGGGTGGTGAGTGCACGTGAGCGGGGTGTGCTGGTGGGTGTGCTGGTGCGGGACATAGTGGCTGTAGAGGTAGTGCATGCAGGTGTGAGTGTAGATGAGACTGGGAGCGAGGAGGGGGATGAGGAGGAGGGGGACACAGTGGAGGCAGTGGATGTTGGTGTGTCTGTATGTGTGTGATGCTTGCGTGAGTGCCTGTGGGATGTGTGGTGCTTATGTTTGCCTGAGCTTCCCTTGTGTGGTGACGTGTGTGCAGGCTGGTCTGATGGTGGGCTTGGGATAGGCAGAGGTATAGGGGATTGGGCCTGGGTGGAGGAAGTTGGAGGGGGGAGGCTAGACACAGGGACAATGGCTGCCATCAGTGCTGAGGCCAGAGTTTGAAAGGATTGGTGAAGGGCCACCTGACCAGAATGAATGCCCTCCAGGAATGCATTAGTTTGTTGTAACTGCCTTTCTACTCCCTGGATGGCATTCAAAATGGTAGACTGCCCAACAGTGGGTGACCTGAGGAGGTCAATGGCCTCCTCACTGAGAGCAGCAGAGGTGACTGGGGCAGGGCCTGAGGTGCCTGGGGCGAAGGTGATGCCCACCCTCCTGGGTAAGCGGGCACGGGGCGAAGGCTGAGGGGCTGCTGGCAGGGCGGTGCTGGTAGGGGGTGTGGTGGCTGTACCTGTAGAAGTGGGGGGCACAGATGTTGCCGCCACCACAAGGGAGCTCCCATCGGAGGAAGAGTCCGTGTCGCTGGTTTCAGCTCCTGTCCCCGCCGTGGTGCTCCCCTCACCCTCCGTCCCACTGGTGTATTCTGAGTCCGTAGTATGGCCCTCCATGGCCATGTGGGATGCAGATCCCTTGTGCTCCGGTTCCACTGCTCCTCCGCCTGATGATGCTAATGCACACAAGAACAGGGAGACCACAAAAAAGGTGGGGGGGAACAGAAGAAAGACATGTTGAGTGCATGGATTACCGCTACCGTTGGAGGACAAGACAGACACAGAAGCCCCCTGCACTACGTCGCGCTGTTGGGCTCTACAGTCCTATTCCTGGAAAATGGCCTACAAGGATATGGACAACATCTGCACACATAGATGACACAGGTGCATGAATAGCTGTACTTGGCACTCTACAGAGGTGGGGTGGGGGCCACAGGGCCATGCCTTACGGAGGGGCCTAGCCAACGGAACTCGCCCTAGCCTAGGGAAACCCACAGCCCTCCTCCCTCACCCAGACACCTCCACAGCGCACAAGGTCAGCCGAATGTGAGTGTACTCACCCCCTTGTGTCTGCTGTGATGCCTTCAAGTGCCCATCCAACTGCGGGTAGGCCACCGCCAGGATCCTGAACATCAGGGGGGTCATGGTTCGATGGGCACCCCTCCCACGTTGGGAGGCCGTCCCCAGCTGAGCCTCCGCAGTCTTCTTGCTCCAGCGGCGAATGTCCTCCCATCTCATCCGGCAGTGGGTGCTCCATCTGTGGTGGACCCCCAGGGTCCGGACGTCCTTGGCGATGGCACGCCAAATATCCTTCTTCTGGTGGGCGCTGACCTACATGAAATGTACAGGATACGAAGAGAAGTCATTACCAACTGCGCCGTAAAAGTGAGTGGCCCCCATCCCTACCCTTGTCATGTGGCACATGCACCCACCGTCTTTCATGCACGCATAACTCTGTCCCCTTCCTTCCTACAACCAGCCCTCTCCACACAGGCATAGCCCATACAACATGCTCCCTGTGAACTTACCTGTTGGTCTGAAGGACCGTAGAGTAGTGTGTACTGGGGGAGGATCCCATCGACGAGCTTCTCCAACTCCTCCGATGTGAAGGCAGGGGCCCTTTCCCCAGACGCACAAGCCATTGTCTCTTCGAGACCGAGGTCACAGCAGCACTTGCAGTGTAGGTCCTCTCCTGTCGAAGATCAGGTATCGAGTGATTGAAGTGATAGAAAATGGCGGTCACGTCCGCGGCGGTCACGTCCGCGGCGGTGCGTACCATCACCGCCGGCGTACATCGTCATTGGCTCCTGGGACCCATAGGGTCCAAAGTTAACCAATGCAGCATTGCGCTGCGGTCTTCGACCGCCTACCGCGACAGTGTACAACGCCAGCACAGTTACCTCACATCCCATTGTCCCACTTTACAGGTCAGGCAGCCTCCATTTCAGGGGCCCACATGGCCTAATTACCATCTGCGTCACACATACCTAGGCCTAGCCTCAACACACATACAGGCCAGATATTGTGTATGAATGGTGTTCTGTGTAGACTGTGGGTACATACCTCTGAGTTGTTTGACTCTGTGCTCGCTGTTGTCCTTCATAGGCACCGTCCGCTGGGACATGTGAGGAGATGGCGGAATCCTCCGGTGTACCGACCACTAGTGGACCTGTCGACAATGGATGAAAGAAATTTGATTATCACCTACAGGTTTGACTGTGCCACCATCCAGGAACTGTGTACCTAGTTGGAGCCAGACCTGATGTCAGCAATCCGCCATCCAACAGGAATCCACCCTCAAGTGCAGGTGCTATCAGTGCTCCATTTCCTTGCTAGTGGGTCATTTCAAACAACTGTGGCCATGGCATCAGGGATGTCCCAGCCTATGTTTTCCAATGTATTGTCCAGAGTGTTGTCTGCCCTGCTGCAAAACATGCGGAGCTACATCGTTTTCCCTCAGGTGGAAGATTTGCCTACAGTGAAAGGTGACTTCTATGCCCTTGGACATATCCACAACATCATAGGTGCCATTGATGAGACCCATGTGGCTTTGCCCCCCCCCCACAACAGGAGTGAACAGGTGTACAGGAACCGGAAGAGTTATCATTCCATGAATGTACAGATGGTATGTTTGGCAGAGCAGTACATCTCCCATGTAAATGCCATGTTCCCTGGCTCAGTGCATGACACCTACATCCTGCGGAATAGCAGCATCCCTTATGTGATGGGTCAACTCCAGAGGCACCGTGTGTGGCTATTAGGTGACTCTGGTTACCCCAACCTGTCATGGCTACTGACCCTGGTAAGGAATCCCAGGACAAGGGCAGAGGAACGCTACAATGAGGCCCATGGGCGAACTAGGAGAGTGATAGAGCAGACCTTCGGCCTCCTGAAGGCCAGGTTCAGGTGTCTGCATATGACAGGTGGATCCCTATTCTAATCACCAAAGAAGGTATGTCAGATCATCGTGGCCTGCTGTATGCTTCACATCTTGGCTTTGCGACGACAGGTGCCTTTTCTGCAGGAGGATGGTCCAGATGCCAGTGTTTTGGCAGCTTTTGGAGCCTGTGGACAGTGATGAGGAGGAAGCAGAGGAAGAAGAGATGCAGAACAGGGACTCAGCAATATTTCCAGTGAAACACATGTGAGAAAACATTCCTGCCTACTACATGAACTTTTACACTTCTACCTTTCTCCTGTCAGTCGATTTCACCCAGTGTATGGTCACTGAGTTGTCAATTTCCCTTACGGTTTCACAGATGTGGGTCCCAACGTGTGTCATCTGCTTAGATTCCTCATGGACTAGAGCTGTGTGACATAGGTATGTTGACATTACTATTTCATGAACATGTTGTCACTGTAATTGCAAATAAACTATTTCGAAATCACAGACAGACTCCAGACCTTTTGGTGCTTTAGGTGTGTTTATTTATATACAAAATATTGGAGGGGGATGTTAAATGATGAGAGTGATGGCGGATGAGTGTCCATGGCAGAGTCCAGTCTATTAGTCTCACAGGTGCATTGCCCATATGGGCATATGAAGTGGAGCTGGGGCAGTTTCAATATGGACAGGGTGACAAAGTGGGACAGTGGGATGACAATCAGGGTGGTCTCATTTCTTGGCGGGGGTCTTGGCATCGTGCTCTGTCTTGTTCCTGGATCTCAGGGACCATTTGCGGGGTGGTTCTCTGTCTGCAGGGGGAGGGGTGCTGGTGTGGTGGTCCTGTGGCGGGGCGTCCTGTCCACTAGCCCCGGGGGAAGTGGTGGGCAGTTCATCGTCCATGCTAGTGTCAGGGGCCCCTTGTAGTGCCACAGTGTTCCTCCTGGTGTTGAGTACTTCCTTCAGCACCCCTACGATGGTGCCCAGGGCGGAGCTGATGGTTCTGAGTTCCTCCCTGAAGCCCAAATACTGTTCCTCCTGCATGCGCTGGGTCTCCGGAAACTTGGCCAGTACCGTTGCCATCGTCTCCTGGGAGTGGTGGTATGCTCCCATGATGGAGGAGAGGGCCTCGTGGAGAGTTCCCGGGGTTCCTGGGCCTCCCTCCCCTGGACCGTGTGCCCACTGCCCCCAGGTCCCTGTTGTTGTTGGGGTGGTGGGTTATCCGGGGTTCCCTGTAGTGGTGGACACACAGCTGGTTGACATGTCCTGGGGACAGAGGTATGGCCTGCTGGGTGGGTGCTGTGCTGGTGTTTCCAGAGGGGGGAAGGTCTGTGGTGGCCTGTGCCTGTGTGAGGGGAACCGACTGTCCCGAGGCCAACGATGGTCCGGGCTGGTCATCTAGATCCAGGTGGACAGAGATGCTGTCATCACTGTGGGCCTCTTCTGTTGGTGGAGTGGACATGTCTGGACCCTCCTGTCTGGTGACGTTGGGTAGTGGTCCTGCAGGGGTGGAAAGGCATGATTATTGCATCTGTGTGTGTCATGGTGTGCAATGGGTGGGTGACTGTGTACCCCAGTGCTTGCATTCCTGTGTGGGAGCTTGTGTGATGATGGTTTAGGGGGGTGTATGAGTATCTGTAGTGGCCATGCTTTGGTGATGGGTGTCTATGCGTTGTTGTTGCATTCAGGGCTTGGTGTTGGGATGGGTGGGTTGTGATAGTGGGACATATGTGAGGAGTTGGAGTGATGGGGGTAGGGGCGAGGGTGGGGGTGGGGGTATGTGATAGTATGCAGGTAGGGTGGGGGATGTAATAGTTAAGATTTGACTTACCAGAGTCCATTCCTCCACCGACTCCTGCGAGGCCCTCAGGTTGCAGAATCTCCAAGACCTGCTCCTCCCATGTTGTTAGTTGTGGGGGAGGAGGTGGGGGTCCACCGCCAATCCTCTGAACCGCCAGGTGGTGTCTTGAGACCACGGAACGCACCTTCCCCAGTAGGTCGTTCCACCTCTTCTTGATGTCCTCCCGATTTCTTGGTGTTGTCCCACTGCGTTGACCCCGTCGACTATTCTTCGCCATAGCTCCATCTTCCTTGCAATGGAGTTGTGCTGCACCTGTGATCCAAATAGCTGTGGCTCTACCCCGACGATTTCCTCCACCATGACCCTGAGCTCCTCCTCCGAGAACCTGGGCTGTCTTTGCCGTGCCATGGGGTGGTGTAGGTGATATGTGGGGTGGTGTGTGTGGTGATAAGTGTGGTGATATGTAGTGGTGTGTAGTGTGACGTGCGTGGAAGTTATGTGGGTGATGCTGTTGTGTGCCTGTGGATGCTAGTTTGTTGATGGTGGTGTCTCTCTCTGGCCTTCTTTCTGTAATTGTGGTTGTAGGGGTTTGTGGGTGATGTGGGTGTGTGTTTTATATTGTATTGGGTGTGTGGGAGTGGTGTGTGTAAGTGTCTCAGGTGTGTGTATTTCGAATTGTCCAATGTGGCTGTGTTTTGTAAGAGTGTGTGTATTTTGAGCGCGGCGGTGTGTACCGCCAATGGAATACCGCGGTTGAAAGACCGCCGCATGAATTTGTGTGTCGTGATAGTGTGGGCGTATCTCTGTTGCCTTTACGGTAGAGGTTTTGTTTTCGCCAGTTTATCACTGACCTTTGGTGTGGCGGACTTGTGTGGGTGTCTGAATTTTGTCGGATTCCGAGATGTGGCGGAATTCCGCGGCCGCGGCGGTGTGTTGGCGGTAAGCGGCTTTTACCGCCAATGTTGTAATGACCACCTTAATGTTGTTACCAGGAGTGTCAAATAAAAATCAACATATTTTGCCACTTTCTCATATATAGAGCCACAGCTGGAAATAGTAGGCCAACTTGGCAGCTTTTTCAATGTCTTATGAATTTTAGGTAAAAAATACATTGTTGTATTTACCGGGGTTCTGTTGTGAGATACTGTAACTCATCTGCATTGAGGATGGACTCTTTATGCTATTCCTTAAGCTGTTTGTTTGGCTGAAATGTCAGCTCATTTATAGGGTTTTTATTTAATTTCTTATTGTCGGTCTTATCATTCAATTGGCAGAAAGCATCTTCCATATAATACTTCTCTTTTTCTGACCTCATTTTTGCTTGTTTTTAGACTCCACATACTTTACCACTGCTAACAAGTGCTAAAGTGCATGTGATCTCTCCCTTTAAACACTGTAACATTGGATCATACCCAATTGGACTATTTAATGTACTTATAAGTCCCTAGTAGTGTGCACTATATGTGCATAGGGCCTGTAAATTAAATGCTACTAGTGGGCCTGCAGCACTGGTTGTGGCACCCACTTAAGTAGCCCCTTAACCTTGTCTCAGGCCTGCCATTGCAAGGCCTGCGTGTGCAGTTTCTCTGCCAATTTGACTTGGCATTTAAAAGTACTTGCCATGCCTAAAACTCCCCTTTTTCTACATATAAGACACCCCTAATGTATGCACTAGGTAACCCATATGGCAGGGTGCTGTGTAGGCAAAAGGCAGGACATGTATCTATGAAGTTTACATGTCCTGGTAGTGTAAAACTCCCAAATTATTTTTTACACTGCTGCAAGGCCTGCTCCCTTCATAGGCTAACATTGGGGCTGTCCTTATAAACTGTTTGAGTGGTAGCTTCTAATCTGAAAGGAGTAGGAAGGTCATTTTTAGTATGGCCAGAATGGTGATATAACATCCAGCTGGATGGTGAAGTTGGATTTAATATTACTATTTTAGATATTTCACTTTTAGAAAAGGAGCATTTCTCTGCACTTAAATCTTTCTGTGCCTTACAATCCACGTCTGGCTGGGTTTAGTTGACAGCTCTTTGTGCATTCACTCGGACACACCCCAAACACAGGATACTCATCCTCACTTGCATACATCTGCATTTTAGATGGGTCTTCCTGGGCTGGGAGTGTGGAGGGCCTTCTCTCATACAAAGGACTGCCACACCCCCTACTGGGACCCCGGCAGACAGGATTGAACTGAAAGGGGACCTGGTGCACTTCTAAGCCACTCTTTGAAGTCTCCCCCACTTCAAAGGCACATTTGGGTATATAAACAGGGCCTCTGCCCCTTCCCACTCAGACACTTCCTGGAGAAGAAATTTGTAACCAGAACCTGCATCCTGCCAAGAAGAACTGCCTGGCTGCCCAAAGGGCTCACCTGACTGATGCCTTGTTGTTGCCCTGCTGCCTTGCTGCTCCCTGGCTGTGGTGAAGAAGTGCTCTCCAAAGGCTTGGATATAGCTTGCCTCCTGTTCCCTGAATTCTCAAGACCAAAAAGACTTCTCTCTTGCAACTGGATTCCTTGTGCGGCGACAATTCGATGCACAGCTTGCTAAAACTGATGCACAGCCTGCCCCACAGTGAGAAATTCACTGCACTCCAAAACCGGATTGATGCAGCACTTGTGACTTCGCTCCACGAGCCCAGGATTCCACGCACAGACCCTGGGGCGTCTGAAAACCCCGCAATTCTGGATATGGATAAACTATCTATCTCATCAGGGACCACTGGTCAGTCGGCCACCCCAGCCCACTTCCAGTCCACCATAGAGCCTCCACCACCAGTAGCCAACATCACAGCACCCACACAATGTTCCTACACCTCTGTCCCCAGGACACGTCAATCAGCAGTGTGCCCATCTGTACAGGGACCCCAGTCCACACCTCACAGCCAAGACAATCAGGTTCCTGGGGTCAGTGGCAGTGGGCACACCATTCAGGGGACACAGGCAGAGGAAGACAAGGACACAAGGAGTACAGCTGTGCGGCAGGAGGGGGACAGGCCCAGGGAACCACACTCTTCAGGAGGGACTCACTAATGTCCTGGGGGCTTACCAACAATCCCAGGACAAGATGGGCCAGGTCCTTAACAACATGCAGGAGAACAAGCGGCTGCAGGAGGTACACCATCAAGGGATCACAGACGATTTGCAGGCCCTCAACACCACCATGGTCTCCATAGCAGGGGTGCTGGCTGATCTGGCCAACATCATGAGTAAATGGACAGCACACCAGCGGGCCCCTTCCACTAGCCAGTCAACTGAACAGCCCACCACATCTGCTGCACCTAGTGGACATGAGGCCCTGCCAGAGGACCCACAGGCCACCAGCATCTCTCCCCTGCAGAAGCCACACAAACTTTCCCTGTGACCCAGACAGAAGGCAGAGACACTAACCAAGACCAAGACTACCACCAGGAAATGAGACCCTCCTGAATGTCACCCTTGTGTCCCACCCTGTCATCTTGTCCACTTTAAACTGCCTTTACTCCCTGGACTTACCATTACTATCACACCATTCCATCACACTTTTCCATCTATAAATTTCACTACAATAAACATCCTTTAACACAGCTTGAGTGATAGTGTTTTAAGTGATGAAAATGTGCAAATATGGAAACAGTCACATCTTGTGCAAATTACCTGAACACTGTGATAGCTTACAAATAATGACCTGTCACTCTCTGTAGTCATCACATCAGTACACAGTTGTTACAACAACAACATCTGCAAAATGAGAAGGCATAGGTGACAGTCAGTTGAGATGCAAAGGTAGTGAATGCCATCCTGCTACAGCCACACCGAAAACATAAATAATCAGAGGAATGGCAGTTCCACTGTCTCACTTGTGTGTCATTGGAAGTATTGACGTATAACTGATGTTCTGTTGTCCACATCCTCAACCTCTGCCTCCTCATCTTCACTGTCCTCAGGATCCACTGCTGCCACAGGGGCATTTCCAATCTCCTCCTTCTGCAGAAAAGGCACATGTTGTCTGAAGATCAGGTTGTGCAACATGCAGCATGCTACTACTATCTGGCATACCTTCTCCGGGGAGTAACACAGGGATCCTACAGTCAGAGTGAGGCATCTGAACCTGGCCTTCAGGAGGCAGAAGGTACATTCAATGATTTGCCTGGTTCACCCATGTGCATCATTATACCCAATCTCAGTCCCTATCCTGGAATTTTTTACAGGGGTCAGCAGCCACAATAGGTTTGGGTCCCCAGAGTCACCTGCAAGTATTGAGGTACACACATTAGCTTTACGGTATGGGGATAACTCCTGAAGGCATACAGTGACATACATTGGGTGGGGACTCTAGCTCACCTATTAGCCACACCCTGTGGCTCTGTAGTTGTTGCATTACATTTGGGAGGCTGCTATTTATCAGGACGAAGGCGTCATGCACCGACCCAGGATACTTGACAGTGTCGAGGGAGATGTACTGGTCAGTCAGGCACACCATTTTCACATTGAGTGAGTAGAAACATTTCTGATTCCTGAATACCTGTTCATTGGCCCGAGGGGGACAAACGCAATATGTGTTCCGTCAATCACCCCAATAATAATTGGTACATGTCCTATTGCATAGAGTCCTGCCTTCACAGTGGCCAAATCTTCCAACTGGGGGAAAGCGATGTAGCTGCACATGTGTTTGACCAAGGCAAGCAAAACCCTTGCCAGCACGATTGAGAACATTGGCTGTGACATTCCTGCTGCCAAGCCCACTGTCACTTGGAAGGAACCAGTTGCCAGGAAATGGATCACTGATAGAACTTGCACAAGAGGGAGGATCCTAGTGAGATGACAGATAACTGATATCAGATCAGGCTACAATTGCACTGTGATCGTGGCCCTGTCCAGTCTATATGTCACTATTATGTGCCTATCCTCCAGTGTAGCCAAGTCCACAAGGGGTCTGTACACAGGGTCTTGTCTCCTTCTCCTATCCCTCCGCAGTGGTAGGTGTCTAAGGGACACAAGAGTAAGTAGGGTGTCGCAAATTAAACAATGGAACCACCACCTCAGTGTACATAGAGCTGACCTGTATGTAAGGACAGGTGGGAGTGAGGTACCTCTGCTGGCGTTGGGCGTCATGGCGGAAGGCGGTCTTGCATCACTGTGTTTCTCCTCATTGGCTAAAATGTGTCTCAATGGAGTAGTGGCCAATGGTGATCACTGGCAGCAGTGACGGTGTACACTGCCGCGGACGTGATAGCCACTTTACATTACTTGATTCCTGACTTTCCACAGGACAACACCTCCACTGCGTGTGCTGCTGTGACCTGTGTCTGGATCCTACCATGGCCTGTGTGAGCAGGAAAAAGGGCCCCTGCTTTTACTTCAGAGGAGTTGGATGGTGTCCTACCCCTGTATGAACAGCTGTACTGGCCTCCAGTCCAACAGGTGAGTACACCATGGGCACGATGCATGTGTCAAGGTCGCATGGAGATGTGTGTGCTAGCAGCGTGTCATGTGGGTGGAGGTGTCTGGTGGTAGTGCACATGGTGGGTGCCCGTTGATGTGTGTGCCAATTGGGATGGAAAGGTATTTGTGGGCCATATGTGTGACAGGCTGGATTGTATGTTTAATGGTGTCCTCCTGTTTGTATTATCTCTGCAGGTCAGTGCCCAAAAGAAGAAGGGATTATGGCGTGCCATTGCCAAGGATGTGCGGATCTTGGCTGTCTACGGCAGGCAGAGCACCCACTGTAGGTAAAGGTGGGAGGAACTCAGACGCTGGGCCCAGAAGACCGCGGAGGCCCAGCTGGGGTTGGCCTCCAAATGAGAGCGGGGTGCCCATCGGAACCTGACCCCCCGAAGGCCCGCACACTGGTGGTGGCCTACCCAGAGCTGAATGGGCGCTTGTGAGGAGCACAGCAGCCACAATGGGGTGAGTACTGTCAGATGACAACCATGTTTGTTGACTGGCATAGGATCCTGGTGGTGGGTTTAAGTGGGTAACCCTTAATGTCAACTCAGAAATTGCTGCGCGGTCCAGCTCAAGGTAAATGGGTGTACAGCAAAATCTTGTAATCTAGCTAGGTGGCATTCCAGGTCAGACAAGGCTTAGTGGGTAACAGGAGGGGTGCAGTTGGTGATGGTTGGCTCTCATCTTGCTGTGGTACCTAGCCAATTGAATGCCATTGCGATGCATAGTGCTCAGTCCTGATCCCTGTGTGTGATGGTAATGTGTATCCCATTTGTGGTGTTGGTGCTGTAATTGACTCAGTGCTCTGTTTCTTTCTCTCCCCTTTTTTCTTCTGTCATCCTGTCCATGTGTGCATTAGCATCATTTGGTGGAGGAGCAGGGGTACTGGCAACTGAGGGAGCTGCATCCCACAGGGCCCAGGAAGCTGAGTCCACCAACGCAGAGGGGACCAGTGGGACAGAGGGGAGGAGAGCACCATGATAGAGATAGGAGGTGACAACACTGACTCTGATGGTAGCTCCCTGGTGGTGGCAGACACCTCTGGAACCACCACAGCTACAGGTACAGCCGCCATCCCCTGTACCAACACCGCCCTCCCAGTAGTCCCCCAACGAGTTGGCTGTGCCCACTCATCCAGGAGGGTGGGCATCTCCTGCTCCCCAGGCACCTCAGGCCCTGCTCCAGTGAGCCCTGCTGCCCTCAGTGAGGAGGCTAATGACCTCCTGAGATCCATCTCTGTAGGGCAGTCAACCATAGTGAGTGCCATCCAGGGGCTGGCATCCCAGAAGCAGCAATGCAATGCATACCTGGAGGGCATCCACAGTGGGTTGGCGGCCCTAGAGAGATCGTTTCAGGCTCTGGCCTCCTCTCTGCTGGCAGCCAGTGTCCCTGTTTCTATCATTCCCCCTCCAACTACCACTTCCCTGTCCCAGTTTCCTCAACCCCAACCCATCCCATGCACACATACAGACAAGCATGCACACAAAACATCAGACAAGAGTAGCAAAGCCAAACACAGGAAGCACACTTCAGGCCACAGGCACTCACACAAACAACAGACAATTGCATACACAACAACATCCACTGTCTCCACTGTCTACCCCTCCTCCTCCTCCCTCACAGTCACATCCATACTCACACCTGCATGCACTGCATCAACAGCCACCACCACCATCACCACATCAAGCAGCACACACACCTCACTTGCAGACCCTTCCACAAAATCCATCCACGCATCCCCTTTGTCCTCTCCCACCCTGTCTGCCCCCCTCCTAAGAGACACAAACGAATGCAATCAGACTCCAAACAGCCATCCACCTCACACACGCACAGTGCCCATGCACCTGCATCCAAGTCCAGCTGACGTACACCTCCGACAACCACTCCCTCAACCTCCACTCCCATCCCTCCTCCAACATCCCGCCCAACATCCCTAAGAAGCTTTTCTCTGCCCATTTTGACCTCTTCCCTCCCCCTCCACCCCCCGTCCTGCCAGTAAGAGCAGGGTCCCAATGACCCAGCACAGCACCTCAGGCAAACAGTCTGCCACTGCTCCCATCAAATCTTCAGCTACCTGCAGAAAGGGGCCCTAGAGTGTGACGCCTGCCACTCCTACTGTGAGCACACCTCCACCTCAGAAAGGGAGGACTAGGGTGGTGAAAACCAAGGGACATTAGATGGGGACAGTGGAGGCACCTCCTAGTCGTGGAGGCAAGAAAGTGAAGGATCCCACTCCACCACCCAAGAAAGGGAAGGATCCCACTCCACCACAAAAGAAAGGGAAGGATCCCACTCCATCACCCAGGAAAGAGAAGGATCCCACTCTACTAGCAAATAGAGGGAAGGAGCCCTCACCTCCAGCAGAGGCAGCCAGGGTCACACCTCCACTAGGAGTAGGCAAGGAGCCCTCACCTCCAGCAGAGGCAGCCAGTGCCACACCTCCACCTCCAGCAGATGCACAGCAGCCCTCACCTCCAGCAGAGGGCATGTAGGCCATCAACCAGAGGGAATTGGGCAAAGAACCCCCTCCAGAACCAGTGGGCATGTTCCCCACTCTAGAGACTGTGGCCTTACACTCCCCACCAAAGACAATTGGGTAAGGAGCCACCTCCAGAACCAGTGGGCATGTTCCTCACTTCAGAGACTGTGGCCTTACACTCCCTACCAGAGACAATTAGGAAAAGAGCCCCCTCCAGAACCAGTGGGCATGTTCCCCACTTCAGAGACTGTGGCCGTACACTCTCCACCGGAGAGAATTGGGCAAGGACCCCTTCAGAACCAGTGGCGATGTTCCCCACTTCAGAGACTGTGGCCTTACTCTCCCCACTAGAGACAATTGGGCAAGGAGCCCCTTCCAGAACCAGTGGGTATGTTATCCACTTCAGCTGAGGTGTACCCCACACCCACCCCTCTCCCCCCTGAGTTTCGTGCCCATTTCCAACATGATGCCCCAGCACAGTGGATTCTGGATACTGTCATAAATCAAGCTGGGGCTTGGACTGTGCCCTGTGGCCATGTGGACCTTTTGTACTTTGGACTGGCCATTGGTAATTGTTTTTGTTGTCACATGGACAATATGGTTGCTGTTGGCATCATATTACAGTATCAGTTAAACCTCAATGTGGTCCTAGTTTTAATTAGACGTGGGTCCTGTGACATTGGCTTTACTCTGCAGCTGGTTGTTTGTATGGTGTGTGCATGAATCGTATGTGTTGTGCAGGTGTGTCACTCTCCTTTTCCTCCCTCCCTCCCTTGTGTGCTAGGCGGCTGAACTCACTGTCCTCGTCTTTATCGACGTTGGTGTTCCTGTAGGACCATGACATAGTAGAGCATCAGGAAGACTTGCAGTTCCAGTTCCATTGGAGTGGAGGTCTTCTCTGTGTCTCTGATGGTGAGTTTTTCATTATCCTTGAAGTTTTTCCGCCAGGCTTTTGATAGCGTTGGTACCGCCCCAGAAATCGTGGTGGTTTTCTATGTCATAATATGGCGGGGGTACCTTGTCTTCCGCATGGCTGTTGATGGCTACCACTGTGGTCATTGGTGTTAACGCCCTGGCGGTTGGTGTGGTACATTAACTGTCTCCGGGAGGTATCACTGCCATGGTCATATTTTGGCGGTAATTACTGCCAGCCTGTTGGAGGTATTACCACCACTTTAACAGTCACCCCCAATGCCATAATGACCACCTTAGTTCACTTCCTGTGCCTTTATTCACCCGATTTGCTTCCTTCATGTCACTGCTTTGCCCCTGTGTGAATAAAAGTTCTGCTTTCTCAACTCTCTTTGCCACTCCCGCCTCCATGTTTCCTCATTATAGTCCACCTGTACCAAATGTACAGCTGGCTCATACGCTGTGGTCATGTCTGCCTACAGTTTTTACTACCTCATTTCACTGCATTGCAGACCCTAGTTATAAACGCTGGGATTGTAACTGAGACCCATGCTTAACTGCATCAATCCTTTAGTGGCAACAAAGTAACAATTTTAAACCTCTTACCTGTAGAAAGCTCCCAATCTGACCCATTGCATCTGACACTTCACCTCTCTCAAGATATGTGCATTTCAGTCAAATGTGGAACAACTTCTCAGGTTGTTCTCCTTGAGTTGTCTCATAGTCTGCATACAATTTCCAGATCTTTGTTGTACCAACCGCTGTGACTCTGTTTCATTCCTTGCATCATGTGCTGCCTCATGCATTTAAACTTTTACAAAGTGGTCAAAATGCAGCACACTTTTTGCCAGTGCTGGAAGTGGAGATTGACCAGCCTCCATAGCATTTGCTTTGCAACTAAGAACGCCACACTCCAGGGACTCAATTTATTATCTCCATATAGACTTTATTAATTCATCATACAGAAGAAACACACCAACGCGTTTCAACTTTGTGACCTTGATCATGGTATGTTAGTCTGTTTTTGCTCTCACTATTTATGCATTCACCCAGTCCACCTATAATGAGGTATTCTGGGAGTTATAGTTTACATAATACATAAACCTTTATACAAAAAAATTATATATTTATAAAACAAGAAGTACTTCATAGCTTCTAAATGAGCAGAATTTATAGATGATGCTTCATTGTATACATCATTCTTAATTTTGTATATTTGATTATTTCCTTAATGTTTGTAAAAGGCAACTCTTACGCCTTATCACCATTCTTTTCAAGTCTACATGACTAAACAGAAGCCTTCTATGTTTGTGTGTATTTTAGGACACCTGTTATTTCACCCATTACGTTCTGGTGTCAAACCATTATTTTTAGGGACATGTGACGGGTGCAGTGAAGTCACCAAACCAATAGCTAGGGGTTTAATTGGACTCCGTATTGATTTTTTTTATCTCTA
Source organism: Pleurodeles waltl (assembly GCF_031143425.1). Taxonomy (NCBI): domain Eukaryota; kingdom Metazoa; phylum Chordata; class Amphibia; order Caudata; family Salamandridae; genus Pleurodeles; species Pleurodeles waltl. Next base: position 441,567,982 of record NC_090451.1, read on the forward strand.
CTCCATGCACAGAAGACCTGATTATGATCTCTTTGTGTGAAAAGATTATATATGACGGTCCCTCTGTTTGCTCTAGACTAATACTGCCAAAGGCTGGCAAAATGTGGCTGTGACCTTACTATCTTTGCAATGTGCATATCATAATTTAACCAACTTAGTGAGCAGAAAGACCTAATGTAATCACTTTATGTGGAAAGATTAGTTGGAATTATCTGCTCTGGTGAAAGGCAATACATATTCATGGGGATTGGTTTACTTGGATTTCCCTCATGGTTACTCTGTACTGAGAATACCTGAAATAGGTACTTTATTTTAACAAACTTACTATTACTGCTAAGTGCATATCATGATTTCATCTCTACGTTGTGCAAAGAAGGATCTAATGTGAACATTCTATGTGGGAGGTATCACTGTAACTGTCCTCATGTTAGTATTGTCCTAATATTGCCCACAATTGATAATTAATAGCAACGCATTCTAGCTATCGTTGCTTGGTGCTTATGGTTGTGAAAGAGCCACAATAGGTTCAATAGTCACCCCACAGATTGTACATTATTTCACATCTATTTAGTGCAAGTAGCATAATTCTACATTCTATAAGACTAGGTGTCAATTAATCTTCCATGTCAATAATCAATTCAGAATTATAACTTCAACTGTTGAGTCTATTCACCTATGACCCTCTAATTTCTCAGCTGTCCACTGAAAAATATCACCATTATCTCTCATCTTCACAGTACATTTAGTACTGCTCAATCTTAACATGTTCATACATTAAAGCTCTCAGATCTCAATTTCCAGAATATCATAAATGAACATGCAATTCATCATCATAATTTAATCCTTAATGAGTTTTTAGTCCGCAATCTGATATTGAAGCAGAACTCTAGTCTGCATAATTTCAGCTCTGTGTCTCCGCCTCTTTCATCTTTTTATATACAGGAAATTCCATAGTACTTCATAGGCTTCAAATCGCTTTGTGGATGTTGAAGATAATGTTTGCCTACCGCATAACTTACAACTTTGCTCTGAACCCCTCAAATATGTTCCAAAATATGTTTTTTCAAGTTGCAAATCAAGCTTTCAGCATATTTCTTTCATTCATTCAATCACATAGACAACATAGTTTGTGTGAAATGTTATTCCCTGATTGATGGCAATTTCATGGCCTTAATAATCTTGAACTGTCAAGACCATCTAGGATTTGGAGATTCTGTGATTTGCAAAAAGATAGCAAAATCAGCAGTTTTGTAAAAAGGCTTTGCTTTTTACAAAATGCCTGGAAAATTTGGAGAACAAGGACATCTTATGTCCAGGAATGGTGAAAAGCCTCCATATTTATTATAAATATATGAGAACTCGCAACATTTTTGAAGGTGTGTTCTCTGAGCATGTTTGGTGGTGATTTTGTACACTGCAGTTGTTCCAGCTTTTATCACTGAGTAGGACAGAACTCCACCATAGCAGCTCGCTCAAAAGGCCTCTTTTCTGTGCCATTCTCTCTGAGCCGATCTAAAGATGTTCAGTGACCCCCTCTTCAGATGTCGATTAACGGGAACACCTTTGAGCAGATAGTGTCTTCTATACCGCTACCTGGAAGGAAATTGGCTCACAGTTTAAAAAAGGCACAACCATTTCCCGCAGTGCAAAGTTCTGCCTCCAAATACATTAGTTTGGTGTTTCTGGCTTGCTGCTTTTTGCTTCTGCGGTTTATGAGCACTCTACATATATTTGAATATTGTGAAATGTTTTGAATAAATACATATGTCTTATAGAAGAGTGTATCTCTGTTGTTACAGTGTTTCTCATTGGAACCCACTCTAGCAGACAAGATTGTTCTGTGTGACGTCCTGGCTTCGCTGTGCTCTTCAGGTTCTAGTGGCTTGCATAACTGGTATCAGGATATAGGATTTATGAGGCAAGGGGTGTTCCAGATTCAAACATTCAGTGGAAAGTGAAATAATTATCTAGCACACATGCCTTTATCAAGAAACATTTTCACACATTTGCAGCCAGTTTCAATTCATGAAGGATTTTCACTCTGATTTAATCGTGAAAGCTTAATTAAAAAACACACATATTTATTGTGCACTATGGTCCTTTTCTTCATCACCTCACGGGTCAGAGATTGAATGCTACATAACATATTTTGAAAATATTCTTGGTGGCTGTCTTCTTAAATACTATTGATGTGCACACAGTGCTGTGAGTATCTAAAAGAAAACATTAAAATCTATCTTAATATTTGTACTTGCACCTGAAAAAAAAATATTTATTTTGTTATGGAGGTATGGAGACAGAATCACATTTAAATTTTTCTGTGCCATTTAACATGTATGCAATACTTGTAAGAAGTCTTCAGCCGCAGGTGGTAAACACAGCACTCCTATTTTTACAAGGAAGCATTGATTGAAATAGTAGTTATTTTTGGAGTAGTAGTGTAATAATTTAGCCTTTTCAGAATAACACTCCTGGCATTTCACACTTCTGCTCAGGCTCGTCATCCCTGTACTAAGATTTCCTCCTCTGAACTTTGCAATACATAAGATGAAGCTGAATTATTTTGTCTTAAAAATTTTCCTAGGAAGCAGTACTGTCAAATTCATGAGTACCTTTCCCTTGGCGCACACTTGGTCAATATTTAGCTCAAACCTTAACTGTTTCAGCCTGTTAATTATGCTGCCAATTTCATGTTGACATGAAAACTTCATACCTTGATAGGCTGAAGCAGTGCCCTCTAAACAACAAACATCTGTTATTCAGCGCCAAGATACCCTTCGGGGTAAAGGTGCACTTTACAGATAAACATGTTATGTTATGTGCCACAAATACTTTACTACTTGCTATTAAACACAACTTTAACCCCATCACTGGTAGGCCTCCCTCAATAGAGAATTGTCTGAGTCTCACACCCTTGCACATTTCATGTCATTGTGCAGTCTCCCTTTGTGACTAGGGGTTTTACATCCTGGGGTATAGTCTAATTTCCTAGCTGTGAGTTTCAAACCTTTGAGCACAGTCTCATTCCTAGCAAGTCCTATGGTCACACTTATTGCTGGGCAGCATCGCTGTGTATTTTTCCCAGTCAGGCTGATCTTTCTGCTTCAAGAGCAATCTGGTCCAGGGCCCAAACAAAATCAGAGATTCCTGTAAGGAAACTGGTAGATATTGAGATAACACTGTGCATTTGAAAGGCTGTAAAGTATGAGAAGAACCAATGGGGTGTGTGTGTGCCCTGAGAAATATTGGGTATATCCCACATGAGCAGGGTCTGGGCCCAGCCATACACTACTGAAACACTTGGCACATTTCAACATGGACTGGCCATCGGGGAGGACGTAGACTTTTTACGGCTGTCACACAAGCATGGGGCCTCTATTTCTTCAATCACCCACAAAATTACATGGACGCTATCAAGTCCTAGGGGAGGTATGAGGCAAAAATAACATACACAGGCAGTACACGTTACAATATACAGCATGCATTAACACTAGTCACAACTAGTGCTGCAGGGGTCTGATCCTGCTTGTTGACTGCTACTTGGTAATATAAACCCCCACATCAGACACTAGTATTGCGGACAGCACAGAGAAGACCCGCAATGGTGAAAGATAAAGTGATACAGGTGCCAGCTAATCAGTCCAACATAAACAAGTATGCTAATCCACTGCCACCAAGAGAGAAATTACGTGGGGGCAGTGTCCTATGAGCCAAAGAACACATGCTGTCAGATGCAATCAAGGCTTATTTCACATGAGAACCTCCCTGGAAATTAAAGTGGATGCCTTGCCCATTTACTTCAATCTGGTGCTTACAGATCTGGTAGGATTCAGAAAAAATAAGAGCTGGTCCCTAAAAGTGAGTGCCATGGGGCACACGGCAGGCCCAGCGTGCAATATTTCTAACTTAAAATCTAGGGCCTGCCACCCATGAGTCATACAGTGGGCTCAGGGGTACACTATTTTATGCAGAATAGCAAATAAGCAAAACAGCACTGCTTTAAAATTCCCAAATTCGTTCTGCAAAATGTTCATACTTTCGCCACAAAATCTACTAATCCATGCTGCAAAACCCTAAGGGGTTTGACTGTCTTCCTATGTTTGCTTATCTGGCATGCTTTAGAGTTGTTGCATTTTATAAATTCATGTCTTCCCTTCGCCAACCATTTTTACATTTGGACAGAATATATATATATATATATATATATATATATATATATATATATATATATATATATATATATATATATGTATATATATCACATTTTTGAAAATATAGAGCCTCCTGATTGGCTCATGCGTTTTTTTCTCAATACACTTTGCTTCAGTGGAAGTCAGACTCCCACATGAGTGAGTGTGCTGTTTGGCTGCTAGCAATATGAAAAAAATGTTGGTGGCAGCCATTACAGGACTCACAGACTTAGGACCTCATTACGACTTTGGCGGTCAGAAAACTCTCACTGCCAAAGCTGCAAGAATGAGGCAGCCCTCATACTGCCTGACAATCTGCATTCTGAGGGTACTGGGCAGGGAGGCCACTGCATTGTCCATGCCATCGTTGTGGGCCCCCCTGTGGTCCCTTGCAAAGTATTTCCACCATGGAAGGGGCGGCGGAAAGAGGAGTCGAGATAAGTATGGTGGTGGTGAGTTCAGCACCACAGTGGCTGACCAGGAGTCCGCCCATTGTCAGCCAATCAGGAGCCATGTTCCTGGCAGTGATGGCAATCCCCTGGCAGTCTGACTGCCTGGAGTGTGGTGGTCCTTGGAACGCCAAACTCATAAGCAGGCCCTTAGTCTCCTGTCCTGAAGTTTAAAAAAATATAACATATTGGGCAGGGGCTTCCCTGCTACTGTAGGTCCTATAGGGGAGAAGCCAGAGGGACAACCACCAGGCGAAATTAAAAAGAGAAATGGGAATTTTTTCCATGATCCAGAGGAACATCTGCAGCCCACCGTTAAAATAATAATTTAGGAAATGGGACCCCTCATTGAACCACAATGGGTAAAATGGGGAGGGCGGCCCCCACACCCCCTCCTTGAGTCATCCCCTAGGACAGAAGCTGAGTTGAAATGGAGGGGGCCGGACGACACAGCTCCCCGAGCCTTAAATTTCCCCAGGGAACCTATCCCTGGGTCCAACTCAGTTACTGTTTCTCGTGGAGTTGACCCCTAGGACACAGTGGTTTTCCTGCCCACGCTAAGACTTTTTAAAAAAAATGGCTCAGGGAAAAGCCATGAAGGGCATTGGGCTGCCTCTGTTTGGGGGGGGTTGGCTGCAATGCGTACAACCAAAGACCATGCACTGTGGAGAAGTTGTCATTATGTGGAGTAACAAAATATTACTTTAAAAACATAGACATTCACTGAAAAAACAAGGGTTACAGTGATATTACAGTTAAGAATTGGTATTATATTTACCTTACATTGAAAAAAACTAAAGGTTAAAGTGAAAAAAGTTGTTAGGTGAATATACCTGTGCCAGTGATGTCAAGGATGCCAGTGCCAGTGAATATGTCAGTGACGGTGATGTCATCAATGATGTCATTTGAGTTGTAACCAGTGTAAGAAAATGGGTCATTAGTTCTGTGGTATTTGGTCTACATTTGTCTTCCAGTGGGAACTAAACACCCCCTTGTAGCGCTTGACTCTCACAGGGTAGCGAAGTGGAGTAGTCCAAGGCATACTCAGTGGAGGTGATGTGGGCCAGCAATGCCCATTCACAGCTTTGCAATAATAACATTTTATACATCATTGTCTTGTCTGTGCTTTTTGTTTTGAAAAAAGAGAAAGTACATTTATTACGCACACACACTACTCAATACTATGCAGGAATTTACAATATACATAAGCTGTTGTAAATACTTCTGGATGACTGTGCATAATTATTCTTGTCTCTCCCGAGTGGAGATTGACACTAACAAATCACATGTCAAATACATTCACTTGTATTCAAATGCAATACTTGGGTATAATGTAGTGTGAGAGCACTTAATACTGGCAATAAAGCATGTACACTTTGATCAGGAGTGGCTGTCAGTCTCATTATTTAAAATAAGCATTTGCAAGAATTTGGTCTAAGAATGTTTGACTGGTTGGTGTATTCAGCATAAATAATGCAACTCAAAAATAGCCCCTTTATAATTACAATATACGGTTATGGAGTTCCACTCTTAGGGATTGTTTGCAGCATATACTTTAAATCACTTTCAACATACAATACAGCACTTTTAAGATAGTCCCTACAGGACATCACTCTTGCTATAAGACCACCACCTCCTGCAGAGACCCCAGACTGCAGTATAAACCCTCTTGGGTCTGGGTTGGATGCATCCACGTCTCAACTTGTCTACATGGTGTGAGCAGAACTAGGCTAACACTTGCCCTGGGTCACTCAACACTATGCCCCCATTCTTTTGGACAAGGGTCACTGCCTCAGCACTGATGCCTCCACACTGGATAGGTCTAGAACCTACCCCTGGGTCACTGGCAGGTCCCCTTTTCAAAATTACTCCTCCCAGTACCCTCTTTCCTCCGGGTCCACGCATCCTGAAGATGAACTCTTTTTACCCTCAACCACAACATGCAGCAGGGATCTTTATTTGCCACCACCCTTTCAGGATGACTGCCTTCCCTAAAGAAAGAACATCCCACTCAGGACTCTTGGTACCACTCCCTTGTGAAGTTGCACACTTTGCCCTTTGCTGGCTACGTGGTACTGGCTCTGTGGTAGGACCTCAGATTGGCCACACCATCACACTGGCAGTGTCAGGGGAGGACCGCTGAGGGTGCCTCATGAGATAACCTTCTGCTCCTTCCCCTCTTGGTAACTTCACACAGAAACCACCCCAGGAATCTAGACCCTATCCTTGTTCTCCACTGTGGGCACAAGGCCTATGCACCCTCCTCTTCAGGGAAAGAGCTCTATTCCATAGAGTATCTCTTGAGGACCTGTGAGCCCCGGGACAGCTTCACCGAGTCCAACTTACTTGGGTCCCCCTTGCTGTCCCAGCAGCACCTTGGGAGACTATCCAGGACCTTAATGATCCCTGGTAATTTAGCACCTGCGCAGGGTCCCTTCACTTAAGATAGGCCCCACCCCACCTGTCTCAGGGTGGACAGCTAGCTGTACCACTGTAGGCGGACCCACCTTTGGCACCTTGCAGAGGGGACACCTCCAAACATTGCCGCATTAAGGGGTCCCAGGGGCACACCTCAGGGCATGTAAATCTGTAATACACCAGGCAGGAGTCTGCTAAGTAAAAACCTCTGCAGTTCGTCACTCATCCACAGCTCAGACTGCCCCCGAACAGACATGGCTTCCTGCCCCCCTTCCTCATCCTGGGGTGTTACATCTCAGAACCTACCTCACTGGTCATTTGGCCAGGCACTGCCCCAGCCACCACCTTAGGTTCCTTAGGACATCCTTTCACTTCCTTTGGTAACCACTGACCTTGACACATCAGCATCTACTACTAACCCCCTCAAAGCTCCTAAGAGTCAGTTACTTAGCCCACTTAGTGAACCTAGGGGCTACTGCTACACCTCCTATCTCAGAAACCATCCTCCATTGGGGTGGCCTACCATCATGTGCCACCCCTGGGTTGTTCACCCTACCCAATAGATAACCTACCATGAGAACCAAAACTTTCACGCACCCTCACGTCACTGTGGAAATATTTTTCAGGGTCACCCACCACAGGAAGCCTTGGGGTGTCACTGCCCATGGGGAAAAAATCTAAACCCTCTCCCCACCCTTCCAGTGCCTTTGGTCTGTGCCAATGGTGGGGAAGTCATTGTGGGGGAAACCTGCCCGGAAGCACAGAATTTCACAGGGCCCCGAATCATCGCCGATACAGCACAGATAGGGTCTTCCCTTCCACCTCAATCTGTGTGGTGGGCATCAGTTGCTGTTCATAAACGTCTAGAGAAGAAAGCCTCCTCATGCGGGCCTAGTATGTATAGTGTTAGGGTTCAAAGGGTACACTATGGCCTAGAACAACTTTATGTAAATGTTTGTTAGAAAGCTCCCCCCTTGCATCTCACCCTTTGTGAATGCAAACCAGTCATAACAACACAGTTTAAATATTGACCCTACATTTTTTCATATGACATGTGTGTATACGGGGGTTTTCCCTTCTTATATATTAAGTTCACATGGCCAAACCTTTGATTCCCTGCTCAGAGCCTTGTACTCTAATATTTTCTCATTACTGCATAGGCAATAAGTGACAAAACTGGACTGATCTAATGCTGTCAATGCGCACCGGAATGGAATGCTATGTTTCTGCTGAACACGAAAGGTATGGGTCCTTAGTTGTGTGGCCTGCACAAGTAATGGGTCCTCATTTGTCCTCCACTGGGAACCAAACACCCCATTGTAGTGCTTCACTCTCACAAGGTAGTGAAGCAGAGCAGTCCAAGGCCTACTCATGGGAGGTGGTGTGGGCTAGATCCTTATTCACAGCTACATACTAATAACACTCAATAAATGATTCTTGAGTCTGTGCTTTTTCTTCTGAAAAAGGAAAAAGTGCACTCATGACACACACCACTCAAAACTATTCAACAATTTAGAAATATACCCAAGCTGTTGTTAATGCTTCTGGATGACATTGAGTAATCAAGCTTGTCCCTCCCAAGGGGAAAGTGAGACTAACAATCACATGTCAAAACATTTCACTTGTATTCTACAGCAATTCCTAAGTATGAGTTAGGGTGAGAGCACCTAATACTGGCAATAAAACATACACACTTTGATCATGAGTGGCTGTCAGTCTCATTATTTAAATAAGGCATTTGCAAGAATATGGTATAAGCATGTTTGACTGGTTGGTTCGTTCAACATAAAGAACACAACTCAAATATAGCCCCTGGTGGGCATCATGTTTATATTTACAACAATATGCAATTATAGTATTCCACCGCTATTGGTGTTTGCAGCAATACTTTGAATCATTCTCAGTATACAATACAGCACTTTTAACATAGTCCCTAAAAACATCACTCTTGTAAAAACACACATGTGCAATAACCTCATTTCACCAATAAAGGATGTCAGCCAACATGAAAAAATGTAGTTTACCCCTTTAGGCCACAAGCACTGTAGCCATGCTCTTTCCTCATAGAGAAAGCAACACCTCACTCATTTGGTTTCAGTTTCAAAAACCTTTATTCAATTAAAAGGGCAGAATACATGTTAGCCAATCTATGTTTCAGGTGGTGCGACGTTTGACCAGGTAAAAACTGCACACAATGGCAAGTTCAACACAGGTGTACATCTAGATGGTTCAGGATTCTGTATTAAAAGAAACTTAAAACAAGAATATTAAAACATATGAAATACAATTAATAGGCCAAAAAAGAGTAGCCGAAATAGGCACATTAAATTATGTCTTGAAAAAAGTCAAGAGCGTGATCACTCCAACACCATTCCAAATAGGTTGTCACCTTGCCCTTCAGCAATATATCTCTGCACATATAATCTTGGACTAAATAATGTCCTAGAACATATATTACATAGAGCACTTCCAGCAGTAGAGTCAAAGATCCAACCTGGAGATTGCTTGGAAATGTAGCAAAAGCTATAAGTGGTTATTATTTTGAGTCCTACCCAGCTTAGGGTGGGGACACTGAACCTCTTTTTGGGAGGAGGCTGCACAGCTCCTGCAGCTCCCTCTGCACATTTGCTTCCATTTGGTGGTGACCCCATCTTCCTGGAGTCACTACAACCTGAGAAATTATTAAGAAATGTAGCGAGGCTTCTCAAAGCATTATGGCTTCTCCTCCATGAGCTTCTTGAATTTTAGAGCAGCAGCTATATCACTGTGCTGGGTAGAGTCACATCAGTTTCCTTTACTTATTTTTGTTTAGTTCTTGTGGCCACGTAGCCCAGTTTTATTTCTGTCAGGGTGCCTGCTCCCACCTGGACACCCTCCGTGCAGTTTTTCTCCAATGGAGAGCAGTGCAGGGAGCCCTCCCCCGGCCGCACATGCTGGATCCCCGTGGAAGCCAGCACTTTGTTTTGGTCTGAAGATATGCTTTGGGACTTCCCAGAATAACTCTTTTCGCACAGATTATAGTGTACATTGATGTGACTCTGAAGTAGGGGTGGGTGGAGCTCACAGAGTCCCACTACGTGGAATTCCTCAAAGTGGTTAAAAAAACTCTGCAAGCTCTGAATAATTCTGCCCCCAGGCAGAGCTGCTCAGCACACCCGTTTGCGCATCATGTTTCACATTTGGAAGCGCAATTTGTATTCTCATGTTGCAAATATTGCGCAAACTGCACTACTTGGTTTGCATGGATGCGGCCATTTTGTTTTCTCTTTCTCTCTGTGCATAGTGCTGGGTCTAACTTTTAAACCTCCATAAATCTGAGTAATCCCATTCTTTTCTAAATTAGCCACTTCTCATTTTCCTTTAATTCATCAGTGTGTGTCTTTGTGTCTCTGTGTATTTTGGTATGTTTTTTGTGACTTTTTGAATACTTTTTTTTTTGCTTTTCCATTTACTTTATTCTTCCTTCCTTCTATTCCTTACCCATTTCTTTTTTCCACCTGGCACCAGGGCAGAGGGAGTGGTGGCACTGGTGCGGCTGCTAGCCACTTACCTTGGGGATGTTGGCACTGCCAAGGGGTGCAATCCTGCCCCATTTTCACCAAGGTGAAGGTGGCAACACTTGTCTTGTTTGTGCAAAACCACCTCCCCTCCATGCTGGCAGCAGGGGGCAGGCCCGGGAGCAGTTAAGCCATTTGGGAGCATCAATGGTTGTGGGGGAGGGTCCAGTGCACCGAGCAGCAGTTGACGCACTGTTGCGTCGTTATAATGGACTGTGAACATGACCTGCTCTACCTGCTGCGTGTCAAGGTGTTAGGGCTCAGTGAGTAATAGTTATTTATTTATTGTGTGTTCCACAATGCTAATTTTATTTCTAATAGCTGATCTGACTCGCAGAGGTAAGTTAAGTTTATGTTACGGCAAATAATTATTATGTGATCCAGTATAAGCTAGCCAGGTGCACAGTCAGCGCTTCCTAACTGTACTCAGCACATATTTGGGCTTGCAATTTAAGAAGCCATGCACACTCTTTATGTAGCTTATCCAGTCCCGCCCAATTGCAATGTCCCTGTGATGTGCAATATCATCATAGTAAGCGTCTATGCACTGAAAAAAAAGTGGAGGCTGAGTTGCCCCATCAAAGGTTGTTGAGAAGAAAGGATCATTTACTGTGTTTGCCTCTGCCTCTCAAAATATTTTTGGGGAGATTAATTGTACCACTAATCTTTTTATTTAATCTTCTTTATTTCTAACCTCTGCACCCAAGGGGAAGAAGAGGGAAACATCTGAGGTGGGTCCAGAAGGAGACAAAGATGCCAGTGACACCACCAGTGCAGGAACTGGCGGGTCTACTGGCCCCAGTAAGCCTTCCTGTTATAATATTAATATTATTTCCCTAACTTTCACCTCTCCTCATTTCAAATGATTTTTCTTTTAGTTTTACTGTGCTTGTGCTTGTCTGCCTTTTTTGTACTTATTTTCATTTTATCTAAGCTTTCTTAAATTCTTATTATCCCTGCATGTAACTATTTTTCTTGTTTCTGTACCTGACTTCCTCGTGTCTGTACTAGCTTTCTTCTGTTTTGTTCCTACGCTTAGCTTTCGCTTCTCCCCCTTATATATTGTGGACTGGTACTTTTAATACTAGGAAGACAGATTTTTAGCACAGGTACTCTATTGACAAGATTGCATGCCCAAGTCATCTTTTCTATGCATGTTTGTGGAGGTTTTCTTTGCTTTGCTCATGAAAATTGCATTTGCCAACAAAGACCTCACCATAGGTCCTCCTGGATTGACCGTAGTATTCCACCCCTTTATTGCACTTCAGTGACTTGGCTCTGCCCTTCCATTACCAATGTTTGCAGTTGATTTCTCTACCTGGCTTTTCTAATGAATGCTAGAAGAAGATAGAACTGCAGTGATCTATTGTGGGAGTATTTTGTTGAAACCAAAATGGTGTAACATTTTTTCCAGCTACACCCACCAACAGGGGGCCAGCGGCTGTATTAGTGCACTGGATGCAGCTGCGGTCATGGGGGGAGAACCAGCGGCACATGGACAGGCATTTTGTAAGTCCTATTGCTTTTGCTCATTGACAATTATTAGCATGTTCACTGCAAGGGCATTGCTTGTGACCCCCACTGGTTTAGCAACTACAGTGTGGGTTGAGTTTTAATGGCCTCTTCTTTCTGCAAATCAGCAGACAAAAGCTCATAATGAATGGACGCTACAAATGATGGCTTAATGGAAAACAAGAAGAAGAATGGGCAGTTAAAAGAAAGAATGGGTGAAATGATATATGAGTGAGAGAATGTGTGGGGGAAAGGAAAGAAAAAGATGCGTAGGTGAGTGATAGGATGTGCATGGGTGGGTGAAAGGATGACTGAAAGGGATGAAAGAATACCTCAGTGAGTAAAAGGATGCTCGAGTGGGGATGGATAGATTATAACAAACAATACATGTGTAAATGGATGGATAGGTGAAAGCAGGGTGTTTGAAAGTGTGAATACTGGATAGGTGAGTGTATTGATATATGGATGGCTGGATTTGAATGGTTAGAGACTGGACGAGAGACTGTAAAGCTTAAATAGTGGGTATCAAAGGGTGAATAGAATAGATGAATGAAAAGAGGAATGTGTAATTGTTTGGATCAAGAAATAAGGAAGCTCTTCTGAAGAGGGTCATGTCTGCTTCGCTTGCTTGCTTGCATGGTTATCAAAGCTTTGGTTCAAAGTGGGGTTATTGTAATTTTCTGTCTTCTCCCTTAATTAACTGTAGTTGTTAAGGAAGGCAGATATGCATCCTCCCAACAATCATCATACCTTCCCCCCCATTAGTCACCCTTGCTACTATTATACAACTGCAGAGTGGTTCAGTTTGACAGTACAATGGCATTGTATGTGCAATATGCATCTGCTTCAGTTCATGCAGCATTTACAAAGTTGTCAATGCATTGGAAACCTAAAACAAGGTGTATTTTGTTTCCTCTGAGAGCGCACTCTATCACCTCCTAGTACTTGAGTCCTTTATTCTTTCCAAAGTTCTGTCACAGCCACCCAAGAAAAATTGAAAAATCCCGTTTGGTATGCGTCACATTTATCTTCAAGTGATTAATATTTCATGGCTTCCATAACTGATTCATGACAGTTCAAAGTTTGCTCTTTTTACATTTGTCAACCACAGTGAGGCATGTGTGGGTTAATAAATGGCCCTGTGACCCCTAATCAGCTACATCAAATTCCAATTACCCTAGGGAGACCAGCAATTTATTGCTGCTGTGCCACTCTACTTTTTAAAATATTGTTTTCAGAGAGCACTGTTTATAATTTGTAATGTTCCTTTTTTTTCCTGCTGTAGCTTCTCCTGGTGGACATCCAACTTACCAGAAGATAGCAGCCTGGCTGCAGGAGCAGGGGCTGGAGAGCATCCGCAATGAATATCAGTGGCTAGTGGATTTTTAGAAGGAGAAGGAGGAGATACAGGCGAGAGTCAACATGCCCCCCAGTCTTAGGTCCTCCAACCGGCCGCCAACAACTCCAGCCTCCCAGTGACACTGTCAGCACTGCCACCATCTGGCATCAGCCTGTCCCCATCTCACCACTGCTGCCCCCTCATGCTCAAACTGCAACTTCCAATTCCATGTCCTGCAGCACTTCCCACATTGAAATGCCGGGTGGCATACATCAAAGCAACCCCGGATGATCTGTGGACCCTTGTGGAGAATACCCTCTTCTGGCTCTTTTTTTAATTTTTTGTTTTGGTGGAAGGGACACTTTTTGTGGGTGGAGAGGGTGGGAAAGGGAGTTGGGAGCAGAGTTTGTTTGCACTTTGGGCTTTTTCTTTGGGCTTTCGCTTTGGGCTTTTGTTTCTTTTGTTGTGGACTTTAGTTGGACTTTTAGGGAGGGGTCATTTGTTTGGGAAGAGGGGTGGGCCTGTTGTGGGTGGAACGGGTGGGTTTTCTATTTGTCTTTTGTTGTAGCCTGTTTAAATCTGCTAATAAAGGTTTATGTCAGTTACATACACTCTTGCTCTGCTGCCCTCTGTGACTATATTGACACATGTCACAGTCACATGTAAATAAATCACATAGTCCGGGGGAAGAGGATTAGGGGCTTGATGAATGGATGGGAAAGGGGAATTAGAGAAAGGTGTGAGAAAGACAAACACTAAACAAAATAAATAACAATAATATTCATTGGGTGCTGAGCATCAATCTGTTGTGGAAGTAAATGAAGAAGGGATACATCTGACACAGTCCATTTAAATGCATTACAAACAGTCATTCAGCCCCATAGAGTCCTAAGATAGTATATTTCTAAATGTTCTGTCTTCTAGGTTTGAACAATACAAATTATGAGGATTGACGTTAAGACACCCAGTTCTAGAAATTATGATTATTATAAGGAAAATGATGCTCTACTGCCAAATTGGGCAGTCCATCTACATTCTTTTGCAGATCTTCAAAATCAAGTTTACCAATTTGTTTAACTCCTTCACTCACTGTCAACCACCACATAAATCGTAATCACTCACAATCACTCAATATGTCACCATTTATTGGTGCAATAATAAGTAGTTACCTCTTCCATTCCAGCATGCTGGTTGATACACAATATTATCTCCTCTTTGATGGTAGCAACACAGCGGAATTTAGCATTGGCACCGTCAGTCTTTTAATAAATTATCCTCTGGGGCAGCCTTGCTAGGTAATGTAAAAAAGGATAGGCAATGGCATGTGAGGGAGGCAGGCATTGTCTGCTATGTTCTGGAGGGAATTGGGGGGACATCCTCGCTACAAACTTGTCCAACTCAAATCCTGCCATATATGTGACAAAAAGTGGTGATGCAGCATAAATCCAACACAAACAATGTTTCACTAGTGTAGTGAGTCCTAGTTTGTTTTAATGGGACAACAGGAGTTAGCTTAGCGTTTGGCTTGCAGATTCGTGCCCCCGTCACCTAGTGACTTTTAACCTACTTAGCTTGCTCTGTCTGACCAGATACCATTGCTGCTATCGATGCTGCACATCGCTGTGGCGCTGACCCGGACTTCATGTTCCTCCAGAGTCTGAGCACCAGAACTCATTCCAAGGTAACAAGGGTTAAGGGATCCTTCCAGGGAAATGGCATTGGCAGATTAGGTTTAACATACCCATCTCTCCTCTACGTAGAAGGTTAGGCCTATTATGATAGGGTACTAGGACATATTATACACTTTATGTCTTTCCATGCTATCGCAAGATGGTGGGGGTCTTCATAATAATGACTCTCGTCTTTACAATTTTATCTCTTGCACTGTTCATTATCCTAATCATTGCATCTCATGTGATTTACCGCAGATTGTATTAAATAAAAACTATTGAAACATTACTGTATCTTCGCTATTGCCTGTGTATGCTTGAGACATAATATATCTGTGCGAAAGGGGTAATCTCTATTTAACCACAACACTTCCTGAGATGTCATACTTCAGAGTCCATGCGCAAAGGCTGCCACAAATCACCTTTAACTGTTTTGGTTATTGGTGAGGTATTGCTAGTGAGCCGGAAGGGTTAGGACTACAGTTGCAACTTGTTGTGAGATAGGCATAGTCGCCTACAAACATAAGTATTATCATCCTTGAATCAGCAGTCTTGGCCAGAGCAAGAGTCCAAACTACGACACTAGCTATTTTTTTAAAGAACAAAAGAACGAAGGTCAAAGTGAAATTAAAATATTCTATGGTGGCACTAGCATACTCAGTCTGAGAAGCAGAGGTTGCCCTCAGTCTCCGATGAACCACCCAGAAGTTGGTCACCAAACACACTTGATTCTGACAAACCATCCTCTTCATCCTCCTGTGGTGTTTCGTTAGCAGTGTAATCAGGTGGTTTAAACTGCTAGTTCATTTTGATCATGGTTAATCTCTCCATGTTTTGAGGCAGGAGACTGGTTCTTCTCACTGTAACAACTGCACTAGTTGCATTGAACACATATTCCGCAGACACACTGGCTACAGAACAAGCCAGATACTTTATTGCCAGACTGCTGAGCTCTGGGCATTGGTGAATCTTCACAAACCAATACACCAATGGGGTTTGATCCACATACTTCTCTTTTGGGCCATTCAGATACTCCTGGAACATCCTCTGAAGCAATATGGGGCTGCCACGTGCCTAAACCTTTTTGCCTTTGCCTGTGCACCGGGCTTAGTAACTGCCACTTGAAACTAAGCCAAAGCAGAGGTTGGGCCTGATTTTTCTGAAGGTGTTGCTGGCAGTGTTCTTGTTACTGGTGTTGGTTGCTGTGAGACAAGAATGACCTCTTGGAAATTAAAGGTGGCACCTCAGAACTGCAGAGTGCGACTCCAAGTTCCAGCTGTTCTTCTTCCATTTATCCGGCTTGCTCAACAATCCACTTCTTGTATTTTGAAACATCCCCTTCAGAAAAAGGAAAGAAAGTGATAGGATTCTTTTTGTAGCGTGGATCAAGTAGGTTGGCACAGATGAACTGTTTGGACACGATAATGTCATTTTGTAGACTTGCATTTCAAGTCAAGAGATAGCTTAGGCTCTCAACCAAGGCATGCGCTTCTGGGTTTCATTCACACCTCCCAGTGTGAATCTTTCAAACACCTTTTTTAGCTGCTCCTCTAGCAAATGCAGCAATTGGATAGCTTGGGCCATCGTATTGTCCTCCTTACTAAATTCCCATATGAAAACCTCAAAAGGGAGAAGCATTTGTGTCAGGCACTTGACTAGGCCCCATTTGTCCACATCCATGGTGATAGCTTCCCAAATTGCATCCCCTCCTCTTTGAATGACATAGGGCCTCATTACAGGTTCCCACAGAACATTGTATTTTGATTTTCCCGCCAGTCAGACCGACAGGAACAGTACTACTGTATTGGTCTCAGCTCCCGGAAGGAAGCCAAGACAAATACCGTAGCACAACAGCACCCTCAGAATGCCCACTGTCTGCATTCTGAGGGCACTGGCATGGGGGCCCCTACACTGCCCATACATGGGCATGGGCATTGCAGGGGCTCCCCGTGACACCCAGATTTAGATGCATCGTGAGTAGAAAATCTACTCCAGGTGTGTTTCTGCTCGCGAGTGTGACTATTTTGGCTACCTTCATGCCCGGAAGCAGGGTGAGCGAATGCAAAGGCTTGCTAATGGTCCGAGAGTATCATGACACTTGTGAGCGAACTTCAAAACCAAGTCATGTACACGTGAACAAACTCCTCTCCACACCAGATGTCGAAATTCAGGAACTGCACATCACTCATGGAGCGTGAATTGCCGGAATTCTACAAACTCTGCTGGCGGATCTGAATTCAATGCGTGGGCCTACTTTGGAATCTGTGGACCCCAGGGAATTCCAGCTGCTGCATTCTTCTCATAGGAGTATAATGGAGTGTCACTACAATCAAGACAGTAGAGCACTTCCTTTTTGTGGCAGGATACTGTGCGCAGTTCTTGAGCTGTGCACAACAGGGGTCTTCAATGCCCAGGCCTTACATGGGCACATGTGTTCATGTTTAACCAGCCAAGGAGCTCCTATCCTTGCTGCATTGCAGTGGCCTTATCTTAAAAGGCAGACTCTGGTGGTAAACATGTACAGTCCAAAAATCTTGGTGGCTTAGATGGTCAGAACACCTTCCCACAATCAGTGATGCCATAAACAATGTCATGGAATATGTGAGGTCATAAGCAGTGTATGACAGGGGCGGAAGTTATAGTAAGCTCTGCTAACTTTACATAATACATTTCTGTGTTTTCTTGAGTTCAAAACATTATGTTGTAACTGACAGATTCACCTAACTATAACATGACTTTAGTTTTGTTTCTTTCTGTGAATGTCCAAGTTTCATTTTTATTGTAAAGTAACATATAATAACAAGTCCTAAGTATAACATTGATTTAACCTTTGTTCTTTTCAGTGAACAAATATATTCACTAAAAAACACAAAGGTTACCCAGACATTATAGGTAGGTTCAGATTTTACACAAAAACAGAAATTCAGCAGTTATAGTTTTACTTATCCCACAAAACTTTAATTTGTGCCCTAAGGTAACTACAACTTGCGTCCCCTCCATGCACAGTTTTCTCATCAATAATTTTATTGAAACGGTACAGTGATATTATCAATGATGTCATAGAAGATGTCATGAATGATGTGGGATAATCAGCAGTGCAAGGCGAGGGCGAGAGTTATAGTTATCTTAGGGCATGAGTGACCTTTGAAAACTAGATCGTAACTATATCTACCTACTAGGTAGGTATAGTTAGGACACAGATTTCATAGCAAAAGTGTTTTTGTTTTGCTAGTAACGTTTGCACAAAAAGTAGAAGCGACATGATGTTCCACTTCCTGGCTGATTTTGTTCCCCGGAACCCTATCTTCCGGGCTCTGGCCATATTCAAAGAGACACATCTTCCCAGGCAGATTTGGCCAGCGGAACATCACCCCCTAGGGTCCAGCCACAATTACAAAGGAGGGGTCGGCACGGCCCCCCTACCTGAACCATGAATATCACTGGCAATCCTATTTCTCAGGCCTGGCACATATGCAATATCTAAGGGGGACTACTCCAGGACATAGCAGTTTCCCTGACTACACTGGCGCCAGCATGGAAACCTGTGTTTGCTCTTGCTTGGCAGGAGCAATTTAAAAACTTTTCCCATGGAAATGAGGTTCTAACTATAACTACCTAGTGGTGACCTACTACCAGTAGGTAGCTATAAATAGCAACTAGTTAATATAGGAAAAGTGTTTTTTGATTTGCTTCTATCTTTAGCACTGTTTGATAAATCTTCATGACATTTTCTAAAAATGTGCCCTTTAGGGTCTTGTTGTGCATGAAAAGCTTCAGGATGATCAGTCAAGTGGGGGTAGAGAAAAAGGTGGGGTCAAAAAACGTGTGCTTCCCATGTTAATTCCCATAGAATCTTTAGAAACGCCTGCAGCCCGAACCACTGGACTGAGTTACATCAAATGTGGTAAAAAGGTAGCTTTTGGTCTGCAGAGTGCCCTTTTTTATTTGGTGTGATCCATTGAGTAGTTTTTGAGATATTAAAGGATAAATACATTTGTATGTTTAGGGCTGCAGATCCAGGGAGATCTCCTCCGGAGATCTAATTGGCTGACAAAACTTCAAGCAAGAAATGTTAGCAGCCATCTTGTGACTCAGCTTCAGCCTTGTCGCAAAAAGAAGTTTTCAAAAAAAGAAAAAGGGGGCAGGGTATGATTACCCTACTCCCTAGTCTTGGTCTAGGGTTTAAATAATGATGAAATCTGTAGCTTGATCTGCAGATTTCTCTGTGATTTTAAAAAACATGCATTCCCCAGGATTATTGAATGTTACGGCTCCCGGTTAGGGAGGCCAGGTGTTGGAGGCATTCCCAGCTCATAAATGGAAGAGGCGCACAGGGTCCCTGTCCTAGGGCTTTTACTAGCCCCAGAGACCACCACCTTCCGGGGCAAAATATTATAATAATAAGGGGGCTCCTGCAGACCCCTACTGATCCTGGGGACCCTCCACTCCCTGGGGAAAAAAAATAAGAATGCAGGACCACCAGCTCCTCAGAGGAATAAATAAAGAATGCGGGAGTGCTGCAAAGGAACCCCGCACTCCAGTGAGCACCACCTGCCTGGGGCAATGAATAAAGAATGAGTGGGGTACAGTACTGGCCCTCCTCCATTCAGGAGACCACCAACTTCCCAGGGCAATGATTAAAGAAATGCCGGGGTTTGCCACTTGGCCCCCAGCACCCAGAGGCCACCACCACCCCAGGGCTCAAATAACATTCAAGAAGGAATTCTGTCACAGACCCCCAGTCTTGCGGACTACCACCTTCAGGGACAAGATATTATTATAATAATAGGGGTGGGTCCTGCAGACCCACCTGAGCCTTGGGAACTGTCATCCCCTTGGATCTCACAATTTACAGTATGTTGGGGCCGCATGGCCCCACAGCACCCCGAGGACCTCCCTGGTGCAATATTCTTAAAGAAATAAGCAGGGATTGCACCCCCACCATCCCCATGGAGTGCCACCTCCCTAGGGCTCAAATAATGTTAAAGGAGGGGGTCCGTTGCAGACCCCCAGCCCCGGGGACCACCACTTCTCTGAGGCAAAATTGATATGAAATAGGGGAGCTACGCAATCTCCCTTGTGAGCCATAGATGGCCTAGGGGACCATGCCCACCAGAGGGATGGCTCCTGCTACCTCCCAATGTGCCCATCCTTGGGCGGTAGCTGTTTGCTATTGCCTGGCAGGGGCTGACAGCTCCTGCCAAGCAAAAGCACATGTAACTCTGCTTGCAGCAAGTGGAGTTATGCATGCTTCCATGTGTTTTCATCTCTTTCCCAGCACACAAACATGCCTCCAGGGAAAGAGATACATGCCCTTAATTATACTGCTGTGTTCTGACTGTTTTTATTTTATTTCTGCTGCTATATGTTTTGCGGGTGATTATTTTAAATTGTGTAGCACTATAACTGTTTTTGAAACCAAGGCAATTGGGGCAATACTTTGGGGTTGCATGTTCGAGGCAGCATTCAGTGCCACTTTCTCTGTTGCAGCACTATAGCCGCCATCTTTGTTAGCAGTTTAGCTGCTTAAACTCAGCAACTCTGCCCCTGTAAAAGCCACTCCAAGGCATGCACATGCAGAGACACACACCTGTAATTATACCGCAGCATTCTATCTAACTGTTTTTACTTTATTTCTGCTGCTACCTTGTTTGAGAGGTGATTAACTTTAAATTGTATTGCTCTTTAACTGTTTTAAAATTAAAGGATTTGGGGCAATAACTTGGGGTTGCATGTTTGTGGCCACGTTCAGTGCCACTCTCTCTGTTGCCACACTATAGCCGCTATCTCTGAAAGCAGTCTAGCTGCTAAGTCTCAGCAACTCCGCCCCTATAAAAGCCACTCCACGGTGTGGACCTGCAGTGGGCGTGGGCACCGGGCGCACTGCGGGCGTGCCAAAGGCAAACCTTTCTGCACCTATCCATGTCTGACCGGGGCCAGGGGCCAGATCCCCTGACGCTTTTTTTTTATGTCTTCATCATGCAGCTCACATACTCTGCTATTGAGCTAGTGAGTTAAAATCATTCAATACAGTTTCAACAAACAACTGCCTGCACTTTATGTCACAACTGACACATCCTATGACATACACATCCTGGACAACCATGATAGGATCCCATGACCTGGATGGCAGGAGTAGGGCATCAATGCTACCTTCTCCTGGATTCAACTGGCTGAATATGTTTTCTGCTGAATTGAAGGTCACCCCTAAAACATTGCGTTGAGAACATCACTCTCCTTGAAGATAAATTTCAGATGTCTTGTTTCTTACTGAAACTTGGCTAAATGAATGTTCGGCCTCTGAAATTGTCATGTCTTTCTCCCAGGGGTATTACTAGGCTAGATAGGAAAGACAAAAGAGGTGGAAAAGCCATCCATCATCTCTAAAGATAAATATAACTGCATAAGCACGCCTATTGATATTAAAGATAGTGAATGCCTTTTGTTCTTGCTTGAACTTTTACCCACCTTTAAACTCTCTGGGATCCTTATCTATTGGCCCCTGGTACCAGCAACATAATTTGTATAAGCTCTGCCTGAAATTGTTGCAGAAAGCAGCTTACGTAAGACAAATTTCAACATACTAGTTGACCTTAATTTGTATTTTGAAAATAGCAAAGATACTGTGGCAACCAGACTAACACAACACCTTGCAGCATTACAGCTAATCACCAGGCTTGTGACACATAACCAGAGCCACTTATTGAAACCTATCTTCTCTAACCTTATCCAGTTAGATATGGAAGAGAGGCTTCCTGTCTTATGGTCAGCAAATGGTGAATTGTGTCAAAGAAATCTAGTCTGACTAAGGAGAATGACATGACAAATATGGACACCAATTTTGAAAACTGGCTAAAAGAGTTTCTTGACTCTCTTCTCCCTTTCAAATCTCTGAGCCTAAAATGTAGTGATGGACTACATGATTACGGCAATTCTTTGTTTCTAGGAAGTCCTTAATATGTTCTAAAACATCTACAAGTCATTCACAATGCTGCAGCACAGCCACATAATTCTGCAGCCCCAGTGTTGGCTGCACTACATTGGGTCTCTGTGCAAAAATGGATCCATTTTAAAGCCCTAATCATGGCCCACCGAGCTATCTAGGAAAAACGTCCTCACATGATCAAAACAATGCTGTGCCCAAACGTACCTAGAAGATAATTGCGCTCCAAGAGCTCTTCTTTATGGACCATTCCTAAAATCAAGAGAGCTAAGTGTGGTGGCCACTCCTTTGCCTTTCTGATCGCTAAGCTGTGGAATGCCCTCCCTGTTAAACTAAGACAATTGTAGCCAGAAATCTCCTTTAGGAAACAACTAAAGACATATTTTTTCATCTAGGGCTTGCAGCTGTGTTTGTCTTGGCACCTGGAGGCCTTTCAAGTTAGGTGAATGCAATATAAGACACCGTGAATAGAATAGATGAAAACGTTGCTCCTGCATGCAGGGAGGTCCTATTTAAAGCTGCTTGTGGGAGCAATGCCGGCTCCCTCAGGAGACAGGAGATGGGAGCCAACAGGAGACTGCGGGGACCTTGAGGCTCCCGTCGTGGTCCTACATAACTATTTGAAGGGTGCCCTCAGTGGGGCCAGGGCACCCATAGATACATGGCCTGGCCCCAGGGGATGGGGTCCCTGGGGCCAAAAACCGCTGAGGGAGGAGCACTACATGTCCCTTTACCTTTTTAAATTAAGTGTTTGGCCCTGGGGAGGTAGTAATCCCCCAGGCCTGGGAGGATCCATGAGCCCCCCCCTTAAAAAATATTTTTTTTAAATGAAGCCCCGGAGAGGTGGTGGTCCTAGGGGCAAGGGGGGTCAGTGCAGCCCACCCCCATATTTGTTTATGTTGTACCAGGGAGATGGTGGTCCCCGGCACTGAGTGGGGCACGTGGCCCCCTCATAGTTCTTAAATGTAACCTCTGGGAGGTGGTCGTCTTTGGGGGATGGTGGGGTCTGTGTGCCCCACCATACATTATTTTTATGTCCTCCCAGGGAGGTGGTGGTCCCCAGGACCTGGGGGTCCATGTGGACCCCCACATAGTTTTTAAAATGTGGCCCAGGGAGGTGGTGGTTTCTGAAGCATGGTGTTGCCTGTGCAGACCCCCAATTTTTTTATTATGTAGGCCTGGGAAAGTGGTGGTCCCTCGGGGCCAGGGAGGCCTGTGCAGCCCCTCTAAATATATATATGTAATGTTGCCCTATTTAAGCTCCAAACCGCTTCAGGAGTGTGTGGTGTGGTGTTTGGTGCTAAATGGGTGTTTGGCTGCAGGCTCTGTGCCAAACTCCTGCAAAACAAATCCGAAGGCCGTACACAATGGAAACTGGATTTATTTCTAGTAATTTCAATTTACTTTACGTTAAAAAAAAAAACATAGAAATTCACTGAAAAAAGAAAGGTTACAGAGATGTTATAGGTAGGAAATATAATTTTTTTTAAACATAGATATTCACCTAATAAATCAAAGGTTCCAGGGACGTTATAGTTAGGCTCACATTTTAAACACACAAAACCATATAAATTCACCTGTTATAATTATAGTTAATTCAAATAACTAAACTTGGCAAGGTAACTACAACTCGTGCCCCCGCCATGCACAGTTATCTCATCAATAATTTTACAGTGGATGTTACAGTGACATTATCAATGATGTTATCAAAGATGCCATGAGTGCTGTCATTTGTGGGGTAATTAGCAGTGCATGGTGAGGGTGCAAATTACATTCACCTTAGGGCACAAGTTATAGTTATTCGAGATAACTCTAACTATAACAGCTGAATTTCTATGGTTTTGTAAGTTTAATATGTGTAAAATGTGAGCCTAACTATAACAACCCTGCAACCTTTGCTTTTTTAAGTAAAATATCATATATATATATATATATATATATATATATATATATATATATGTATTTTTTCATTTTAAAAACTAAAGGTTACAGGGACGTTATAGTTAGGCTCATGTTCTAAACATACAAAACCATAGAAAATTCACCTGTTATAGTAAGAGTTATCTCAAGTGTTGGAAATGGCCCGTCTGCAGGGTTATCCCCAGACTTTTTGCCTTCTTCCTTCTCTTTTTCTGACCTCATTTTTGCTGGTTTCTAGACTCTGCGCATTTTACCACTGCTAACCAGTGCTAAAGTGCATATGCTCTCTCCCTTTAAGCATGGTAACATTGGATCATACCCAATTGGACTATTTACTTTACCTATAAGTCCCTAGTAATGTGCACTGTATGTGTCTAGGGCCTGTAGATTAAATGCTACTAGTGGGCCTGCAGCACTGGTTGTGCCACCCACTTAAGTAGCCACTTCCCCTTGTCTCAGGCCTGCCATTGCAAGGCCTGTGTGTGCAGTTTCACTGCCACTTCGACTTGGCATTTAAAAGTACTTGCCAAGCCTAAAACTCCCCTTTTTCTACATATAAGTCACCCCTAATGTGTGCCCTAGGTAACCCCTAGAGCAGGGTGCTGTGTGGGTAAAAGGCAGGACATGTACCTGTGTAGTTTATATGTCCTGGTAGTGTATAACTCCTAAATTCATTTTTACACTACTGTGAGGCTTGCTCCCTTCATAGGCTAACATTGGGGCTGCCCTCATACATTGTTGAGGTGGCAGCTGCTGATCTGAAAGGAGCAGGAAGGTCATATTTAGTATGTCCAGAATGGTAATACAAAATCCTGCTGACTGGTGAAGTCGGATTTAATATTACTATTCTAGAAATACCACTTTTAGAAAGTGAGCATTTCTTTGCACTTAAATCTTTCTGTGCCTTACAATCCACGTCTGGCTAGGTTTAGTTGACAGCTTCTTGTGCATTCACTCAGACACACCCCAAACACAGGGTACTCAGCCTCACTTGCACACATCTGCATTTTGAATGGGTCTTCCTGGGAGGGTGGAGGGCCTGCCCTCACACAAAGGACTGCCACACCCCCTACTGGGACCCTGGCAGACAGGATTGAACAGAAAGGGGACCTGGTGCACTTCTTAGCCACTCTTTGAAGTCTCCCCAACTTCAAAGGCACATTTTGGTATAAAACAGGGCCTCTGCCCTACCACCTCAGACACTTACTGGAGAAGAAACCTGGACCAGAACCTGCATCCTGCCAAGAAGAACTGCCTAGCTGCCTAAAGGACTCACCTGACTGCTTTCTACAAAGGACTGCTGCCTTGCTGTTGCCCTGATGCCTTGCTGAACTCTTGTCTGGCTGTAAAAGTGCTCTCCAAGGGCTTGGATAGAGCTTGCCTCCTGTTCCCTGAAGTCTCAGGACCAAAAATACTTTTCTTTTTCATTTGGACTCTTTGTGCCCTGAAAATTTAGACGCACAGCTTGCTCCGCGGCGAGAAAATCGCCACACACCGACGCTGATCGACGCGACACCTTTGGGGCGACCGGAACTTCAACGCACGGCCTCGCAAGGACAACGCCGCCTGACTTCCAGAGGGGAAATCGACGCAACGCCTGCCATGAGAATGAGAATTCCACGCACAGCCTCCCGGAACGACGCTCAGCCAGAAAACAAGACGAAGAATCCACGCACAGACCCCGGGACATCTGGTAATCCCGCAACCCACAGAAAGAGACTGTCCGCACGCCCAAAAACGACACACGACTTCCCCACGTGAAAAATAACAACGCAAGTCCGTGTGTGCAGGGGAGAAATCGACGCACACACCATTTTTCTACGTGTCTCTTCTTCTGCGGCCCTTTGCGGAGATTTTCCACTTTAAACCAGGTACTTTGTGCTTGAAAGAGACTTTGTTTGCTTTTTAAAGACTTAAGACACTTTGGCCCTCATTCCGAGCCTGGCGGGCGGCGGAGGCCGCCCGCCAGGCTTCCCCCCTCCGAAATACCGCTCCGCGGTCGTAAGACCGCGGAGGGTATTCCGAGTTTTCCCCTGGGCTGGCGGGCGGTCTTCACAAGACCGCCCGCCAGCCCAGGGGAAAACTCCCTTCCCACGATGACGCCGGCTCGTAATAGAGCCGGCGGAGTGGGAAGGTGCGACGGGTGCAGTTGCACCCGTCGCGTATTTCAGTGTCTGCTTTGCAGACACTGAAATACTTTTAGGGGCCCTCTTACGGGAGCCCCTGCCGTGCCCATGCCATAGGCATGGGCACGGCAGGGGCCCCCAGGGGCCCCGCAACTCCCCCTCCCGCCATCCGGTTCCCGGCGGGAGAACCGCCAGGAACTGGATGGCGGGAGGGGGAGTCGGAATCCCCATGCCGGCGCAGCATGCTGCGCCGGCTTGGAGGATTCCTTTCTTTGGGGCAGCGGGAAACCGGCGGGAGACCGCCGGTTTCCCTTCTCTGACCGCGGCTGAGCCGCCGCAGTCAGAATGCCCCGCGGGGCACCGCCGGCCTGTCGGCGGTGCCACCGCGTCCCACGGCCCTGGCGGACTTGTTCCGCCAGGGTCGTAATGACCCCCTTTATATCACTTTTCAGTGATATCTCTACAATTTCACATTGCATCTTTATTCGTTTTGACCTACAATTATACAGATAAATATTATATATTTTTCTAAACACTGTGTGGTGTATTTGTGTAGTGCTATATTGTGTTATTGTATGATTTATTGCACAAATACTTTACACATTGCCTTCTAAGTTAAGCCTGACTGCTCTTGCCAAGCTACCAGAGGGTAGGCACAGGATAATTTTGGATTTTGTGTGACTTACCCTGACTAGAGTGAGGGTTCTTGCTTGGACAGAGGGTAACCTGACTGCCAACCAAAACCCCATTTCTAACATCAAGTAATTATAACCTGTGACCTAAGGTTACTATAACTCATACCCCCCAAACAGTTTTTTTTCAAAATTTTGACTGCAAATATTACATTGATATTAGCAATGATGTTATCAACGATTTCATGAGTGCCGTAATTTTTGGGGTAATTAGGAAGACCCTAAACTGATAGAAAGAGGTGATGATTACAGACAAGACTATGTTAATGTTTTTGGTAGAGCCAGGCTTATGGCTTCTCATATTGTTCATTCATCAAGTCTTCAAAGGAGTGTCTGTCCATTCAACCATTGAACTTACTTGACTCCTTGGAACCACAAGACTTTATGCCGCAGATGCACCCACAGAAGTTCCAGGCCTCAAGTGGCATTGAGGACATTGGTTGTTGAGACTAGGGTCCCAAATGGCAAATGCACTAAGAGCTGTTATGGACTCCAACATTGCTCCCTTTGTGAAAAACAATGGGAGAGTTTCTGCTCACCCCAGGGGCCACCTCAGATCTTGTGGGAGCATGGAACTCTTAAGAGATCTTCAGCAATGTGGTTGAGGCAGCACTACAAAAGGAGCCATGTCCTGGGAGTAGCCATTGCTGTGAATCCTTCTTGGGCCCACTCTGGTTTTCCATTTTTTAGCTTAGATTTATATATTAAATTTTACATGTTTTAGGCTAATATCGCTTTTTAGGAACAACATTTTACACACTTTATGCTTACAAGATATTTTTCCAAGAACACATTGTTCATGCTGCTTGTTTTTAGTTAGCCTTTCTTAGTATATAAAATGTACACTGTGTTCAAGTTTAGGAACATAGAACAAGATATATTAGTGCTTGGGTTGCCCATTCTGAGGCAGCTTCCAACTACGAGACTTATCATTGAATCAGAGCTGTACTCTAACACTGTGTGGTTTTAATTAGATAAACAATGCACGGCCCCAGTGGGGTCAGAGAAGCACTTGATTATACAAATGGTACACTGCCGCCAGAGGGTCTAGGGGAGCACTCCGGGCACTACTGTCCTGGAACGAATTCTTTGTTCAAAAGGCAGCTCTGCTGAGGCTGATCTTCCATCTTACAGAGAAGGATTGCCAACTTCACTCTAGACTGGAACCCTGGCTCAATTCTCCAGGTATGGGGTCTCAGATCGGGCAGAGGCAGAGGACATACCCTTTTAGATTGTAGATAATGCGATCAATATGTTTGAATATTACAATGGTTTGACTATTTATTCTTTTCATAAGGTTAGTAACACTGTTTACAATGTTTGAAAACTTTCACTCATATCTTTCTTGTGTTTACCGTGGGCATGCATGAGTAAAACAACGAAAGGGTAAGATCTGTTTTCATGACTTCCTTTGGAGTCAGACTGTCATGTTCCAGGTTTCTGAAATCATCTGCTAGCCTGGGGAGGTTGGGGGTTCAGGTGTGGCACTGTGAGCTAGCTAGGAATTGGTTTACAGCTCATGATGGTGTACAAGCAGTGATCGAAGTTGGCCGGATCAAAAGGGCAAGACGTGCCTCTACTTTTTTAATTTATGAAAAAACATTCTACTTCTTATTAAAAGGCAACTGTCCTGGGACGGGATACTCCATTCGTGCAAATGCTTCAGCCTAAGTTTCATTCAGGGAGTCTTCTGTGCTGTGAGACTGAGGGAAGAGGAGGCAGCTTAACAATAAACAGGTCTTCTTTCAAGGGTGCTCCATTGCTGAAAGAAATGCATATGCTCAAAAATGGTTAATCTCCAAATGGAAAGGTAATTTAGGAGCATGTACTGGTTTAATTGATCGAATCACATTCTTTTCAACTGGTAGGGCAATCGAGTTATCAGCTGAGCTGTGTAGTGTGTGTATTTCAAAGCAGTTAAATAATAATTCATTACCTAGAGTCCAGGTATTGCTAAAATCTATATTTTGGAAGCAACATTTTATCAGAAACCTTCTTGAACATTTGGTAGAAGTCTGTCTGATACTGCCTGTAATGCAAGTTTAACAAAATGACTTACACGTTCTCATTGCATTCTGTCACAGGCTGGACCCTCGTAGCACTCACAGAGCACAAGCCACAATCCTCATTGCACCAACCAAGATTTCATTGTGTGGTTATCTGAATATAATCAGACCTCTCAGTGTATTAACTAACAGAAGTTGAATAATACACAGTAGTGCACTTACCACTGATTAACTTAACTTTTTTTTACATTTGGTCTATGAGTTATTATATATGTAGCTACCTGAAGGAGAATATTTTTTTTTTTAGCTATATCTTCGACCCCACCACCACATTCATTGACCTCCCATTGCATACAGCATCTCAGTTCCAATACTATTTTTAATGCACTTCAGCCGCTGTGTAGAAGGACTTAGGCCCACATTTATACTTTTTTTGCACCGCCTTTGCCTCATTTTTTGGCACAAAAGCCGTGCACACTAACAAAACATAATTGCATTTTGAAAATTTGCGCTGCTTTTGCCTTAAACAATTATGCAAATGCGGCGCAAAAAAAGTATAAATATGGGTCTTAGTCCTCTCATACTGAAGTTCTGTTACCCCAATAAGTAGTCCTAACTTTTTAGTGGCAATTGCATAAGACCATTAGTCAATGTGGTTTATAAAAGAAGACGATGGTTCTCATCAGGAAGCTGATGACTTGGACAGGAACAACTGAAATCTTTTCAGGAGTTGGCTAGAGAGAGATACAAAATGGAAACCCTGAACTGTTTTTTTAATCTTTTTGGGGAATTATGTGTGTGCATTGGAACCGTTTTGCATACTTTTAAAATCTTCACAATGTCTCGGTAAATTGGACTGCTATGACTCATTAGAGTTATTTTGATGTCTTGTCAAAGACACAATAGCAGCCAGAACAACATGAGAGGTTACTCTCATGCTGAGAGTAACAAAGGTATAATTCCCTGAATCAAGATTACTTCTAGGAAGTCTTACAAAAGACTCTGAAGAGTGCTTTGCGATATTCAATAGAAATATAGAGCCTCTGACATAGATCTACTGTAAAAACGTGCTGTAAGGATTCAAGACACGTTTTCCTCACCGAGAAAGAGTTGATTAAGAGGAATGGTATGTTCAGATATATTTTTGTATTATTCACCTTGTAATTCTTCCTTAGCTTGTTTTCCATTCGATACCTCCAAGAGAACATCCGTTCAAATGGCTTTCATTACCCAAACTTCTGAAAAGACACACCTCAAGCCACAAGTCAAGGCAATTGACCCTCTTGTAGGAGAGTGTACCTTCTTGTATATATGAGTTACTAATTTGCAGTGCAGATAAATCCAGGGACGGCATCTTCCCTTTAAAAGAATCTACTCCCTGGCATCCCGATACTAACTACCTCCTCATTGTGTCCCAATTTCCCATTATTCAAACTTAGGTAGCTGCTGTATCAAGGTGAGCGAGCCGACTGGTTGCATTCTGCTTCGACATATATTTGTAATGTTAGTGTGCGCCCTTAGTTGAGAAACTTTTCAAAGCAATCTTGAAATAACATTCTGTGATAGCCCACCTTCTGTAGCTGTACTTGCCTGTAAACTGCCTGACGCCAATAGATGAAGGGAAAGTGTGCAGGAATAATTTGACTATCCAGAACTGAGGCCAAATCTGTCATAGGATTTGTTGGCTGAACCTATATTTAAACATGTGTTCTTCCGCTTGGATTATATTACAATTTGTAGCCCTGACCCTAAAAATTCTTTCCTATTTCCTTCTTCTGCTGTTCAATGTAACAAAAAACACAAATTTCCCTTGCCATGGCATGCACCCATTCTTGAAAAATAGATTTTCTTCTAGCCGATCTTTAACAGTTTACACCTGGTTCATATATAACAAAAGTCATTTAGTATAATTTGCTAATTGTTGTGACATTTTTACCGAATTCCTATTAAGTAGATCTGCTATGCAGTATTCATAACCTCCTCAGCCTTCATACATTATGAAAACCTAATTTAATATTTGCATAGCACAACCGGTTAACAATTCACTAAAGTTTACTACATCGGGCCATACAAGAGCTGTGCCTGGGTTAGAAGCAGGCAGAGTGTGTTTTCATGAATCTGAAAGTGTAATCATATAATTCTATAATTAAGTGATGTCAACCTGACCATACGATGGACTGGGTTTACGTCCAATTAATTACCACTGGCTGAGGTACATTCAAGCATCATTCCTATCAATTTTTTGTATTCCTCATTGCAACACTGGAACTGGAAGGGGGATTCTCATAAGTGGGTTTTGTGCTCACCGTGACACTGGAGCCATGTTGTGTCCTACTTATGGAGATCAAGTATGGTGAAAAACCTGTCTGGGGTCTGTGTTCTGTTTCAGAAGTCACCTGGACTGACAGTTCGGACTGGACTATAGTTTTTGTAGGAGGACCAAGGCTGATTTGCTTATGGCTGGGTCCTGTACGATATGGCATAGTGGACAAAAACTCGGTGGACCGGGATGAGGCCCAGGATAATTTCACAGGAGTTTCTATCACATTTTTCCGACCATCATTTTTTTGTATTACTCATGCATGATCCATGATCATTTGTGTGTACTCTATGTGTATGACTTCATATTGCCAAGTGCATGAGCACGCGTTCACTTTTACAAACCCGTTAGAAAATATTTTCATCATTTTATTTTTGCTCTACATTTTCTTCTCACAACTTCTTTTGTTTCCGCACTTCAAGATAACGCTATCTTTTGTTTCATTTGTTGTGAATATGTGAGGTTCTTTGATATTGGTGTGAGGGTGAACATCTATGCATGGGGTAGAGAGATCATATTTGAGAAGATTTATATTTTTTTCTTATCTATGACATTCAATAGCACCGGGTAAATAAAATGTCTTTGCGATTTAAGATTGATGAAAAATATTGAAGTATAAAGATAAAATTAAAATTATAAATGTCAGAATGTGGGCAGTAGTAAGTACAATTTTAAAACAAGTGAAGTTCTGTTTATGCAGATATAAACCATTTTTTCAAGTGAACCAAGTGGAAAGATTAAAACAACGACAGATCCGTTGTCAGCTACATCGACTAGTGGGTGTATACCTTTGTGGCACCTTAATGGCTGATTTTAGGTTTGAAAATTTGAATGATCCATTCTTAGACATGATGGCAGTCGCAGCTTGTGGTGTTAAAGGGGATGGGGTGGCGTGCATGGGGGTAAGCATGGGGGTTGCGGGGGATAATAATACAATAATAATTTTAAAAAAAGAACTTACCTGAAAGCTGTGTGTACCGCGCAGCGTCCCGCTCCTCTGCTGGCCGCAGGCACAGGCTCCCAGCCTGCCCTGTGGCCAATCCTGATGTCGCTCAAAGCAGCATCAGGATTGGCAGGGAGTGCCCAGTAGGGCGTTCCCAGGCAGACTGGGAGCCTGTGCAGGCTCTCTCCAGCCCAGAAACTGTGTTGCTGGGCTAGAGAGAGCCCTGTGGGCATGTGTGTTTGGCCGGCCCGAGGCAGCTGGTGAAACACACATGCGGTCTGAGGGGGAGTGCTCAGCACTCCCCCTCACACTCATCAACCCCATGGCCCTGCCCCTTTACAACAAAATGATAATAAACACTGTTTATTATTGTTTCCTTGTAAAGGTTTTGCAGCTGCCGCTGCTGGCGGAGGGGGTGACACTCCTCCACCCCCATGAGGAGCTGCACCTGCATGTTAGATGTTATTTGATCCAGGGTAACGCTGCTATAGAGAGTTAACATAAGACAGTTTTTCTCCATCTGTTTTTTATTGGTGTCAGCCTTGGATTCATGGAAGAAAGAGCCATGCAATGTAGAGGTACAGGTATGTGTCATCTGCCACCAGATGTTAGAAGATTTGAAAGCTTAATAGCAGAAAAGAAAGGGGTTCCTACAGTGCTTGATTTGGGCAAGTGGTTGTATGTGGCAGGGACAGCACACATTTTTGGAGGGCTGGAATTATTTTTAGACATCACATTTTGATTTGACACTGAGAAAATGAGCGAAAGGTAGACAAGAAAATAGTGAATAAAGTGGTACAGTGAAATAAATAGACAGGATATGCAGTTTGGTTGAAGAACGAGTCATGAAGTGGTTTTCAAGACCATGTACACCTGGTATCTATTGGCAACAACAGCTTTTATCAGTGCAAGTTGTAGGTTCCTGTGAATATTGTTGGGGCTATTATTATTCAGCAGCAGCTCTTCTGCAATGGTGGTGGAGCGTTGCCCCACTGGCTTAGAGCCAACAGCTGACAAATAAAACAATACTGTATTTTATTTTTCAGCTGCTGGCTGAGCAGAGCCAGCATTTGAAGGGAGGAGCAGGGCTGGGCCATGGGAGGGGGGAGGAGGAGTGGAGTGCGCTCAAGTGTGCATGCTACATTGTCCGGCTGTCTTAGGCCGGCCAAACGGACATGCCCACTTAGGTTTCTCCAACCGGGCTGTGAACAGACTCCAACTCAGTGTCTGAGTAGCAGACCAAGCTGCTCAGACCAATCCTGGTGCTGCTCTCATGCTAGACATAGCATGAGAGCAGCATCAGGATTGCATAGCGAGCATGTACTGGTGTCCCAGGGACTGCTGGGACGCTATCAGAAGAGGAGTGCGAGGCAGCCGGCAGCGTCGGGACAGGTAATTTCATTTTTATTTTTATTTACCCCATCCCCTGCTCCCTGCCCCAACCACTCTCCTTTTGGATTTGCGGTGACCACTCCTGCTATTATTATTTGTTTTCGTTAATTTATTTGTTTAGAAGTAAGCGCAGGAGCGGGGTAATTAGTTATCAAAGTCGCCAGTGACGGTGAGGCAATTGCAAACACCTACATTTTGCCAGATTTATGTCCATTGTGAAAGACAGAAATACCAATGACAACAATACTGTATATAAATAAACACAACCATTACATGATACACATCACATTTTTTGGAGTCTCAACATCACTTATTCAGAAACATAAACACATGCATGCAAATATTCAGATGCATGTTTTCAAGCATGAGACACCCACAGATTGTGTTCTAAGCAGAGACTGAAATATCCCTATTGAAGATCTCACCAACATTCACATTAACACACATAAATGTGTGCAATCATAGAAACACACACATATACCCACTTAGATGTAAACACATGCACAATTAGAAGCACTCCCAGACACTCACTTTAACTGTGTGACTGACCGGATGTGTAACTACTGGCGATAGACACTTTGGGGCATATTTATAACTGGGGTTGTATCCCTCTTGCACAAAGCAACATGGTGCATGCATGACGCAAGCCTAAAATGTGATTTATGAAGCCATGCAAGGCCACTTTGCATGGCTCTGAGTGGCTTCATAAATCTGGAATAACGCAGCGTAGTGCAAATTGCTGAGTTGCGTTACTCTGCCCAGAGAGATGTTCCGTGGGTGTTGATTGGGTGTTCCTACATGAAACCCATAGATTCTGACACATTCCCAGATTTAACAGAAGTTGTAGACCTGGGAATGTGCCAAAATGCTATGCCTTCTCAGGTGAGGCATAACAAGGGGAAATATATTTATTTCTCCTCGTTCTTTTCCTAATTCTATGTGTGCTGCATTCTGCAGCACGCATAGAAAGTGGAAAATGCCTCAGGGAATTATTTTGGTGCAGAAGGGTGCCCCTTACTGCACAGAAACAATTCTCCTTAGAACCCAGACACCCTTGCACCATGGTACAAGGGTGCATGGGTTGAAACTGGACAGCCAAATGGCTCCAGCATATGGACAAAGACAGGAATGTGCTGTATTCTTTAATATATGAACTATTACTTCCCTTTGCCTGTGACGCAGCACAGCAAGGTTACTTGCTGCGCTGCTCTGCATCACAATCTTATAAATATACCCCCTTGTGTAGGGGCTTATTTCCTTGGTGACCACTTATCATTGCAAGAATAAAAATGTTGCACCAGTCTCACTATTACTTTATTTCATCATGTTTTTATGATAAAGCTTTACATTCGTTCAGTGTTTATTTCATTTACAACCAGATCATTTCTAGAGTATCCATGAACTCAGTGGAGCTTGTAATTGGTTCCTTGGGAGAGAAGGAGATGTATGTTAGCTGTAGTTACAATATAATGACATTTATTGATAAATGAACCTTGCTTTTCTTATATGAAACCACTAATTTGCTGTCAAAAGTATTTTTTGAGATGAGAACCACTGAAAGGGAAAGCAAAATGTTTTTAAAGGATTGAGAAGAATGTAAATATGATATCATCAGCAACTCTAAATTAAAATATTATTTGTGGAAAGATAAACTAACAGTCCATATTCTCTGTCTCTCTCTGTGACTCATGCTCCCTTTCTTGTGCTCTCTCCTTCCCCTCTCTAACTAGTGTTGCTTCTCTTTCTCTCCCCATCCCTTTGCCTCTCTCCCCTTTCCCTTTTCCCTTTTTCCTTTCCTTTCCTTTCCTTTCCTTTCCTTTCCTTTCCTTTCTTTTCCTTTTCTTGTTCTTCTTCTCTACTAAACTAGGGTTTCCACTTAGTTTCTCTCTTTATGAAAGGCATGGGCATATTCATTCATATATAGATGATGAAAATACAATGTGTATTTTTCTTTGATGTGAATATGTGTATGCATATATATGTGCATGTCTATCTGTCTAGTAATTTACCTAAGAAGATGCGTAAATAAAAGGCACCATGTCATTAACGTGTTAAGGACTACTCCATTCAAATGTGAAATACCTTGGTTAGAAAATGAAAAGGGTGAATGAAATGCAACAGTATGGGAAGATTTTTTTAAACATATTTTCATTGTTGACAATTAGAGGAAACATTGCAAACTTCTCTTAGATTACATACAATATGCATAATGCCATTTTTGCCATGTAGTCGATTCCAGGTTTGCCAAAATCACTAACTTTCACACTCCAGACCATCAAACACAATGAACGCTTCTTCTGCAAATGAGTGAAGATCAACAGAGCAATATTTTCAAACAGTTCATAGTCCTTGTACAAAGTTCACCTTTTCTCTATGGTCACCTCAGATTTTTCAAAATTTTGGGATCCTACTTTTAATGGCAATAGGAGCTGTGCCTTGTGACACTGATATTCAGTGCCATCATGTAATGATCTGGCCCTAAAATGGGTGGGTAAAATTAGTATGTATTCACTCTACCCACAAACATGACAAAAATATATGTATACATGAGCATCATTTTGTTCTCAAGCAACTGTAAAAGGAAAAGTGCCTTTGCTGTACAAATATAACCTACTTTTCTGTATTAATAAGTCACCCATAAAGTGTTCCTTATAAGAAAGTTGCATACTAGATGGTTGTATGATAGAACCATGCATGGAGCAACAATGCATGCCTTAACGTGGTCGGAACCACGACTGCATCGTTTCCAGGCATGCCCTTACCATGCATGCCTTTACAATGAATGTCGTTGTAAAAGCATGCTTAGTAAAGGCATATGTGGAAATGGCATGCAAAACGACATACGTGGTTCTGTCACACAACTCCCCCGCCAACCCTGAGGCCCAAAATACCCCAACCTCTAATAGCTAAACTATGTCGACAATCCCCACCCGCCCTGACCCCTAAAATAAAACTACCCTCACCCCCCACCCCTTCCCCTAAAAACGAAACTACCCCATCACCCTTACCTGCCCTTAGCCCTAAAACCTTCCACCCTAATAAGTAAACTACCTTGACCCCCCCACCCTAAGCCCTAAAAAAAATGATCCCGGCCCCAACAAAACAAAATTACCCAAGCCTCCACCTGCCTGAGCACTAAATAAAACACAGCCCCTAACTCTACCCCTAAAAAGTAAACTACCCCAACAATAGTCCTAAATCCACCCCACCACTAAAAACTACCCACCAAACATGCCCAAACCCCACTTACCTCACCGCATCCTCTTGCGATCCTTTCTCCTCTTCTCTCCTCCCTCCTTCCACCCTTCTTTAAACCTCACCCCACCCCTTTAAAAAATAAACTACCCCACCCTCCACCCTAAGCCCAAAATAATAAAACAAAATACCCTGACCCCCTACTCCAACCCCTTAAAAAAATAGACCCCCTCACCCCCACGCCTGTCACTTAAAAAACAAATAGCCCACCCCTGCCACCCCTACCCATCCCAAGCCGTAATACACCCCCCACCTCTGCCCCAGCCACACTTACCTGACCACGTCCTCTCCCGATCCACTCTGGCTTTTTCTGTGTCTTTATCGCACATATGTGTAGTTTGGTACATGCGTTGTTAAGGTGCAGAAAAAAACATATTTTGTTCCGGCAAGCGTGACTATACTTGCGTGTTAAACATCAGTGTTGTTTGCAACTTGTTGTTAAGGACGTTTCCCTTACTAGATATTTAAGAAGTGTTCTTTCACAGTCACCAAGTGGCTACAAGCTATTTCACTGTGTACGTCCATTCACTTTCCATAAGGCAGGCCTAGCATTGATTTAAATATTTAGGCCCATATTTATACTCTGCTTGTGCTGCATTTGCGTCATTTTTTTTACGCAAGTTCGGCGCAAAACTAACACCGTATTTATAATTTGACGCTAGACCCTGCTAACATCAAAACATCTTAGTGTGTTCATTTTCTGTATGCATGAAACCACCTTGCGTCAGTGGCATGCGAGGTAGGCGTTCCCGTCCAAAAAAAGGCAGAGTTGGAAAATGGCGCACATCCCGATTTGCATAAAAAATTAACGTCTGGGTCAGGGCAAGCGTTAAAATGGGGAAAACACGCCAGTACTTAAGGAAAACCCACAGAAGCAACATCAGAGCTCCAAAAGGAAGACATGGAGGTGCTATTCATCCTGCATGCACGAAGATGCAAAGCAAGGGAGAAACAGCAGCTGCTTCCACCACACCAAAAGGGACCCCAAAGGCAAAGCCGAAGGCAGGAGAGGAGATTCCAGACCAGGACAACCCTTCAGGGCCTCAGGGAACATGACATCATCCAGAGGTACAGACTAAACTGGCAAGCCATACAGCAGCTGCTGCGCCACAGTTGTCACCCAGCTTGCAGACACCCACATCATTCCACCAGAGACCAAGCTGCTAGCTGTCCTCCACATGTTGGCAAGTGGCTCTTTTCAAACCACTGGTGCCCTGGTTGCCGGGATCTCACAGCCCTCATTCTCTGCCTTACTACCCCAGGTACTGGATACGATCATCTCCCCCACACTCCGCCACATTAGCTTTCCCAGCACACAGCAGAAGCAGCAGGAGACCAAACAGGGCTTTTATCAAATCAATGGGTTCCCACACATGCTTTGTGCCATTGACTGCACACATGTACGGATTGTGCCGCCTGCTGCAGCGGAGCATCTATACCGCAAAAGGAAGCACCCACACCCCACCAATGTGCAGGCCATTGTGGATCACCGGGGACCGATCGCCAACATCGTGGCAAAGTATCCTGGGAGTGTACATGATTCATTCATCTTCTGCCACAGCACCATCAATCAACACTTTCAGGATGGATGATATGGTAATGGCCTACTTGTTGGTAAGTACAGAAACCTAGTTATATACACACAGCACAGCAACCCTGTAGGACACACAACACATACACCACTACATTGACACGTGGCCAGGAAGACACTGAGGTCGTGACACTGGTAGTCATGTTTGATGTCCTGACCCAATGGGATACACACCTATGGACAAATGACAGATGCAAATAACAACAGATGCCACTCCAGAGCCACATGGGACCAATTTAAAAACACTCAGTGACAATGACATGGCCTTAACTGGCAGGACAACTTGGAAGATGAATCTTCCAATATCCCTTCCAAGCAATACGTACTGTGTAAGTGGTGTATAATGTGTTTTGCTGCAGGTCAAACACAATGAGACACATAGCATGATGATGCTGACTCTAATGAAGGTGACATGGAATCATTGAGCCAGTACCAATATCTCACATCACTCTTTGGGTGACATTGCCCGCTACCAATAAGGAAGTGGACTGTGCTAAGAACACATATTAATGTGACAATATTGCAAAGTACACACTGCTATACTTATGGATTGACACAATTACACATATACACAACAGATGTACAGGCACAGGGACCTTCTGACACTTAAACCTTCACCCCCACAACCAAGTTAGCCAGCTTATCTGGAGCAGGTTCAGTAGTGTAGGTACCTGTTTGCACATGAGACAACTTGGTGAGGGCACAAAAATAGGTTTGCATAGAACTTGTCACACATGGGATATTTGTACATTGTCAACTGTGAACACTTTGTGCTGCCAACTTATGTAGATGTGTGTTGTACATTGTCACCTAGCAAAACCAAAGGGCCTTACTGTTGTTTTTCACATGCTATTACATATGTTGAATTGGATGGGATGTTCAGGCCATATAGTGCAACCGTGTTACCACCACAGTGGAATCAATTCTGTGTGTGGAAGTATCATGTCACCTCCAGTAAAGGCACATGGACACTTCTTTCACATGACATAATGCATGGGAGAAACACAATGAGCTGCAAGTTTACAAATACCGCTGATATCAGGTCAATCAGCCAAACACCAGTTTTGATAATTAAACAACCTAATGCTGGAAGAACATCCTATAAGCCTAGGATCCCACACAATAACACAAACACAGATGAGTCACAGTTGACACTAGATAACAACTGTTGATCTGAATATTCTTAAAGATAGACTACAAGGATGTGGCATCTCGGGAGTCGCACTGGAGTGGATTCGATCATTTATTCATGGAAGATCCTTCCAGGTCCTAGATAGATCAT
Organism: Pleurodeles waltl; assembly: GCF_031143425.1. Lineage (NCBI taxonomy): Eukaryota > Metazoa > Chordata > Amphibia > Caudata > Salamandridae > Pleurodeles > Pleurodeles waltl. Next base: position 441,607,587 of record NC_090451.1, read on the forward strand.
GTACTTCCAGACGTACCCTCAGCAGCTGTGGAGTACCACAGGGGTCTGCATTGAGTCCACTACTTTTTAATGTCTATATGCGACCCCTAGCAGAAATCATGGAATCATTTGGACTGAAGTTGGTGTCCTACGCAGATGACACTCTTTCTCTAATGCTCTTCCAGACATGGGGACAGCATTGGGTCTGAAAGCAGTTGCGACATGGATGTCAGGAAGTAAATTGAAACTCAATGATGATAAGACAGAAGTCATGTTTTTTGGGTGACCAAAAGTTTCCTTCACCAATCCAAGTACATCAATTGGAGCTTTCACTCTCCCGTCCCCTAAATGTCTCATTAAAAGCCTTGGGGTGTTGTTAGATCCTCAACTTTCAATGTCACAACATGCCAACAGAATAGCTGGAACCTCCTTTGCTCTGCTTAGAACTTTGAGGAAGGTTCTAATAATACTTCCACCTCTTGCCAGGAGACTGGTTATCCAGGCACTGATAGGTTCCCGTCTTGATTATGGCAATGCATTGTTTGTGGGATCACCAAGATATGTGATGCAGAGGGTGCAAAATGCAGCAGCACGTTTACTTTTAAATACCCCCAAACATCACTCCATACGGGCCGCAATTTCATCCTTACACTGGCTTCCAGTGGATAAAAGAATCCCGTTCAAGGCTTTATGTCACTTTCATAGAGCCATATTTAACCGGGGCCTTGAAATGCTCAAAACCTTGGCATCTTTCTACAGCTCGACCAGATCACTGAGATCCTCCTCAGCTATGCTGACCACAGTTCCGACAGTAAAAAAAGCGAGATGGGGAGGAAGATCCTTATCTTATCAAGGGGCCATTTTATGGAATAGCCTTCCTTTTAATATCAGATCAACATCACAAGAGATTCTGTTCAGGAAGGCCTTGAAAACCTGGCTATTTAAAGCTTAATCTCTATACGAATTTAGATGATGACACTGACCGTTTTGCAGCTAAAACGCTGCGAGGCCTCTGGGCAGTTTTAAGCGCTATATAAGTAATGATAACATAACATAACATAACTGCTATGCAAAGTGATAATCAAGGTGCAACCAACATCCAGATATTGACACTCATTTTCTCTTTCAGCTGATCAGGGTTATGGGATCCAGCCAGGGATCATGACCCATTTGCCAACCCAAACACAGCATCAGATCACATCGGAGGACACGCACCATAGTAGAGAGGACTTTTGGCATCCTGAAGTTCAGATTCCGGTGCCTCGACATCACCGAAGGCAACCTCCTATATTTACCTGAAATGGTCTGCAAGATCATTTTGACCTGTGCCATCCTGCACAACATTTGTGTAAGGAGGAACATTCCCCTCTATGAACCAGACCCACAAATGCCTAAAGAGGAGGAAGAGGAGGATGCTGTTTGTGAACATGAGGGGAACCATCCAAACACTGCAGCAGGATTATGTCGGAGACAACATATTGTACAAAACTTCTTCTAACTATTGTCACCATCACCACTTTGTTAGCATATGTCATTAAACACCTACCTTCTTCACTCAATCATGCTCTGGGTAATTATTTATGCATCACATGATCCTTACGAGTCATAATCAGAGTTTAGCCTCATGGAGCATTGCAGAAATACAGATTAGGATACTGAAAAAGCCATATCACATTTGATGGGTATGAATGTACAGCCAACATTACACACAGTGTAAATGACATATGTCCTGTCTATTTCACATGTGAAGGACAATATCAGAGGACCACACCTATGACACACATTCATGTTGCCAACATGGTTCATTGCAGCACATGACACACAACTAAGACACCATCAATCATAAGGTAAAAAAGTGCTTCATACATGAGTCAGTGGATGATGCTATTGCATTGGTAACAGGAATATATGGCCAGACCCTTGACAGCAGTAAGTGTGACATCAGCTATCTTTGCAAGGAGCTTGTGTGACAAGGAGTCCATCTAAGCTGAAAATGGATAGTACGAGTGCCCCAGGTATAACAAGCGTTGCTCACAAGACATTTCTTGCACAGTCCTTCCCAGGTAATAAATCCTGCCACTGTCATGTTTTCAGTTTCTGCCCACCCTACTCTAGGGGGCCCTGTAAATGGACTATCTGTACCCTGATAACCTTCATCTACACACACCCTGACTCCCATTCTGACTCCTGTGTGCTTCCCTTTTCAGTATGGCATGCCATAGTCATAATCATAGTTAATCAGTCTGCACGGACTTCAGGTCCTATAATGCACTACCTGGTAGTCGGTAGGATCTGTAATCAACTGTTCATTGCTTCCCATTGAAAGATCCACCTGGCCCTATGAACTTGATTCTCAACTCCAGGAGAAACTGAAGCTGCACACACCTGTGAGCACTTCCATTCAGACTAGCCATTTGAACCTGCCTTGCCTTTGCTGCAGTCCTGGAACTGCTTAGGAGCTGCCATTTTCTGAGTCTCCTTCTTGTGCATTGCCGTGCAAATCACTTGTGTAACAGAGCCCTTGGGGGATTGTGTAACGTTGCAGACCACAGCACAAATACAGTTTTTAGTTCCCACAGTGTTGTTCCATCTTTTCCCAGTCAGAGGGGGTCATTACGACCTCGGCAGTCTTTTCGCAAGACTGCCGAGATACCGCCACTGGCAGGCCGCCGTCCTTTTTTTTACAGAAAGCCGCCAGCAGCCATACTGGCGGACTGCGGGAAAGTGGAGGTTGCTCAACCTCCACCGCCACGTCAACAGAACACTGCTCACTGAATCACATCCCATGATTCGTGTGGTGGTGTCCTGGTGACGGTGTTCTGGTGGCAGAGCTGCCCCCATGGATCCTGTCACCTCCCTGAGGATCAACGGAGAAGGTAAGTTGATCGTCCGTTAGGGAAGTGAGTGGGGGGATGTTGTGTGTTGTGTGTGTGCATGGGGGTGTGCGTGTGAGAGTGTAGAGGGGGTGAGTGAGTGAGTGAGTGTATGCATGCGGGGGGTGGTGTGTGTATGGGAAATGTGTGCTGGTCGGACGGTGTGCATGTCTGTGTATGTGTGCGGGTATGTGTTTTTTAGGGTTTATGTGTGTGTGTAGGGGTGTGTATATGTGCATGTTGGGGGTGTGTGCGTGTAGGGGTATGTATATGTGCATGTTCAGGGTCGGGGTGGGGAGGGGGGTTGGGCCACCTTTGGGGGTGGCAGGGGGGTGGGGGATGTTGGGGGAGGCCCCTATCAGTGCCAGGGAAGCAATTCTCTGGCACTGATAGTTCCTACCGCCATGGATCTCATGGCGGTTCCCAACCACCCGAGATCCATGGCGGTATGCAGGGTCCTGACCGCAATCTCCAGCCCAGCGGTTCTCACCGCTGTGGCGGTTGGAATGGTGAAGTGGCGGCCGACCTGTTTGAGGTCTTACCGCCGCTTTACCACCGACCGCCAAGGTCGTAATGAGGGCCAGAGTCTGCTCACTGTGTATTTGCCATGTTTGTTCCTGAAAGCCTGCATCCTGTTAGCCTGACAGGTTCGTGTCTTTGCGTTAACCATAGAGGTTCCCTCTGGCTACATTTGTCTCATAGATGCTTTCCATGCCCTCTCTTTCCTCCTGGGGTATTGTGTCTGGTAGGTCTACGAGGAATCCTCAAATATATAGTATGGTTTAATCAGTTTCCTTATAGTATTCTGTTTTGGGACATGTATTCATGTAGCCTAATCTAGCCCTCATCCCTTGTCTGGTTTTGCATGTATTCATTAGTGCCAAACAGTGACAGTGTGCCATGGCTGTATGCATGGATTTGGTAGGGTGCCTCCAGCACAACAAACAAGGGTTGCCAATGTGTATGTAAGGACAAAACATGTTTGTGCCCTGACGGTCCACACACAGATTCACTTCTGCTGCCACCTTTGATGGGGCTTGTATGATGACTAGCTGTGACATTAATCAGCACAGAGGCACTGATATTCCCTGTTGCAGTGGGAATTTCAGAGGCCATGTGTACAAATGTTGTGATGAAACCTGCCTGTTTCCTATTACTGACCCAAAATGTTTTTAAGCACACTAAGGTTGCCCGGTCGTCTGACTTATTGAAGGTCTGCAGTGCCACGGATGGACTATCCGCATGTGTGTTGTTAGTTGCTCTTTGGCTTTAGGTCAAATCTGCTTTGAAATATACTCTGTTAATGCAGGGAATGGCTCCACAGACACATGACTAGACCTGCACGTAACTGTGAAAACATGGAGGCCAATACTGATACAGGGTACACATGGCCACACGCTTGAACTAGACACCTTTGTGCAATGAACCACTGGAAATGTGTGAACACATGCAACATGATCTGTTGGTCCTCCACAGCCGCAGGAGAAACATAGGTCATTTACATGACTTAAGCTGTTGTGTACCATAACTTTTTTGGATTGGAGTTGGGACTCTGTATCACAAATGCTGTACCTACCTAGCATGTTCAAATGCCTGATTCATGGGTAGTATATACACAAGTGACCATGAAGTTGTATCCAACATTCCAGTACATGTGATTGCTTACCTTTGTAACATTGCCATTATCAACCGTCCTCTATCTATCCTGTGTATAGTTTGTCATGGGAGATGTTTTGTCCCCAAAGTCAGGGAAGTTCACCCACCATATGACTTACGGGTGTGGCAAACACATATCCTGACTGATGTACCTCAATGAATGGCATCTGATGGTTATCCACAATTACAACACATGCATGCGAGCACATTATGCAAAACACGTCTTGTGACGTTCACACAGAGGCACAACAACAATTGAAATAGCCAATTCACAGACATAAACACACAGGGCATGAGTGATTTTTTAAAGTTGCGTAGCCTTGGTATCCTCTATTGGTGCACCACCTGCTCAAACTATGGAATACCAATTTAAATTCCAACTGTTTGGGTTGCTGATGCATCAGTTAAGAGTGCTAATCCAGCACAACAACATGAGTATTATGGTCTGCAGTGGTGTGGTCTGCCACATGTGCCCAAACACTGGAACACACAGCAGACCCTAACTGGCTATCTTTGTATGGGTATAGCTTTCATGTACGTTAAAAATGAGAAAAATGACACAAAATATGCTACATATGCGTTAAAAAATGACGCTCACAGACATTATACATCGATTGGTTCCTAGCGTTAATTCCAACACAGCACCCCATGAAATTGGTTATCCATGAAAAATATATTGATCTTTGAAGGTGGGGTAATTTTTAAGCATATGCGCCAAAAATTATTGACGCAAAGCCGGTAAGCGTCATAAAATTTCACGCATTGTAATAAAAACGCACCGCATTTGAGACAGGAAGTGATGTAAGAGGAGATCCTGTTTACAGAAATGGTACAGTCGGTGTACTTTCACTTTGCAGTCAGTGATTCTTCTAGACTGTGTGGCTGCGTTGAGAGTTGTGTCTATCAAATTGTGCTTTTGACTCCTGTGTGCCATTCCAATTGTCATCTGCTGTTTTTGTAATTGTCTCAGTAATTTAGTGTAAGTGTATTTTTGTCATTTTTTGTGTCTAATTTTGTCTTTGTACTACTGGGAGTGTGTAGTGGGTATTGTTAGTTGGGGTATTGTTGGGCTGTTTGTGGGTTCTTTAAGTTTCATTTTACTACCTCCTTTCCCTATATTTCCCTCTTTTCCCTTTCCTATCCCTATTATTTTTTTGTGATGTTGGGCAGGCCACATCTGGGGAGAATGGGTGAGGAGGAGCTGGGGGTTTTCATTTGGCTGGTGTGCCACTTCCTCTCCCGATGATAGAGGCTGGTGGCAGGGTGATACAGGGGTATCACACCGAGGCGAGGAGCCTCAGGTGGTCCAAGGTGCTGTTCCACCTAAAGAGAGTATTCAACAGCCAGCGCAGTGACCACCATCTCAAACATCGCTAGGCTGACCTTATGGCCAGAGAGCAAGACCTGCTGGACCACCTGGTTGTGGTGACTGGTGGCCCTCTTGGTGAGTACAAATCAGACTAATGTGCACAATAAAAAGCTCTGTAGTGACAGTAGCAGATTTGGTGACATGCTACATGGAATGTTTGTGGACATGTGGAATGGAAGTTGAACATACAGTGGCCTTGATTAATACAACATTTGCTAAATATTACCGTCATTTGTTGACGCAAAAGCTGCACAAACTTACAAAACACAACTTGATCTTTTAAATTAGTGCTGCTTTGACATCAATAGATGATGGTAATGCAGCACAAACAAATGTTTTATTCATGGTCTGTGAGTGTACCAGGAATGAAATGTATTTCACATGCTAAAGCAAGGAATTAATGTAGTCCCCAATTATTTGGAATACCTGTCTGAACTGTATTCATGGCCATACGTACAAAGATCTATCTAACCTCTGATAATATCTTAGGGTGATATTTTGCCTTGGTGTGTGCAGCTTTTAAATTAATCTGGGATGCCAACGTAATGCACACTGGATAATATCTAATGCTTGGTGCTACTTTCCATAGCTGTAGCGTAAAAACTGGAAGCAAATGCTACACATAAAAATAAGTAAAAAATGTGGCTTTATGTTCATTGTTCCTGGGTGTTTTAATGTGCCTTGGGCACAATTGCTGGTACAGGGCTGATGCATTTGCCATCTGTGTCACTTTATAGCCAAGGGATTTTCATCAGTTATTGGGTCATCATGGGATCCCTGAACTTTGTGAATGCATGTTCACAAATTATTTATTTGCATGATGCTGTGCAAGGGACCCCTGACTGCTTCCATCATACATATAAAGTGACAAAATAGTTTGGTAGTTTACGTTTGGTACACCCCTGCTGATCTAGTGCAGCATATGTACAATTGTTAACTTCTAAGTATGAAGCCTATCACAGACATGGGTGTATGCTAAGACCAGCAGACCAGCATTCCTGTGACTGCTGCCATTCCCAAGGTGCATACAAATTTAGACCTACCTCATCAAGAGTGCCACAGTAGGACATTTGCTAAACCACGTTTCAATTAGGGGACAGTGTCAGTTTGTTGTATAACCACAGATCACCCAACTTGGCAAATGTAAGATGATGTATGTGGCTAACTGTGATCTACAATCATATAGGTAAACAGGGTCCTGAGTAACACATTTCAGGTGCAATGACTACACCTGTGCCCATGCATTCTGTCACAGTGGTCACATTAGACACTGTCACCATATATTTCTTTGTGGTTTTGATTTAGATAAATGGCAAATCCATGTTTAGCGTAACATTGTCATCAAGTAACACACAGGATCCCTGCCATCAGGGTGTCATAGGGGGCATAAACGGCTCTGGGTACACTGGCAATGTGGCATATGTAACCTTCAGACAACACAGGCCCACATATAATGGACTATAGAAAGCACAATAAATCCTAAACTAAACTCAACCCACATGAGCATCACACAGTAACTGATTGTCCCTTGATACACAAGCCACAATACCTAAGTGACTGGTTTTGCAGTGCACCAGGAATGTGGCTTTGCATGTCTCTCATAACAACACATGAAGAAATGGAGTACCCTCTAGAAAGAAATCTGCACAAAATTGAGTAATCATGTTTGTCACCACATGATTGTTATGGGCAGTGTGCAAATGTGTCTCTATCAATCACTGGAGTGACAGGGTCAATGCATGTTTGCAGTGGTATGTCTGTTGGGGTGTCTACATGCCAGAGGTGCTGCTCTATCATCTAAAATGTCACACACAGTGTTTTTGTTTGTTTTGCAGGCATTGAGCACATTTCACCCATCCATGTGTTACAGATGGACTAGCCCCCTACACAATTAGAGAAGTGGCTCGATTTGCGGACCCAGACATATCCAGTAAGTGTAAATATGTTAGTTCTGTGTTGTGTTTGCAGCTGTTGTGTGATTAACTCTTATGTGTTGGACACATTGCAAGGTATGATGTGCTGGCACATGATCTGATATGTGACTTGCCTGGAGTTTGACATCTTGTCCCATGTTTGAGTTGGATAATCTGTGGCAGAGAGTCATATTTTGGGATTCTAGTGTTACGCTAAAGGCATGGGCAGGTGAACAGGGTGAGATTTCTTGCTACATTTATACCAGTGTTAAATTGTGAGGTGGCCATGTTCATGATTTAGTCAGCAAGTCATACCCTGATTCACACAGACCAGTGATGCCGAAGTATTACCCACAGATTTGAGCCTCCCTGTTAACTACTGAACATGTAGGACTGTATGTTTGACTTCCTAGCAGCATCTGGCTCCAGATGTTGTGCTTCATTTATGTGGCACCTAAGTAGAATGTCATAGGTGTGCAGGCAGCTCAAGCCCAGATAGCTGCTTGCATCTTTGTACTTGCTTTTGGAAAGGTATTAGTGAGATCAAATGATGTTGACAATTGTCCGCAATTAGGAACATAAATGTGGATGTGATTGTCCAATGTTTGAGTCAATCCTAGTTGGCAGCCCTCCTTACCTGTGGTGGACTGACTAAACCCATGGACAGCTGTCCAAAGCTTCCTGGCTGTCCTTAATGTTTGAAAGTATGAGTTGCATGTCCATCACCCCCTGAGGCACAGGGTTAGGGTTAGGAAATATGTGTAGCTAGGTATGATGATCCCAGTGTAGAAGACAGACATGTAATTCCAACCTTCATTTGTTCCAACCTAGGATACCCCCTCATGATTAGCAACTGCATACCTTCCAGGCAATTCCATTTACAAATCACAGATCTTGTGGGCCTTGATTGTCATCCAGTAGATATTCATTAGTTGGCCTGTCACATGTGCAGTACTGGCAGCATTTGTTATGTGACTAATGGCTGAACAATGATGTACAGATCATTTAAATAGGTACACACCTGTTTGAGCATTGCTGTGCTGTTAGGTAGGAGATGTGTAGGCTGCGTTGGCATGTCATTCCTCAGGGACATTCTATGATCTGTACTGTGATTAGGACTGTTTAAGCTAATTTTGAGGACGTGTTAGCATATCATCAGTAGGTGTGTCACACAATGATGTCACTAATGTTTGTGTTTGTCTTTCTCTATTTGCTAACATGGATGCCCATCAGATCGGGGACTTCCAGAGGCGGGTGATGCGTTACCGCTACATAGTAGATGTGGAGTCTGGGTTCCGCAATATGGCAAGGCGTTATCGCCATGAGAGAGCCACGGGAGTCTGAAGGGCATTTTCCCAAGGTGGGCCACCCTTGCCCACAACAGCCACCACCATCAGCACAACCACTCCAACCACAGTCTAACAAAGGATGACAGCCTCTGTTGCAGGTCCCTCTACCTCATCAGCTTCAGGCCGACAGACAGCAGCTCCTGGACCTCCCCCTCCAAGTATGGCACCGACACCAGCACTACCATCCACTAGTAGCACACAGACAACCCCAGCTCCAGAGATAGACAATGCAGAATTCCAACAAATGAGACGTGACATGCAACGGATGTTGCGCAGGATGGACAGGCTGCAGCAGGAGGTGTCCCGCCAAAGCAGGAGACTGTGAGGAATAAAGAAGATCTTGCGGAGGGCAAATCTGTGACTTTCTGACCCTCAGCCATGATTCCCTCCCCTCTCTCCTCTTTCCTGGTTCTTATATTTATTGGGTTTAGGGGGCTTAGTGTTAGCTTAGAATAGGTTGTTAGTTTCGTTAGTATAAGTGGGTTGGGGGTGGAGGGGGTTATATTATTACATGTGGTTTTTTGTGGGTGGGTGGATGGATGGTGGATGATGTGATTTATGTGTATAAAAAATAAAATAAAAAATATATAAAATAATAAATACCAAAAAAAATATATGTATTTGTTTAGGATAAGATGGTATGTGTTTAGGTTAGTATGTGTTGTCCTACATGTGTCCCATCATATATGGGGGGTGGGGGTTGATGTTTAGAGTGTTTAGTTAAATGTAATAGGTAAGTTTAGCTTAGGGTAGTTAGGGTCAGCTGTGGGTAATGTGTAGTTAGGATAGGGTAGGTTAGTTAAGGTGTTTCTCCTAGTTTTATTATCCTTTTTTATTGTTGAATAAATATTTAGGTACTCCTTTACAGTATGTGTCATATGCTTTGGCATCAGGGTCTTGGCATGGGTGAACAGTGTCAATTTACTATTTGCATTTGTGTACCATCCTGCATCCGAATCCCATTATTGCCGTGGTTATTCACAATTCCTAATGTGCAACCACATTGGCAGCAACACCACTGCTACTTCTCAATGCATCTGCCATCCATTGCGCCCACTACTCAAGGTTACTATGGTTCCCAATGTGTTGTGAATTTTGGTTGAGTGTTTTTAATCTGTCATCGTTTGAGACCTGATTTGGAATCTGGGCCACTATGGTACCTCTGCCTGCATCCTGATGTTCATGTGAGCCCTGAAAAGCTGAATGATGTTTTAATCTTATGTAGTATTGTATTCAGAACTCACACTTATCATTTCTTACATTGACATAAATGTCCATACACTCATACACATCTATTCCTGCTGTATGGTGTGTGTGATGAAAGTTTATAGTCAGATGTCACATACATAAAGATTGTCTTGAAGGGAATTATGAACACATAGATTTTCAGCTTAAACATACCTTGAAGTGGACTTTTTCAGTCCAACACAGCATTATACTGTTAGTTTTCAATTTACTTCAGAAATAAGCCTCAGGAAGCGCAGATAAAGATACAATCCAGACCCCAGTGCATAGTTATCAGCCGACAATCTTTCAACACAGTTGTATTGACATTCTATGCCCATTGACATGTGACATACATCACTAATCTCCTACACAGTTGATGTGTCACATTACACAGAGACAAAGTGGTTGTGTAAGTGCTATTTATTTGAAAGTGCTGTAGTACAATACTTACATAGTCCAGGATTTTGCGTCCATTAGTGTGACGCCTTCTATTGTGATGCTACACAAGTGGAATGGGACATGTCATTGGACATGCTGGGGTGAAGTGTCATACAGTGCAGAGGAACATGAATTGCCAATGAGGTAGTGAGAGACAATCACAGAGCACAGTGTCAAGGTAAACAGTGTGCTGGAGAACAGTGCATGTGAGCAGCTGTTGCAAGACTGGCATGTTAACAAGCACAGGACCTAGGATATCAGTGCCCATGGGGCATGGACTTGTGCTACGGTTACTCTTATGGGTGAAGTTGATTTGTTCCATGTCTTCATCTTCTGATGTGTATGTCGTCTCTTCTGCCCTTGGTGGTGGTGGGTTTAAAGTGGCAACACACACTTCAGTGTTTGAAGATGTGGAGACTGAAATCCCGGTAGCTGCCAACTGTGGGGCTATTAAGGGCAGTACTGCAGCAAAGAGGAGCTGCTGGTTCTTAAGGATAACAGCTAAATCACTGTGGTAGGCAGCCAGGTCAGCCCTGAGAGGGTCATGATTGCATTAGTGCACAAAGTGAAAGGTTTGGGGGTGTGAGGTGTTGTGGCAACTCCCTTACTGCAGTGGTGAAATCCTTTACAGTTTGTTGTAGTCCTTGCAGGATGGATGTTAGCGCTTGCATGGCTGCTTTCTGTTCTGCAGATGACATCATGCACGAGTGCCTCCCTTCAAGGCTGGCTGCCATATTTTGCATCCCCATCCGCACCTCCTTGGCCAGCTCCCACTGTACTCCAACTACAGTCCTCTCAAAGGTGGTACCAGTGTCCTTAGAGTCCTCAGCTGTGTTTGAGCTGGCAAGTTGAACAATTGGGGTGGTGGGTCGGTCATCTGTGATGGCTGCTACTTCTGTGATCCTCCTTGCAACTGAAGGTGGGGTCTGGAGGGTTCCAAGGACATCTTGGAAGGTTTAACAGCTCGTCATCCATGTCATCAGGGAAGTCCAGGACAGGCATATCCCCACAAGAGCCATCGTCCTCTGCAATGAGATATTGTACAATTAGTGTGTCTGTGTTGTGGCATTTGTAATGTGACGTTCCTTACTTCCTATTAGTTGTACATTGTAATCTTGGTTCCTGTTCATTGTTACTGTCATTATTATTAGCATTCTCCCCGGCCTATGCCCCACCTGCATGTCACGTGTAGTGTGGGCAGTTTGGGTAAATGTCTGCGTCACATCCTCTAGGTGTAGGTTCTGCCAAAATTTCATGTTGCTCCTTATTGTACTACTCTCAACCCTCTGTCTACTTCCATTATTATGGTGTGGCCTTGCACTGGCTGTGGGTGTTCTGATGGCACTTGCACCACACTTAACAATCTGGAACTGACTGAGTATGTTGCTGAGACCTAGCATATACTATGTATAGCATTGGCATGGCACGATAGGGGTGCCAGCATTCGTAGTGTGTACTGCTGATGTTGGGGAATGTGTGCTTCATTGGATTACACTGATGGTCCTAGCAGTGTTCCATTTCCTCTTATGACTGTGCAGGTGTGTTTCACTAGCTAGAAACATATGTCCTCCCCCTCACTGCTGTTGTCTTAACACTATGACACTTGAGATGTTGCATGGTGGCATTGCAGCTATTGTAACACAGGGACAGGGTAGACCCTGACACGTTCAGCATGGGTATGACATTACTGCTGTGTACCTCATAATGTTAATTACAATACCTGATGTTTGTAGCGCCTATACACATGAGCATTTGACAGCATTTGCACATTTTTATTATTTACAAGGGATTGATAATGTTGTCATCCTGACCTCTCTATTTTGGGTGTGTTAGATCCATGGGCACGTAAATGCCATTGGCTACTTGACCTGCACACACAGCAAAGGTGGTAGTGGCAACTGTTGTTAATGGTAAATACCACTTGTGGATATGGCCGGGGACTGGAAATTGAGCCTTAGTTCATGTAGCGACAATAAAAGCTGTTGTGTGACAGCAGGCCAGTTTTACTTTGTACCCTACCCTCCTGGACTGGCTTTGCCTTTCCAACATCCTTGGCATGGCCGAGTACACCCATTCAAAGGTTGTTGGTGTTGTGCTGTGCAAACGTTTTCCTGTGCACAACCCATGCCCGTGCCGTGCCCCTTTGTCCTTTCCACTACCTGATTATCATGGCTGTAACAATTAGGCATTTTTGTTCCCCATGCCACTTACCCTGCATTTGTGTTGTAACCTGGTAGTTGGGCTGTCCTGTCCTTGAATCCCTGTGATGATCTCCTCAGGGATGACGGCTGCTACCATCTTCTCCATGTGGTCCAGTGCCTCTTGCGGTGCTGGACTCCCACCTCCAGTCTGCAGTGCTGCCTTCCTGTTCCGTGCCATCTTTTCCTTGGTCCTGCGCTTGCAGTCATGCCAGCGTTTCTTGAACTCAGTGACTGTTCTCCGTACTTCTGCCACACTGTTGATCTTATCGACAATTTGTTGCCAAATTGCCTCTCTCCTTCCAATTGGCAATTTAGAGGTGACAAAAAGTTGATGCTGGTGTTCCGTCACCTCTTTCACCAGTATTTCTTACTCCTCTGCACTGAACCGACACTTCCTTTTCTTCTTCTCCCTCTCCTGGGTCTTGTGTGGTTCCTTCTGGCCGGTTTCTGGTCGGTTGTTATCTTCCTGGGGTCTCTCATTGCTTCTGGAATCCATTTTTGGGCTTCTTTGCACATTTCGCAGTGTTTGCACCGCGTTTTGAGGCTATTGCGGCAAAAAAAGGCGCAGATCCGGTTTGCGACGTCGGAAACCGGATTAAAGTAATTTTTCCTGCTTTAACATCGTTTTTCTTTACGGTGTGGTGCAATGGTGTGAGTAAAAAAAATGACTCTAACCCGTGGTTTGAGCCACTGAGCGTCAAAGTATAAATTTGATGCCCGAGTGGCGCTAAGAAATGGAGTTAGTCGGTGTTAAACTTTTTGACGCAAAACTGCGTTGGCGCAGTTTTGTGTAAAAAAGTATAAATATGCCCCTTAGTTTTAAATCTCCACCTGGGAATAAGTTAGCAAATTCACTGGGTATTTCCTATACAATTTTCAGAATCTGAATTAATGGTGAAATCTTATTTTTGAGAAATTGAGTGGAAAAGTAACTTTAAAAATGTGTACTTTAGGCTACCAAATCCAGAACTAGCATAACCCAGTGTTGTCGCTCATCACACCTTCAGTGATGTAACACCCATTGTCTCTGAGGGAGTTAACAACCTTCACTAAGAAGACAGTAGCCTACCTCTAAACCCAGGAAGAACAGAGGTGGTCATTACAACCCTGGCGGTCGGTTTTAAAGCGGCGGTAAAACTGCAAACAGGCCGGCAGTAAAAAAAATGGAATCACGGCCGTGGCGGAAACCGCCAACATAGACATCCACTTTAACATTTCGACCGCCATGGCTCTACAAACAAACACTGCGGCAGTAACTTCCAACAGACAGGCGGAAGACAATGTACTGCTCACAGTATTACAACAGTCCAATCCGGCACATTTTTCGGGGCAGATTCACCACGATCAAAAACACAGTAGAAACAGGACTTGAAAGGGAAAACGCTCCCCTCTACACACCCCACGAGGAACAAGGATGCCATGGAACCGGAACTCCAGATACTCCCTGCCTTTGTCTTCCTGCTCCTCTACCAGGAGCACGAACGCCGGCAGCAAAGACCACAGTGAGTACTGCACCTACGACACAGGGGAGGGGGTAGGGAAAAAAGAGTGACACTCACACGCAACACCCAACACCCCCACGCCCACCCTCACCCACGACAACACACAAACTAATACATCATGATACATTACAGTTACATCCCCCAACCCCTCCGGAAGAATGCAAAGACAAAAGGAAATGATTTGAACGTTTGTAATCTATTAAAATCCAGGACTCAAAAATATATATATATATATACACTATAAACAAATATATACACCAAGAATACAATTCCAAGGTTTCCACCATTAAAGTCCGTGGACCACTGGGCCCAAAATGCATGGGCGAGGCCCACACAAGATACCGATCAAAATGGAGAGAACACTGCTAGGGCATCAGATCGAAATAAAACAGGCACCTCAGGGGGAAGGGAAGGTGGGGCACATCAGCCGGATGAGTGCACGACAACAGATCCACAAGGGGGCTCCATGCCCATTGATGTATCCTGGGGAGTGTAAAGCCACAGTCTCTCAAGTCTCAACAGTGGGTGGTTTGCCCACTGCTTTATCCTGGGGAGTGCAAAGCCACAGTCTCACAAGTCTCTCAAGTGGGTGGTTTGCCTACTGCTTTATCCTGGGGAGTGCAAAGCCACAGTCTCACAAGTCTCCCCAGTGAGTGCTTTGCCCACTGCTTTATCCTAGGTAGTGCAAAGCCACAGTCTCACAAGTCTCCCCAGTGGGTGGTTTGCCCACTGCTTTATCCTGGGGAGTGCAAAGCCACAGCCTCTCAAGTCTCTCCAGTGGGTGGTTTGCCCACTGTTTTATCCTGGGGAGTGCAAAGCCACAGTCTCTCAAGTCTCTCCAGTGGGTTGTTAGCCCACTGCTTTATCCTGGGGAGTGCAAAGCCACAGTGTCTCAAGTCTCTCCAGTGGGTGGTTTGCCCACTGTTTTATCCTGGGGAGTGCAAAGCCACAGTCTCTCAAGTCTCTCAAGTGGGTGGTTTGCCCACTGCCTTATCCTGAGGAGCGCAAAGCCACAGTATCTCAAGTGGATAACAGTCTCCACTGGTTCTGGAGGGGGCTTGGTGCCCAGAGTGCTTCATCCTGCCAAGGACTGAGGTAGTGGATGTGATACTCCACTGGTTCTGGAGGGTGCTTGGTGCCCAGAGTGCTTCATCCTGCCAAGGACTGAGGAAGTCAATGTGATACTCCACTGGTTCTGGAGGGGGCTTGGTGCCCAGAGTGCTTCATCCTGCTCGTGGCAGCCCCAGTAGCGTTGGATATTTTTGCGCTCATTGGCCTGCGGTGCTGGTGGCGTCCTGTGAAGTGGTGCTTGTGGCGGCGGTGTCCTGTGACGTGGTGCTTGTGGCGGCAGTGTCCGTGGCAGCGTTGCTGGTGGCGGCGGTGTCCTGTGAAGTGGAGCTTGTTGCGGCGGTGTCCTTGGCAGCGGTTCTGGTGGCGGCAATGTCCTTGGCAGCGGTGCTTGTGGCAGTCTTGTCCGCCGGCCAGGTTTTCAGCGACTTGCCTGTCTTTCTATGCCCCTACCCCACCTTGGATGGTGGCGCAGCTGTCTTCCCACTTCCAACTGTACTCCTGGGAGAGGCTTTGGTGGTAGATGTTTTGCCTTTCTCCCACCAGGCACTGCCCAACTTTTTATGCTTTTGAGGTGGGGGACTGTCCGTGGTCTGGCTCCTTGGCACACTGGCTGCCCTGCTGCTTGGCACACTGCAGAAGCCGGTTACTGCTGGCACCACTGTTCCCACTAATGTTGTGGCTGAGGTGCTGGGTTGGGACCTGAAAAGGCGGGCCCTAGGGGACTGACTGAAGGGGTGGGGGAGGTGAGGGGAAGAGGTCAAGGTTGGACAGGAAACGTTTTGTGGACACACTGGGACAGGTAGATGGAGGGGATTTGGGAGTGGAGGAAGAGGTAGTGGTTGTAGGAGGTGTATATGTTTGCTGACTTTGGGTGAAGGTGCATGGACTGGAGGCTGTCGTGAGGTGGATGGCTGTTGGGTGGGTGTGTGGCTGCGTTTGTGTATCCTGGGTGGTGGGCTCACAGACACACTGGGAGAAGACACAGGGGATGTGTGAATCGTAGTGGGGTTGGTGAGTGCATGTGAGCGGGGTGTGGTGATGGGTGTGCTGGTGATGGACGTAGTGGCTGAAGATGTAGTGCATGCAGGTGTGAGTGGAGATGAGACAGGGAGGGAGGAGGGAGACGTGGAGAAGGGGGAACACAGTGGAGGCAGTGGATGTTGGTATGTGTGCATGGGTATGATGCTTGTGTGAGTGCCTGTGGGATGTGTGGTGCTTATGTTTGCCAGAGCTTCCCTTGTGTGTTGAGGTGTGTGCATGCTGGTCTGATGGTGTGCTTGGGATAGGCTGAGGTACAGGGGTTTGTGTATGGGTAGAGGAAGTTGGAGGGGGGAGGCTGGACACAGGGACAATGGCTGCCATCAGTGCTGAGGCCAGAGTCTGAAAAGCTCGCTGTTGGACTGCCTGACTAGAGTGAAATCCGTCCAGGTATGCATTGGTCTGTTGCAACTGCCTCTCTACACCCTGGATGGCATTCAAAATGGTAGACTGACCAACAGTGAGGGACCTGAGGAGGTCAATGGCCCCCTCAATGAGGGCAGCAGGGCTGACTGGGGCAGGGGCTGGGGTGTCTGGGGCGAAGGAGATGCCCACCCTCCTGGGTGAGCGGCCACGGGGCACACGCTGAGGGGCAGCTGGGAAGGCAGTGCTGGTGGGGGGGTGGCGGCTGTACCTGTAGATGCGGTGGGCACGGAGGGGCCTGCCACCGAAAGGGAGCTCCCATCAGAGGAGGAGTCCGTCTCGCTGGTCTCAGCTCCTATCCCCTCTGTGGAGCTCCCTCGCCCTCTGTCCCACTGGTGGCTTCAGACTCCATTGTGTCGCCCTCCAGGGCCATGTGGGATGCAGCTCCCTCCTGCTCAGGTGCCACTGCTCTTCCGCCTGATGATGCCAATGCACACAAGAACAGGGAGACCACAAAAAGGGGGGGAGACACAAGAAAGACATGTTGAGTGCATGCAATACCGCTACCGTTGGCGGACACTACAGACACAGAAGTCCCCTGCACTACGCCGTGCACTTTGAGTTCCCTATTTAATCACAGGGACATGGGTTACAAGGCCTATGCCCGATTGCTGCACACATGGAAGTCACAGGGGCCTGACTAGGTGTAGTTGGCTCTGAACACAGGTGGGGTGGGGTGCCACATGGCCTGCCTAACAACGGGACCTTGCCTACTAAACTTGCCCCGGCCTAGGGTAACTCACAGCCCACCTCCCCCAACCAGACACCTCCACTGCGCGCAGAATCAGCTGAATGAGAGTGTATTCACCCCCTTGTGGCTGCTGTGATGCCCTAAAGCGCCCATCCAACTTCGGATACGCCACCGCCAGGATCCGGTACATCAGGGGGGTCATGGTGCGACGGGCACCCCTCCCACGTTGGGAGGCCATCCCCAGCTGGGCCTCCGCCGTCTTCTTGCTTCAGCGGCGAATGTCCTCCCATCTTTTCCGGAGGTGGGTGCTCCGTCTGTGGTGGACCCCCAGGGTCCAGACTTCCTTGGAGATGGCACGCCAAATATCCTTCTTCTGGTGGGCGCTGACCTACAGGAATAGTACAGGGGAAAAGGAGAAGATATAACCGTCCGCACCGTCACAGTCATTGGCCCGCATCCCTACCCTTGCCATGACGCACATGCACTCACCATCGTTTCATGCATGTCTCATTCCCCCCCTATCTTCCATCCACACCACTCCACACAGGCATTGCTCATTTGGCATGCTCACAGTGTACTTACCTGTTCGTCTGGAGGACCGTAGAGTAGTGTGTACTGGGAGAGGACCAACTCCTCCGTGCTGAAGACAGGAGCCTTTTCCCCAGACACACAAGCCATTGTCTCTTCCAGACTGAGGTCACAGCAGCACTTGCAGTTTAGGTCCTCTCCTGTTGAAGATCAGGTATCAACTGAGTGAACAGAGAGAAAATGGCGGTGACGTCCGCAGCGGTGCGTACCGTCACCGCCGGCATACATCGTCATTGGCTCCTGGGACCCATAGGGTCCAATGTTAACCAATGCAGGATTGCGCCACGATCTTCGACCACCTACCGCGACGGTGTACAACGCCAGCGCAGTTACCTCATATCCCCTTGTCCCATATTACAGGTCAGGCAGACGCCATTTCAGGGGGCCACATGGCATTCATTTTAAATGTGTCACACACATCTAGGCCTTGCATACACACTAATACAGGCACATAGCGGTTTGAAAAAATTGAGGAATAAAGTTGTGTTTATGTACCTCAGTGCTGGCTGACTCTCTGCTCGCTGTTTTTCTCCATAGAGCACGTCTGCTGTGGCAGGTAAGGAGGTGGCGGCATCCTCCGGTGTACAGACCGCTGGTGGACCTGTCGACAATGGAGGAGCGACATGAAATTGTCACCTACAGACTTGATCGTTCTACAATCCTGGAACTGTGTGCCCAGTTGGAGCCAGACTTGATGTCAGCTATCCACCATCCAACAGGAATCCCTCCTCTAGTGCAGGTGCTGTCAGTACTCCATTTCCTGGCAAGTGGGTCTTTTCAAACTACAGTGGCCATAGCATCAGGGATGTCCTAGCCGATGTTCTCCAACGTGTAATCCAGAGTGTTGTCTGCCCTGCTGAAACACATGCACAGCTACATCATTTTCCTTCGGGTGGAGGATTTGCCAACAGTGAAAGGTGACTTTGATGCCCTGGGACATATCACCAACATCATAGGTGCCATTGATGGGACACTTGTGGCCTTGGTACCCCCCGCAGGAGTGAACAGGTGTACTGAAACCGGAAGAGTTACCATTCAATGAATGTGCAGATGGTGTGTTTGGCCGACCAGTACATCTCCCATGTGAATGCCAAGTTTCCTGGCTCAGTGCATGATGCTTACATTTTGAGGAATAGCAGCATCCCTTATGTGATGGGGCAACTCCAGAGGCACCGTGTGCAGCTATTAGGTGAGGACATGGAGCCTATACAGTGTGACTAGGTGTCTGGGTCTGGGGATGTCCCTAAGAGTTAGTGTGTGTCTAACAGTTGCCCCTCAACATTTGCAGGTGACTCTGGCTAGCCCAACCTGTGATGGCTACTGACCCCAGTGAGGAATCCCAGGACAAGGGCAGAGGAACGCTACAATGAGGCCCATGGGCGAACTAGGAGGGTTATAGAGAGGACCTTCGGCCTCCTGAAGGCCAGGTTTAGGTGCCTCCATATGACAGGTGGTTCCCTATTCTACTCACCAAAGAAGGTGTGCTAGAACATTGTGGCTTGCTGTGTGCTTCACAACTTGGCTTTTTGACGACAAGTGCCTTTTCTGCAGGAGGATGGTCCAGATGGAGGTGTTGGGGCAGCTGTGGAGCCTGTGGACAGTGAAGAAATGGAAGCAGAAGAAGAGGACATCGACAACAGAAACACAGTGATTCATCAATACTTCCAGTGAGACACAAGTAAGAAGACATCACTGCCTGCTACATCTGATATAATTGTTCGACCTCTCATCTGTCTGTTACTTTCACCCAGTGTATGGACCCTGAGTTGTCACTTTCCCTTTCAATTTCACAGATGTGGGTCCCACTGTGTGACATCTGCTTTGTTTCCACATGGACTAGAGCTGTGTGACATAGGTATGTTGACAATATAATGGATATAGCATTTTTACAGTTATTGCAAATACACATTTTTGAAAGCACAGACTGACTTCAGATTGTTTTGTGCTTTAAGGGTCAGGGGTGATGGTGGAGGAATGTCCATGGCAGAGTCCAGTCTATTAGTCTCACAGATGCATTGTCCAAAGGGGCATGGGAAGTGGAGCTGAGGCAGTTTAAAGATGGACAGGGTGACAAAGTGGGACAGAAGGATGACAATCAGGGTTGTCTCATTTCTTGGTGGGGGTCTTGGCATTGTTCTCTGTCTTTCTCCTGGATCTCAGGGACCGCTTGCGGGGTGGTTCTCCATCTGCAGGGGGTGGGGTGCTTATGTCGTGGTCCTGTGGTGGTGCCTCCTGTCCACTAGCGCTGGCGGAGGTGGTGGGCAGTTCATCGTCCAGGCTAGTGTCAGGGGCCTCTTGTTGTGCCACAGTGTCCCTCCTGGTGTTGACGAGTTCCTTCAGCATCCCTACAATAGTGCCCGGGGTGGTGTTGATGGATTTGAGTTCCTCCCTGAACCCCAAATACTGTCCCTCCTGCAGCCGCTGGGTCTCCTGAAACTTGGCCAGTACCGTTGTCATCGTCTCCTCGGAATGGTGGTAGGCTCCCATGATGCTGGAGACGGCCACATGGAGAGTGGGTTCCCTGGGCCTGTCCTCCCCCTGTCGCACAGCAGCCCTCCCAGTTCCCCTGTGTTCCTGGGCCTCTGTCCCCTGAACCTTGTGCCCACTACCACTGCCCCCAGGCCCCTGGTGTTGTTGGGGTGGTGGGTTAGCCTGGGTTCCCTGTAGTGGTGGACACACTGCTGCTTGACGTGTCCTGGGGACAGAGGTATGGGCCCGCTGGGTGGGTGCTGTGCTGGTGTTTCCAGAGGGGGGAGGCTCTGTTGTGGCTGATGCCAGTGTGAGGGGAACAGACTGTCCCGAGGTCCCAGATGGGCTGGGCTGGTCATCTCGATCCAGTTGGACAGAGCTGCTGTCAGCACTGTGGGCCTCTTCTGTGTATGGAGTGGACATGTCTGGACCCTCCTGTCCGGTGACGTTGGGTAGGGGTCTGCAGGGTTGTAAAGGCATGATTATTGCATCTGTGTGTGCCATGGTGTGCAATGGGTGGATGACCCTGTACCCCAGTGCTTGCATTCTTGTGTGGGACCTTGAGTGATAATTGTTTAGGGGTGTGTGTGGGTATGTGCAGTGGCCATGCATTGGTGATGGGTGTGCATGCTTTGGTGTTGCATGCAGGGCTTGGTGTTGGGATGGGTGGGTTGTGATAGTGGGAAATATGTGAGGAGTTGAAGTGATGGGAGTGCGGGCAAGGGTGGGGGTATGTGATAGCATGCAGGTAGGGTGGGGGATGTAATAGTTAAGATTTGACTTACCAGAGTCCATTCCTCCAGCTACTCCTGCGAGGCCCTCAGGATGCAGTATAGCCAAGACCTGCTCCTCCCATGTTGTTAGTTGTGGGGGAGGAGGTGGGGATAAGCTCCATCTTCCTAGCTATGGTGGTGTGCTGTACCTGTGAACCGAATAGCTATGGCTCTACCCCGATGATTTCTTCCACCATGACCCTGAGCTCCTCCTCAGAGAACCTGGGGTGTCTTTGCGGTGCCATGGGGTGGTGTGGGTGATGTGTGTGGTGGTGTGTGTTCTGATGTGTGCGGTGATGTTTAGGGGTGTGTGGTGTTTTGTGCGTGGATGTTGTGTGACTGATGGTGTAGAGTACCTGTGGATGCTAGTTTGTAGATGGTGGTGTCTCTCTCTCTGGCCTTCAGTTGCAATTGTGGTCGTAATGGTTTCTGGGTGATGTGTGTGTGCGTTTTATATTGTAATGGATGTGTGGGAGTGGTATGTGTATGTGTATCAGGTGTGTGTATTTCAACTTGTGCAATGTCGTAGTGTTTTGTAAATGTGTGTGTATTTTGAGCGCGGTGGTGTGTACCGCCAATGGAATACGGTGGTTGAAAGACTTCCGAGTGGATTCATGGGTCGTGATAGTGTGGGCGTATTCCTGTTGGCGTGACGGTGTTGGTTTTGGTATCGCCAGTTTATCACTGACCTTTGGTGTGGCAGACTTGTGTGGATGTCTACATTTTGGCAGATTCCGAGCTGTGGGTCATAATAGCTGTGGTGGAATTCTGCGGCCATGGCGGTTTGTTGGTGGTCTTTTGCACGGCGGTAAGCGGCATTTACCGCCAATGTTGTAATGACCCCCAGAATGGTTTTAGGCGCTGACCATATAGCAGAGATTAGCTATTTGGGTTGAAGATTCAAGGTAAAATCTGTGACTGGGACAAAACACACTTGCCAAGGTCTTGGTCAATTGTGAGCTGTTTTTTTTTAATAGTGCTGCACTTTTCCTAGGTGCTTTTTGCCTTAAAATTAATTCCTCCAGTTAACATTTTCCTATTTTAATGACTGCAAAAATGTTTTACCAATTGAAACTTCCTCTGTATTTCTAAATTGGTCTGGGAAATGTATTGTATGGTGTTCCTTACTTTAAAATTGTTGTTAGTGCTTGAATGTAACAGACACTTGTCTAGGGATGGTCTGGTGTGTGTGCCATAGATACCTAAGATTTAGCAGCATGCAGAGGTACTCTCAAAACTGTGTTTTTAATTAAACAGATTGTGTTTATTAGGGGGTATGGGCATTGCCAAATTAATAACCAGATTTCTGGCAGTCCCCTTCCTCATGATACTTCAGTTAGTATTCGTCATTCAATTCCAGCACTCAGTGTTCTCATTAATAAAACTTGAGCTATTGGTACCAAGAATGTCAAGCCCCAGCTTGTCCTCACTGGTCCCCATGGTGTCCCTGTGATGCCTAAATGTGTAATCTGGCCCTATCCTCTACCTGTGATCTCTCAGAGAAATTATAATCAGATTTTTTGTGGGGCCTAGTGCCTGGTCACGTTGAAACCTGCTGTTGTTTGGCCCTTGAAGACAACATGTTATTGAACTATCTGACACAGACAGGTAGACTGATTGTTCCACTGCCTTTACAAGCAAAACTACTTGCATAAATATTACATTCCACTCACAGGCACAGGTAGAATCCCACAGATATTTTATATATGTCAGTCTAGCTTACACCAAAGGAACAATTCAATTTTTATAAAGGTCTGAGAGGACCTCTTCATAGAGGCCTATGATAGGAATCAATTAGTGCTAGTTTGGCTGGACCTACCCACTGCAATCAACATAGGTGGTTTAATACTTCTATACTTTCAATGAGATAGCTTCTATGATTTTTTTTAGGAATAGGTCACCAATGAAATATGTATTACTTTTGGTCACCTAATTAACCAGAGATGCCATAAACATTCTCTCTCACTTTCTCTCCTACGTATTCATTGCTAGCACCCACAGGCTGAGGTCATGTGGTCTGGACATCAAAATACATGCATGAGTACATTCAGCTAATGATGCAGTTAGCAGTAGATACTTTGGGCTGCTAACCAACTCGCATAAATGAGGACAAGATTATGCCTGTTTCGTCATTGGAAGAGCCATGTTGTTTGGTTCCTGTGGAAGTCCATTGGGGGGAGTTCTGAGGTGTTGCAGGAGGTCATTCCAGGTTTTGGCTACAAGGTATGAGGTAAAGATTTCTGGTGGGTTGGTAGATTTAGAGGCAGTGGTTGTTGTATGTTGCATCAGTGTTGTGAAGGGCTTAGTAGGTGTGGTTGAGTAGCTTGAACTTACATATTTCCTGGACTGGGTGCCAGTGAGGAGTTGTTGAGGTGTGGAGAGATGTGGTTATTTCGAGGGATGTTTAGGGTGAGTCTGGCTTCTGTGTTTTGGTTGTTTTGGAGTCAGCGTAGATCATGGGCTAGGATTCAAAAGTAGAGGTTTTCTTCATGGTAAAGTCTACTTGTGATAAGAGCCTGGGTGACTGTCTGGTGTCCAGGATGATACCATAGTTCTTAGCATGATCGGCAGGGGTGGGTGGGAGACCAAGTTTGGAGGGTGACCAAGAGCTATCCCAAGGGGAGTAGTTGTTGCTGAAGATAAGGACTTTTCTTTTGCCTGTGTTGAGCTAGAGGCAGTTGTTTTTCATCCAAGCAGCGACATTGCTCTTGCAGTTGGCAAAGTTTTCTTTCACAGTACTGCTTGAGTCTGTAAGGGAGAGAATGGGCTGTATGTCATCAGGGTACAATACTATGTTGATGTTGTTGGTTCTGATGATGTCTGCAAGGAATGTCATGAAGACATTGAATAGTGCCAGCTGACCGACGATCCTTTAGGGACTTCACAGATTAATTTCTTAGGTTCTGAGGTATAGGGGGAAAGTCTTACTCGTTGAGTTCAGTCCAAGAAGAAGGAGGATATCCACTTGAGAGACGATCCACAGATACCCAAGTGCTAAAGATTTCTGATGAGTGAGTTGTGGGAAACCATTATGAAAGCTGTGAAGAGGTTGAGGAGAACTTCTCTTCTGTTCCATTGGTCGTATACATTGGAACTCTTTCTTGCCTCAATTGATGATATATATATTACTGATGAATTAACAGGAATCCTTGCTTTGAACAAATGTTCTCCATCCTGTATTCCAGTACTGTTATCTAAAAGGCACAGTTCCAGTATCTTGGGTAGGAGTGTTATACTTCCCCTATATAAAAAGGGTGATAGACCTTCCCCAGTAAACTACAGTCAAATAGCTTTGTTGGATGCAGTTAGTAAGGTATTCACTAAAAGCTTACTACAGCATTTAAAGTCTTGGGTTGAGGAAAATTCTGTCCTTCCTTTGGAATAGGATGGATTTAGGAAGGAGCATAATACTATAGACAATATTTAATTAATGCAAATCTTAAACAAAAAATATGTACAGATGAGGGGTAGTGATGTCTATGCCGCATTTAGAGACTTCTCCACAGCCTTCAATAGGGTTGATCGAAAGATGTTGTGGTGGAAGTAATTTAACTTAGGCATCCCTGTGAATCTGCTACTTCTGATTTTAGCTTTGTATTCTTCCACATGGCGTAAAGTACTATTAGGCAGGGTCACGGTTTGTCTGTGGAATTCCCTACTAAAAATGGATTGAAGCCGGGGTCTCTTCTAGCACAGCTGCTTTTTTCACTGTACAATCATGACTTGCCTATCACCCTAGGGAAAAGCAAGGGCTTTGTGCCCCTAATTTGAAGGAGTTATATATCTTGTCCATTGTATCCTGACGATATAGTGGTGATTGATGTCACTCTGAAAGAATGAAATAATCGCTTGCCGCTCTCAACTGCTGTACTGATGAGCATTTTTTTTAAAAATGAATGTTTTGAAATCACAAGTAGTTTACTGTCTGGGTAAAAGATTGTGTAAGAAAATAAACTTTTCTTGGTCTGTGGGCCATCATAAGCTTGAGCGGGTGAAGGTCTATTGTTTCATGGGAAAAATTATGTCTAGTTCACTCAGTGACCATAAACATATATGTAACAATGTCAGAAAGGCGCATTCTCAAGCACAAGGTTTAAATGCTTTTTATAAGGCAGTTAGTTGGTGACATTTTTTTATGCACCTATTGTCTGTTTATCAAGTTTCTGGCTACCTTATTGTATGCAATAAAATGGATAAAGATAGCAAACTGGGAATTTCTAGACAAATCAGAAGGGCACATTTTAAGTCACTTGATTCCCTGTAACACTGTGGCATCTACTGCAGGCTTAAGGCTTGAATTTGGCATAAAGAGTGCTTTTGTGCAGGGTTTAGTAGTGGTGTTCTGGAGAGCATTTTGCCTATTCCATAGTGATGAATCTACCCTAAGGCACCTTGTGTATAATGAAGTCTTTGGTGTGCTAAGAGAAAAATCTTTTTTTTTTTTAGAAATTGCAATTATGCCCTACCAATGTTAGAGCTTGACTCTGACATTATCTTGGCTTCACCACCTCTTCAATTTAAAAAGAGTTAAAAAGAGGCTACAGTATGTACATGTTTTCTGTTAAATCTGGAGTTTTATCACCAAAAGAGGAGATTTGATGTTTTGATTAAGTCAGCGATTCTGAAAAAACCTCAGCCTTACCTATTTTGGAATCTTCCACAAGGGGTGTCGCGTTTTTCTATACTGCTGGGATTGAATATGCTGCCTCTAAATGATTTAACCTCTAAATGGGTTGGTACTTCTAAATTGTGTGATTTGTGTTGTGTGGACGTTCAGGATCTTAAGCATGTCATATTTGTTTGTCCTCCAATGATACTCAGTCAAGATAATATCATACAATTATGGTGTTCATAAACCACTGCAATGGTTCAGAACAGAGCCCAGAGCCTTTATAATGCAATTGTGCTGTCTGAAGTGCATTTGTTTATCCCACTGTTTCTCCAAGATCAAAGTTGTACCTAAATCATGTACTAACTTCAGGATATATGCTAAACATGGGCACTCCAGTCAGTGAAAGAGTCAAACACACAGGTGTTCAGCATTTAATATGAACCACTGTTCATAATATCATCCAAAACTTTGACCAATATGTGTTTTAAAAAAGTGAAAAATGTGGGTGCTTATTTCTGGCTGAAGACATACAGTACATTAGTTTACTTGTTTGTAGGTAATATTGTTTTTAAGTGTACTTTACTTTATGCTAATTATTAAATATGCTAACTCTTACATTTTGTACTGCTTGTTTATTTACAGATTTAGTAATGTTCTGAATTATGGCCCTCATTCTGACTTTGGCGGGCGGCGGTTGCCGCCCGCCAAAATCAGGCTGCCGAAAGACCGCTCCGCGGTCAAAAGACCGCGCGGCCATTCTGGCTTTCCCGCTGGGCCGGCGGGCGACCGCCAAAGGAGCGCCCGCCGGCCCAGCGGGAAAGGCCCTGCAACAATGAAGCCGGCTCCGAATGCAGCCGGCGGAGTTGCAGGGGTGCGACGGGTGCAGTTGCACCCGTCGCGATTTTCACTGTCTGCATTGCAGACAGTGAAAATCTTTATGGGCCCCCAGGGGCCCCACGACACCCGTTCCCGCCATCCTGTTCCCGGTGGTAAAAACCACCAGAAACAGGATGGCGGGAAGGGGGTCGGAATCTCCATGGCGGCGCTGCTTGCAGCGCCGCCATGGAGATTCAGCCCATGCAGGGGAAATCCGGCGGGAAACCGCCGGATTCCCTTTTCTGACCGCGGCTTTACCGCCGCGGTCAGAATGGGCTTGGAAGCACCGCCAGCCTGTTGGCAGTGCTTCCGTGGTCTTGGACCGCCAGGGTCGGAATGACCCCCTATGTCTTTCATTTTATTTTCATATTGTGTGGGTAATTGGAGGATTGAGTTAGTAGTGTTTTGAATAAAATATAGATTAATTGATTAATCCATAAAAAAGATGAATTTTTAAATTGGTTAGTTTTCTATGTTGTGCTATTGTACTTTGTACAATTATTTGTTTAATTTTTTTTCACTTTACTATTTTTTGTAGTGTGTGGAGTGTATTGAGGATAGGGTGTGTAGGGGTTTTTCAATGTATGCCTTAATGATGGTAAATTGGCTACTATGTTCATTTTATATGTTTTATTGTTATTTGTTTACCTGCAAACATTGTTTCAATTATGATTCATTTTTATGTTTAGATGTTTATTACAGAATTATTGGATAGTGGTTCCTTTGAAATAAATATAAATTTCAATTGACTGAAGTTTTCTTATCATTCATTTTTTTACATTTTCATATATTCATACATATGTTTAATATTTTACTATGTGTTTTAATTTGTATATGATGTCTTGGGTTGCATGGAGCATTGTGGAATTCATTGGGTAGTGTTTTATTTAAAAGGAATATTATTAATAATTTACTTAAGAGACAATATGCAACACTTTAAAATTGATGTTTATGTATTTAGTTTTATAATTATTTTTTAACTGTCATAACTATTTTATTATTTTTCACTTAGGGAGGTTCGAGTGATAATGTTTATCCAAAATGCTTTATTTATTTGAAAGGAATATCTACATATGTATCAATCAATTTTACAAAATGGGTTTGATGATTCATTAAAATTTAAATACATTTAACTGACACATCTTTTTGTAAAGACATTATTCAACTTTCTGAAAATAATTCAGTGGAGAGTTATAATAGTTGGGTGAACAGTCATTTTTAATTGGAATATATTTGTATTTTTAAATGAAATGTAAGTATTTTAGAAAATATGTGTTTGTAAATATTTTTTAAATGTATTATTAGTTTTTTTTATTTCATTTTTTACATTTAAAATTATTAGGGTATTTTCAAATCAGTTTTTTCTTATATGTGTGCTATTTAGCACTACTCATATTGAATTTTAACCCTCCGATATAAGGACATTCCCCAATATTTGCCAGTCTGGAGTTAGAATAGTATGTTTGACCCTTGCATCAGTGTATGAACTTATCCTAGTATTTAATAATCCTAATAAAAATAGTAAATTTGCTCACCCTAGCTCCCCCAAATGTAAGCAATTTTATCTGTGTTTAGTGGAATGGAGTTAGAATAATAAATGTGACTCCCCCTCAAGTATACAGTTTCTTCAATGTTTTTTTGGACTGTGGAATCAGAATAGAAAATCTGAACCTCACCTAATATATATACTGTACTAATGTGTTAATGAAAGTTATAATAGTAAATATACCACCCTACTGCATGCGTCTTCCCCAATTTTTGTTGGAATAGAGTTAGAATAGTAAAACAAAATTGCAAATTTGACCCCCCCCACCCAATATACACTCTCAACAAAGTTGGTTGGATTGGAGTTAGAATAGAACATTTTTCTCTCCACCATGTTCACACTTTCTCTAGGGTTTGTCAGGCTGGGTTAGAATAGTAAATTTGACACTCCCTCCCAAATAAGTTTTCACCAATAACTGTCAGGTTGAGCAATATAAATAACCCCTTCCTCCAGGAAAGCACATTCCCAAATGTTTGTGATACTGGAGTTAAACTCTTAGCAGTGACCATGTTACTAGATGTTTGGAAAATGTTTAATGCTTTAGAATTAAAGTATATGGAGAATGTGTAGAGATGTATGGGACTAGGAAAGGACTTCCGGTGTTTAATTAAAATACTGAGGGCCTCATTAACGAGGCCTGTAGAGCAGGGTGGTGCAACGCGAAATAAGGATAGGGCAGAAATGCACTGTATCTACAATATTTGTATTATTACTGTCATCTCCTCCTGTGTTGGTGCGCAAATTGCTACCTAGTGCCAAAACATGCACCCCTGCACTATGGTGCAAGGATGCTTGTGTTGCTGGTATGATTTTATTTGTGCAGGAAGGTACACATTCCTGCATAAAAACAATAACAAGAGGTGTTTTCCTCTTTCTATGAATGCTTCAGAATGCAGCACACATAGAAAGAGGAAGAAACAGGGAGAAATAAAGATATTTCTCCCTGCTGCGTCACTCTTACACCCCCTGAGGTGGTTAGAAATCTGACACATTCCCAGACTTGTAAATCTGGGAATGTGTCATGTTCCTTCGGGTTCCATGGGTGTTACTTGGGAACACCCCAAGCCACACTCATGGGATGCCCTTTTCATGCAGTGCTATGGGTGAAACTGGTCCATATTTACAAGGCCACGAAAAACTGCATAAGTTGGTTTTGCGTGGACTTGTAAATATGGACTGGCACACTGCGCTCCGGTGGAGCAGTGTGCTGCTAGGACCTCGTAAATGAGGCCCTATATCTGAATCTTGCTGCTCGGATCAGTGTAAATGGACAGAAATATTCTGTATTTTCCATTGGTAGAGGCAACCTTCAAGGATGCCCATTGTTTGGCTATGGAATGTTTACACCCGTAGAGGGATTCATAACTAAGCTTGATGAGTATTGGTATCAATGTATACATACAAGATACTGTGACAAGCGCAACTCCAATCATTAGATACATTATTTAGTTGTGGGACATTCCAGCGTGCAGAAACATTGGGATACATCTGTGGTGTTACCATTGATTGATAGAGCAAGGACATAGGAGGGAGAATGGCCACTCCACTAGAGCCATAAGGTAATGAAATATCTTTGGGTCTAGCCACTAGAGATATGACAGCTATAATGCAATTAGAATACTAGCAGTGCACCACAGTCAACAATATTTAAATGTCCAATGTAACAAAAATATGTTGCGTATGAACACAGACCAGTTGTAGGAAAATGGATCCCTGTTGCAGTTACCCCCCACTTTTTGCCTGATATTGATGCTGACTTGACTGAAAGTGTGCTGGGACCCTGCTAACCAGGCCCCAGCACCAGTGTTCTTTCACAAAAGATTTACCATTGTTTCCACAATTGGCACACCCCTGGCACAAAGATAACTCCCTTGTAAAAGGTACCTGAGGTACCAAGGGCTGTGTGACCAGGGAGGGACCCTAAGGGCTGCAGCATGTGTTGAGACACCCTAAGGGACCCCTCACCTAACACAGGTACCCTGCTATTACAGATTGTGTGTGTTGGTGGGGAGAAAAAGGCAAAGTCGACATGGCATCCCCCTCAGAATGCTATGCACACAAAATATGCCTGTGGCATAGGTAAGTCACCCCTCTAGCAGGCCTTACAGCCCTAAGGCAGGGTGCACTACACCACAGGTGAGGGCAAAGCTGCATGGGCAATATGCCCCTTCAGTGTCTAAGTCCATTCTTAGACATTGTAAGTACAGTGTGCCCATATTAAGTATATGGTCTGGGAGTTTGTCAAAAACGAACTCAACAGCTCCATAATGGCTACACTCAATACTGGAAAGTTTGGTATCAAACGTCTCAGAATAATAAACCCACACTGATGCCAGTGTTGGATTTATTACAAAATGCACACAGAGGGCATCTTAGAAGATGCCTCCTATATTTTACCCAATCCTTCAGTGCAGGACTGACTGGTCTGTGCCACCCTGCCACTGAGACAAGTTCTGTCCCCCTGGGTTGAGAGACTTTGTGCTCTCTGATGACAGATACAAAGCCTGCTTCTTACCTCCCCCTGCAGGAACTGTAAAACCTGGCGGTGAGCCTCAAAGGCTTATGCCTTTTGTTACAGCACCCCAGGGCATCCCAGCTAGTGGAGATGCCCGCCTCTCCAGCCACTGCCCCCACTTTTGGCGGCAAGGCTGGAAGAGATAATTAGAAAAACAAGGAGGAGTCACCCACCAGTCAGGACTGCCCCTAAGGTGCCCTGAGCTGAGGTGAACTCTGCCTCTAGAAATCCTCCATCTTGAGATTGGAGAATTCCTCCTATAGGATTAGGGATGTGCCCCCCTCCCCTAAGGGAGGAGGCACAAAAAGGGTGTAGCCACCCTCCAGGACAGTAGCTATTGGCTACTGCCCTCCAGACCTAAACACCCCCCTAAATTTAGTATTTAGTATTTAGGGGCGACCCAGAACCCAGGAAATCAGATTCCTGCAACCTACACAAAGAAGAAGGACTGCTGACCTGAAAGCCCTGCAGAGACGATGGAGACGACAACTGCTTTGGCCCCAGCCCTACCGGCCTGTCTCCAGACTCAAAGAAAACTTCACAGCGACGCATCCGACAGGGACTAGAGACCTCCGAGACCACAGAGGACTGCCCTGAAACCCAAAGGACCAAGAAACTCCTGTGAACAGCAGCACTGTTCACCCACAGCAACATTTTTGCAACAAACAAGCAAATTTTAAAGCACTGACTCTTCCCGCCGGAAGCGTGAGACTTCACCCTCTGTACCCAACGCCCCTGGCTCGAGCTCCAGAGAACCAACACTACAGGGAGGACACCCAGGTGACTGAGACCTTGTGAGTAGCCCGAAAAGACCCCTCTGGACTCCCACAGCAACACATGCAGAGAGAATCCAGAGGCTCCCCCTGACTGCGACTGCCTGTAACAAGGAGCCCGACGCCCGGACCAAGCACTGCACCCGCAGCCCCCAGGGCCAGAAGGAACCGAACTCCAGTGCAGGAGTGACCATCAGGTGACCCTCTGCCTAGCCCAGTCGGTGGCTTGCCCGAGAAGCCCCCCTGTTCCCTGCCTGCACCGCTAGAGCGACCCCGGGTCTCTCCATTGATTTCTATTACAAACCTGACGCATGCTTTGCACACTGCAACAGGCCGCCCCTGGGCCACTGAGGGTGTGTTGTGTGTGCCTACTTGTGTCCCCCTCCAGTGCTCTACAAAACACCCCTGGTCTGCCCTCCGAAGACGCAGGTACTTATCTGTTGGCAGACTGGAACCGGAGCACCTCTGTTCCTCATAGACACCTATGTGTTTTGGACCCTCCTCTGACCTCTGCACCTGACCAGCCCTGTGTTGCTGGTGCGGTTACTTTGGGTTTGCATTGAACCCCCAATGGTGGGCTGCCTATGCACAGGAACATGAACTTTTAAGTGCCTTACTTACCTGAAAAACTAACCATTACCTCCCTCAGGAACTGTTGATTTTTACACTAAGTGCCCACTTTTAAAATAGCTTATTGCCATTTTAACTAAAACTGTGTATGTTACTGCTCTAATTCAAAGTTCCTAACTTACCTGTGTGGAGTACCTTGCATTTTATGTATTTACTTCAAATCTTGTGGTTCTAAAATAAATTAAGAAAATATATTTTTCTATATAAAAACTATTGACCTGTAGTTAAGTCTTTGAGTGTGTGTTCCTCATGCATTGCCTGTGTGTGTACAACAAATGCTTAACACTACCCTCTGATAAGCCTACTGCTCGACCACACATCCACAAAATAGAGCATTAGAATGATCTAATTGTGCTACTATCTTACCTCTAAGGGGAACCCTTGGACTCTCTGCACACTATCTCTTACTTTGAGATAGTATATACAGAGCCAACTTCCTACACGGGTACTCTCTTTTTTTAGCATGCATGAAGGCACTAATACTGGACGCATTTGATATTTTTATTACGTTGGGAATGACCCCTCGTATGTGGTAGATCGAAGTAGAGTTGAATTTCTGCTATGAATATGTATTGATTTAAGAAAGAAGAGTAAAGAGAAGATTCGAATGAAACTACACTAAAGAACTGGACATTTAAATATTGGTGACTGTGGTGCACTGCCAGTATTCTAACTACATTTTAGTTCCTTTTTTTCAAGGAGTGCACCTTGGCAGCAGGTGTGGTATTAGTGCATGCATAAGGAAATTCTTATCTTTTCATCCAAATTATTTTTAGATTTAGGGAACTTATGGTCCAGGTGCGTTGAGTTGTAGCCCACTGCCACGTGATTTGAGAATATTGACATGACAGCTATAGTTAGAAGAAATTTCATGTTGACAATGGAAGAATTAAAATCACAATTTGAGTGCTCAATAAGACTTCCTCTATCAATTTCAGTCCGCGTCTCACTAATAAAATGGTGGACTTGCCAAAATGTTTATATTTCTCAGGGGGGGCTAAACTAGCTGAGTTCTACGCTGAGAAATTCCTCAGAGTTGTCTAAAAACTCCACTGAGTTCTGCGTGGTGTAGAATACTATCCAGTCCTATTTAATAGTGTCCTTTGACAGGCATTATACCGTCTCCCTGGACCTACTGTCAATGTTTTTCCATTCCAACAGGTCCTGGCCTTGTTACCCATATTGCTCATGCACGAGGACACGCCTCTTCTTCCTCTGGAGTGCATTCTTGTATGCCTATTCCTTGATATTATGTGGGGATCTGGTCGCTGTTTATCAGTAGAAACTCTGGATGCCATTGACAGGTAACACACCACAGTGTTTCTGCCAGCTGATAAGGGAGATGAGTATTTCACACAGATGTGCCCTCTCGACTGCTGATAGCAGCTGGACTTGGGGACTTGCGCTTGGGCCTATCTCCATTTGAGCTGATTGGTGAACCTGGAAGTCACCCTTGTAGGTTCTCAGCCACTAGTAGGTGTACTTGATGGTCACATGTTATGACCAATGGCCTCTGGATCATCTATCAAGACTCTGCAGAAACCCCAGCACTACCCAAGCTTGGTCGACGTAATCTGTTCTTCTGCTGATGGGTGGTTCCTATAGCTGATCTAATCTCACCCTCTGCACACTTTCCAATCAAAAGGGGGCAGGCACTGACATCAACACAAGATATGGCATGCTGGGGTCTCTACTTAAAGCTTGTTTGCCAAAAGAAAATATTGCAATGCAATATCTCCTACTATGTAGTCAAGGTTATTTTGGTGCCAGTTGCACTGATATGTGCCTGCCTTCATAGGTGGTTTGTAATTTCTCATAAAGTGATCACACAGACTCTTGTAAAGGTTCATCCCGGCATTGCCTGTCACTCCGTGCATTTTTAGGTAAGTGTTCATCAATGACTCGTGCATGCTTTACTCAAGATGTAGTCACGCAGCTTCGTTGTCTATGCAGTGACAGGCATGCAGTATTACACTGTCTGCGGGTGTACGTATTTTTTTTTTAGTACTTTATTCAAAGATGGAACTATGCCATGCAAGCATGATTGCTTGTGCAGATGATGTGGTTGTAACATGCAGCATATATATGGTGGTGGGCACTGCTAAACTCCGCCACACAGTGATTGTAGACTTTTTGTAGAACTTCACACTCCAAGTGTAGCGCTGTTAGACCTGCCATCCTTGATGTGGTCTCCCCTGTCTTTTTTGCCTCTGCTTCTTATGTTTTGACTGTTTGCTGGAGTCTGGTTTTGCTGTTTTTTGGTACTCTGGGCACTTTAGCACTGCTGACCAGTGCTAAAGTGTAAGTGATCCTGTGTAAATTGTATGTCTAATTGGTTTTTCCATGATTGGCTTCTTTGATTTACTAGTAAGTCCCTATCAAAGTGCACTAGAGGTGCCTAGTGCCTGTAAATCAAATGCTACTAGTGGGCCTGTGGCTCTGGTTGTGCCACCCACATAAGTAGCCCTGTAACATGTCTCAGACCTGCCACTGCATTATCTGTATGTGCAGCTTTAAAACTGCCAATTCAACCTGGCAAGTGTACCCACTTGCCTGGCCCAAACCTCCCTTTTTTATACATGTAAGGCACCCCTAAGTTATGCCCTAAGTAGCCCCATGGGCAGGGTGCAGTGTATGTTAAAGGTGGGAGATGTACTGCTGTGTTTTCTATGTCTTAACTGTGAAATACTGCCAAAACTGGCTTTCACTGATGCAAGTCCTATCTCTCTCTTAGGTTAACATGGGGCTGCCTATAAATATCTTTTAAGTGTAGTTTCCCTTTGGGAGCAGAAGAAAAAAAGGAGTTTGGTGTCTCTGAAATCGCAATTTAAAAATACATATTTTGGTAAAGTTGTTTTTTAAATTGTCAGTTTGAAAATGCCACTTTTAGAAAGTGGATATTTTCTTTCTTAAACCATTCTGTGACTCTGCCTGTTTGTGGATTCCCTGTCTGGGTCCTACTGACAGGTGGGCTGTTTGTGAATCCCCTCTAGACAGTGAGAGAAAGGGATCTGGGTTGTAGCCTGCATATCCTGATGGGCCATCCGAGCTAGAGTGGAGGAAGGAGTGGTCACTTACATCTGAATGGGCTGTGCCTCCTCTCACACAATGCAGTCTCCAACCCCCTGGTGTGTGCCTGGGGCCAGGCCTTGGCAAGGCAGAATCCTGTGAACAACAGACTTTCCTTTGAAGTTTGCCTAGTTCAAAGGCAGAAAGGGGTATAAGTAGTGGACACAAAACCCCAGATTTGTAGATTACTTTTGGAATCAAGAGCAACCTCTGTCAAGGAGAAGAGCTGAAGAGCTGGTGGAGGAGTACTCCCCCTTTGCCTGTGACTGTGCTTTGCTGGGTTGGCCTGCAGTTGCTGCTTCTTCCTGAAAGAGGACAAAGACTGGACTTTATTGTGCATTCCTGCTTGCGAAGAATTTCAAAGGGCTTGAACTGAGATTGCCTCCTGTTTTGCAGTCTAAGGGCTATCAAATATTTTCTCTGCTAGCACCTGGACTCTCAGCCAAGTGGTGCCCTCCCTAGTCTCTTGGCCCTTGAAGGGTGAAATTGGCAGAGCAAGGACTGAAATCCACGCACAGAATACCGTGCGAGGACATTACCACACACCATCTGCACAGAACCACTGTGCACAGGACAACTGTCTTGTTGTGAAGTGTCATGTATTCTGCAATCACTCTGTAAGTTGGAAATTATAAATTCAAGTAAACAAAACAGAGCTATACTAGTGAACCCGCCCAAGCCATATATACAATTTCTCTAAACTTTTTCAGACTGGAATAAGTATAGTAAATCTGATTCCCCACTCTTGCCCAAATATACAGTTTCACAATATTTTTCAGACTGGAGTTAGAAGAGTATTATGCGCCCTCTCCAATGTATGCACTTTCCCCAATAATTGTCACACTGGAGTTAGAATATCAAATATGACCCCCTTCCATGTATGTACTTTCCCCATAGTTTGCTGGAGTGGAATAAGAACTTTAAATTTGAACTTGCA
The DNA here is from genome assembly GCF_031143425.1 of Pleurodeles waltl. Taxonomy (NCBI): domain Eukaryota; kingdom Metazoa; phylum Chordata; class Amphibia; order Caudata; family Salamandridae; genus Pleurodeles; species Pleurodeles waltl. The sequence goes on from NC_090451.1 coordinate 441,644,105, forward strand.
AATATACACTTTCTTCATTGTTTGTTGGCCAGAAGTTAAACTAATAATTCTGATCACTCCTTGCCCATCAAATAAACATGCTCCCCACATTTGTAAGATTGGATTTAAAATAGCGAATCTGGCCCCCGGTGTTTTCACTTTTTACAATATTTGTCCATTGGAGTTAGTATAAGACTACTGCCGCAACGAATATATGTATTTCCCACAGTGTTTGTAGGTTTGAGTTAGAATAGTGTGTCTAATTTAATTTTTTTCTGATGATTTTTTTAAATATGTTGAGCATGTCAAAATTTAAATATTTGTATATTATTTTATTTTGTTTTAGTGATGTTTCTACTGATTTGTTTTTAAATATTTCCTTTTTTTGCTATTTTTAAGTATTTAAAAAGAGGTTTGTTATATACCTTCAAAAACAATATTATGGTTTAATAAATGAGGAATATTTTTGTTTAAAAAGCATGAATAATTAAACTTGTTTATATTGTTTATTTTTCTATAACATAATGTTTATATTTAATAATAATCATTTCTATTTGCATGATAAAAGTGTTGCAATTTATAAATTAAGAGAAAAGAATTGTATTTGTAGAAAATATTTTATATGGATTTTTAAGAATCATATATTTTTAAGACTATGTAAGTTCAGATTATATATATATATATATATATATATATATATATATATTTATATATATAGTCCAAACACAAGTCCCGGAATACAGGAGCTCATACAGCGGTCCTGGATGGGCTCCGAGAAGCCCTAATATATCTTCAAACACTCCCTTGAAATAACAGGAGAACCAGGACACCTCCAAAATACAGTATTCCTTGAATTAATTTATTCCAGCATGAAACATCCAACGCGTTTCGGCATCCGCCTTACTCATGGATAAATTTTTGCTAAAGTGCTCACCTTAAAAACCAAGTTAATCACAAACATAGATGACGGACAATTCTTAAATACATCAACCATAAAACACATAGTGTGGCGGCCATCTTAAAGTGTCCAAAGAATTGATTCACACATTAATTTGTACCCCATTTTTTTACAAAATTGCTCCAGTTTGTTCTAATATCCATTACCATCCTTTCGTAAAATATATCATGATGTTATTGCTCAACATATAAAATCTAAAAGGAAGAATACAATATTAAATGATGTTAATAGATTCTAAAATTAGTTAATCCAACATTAAGGTATACAAGATATAAATATTCCATAAAGTTAATCATCCTCTTAAAAAACTATAAATATTCTCAGATATTGTAACTATATCCTCTATTGGCACCCAAATCAGAATTATTACCATTATTAACATTTAATCCTACAGCGCCCAAGTGGGTATAAATACATTTAAGTATTACTGTATTCCTTATAGGTCTTCGGTAATTTAAATATATTAAATATTTGTACCAATATTAGAATGAATACCATTAATTGACATACCATCTTGATGGACATATATACTTCAAAAAGATTTCTTTGGACGATATCTTGCTGCCCTAGATGTTATATCAGCAGATCTAACTCATATAGTGGACCTTTTCAAATTACATAGTCAGATATACATGTTCTTTTACTGTGGCAATTGATAAGAAAAACCACTGAATATTTTTCAAAAAAATATTATTTTTATCTTCCCATACATGTCACCATTGATCAAAGTGTTATTCTAAAAAATGCCGCCTCACTTCCTCACCTTGTATCAAAAAATCTACGCCAAATAACTACCCTAAATGGATACTCAACTCCTCACTTGAATTCAGCCCGATAGGTTCCAACGTCTCAAAGTCTATTATATATCTAGATTCTAAAATACGTAGCAGTTTTTCTCTGTTACCACCCCTTTTGCTGATCTTCACTTGATCAATGACTACAAACTTCAGTAAATTCTCGTTGCCAAAGTGTTGGTTAAAGAAATGCCTAGCTACTGGATAATTCTTATCATAGTTTTTAATAGCTCGTCTATGTTCCAGAACTCTCTTCTTCGCATTGTGAATTGTACTGCCCACATATAGCTTATTGCACGGGCATATCAGGCAATACACACAGTAAGACGTATTACAATTGTAACTTCCCCTGATTGCAAAAGTGTCTGATCTACCTGGAACAGTCAATGTCTTGCAGCTATTACTGGTTTTACACGCTTTGCATTTCATACAACAAACAAAACCATCCACTATGGTATTCTGTAGGCAACCTCCCAATGTCACATCATTGCGACATAGATTGTCCTTGAGAGATCTACTTTTCCTAAAAGTTATTTGAGGATTATCTTCAATCCAACTTGTCAGATGGGGGTCCGTCTGTAAAATATGCCAACTCTTACTTAGAATGGTGCGTATTTTATATGACTGATTGTTATAAGTTGTAATGAATCTAATGGAGTCATTCTCCTTTACACGACCCCTTTTAGTCCCATACAGGACATCAGCTCTATTCAAAGATTCAACTTTCCGTCTGGCTTGATCAATAACCTTCGCCCCATAACCTCTATTCCTAAACCTCTCACACATGACTTCACATTCTAGTTGGAAATCAGCTGTCTCACTACAGTTTCTCCGAGCTCTCAGTAGCTCCCCGAACGGTATACTGCGTATCAAAGTCCCCGGATGAGCACTATGAGCACATAGCAAGTTATTACCAGCTGTTGTTTTCCTATACAATTTAGATACCAATTTGTTGTCTCTTACAGCGATTTCAACATCGAGGAATTCAATACACCTCGGGTTCAGATGCTCAGTAAATCTCAAATTGTACTCATTAGTGTTTAGATCCCGCACAAATTGTAGAGCTGCTTCCTCATCACCTCTCCAAATTACAAAAATATCGTCAATGAAACGACACCATAGGACCACATTGGACTCAAATTGGGTTAATTTATCTGACACCTGCTCCTCCCACCAGCCCATAAACAAATTTGCATAGCTGGGGGCAAAGCAGGTGCCCATAGCTGTCCCTTGTAACTGCCTATAAAGATGGTTATCAAAGATAAACAGATTATTTTTAAGGCAGAAATCCTATATTTTTAAGACTATGTAAGTTCAGATTACATATATATATATATATATATATATATATATATATATATATATACGTAAATATGTATATATACATTTATATGTGTATATACATATATATATGTATGTGTGTGTGTGTATATATATATATATATATATATATATACTGGCGGTCACCAGTAGGTAGTTATAGTTAGGACCTAGTTTCCATAGGAAAAAGCGATATTTGTTTTGTCAATAACTTTGGCAAAGTTAGCTGACTCGTGACAACATTTTTAAAACTGATATGACAGTCAGTTCAGCTGCTGTCTTGAACGTTTTGGAGTGACTGGTCAAGTGGGGGTTGAGAAAAAGGAGGGTCCAAAACACATTTTCCCAATTTATTTTCCCTTAGGGTCACTAGACATGCCTACAGCATGAACAGCTAGTCAAAATTACACCAATTTGGCAGGAAGCTAGATCCTGGTGCGGAGATTGTGCTTTTTGTTATACGGTGGAAGTCTGTGCAGTAGTTTTGAAGTCATTGAAGGTTAAGTAATATAGTTATCTAGGGATGCAGATTCTCCATGGTTCCAGCAGTTCTTCTGCTGATATCTGACTGGCTGCCAACATTTCATTCGAAGTATTGGCAGTTATTTTGGGACTCGGCTTCAGCTGAGTCCCAAGAAAAACTCAAAAAAAAAAGAAAAGGGGGCAAGGTAGTAATACCCTAACCCCCTTGCCTTCATCCTGTTGTCCACCAGGGACTCCTGTTGGGCTAAAAAGTATTTTTTCTTGAATTTTCTGCTGAATCCGCAGATTTTGCTGAATTTTGTTTTAAAAAGCACAGTCTCCCTTGTTTCTTATTAATTCCCCCCCCGGTAGATGACGTCCTGGGGGCATGCACACCAAATAAATAAGGAGGAAGTGTATGGGCCCCCTTCTATGGCTTATAAAAGCCCTGAGGGCCACCACCTCCCTGGTATTACATTTAATACACATATGAGGAGGCCATGGGCTCCAGGGGCTCCAGGGATCACCACCACCCCAGGGCTATATAATAAAAATAGTTAGGAGGGCCACACAGCCCTCCTCAGGCCCCAGGGACCACCACCACCGTAGGGCTATAGACTCATGAGGCCCCCTGGTCTTGGGAACAGCCACCTCCCCAGTCCAATTAGATTTTTAAAAATATAGAGAGTGGCCTTGTGGTCCCCCTCCCAGGTCAACCCCTGATAACCACCCAACCCCACGCTGCACACAGCCTTTGGCCGTGCATTGTGGCGGTTGGCTGTGGAGCTTGCCTGCAGCCTGGCCCTGCAGCCAAGTCTCATAACCACCAAACCCCGCACCATTCACAGCCAAATAGTCTGTCTCTCTGGGTGTCTAAGTAGGTGTGCAAGGATTTCTTTGGGTGTGATAGTGTCTGTCTGGGTGTGAGAGTGGGTGTGTGAGGGCCTGAGTGGTTCTGTGAGTGGTTGTGTAATGGTCTATATGGGTCTGTGAGTGGGGGCATTAGTGTCTGAGTGGGTCTGCGAATGGGTGCATCAGTGTCTGAGTGGGTCTGTGAGTGAGTGTGTGAGAGCCTGAGAGGGTCTGTAAGGTGGTTCATGAGTGTCTGACTGGGTCTGTTAGTGGGTATGTGAGGGTTTGAATAGAGCTGTGAGTGAGGGCATGAGGGTCTGAGTGGGTCTATTGGTGGGTGCGTGAGTGTCTGATTGGGACTGTGTGTGGGAGCATGAAGGTCTGAGTGGGTCTGTGAGTGGATGCATCAGAGTCTGAGTGGGTCTGCGAGTGGGTGGGTGAGTGTCTGAGTGGGTCTTTGAGTGGGTGTGAGAGTTCTACTATGAGTGAATGAATTAGTGTATGAATGACTCTGTGAATGTTTTCTTTGCTGTCGCTGATATTCATGAATTTGTTGCAAAGTTACACAGGTGGGCCACACTGAGCATTGCAACATATTCGTGAATATCAAGTGGGGTGAAACAAAAGATTTTTAGGAGTTTCACCCTCACAGACCCCTATATCACAGCTCTGTGGTCAGGGTACCCCCCCCCCTGTTCCCTTATGCCACTTTTCATTTTATTTTTCAGCCTGAGGACTGTATCCTGTTTCCTAAAATGTCAGCCACAACTTTTCGACATTCCTGTTGGCATGCACATTCGCTAATACGCCTCAATCGCCATGGGAACATTGCCCCAGAGCCACAGCACCAGATATTTAATGTATTTCCCCTATATTTTCTCAAAAACTGCTGAAAGGATTTACACCAAATATGCAAAAACATAATCTGCATACTGAAACCTACCTTTATGTCCAGTTTACATATAAAGAAATGTAGGTTTTTTCAGACAACCACCCTCATTCCTTTAGGAGAAGAAGTGGCATTTTCTGGTGTCCGCACTCAGGAAGAATGTAGTGAAGTAAATCTGGCATTCAGTGTGTTCCAGATCTGCTGGAAGTCTCTTATATTGATCAGCTTGGATGTCTATAATCAGGTACCCAACTACAGTTTGCTGCTATCTAACTTCAGCTTGCTAAATCACTTTCATTGAATTATATTTATTACCTGTTCAACATTTCTTCCTGGTACAGTTTAAAAACAGAATTACTGGCCATTTGTTTGTCCTCATACTTGGAATCTTCTTGTGCCAGCTTTAGGTTGTCAGAGTTGAGGAAAAATGGCTCAACTTATCGTCAGGAAACAACATTTCAATTCCTACAAGGTATTTGACTGAGATACCAGAGTTCTTCCATGTGAGTGGCAACATCATGTTTATTTTCTTTTAGGGCCAGAAATGCAGTAGCTTCTTAATGTCTTCTACCTGTCCTGGTTTTCAGCTTTGTGAATCTGGTAACCCTGTGCCTGTGAAGGACATGTTTGCTTTCTACAGCTTCAGCCCTTGTCATCAAAACAGTCTTCAATTTGTTGCAGATGTACAAGTTGAGCGGTAAGGGTAGAAGCCTTTTTTCACTACAAATGGCACAAAGCATGTGGCAGCATGAGTAAAAATGAACGCCTGTGAGAAAAACTCCCTGAAACTCCCTCCAAACAGACTTTTCAAATCACCTGAAATTTGCAAGTGCCAGCTACATCCTGGATTAAACATCTATCTACACACCCACAACCTGAGACTCTCTTCACTTACCTGCACTTGCATGTCCTGTGCTGCAAACTATCCATTGAGTCTATGAATTTGACTCACCGTTTGCTACTACAAAGAAGTATTAATGATTTCCTACCCGAGGTGGTGCCAACCCTAGGCTTATTTGTTTAGAGTAGTTGCAGACTTCTTTCCTTGACCCTTTTCCTTCTCCCAGTTTAAAACACAAGTTAGTTGCCTGCTCAAACATCACAGCCAACTGCAAGCTTCATGTGGAATTCAGAGATGGAGTGGAGACCCCAAGATTGGCCAAAGGTGCATTGCCAACCAACTTTCTGCCTTCTTCCAGCTTCATAAGACCCATTTAGCCCTAGAGTTCAGTATCACCACTCTGCACTTCTCACATAACATGATTCCCACTGTAACATACAACACAACTCTACAAAAGAGAAGGTAGATGTCATTCAGTGCTGACAATTGCAGAAAGCAACGTTGACAAAAACAATGGGATGTCTAACCTATTATTCAATTTATTTTATCTGTCATTAATACTGAAGTCTATTTGAAATATATGCATGTGACTAAGGTCTTATAAATGTAATGGCAAGACTGGTGGATAGCATTAATGCATACATCTTTTATTAGCCACTTCAGAGCAATAAACCTTAAAAGTTCCAACAGTATAACTCATAACTACATCCCCAATAGACAGAACACTCAAGTCCATATAGGTCTCCCAAGGTTCCATGTTCTTCCTATTTTGTTAGCTACTTCTGAGTAGAAAGTATCACTTTGGAGCTTCTTATGAATTGATAGTAATTTGATTGTTTTTGAAATTGTTTAGACATGTCATGTATATAGGAAAATAATTGTTTGATTTTGTATTGGTATATATCATATTTGTGTGAAACCAAATTTATGGGTTTAAACGTGTGTCATTGATTCACATTTAGAGTATACGTTTCTTTTCAGTTTGTTGAAATGCTTTTTGGTAAGGGAAAGCATATTTTTGGGGTTTAATGTATTCTTTTAAAGCCTTTTTGTAAGGTAAATGTAACAAAATACTGTTAAGATTAACTGTGCAATGCATGCAGTATTTAGTTTACTTCAAATCAGGCATGTCTACAGTTATTGATCACGTGCCGTGAGAGGGGCATCTTCCCTTGCTGTGATTCACCTGCACTAATTTACGAGATGCATGGCCATTTTAGATGAGGCTGGCTCATCACATGTGTCCAATCACCATGTTGCCTCTTTTTGTAGGAGTTGGGGCTTGTTTTAGCCATGAGTGGAGATCTCATATGAGGAGCATTCATGCTTTGCCTCACAGCTGACAGTTGCCTATCGACTGGTTTTGTGCAGATATAACATGCAGTGTAAAAAGAGGAGTGCGTTTCAAAAATGGTTGCTCATGAAGCACAAACTCATTTTAAACATATATATGCATTTAAAGAATCAAATATTATTTTGTTACAGATTATAAATCTGAGAAAACTGAAAACAGTTTAGTTCTGTTACATGCCACTGCATTTTGTTTACAATCTGTCAGGTTGGATTGAGGTAACTAGGTGAATATTTCAGAGAAGGAGATTGAGCCTTCTCAGAAGGAAATAATAAGGAAAATAATTACACAGGAACTGCAGCAGGCAATGAGAGATTCTATTAAAGAAGCTCTACAGAGCCAAGAATCAAGATGAAGAAGAGAGTTTTCTCATTTCTGATGGAGACTATTAGGGGTCCAGGAGGTAAATGTATGTGTAAAAGAAAGCATACAAGTGAGAGAGGGGTCCCAATTAGGTCAAACAGATCATTTGTCCAAAATGACAAGCTTGATGGGCAGTTTAACAGTGCAATGGAAAGGGACAAGCTGGTTGAGCTTGATCAAGAGGATGGATGATGAATATGTGTTAGATTTAGATCACAAAGAATATTTAGATGATGGCTGTGATGGCAGCTTAAGAAGTTACGAAAGGAATAGCTCTATGGTTTTAGACCCTCTGGGAGGAAAACATTATTTGACCTGAAGGATATCAAGCATCCCAGAAGCAAAGAGTTGTGGCCTTTGGAACATATAGAAGAATAAATAAAAATGTGGTTGTGTAAGCCTTTAGAGAAGAAGGAGAGAAATGTATTAGGGGCAGAGTGTTCATACCCAGGCATCGATGGGAAAGGACTATGACCCCTAATATTGACCCCAAAATGATAACATATTCATTTAAGGTAGGCAAGGACTCAGGGAAAGAAATCTTGCCAAGATAAGGTCCTGGACATCCTAGGTCCAGTGGAATGAATTTTCGATCAGATTGAAGAAGCCTATATAAAGAGAACAGATCTTAATATACATGTTCTGCAGGGCTGGTGCCAAAGGGCAATTTGTTTCATTAGCAATGCCAATCCGGGACTATTGGCCAAAAGGTGAAAGGCCATCTTGATGAGTACAGATCCCAAATCAGCTCATTTCAATGTCAAAGAATCCTCGGACTAGGCAAAACATCTCTTGTTCAGAGAAGGGATATTAAAGAATAGCGAGAAGCATGTCCAGATCTTCACAAGTCTGGGCAAAGCATAGTCATCAATCAAAAAAAAATTCTCTAGGAATTTTTTTTATGGGAGGGCTGGGAGGAGAGGGCAACCTCTGAGCTGAGGATTTTACAAGTCCTAATATTCTGGAGTGCAATGTGTGACCTATCAAGGAGGTGCATATTATAGGTAGCTCACCGGTTTCTATGCCCAGAACAGTAGCTCACCAAGAAATAGATTATCTCATGTAAGGTGTCAGACTCAACATCAAATCAAGGTGAGTATGGGGATGAGTACTTTTTCTACTCAAGGAGGGGTCTGAGGAAGGTTGAAATTGTTCGGCGAACAATGGGAAAAGTTAACAGATGACCAGTGGATTATTTATGCTGTGAAATGTTATTTTATACAACTGGAAAAGGAGCACATTCAGGCAAAAAAGGGCAAGAGAGTTGTGTGTTTCAGAAGAGATGGTATTGCGAGAGGTGAATAAGATGTTAGAAAAGAATGGAATAATGCAAGTGGATGACTACATGAGAGGTTTTGTCAGTACGATATTTCTTGTGGAGAAGAAGGACAAAGGGTGGAGGCCTGTCATAAATCTACCCTCGATGAATCAATTTGTGACTTACACCAACCTCAAGATTAGGGTATCCATCTATTAAGAGATATGTTGCTAGAAGGGGATTGGTTGATTAAATTAGATCTCAAGGACATTTATTTTTACAATCCAAATTCATCTAAAGAGTCAAAGACTATTCCAGTTCAGATGTAAAGGTCAATTGTACCAGTTGTAATTTCAGGTGACATTTCTTGGTCCCTTGAATTAAAGGGCTCTGCAGGGATTAAAAACAGCAGCCTTGGCACTAGGGGTCCGGCAGGTGGACAGTGTGGTACTGTCTATAGAAGCAAAGAAGGAGTTAAGTTGGTGGATGGAGAATTTGGAAGATGGAAAGGACATGCGATTTTTTGGATTTGACTAGATTATGTGCTGGAAACAGCTGCCAGTCTACCAGGCTGGGGAGTGACTTGTTCAAATCAAGGGACCAGTGTTTTTTGGGACCTCTTTTGGACCTTTTTGCTCTGTGCAGCTTCAGTTAAAAGGGTCCTCTGCCCTGGTGAATATGGACAATATAACAGCTGTGACTTACATTTACAAGCTAGGAGGGTGCAGGTCAAAGACTGAGTTAGCACAAGAAATATAGGAATTCTGCCTACAACACAAGATTGGCTTGAGAGCAGAGTTTTTTCACAATATGGTAGAAGACTGGTATTCAAGGTACGAGACAGATTTCAGCAATTGGAAGCTGGACATTTCTCTCTTCAGGAGAATATAGGACATTTCCAGGTCCTTTGAAGGTAGGCCTGTTCACATCCAGATTGACCAGTTAGTTAGCCAATTATGTCAGTGGGAGACCTATGGCAGTGGATAGGTTTATGCAGGAATTAGAGTATATGCATTCCTTTCTTTCTCGAAGATTCAGTGAGTACTGTTACAATGCAGGAGTCAGAGGTGTCAGATAGTTTTAGTGACACCATTTTGGAAGACATAGTCATGGTTCCCCAATATTTTGGAGTTGGCAGTGGACCAAATCTATTTAATTGAGTGCAGGGGAGGATTGTTAAAAAGGATAGAAGGAAATGAGAATCCATTAGTGTTGTTGGGTTCACTCAATCTTTTAGTTTGGAACATTTCAGGGATTCAGGAAGATTCACAAAACATTCGGAATCAGCTTTAGGATTGCTTGATGAATCCTGGCCCCAGATACACAGAAAAGGTATAGAGGAGCAAGGAGAGTATGGTTACATTGGTGCTTGGAGAGGGAATTGGATCCCTTGGAAGCAGATGAGGTGGCATTAGCTATTTTTTAGCAGATCTATTTGATAGAGGTTTAGCTTACAGGATGGTTAATTGTAACCATTCAGCAGTAGTAGAGGGACACTCATTGATAAACGCAGTCTATGTGGGCAGAGCCCTATTGATTTGTAGAGGGATGAAAGGGATTAGGTTGAGGAAAAGTCCAAAATTGAGATATCAGTCTCTTTGAGATGTGGATTTAGTGTTAAAACTGTTTCAGAATTGGCCCAGTAGTAAGTATTTAGACACAAGAGAGTTGTCTTGGAAGGTAGCAGCAATCTCATTCTGTTTAATATCTTTTCATAGGGTATCAGATGTAGGAGCTTTGGAAGTAACGAGCAGACATTACCAACTAATGGGAGTTTTGTTCAACATTTTCAAAAGAACATAAACTGTGCCTGACTATCTTTTATCCAAGGTGAGATGATTTGCCAAAGTTATGTGTGGTAATATGTGTGAAGGAATATGAATTTGTTATATTGGAAAAAAGGAGTGCTGGAGTGGAATAGTTATTGATTTCATATGCTAAGATTTATCATGCAGTGACAAATGCTACCATGGCAAGATGGGTGAGGTCTGGTATGTGAGAAGCAGGTATTGATATGTCAAAATTCACAGGACCCTCAGTGAGTGGTGCCATGGCAAATAGTACATTTATGTCAGGGGCAGTTGGTTGATATTATGAAAGCAGCGGATTGGTCTAATGCAGATACTTTTAGAAGATTCTATTTTAGACCAATTGATCATTATACATGCTGCGCTTTGAGAAACCTTGAACATGCATAATGCTGGCCTCCTTTCTTCCCATAAAATGTTGATTCCTATAGGTTTACTAAATAAAGAATCATGATTTTATTAAAGACACGGAGGCTTGTGTTATCCCACCTCAACCACTCAGGTGAGTAAGCAAAATAGTTCAAATGGAAAAGTTTATTTAATAAGTTGAAGTACTGTAGTGAGTTGGATGGTATTTTATATCATGGGATATATACTTCTGATACATTTTATTCCACATTAGTGAAAGGTTGGAGTATTGAGGAATAGAAGAGAAGGATAAGTTGAAGAAGACAAACAAAAGAGGAAGAACATGGAACCTTGGTAGACTTATATGGACTTGAGTGTTCTGTCTATTTGTAAAGTAGATCTGCGGTCTAGTGTTTGAACGTTTAAGGTGTGCTGCTCTGCAGTGGTGACAATAAGGTTTATGCATAATGCTAGCCCCCCAGCAAAATAGACAGGTTACCATATTAGGTGAAATCTCATAAATTGACATGCACTTCTTATGGTGCATGAATTCTTAATTAGGATTGGTGTATTAAATTAAGAATTTGGGATACCTGTAAAACTCCTCTAGGAAATGATAGCAGAACACTAAAATTGAAGTGTCCAATGCACATATATTGTCATGATGACCTCCTAGAAGATGGGCATACACTTTGCATGCTCTATGTTTTACACAAGTAAAATGGGAAAATGACACAAATGAAGACAACTTTTAATGACAGAATATTTGTGCTTGCTGGTGCATATTTGTAGGACCTATATGCAAATTAGGCTTAAGTAGTGTCCAGTACGACCTCAGCCTTGTAAATAATGAGAACAGTGTTTTTATTTTCAATATAAGCAGTTTGACAGTTCAGTAGGAGAGGGATAGAGAAAATGTATCTTGATATATAAGTAATTATCCTCAAAAGGAATTTTTGTAAAACTGACACATAATCACATGAAATTATGAAAATTCCAAACATCCTAGTGATGAAAACTACATACTTCTACAATTATACTCTTGGGTACTACTCAAAAATGCATTGTTTTAGCTAAAAAATGTAAATATTTTTTGTTGTCAAGTAATGCATGTTTGCTACATTTTCAAAATAACTTGTTTGACATCACTCATTTATTGGCCCTGGGTGCTGCTAATTTTTGTACAAGCTAAAAAAACACTATGAGCCACATGTACAAATGCTTGGAATTATGATTTCCTAAATGCAAGTCCATGCAAATCGCAATTAGGAGGTTGCAATTCCAAATGTATAAAATTCTGTTTAGTTTTTCTTTAGATTCCCAGTTAGTCACAAATCGACTTACTTCTTTAATATTAATGAGGTAGGTCGCAATTTGCGACATATTGAGAATTTTTTAATGCCTTTTCCTGAAAGGAAAATGGAATGCATTTAAAAAGCAAAAAATGAAATGTTTCAGTTTCATTTTTTAAGAGTAGTCAGTGGTCTGTGGGGCCACTTCCTGCTCTTGAACAATGTTTTTGCATGCATTCACAAAGGGGTTAATTGGTACATTTACATTTGCCATAATTTACTTATAAGTCCTGAGTAAGTGCACTCCATAATTGGCATTTTTAATTTGTTCTAAAATCATGTCTCTGACTGGAGGTTCTCCATTCTCACCTGCACCTGCAGAGATAGACTTGGCAAACCTGGAGGGTTATACTGTGGCGCAGCTCAAGCATTTCTGCAAGGCAATTGGGATTCCTGCAAAGAGCTCCAGCAGGAATTGTAGCTGCATAAGGCACTGAGGGCCCTGGCAGAAGTTTGTGTTTTTTGAACGTAGACCCAGAGAGGGATGAGGAGCTGGGTGAGGGCCAAGATTCACAGGAGAGTCTGAGACTGCCACCTGTGGTAGAGGGCCTGGCCAGGAAGCAGTGGGTATTCCAGAGGCCTGTCCCCAGAGGAGCTGGAGTACAGAAGGCAGGAGAGAAAATTAAAGCTGGATTTTTCAATATCAAAATTGGATAAGGAGAGAGCCTTGGAGGAGAAAAAGCTGGCCATGGAAGGGAAGGAGAAGAAAAGGGCTTTGGAAGAGGCTTTTAGTGATAAGAAATTGGCCATAGAGGAGAGGAAACCTATATGGGCTCATGAACTGAGACTGAAGGAGCTGAACATTAAGGTCAGAGAGGCATAGTCCAGCAGTGATGCTGGCAGTGTTACCTTGCTTGGTGCTGTCTGAAGATAAGAGGGTCTACATACCCAAGGGTATGGTGCCTGACTTTGTGATGAGAGATGACATAGATAGATGGTTTGATGCTGATGACATTGTTTTGTAGATGCATTGGGATTGGGGGGTAGTCCGTGGAGTGACATCCCCAGTGACGGGAGAGGCATCCTATTAGTACTAGATATGGGTGTCAGCATGAGGAATCTCCCCATCAAAGCAGATCTGATCAGGGAATTTGGTTTGACTCCAGAGAAGTAAAGGCAGGATATCAGAGACAGTAAGAAGCTATCCCAATAGACCTAGGAGGATTGGGTTGATTCCCTTTGCAAGGCACTGGGGGGGTTAGGTGAAGGGCAGTAAAGTCAAATATTATCAAGGGCTGTATAACTTGATTGCACTTGAGCACATGTTCAGTCTGTTTCCCAGATTTGCACCAACACCTTGTTGACAGTAAGCTCAATGACCCCTGAGATCTTGTTAAGGAGACGGAGTGCTGGGTCAGTACCAGGCTCCACACAGACCTCTTCCTGGAGGAATCAACACAAGGGTGCACCGTGTCCTCACCAGAAGAAGAGAGGGACAAAAACAAAAACAAGGAGTACTCTAAAGGGTCCCTAAACAGTTTCTTGGAACAGGACTCCCATTCCCACACTGAATGGAAGAAGAGATGGTTCCCTGATGATAGATCTACAGGGAAGGCACCGCCTAAGTGGTTTGAATATCAGCAGGAAAGGGACTTCAAGAGAGATGTCAAGTGGCGTAAGTGGGCACAGCACCCAACCAGTGGGCAATCCATGGGATTAGCTAGTGCAGCAGTTGAGAAGGACATTGTCCCAGACAGTTTGGGAGACAGAGTAGAGATTACCCTAGTAAACCTGTTTGATGGAGAAATCGTGCAGAGAACCCACATGTCTAGTAACACAAGGAAGTACAGGCAGTGTAATGGGCAGAGGGTGGAGGCTATGAGAGACACTAGAACTAGTATGACAGCCATGTGGTGTCACCTGGCTTACTCAGAGCATGTAGCCCCTAATGTGTTCCACCAAGTTGTGACCTGTGAGAGCCACTACCCATGTGCCCTGGTTCCTTTGGAATGTGGGGTGATCTCTAGTTCCTTGAGAGTAGCTGTGAGTCCATCCATGCTTGTGGATTGTCTGTTTGACAATGACGTGGAATATACCACCTGCAAGAAAGTTGGGCTCAGGACCCCCTTGGAGATGTTAGGGCTGTCTGAGTGGGTGTGCCTGACCACATGGTACATGGCAGCCCGAGAGGGTGCTCAGAAGGCCCTGGAGCCTGGAAGAATGTCCAAGGGCCCTGCTGAAAGAGAAAGGTCGAGGGGCATGTGAAACCCCCTCCTGGAACTCCCACAGTCTGGGAGGAGGCTGATCCCTATGGGAACAACCTGGAACCTACAAGAGAGGATGTGGCTGAACTAGGGAACCTGCCTGAGCTGTCCAATTGTCAGCAGCAGGGAGGTCCCATCAGGGAGGAGTTTTACAAATAGCTGAGAGAATACCTTACTCTTATGGGTCTGCAGCAGCAGGCTGAGACCAGGGCAGGGCACGCATCGTCTGGCAAACACCTGATTTACTGGCAGTATGGTCTCTAGTATATTAAGCCTAAGGTTGTCTTGGTGGTCTCCTAGTACTACAAGGCCTTCCTAATGGAGCTGGCTCATGATGTACAACAAGCAGGTCATTTGGGGCAGGAAATGTCCTTTGACCATCTTGGCATCCACTTTACTGGCCCCTAATGAGAAAGGGCACAGGTGCATGTTGCAGAACCTGTCCTACCTGCCAGATGAGTGGCAAGACGGGGGAAAGTGCAAAGCCTCTCTGCAACCTTTTCCTGTTGTTGGCACCCTTTTGAAAGGTTGGACATCACTGGGGCCCAGGCTCCAAGACAGTCATAGACAGCAGATTTGATCTGGTCTTACTGGACCATACCACCCAGTACCCGGGGACCTGTGACTGCACCACAGGGCCAAGGCGTGATGGGAATCTTTTTCCCACATAAGTTTCCCCAAGGAGGTGGTGTCTGTCAGGGGTACCAACTTCATGTCTGGATACATGAAGGCTATGTGGTAAACTACAAGTTCTCCATTCCTACCAATTAAAAACCAATAGGCTTGTGGAAAGGTTCAACAGGACCCTAAATGGCATGACTATGGGCCTACCAAAGCCATTAGGTGGAAGTGGGACGTCCATCTGCCATGTCTTTTGTTTGCATACAGGGAAGTACCACAGAAGGAGGTTTGTTTCAGGCCCTTTAAACTTTTGCATGAGTACCCTGCAAGAAGACCTTGTAGTTGGGTGTAGGAGAGCTGGGAACAAGCTCCCCAAGTAAGCACTGGGTGGTCAGGTACATACTAGCACTTCTCAACCAGACATTGTGCTTCCAGAAGCTCACCCAGGAGAATCTAGAAGCCAGGTAGGGGTTTGAGAGGTCTGAGCTTACCATGATCCTGGATATCGATGATGGGGTGGAAGTAGAGAGTTGATCCTCTTCCTGATGTTCTATCTTCCAAGGAGCAGGATGGGTCAGTGGAAGGTGTTAGCCTCTTCCCTACACTGACCCTAGACCAACAGAGAGACTGCTTCCAGGTGCTGGGGCATTTGCCTCTTTGTTCTCACTTACCCTGGGGCTCACTACATGGTGTACCCATTAGGTTTTGTGTGTAGTACTATGGGCTAAATGCAGTCACCACGACCTACGCACAGCCCATCATCGGAGCTGGGGTGCTCATAGATCGACTTAGAGCTGCCAACTTCTTCAGCACGTTTGACTTAACATCTGGGTACTGGCAGATTGCCTTGACCAAAGTAGCCAAAGAGAAGTATGTGTCTGTGTCAACCTGGACAGAGGCATACCAGAAAACATTTGACAGCCTGAAAAAGGTCATGTGAACAGCTCCCATGCTCACGGCCCCTGATTTCTCCCAAGAGTTTGTTGTGCAGACAGACTGCTTAGACCTTAGGATAGGGGCTGTGCTCACACAGTGAAATGAAGAGGGCTTGGATCAGCCTGTAGCCTTCATCAGTAGAAAGCTACTTCCCAGGGAGAAGAGGTAGAATACAATAGAGAGGGAAGTCTTTGTTGTGGTCTGGGCACTGAAGAAGCTGAGAACATACCTGTTTGGTATTCAATTCTGGGTTCAGACAGACCACAGGCCCCTCAGGTGGTTAATGCAGATGATGTTTGAGAATCTCAGACTGCTGAGGTTATCCATCTTCCTACAGAAAATGGACTTTATGGTGGAGCACCATCCTGGAACAGACCACGCAAAAGGCTGATGGGCTTCCCTGGTGCTTCCGTCCTAGTGAAGAGAACTCCCAAGAGGTTGGGTAGCTCCCCCTATTTTCAGATGGGGTGTTATACCTGGCATCCTTTGTGTGATGTTCCCTGATGTTTTACTTTCAGAACTCCTGTTTTGCTCACCCCGTCTTTGCTGGCTTTAGGACTCTGGGCACTTTATGACTATTAACCAGTGCTAAAGTGCATGTTCTCTCTGCTGAAAACATGGTAACCTTGACTTATCAACTATTGGTTCATTACTCATTAGCCCCTAGTACACTACCTCAGCCCAGGGTCTGTAAAGTAAATGCTACTGGTGGGTCTGCAGCACTGAGTTTACCACCCACTTCAAACAAGTCTCAGACCTGCCATTGTAGTGCTTGTGTGTGCAGTTTTAAACTGCCATCTTGACCTGGGGAGTTAACCCTCTTGTGAGGCCCAAAACATATTTTTTAATATATATGAGGCACACCTAAAGTAGGACCATTCTTATCTTGTGTCTTAAAACCTTCTGTCCCTTTCAGAATCTTGTGCCTTTGTAAATATGTGACCAACTGACCTTCTTCAAAGCATTAATTAAACAAATATTTTCCTGTCACTGCAATCCATTTCCAGATGATACCTTCTTGAGCAAAAAATCCTACCATGAGTTCTGGGAAGCACCGGCTTTTCAATTTCTGCTTGTTAAAAAAAGCTTACAGTATGTTTTTTCTTTTATCAGAAGGGACGTGGTAGACCTAGGGAAGCCTTTGACTAAAGTGTCTGGGTGCAGAGGGTCTTCAGAAAGCCAGAGTGCCCTGACTTCGAAAAGTGCTAGAAGATAGTTAGGGAGTGTTCTGAAATAGCCATTTTTTTAAACTGCAATACCAGGGAAGAAGTTACAGAATTTTTCCTGTCAGATGGAAATATTTATATCTCTAGAGGAAGAGATACAGTTTTGAGCGTGCCTGGAAATGATGTCATTTTGTTGATTCTACTCCTGGTTTTACCACTCTTGACATTTAACTGCAAATATTAAGGATATGGTGGAATAAAAGGGTTATCCAGCCCTGTGAACATCTGTTCAGCTGTAACTTTTGACACAGATGAACTGAGAAGCCAAACCTGAACTCACTTCATTGCGGGTCAGCAACAAATGGTGCTGACTGACTATAATACATTACAGAGATGAGCCTATAGTCTGACTACGACCTGGTTCCATTGCCAGTGATTATCCTAAGATACGCTACTTCTATTCAAATGCACCCTCTTAATTTGCATTGGATAGTTGTTCTTATTGTTTCTACTGGAACTGTTTTTAATGTTTTCATGACTCCTGTGGTTAGAAGTGCAGATAGAGTCCACGGGCTCAGCAGGTATTTGCTCCCACCTCTTTATCCCTTAGAGTCCAATAGTATCATGGTGAGGGCGGATGCCTGTGTAGTAGTGAGATGTTGGGTTTGTAGGGGATAAGTGTGGGGACATTTTTATATGTTTTAAATCATACATTTAGTTTTAAGCTAAATATTGTTTTAGTGTGACCATTTTTGACCTACTTATTTACAAAGTGCTACAATATTCTAATTGTAATACATATATTTAATGTAAAAATGTTTAAACAATGTATAATTCATTTATTAAATATTAATGTAAAAATTAATTTCAATTAAAAAACATTATTTATGTTTATGTGTAAACATAAAATATATATATTTTTAAATACATTTTAAACTTTTTACTAAACATTGCATAAAAATTGTTAAGTTAGAACATAAATTGTATTTTGTTAAATAATGTAAAAAACAAATTAGATTTGTATAAGAACAAAAAACTAAAAATGTATTGTATTTTTTAAAACAAAATGTCTCAGTCCTAGAAAATCATTTAAACATTTGGGAAATATTTTTGTAAGTTTGTTAAGCATGTCAGTAGGACATTTAAAAATATATATATATAATTGGATAATGTGTAGAATACATTAATAATTATGTATTTGTTTTAATTAACGTTGTTAAGGACATTTTTATTGATTAGCAAATATTAATTTTGTAATTTTAATTGTGTTATATATTTTTAAGTTTGTTTAAAGTGTAGTGTGAATAGTAAATGCAACCCATTTAGTGTTCAATACCTTCTCTGACGTTTTTTAATGGCATGAGAATAGTAAATGCCACCGCTTTAGTGCCCAACTCCTTCCCTGATTTGCTTTGTACTGAAGTTAGAATAGCAAATGTCACTCCTTAAGAGTTCAACACCTTTCATGACTTCCCTTCATGTGGAGTGGGAACAGTAAATGTCACCCTTTTGCACAGAGCACCTTGCCTGACTTGCTTTGTACTCACATAAGAAAAGTAAATGTCAGTGCTTTACTGTGCAACATCTTCTCTGACTTGCTTTGTACTGGAGTTAGAACAGTTAATGTCACCCTTTGGTATCCAACACCTTTCCTGATTTTCTTTGTGGTAGAGTGGGAATGGTAGACTTCACCCCTTCAGTATCCAACACCTTTCCTGACTTGCTTTGTGCTAGAGTGGGATTAGTAGATGTCACCCCTTTAGTGTCCACACCTTCCCTAGCTTGCTCTGTACTGGATTTAGAATAGTACATGACACCCCTTAGGGGTCCAACACTATCCCTGACTTGCTTTGTACTGTAGTGGGAATAATAAATGTCATCTCTTTGGTTTGCAACACCTTCCATGACTTGCTTTGTACTGGAGTTAGAATATTAAATGACACCCCTTTAGTGTCCAACACCTTCCCTGACTTCTTTTGTTCTGGAGTAGGGATAGTAAATGACAACCCTTACATGCCCAACATCTTCCCGGACTTGCTTTGTGCTGGAGTGGGAATAGTAAATGTTACCCCTTTAGTGTCCAACACATTCCCTAACTTGCTTTGTAGTGGAGTGTGAATAGTAAATGTCCCCCTTTTAGTGTCCAACACCTTCCCTGACTTGCTTTGTACTGGAGTTAGCAAAGTAAATGACACCCCTTTAGTCTTCAACACCTTCACTGACTTGCTCTGTAGTGTAGAGAGAGTAGTAAATGTCACCCCTTTAGAGTCCAACACTTCCCCTGACTTGCTCTGTACTGCAGTGGGAATAGTAAATGCCATCTCTTTAGTGTCCAACACCTTCCCTGACTTGCTCTGAACTGGAGTTAGAAAAGCAAATGTCACCCCTTTAGTGTCCATCAGCTTCTTTGGCTTGCTTTGTACTAGAGTGGGAAAAGTAAATGTCATCCCTTTAGTGTCCAACACCTTCCCTGACTTACTTTGTACTGGGATTAGAATAATGAATGACACCCTTTTAGTGTCCAACACCTCCCCTGACTTCCTTTGTTGTGGAGCGGGAATAGTAAGGCCCGTATTTATACTTTTTTAGCGCCGTATTTGCGTCGTTTTTTGACGCAAAAACAGCGCAAACTTGCAAAATACCATTGTATTTTGTAGGTTTGCGCCGTTTTGAGTCAAAAAGCAGCGCAAATGCGGCGCTAAAAAAGTATAAATACTGGCCTAAATGTCACTGCTTTAGTGTCTAACACCTTCCCTGACTTGCTTTGTGGTGGAGTTAGAGTAGTAAGTGCCACCCCTTTAGTGACCAGCACCTTCCCTGACCTGCTTTGTATTGGAGTTAGAATAGTAAATGTCCACCTTTTAGTGCCCAACACCTTCCCTGACTTGGTTTGTAGTATAGTTAGAATTGTAAATTTCACACCTTTGGTGTCCAACATCTTTCTCTAGTTGGTTTGTAGTTAAGTGATAATAGTTAGGGCCCGATTACCAGTTTGCCAGTCCTCTGCCGTGGCGGTCTCAAGTACACCACCAAGTTGGCAGTCTTCCACATCCCTAGTTACACTGCATGCAGCACAAAATGGCGACTACAACAATAGAGTGTGGCCCACCAGAGAAACGACGGACTGCAATGTTGGCCATACGTACTCCATCGTCATCAGTGCAGCACATACCCACCGAACAGATTATGAAAACACAGTGGCACTGGCTCTGCCCAGTGGCTTCCGCAGATGGCGGATGACTACTGTAGTAGGCATGCTGCATTACACCAGAAAAGTGACCATTGCATGAAGACAAATACAATGACTGTGCTGTAAAATGAAAGCACCTGACAATCGAGCTATAAAACACACCCCATTCCAGACCATGATCCTTTGCCACTCCACTGCAGCACAGCCATTATGACAGGACATCATGTTAAGAGAAGGCAGGCCTTTTTTCAAATCCCGTCCCTATTACTACCCACCACACACCTTGCTAGCACTCTTTTTTAATCACCCTTTGTGTGGATGTTTCATTTTTTCTGACATGTCATGGTCCAAAAACCCACGTTTTTCTGAGGCAGATTTGACAGTCGTGGTGGATGAAATCAATCATAAGAGTAGAGCCACAATTGTTTGAGCCAAAGTCCAAAATGTAACTTTCAGCCAGAAAAGGGAAAGTTGGTCTAGAGTAGTAAACAGGGTGAATGCAGTAGGCACCACCTTGCGCACACAGGATGAAAATTACGAAGAGGTCAAATGTCCTGGGAGGAAGGTGCATCCCTTGGCCTCCAAGCAACAACTAGAGGCCAATAGAACTGGTGGTAGACCTCCTGGCAACCCTATCATATAGTTCCCATGGAAGGAGAATGTCTTGGCCATTCAGCATTCTGAAGGGTTGGCAGGAATACTGAGGGGGGTATGTTACAGCAGACTAACTATCATCTAGTCTCAGTGCCCTTTTAGCCCCCACTATAGCCTCTGCAAATTTGTTAACCACCTAATTTCCCAAAACGCAAACCACAAAGTAACAGAGAGAGCGTGTCTTATCATTGCCAATGTGTGTTATTGCAGATGGAATTGCTTGTACTAATTCCCATCAAATGTCACTTGTTGCAATGGA
This sequence comes from Pleurodeles waltl, assembly GCF_031143425.1. Taxonomy (NCBI): domain Eukaryota; kingdom Metazoa; phylum Chordata; class Amphibia; order Caudata; family Salamandridae; genus Pleurodeles; species Pleurodeles waltl. The sequence continues at coordinate 441,665,710 of NC_090451.1, forward strand.
GTCTGTAGGTGCAGTCCCACAAAAAGGTCACAAATTAGGAGCTATTAAATGTGTCAATTGCTAACTAGAAGGGCGATCACGAATGCAGTTTGTGAACAGGAATTTTGTAAGTGTTGGAAAGCAGACATTGAAATATTACTACAATTGCAACTCAGAACTTTAAAAAAATGTGATCATGAACATCCTCACTTGTCTGGCATACCACAACGGATGTACTCTTCGCATGGAGTAACCAATCAACAGACAATGTTCCCCTTAGAGACATTTCTGCCTACTCTGCTTCATGTTATTCTAATCTCGCCAATTGAAACAATTGATAGGAAGACTGACATCATAGCAAGTGTGTGGGCCAAAGTTTAGCTAGGCATGAAGTCAACTCGTACATGCTCTCACCCAATGAATCAGGAAGAGGATCTAAGTAGGATTCAAGCTGGGGATACCACTTAAAATCGAGAAATTGCTTAGTCAATCGACCATGTGATATACTGGGAAGATGATTATTTCTTACATAGGACCCATAAACAGATTTCAAAGATTGTTTATGGGCCTTTCCTAAATTCTGTGGATTCTCCCCGTAGCTCCCAAATCCGAAGGTACTAAACCATTTTGACACATACCTGAGCCATGGCATAGAGGCTGCATTGGGTCTTTTTAAGATGTCAAGAAGGGAGTCCCTAAAGATGATAACCTCTGGTGTAGTCCAGATCCTTACCCAAAAAAGTAAGGGTCTCAGAGCTATCATAGCAGAAATGCGATTAAACCCAAGATCCAAAAAAAACTGGATCAAGGGTATGCTACGTGGACACACAAGAAGTACTCTAGCAAAACTATTTTCACCCACAGACAATCTATTAGTATTGCAAGATCCCCACGCCTCAGCATCATAGGCGGCAGCACCATGTGCTTTTGCCAAACAGATCTTAATAGCAGTGGAAACGGCTTTCGTAGCAGTGCTTTTGTAAAAGCGCAAGATGGCGCCTGACCTATGTTGAAGAAGTGATACACTTTTGCTAATCTGACCCTCCCAATGTAGATTGTTTGAAATCCTCACTCCCAGATAGTCCATTGAACTAACCTAACTTAGGGGGGTCCCATCTAAAATGATGGTACTTCCCATAGCTGGTCCTGAGCTAAACACCATTAATTTAGTTTTACTAGCATTCAGTTCCAGGCCATAATCTGCACAGAATGATTTAAACCTGCCAGCAAGAATCTGAAGACCCATTGAGGTCTTAGAGATAAGGACGGAGTAATCTGTGAAAAGTAATATGGGAATGTTCTGTGCATTTAGGGTGGGGGCATCATTTTGACAGGAAGACACAGCTTGTACCTCCTCATTTATGAATAGAGTAAATAGAGTTGGTACCAAGACACATCCTTGATGAACCCCCCCACTGAATGGCAATATGATCTGTTAATTCTCCCTGATTACCCCATCTCACCTGCGCATATGTGTTCTCATGTAGCCGTTGTAATAGATGGATTATATTGGCAGGAGTACCTATTCTATGCAGAACATCCCATAGCTTTTCTCTGGGAATAATGTCAAAAGCAAACCGAAGGTTCACAAAGGCGACATAAACATTTTGCTTAGCAAGGACTACATATTTCCATTGTAGAAGCATCAGCCTAAAAACCTGGTCTACTGTGCTGGTTTTTGGGCGGAAGCCCGCCTGGAGGGGGGATAACACCTGATGGTCTTGAGCCCAATTCAATAGCCCATCCAAAAGCTGCTTGGCAAAGATTTTCTGGAGATTGTCAATAAGGCTAATGGGTCTATAATTTGCAGGGGATCAACCTTTTGAGGATTAGGAGCCCTGAAGAAGTCGTTTGGGATTGGATTGGAGATTTCCCAAGACGAAACACGTGTTGGCTTGAGTTGTACCATTAGGGAGGTGTTGTCAAACACGGCTTGAGTTGTACCATTATGGAGACATGTTCACACCTATGAGGAATAACTATTCAAAGCACTGAATAAGAATGGACTTTTCAAACATGTATTAAAAGTTGATGCTTGACTCTTTTTATAACCACCTACTGATTATTTCTAACAAGTTTCTGTTAGGTGTGCCGCACTATGTACCATTGTTTGTTGGGTTGTTTAAACCTGTAAGGGATGGGTGTGTTCCCTTGTGCTGGCACCCTTTCTTTCCTTGCTTTCATGCTTGCTTGAATTGAATTTGTGCCATTTATGATCCTGAGCGCCTATATAACCCCAATTTCTCACCCCATTATTAGAGTTCTATAATTTGCAGGGGAGCTCACATCACCCTTATTATAAATGGGGATTATTTTGTATCCTTTCCAAGTACTAGGAATTAGGCCCCCAGCTGCTATATTATTTAAGATCGTATTTATATACCAGGACCATATTACTGGTTCAGATTATAGAGATTCCCCGGAATCGTATCTGGCCTGGTGCTTTAGCAGATTTTAGAGAATTCATTGCTGCTGTAGTTTCCCCAACGTAAAAATAATTGGGGCATCATGGATAAGAGTGTCCATTCCTTGATCATCTAGCAAGTGGCACATTTTAACCAACTGCTGGGAGGGAAGATCATAGATTAAGGGATTGCAAGGTGGAGCATAAAGTTTGGAGAAATGGTCCACCCAGCTTTCAGGTTGAATATAAGTACAGATTGTGCTCTTGCCCCCTCTATGTCTATTAGACAATAGCTTCCAAAATGTTGCGTTATCATTATGTTTAATTGCATCAAGTAGGTTCTGCCAAGTTGTATTTTCCCAGCTTTTCTTTGCCTGTGTTATGGTCTTATTATAGGCGAGTCTGGCTGTTTTTATCGCCCCCTGTGCCTTGGAACACTTCGTATTAAACCACTCGCTAGTTTTGAGGTTATCATTAGAATGCTTAGTAATGGTCTTCCTATAAAAATATTCTGCCATTTCTTCAAAATTTCTTCATGAATGCTGAGAATAGGAATGTTACTGACCTCATGCTCCTCGTAATCAGCCACAGCATCAACAAACAGTTGGTAAATTCCCTTGATCAAATAAGGGTTAAACAATACTTTTGGCCAGCTAACACGAGTATGGCTATTATTCAACAGTGGCTCTGGGACCACAGTAAGGTGGACGTTCTGCGATCTCCTGAATACGCCATTGTCTAAAGTAAGGAGCAAGGGATTATGATCACTCTCGTGGCGAAAATCCACCTTGATATCTTTTAAGGATTGCCATAGCCTGGCATCCACTAGAAAGTAGTCAATCAGACTTAAGGACTGACCTCGCTTGAAGGTAGGTGTAATACTGAAGTCAGAGCGAGTACGGCCATTGCAGGGCCTAGGTCCATATTTAAAGCATTAGGATGTCAACTGGGAAGCAGCACAGGAGCGAATACACTATTGCTTGTTCATCCATTTTGGAATAACCCTAAGTTCATCCTCTTTGACTGTTAAATCACTACTTAAACAAGAGGGTTCAAAGGTGCAGTTCATATCCACTGCAACCACTAATTTGGTTGAGGGATGCAGGGTATCCATAAATTCAGACAACTGAGCCAAAGTCTGAGACTCTAGTCCTTGTGGGACAGACCTGGCATATACATTATTTATGATCACCTTGAAATCTCGATCAAATGTAAGCTGGACACCCAATAAATCGGGGAAATCTATTTTTAATGCAAAGTGATCACACTGTAGTTTCTTATTTAACAGTATCAATAAACCCCCTTTGGCATGTCCTGTATCCCCCCTCTGTGGGCTGGTATGTGACATAATATGATAAGAACCCATCCATGAGACTTGATCCTAGTCTCATGTCCCCTGGAATAGGCATATGTCATGCTTGTTTATATAATTGGCCTAGTCGGGATCTCCTACCTTCCTACCTAGCCCAGCTAAATTCCAAGACATAATAGAGAGTTCAGAACTAACTGTCAAAATTCTAGGCCTGGAACACTGGGCTTCCCTATGATTTTTAGCCTCATATGACACTCCAAATTTAGCTTCAGAAGTCAAGGTTGAGGTTATTGAATAGGGCTTGGTATACAGTCAATCAACTTCTGATAATGTGTGGGAGACTTTTACTGCCAGAGCTGGAGCACACTTTTGGGTAGGGTCAAGCTTCCTGCCCACTGAACCACCATGAGATGTAAGTGGACTAACAGGGGGCGGGAGAGATTTAAGTTATTACCAACCTCTCTAGGATTCTTAAGATGGCAAGTGCATAGTATCCACCAGCAACCTATCCACAAAGCAGATGGAAATGAAATCAAAATTTGAGCCATTCTGACTATGTCTGCAGCCCTCAAGAATATCTGCCTGGATAACGGAAAGGCAGTTTCGCTGGACATGTAGCCAGTAAATGACTTTATTTATCAGAGAATCCTGGGTTTCCAAAGAGCCAGAGTGTAACATTGGTACCGCAACCATATAGATAGTGCCTCCTTTGCTCCTCAGACCTTGACCCTGTTTCATTAGAACTGGCTGACTTGTACCAGCCTGATATACATCATCATCAGATGACTTAGTATAATGTGTTATGAAAGTATCTGCCCAAGCAGTCCCCCGGGAACCTTTGATAAAATCAGCAGACTGGACTTCAGCAGGCCTTTTGGACCCACAGGTATTCCTATCCTTAAGAACAGTATTATACTTCTCCCGTACAGTTACAGGTGCAGTCTGGGATCCCTCAACATAGGGTGGAGATGAACTTTCCGAAGGGGAAGAAGTAGCAAGCCCCTGGGAAGGTTGCCTACTCTGGTCCTAGATTAAGGCACAATAATAACAGTGGGCAAAAACCCTGGAACAGGCAAAATCCCGCCCCTGCTTAACCTCAGAAACGTGCACACACACTTCTGTGCCAGTTCCCCCGTTAGATTGTCCATCAACAGTAACACCAGGCTCTTAATTTCATCCAACTTCTGAAGAACAGTAACCAAATCAATTTCCCTACAAGACAATGATATTCTACATGTGTCCAAAGACAAATTGGCCACAATGCTATTGTCAACCCAAACTCCAGGTTGTATATGTGTAACACAATCATAAAACCCACCATCCTCTGCTAGGGGCTCAAACTGACTGATTAGAACACGGTATATTGGAAATCACCATAACCTCAGGGCTTAGTGGAAGGCAGGTATCCTCTTTCCCCATGGGAGGATCACCTGTGGCACAAGATGCAACATCCAGATCACTACACAAAGTGGTGGTCAACACAGGAGAGGAATAAGATCTAGGGTTGCGTTCGTCACTTGTGCTTAAAAGCGCAATATGGAGCAGAGGAGCACAGGAGACGTAGTCCTACCCCAGGTGATGTGGCCTAGTAGTGTTCCAGCAACAAGGTAGCACACCCCGCGCTGCGTTCGTCACTTGCGCTTAAAAGCATGATATGGAGCAGAGGAGCCTGGGTGATGTAGTCCCACCCCAGGCAATGTGGCCTAGTAGTGTCCCAGCAACAAGATAGCGTGTCCCATTCAACATTCCCCGTATCTTGTGGAATGTCAACAACAAATCTCTGACCCTGCTACAAGCACATTGCACTACACTGATGAAACACACCAACAGCTACAAACACATCACACACAATGACGATTTAGCCAGTCTTGAGGGAAAATAGCATGTTTGGGCTCCAGCACAAGATCTTATTGTAGCACATGCTGGCTCACACATTGCATTACGACCACCACATGTCAAGGAACAATTCCAATGGTTTACGCCTTACCTTCAAAACATCAATGTGCAAGCAGATCTGCTTCAGGATTTTTTTTATCCAAAGTCTGTCTCCATCACACCACATAGCTACCATTGTCCACATTGTACATCAAAACAACACCAAATACCCATTATTGTCACAACTCTGAAATGTCCAAATGATGTCATGGTAAAGATACCTGACACAGAATAGAAAGAAAAATTAAGTGACAACCCATATACATAAGACGACCTTTAAGACAGACAAATCCTTCAGAACACAGTCCTTTCCAATTTGAATGAGCAAAACAAAGCAATGGAAAACTATTTACCATCCATCATTTCTTGCTCATCAAACACCTTCAACTAGGATTAACATGAGCTAGACTTCCATGATATGTCCCCTCAACATACACCTTCCATCATCAGTTCAACAGTAGGTGGCACAGCCCAAGTCATGATATGTTGACAAAATATTTACACTCATGAGAAGAAGATGATGATGAGATCTTGACGTTTCAGCTCCTTCCACCTCACCACTATCACTAACGTTTGGCATTCCATGATCCTCACCCAGTGGCAATTCAGGCTCTCCGTCCTCTATGATATAAGGGATGTTCTGTCACAGGGCTAGGTTGTGGAGCATACAGCAGGCCATGGTGATCTGACAAACCTTCAAGGTGAGTAGAGGAGGGCTCCTTCAGTTCGATCTAGACAGCAAAATCGGGCCTTTAGGAGCCTAAAAGCCTGCTCCATTGCTGTCTTGTCCTTTCATGTGCCTCCTGGAAACGTACTCCCCTGGCATTGTTGGATTCCTCAGTGATGCCAACAATGATGGTCACTTGGGATAGGCTGAGTCTCCTAAATAGAAGACAGTCAGAGGTGCAACAATAAGTAACACATTTCCTGTTTTACTACCTCACATCACCCACATCACCCACCCACGCAGTTGGCTCACATCATACTTACAAACAAGCCAGTTGGAGTTATGACATCAGCTGCGGTACAGTGCTGTTCGGCATGACAAAGGCATCATGGGCATATCCAGGGAAACAGGCACAGACATTGGAAATGTACAGATCAGCCAAGCAGACAACTTGGATGTTGATAAAATGGAAGATCATCCTGCTGTGGTTAAACTTGTGCCTATTATATGGTGGTACTAGGTCAATAGGGCTGCCATCAATGGCTTGCACAACATGTGATATCCTTGCAACTCTATAGAATCCAGCCTTCACATTAGCTAAATCCTCACACCTGGGGAACCGGATGTAGCTTTCCAGGTGTCGTATCATTGCTGAAAGCACATCACTTAGCAACCAACAGAACATTGATTGTGACATACCAACACAGAATGCCAGAGTGTATTGAAAGGAACATGTTGCCAGGAAATGCAATACTGTCATCATTTTCACTATTGGTGTTACACATGTGAGATTGGTGTTTTGAGGGAGGCGATTAGGCTCCAGCTGATGACATTGGTCCAGTATGGTTGCCCATTCAATTGAAACTTGCATATGATATCCCTTTCTACCATTTTGTGAAGGTATGGGAATGGACAGTGTTAAAAATGGGGTCTCTAGTTGGCAGTCAGTTTGGACCCTTACTCTAGTAGGGGCAAGAGAGATATACAGCTCAGATAACCCCTGCTCATCCCCTTGGTAGCTTGGCCCAAGCAGTCAGGCTTATCGCAGAGGCAATGTGTGAAGTATTTGTCCAAACACACATGATAACACAGTGAAAAAAACACAAAAGGACTCCACACCAATTTAGAAAAATAGCCAATATGTATCTAAATCAAACAAGACCAAAACCAACATATACAAGCAAAGATATGGATTTTTAAGAAAAAGAGTCTTAATCCATATAAATCAATGGATATCTTGTTTTAGCACAAAGTACCTGGTATGCGTCAAAGCTGCACGGGCGAGAGTGCATCGGAAAAGCAAGCAATGTGTTGATTCATGACTGGCAAATGAGGCTGTGCGTTGATTCTTTCTCCACCGGGCAAGCGCTACATCAGTTTCCACACCAGCGGCCTTGGGACTGTGAGGTGATATTGAAGATTCTGATGCCCAGGTTCGATGCGTATAAAATCCGTACGCACAGCAGTGATAAATCCACGCTGAGCTGACAATGCATCAATTTCACCGCCACTGTGTCGATTTTTCAGCGGCAACACAGGAGCTGTGTAGATTTTTCTGCCACTCGTCTCCGGTGCATGGATTTTCTTTCAACTTCTGCCAGCTTCTCCTTCCAGGGGCCCAGGGACTGGATGTGGCACCACTTGGCAGGGGGTCTCAGCAAGAGAGCACAGGTGATGACAGATGAAGTCTTTTATGTCCCTGAGACTTCTTAACAGGAGACAAGCTCAGTCCAAGCCCTTAGAGTATCTTCACAGCAAAGTCCAGTGTTTGTCCTCTTTTAAGCAGAAGCAGCAACTAGAGACCAACCCAGGAAAGCACACACAGCAAAGGGGCAGTACTCCTCCTTCAGCTCTTTTCCGTGGTAGAGACTCTTCTTGATCCAGAAGTGTTCTAATAATCTGGGGGTTTGGGTCCACTACTTATGCTAATTTCTGCCTTTGAATTAGGCAAACTTTAAAGGAAAGTCTCTGTTGTTCACAAGATCCTGCCTTGCACAGGCCTGGCCCCAGCCACATTACAGGGGGTTGGAGACTGCATTGTGTGAGGACAGGCGCAGCCCTTTCAGGTGCAGGTGTCAGCTCTTCTTTCCCCACTTTAGCCCAGGAAGACTCACCAGGAAATCCAGGACACACCTCAGTTCCCTTTGTGTTACTGCCTAGAGGGTATTCACAAACAGCCGAACTGTCAGTCTGCCCCCGATGTGGATTTCACAGGCAGGTAGAGGCACAGAATGGTTAAGAAAGAAAATGCCCACTTTCTAAAAGTGGCATTTTCAAACAGACAATATAAAAAAACAACTCTACCAAAAGATGTATTTTTAAATTGTGAGTTCAGAGACCCCAAACTCCATTTCTCTAGCTGCTACCAATGGGAAACTGCACTTAAAAGACATGTCCTACCTCAGTTGTTCCAAACCTTTTGATTTCTGTGGACCCCCAATTTAACATTAATGGAACCCAGGGACCCCCACTGAATCACCTTGGGAAACCGAGGACCCCCGCCTGAGTCATTACTGGAAGCTGGGGACCTAATTTGTCAATATTTGGTAATATTTTTTAATTTTCTAGGCTCTCGCGGACCCCCTGAGAAGGCTTCGCGGACACCCAGGGGTCCCCGGACCACAGGTTGGGAACCACTGTCCTACCTCTTAAATACTCTGCACCCTACCATGGTGCTACCTAGGGCCTACTTTAGGGGTGCCTTACATGTAGTAAAAGGGAAGGTTGGGGCCTGACAAGTGGGTGCAGTTGCCAGGTCGAACTGGCTCTGGAAAAGTGCACACACAGACACTGCAGTGGCAGGTCTGAGACATGTTTAGAGGGCTACTCATGTGGGTGGCATGATCAGTGCTGCAGGCCCACTAGTAGCATTTGATTTACAGGCCCTGGGATTTCTAGTAAAACAAAAATGCCAATCATGGATAAACCAATCTCCAATACAATTTAGACAGAGAGCATATGCATTTTAGCCCTGGTTAGCAGTGGTAAAGAGCACAGAGTCGTAAAGTGAACAAAAACTGGTCAGAAAAAAATGGAAGGAAGGAGGTAAACAGTTTGGGGCTGACCCTGCAAAAAGAGCCAGTTCCAACAGGCAGTACACAGAATACTTTTGTCCTCACCCACTCACAGGGTACATGATGGTTGGTCACAATGTCCACAGTAGTAAGTGAAAAATCATGTGACTGCACATAACAATTTCAGATTTTCAAGAAGATATTCTTGTAAATTGTATATTGTTCTATACCCTTTAACAATCCCCATTGTTGCCCTGACATATTGTTTGTCCATTGATGTCCAAAATGTACAACACTGATGTTTATTTTCAAATATCCTCTGTTTCATATAAGTGGGAATGGTGAGGATACTGTCAACGACGGTGACCAGTGCACTGTGATACTCAAGCCAACAAGCACACTAATGCACCACACACATGAAAGGTTAAATTAAAATCCTTCTCAAAAGTAATCCACAGGTTTACAGATATAATACCTAATTTGTAGTGGATGTGAAACAGATAACAGTCTCCATCACAGCATTATCAGCGGCTACAATGGTGGCTACCTGACCTTGCATATTGGACATTGTGCTTCAGGTGCCACTGGTGGAAATCGACTGTGCAGTGGGAAGTTAAGAACACAACAGACACAGCCATAGGCTAACATTGTTGATTGTGGTATACTTGGGCAAATGGCTGTCAGCATACATTGACGACCGCGTACACCTCATACATTTACGCAGCGGATCTAAAAAAAGCTCACTTGCCTCCTGACACTGCTGCTATCAAGACCTCCTCCATTTTAGCCACTGTTTCTGATCTCTGGGAGCAATCAAGTCTACCCAAGCAGGTGAGAGGGCCCAAGGCTTCCCAGTAGAGGAGCTAGAGTTGCTGACAACTGAGCAAGTCTCACTGAATGGCCAGCTCTATGGATCAGCACAGGAGCAAATAACTCTCTCACATGCATATGTCACTCAGTTTTAATCCCTAATGTTCCTTCCCACAGGTAACATTGTACCTCAGTGAACAAATATTCACTCTGATTACTGGGCTACAGCGGTGTGGCCGTTACATAGGCTAATGATGTCTAAGATTGCGCAGCACTAGACATTATGGGCCTGATTCTAACTTTGGAGGACGGTGTTAAACCGTCCCAAAAGTGGCGGATATACCACCTACCGTATTACGAGTTCCATAGGATATAATGGACTCGTAATACGGTAGGTGGTATATCCGCCACTTTTGGGACGGTTTAACACCGTCCTCCAAAGTTAGAATCAGGCCCTATGTACTTAATACCATCATTGGGATGTGCAAAATGTGGAAATCCCATATTAAAATGGAGGGCTACGTACCCATAATTGCATATATAGCTTTCCTGGGAGCTGGGAGTAATGTGGCATTCAGAGCATGCTAACTCTGCAAACACATGACTGACCTTACTGCATGAGCTCTGAATGTATCCTGGAATAGCCTCTTGAGAATGAGGTTAAGTAGGTGCATTTTGCCACCTATCATTCAGTGTAGTTCACATCTCCAAAAATACGTTATGTGAACTGGCAATCGCTCACATACACCTTCAGATTGCCACTCAGCCTTGAGCACATACATGGAATTACCAAAATTTACAAAATACCATTTTGAAATGCATGAAAACATAAGGTTTATTTTGGACTAGTATGCTCTGCCAGCAGGTAGCATGACATGAGATTTAGTTGGGCCCAATCATTACCATGGGCCAGATTGGGGCAAGGGTTGTGTGAAACTACAACTGAGGCCACAAGTATTGAACTTGTAGATCTCTGAATCCTGGATGCGCACTAAAAGAATTTGAACACACATTATTAGCAAGGTTTGAGTTCACAGGGAAAACATTTGGAATGCTGACAGAGGTTACCCGTTTGACCTCATGCCTCATTCCATTGAGCCAATTGCAATATGTCACACTTCATGTTAACAGGCCCCTTACACCTACAGGTGTGGATTGCAATTACCAGATGTGATGATTTACTAAAATAGGCCTGATGCGCGTGTTACACAGTTTCAGTGCAAGTATTTTTGTTTCACAAGTTGTTTGGTATATGTATTAACAATTTATTTTAACACCCATCCACACCAAAGACAACTATGGAATGTAGATACACACTAATACACACTCCCAACGGATGTTGTATGACATTATGTTAACATGTCCACATTTCCACACATCAGCATTGAGGAAGCCACCACTGGTTATGATGGGAGTGCTATCATGAGTGTCCAAGTCTCAGGATGTAGTCTGTACAATGTGTCCAAGTTGTATGGACCATGTGCATCAAATCAATGGCTGTAAAAGTGCCTGTACAAAAAAGCACAAATAGTGTGCTGCTATTACATTCAGAATGGTGTGTCATTTTTCTTTGTGGCCAGCAGCACAGTACAGTATATGTATGTGGCCCTGGGAAACATGATGGTAGTGTGTTGGCTTAGTCAGTGTAGGGCATGACTAGGGATGAGGTTGGGCAGCAGATGACACAACAAGTGTATCTGCAAGTCCTGCTAGTGCTCAACCTGTGGAATGCAAACGTGTTCTGTGTTCATTGTTGATTTTGACTTGTGCTAGTTGTAGACAAATTGAGTTACAACCAATACCAATAGCCAAATAATTGCATTGACATGCATTTTTTACATCTCTTGTGTACATACAGGTCAACGCACATCAGAAGCAGACAATTTAGAAAGCCATAGCCTGGAAGGTGTCGACCCTGGGGGTCTATCATCGGCGTAGCATCCACTGTAGGAAGCACTGGGAGGACCTGAGGTGCTGGACCAATAAGATCACAGAGGTCCAGCTGGGGAAATCCTTCAAAGGGGACGGGGCAAAAGCCTGCAGCTGATCCCCTCTAATGGTCTTCATTCTGGTGGCGGCCTATCCAGAGCTGGATGGGCAGTTGAGGGCCCAACAGCAGCTTCAGGGGGGGTGAGTACTGGCCAGAGTTGTTCATGACAACTTACAAACTGGTTTATTTTTTAGGTAGCCATTTGCCCACAAGCATTGTGGGTGTGCCATGTCCAACACACAGGAAGAGTTCTGGATTGTGTAGATCTGGTAGTCGGTGCATGGTGATGATCTCCCCCTAATGTTCGTTTGACCAATAGGTCAGCAGAGTCCAGTCCACTGCCAATTGTTTGTTTTGAGTAGACACATGGCTGAGTAAGGCCATGATCAGATCATATTGTTTTATGTTCTAGGAGATGTTTGTACGAGGCAGCCAACTTTTCTTTATTGTGTCAGTAGGGATGCTTCCTCACTACTGTGTATCATGTTCTGAGACCCATATTACGTGTGCCATAGCATATAGTGTACTTTACATGCAGTAACTGACCTGTACTTTCCATTGGTAAGTGTTGAGTTTCCAGTGACATGACTATGCAAACATCACTGGTGGCATAAGCAGTAGTGGCTACATGTTACCTAGTATACCTTTCCCTGAGTTGTTTCATCTGCAATACTGTTTGGAGGTACATTCATTGACTGGTGACATGCATCGGAAAGTGATATGTGACAATATTAGCTCCATATGTAAGTGCCTGCACTAATTTTTATAGGGCCATTGGTGTTTCATATCTCAAATGGTGCAATGTTGTGACATCCCATCAAAAATGAAGTGTGCCCACCTCTTCATGCCATTGCCTTTCACTGACATATAACAAAAATAAAAGGTGTGTGGGCTTTTAGGAATGCAAGCTGAGATTAATGTTGTCACCAGTTCCCAGATGGATTGGTGATTTTCCTGGTGCCATATGGCCAATTATAATGTATGAATTTGTAGTAGCTATCCGCCAATGTCTAGGCAGTGATTCTTTCTAGCCCACATTTGTAGGATACATGTGATAAGAAGTCAAGCCACCTCAGACCAGCTTTCATTGTACTAACTTGAAACAGGTCATATGGAGAAATATCACCAGAAAATGTAATCAGTGTGAACTGTGCATTTGCAAGTGACATGATCCCTGCTACCGCACTTATTACATCTAAAGACCTCCTCAGCATCACATCATGATGTTTTTCCAGGAAAATGAGCATTGGGAAAATCTGGGGTTTATGTGGACACTGTAGGGATGTCATGTTGCTAATCATCATAACTTGTGCCATCGGTTCAGCAACGTATGCTACAAGGACTAAAGTATACAAGGTCGGCAACAGTCTGACTACATGGATGATGAGGGAATGTTCGTAAGCAGACAGAAAAATATGGTCTATGTTGGGGAGGTTGTGACATCAATGTGACCAAATATTTTCTGCTAATCCAGCATGCATGCCTGTATTCCTACTAATGCTGGCTGTCATATAGTGTGCCAAGCAGATGCAGTAGTCTATACCCTCCTGATGCAATCATTCCTTCTTAATGTTTCATTTTAGGTACATCCAGGGCAAGTGAAGGAGACATTGCCAACGTTGATGGGGAAGCTTCTGGCTACAGTGGTTCCAGCTAGCAGTCACAGGACAGCGAGGGACCTAGTGGCCACAAGGGTGTGGGAAGTGCTAAGGAGGATGGCAACTCAAGTTTGTCATCTTCTGAGTCTTCCTCAAGTGGACACTCCTAAGTGGTGTCAGAATCCACAGGATCTATACCATCTTCATCCTGGTCTGCCACCACCAGTTCCATCAGCACCCTACCTGTAGCTCCCCACTCAGTTGGCTGGCCTGATCTCCGAAGACAGAGGCCCTCTCCTTTGCTTTTTTGCTCCAGGCATCTCCGCACCTGCCCCTGTCCACCCGCTGGCCATTGACCTCCTGAGGTCCATCTCTGTGGGTCAGACTGCCGTTCTGAATGCCATCCAGGGGTAAGGCAGCCATTGCCAGCAGTTGGTGGCCTACCTGGAAGGCACTCATAGTGCTATGCCTGGCCTGCAGAGGTCCTTTCAGGCTCTGGCCTCCTCTATCTGTGCAACCTTCCATCTTCCCACATAGTGTTCCTCCCTTCCCCATACCAATACCCTTTTCCCCTGTCAAAAGCACACACACACACATTTCCACACACACACCCATACGGACCCAAGCAGCACATCCGCACATAGGCAGAAAAAGAAGAAGAAAAATCAGGCACGCATCTACACACACTGACACTACACACACCACCCCGGACTCCAGCACATCCACATGCACTATAACCACACCCACCACAGACAACACAACAACCAGTTAGAAACACCAGTCCCAAATCACATTTTTATACAGCACATTAGACACTTTGCACACATGCGTACAACATACACTGATCACAACATCCAGTACTGACAACAACATACCCACATGCACCCCCTCCGTCACATTCAATCATGTACCACAGTCAAAGTCACCACCACAGCAACACCCACCACAAATCTCCCACCACTTTCACATCTGCAAGCACCATTGGCACCACATTCACCTTACACACAACTTACACACACACACCCAAAAAACACAGATGCACACAAACAAGCACCCAAAACACCCCACATTTGGTTGACACACCCATACATGCAGAACATTCAGCAGACACTCCTGCTCCTGTACCTGCAACAAACAACATTTCCAGGGCCATCAGTCACAGTCACTTCTTCTATCTCCAAAACCACACCCCTTTCCAAATCCACTCCTAACTTTCCTGTAGAGGACTCATTCTTATCCCTTGCCCTGAATGCTCCCAGACCTCCTAACCCAACTACACAAGAGGTTCCCACCCCTCCCACACCCAAGATCACCTCTCTCATCTCCCAACCCACCTCTATTATCCCTGCATCCACCCCTTCCTGGTACCTAGCTATCCCTTCCAAGATAGTTTACAACCCTTCCACTTCCCAAGCCCCCCTCCTCAGTGTTGACCCACCTCTTCCTCTTCCAAACCCACCACTTCCCGTGCCAAGTCTACACCTCAAACCCAAACATACCCCACCCAAATGATGTCCCAGAGATGCCTGTCCTGCCTAATGGATACCCCTATGTGAGGCAGTTACCTGGCAGTTTCTGCAGAGGCACATTTTGTGACACAGCACTATGCACATCAAATATAAATTGGACTGGCCATTGGCCTTTGATTTTTGTTTGGACACCCTTAGCTCTTTGAGATATACAAAGAGTTTTCTTCATCTTTAACACATTGGTCATTGTTTTACTTTTCCCTAGTGATTTCTGTGAACATCCAGATGTTTGAATAGTCTTAATGTGACACAATGTCATTGGATCTACAAATAGTTATGTTTCTCATACATTTGTGGTGTACTTTGTTATGTACATGCACACATTGCGATGGAATGTGTTGGGTATGCACTTTTCTGGGCAGGCATTCACCATGGAAGAGAGCACTTGCCCCACCTAATTTATGTGCTTTCTAACATTGGGGTGTGGGACTGCAGGTGTGTTATTTTCTACCTTACTGGTGATCAATGTGACCAGGTTTGTATGTTTGATTATTGTGACCAATACAGGACTTACATAGGTTAAGGGGCATTGTTGCATGGATGTAGATGTGTGATGTATCCAAACTAGGTCTGACATTGTGTTAAAGGAGCTGAGAGCTATCTTGAGCACAGAGGAGGCTGACCAGCATCCTTAGAATACATACTGTCTGCAAAGCTGACAATGCTCATTCTGATGGTGCTGGGAGGGGGGCCCTGCATTGGCAGTACAGGGCCCCCCTTTGGTCCCCAGCACGCCCTCACTGCTAGCCTTTGCATGCCAGTAAAAGCAGCATGGAAAATCTGGCAGTGAGGGGAGTTGTAATCAGTCAGGGAGTGCTGAGTTCAGCGCCGCCCTGGCTCAGTACAACTCAGACTGCTGTCACCATATCCGGAACCATATTCCCAGCAGGGACCATGGTCCCCTGGCAGGTCTGCCTGCCAGGGTTGTAATTGGGTGGTCAGACCACCAGGTGCGCAACAGTCTGACCATCAATGCGAGAAATGAAACACTTAGCCACTGATATAGTAATATTTTTATATCAATATTTTAAAAATGTGTTATTTATTGTGGTGGAGTTTTTTGTTGTCTTTTAGGTTCATGGTAGGTTTGGATGTGTTCTAGAGGCTAGATTTGGCTATGACTTCTAAGCAGTCTAGAGCTTTGTCATTTACAAATATTTTGACATTGCTTGTAGCATCTCATAGTTTTAATTTAAGGCCAATTGCGATAACAGATTGTTGTATTCTTATTTTTTTATAGTTATGTTCCATGTGTAGTACTTCGATTAATTTGTATAGTATATGCTGAGTTCTGCCTAGTTCGGACTGCAAGGCATTATGCCATCCTTCTGCTGCATTGCTTGTTTTTGTTTCCTGTGGCAAGGTGCTGTCCTAGACATTCCACCATGGTATGCTGAATTTGAGTTAGCGCCTGTGTCCTGACTGAAATAGTCTGCCAACCCACGTGTCCTCAAAGAAGTCTCTTTGAGGCAGGAGCTGCCAACGTGGGCCTGACCACACCAGGAGGCACTTATAAGCAGGGGAAGCAACATGCTGCACAGGAGGCAGTGTTTGTAGCAGGGGTGCTTGAAACCACAAACCCCAACACTCTTTGCAGCAGGAGCCACTAATGTTGCCAGACTGCATGCCAGGAGGTTCTTATAATCTGGGGAAGCAACCTGCTGCACCGGAGACTGTGAAGCATATTTATACTTGGTTTGCTCTGAATTAGCACCATTTTTTTTGCGCAAATTCAGCGCAGACCTAACTCCATATTTATACTTTGGCACCAGACACATCAAAGTAATGGAGTTAAAGTAATTTTTTAGACGTGGAAACCTACCTTGCGTCAATGAGATGCAGGGTAGGTGTTCCCAGCCAAAAAATGACGATATGGCCTTAGTGCCAAATTTATACCCTCATGCTAAAATCAAGCTCAGAGGGATGGGGGCCTTAAATTAAATAATGGCGCTAAGATTATTTAGCGCCATTATTTACCGCCTGGGTATGGGTAGGTATTGGGGGACCTGTGGGCATGTTTCCATGGTCAGAGACCATAGAAAGAACCCACAGGTCCCCTTACCTGGCCCCAGGGACACCCCCACCCACCCCCACCCACAATGCAGGGTAGGGGACCCATTCCAGGTAGGTCCCAGTAAGTATATATATATTTTTTTTTTCTCTCTTTCAATTGTGCCCTGGGAAGGACCATTATGGTGGTGGTCATGACTTCTGTCTTTACTAAGGCAGGAGTTATGTCCATGGGGGTTCTGCACCAGGAAATTGAGTTACTCTGCTTAGAGGCATTTTTTTGCCTCTAAACAGAGTAGCACCATAATTCTGTGCACCACCTCCAGTTCCCCCTATGCCTCCACCACCCAGTTAGCGTCATTTACAATGATGCTAACCAGGCATTACCACCGGCTAGCACCATTTCATGAATATAGCATGTGGCTGACGTCCAGGAATGGCGTTAGCCAGCTCCATACTTTTACACGCAAAACTACGCTAACGTGAGTAAAAGTATAAATCTCGCCCTGTTTTTGCAGCAGGGGGGCTTGAAACCCCAACACTCTTTACAGCAGGAGCCACCAAAGCACCAGGAGGTGCTCATATCAGGGGAAGCAATGTGATGCATGAGAGACTGTGTTTGCAGCAAGGGGGCTTGAAACCACAACCTCCAACACTCTTTGCATCAGGAGATGCTAACATGGGCCCAACCACTCCATGAGGTGCTCATATGCAGGGAAAGCAATCCACTGCATGAGAGACTGTGTTTGCAGCAGGGGGCTTGAAACCACAACTCTCAGCACTCTTTGCAGCAGGAGCCACCAGGTGGTGCTCAGAAGCAGGAAAAGCAATTTGCTGTGTAGGACGCGACCAGGCAAAACCTGGGCCAAGAGTGAGCCCATCTGTGACTACCTGCATCTGGACGAGGCTGGGCTGGGCCACCCCCTTACTTTGCTGGAGCCAGGTAGAGTGCACTAAAATGTCTGAGTTGTATTGTAAGCAGTCTGCTCAGGATTTGACATTTGTCCGGTTTTGACTCATGGCACCGGTCTAAGTGAAAGTACTGTTGAGTGATGACAGACATTGCCAGGAGAAGGGATCTAGAATTGACTACTGCCATTGGGTTATTTTTATAAACCTACTTTATGCACTAGGCCCCCTTCTTTGTTTGTGGCTAGTTGCCAGCCAGTCTGTCTGATTCTCAAGGAAGGGCAGCAGGACAATATGGGCTCTTTAATGTACCTGTCCTCAATTGTTTTAATGTTTTAGAGGATGTTAATTGACAACCGCTATCATTGGGGACAGTGTCAGTGTCCACTGTTCTGAGGAATGGAGCTGTTGACTGGGATCCCCACATTTCATTACATGCAAGTGCAGGTAGGAGACCAAAGCATGTATCCTATGGCTCACCAACTAGAAGGGGGGAAAGTTGGGAAGGGGAGTCATTTGGCTATGATGTTGATTGCACAACCAATTATTTGGCAGTAATTGCCCAGTTACACTCTGTTAATAATGTGACTCTACCTGTTGAAATTTCATTCATTTTATGGAACGTGGCTGGGTTGTGTTCAAAGCTGTTCTTACTGGAGTGGAATGACTTCATTAGCGGCTTTGATTTCTGTTTATTTCGGGAGACTTGGTCCATCGAACCTAAGCATCCTGTTGGTTATTTGATCTCCTTTAGTTCTACCATTTCTAGCCACAAAGAGAGGCCATTAGATGGGTTGTTGATTTGGTTTAAAATTGTGCTAAACTGCACTATTAAATTGTTTCTAGTGGCTCACCAAGTTATTCTAGCCATCCAAGTAAAAAGTAGAGCACGTTTGGGTGGACATTTATAACCTCTATATCATTTAATCATTTGTGGTGACTTCAACCTTACTTTTTGAGCCATTAGATAGGGACGATGTCAATCTTACGGTAGAGGAAGGTGAATTATGGTCCATCCCTGAGCTTAATCTAGCCCCAGTTAAAAAATGGGCAAGGGTGGCACTGCATCTGAAGGCACTTACATTAGAATTTGGGTTAAGAGCCATTAATGGCAGAACTAAGAGTGTTAGGGATGGGTCCCACACATTTCAGGGCCACAAGTACTATAGCCAAATTGATTACGTGATGGCTCTGGGTTTATGTAATCGATATGGAAATGAGGGAGACCCTGACAGTGATCATAACCCCCTATGCCTGACAATGAAGACAATATTTGGGCTGTGTGTAAGTGACCCATGCCCTCCTAGCTATACACTAGAGCTCTTTCCCACAAATAACAGGTGCTGCCTCAAATGGCAGTGTGTGGACTTTAAAACAGATTCACTGGGAGAAATATTAAAGTGCAAATCGTCACATGTGAGAAGGGTGCACTGATACCTAGTGATGTGAGTTGGGCTGAGGTTGTTAACATCCACTCATCTTTTTTTGAGCGCATTAGACAATATTTCATGGCCCCGGTGGTGAATCGGAAAAAAATAACACACAATCACGGTAGCTGGTATGACAAGAGGTGCTGGAAGACCAGTACTGAATTGATTAAGGTGATTACACTGAAGTGGGAGAATAGTATAAGTAGATGGAGAGAAGCCTATAAGCAAGCCCAGCTACATGCAAGAAGATTGTGAGAGGAAAACAGGTAGCAGGATTTTAAAGTTGCCTGTGAAATGCATGATTGTTCTAAATTCTGGGGCTTAGTAGAGAGGCTCCTGAGGCTATGCATCAATCGTACAATGAGATCCCCTCGACGATGTGGGTAGACCACTTTAGATCTCTCTGTACAGTAGACTCCCGGATAGAGTCATCTTGAAACCATCTAGGCCAGTAAAGCACTGGGCCCGGATGGTATTCCGGGAGATGTATTTAAGCATGACAAGGAGATTTGGGGAACTATATTCTGGTGCTGGCTAATCATATCATCATGGGTGCGCTCATTCATTCTTCTTGGAAACGGGCAGAAGTAGTGCCAATCTATAAAAAGGGGGCAAGGGATTTTCCCAGTAGCTATTGGCCTTTAAGCCTCATTGATGTGATGCAGAAGGTTGTTAGTTGTGCATTGCTGGCTAAGGTGGTTCAAGAGTTGATTAATGGCCAAAATATTTTGCTGCCCTATCAGGCAGGATTTTGGGCCAAAACAAGTACTCTAGATCAGTTTTTTAGGTTCATGCGCTTACATTGGAAAATGGTGTTGAAAGGCAGGGGCAGTTCATATGTGGTGTTCATTGATTTGAAGTATGCATTCGAAATGGCTCTGTGCCACAAATTGTGGTCTGTTTTATTAGACATGGGTATGCCGAGTGATATTCTTTCTGTAATTATACTCCTGCGTGAGGACGATCAGGCTGTTGTTTGATGGAGTAAACAAGGTCAAATAACTGATCCTTTTAAGATCGACAAAGCTGTTAAACAGGGATGTGTGCTTCCCCCACTCTAATTTCATTGTTCTTTAAAGAAGTAGTTCTATCTATCCCTTTGGCAGACCCTCCGTCGATTGGTAAGCACAAGATGTCAAAGGTCCTATGTGCGGACGACACTCTATTGGTAGGCAATACACCTGCTGGTCTTTAGCATGTCTTGAATAGATTTGAAGAATTCTGTAAATTATGGGGACTTGCTATTAATACTAACAAGACTAAATTCATGGCTATCTGCCCGCATAGGTCATTTAGGGGAAGATTTTTATTGGGTGGTGATGTCTTGGAGAGAGTTGATGCATTTGTTTACCTTGGCATTGAGCTGTCAAAAAATATGACATGGCAACTCCACATAAGTAAAATAGGAATCAAACTTAGGCATATAGTAGGTACTCTGTTGCATGAGCATAGAGCTTCTATATCTAAACCTGTAGCAGTTGCCAAGCAGATTCATGATGTAAAGGCCGCGGGTGGGTCCTTTATGGGGCTAAGCTTTGAGGCTATCATGCACTAATGAATTAACAAGGTTTGATCACAAGTTTATGAGAAATCTTGTCCAACTGCCAGGTAGCACACCACTATTACCCCTGAAATTCAGCATGGGCTGGAAATCTATCCAAGATAAGGCCAGTCTCCAGCCCTTGCTCTTCTTGAGGAGGTTGTTGAACATGTGTGAGCTATACTTGCATGCCCAAGCATTCAGCGAAGTAACCCGAAGTGATTCTTCGCTTAGAGTGTCATAGTTCTCTAATATTAAGAAGCTGCTTACTGTACTGGGCCTCTAGGCTGCATGGGACTCTAATCAGCTGCAATCTATTCAATCAATGTCCCAACTGAAGAAGGTCTTGGTCTTGGGTCATTATAAAGTGATATAGCTTCTTGTGATAGAAGGCCACTGTCAAGTTTGTTTTTGGATTTTAAGTCTGTTAGTGCTTTGGAACCCTATCTAGATTTTATCTTCATACCAAGAGATAGGAAGCTGTATATCAAGTTTAGATGTGGCTCCCTCCCACTGAGGTCTTTTACGGACATATGGGAGTCAAACTCTGCTCTATGTCGCAGGTTGCAGGACGCCAAAAAATCTGTTGGTCATGTCTTTTTTGCTTGTTGTGCTTATGTAAGGCATCGCTTGAAATGGATTAATCCTGTTGCCAAGGTATTAGGGGCATGTGATAGTATGCACGTCTTGAGAATTTTGTGATCCTACTCTAGTCCTCTTTATTCCTGCGGTGTCACAATTTTCTTCGGTCACATGTGGAATATCAGGGCAAAGGCAATTAAGCAATGGGAAGGAAATGAGAGATAGTGCTGTCTCATTGATGAAAGTAATTGGGATGAGTTGTTTGCTTCTAATTCGGTTGGTCCCTTCATCTGTATTCTTTTTTTCCGTGCAATTGGATAGTGTTATGCTGCTACTTATTTTACGAGCTACCCCTTCTGGCTGGAATGAATTTATTGTTAGCTTTCCACAGTCTTGCAATGGGCTATCCTTTGGTTAGCCCCTCCATTGACAAATCCTTCTTCTATGTGAAAGAATATCACTAATTTGCCAAACCTTGGCGGAGTTGTGCTAGGGTGGTTGGCATGATTTAATTACTGAGCTTGCACAATTTTACAATTTACTTTTTCATTTACCATGCAGTGTGCTTGCTGCTATAACTCTTAGTAATGTCTTTTTATTTTTTTTAATGAATTATTTTGCTCTTCTGTACTAACGCATATTTCATATTGTGTTTTATGCTGATACTGTAGATTATTATATTGCAGCTGTGCTATTTGATGTTTAGGTCTTAGGTTTTAGGACCGATGCTGTAGAGATCATCACAGGATGTTTTTAATGTTCTAGATGTTTATTTTCAAGTTGTTTATTTTGTGCATGTGTTGTGCTTTTATGGCACATGGTGCCAAAATAAAAGCTTATTTTGACTTTGACTTTGACTATAAATGTTATGTTAATGTTTTTAATATGTTGTTTTGTTAATATGATGTGTTGTATTTATTTGATGTTATGGCTTGAGTTTGTTTCTTACTTCCTTTGTTAGTGTTGTATATTATTATTGAATTGCTTATATTAATATTTGTATTATATTCGTCAGTAATATATTTTTTGTTTTGTGTTAGTCACTGATATAATAACATTTTTATACTTAAAAAAATATTTTATTTATTGCGGTGGAGTCTTTTGTTTATGGTAGCTTTGGATATGTTTTAACCGGTACGGTGCCTTGGATGAGGTGATCTCGTCCAAGGCACCAGTTCCCGGGTGTCTTGGACGAGATCACCTTGTCCTGCACCCGGCAACTGGGGGGAGCGCTAGCGCTCCCCTCATGGGACCCCCAACCACACCCCACGGTCGTGGATGGATGGGGAATCCCTTCCCCTTCCACTCCCCTGTGACGTCAGTGCGCATCGCACGCTGACAATCACAAGGCCTCAGCGCGATCGGAAGAGAAATGCATTTCTCTTCCGATCACGTGGAGGAGGCCGGAGAGGCTTCAAAGGGAAGGAAATTAATTTCCCTAAGCGTTTCAAAAGCCACATTGTAAAGCAATCCGGTTTTTGAAATGCCCACTAGACACCAGGGATTTATTTTCTAACTGGAAATTGGCATAAGGGGGCAAGGGTCGCTCCCAGGGTGGGGGGCCATTTGTTTGTAGGCCTTTTCTGCCCCCCCTATTATCAGGCCGATCTGCCCCCAGGGGGGGCAGAATCCTCTAGGCACCAGGGATCTTTTTTTTTTTTTTTTTTTTTTTTTAGAGGTGGGGAGTGACCCCTTAGGCAAGGGTCGCTCCCCTAGGGGGCAAATTATATTTAGGCCATTTCTGCCCCCCTAGGGGGCTGAGTGGCCTATTTTTATGAGGCCAATCTGCCCCCAAGGGGGACAGAAACCACTAGACACCAGGGAGGTTTTTTTTTCTTCGTGAATTTCACGCAAAGGGAGCGACCCCTTAGGCAAATTATATTTAGGCCTTTTCAGCCTATTTTAATTAGGGCGATCTGCCCCCAAGGGGTGCAGAAACCACTAGGCACCAGGGATTTTTTGTTGTTGTTGTTTTACAGATGGTGAGCGACCCCTTAGGCAAGGGTCGCTCCCCTGGAGGGGCAAATTGTATTTAGGCCATTTCTGCCGCCTTTGGGGGCAGATCGGCCGATTTTAGGTCAATCTGCCCCCAAAGGAGGCAGAAACCACTAGATACCGGGGATCTTTTTTTTGCGCCAATGTCACGCAAGAGGAGTGACCCCGTAGGCAAGGGTCGCTCCCCGGGGTGTGGGCGGGCAAATTTATTTTAGGGCATTTCTGCCCCACCTGGGGTCGGATCAGCCTATTGTTGTTAGGTTAGATTGTAAAGCAATCCGGCTTTTGAAATGCCCACTACACACCAGGGATTTATTTTCTAATTGGAAATTGGCATAAGGTAGCAACCCCTTTGGCAAGGGTCGCTCCCAGGGGGTCATTTATTTGAATGCCTTTTCTGCCCCCCCCGGGCAGAAACCTCTAGGCACCAGGGATCATTTTTTTCTTTTTTTTTTTTTTGCTTTTGTTTTTAGAGGTGGGGAACGACCCCTTAGGCAAGGGTTGCTCCCCTAGGGGGCAAATTATATTTAGGCCATTTCTGCCCCAGTTGGGGGCAGATTGGCCTATTTTTATGAGGCCAATCTGCCCCCAAGGGGGACAGAAACCACTAGACACCAAGGAGTTTTTTTTTTCTTTGTGAATTTCACACAAGGGGAGCAACCCCTTATGCAAATTATATTTAGGCCATTTCTGCCCCCCTTGGGGGCAGATCAGCCTATTTTAATTAGGCCGATCTGCCCCCAAGGGGGCAGAAACCACTAGGCACTGGGGATTTTTTTTTTTGTTGTTTTACTGATGGTGAGCGACCTGTTAGGCAAGGGTTGCGCCCCAAAGGAGGCAGAAACCACTAGGTACCGGGGATCTTTTTTTTGCGCCAATGTCACGCAAAGGGAGCGACCCCGTAGGCAAGGGTCGCTCCCCGGGTGTTGGGGGGGGCAAATTTATTTTAGGCCATTTATGCCCCCCCTGCGGTCAGATCAGCCTATTGTTATTAGGCTGATATGCCCCCGGGGGGCAGAAACCTGTAGGCGCCAGGGCCAATTTTTTTTTGTGTTTTTTTTTTGTTTGTTTTTTTAGAGATGTGGAGCGACCCATTAGGCAAGGGTTGCTCCCCTGGGGGGCAAATTGTATTTGGACCATTTCTGGTCACCCCATCTTGGATTCCCCTAAGTGTCTAGTTTTCAAAAATGCACTGTTTTGCTAGGTTTCCCCAGGTGCCGGATGAGTTAGAGGCCAAAATCCACAGGTAGGCACTTTGCAAAAAACATCTCTGTTTACTGTGAAAAAATGTGATGTGTCCACGTTGTGTTTTGGGCCATTTCCTTTCGTGGGCACTAGGCCTACCCACACAAATGAGGTACCATTTTTATCGGGAGACTTGGGGGAACGCTGGGTGGAAGGAAATTTGTGGCTCCTCCCAGATTCCAGAACTTTCTGTCACCGAAATGAGAGTAAAAAATGTTTTTTTAGTCAAATTTTGTGGTTTGCAAAGGATTCTGGGTAACAGAACCCACACAAGTGAGGTACCATTTTTATCGGGAGACTTGGGGGAGCAAAACAAGTGTTATTTCCCCTTGTCTTTCTCTACATTTTTTCCATCCAAATGTAAGGCAGTGTGTAAAAAAGAAGTCTATTTGAGAAATGCCCTGTAATTCACATTCTAGTATGGGCACCCCGGAGTTCAGAGATGGGGAAATAACCACTTCTTCTCAACACCTTATCTTGTGGCCATTTTGAAAATACAAACATTTTCTTGATACCTATTTTTCACTTTTTATATTTCATCAAATTAATTGCTGTATACCCAGTATAGAATAAAAAAAACATTGCAAGGTGCAGCTCATATATTGGCTCGGAGTACCTAGAGTTCTTGATGAGCCTACAAGCCCTATATATCCCTGCAACCAGAAGAGTCCAGCTGACATAACAGTATATTGCTTTCAAAAATCTGACATCGCAGAAAAAAGTTACAGAGTAAAACGTAGAGAAAAATGCCTGTTTTTTTACCTCAATTTCAATATTTTTTATTTCAGCTGTTATTGTCTGTAGGAACCACTTGTAGGATCTACACAAATGACCCCTTGCTGTATTCAGAATTTTGTCTATTTTTCAGAAATGTTTATCTTTCCAGGATCAAGCATTGGTTTCTTACCCATTTTGGTCACTAACTGGAAGGAGGCTGAAAGCACATAAAATAGTAAAAATAGGGTATGTCCCAGTAAAATGTCAAAATTGTATTGAAAAATGGGGTTTTCCAGTTCAAGTCGGCCTGTTCCTGAAAGCTGGGAGGGTGGTTAGCTTGCCACCACAAACTCTTTGTTGATGCCATTTTCAGGGAAAAAATCACAAGCTTCCATGTGCAGCCCTTTTTTCCCATTATTTAAAAAAAAAAAATCACTTTATTTTGGCTAATTTCTTGGTCTCCTTCAGGGGAACCCACAAAGTCTGGGTACCTCTAGAATCCCTAGGATGATGGAAAAAAGGACACAAATTTGGCATGGGTAGCTTATGTAGACAAAAAGTTATGAGGGCTTAAGCGAGAACTATTCCAAATAGGCAAAAAAAGGCCTGGCACAGGAGGGGGAAAAATTGGGGTTGGTGTCTGTGTCCTGACCAATACAGTCTGTCCACCCAAGTGTCCTCAAGGCAGTCCATTTGAGGATTTAGTTTGTTTTAATTTTGTTGATAGTTTGGGCTTTCTATTAGGATGTTAAAGTGTATGGCTAGTTCCGTACCAGGAACATAGGCTAGTAATATGAGTAAGTTATTTGTGGTGGAGAACATTAGTATTCGTTTATCATTACTAGTGTTGTCATATGGTGGGAACGGTTCCTCTCTATGGGCATTATTGTGGGTATGGAGGTCCATAGACACCATGTCTATTGTGACAGTCATACTGATGCAACCTTGGCAGACCGACCTCCACATTAGGATGCTGATACTGCCAGCCCACCACCGCCAGGATCAAAGATTCGGAAGTGCAATTTGGGCTCAGCCACAGCATTTCCAAGTTCAGTACTGCCATGCTAATTACGACTTGCCTTTCCGCCAGCCTTTCCATGACAAGAACCCCACCCTGGAAAGACTGGTAGAAAGGGAGGAGTGGGGCCACATGGGGGCCTCTGCACTGCCCATTGCATGGGCAGTACAGGGATCCCCTTTTACAGCACCCTCAGAATGCACACTGTCTGCGATGGCAGACAGTGCACATTCTAAGGGTGCAGGGGGCACCATCTGTGTGAGCGCATTGGCTGCAGCTCACCCTGAGAGGCGAGGCCAATGCCACCATTCTGTTTCCACCAGCTAGCCTGGCAGAAACACCATGCTATGGAGGTTGCCGGATTGGCGGCTGCCTCCCCACTGTCGTATTGGCCGTCAGAGGTCGGGCTGCTAACATCATGATCATTCTCTATGTGTTGATGCAAGATGTATTGGTATGTCTTTGTCCCAGTATGTTCCAGGAACAGGTGGGGGGGGGGCTCAAGAAAATGTTCTTCTTTATTCTCTTAATTCACTTCAGTCTCAGCCAAGCCAACACGTGTGTCATCTCAGATATAACCCAATGACTTCCTCAGGGCTTTTCAAGGCTGTAAATGATATGTAATACATAGTACATAGTACTTGAATATACATCCTACTTACATTCTCTAATCTCCCAGCGTCCCATTCCAGTGCAACCTCTTATATCCCAGATAAAACACGTGTTGGCTTGGCTGAGACTGAGTCAATGAAGAAAATAAAGAAGAACATTTTGGAACCAATTAGGACTGTATTCTTATGATGTGTGCTTGTACTATATTATGTGGGGATCAATAGTAGTTGGCCTGAAATATGTTCTTGGGCAGTACATTTTTTTAGGATCTGAATTGTGAGCTGTTGAGAACTAGTGTGAGTACCTTATATGTCTTGCAAACCCTCACACACTTCTATCTCTATCACATTTGGGGGTTGGCTATGCTCTCTTGTGTTAATGACAACATTTTCTTTTGTAGTTGTACTCCCATAACATGCATTGCAATAATATTTTGTACATTTCTAGTTAACATTTTCTATAGAACCATTTTCCTGGCTGTTCATGTACCCCATACAACTTAATAATGGTTTTCCTTTTTGTGAAGTTATACATTTTGTGTCTTTTTTCATTATAGCTGTACTTAAAGTAATAATATAGATAGAAAATATAGTCATATAAGGCTTGTTATTTATTAATATGTATTTGAAGACACACTTACTATTTTTCAAATTTACTTCCTTGTATGCATTTTGGCAAAGTTTTGTTGAAAGGGAAGCAAATATATATATTAATTACATTTGGTATATTTTGTATGTTTAGCGAGGTTTAGGGTGTTAGTCTTTTTTGTGTTGCTGTTGCCTTTAGTTTAAAATTATTATATATTTATTCCTACTTTATTTAGGGTCTCATTACAAGTTTGGCGGTCCTAAGACTGCCAAACTTATGATGGCTGTCCGAGATCAGTAAAACTGTCTGTCCGACTGCCAGATTATGATCCTGATAGACAGACTGTCAGGAGACTGCTGCTTTTGCCAGGATTAAGGATCCTAATGGGTTGGTAGGAGAGAAAGTCATGGTCAGCCTCGTCGGTGCCAAGTTCAGCATCACCATGCGTCACCATGCTGATTCTGACTTTCCTTTCCAGCAGCCTTTTCATGGCTGAGTCCCTGTAATAAAAAGGCTAGCAGAAAGACAGAGTTTGGGCCACAGGGGCCCCCCTGCCCTGCCCATAACCATGGTGTGGGCAGTGTAGGGCCCCCATGTCAGCACTATTGGAATGTGCACTGTCTGCTATGTCAGAAAGTGCTCATTCTGAGGGTCCTGTATGCAACAGCCTTTCCTCGGATCCCTGAGAGAGCTATAACCAGTGCTGCTGCACTGTTACACCAGTCAGCCCAGTAGGAACATCATAATATGACGTTTCCACCGTTCAGCCTGGCGGAAACATCGTAATACGTGGTGGTGAGGCCGCTGGCTTGACAGCTGCTTCCCCACCCTCGTGTTGGAGTTCAAGCAGTTTGAACACTGAACTCATAATGAGGCTCTTAATAATTTTTGATGTTCTGTTTTAGTTGGGATTTTGTAGCAGTGTAGTCATCATGAGCGTTATTTTTTTCATTTAGCTATTCTGTGTAAAAAGAAAAAAGTTAAACAGTGTGCTATTTCTTAATTAATCGTTTTTTACACTAACATTATTAGACTTTGTAATTTAAATATATTTGTTACTTACTTGAATATGCAGTTATAGAATTGTATATTTTCCAGTTTTCTGTTTTGTAGCGAAAAAAGGCAGACATTCTTCCCCTTTAAATAATTCTTGTTTTTTGAGTTATTTTTCGGTTTAATTAGAGTGACTTTTCTATTGTTTGTTTAATTGCCTAAACAATTTTTCGGTTAACATTGATTATAGTATGATTTATTGATTGCTTTAGTATAATTCTTTTTTTTCAGTTATGTCTTCATTGAGTAAACACTAACATATGTTGGTACATGTGTATTACATATAATTTCATTTATTTCATATGTGACATTTGTTTTTATTACATAATGTACATTGTTTGTTCTATTTAAATATCTATACTTTGTAAATCTGTTACAAATATGTTTAGTGCATGTTTTATAAGTTTACTATTTTTATAGTGTTTATCATTAAATAGTTTTTAGTTATCTAAAATATTTTAATTTAATGGTAGATCATTGATATACTTTTAGGAGATTTTTAGTGCAAATAATTGTTTTTTAATCTGTTTCGAGTATGTTTACTATTGAGTTGACAATAATGTTGTTGTAGATATTGTTGTAATCAATATTTTTTAAATGGTAGATGTGCCTTTATGATTCATGATATTTTTGTTTCTGATACTTTTGTTCTTGATATATGTAAAATTAAATATTTTTGGCAGTGATATTTATGTATATTATATAAGTAGATTTTATAATTATCTTTTGGGACTCAATATTTTCATCATCCAGATAAAATGTATGATAATTGTGTGATTTAATCTTTGTTGTCATGATATTATGTTATTGATCCACTGATGCGTTGAAATAAAGTAGGAGGCTCGTGACCAGAGGGATGTTTAATCTCGACCCATGCATATGTAACTTTCTGGTCATACATAGTTATGAATATATTGTTTTCTTCTCGTACATATTGTAAGTATGTCGCTAATTAGACTGTCTATCTTAATTCAAATTTTTCATCACACTTTATCAATCTTTATAATTAATACAATCATGTAACTCACTTGTCAGGACCAATATTAATCATAATATTGACGTATTTATAATTATAAACATAAGCATTTGGAATGTCGTTCTTAAAATACAGACATAAGTAGATATGTGCACAATACTCCGCCTCACAATTATAGAATGCTGATCAACTGACATGTTTACTTTGCCCATTTGAAAATAAACAACACAATAACAAACATTGTTTTACAATGCTTTCCAATTAGTGCAAAAATTTTGATTAAGACCAGTAATGCAAGGTAATGCATTGCGTCCATTCAATTTGTGATATTAAGGGCCTCATTACGAGATTGCCAGTTGGACTGGCAGACCACCATGTTGGCGGTCCTGGAAAGACCACCATGTTGGTGGTCCTTCAGACCTTCCTATTATGAGTCACACAGGCAGGACTGCCAACTAAAAAAGGCAGATGAGCAGTGATGCAGTGGCCTGGAAATAGTTGGTCCGACCTCCAGCGCCGACAGCACCGTGACCCACCACACAGGCTCACAGTCACCATGGCTGACCCCCATAGTGGTCAGCTTATGGCGGTCCGAATCACAGCGGTCTGCGGTCACCAAAGTAATGCACAACTGCACATTGGATGAATTTTAAACAACACATCTGACACACATTGCCGCACTGGACAAACCTGCGAAGGGCAGTATAAAACACATCCCTTCACATACTAAAATCCTTTGCATTTACACTGCAACACATAGAAGCCAGAGTGAATTACTTTCCGCACAGTACATCACTTTTTTCACCATCCCATACAACACCCTGCTCACACTTTTGATCAATCACACACTCTTGCACTTCCCCTCTTTAGTAAGTCACCGTCACCCATTTCTTTTTTACCATGGCACGTTTAAAAAATCCTCGTTTCTCAGATGATGAGTTAAGAACCATGGTGGATGAAATGATAAGAGTAGAGCCACACTTGTTTTGTGTCCAGCACACTCCTCTCAGTAGGAAAATAGAAATGTGGGACAGGATCATCAACAGAGTCAATGCTGTAGGCACCACCCTCTGTACAAGGGAGGACATTAAGAAGAGGTTGAATTACAAGGTCTGTTCCCTGATCTCAGGCACCAATTGCAGGCAAAGAAGACTGGCGGCGGCCTGCCTGGTGCCCCATTACATCTCTTTCCCCGGAAGGAGAAGGCCTTGGTTATCCTTCATCCTGAGGGCTTGAAATGAGTGTCTGAGGTAGTGGAGTCTGGTAAGTCACAACACTTAAAATGTCACCAAATTGCTAGGTCATGCATGTTCACTACTAACCTTTTGCTATTTTTTGTCACTCCACTCACGAGCCCAGTGTCCACCAATCCAAAGACCTCTATTTGGGAGCTCACATTTGAAGTGTATTCACTTGGGGAAATTACATTTCTGTAGTGTATGTCGTACAGGGACTGACATGACTACAACTCCCAGCAGGCACTGTCCTATAACTCCAAACACCAAACCAGTGGTCACTTCTCCAAATTCCCCTGTTTGGTAAATATCAGTTTAAAGGTACACACCTGTGGAGATAACATTTTTCAAGTGTGTGCAGTACAGGCACTAACATGACTACAAACATGACTACAACTCCCAGCAGGCACTAGTCTTGTAACTACATACACTAGCACAGTGGTCACATGCTACAATACATCTGTCAGTCAACTCTCAATTAAAGTATACACGCCCGGAGGGAAAACATTGGTCAGGTGTGTACTAGAGAAAGTGACCTGGCTGCAACTCACTGGAGGCTCTGTTTCAGCAACTCCAAACACCAGAACAGTGGTCACTTGCCTGACAGCTAAGTTTACTCAGCTGAGAGGATGCCATTTGTCAAATGTGAAACGTAGAGGGAGTGACATGACTACTAAGGCAAGGAAGGCCCTGTGTCTGTAAAACCAACCACCATCCCAGTGTCCTCTTGTCCAAATAAAATTGTTTGGTAACTCTCAAATTGGAGGACAACATTGGTATGGTATAGCGTGTGTAGTACAGTAAGTTACAAGACTAACTCCCAGGAGGCTCTGTCCTGTCACTCCAAACACCAGTCCAGTGTATTCTTCTCCAAAGACTCCTGTTTGGTAACTCACATATAAAGTACTCCCCGGGGAGGGGTATAATATTTGTATAGTGTGTGTATTAGAAAGAGTGACATTACTGCAACTCCCGGCAGGCCTGTATCTGCAATTGCAAACATCAGCACAGTGTACTCTTGCCTGCATCTTAATTCTCAATGGAAGAGTACTCCCATGGGAGGCTACCATTTGTTAGAGTGTGGAGTACAGGGTGCTATATGACTGCAACTTCCTGTCACTCCAACCACCAGTTCAGTGTCCTCTCCTCCAAAGACTGCAGTCTGGTAACTCATACATGAAGTGTACTTACCTGGGCAGATAATATTTGTATAGTGTGTATAGTACAGGGACTCACATGACTCCAACTCCCACCAGGTCCTGTTTTCTAACTCCAAACACGAGCAGAGTGGTCACTTGCCCATCTATCCCTATTTGTCAACTCACAGTTAAGTATACTCACCTGGGGGGGGTAATATTTGTATAGTGTGTGTGGTACAGGGACTGACATGACTCCCATTCCCAGCAGGTCCTATTTTCCTAATTCCAAACACCAGCACAGTGTCCATTTGCCCATCTACCCCTGGTTGTCAACTCACAAATGAAGTATACTTATTAAGGGGGGATATTATCTGTAAAGTGTGTGTTAGACCTGACAACCTTAGGGTGGTCCCCCCTAACTTTCTGTCTGCCTCCCTCCACTTTTTGGATACTGTTTTTGCTGGTTTTAGGACTCTGCGCACTTTCCCACTGCTAACCAGTGCTAAAATGCATATGCTGTCTCCCTTTAACCCCTTCGCTGCCAGGCCTTTTCCCCCTCCTGTGCCGAGCCTTTTTTTGGCTATTTGGAGCAGTTCGCGCTTAGGCCCTCATAACTTTTTGTTCACGTAAGCTACCCACGCCAAATTTGCATCCTTTTTTTCCAACATCCTAGGGATTCTAGAGGTACCCAGACTTTGTGGGTTCCCAAGAAGGAGGCCAAGAAATTAGCCAAAAAACTGTGAAAATTTCGTTTTTTTTAAAAAAAATTGAAAAATGGGCTGCAGAAGAAGGCTTGTGGTTTTTTCCCTGAAAAGGGCATCAACAAAGGGTTTGCGGTGATAAAATCACCAGCTTCCCAGCTTTCAGGAACAGGCAGACTTGAATCAGAAAACCCAATTGTTCAACACAATTTTGGCATTTTACTGGGACATACCCCATTTTTACGATTTTTTGTGCTTTCAGCCTCCTTCCAGTCAGTGACAGAAATGGGCATGAAACCAATTCTGGATCCCAGAAACCGCAACATTTCTGAAAAGTAGACAAAATTCTGAATTCAGCAAGGGGTAATTTATGTAGATCCTACAAGGGTTTCCTACAGAAAATAACAACTGAAAAAGAAAAATATTGAAATTGAGGTGAAAAAAACATCAATTTTTCTCTCAGTTTTACTCTGTAATTTTTTCCTGCAATGTCAGATTTTCGAAAGCAATATACCGTTACGTCTGCTGGACTCTTCTGGTTGCGGGGATATATAGGGCTTGTAGGTTCATCAAGAACTCTAGGTACCCAGAGCCAATAAATGACCTGCACCCTGCAGAGGGTTTTCATTCTATGCCGGGAATACAGCAATTCATTTGCTGAAATAGAAAGAGTAAAAAATAGCTATCAAGAAAACCTTTGTATTTCCAAAATGGGCACAAGATAAGGTGTTGAGAAGCAGTGGGTATTTGCACATCTCTGAATTCCAGGGTGCCCATACTAGCATGTGAATTACAGGGCATTTCTCAAATAGATGTCTTTTTTACACACTGTCTTACATTTGGAAGGGAAAAATGTAGAGAAAGACAATGGTCAATAACACTTGTTTTGCTATTCTATGTTCCCCCAAGTCTCCCGATAAAAATGATACCTCACTTGTGTGGGTAGGCCTAGCGCCCACGACAGGATACGCCCCAAAACACAACGTGGACGCATCACAGAAAACAGACCTGTTTTTTGCAAAGTGCCTACCTGTAGATTTTGGCCTGTAGCTCAGCCGCCACCTAGGGAAACCTACCAAACCTGTGCATTTCTGAAAACTAGAGACCTAGGGGAATCCAAGATGGGGTGACTTGTGTGGCTGGGATCAGGTTCTGTTACCCAGAATCCTTTGCAAACCTCAAAATTTGGCTAAAAAAACACATGTTCCTCACATTTCTGTGGCAGAAAGTTCTGGAATCTGAGAGGAGCCACACATTTCCTTCCACCCAGCGTTCCCCCACGTCTCCCGATAAAAATGATACCTCACTTGTGTGGGTAGGCCTAGCGCCCGCGACAGGAAACGCCCCAAAGCGCAACGTGGACACATCACAGAAAACAGACCTGTTTTTTGCAAAGTGCCTACCTGTAGATTTTGGCCTGTAGCTCAGCCGCCACCTAGGGAAACCTACCAAACCTGTGCATTTCTGAAAACTAGAGACCTGGGGGAATCCAAGATGGGGTGACTTGTGTGGCTGGGACCAGGTTCTGTTACCCAGAATCCTTTGCAAACCTCAAAATTTGGCTAAAAAAACACATGTTCCTCACATTTCTGTGGCAGAAAGTTCTGGAATCTGAGAGGAGCCACAAATTTCCTTCCACCAAGCGTTCCCCCACGTCTCCTGATAAAAATGATACCTCACTTGTGTGGGTAGGCCTAGCGTCCGCGACAGGAAACGCCCCAAAGCGCAACGTGGACACAGCCAAATTTTTGAAGGAAAACAGAGGTGGTTTTTGCAAAGTGCCTACCTGTAGATTTTGGCCTGTAGCTCAGCCGCCACCTAGGGAAACCTACCAAACCTGTGCATTTCTGAAAACTAGAGACCTAGGGGAATCCAAGATGGGGTGACTTGTGTGGCTGGGACCAGGTTCTGTTACCCAGAATCCTTTGCAAACCTCAAAATTTGGCTAAAAAAAAACATGTTCCTCACATTTCTGTGGCAGAAAGTTCTGGAATCTGAGAGGAGCCACAAATTTCCTTCCACCCAGCATTCCTCCACGTCTCCCGATAAAAATGATACCTCACTTGTGTGGGTAGGCCTAGCGCCCGCGACAGGAAACGCCCCAAAGCGCAACGTGGACACATCACAGAAAACAGACCTGTTTTTTGCAAAGTGCCTACCTGTAGATTTTGGCCTGTAGCTCAGCCGCCACCTAGGGAAACCTACCAAACCTGTGCATTTCTGAAAACTAGAGACCTGGGGGAATCCAAGATGGGGTGACTTGTGTGGCTGGGACCAGGTTCTGTTACCCAGAATCCTTTGCAAACCTCAAAATTTGGCTAAAAAAACACATGTTCCTCACATTTCTGTGGCAGAAAGTTCTGGAATCTGAGAGGAGCCACAAATTTCCTTCCACCAAGCGTTCCCCCACGTCTCCTGATAAAAATGATACCTCACTTGTGTGGGTAGGCCTAGCGCCCGCGACAGGAAACGCCCCAAAGCGCAACGTGGACACAGCCAAATTTTTGAAGGAAAACAGAGGTGGTTTTTGCAAAGTGCCTACCTGTAGATTTTGGCCTGTAGCTCAGCCGCCACCTAGGGAAACCTACCAAACCTGTGCATTTCTGAAAACTAGAGACCTAGGGGAATCCAAGATGGGGTGACTTGTGTGGCTGGGACCAGGTTCTGTTACCCAGAATCCTTTGCAAACCTCAAAATTTGGCTAAAAAAACACATGTTCCTCACATTTCTGTGGCAGAAAGTTCTGGAATCTGAGAGGAGCCACAAATTTCCTTCCACCCAGCGTTCCCCCACGTCTCCCGATAAAAATGATACCTCACTTGTGTGGGTAGGCCTAGCGCCCATGACAGGAAACGCCCCAAAGCGCAACGTGGACACAACCAAATTTTTGAAGGAAAACAGAGGTGTTTTTTGTAAAGTGCCTACCTGTAGATTTTGGCCTATAGCTCAGCCGCCACATAGGGAAACCTACCAAACCTGTGCATTTCTGAAAACTAGAGACCTGGGGGAATCCAAGATGGGGTGACTTGTGTGTCTGGGACCAGGTTCTGTTACCCAGAATCCTTTGCAAACCTCAAAATGTGGCTAAAAAAACACATGTTCCTCACATTTCTGTGGCAGAAAGTTCTGGAATCTGAGAGGAGCCACAAATTTCCTTCCACCCAGCGTTCCCCCACGTCTCCCGATAAAAATGATACCTCACTTGTGTGGGTAGGCCTAGCGCCCGCGACAGGAAACGCCCCAAAGCGCAACGTGGACACATCACAGAAAATAGACCTGTTTTTAGCAAAGTGCCTACCTGTGGATTTTGGCCTGTAGCTCAGCCGCCACCTAGGGAAACCTACCAAACCTGTGCATTTCTGAAAACTAGAGACCTAGGGGAATCCAAGATGGGGTGACTTGTGTGGCTGGGACCAGGTTCTGTTACCCAGAATCCTTTGCAAACCTCAAAATTTGGCTAAAAAAACACATGTTGCTCACATTTCTGTGGCAGAAAGTTCTGGAATCTGAGAGGAGCCACAAATTTCCTTCCACCCCGCCTTCCCCCACGTCTCCCGATAAAAATGATACCTCACTTGTGTGGGTAGGCCTAGCGCCCACGACAGGAAACGCCCCAAAGCGCAACGTGGACACAACCAAATTTTTTAAGGAAAACAGAGGTGTTTTTTGCAAAGTGCCTACCTGTAGATTTTGGCCTGTAGCTCAGCCGCCACCTAGGGAAACCTACCAAACCTGTGCATTTCTGAAAACTAGAGACCTAGGGGAATCCAAGATGGGGTGACTTCTGTGGCTGGGACCAGGTTCTGTTACCCAGAATCCTTTGCAAACCTCAAAATGTGGCTAAAAAAACACATGTTCCTCACATTTCTGTGGCAGAAAGTTCTGGAATCTGAGATGAGCCACAAATTTCCTTCCACCCAGCGTTCCCCCACGTCTCCCGATAAAAATGATACCTCACTTGTGTGGGTAGGCCTAGCGCCCGCGACAGGAAACGCCCCAAAGCGCAACGTGGACACATCACAGAAAATAGACCTGTTTTTAGCAAAGTGCCTACCTGTGGATTTTGGCCTGTAGCTCAGCCGCCACCTAGGGAAACCTACCAAACCTGTGCATTTCTGAAAACTAAAGACCTAGGGGAATCCAAGATGGGGTGACTTGTGTGGCTGGGACCAGGTTCTGTTACCCAGAATCCTTTGCAAACCTCAAAATTTGGCTAAAAAACACATGTTCCTCACATTTCTGTGGCAGAAAGTTCTGGAATCTGAGAGGAGCCACAAATTTCCTTCCACCCAGCGTTCCCCCACATCTCCCGATAAAAATGATACCTCACTTGTGTGGG
Organism: Pleurodeles waltl; assembly: GCF_031143425.1. Classification (NCBI taxonomy): domain Eukaryota; kingdom Metazoa; phylum Chordata; class Amphibia; order Caudata; family Salamandridae; genus Pleurodeles; species Pleurodeles waltl. Next base: position 441,703,037 of record NC_090451.1, read on the forward strand.
TAGGCCTAGCGCCCACGACAGGAAACGCCCCAAAGCGCAACGTGGACACAACCACATTTTTGAAGGAAAACAGAGGTGTTTTTTGCAAAGTGCCTACCTGTAGATTTTGGCCTGTAGCTCAGCCGCCACCTAGGGAAACCTACCAAACCTGTGCATTTCTGAAAACTAGAGACCTAGGGGAATCCAGGATGGGGTGACTTGTGTGGCTGGGACCAGGTTCTGTTACCCAGAATCCTTTGCAAACCTCAAAATGTGGCTAAAAAAACACATGTTCCTCCAATTTCTGTGGCAGAAAGTTCTGGAATCTGAGAGGAGCCACAAATTTCCTTCCACCCAGCGTTCCCCCACGTCTCCCGATAAAAATGATACCTCACTTGTGTGGGTAGGCCTAGCGCCCGCGACAGGAAACGCCCCAAAGCGCAACGTGGACACTTCACAGAAAATAGACCTGTTTTTAGCAAAGTGCCTACCTGTGGATTTTGGCCTGTAGCTCAGCCGCCACCTAGGGAAACCTACCAAACCTGTGCATTTCTGAAAACTAAAGACCTAGGGGAATCCACGATGGGGTGACTTGTGTGGCTGGGACCAGGTTCTGTTACCCAGAATCCTTTGCAAACCTCAAAATTTGGCTAAAAAAACACATGTTCCTCAAATTTCTGTGGCAGAAAGTTCTGGAATCTGAGAGGAGCCACAAATTTCCTTCCACCCAGCGTTCCCCCACGTCTCCCGATAAAAATGATACCTCACTTGTGTGGGTAGGCCTAGCGCCCACGACAGGAAACGCCCCAAAGCGCAACCTGGACACAACCAAATTTTTGAAGGAAAACAGAGGTGTTTTTTGCAAAGTGCCTACCTGTAGATTTTGGCCTGTAGCTCAGCCGCCACCTAGGGAAACCTACCAAACCTGTGCATTTCTGAAAACTAGAGACCTAGGGGAATCCAGGATGGGGTGACTTGTGTGGCTGGGACCAGGTTCTGTTACCCAGAATCCTTTGCAAACCTCAAAATGTGGCTAAAAAAACACATGTTCCTCCAATTTCTGTGGCAAAAAGTTCTGGAATCTGAGAGGAGCCACAAATTTCCTTCCACCCAGCGTTCCCCCACGTCTCCCGATAAAAATGATACCTCACTTGTGTGGGTAGGCCTAGCGCCCGCGACAGGAAACGCCCCAAAGCGCAACGTGGACACATCACAGAAAACAGACCTGTTTTTAGCAAAGTGCCTACCTGTGGATTTTGGCCTGTAGCTCAGCCGCCACCAAGGGAAACCTACCAAACCTGTGCATTTCTGAAAACTAGAGACCTAGGGGAATCCAAGATGGGGTGACTTGTGTGGCTGGGACCAGGTTCTGTTACCCAGAATCCTTTGCAAACCTCACAATTTGGCTAAAAAAACACATGTTCCTCTCATTTCTGTGGCAGAAAGTTCTGGAATCTGAGAGGAGCCACAAATTTCCTTCCACCCAGCGTTCCCCCACGTCTCCCGATAAAAATGATACCTCACTTGTGTGGGTAGGCCTAGCGCCCACGACAGGAAACGCCCCAAAGCGTGGACACAACCAAATTTTTGAAGGAAAACAGAGGTGTTTTTTGCAAAGTGCCTACCTGTAGATTTTGGCCTGTAGCTCAGCCGCCACCTAGGGAAACCTACCAAACCTGTGCATTTCTGAAAACTAGAGACCTAGGGGAATCCAAGATGGGGTGACTTGTGTGGCTCGGACCAGGTTCTGTTACCCAGAATCCTTTGCAAACCTCAAAATTTGGCTAAAAAAAACACATGTTCCTCACATTTCTGTGGCAGAAAGTTCTACAATCTGAGAGGAGCCACAAATTTCCTTCCACCCAGCGTTCCCCCATGTCTCCCGATAAAAATGACACCTCACTTGTGTGGGTAGGCCTAGCGCCCGCGACAGGAAACGCCCCAAAGCGCAACATGGACACATCACAGAAAATAGACCTGTTTTTAGCAAAGTGCCTACCTGTAGATTTTGGCCTCTAGCTCAGCCGCCACCTAGGGAAACCTACCAAACCTGTGCATTTCTGAAAACTACAGACCTATGGGAATCCAAGATGGGGTGATTTGTGTGGCTCGGACCAGGTTCTGTTACCCAGAATCCTTTGCAAACCTCAAAATTTGGCTAAAAAAACACATGTTCCTCACATTTCTGTGGCAGAAAGTTCTGGAATCTGAGAGAAGCCACCAATTTCCTTCCACCCAGCGTTCCCCCACGCCTCCCGATAAAAATGATACCTCACTTGTGTGGGTAGGCCTAGCGCTCGCGACAGGAAATGGCCGAAAACACAACGTGGACACATCACATGTTTTCATAGAAAACAGTGCCTACGTGTGGATTTTGGCCTCTAGCTCAGCCGGCACCTGGGGAAACCTAGCAAACCAGCGCATTTTTGAAAACTAGAGACCTAGGGGAATCCAAGATGGGGTGATTTGCGGGGCTCTGACCAGGTTCTGTTACCCAGAATCCTTTGCAAACATCAAAATCTGGCCAAAAAACACTTTTTCCTCTCATTTCGGTGACAGAAAGTTCTGGAATCTGAGAGGAGCCACAAATTTCCTTCCACCCAGCGTTCCCCTAAGTCTCTCCATAAAAATGGTACCTCACTTGTGTGGGTAGGCCTAGCGCCCACGAAAGGAAATGGCCCAAAACACAACGTGGACACAATATATTTTTTCACAGAAAACAGAGGTGTTTTTTGCAATGTGCCTACATGTGGATTTTGGCCTCTAGCTCAGCCGGCCCCAGGGGGGGGGGGGAAATGCCCTAAAATAAATTTGACCCCCCACCCCCCCAAACCCCCCCTGTCCAGGTGCGACCCTTGCCTACGGGGTCGCTACCCCTGCGTGACATTGGCGCCAAAAAACAAATTCCCAGTGCCTAGTGGTTTCTGCCCCCTTGGGGGCAGATTGACCTAAAATCGACCAATCTGCCCCCAAAGAGGGCAGAAATGCTCTAAATACAGTTTGCCCCCCAGGGAAGCGACCCTTGTCTGATGGGTCGCTCCCCATCTCTAAAAAAACAAACAAACAAAAAACAAAAAAAAACAAAAAAACATTTGGCGCCTAGAGGTTTCTGCCTCCCCTGGGGGCAGATCGGCCTAATAATAGGCCGATCTGCCCCCAGGGGGGGGCAGAAATGGCCTAAAATAAATTTGCCCCCCCAAACCCCCCCCACCCCCCCCACCTCGGAGCGACCCTTGCCTACTGGGTCGCTCCCCCTGCGTGACATTGGCGCCAAAAAACGAATCCCCGGTGCCTAGTGGTTGCAGATTGACCTAAAATCGACCAATCTGGCCCCAAGGGGGGCAGAAATGGTCTAAACACAGTTTGCCCCCCAGGGGAGCGACCCTTGTCTGATGGGTCGCTCCCCATCTCTAAAAAAAAAAAAAAACTAAAAAAAAAACACTAAAAAAAAATTTGCCCTGGCAACAAGAGGTTTCTGCCCCCAGGGGGGGCAGAAATGGCCTAAAATAAATTTGCCCCCTGAACCCCCACCCCCTCCCCCCGGAGTGACCATTGCCTACGGGGTCGCTCCCCCTGCGTGACATTGGCGCCAAAAAACAAATCCCCGGTGCCTAGTGGTTTCTGCCCCCTTGGGGCAGATTGACCTAAAATCGACCAATCTGCCCCCAAGGGGGGCAGAAATGGTCTAAACACAGTTTGCCCCCCAGGGGAGCGACCCTTGTCTGATGGGTCGCTCCCCATCTCTAAAAAAAAAAAAAAACTAAAAAAAAAACACTAAAAAAAATTTGCCCTGGCAACAAGAGGTTTCTGCCCCCCCTGGGGGCAGATCGGCCGATCTGCCCCCAGGGGGGGGGCAGAAATGGCCTAAAATAAATTTGCCCCCCGAACACCCCCCCGTTCCCCCCCCCCCCCCCCGGAGCGACCCTTGCCTACGGGGTCGCTCCCCCTGCGTGACATTGGCGCCAAAAAACAAATCCCGGTGCCTAGTGGTTTCTGCCCCCTTGGGGCAGATTGACCTAAAATCAACCAATCTGCCCCCAAGGGGGGCAGAAATGGTCTAAACACAGTTTGCCCCCCAGGGGAGCGACCCTTGTCTGATGGGTCGCTCCCCATCTCTAAAAAAACAAAAAAAAAATAATAATAATAATAATTGCCCTGGCGCCTACAGGTTTCTGCCCCCCCTGGGGGCAGATCGGCCTAATAATAGGCCGATCTGCCCCCAGGGGGGGCAGAAATGGCCTAAAATAAATTTGCCCCCGAATACCCACCCCCCCCACCCCCCGGAGCGACCCTTGCCTACGGGGTCGCTCCCCACCTAAAAAAAAAAGAAAACATAACAAAAAGAAAAAAAAAAAAAAAGATCCCTGGTGCCTAGAGGTTTCTGCCCCCCCTGGGGGCAGATCGGCCTAATAATAGGCCGATCTGTCCCCAGGGGGGGCAGAAAAGGCCTTCCCAAAAAAATGCCCCCCCTGGGAGCGACCCTTGCCAAAGGGGTCGCTCCCGTTGCGTGAAATTTGCGCGCAAAAACAAACTCCCTGGTGTCTAATCGTTTCTGCCCCCCTTGGGGGCAGATTGGCCTCATCAAAATAGGCCAATCTGCCCCCAAGGGGGGCAGAAATGGCCTAAATATGATTTGCCCCCTAGGGGAGCGACCCTTGCCTAAGGGGTCGCTCCCCACCTAAAAAAAAAAGAAAACATAACAAAAAGAAAAAAAAAAAAAAAAGATCCCTGGTGCCTAGAGGTTTCTGCCCCCCCTGGGGGCAGATCGGCCTAATAATAGGCCGATCTGTCCCCAGGGGGGGCAGAAAAGGCCTTCCCAAAAAAATGCCCCCCCTGGGAGCGACCCTTGCCAAAGGGGTCGCTCCCGTTGCGTGAAATTCGCGCGCAAAAACAAACTCCCTGGTGTCCAATGGTTTCTGCCCCCCTTGGGGGCAGATTGGCCTCATCAAAATAGGCCAATCTGCCCCCAAGGGGGGCAGAAATGGCCTAAATATATATTGCCCCGTAGGGGAGCGACCCTTGCCTAAGGGATCGCTCCCCACATAAAAAAAAAAGAAATCATCACAAAAAAAAAAAAAAAAAAAGGTCCCTGGTGCCTAGAGGTTTCTGCCCCCCCCGGGGGCAGATCGGCCTAATAATAGGCCAATCTGCCCCCAGGGGGGGCAGAAAAGGCCTTCCTAAAAAAATGCCCCCCCAGGAGCGACCCTTGCCCAAGGGGTCGCTCCCTTTTGCCAATTTCACTGAAAAAAAAAAAAAGCCCTGGTGTCTAGTGGGGTTTCAAAAGCCGGATTGCAAGCAATCCGGCTTTTGAAACCTGTGAGAGACTTCAAAGGGAAGGAAATACATTTCCTTCCCTTTGAAGCCTCTCGGGGCCTCCCCCATGGGATTGAAAAAGAAATGCAAAAGCAGAGCTTCCAGCGCGATGGGGAGACCCTGTGACTAATCAGCGCGCGCTCGCGCGCTGACGTCACAGGGGGGTTTGGGGGGGTCGGGGGTGGGAGGGGAAGGGCTTCCCCTTCCATCCCTGACTTGGGGGGGAACCCCACAGAGGGAGCGAGAGCGCTCCCTCTGGGCTCTGTGCACAGGACGTAATGGTTACGTCCTGGGCACAGCAGCACTGTGCCTCAGGACGTAACCATTACGTCCTGGGCACAGAAGGGGTTAAACATGATGACATTTGATCATACCCAATTGATTATTTAATTTACTTATAAGTCCCTAGTAAAGTGCACTATATGTTCTTAGGGCCTGTAGATTAAATGCTAATAGTGGGCCTGCAGCACTGATTGTGCCACACACTTAAGTAGCCCCTTAACCATGTCTCAGGCCTGCCATTGGAAGTCCTGTGTGTGCAGTTTCACCGCTAATGCGACTTGGCATTTAAAAGTACTTGCCAAGCCTAAAACTCCACTTTTTCTACATATAAGTCACCCCTAAGGTAGGCCCTAGGTAACCCACAGGGTGCTGTGTAGACAAAAGGAAGGACATGTACCTGTGAAGTTTACATGTCCTTGTAGTGTACAATTCCTAAATTAGTTTTTGCACTGCTGTGAGGCCTGCTCCTTTCATAGGCTACAATTAGGGCTACCCTCATATACTCTTTGAGTGGTAGCTGCTGATCTGAAAGGAGTAGTCAGGTCATATTTAGTATGGCCAGAAAGGTAATACAAAATCCTGCTGACTGGTGAAGTTGGATTTAATATCACTATGTTAGAAATGCCACTTTTAGAAAGTGAGCATTTCTCTTCACTTAAATCCTTCTGTGCCTCACAGTCCATGTCTGGCTAGGTTCAGTTGACAGCTCCCTTGTGCATCCACTCAGAAAACTCCAAACACAGGATGCTCAGCCTCACTTTCATACATCAGCATTGTGAATGGGTCTTCATGGGCTGGGAGGGTGAAGGGCCTGACACTTACATGCCAAAGGACAGTAGCCTGCTCTCACACAAAGGACTGCCACACCCCGTACTGGGACCCTGGCAGGGTGGATTTAACTGAAATGGGACCTTGTACACTTCTAAGTCACTCTTTGAAGTCTCTCCCACTTCAAAGGCACATTTGGGTATTTAAACAGGGCCTCTGCCCCTACCAACTCAGACACTTCCTGGAGAAGAGAACCTGAACCAGAACCTGCAACCTGCTGAGAAGAACTGCCTGGCTGCCCAAAGGACTCACCTGACTGCTTTCTGTGAAGGACTGCTGCATTGTTGTTGCCCTGCTGCCTTCCTGCTCTCTAGCTGTGCTGAAGACGTGTTCTCCAAGGGCTTAGATAGAGCTTGCCTCCTGTTCCATGAAGTCTCAGGACCAAAAAGACTTAATTCCTGCAAGAAGAACTCCCTGTGTGGCGAAAATCGATGCACAGCCTGCCAGAAACAAAGCACAGCTTGCATCGCAGTGAAAAATTCACCGTACGCCGAACCAGAACGACGCCAGCGTATCGACCTCCTCCACGTTTTTTTGCAGAGATTTTGAATGCAAACCAGGTACTTTGTGCTTGCAAGAGACATTTGTTGCTTTTAAGAGACTAAAGACACTTTATATCATTTTTACAGTGATATTCCAAAATATACATATTGCATTTTAATCATTTTGACCTGCATCTTATCAGATAAGTATTATATATTTTTCTAAACATGGTGTGGTGTATTTTTGAGGTGTTCTGCTGTGTTATTGCATTATTTATTGCACAAATACTTTACACATTGCCTTCTAAGTTAAGCCTGACCGCTCAGTGCCAAGCTACCAGAGGGTGGGCACAGGATAATTGGGATTGTGTGTGACTTACTCTGACTAGAGTGAGGGTCCTTGCTTGGACAGGAGGTAACCTGACTGCCAACCAAAGACCCCATATCCAACAGTGTGTATATTACAGGGACTGACATACCTCCAACTCCCAGCAAGTCATGTTTCCCTAACACAGCACAGTGGTCACTTGCCCACATACCCCTGTTTGTCAACTCATAAAAAAAGTATTTGGAAGTAGATGGAATAACCTGACTGCAACTCGGTGGAGGCACCATTTCAGCAACTCAGAACACCAGAACAGTGTTTATTTGTCAAAAGACCCTTGTTTGCCAACCCTCAATGTACATTTGCTCAGCTGTGAGGATACCATTTGCATAGTGTGAGGGACTGGCATGACTGCTAAGGCTAGAAGGGTCTGTCACTGTTACCTCTCTCACCAGCTCATGTTCCTCTTCTCCAAAGACTCCTGTGTGGTAACTCACACATGAACTGTACTCACCTGGAAGGATACCATTTGTATAGTGTGTGTAGTACAGGGACTGACATGACTGTTAAGGCCAGGAGGCCCTGTTTAAGTAACTCCATACACCACCCCAGAGTACTCTTGTCCGAAGACCTCTGTTTGCAACTCACACCCAAATGATGCTTACTCACCTGGGGTGATACCATTTGTCAAGTATTGGAGTGTAGTGAGAGTGACCTGACATCAACTACCAGGAGGCCCTGTTTCTGTAACTCCACACACCAGCCCAGTGTTCTCTTCTCCAAAGACCCATGTGTCTTAAGTCTCTATTAAAGTGTACTCACCTGGGAAGATGATATTTGAACAGTGTGTATAATACAGGGAGTTACATGACTGCTAAGGCCAGGAGGCACTGTTTCACTGCCTCAAAACACCAGTCCAGTGTTCAGTTTTCCAAATACCCTTCTTTCTAAACTCACAGAAGAAGTGCACTCACCCTGCACTCACCCTGCATCCACCTATTTCCACTGTGCATTGCAATGGCTATCTTACTCAACGTTAAAAAACTCTAGAAATTCAGTGAAGAAATCAAAGGTTACAGGGGTGTTATAGTTAGGAAATAAAATTAAAAAACCTTAGAATTTCACTAAAAAACAAAGGTTATAGGGAATTTATACTTAGATTCAGATTTTAAACACACAAAACAATAGAAATTCTGCTGCTATTGTTAAAGTTATTTCAAGCAACTGTAACTCATGCCCTAAGGTAACTTAAGGGGAGGCACTATTTTTTCGGGCCCTGGGGTGGTGGTGGTCCACGGGGCAGGAGGGGGGCCACCAAGCAGTGATGATATCAATGCCCCTGTACTTGGCCCACCCATGGGCTTCATAGAAACAAGAACGGCAGCCCACACACTTTTTTTTTTTTTTTAAATATTTGGCAGATGTGCCTCACAGTCCACCTAACTTTTTTTTTTTTAAATGCTGTGCGGAATTCTGTGGAGTTACATGAAAGTTGATCGAAAAGGCAAAAATCAGCACGTGGCACCACTGGTGCTGGAAAATCTGTTTGGATGGCACCATGTGGCATGCCAGAGGGCAGTGGTGCTTGAGCTGATTTTGTTGCCGCTCAAATAGATTTTAAACTTCATTGGCAGCTTTCTCACCACGGATGGTCGTGACCACCCCTAATCTTTGGTGATGAGAAAAATCTCACCAGGTTCCCTCCTAGTACCCACAAATCATGCTAGGGGAAGCCAATTCTTGCTCATGCTCACCAACTTACTATTGGCTAGCCGGGTGTGAGAAAAACACTGCCAGGTGGCGGTTTGCAAAATTTGGCCAGATCTCCGTATTATAAGCGTAACACGGAGTGGCCAAAAGTCTACCAACTCGCCAGCACAGGGACATTTATTGCCCACTCCTAATCTCAGAACACTAGGCACGTCTCGTGAGAGGGGTATTGTTAAAAAGGGGAGAATATCCCTTTGCCAAGGGAGTTCTGCCCAGTGAATCCCTGCTCTGGGATCACCATAGGGGAGCGATACACAAGCAGAGATCTACCCACTAGCCACCAGGGATAGGGGGAGTGGCGTTTTGGGCAACCGCTTGATCACTCTCTGTCAATTTTAATATATCTGTCTTTCTGCCCCTTGGGAAAGATGGGGTAATTTCCAGTGATATGCCCCTCCATGGGGACAGACAGCCCCCTAGATACATGGTTTTCTTAAATGTACATTAATATGGTGGTGGGGTGTGTCCAGAACGGGCATAGCCCTGCCTCCACCCCAAGTTGCTGGGGAAACAGTCCTTCTGCCCCCCTGGGGTCATAAGAGGATAATTACCCCCAATCTTCAATTTGGGGGTGCAATAGCTTACTAGACACCAGGGATTAAAAAAATATAGGGGGAGGGGCTGCCCACCAATGCATGGCCTGCCCCAGCCCATTTAAATGGGACAACAGTCCTTTTGTCCACTGAGGGACATATTGGGGTAATTACCCCCTATTTGCCCCCAGGGGGGTTCAAAGCCCACTAGAAGCCAGGGAAAACATTTAAAATATGGGGAGGGGCTGCCCAGCATGGGTATAGTCATGACCCCACCTCAAGTAAATGGACACCAGCCTTTCTGCCCCCCGTGGGCAGATGGGGATAATTACCCCAGATCTGCCCTCCCATCCTGGGCTGTCAGAAAGCCCATTAGTCTCCAGTGATTTTTTTTTATTTAGGGGTGAAGGGCTACCTAGCATCAGCATGGCCAAGACCCCACTCCACCCCAAGTAAATGGGGCAACAGTCTTTCTGCCCCCTAGGGGAAAGATGGGGGAGTTTATCCTGATCTGCTCCTCAGGGAGGACAGAAAGCCCACTAGACGTAAAAGAAAGATTTTTTTTTAAATGTATAAATGGGGGCTAAGCCCCCACTCAAACTAAATGAGGCAACAGTGACTGTGCCCTTCCCACGTGGAACATGCAGGTAATTACCCCTAATCTGCCCTCCAGAAAGCAGAAAGCCAGCTGGATGGCTACAATATATCTTTGTAATAATATTGGGGTGGGTCTTGTCCATCCTAACATCAGGCCGCAGCCTCACCCCTAAAACCTCAACAGTCTTTATGCTTCCTTGCAGACTAAAGCATCCCAATGTCAAGCAAGAGGACTTCTATTTTCTTTTGAGTGTTGTTTTTTTATGTATGGGCCGAGAGAGTGTAGCTAACTCCCAAAATCATTCTACTTGGAATGGTGAATGTCTGCACTTTTTGCCTTTGAGTAGCCTGACCCCTGAAAAAAACGCACCAGAGCCAAGAGACCTTGATACAAAAGGCACTAAAGTGGTATGTGCAGAGATCAGCAGTGGGGATAGCTGCAGAACTTGGGGCCGTGATCAACCTCCATCCAAGGAAACCTAACCACAGACATTTTTTTAAAGTAGACAACCAGTGAATTGCAGAGTGGTGTGTCTTGTGTGAATTCCACAAGATTTTCTTACGCACACTGCCCTGCAAACCTCCAACTTTGCCTGAAATCATGCATTTTCCTAACATTTCTGTGATGGAAACTTCCAGAATCCACAGGAATCTACAAAATTCCTACGAGCTAGCATTGCCCCACTTGTACTGAAAAAAACACTGTGCCACTTGTTTGGCTGGGCTTAGTGCCCGCGACAGGAATGGATCAAGCCAAGGTCAATAGGAATTCCGATGCAAGGTTCCCATTAACATTGGTTTGATTTGTTCCTTTAACAGACACTAGGCCCAGCCACACAGGTGGGGCAGTGTTTTATAGAAACAAGTGGGGCACTGCTGAATGGTAGGAATTTTGTGGATTCCTGCGAGTTCATGGAGTTTCCATCAGAGGAAAATGTCTTATTTCAGACAAAGTTTGAAGTTTACATGGCATAGTAGATAAAAACCCTTATTGAATCCATACAAAGAACACAACCCTGGTTTCCACTAGTTGTCTTTTTTCACAAATGTGCAAGTTTACTATCTTTTTTTAGGTGTCTCCTGAGTAAGAGCCCAAAATCCACAGCCACCAAATTTGCAAAAAACGGGTCAGCTTTGATTGGAAAATTATGATATATTCATATTGCGTTTTGGGCTGATTTTTATGTCACGGGCACTAGGCCTACCCACAGAAGTGAGGCACCATTTTTATCTGATGAATTTTGAAAATGTTGAGTGGGAGATAGTTTTGGCTCACCCACAAATTCCAGACCTTTCCATTGCAGAAATGTGAGGAAATTTATTTTCTAGTAAAAGTTTGAGGTTTGCAAGGGATTCTGGGTAAAATTACCTGAAAAGCGCCAAAGAAGTCACCACATACCATACCAGGTGTCTTGTTTTTTTAAATGTGCAAGTTTGCTAGGTTTCCCTAGGTTCTCCCTAAGTTAGGGCCAAAATTCCACAGTTACTCGCTTTGCAAAAAATACCAATTGTATCAGAAGACATGTGCGAGCACAGAATAGTAGGACATTTGTAATTACCAATTGGATTTTGCTGCAGTTGGGCATTTCAAATGTAAGCCAGTGAGTAAGATAAAGACATTATGAAAAATACCCTCTAAATCATATGCTTGTATGGTACCCACAAGTTCAAAGATGCACAAATAACTGCTGGCTCAAAATTCCATATCTTGTGCCCATTTCATAAATACATAGGTTCACTTGATACCTATTTTTCACTCTACATATTTCACCATATGAATTGATCTATTCTTAATAAACAATGGAAAACTAATGTACCGTGCAGCTCAGCTGCTGGCTCTGGGTACATCGGGTTTTTGGAGAAACTACAAACCCTATATCCTCACAACTAAAAGAGTTTCGCAAACTTAATGGTAACTGCTTTTGTAACTCATTCATGATGACAACAAGTTACAGATGAAAACATAGTAACAAATAGCTGTTTTTCCTACTCATTTTCAATATTTCTTTATTTCAGGTATCAGCTTCTTTTGGAAAACCTTGAAGGATCTACACATATGACCCTTTGCTGAATTTAGAATTTTGTAAATTTTTCAGAAATATAAAGCTTTTCTGGCTCACTCATTGGCTTCACATTGGTTTCTACCACAAACTGGAAGTAGGTTGAAAGCACAAACAATAGGGAAAGTGGGGTACCTCTATGAAAAATGAAGAAACTTAAGGCCCTCATTATGACTTTGGTGGTCTTTATCAAAGCCTGCCAAAGCCGTGGGCGACATAAGACTGCCAGTGCTGACAGTCATCCGCCCACAACTATTACGAGTACTGCAGGATTTCCGTCACATTTTGGGCGGAAATCCTGCAGTAGTTGTGCTGGAGGGCAGAGGTGCATGGGCAGTTCCACCCCCAGCCCGCCCCGCTAAAAAGGACTCCACCAGCTGTATTGTGACCTGCAATATGGCCTGGTGGTGCCCTGATGGCAGGGCGCTGCAGGCAGTGGAAGTGCATGTTCCCATTCCCTGCCTGACGACGTCCTTGCCGGTTAAGGTAATTTGGGCATCCGACAGGGGAAGGGGTGGGAGAGTGAGGGGTGTTGTGTGTGCATGTGTGAGTGGGTGCTTGTATGCGTGTTTGTCTGCAGGTGTGTATGGGTGTCTGTATAGGTCTGTGCATGTGTGGTTGAATGCAAGTATGGATGTTGAAGTGAATACGTGTATGAGCGTTGCAGTGAATATGTGTATGGATGCATGTGAGTGAATGCCTGTATGTCAGTGTTGGCAAATGAGTGTATGCGGGATGCATGTGGGTGTCTGTGTGCGCCTGAATGTATGCAGGGAGGGAATTGCTGTACCTGTAGGAGGTGGTGTATGGTGGGGGTGCTGTACCTGGAGGTGGGTGGGGGGGGCGGGGGATATTGTGCTTGTTGGGATTGTGGGGGAGTCGACTGCTAGTGACAGGGAAGAAATTCCCTGTCACATGTAGCCTTTCCAACAGGGTTTTAATGGTGGTGCAACCACAGTGAAAACCCGGGTGGAAAGCTGGCTCAAAATACCGCCAGCGGTCCTCTGTGGACTGCCAGGTCAGAGATGCTCATTTCCAGCCTGGTGGGTCCAACTGCCCTGGCAGTATGAGTGGGTATGTGGCAGGTTGGCAGAGGTCAACCTGCCACACTCATAATGTGGCGGTTTTCACCACCAGCCTGTTGGCGGTGAAACCGCCACCATGGCCCTGGCGGACAGAAGACCGCCAGGGTTATAATGAGTGCCTAAGTGTTTTGAGTCAGCTGTGCATTTTCCTGAAAGCTGGGAAGATGGTGACTTTAGCACAGCAAACTGTTAATTGATTTCATTTTTATGAAAAATATCACACTTTCATCAAGAGAACAGTTATCCTATTTTTTGCAAATAAACCCAACCTTTAGCTTTATTTTGGCTATTTTCTTAATACCCTCCAGGCTAATCCACAAACCCTGGCTATCTTTAGACTTCCCAGGCTGTTGAAAAAAAACAGACGCAAATTTGGCATGGATCCATTATGTGGACAAAAAGGTATGGAAGCCTAAGCACAAACTACTTGAAATAGACAAAAGTGGTCTTGGCATTGGAAAGGAAAAGGCCCAATCAGTCAAGGGGTTAAAGAGATAAATGAACAGATACTAAAAAATTACTTGAGCACCATTCTGAAGAAATGCATGTCTGAGTTTTCAACAGACCCTGTAACAGAGGGCTTACTTCTGGCTGTTGAAGGGTGACAAGGATCCCGTTGTTTTGGGATAAACAGGGCTGAAATATGTAGTTTATTTTTAATAGCTTTGTTTTTTATGGAAAGTGCTGGTCTGAATGAGGATCAATAATCAATTTCATATTTTATGTCCGGATGTTACCATGTGCACACTCAGGGCCTGATTCACAAGGGTAAGCATTCACTTTTGTCTAAGTTCATGAGTGTTGGCTATTCACAAAGGGATTTACAAGTAGTATATTTACAAGTGTGGAGTCTCTGCACATAAAATGATAGGACTGCCCAGACGTGGGTCCGTGCTTGTTATGCCACCAGATTCAAGCTAGCCTGGCTGATGAAGGGTGATACCCTGAAATCGGTCCCAGTATGCTTTTTTCTGGTCCAGGGAGGACCTGGCCTGGCAGTTTGGGCTGGACTGTTCCCATGGGGAACAGGGTCAAAACTGATGTGCATATGGCTTGGTCCAAACTGGAATGGCATGGCAAGCAAAAAAAAACTGATGGATTAAACCCAGATCTGTGACTGGGGGTGAATGTTTGATTTGCTCTGCGTTCCCTCCATCATCTGTTGTTTTTGCATTTGTTGCCCCAAGTGGGAAGGGGATGCCCAGACGTGGGTCCTGTGCTTGGTATGCCACCAGATTCAAGCTAGCCTGGCTGATGAAGGGTGATACCCTGAAATTGGTCCCAGGATGCTTTTATCTGGTCCAGGGAGGAGTTGGCCTGGCAGTTCAGGCTAGGCTGTTCCCATGGGAACAGGGTCAAGACTGATTTGCATATGGCTTGGTCCAAACTGGAATGGCATGGCAAGCAAAAAAACTGATGGATTAAACCCAGATCTGTGACTGGGGGTGAATGTTTGATTTGCTCTGCGTTCCCTCCATCATCTGTTGTTTTTGCATTTGTTGCCCCAAGTGGGAAGGGGATGCCCAGACGTGGGTCCTGTGCTTGGTATGCCACCAGATTCAAGCTAGCCTGGCTGATGAAGGGTGATACCCTGAAATTGGTCCCAGGATGCTTTTATCTGGTCCAGGGAGGAGTTGGGCTGGCAGTTCGGGCTGGACTGTTCCCATGGGGAACAGGGTCAAGACTGATTTGCATATGGCTGGGTCCAAACTGGAATGGCATGGCAAGCAAAAAAGCTGATGGATTAAACCCAGATCTGTGACTGGGGGTGAACGCTTGATTTGCTCTGCATTCCCTCCATCATCTGTTGTTTTTGTATTTGTTGCCCCAAGTGGGAAGGGTATGCCCAGACGTGGGTCCCGTGCTTGTTATGCCACCAGATTTAAGCTAGCCTGGCTGATGAAGGGTGATTCCCTGAAACCGGTCCCAGGATGCTTTTTTCTGGTCCAGAGAGGACCTGGCCTGGCAGTTCGGACTGGGCTGTTCCCATGGAGAAAAGGTTCAAGACTGATTTGCATACGGCTGGGTCCAAACTGGAATGGCATGGCAAGCAAAAAAACTGATGGATTAAACCCAGATTTGTGACTGGGGGTGAATGTTTTATTTGCTCTGCATTCCGTCCATCATCTGTTGTTTTTGCAGGACTTTTCTATCTTCAGAGATTCCGCACTCATAAAGATACTACTCATAAATGCCTTTGTGAATAGCAAGCAATTGTAAACTTACACAAAAGTGTAAGTTTACCTTTTTGGATCAGGTCCTCAGTGTTCTTGACTGACATGTATACTTGCATAGTTGTTTTATTTTTAGTATTTTTTGGTCAAAGGTATTCACTGTATCGTGGTACCACAGGGTCCATGATGAGCACTGGGATATCTGAAAAACATTGGGGGGAGTCCAGATAAGCTTCTGCATTTATGGCTAGTTAATCGGGAAACAAATGAAACACTCTAGCTGGACAAATTTGTCTAATTCATTTAGTCAACAATAACACATAAATTATTATTAGACCTGTATGGCATTATTCGCATGCATTAACCAAATATTCATATATCTATACTGCCTCTTGAGAACCCCATGATGCTTAAATATCTCAAAAAACTTACAAAACATAATTTCAAAATCATTTTATTGTATGTATAAATAAATAAAAAGTGTTCCAAAGTCTTTGGTGAGTAAAACACATTACCCTTGTATTTAATGCAAAATATTGCTGAAAGATGATCAAGAGTACAGATTTATCCAGAGGATCATCTAGAGATAGTTCAATCAACCTTTGAGCAGTCAAGTGTATATGTGTGTGAAGCATCCAACAAGGTTTTAATGGCAATCTGTAAATACATTTTCTTTTTTAACCTTCAGCACGGGATTCTCATAATGTGACAATAAACTGACAATGTCTGCCCAGCCAACTTGTTTCATCCCAACGAACCACTTCATCGGGGATTGTAGTACACATTTTCATATGTAACTAATATCATCAATTGATTTGTTCTTTATAATTCATATAGCCAAAAGGATTCTCTGTGAGTAGTCCAAGTGATCGTGCATAACACCCTCCGCATGGTAGCTTGGATGAACTATGTTGGCTGGGCTCCCATTGTCAATTTAAAAAAAAGAATCAATAAAGAATAAAGATTCATTAGGTCTTTTTTTAACCAACTACATTTTAATCTGCTCATTGGAAGGCATCATATAGAGAAAATTGCCTCAGTATCTTGGACTTTGTATCTTTGCTGATATGACTGGCAAATCGAGAATGAAATTGGACGTTTGAGTGCTTCCACTTTGTGTGATTATCTTTATATGTCATTAAGGGAGTTTGTAGGGCAGCTCAACCATGGGATACAAGCACTACATTGATTTAAATTCCACCATATATATTTGTGCTGTATAGTGTTTCCACGGCTGCCAATGGTTTGGGTTTATAAGTAAGTAAAGTTGTCCTAAAAGCAGACTTGATGTGATTTAAATGCCTTACATGCTGATAGATTTATACATAACATTTCAACACCTGCTTGGACAATGTTAGCCTTATTCAAATGAACGTACGGTATAACCTGTGTACAATCAGTCAAAATGTTACGCTGTCTTTTCTTTCATCCTATGTGCATTTTACAGTGTACTCTAGAGACCTTTCTCATCTAGAAACGAACCTGACAGTAAATGTACAGATTGTGTAGAAGTTTCAGAGAAATGCGTGACTAGAGGGTCAAACAGTAGGTATTTAATATGATGTGCCATGAAGATACAGTGAAAATAATGCGTGATCTGCCGTGCCTCTTCCCTCTGTGGCCCACTGAGAAAGAGCAATTCAACATTCCCTTAACTATGACATTTTCATTTCTAGATATTGGTTCTCAGCCGTACTGATATGGACATTGTCAGCTTAACAATTTTGGGGGCCCTGGCAAGACATACTTTCTGGTCCCATGTCCAGAAAAATGTTTACATTTTCTATTTCACCTTAAAGTATAGCACATCAAAAGCTTTTTATTAAAAGTGGCTGAAGTCAGACTATCTCTTTTAAGAGCTCCTTCTGGTTCACACCCTGTAGGAATGAAGAGCCGCCCATCCATCCTGATCTAAGTAAAGGTTGTTTTTCTACTGGGAGCATAGACAAATGCCTAAGAGAATTGCCTTGTGAAAAATATCCTCGATATCAGAACTTCCCTGATATCCTAATGTCAGAATCCAGGCTGCATCCCTGGTCCTTTATGATATCGTCTGTTCCTGTGCACTCCCAAATGGCACATCCCTGATGAATGTTTAGTGATCTTCCCCCTTGAGACTTCTTACTCTTGGAAATTGGCCCATTGTAGTCTGGCAGATCATATATCCACACCTCATCGGGATGCTAATCACAGCCACTGGTGGGGGGATGGGAAGCCAGTAGAATTGGTGTATTAATACCTAGGCCTCCAGACAGACAACAATAAAACAAAAATACCTTGTGCTATATCTATCAAAAAAGCATACTATTTGCAAGTATTCCTCCCATCACATTTTGTGTGTGTTGATATAATGCCCCTAGTAGCCAGGGGCATGTCTAGACAGGGGTCCTGTGCTCACTGTGATACTGGAACCAAGCTGGACCTGACTGATGAGGTTAAATAGACCAACACCAGTCTTGGATTGCTTGTATCCTGGTTCAGAGACAAACTGGCTTCAATGTTAGGGCTGGACTACTCCTATTGGCCCAAAACCTAGGATGATTTGCATGTGGTTGGTTCTAATTTTAGGTGGGATGATGGAAAACAATTACCGGTTGGAATGCTACCCCAAGTGGTTGTCAGTGGTTAGACTATTTGAAAGCATTCCTTCCGTCACCTTGAGTGTGTTTTATGAAAGTAACACACCATAGGAAGCAAGCCTTACCAAAGAAGAGTTCACAATTAGGGAACATTATCAATTCCACCAACAATATTTGCTTTACGAAAATTGTAACAACATTCGCCATTTCAACATTAGCTTTGATACTGCAGAACAACAGTAATAAATGATTAACAAGTGCAACCTGAGCCAGCTGACCATACTTACAGAGGGCTGCAGCTGGCAATTAGAACGCATTATCAGCAAACTGTTGCTTCTGTATGTCCGTGGGGGAAATCTAACCAAATACATGGCCATTTCTGTAAACATTTTCATTTTTAGCAACAAGAATACAGTGTGATTCTTATCACTTCAACCGAGGAAAACAATTTCATTCTTAATGTGTATGAAAGGTCCCCATCAAGCTTAACGCTTGACTGCTCTAGCGATTCAGTTTCCCAATTTGGCTTCTTTGCAAAATACTGAAATAGGAACTCCAAAGCAAGAACAGCTGCCCATATCTTGCTATTAGGAGAGCGTGGGTGTCTTAGGCTTGTATTTATCTTGATAACTGCATCACAATGAGATGTACGTTGTCTGGAAACGGGCTGTCAATTGAATATTCTACTCTGAAACAAACATCAAAGCAGTACTTCTGGAGGAAATGGTGGGGGGGAGGGCTCTAAAAGTATGGGCCTAAGCTGCATCCAAGAAACCTCCACAACATGCGTGCCATGTGCAATTAATGATGCACCTTAAAACGTGAAATAGATTCAGGCGCGTGACACATTTATACCTTATGTCTTGCTGTTCAAAGAAAATCAGCAGGCAGTACGTTGATTGCAAAATTTATATTGCACGTCATCATTTGCTAAAAGCTATGAAACACTTGAAAGACACTTTTAAAAGTATGCAGGAATAACTTGACTATTTAATTGGAATAAAATTGTGACTAAGTCCCTGGGACAACAATATCAAATGACACGATCCACTGACCTGCTTTGTTCCTGTGTCACAAAGGCGACATCTAATGCTGTTAAGTGCAGCTCAGGTGTGCGACAGACAGGTACGAGTTTTTTATAAGCTACCAAAAGAAAATAATAGTGGGTCCGCACATCCAAACCTTATTTGACCAGCTGTAAACAATGTTGTTATTTAAACATATAGACACCTCTGCCCTTCATTGTTCGTCATCGTACACATCGAAGTGTCAACGAATGAAAAATGAATGATTCTAACGTAAAACAAACGTAAATAATAAAACATAAAAACATTGCAAAAAAACACAGTTAAGTCATGACGCTAAGAAAACAAATGTGTGTGCACTGTAAGGCTAACGCCAGAAAAAAAGCAGCATCAACTCTGGGAGTGAAACGTACCAGCAAAGAACAAAAACAAAATTATACCGAAAGTATTTCCACTTGAAAGCAGACATAAATCAAATCTACCAAACTTAAAGGTTAAACTCTCACATTATAGCAGAGTTTAAATATATCCGAGGGAGTCCTGGCTCTGCCCCCTTTACTTTCACCCCCACAGGGCATATAACAAATGGAAGTAATTATTTGGGTAAAAACGGATTCAAAAGCACGTTTACACACTTTATTTGTCTTGCTGGGGGCCGAGGCTGCAGCCTGCTCTACAGTGCCATTCACTATGCTTTTTGTAGCAGTGACGCTGAGTTCACTAAAACTGCTGCCCCAAAGGGGCCCATGAGGTCATCAGTTCGGCAAAGACATAGCTTTGAGTGTCAGTCTCCATCCCCTGATGACCTGGATTTATAATTAGCACTGGGCGTATTAGTCTGAAACCCTGTAGTGCCAGGGCTTCATGTCAGTCAGTGAGTGGAGACCATGCTCACCCTACCCTTTCTCAACTCCTCAAAGGGTCCCACCCTGTGACGCGTTGGGAAGTGTCAGGTCTGCAGGCAGGAAGATACACTGCACAGACTTTAGGTGTATACTTCCCAAGCTACATTGACTATAGGACACCATTAAGCTTCCATGATTTATTGCCAGCCAGCACACGGGTGTTGTACAGAGAAGGTGGTACATTCCTCTGGTTAAACTTTTACATTAAAGAAGCTTCCCTCCAGTTCAGATGGTGCCCCACAATCCTAACTGTATGAGGTATGTAAAAACCTCAGCAGCTACACTGGGCCTGATCTAAGTAAGACGCAGGTCTAACCTAACCATTTTATCTGTGCTTAAAACCAAAAAAGAATTAATTGTGCAAAGTAACTGGTACTCACATAAAGCGGTGAAATACCTTGTGCTATATAAAACTGCAAAAAACGAAAACCAAAAGGTAATCTTTTGAAACAAATGTCTTTTAGCAAGGTATGTGCGGTTATCAGTGATAAGGTCCTGGCACATAATTACTGCCTTTATTTTGTGGAAGGGAACTCATCGGTGATGCTTTCCAGAGGACTGCTATTTAAAAAAAACACATAGGGCCTGATTCTAACTTTGGAGGACGGTGTTAAACCGTCCCAAAAGTGGCGGATATACCACCTACCGTATTACGAGTCCATTATATCCTATGGAACTTGTAATACGGTAGGTGGTATATCCGCCACTTTTGGGACGGTTTAACACCGTCCTCCAAAGTTAGAATCAGGCCCTTAGTTCCTTTTAAAAAATGGTCTGTTCAATTCTGGAGCCTACATCACTGCCGCAGCCAAAAGAGATCACATGCTCCAAGGTTCCTGGGGACGCTGCCTTAAATAATCTCCAGTGCTTCACCCCCACAAAAAAGGTGTAACAGAGCAGAGTTCGAACCTGACAACTACGTTCTATGACAATGGCCTGGTCTCTGTTAACACCCTCAGCTATCCTATAGTTAAGCCAGTAGCATTCTGACATACCTGCTCAGTCTGCCAGGCACGGTATTGTGTATTTGCAGATTTGTTATAGCACGAAGTGTATGCGAATCAGAGAGAAGGGGCTACAAAGCATCTCAAATTGATAACACCAAGAGACTATCAGGGTCCATTGCAAACTGTCAGTGACAAGTTGGCACTGAAAGTCTGAGGTGGGCCCTGAGGTTTGTATGTGCATGCAGGCGAGGGTTATTGCAAGGGGTCGAGGGGCAGGATGGTGCTTAGTCAAAACAAGTGAGAGTGTGTGTTACCCCAAGGGTGTGGCAGCCTGTTGCAGATTTTGGGCAGTATTTGGTTAAGTGCTACGGGAACAAATGAATGAGGACATTGGTGAAGCACAAGGGCAGCCTGCACGTCCGCATTTTAAATGACGAGAGCTGAATCAGTCATCGTTTCATGTTTGATAACTGCATGCCATCAACTACAGTGACAGCTCCCAAAACATGTTGTGCCTCCTAACGTGAACTCTCAACGGCCCGCCTTGATCTTCCCCCCAGCCCAGGGCCTGCACCCATAAACTTCACTAGTCACCTCTGATACTAGGACGGTTTCAAAAATCACAAAAAAATATCGGTTAAGGAAGAGTGAGTGGAAATCGTAGTGTAAACACACATAAAGAGCATTACGGTGCATTTCTGACCAGTTATATGAGGCTGTGATCCAAATGTAACACCTCACAATACAGACTGGCTCTTCTATGAGCGCTGAATAGAGAGAGAAAAGCAACACCTGCTCTCATATTGCACTCTTCCTTTTTATGGCCCATGTTTATTTTATAAGTCATATTAAAAGACGTTGGGGTAAATTTCAGCATATTGGGCATCAACCATGCTAATATGTGTTAAACTCACTCATGAATCTTTTATAATTTGGAACAGTAGATCTGATACGTCATTGCTGTCCAAGTCCAATCCCTCAATACGATGGCTGCTTTTGTGTAAGAAACATATCCATCTGTCGCACTAGAGCACATGAACCAGCCGAGCATCAGACAATGATTTTTCTCTCTTCTGACAAAATGTATATTATGATGAGGGACACTATAATTACGTGGCAATAAACTCCCAAATTATGCAGCAGGTTCCACAGAATTATGCAACATAATTTGGCGAAGTCTTTGGCAGTAATATTTCGCAATGTTATAATTCAAACTCATTTTAATACGTTCAATTAATCTTTACGAAAGGTTTGCCATTGTATGTAACCACTTTTTTGAACTTTTTCAGTAACTTTTGATCCATTTTGAGGTAGAAATATTACTTTGGATGAAATCAACAAATGATGCAGATGTTAGATTATGTGGCAAACGTGGCAAATTCTTCTTTGTGTGAAAAATGCTGCAGTCGCAGAATCACATATTTTCAGTGGCCCTGATTAACATCTTCTTCCTGACAATGTACCTCATCCACGCGCCATTTACTCCTATTCCACAATATTGGGCACAATGTCATTTGGAAGGCTATTTGTCAAGCTTTGTGATTTTTAAATTGTGAATCAGTCACTTTTCTAAACAAAGGGGATTTTATGGTAGTGTGCATGCTTAGCAGGCAACTCTCTACCTATCTGAAATAGCACCACCTTCTGGACATCACTCCATCAGATTTCCGCAGCAACACCCTCATGGCAGCAACAGACAACATGTAGACCATCATGGAAAGAGGTAAAACTGCCACTCTCATCCTCCTCTACCTCTCAGGGGCTTCCAACACCATATCCCATGGCACCCCATTTTTAAGGCTTCGTGACTCAGGAATGCAAGGACCCACACTGAGATGGATCACCTCCTTTTTCTGACAGAACCCAACAAGTCAGACTCCCCTGCACACCTCTGAAATGTAATGCAACTCAGCACAAGCCACTGCTTGATTTACATTTCTTCACAAAGTCACCTAAGGCAGGACAAATAGCTTAATATGTGGCTTTTTAAATCCCATTTATGGACTTTTGTTGCCTTGTGACAACTTGCATCACGCAAGGACATTGCAAGTCCTTAGTAAATAGTGTGCAATGGCTAAATAAATCCACCACAGTATAAAGTTCTAGAGTTTGTATGATAATCACAATTAACACTGTCACAAACATGCTAGAAAGAGCTTCGCAGAAGTCACATACATAGTTACTGGAGATAGCATTTGCACGTTTTAATGAACACAGTGCACTGTTAAGATGGTCATTATCACTTGACAAAATGCGGAGTCCGTGTGTCAAAAGCAAAACTTTATGGTTTTTAAGAAGGAGGCTAAGAAGAAATTGTTGTCACATGCACTTTGAAAATCTAGTCTGGAGATAGGGACAGCTAACATTTAGCAGTTTCTTTATTTGACTGTGATACAAGTGAACCAGCGTAAGGAAACAATCCTAGTGAAATGGCAGTAAAATAACATCTCGTGCAGTGACCAAAATGTCCGGATCAAGGTGACAACTACGATTCAGCGATATCCCCAAACTTTGGGAAACAGAGGTGGATGTATGTCCAGTTTACATTTGTTAGCGCATTAGACCTTATTAAGTAAACTTACAAGGGAGACACGAATAGGCTGATGGACCTTTTGACTCGCTTTGAGGTTTCCCTACCAAATATCTCGTACTAACACAGTCAATAACATCAACAATCAATAATATCAATAATCAATAGGAGTCAGTAATTTCCACTCACCATGATCTTGCTGCCATGAATAACCACACCTTTGTGTAAAAATCTGAATGTTTATTTCCCTATATTAACAATGCTAATGTTACATAACTCAATCTCAAAATTAAATTATAAACATACAGAAAGAATACTGGCTGTCCAAAGTGGCGAAAGAAACACAATCTAATAAAAGCTTGGTCCTCTACACATTCTGAGGTTACAGTACAAATTAATAGCAAGAATAACTGCGCAAACGATATTAGATACATTTAGATTCAGCAAAGAAAAGACATAACTGTTATTATATGTAGAGGACTTCATCAGTGAAATTCCTAACTAAAACCAGATCAGAATAGCATATTTGAGCTTCATGCAAAAAATGTAGTCACACAAATTTGAAAAACATCTAAATATGGCTCTATCAAAACACCAGTTTGTACCTAGAAACAAAAGCAAATAGACATAGCAATCAGTAGTGTCAGTGTATACATGTCCTCAATAAGGTGTAGCAGGCTGTGACAGTCTTCGTCAACATGATATCAGTTGGGTCAGCAATACATCAGGATTCAGCATCAAAGTTCAGAAACAGCAAAGTCTTTCTAAGCAGTAAAGTTAAACACATCTCCTCTTGGGACAGTCTAGAAAATAATAACCAAAGTGTCTCTTTAGGCAGTTCGAAAGAAAGGGCAGTATCTCCTCTCTGTGCAGTCTGGCTAAGTTAGATTTCCTAAAACTACTTCCCACATCCTAATTCGTCAGAGAATTGCATTTTCACACTTAATCCAATGAAACTAAAGCTTCAAATCTATAATTCTACTATTACAAGGTTCACATGTTGATGATTGGCTCCTCTTCTCCTGGCTCGCCAGGTATTAATATTGTTGCAGCTTATACTCTAGTCAGTGGGTCCATTGTCTTCTCCTGGGAAGGTCAGTCTTACACACATTACATTAACATTGTTACACTAGCAAGTACAGTATCTTCTAGCAAGCAGTTTCTCATGAGAACTAACTTCTGCTATGAGCACATGGACAGTAGAATGGAAAATCACAGATTAATTCTCTAAGCAACCATTTTATTAAAAACACCTAAGCAATGTAGCTTGACATGAGGTTGTGCAACTAGGCCAAGACCTCACTAAGTTAAAGCCTACAATTAGTAAAGCTAATACATAAAGCATAACCCTCAATATGACATACTATTACATTATTTAAAAATAAGCTCAACATTTCATATTAATAAGTACTCTGTGAATATTGGCATCCACTCTGGTGGGTGCACCTTTAAATGCACCTTCAAATGTGCGTATTACTTTTCTCTAAGTTAATACATTTTCTTCACCACTCTAACACTCAAAATACATGAATATTCATGAATAAACTCATTAAAAATTATGTGTGAACACACCTCCTTTTTTAATACATTTCAATAACTATGACCAGGTATGAATTCTGAAGAGTGTATGCCTGGGATCTAAGCACATCAATAGTGAAGAGGGTTAACAAGGCTGGAGAGAGCTTGGGGTTGTTCCTAAGCCCATACAAAGAGGGTGTGACCCAGTATTTCAGAATGCTATTTTTAGAGCAGAATCAAGGCTGCCCCAATCGTTCTTCTGTAATGAGGATAGTAGTAATAGCAGGGAGAAGTCTCTGTGTGATATCCATGCATATCTACAGATTCCTAAGCTAGATCGGTTCTCATTGGGCTGCCCACCTTTAAAGAAACATTCCTCCTCAAGAGCAGAGGTATTTCTAGCCATATCATCACACCCAGGTGCCAGTGATTACCTCTGCTTCATCTGGAATCTGGCAGAAAGGGTCCTCAGAATTCAGGCTCAAAAACTGTGTTTGCTAGTTGTCCAACCAGTGACAAGTAGGTGTCTGTAACAAGAAAAATGATCTGCAGTCTATCGCCCTTGAGAGTGTTTCAATCAGTCATCACCACCTCTATGGGCACACAAACGGGGCAGTGCCATGATAGGCTGCACTGGCTCAGTGAAGAGAGGGGCACCTGTTTTTATGCATTTATGTGCTGTAAAGTAAAATCACTTATCCTGATTTAGTGCTTGATTTTCAGGCAGAACAGCTTGGGAGCAGAAAGCAGGCATCCGTATTTCTATTTCTAAGCTGTGCAGTCTAAACAATGCAGTAACTCAGAAAGTTATCGGATTAAATACATTCCCTTTACTCACTACAGGTACATACATCTAAGTAAAGTAAACAAAGTGAGTAGTAGGAACAAACCTACTTATTATGTTTGTATGGTATCTTTCTGACGTAGAAGGCATCCAATAGCTGTCAGCTGACTGACTCCGGAAAATCTGGGTTTAACTCGAACAGAGGGCCTCTTTATGTTTTAAGACCACCAGTGATGTCTTTTGGTCTCACCCCCGCAGACAGGGCTGTATGACCGCCCCATTAAGACTGTGGCAGAGCCACCACAGTCCAACCGCTGACACCGTCAGGCTGCAGCCAGCCTGCAGCCTGGCAGTCACAGCGGATTTTATCCACCAGGGCAGCGGATGTAATCCACCAGGGATTATAAATCCCCATCCTCCAGGCTTTCCATGGCTGTAAACACCTCCATAAAAAGGCTGACAGAATGGGGGCATCAGGTGGCCTGTGGAGGCCCCTGCACTGCCCATGCACTTGGCATGGGCAGTGCAGAGGCCCCCATGCACAGCCCCATTGTGCATTTCACTGCCCGAACTACGGGCAGTAAAATACGGAATGGGTGCTGCTGTACGTGATGCACCACAACATTGCCACCGGCTCAATTACAAGCAGGCATCAATGCTGTGGTGATTGTTCCGCTGGGCCAGTGGAACACTCCTAATATGGTGGGCAAAAGACCTCCATTACTGGTGGTCTTTTGCCTGCAGCGGCTTCAGCGGTCCTGTGAAAGGACAGCCAAAGTGGCAATGAGGCCCAGAGTCTTTGTGAAGCTCACGCAGAAAAAACACTTAAAAAATTAGACATTGGCCCTCATTACAACCCTGGTGGTAAATGCCGCTTACCGCAGTGCAGAAGACCCACAACATACTGCTGCGGCCGCGGAATTCCGCTACAGCAATTACAACCCGCAGCTCAAAATCCGCCACAATCCAGACACCCGCACAAGTCCACCACACCAAAGGTCAGTGAAAAACTGTTGAGAACAAAACCTCCACCGTCACGGCAATAGGAAAACACCCACACTATCGCGACCCACGAATCCACGCAGCAGTCTTTCAACTGCGATATTCTATTGGCGGTACACACCGCCGCACTCAAAATGTACACACATTTACAAAACACAGCCACATTGGACAATTCGAAATACCCACACCTTACACACATACACACACCACACCCACACACCCAATCCAACATAAAACACACACCCACATCACCCACAAACCCTTACTACCAGAATTCTGAAACCACGCCAGAGGGAGACACCACCATAAATAAAACCAGCATCCACAGACACACAACACCATCACTTACACAACATCCACGCACCTCAAACAACACACAACAATACATCCCCTCACACATGACAACACACACCACCTCACACATCACCTACACCACATCATGGCACCTCAAAGACACTCCAGGTTCTCTGAGGAGGAGCTCAGGGTCATGGTGGAGGAAATCGTGCAGGTAGAGCCACAGCTATTCGGATCACAGGTGCAGCACACCTCCATTGCAAGGAAGATGGAGCTATGGCGCAGAATCGTCAAAAGGGTCAACGCAGTGGGACAGCACCCCAGACTGACATCAGGAAGAGGTAGAATGACCTACGGGGAAGCTGCGTTCCATGGTCTCCAGACACCAGATTGCTGTACAGAGGACTGGCGGTGGACCCCCACCTCCTCCCTCACAACTAACAAAGGGGAGGAGCAGGTCTTGGCAATACTGCATCCTGAGGGCCTCGCAGGAGTAGCAGGAGGACTGGACTCTGGCAAGTCAAAGCTTTACTATTATATCACCCACCCTACCTGCATGCCATCACATACTCCCACCCTCACCCTCACCCCATCACTCCAACACCTTACATATGTTGTACTATCTCAACCCACCCATCCCAATACTAAGCCCTGCATGCAACACCAAAGCATGGACACCCATCACCAAAGCATGTCCACTACAGATACCCACACAGACCCCAAACCAAATATCACACAAGGACCAAGATAAGAATGCAAGCACTGGAGTACAGGGTCACTCACCCATTGCACACAATGGGACACACAGATGCAATAATCATGCCTTTACACCCCTGCAGGACCCCAAACCAACATCACCGGACAGGAGGTACCAGACATATCCGGTCCCCCCACAGAAGAGACCCACATTGATGACAGCAGCTCTGCACAACTGGATCAAGTAGACCAGCCCGGCCCATCAGGGAGCTCGGGAAAATCGGTTCCCCTGACAATGGCACAAGCCACCAAAGACCCTCCCCCCTCAGGAAACACCAACCCAGCACCCACCTAGTGGGCCCATCCCTCTGTCCCCAGGACACGTCAATCAGCAGTATGTCCACCACTACAGGGAACCCAGGCAAACCCACCAAACCAAGAGAATCAGGGACCTGGGGGCAGTGGCAGTGGGCACACGGTTCAGGGGACAGAGGCTCAGGAAAACAGGGAAACTGGGAGGACTGCTGTGCGACAGGGGGAGGACAGGCCCAGGGAACCCACTCTCCACGAGGCCCTCTCCAACATCATGAGCGCTTACCATCATTCCCAGGAGAAGATGGCAACGGTACTGGCCAAGTTTCAGGAGACTCAGCGGCTGCAGGAGGAACACTATCTGGGGATCAGAGAGGACCTGAACTCCATAAACAACACCCTGGTTACCATTGCAGGGGTGCTGCAAGACCTTGTCAATGCCAGGAGGGACACTGTGGCACAACAAGGGGCACCTGACACTAGCCTGGACGATGAACAGCCCTCCACCTCCACCGGCGCTAGTGGACAGGAGGCACCGCCACAGGAACACGACACCAGCACCCCACCCCCTGCAGATGAAGAACCACCCCTCACACGGTCCCTGAGATCCAGGAACAAGACAGAGAACATTGCCAAGACCCCCGCCAGGAAATGAGACCCCCCTGAATGTCACCCTTCTGTCCCACTTTGTCACCCTGTCCATCCTTAAACTGCCATTGCTCCACTTCCTATGCCCCAAAGCACCTGTGAAACAAATAGACTGGACTCTGCCATGGACATTCCTCCACCATCTCCCCTGCCCATTTTACAACCCCCTCCACTTATTTGCACAGAAATAAACACACTTCAATCACAAAACAATTTGGAGTCAGTCTGTGCTTTCACAAATGTGTAATTGCAATAACGATGGAATATAGCAATGTCAATTTAATTGTTCACATACCGATGTAACACAGCTGTAGGGCTAGAGGAAATATAGCAGAAGCACAAAGTAGGACCCACATCTGTGAAATAGAAAGGCAAAGTGACAAGTCAGGGTCCATACACTGAGTGAAAATGACAGACTTATGCTAGCTCCAACAATAGTATGAGATGTGGGAGGAAGTGATATCTTCTTACCTGTGTCTCACTGGAAGTATGGCATGAATAAGTTGTTTCTGTTGTCAATATCATCTTCTTCTACCTCCTCTTCTTCACTGTCCACAGGCTCCACAGCTGCCACAAGACCACCAGCTGGCCCATCCTCCTGCAGAAAAGGCACCTGGCGTTGCAAAGCCAGGTTGTGCAGCATACAGCAGACCACAATGAACTGGCACACCTTCTTTGGTGAGTAGTAGAGAGAACCACCTGTCATAAGGAGGCTCCGGAACCTGGCCTTCAGGAGGCCAAAGGTGCGTTCAATCACCCTCCTAGTTCACCCATGTGCCTCATTGTATCGTTCCTCTGCCTTTGTCCTGGGATTTCTCACTGGGGTCAGTAGCCATGACAGGTTGGGGTAACCAGAGTCCCCTGCAAATGTCGAGGGACAACTGCTAGACACACACTAACCCGTAGGGACAACCCCATACCCAGTCAACTATTCAGACTGTATAGGGTCCTTGTCCTAACCGATTAGCCACACACAGTGCCTCTGGAGTTGCCCCATCACATAAGGGATGCTGCTATTCCTCAAAATGTAAGCATCATGCACTGAGACAGGAAACTTGGCATTCACATGGGAGATGTACTGGTCAGCCAAACACATCATCTGCACATTCATAGAATGGTAGCTCTTCTGGTTTCTGTACACCTGTTCACTTCTGCCACATGTGTCGCATCATTGGCACCTATGATGTTGGGGATATGTCCCAGGGCATAGAAGTCACCTTTCACTGTAGGCAAATCCTTCACCTGAGGGAACACGATGTAGCTGCGCATGTGTTTCAGCAGGGCAGACAACACACTGGACAACACGTTAGAGAACATTGGCTGGGACATCCCTCATGCAATGGCCACTGTTGTTTGAAATGAACCACTTGCCAGGAAATGGAGTACTGACAGGACCTGCACTAGAGGGGGGATTCCTCTGGGATGGCGGATAGCTGACATCAGGTCTGGCTCCAACTAGGCACACAGTTGATGGATTGTTGCACGATCAAGTCTTTGGTGACTAATATGTGTCTCTCTTCCATTGTCGACAGGTCAACCAGCGGAGGATGCCGCCATCTCATCACCTGCCCCAGCAGACGTGCCCTATGGACGAGAACAGCGAGCAGAGAGTCAGCCAACACTGAGGTATCACAAAATGTAATTGGCACACATTTATTAATCCACATTGTGCCTGTTACTGTGTGTATTCACGGCCTACATTGGTGTGACACAGTTAATATTAATGCCATGTGGCCCCCCTGAAATGGAGGCTGCCTCGAAGACCGCGTTGCAATCCAGCATTGGTTTACATTGGACCCTATGGGTCTGAGGAGCCAATGACGAGATACGCCGGCAGTGACGGTACACACCGCCGCGGACGTGACCGCCATTTTCTGTCTGTTCACTCACTTGATACCTGACCTTCAACAGGAGAGGACCTACACTGCAAGTGCTGCTGTGACCTCAGTCTGGAAGCGACGATGGCTCATGTGTCTGGGGAAAGGGCCCCTGCCTACACTTCGGAGGAGTTGGTGAAACTAGTGGATGGGGTCCTCCCCCAGTACACACAACTGTACGGTCCTCCAGACAAACAGGTGAGTACACTGTGAGCATGCTGCTTGGGCAATGCCTGTTTGGAGTGGTGTGGATGGAAGATAAATGGGGGGGGGACTGAGGCCTGCATGTGCGGACGGTGAGTGTATGTGCGTTAGGGCAAGGGTGGGAAACGTGGGCCAATGAGTATGACAGTCCGGACAGGTAAAGATTTTCCTTTTCCCCTGTGCTATTCCTCCAGGTCAGCGCCCACCAGAAGAAGGCTATTTGGCGTACCATCGCCAAGGACGTCCGGACCCTGGGGGCCCACCACAGACGGAGCACCCACTGCCATAAAAGATGGTAGGACATTCGCTGCTGGAGCAAGAAGATGGCAGAGGACCAGCTGGGGATGGCCTCCCAACGTGGGAGGGGTACCCGTCGCACCGTGACCCCACTGATGTTCTGGGTCCTGGCGGTGGCGTATCCGGAGTTGGATGGGCGCTTGAGGGCATCACAGCAGCCACAAGGGGGTGGGTACACTCTCATTCAGCTGACTCTGCATGCATTACGAGGTGTCTGGGTGGGGGAGGTGGGCAGTGGGTTCCCCTAGGCCAGGGCAAGCTTGGTAGGCAAGGTCCCTTGTGAGGCAGGCTCAGTGGCACCCCAACCCCACTAGTGGTTAGTGCCATCTACACCTAGTCAGGCTCCTGTGACTTCCAGGTGTGAAGCAATCGGGCTTAGGCGTATGCCTCATGGGCATGTGGTTAATCTAGGAACTGTAAGTGCATGGCGCAGTGCAGAGGGCTGCTGTGTCTGTTGTGTCCTCCAACAGTGGTGGTGTTGCATTCACTGAACATGTCTTTCTCCTGTCTCCCCCCCCTATTTTTGTGGTCTCCCTGTTCTTGAGTGCAATAGCATCATCAGGTGGAGGAGTATTGGCACTGGAGCAGGAGGGAGCTGCATCCCACTTGGTCCTGGAGGGCGAAACAACAGAGTCTGAAGCCACCAGTGGGACGGAGGGCAAGGGGTGCTCCACGGCGGGGACAGGAGCAGACAGCAGTGACAGCGACTCCTCCTCTGATGGGAGCTCCCTTGTGGTTCCGGGCCCCTTTGTGCCCCCCGCATCAACAGCCGCCACCTCCCCTACCAGCACTGCCATCCCAGCAGCCTCTCAGTGTGTGTCCCGTGCCCGCTCACCCAGTAGGGTGGGCATCTCCTTCGCCCCAGGCACCTCGGGCCCTGCCCCAGTCAGCCCTGCTGCCTTCAATGAGGAGGCTATTGACCTCCTGAGATCCCTCACTGTTGGGCAGTCTACCATTCTGAATGCCATCCAGGGTGTTGAGAGGCATTTACAACAAACAAATGCATACCTGCAGGGCATTC
This sequence comes from Pleurodeles waltl, assembly GCF_031143425.1. NCBI lineage: Eukaryota > Metazoa > Chordata > Amphibia > Caudata > Salamandridae > Pleurodeles > Pleurodeles waltl. The sequence goes on from NC_090451.1 coordinate 441,735,104, forward strand.
ATTCTGGCCAGGCAGCATTTCAGGCTCTGGCCTCAGCACTGATGGCAGTCATTGTCCCTGTGTCCAGCCTCCCCCTCCAACTTCCTCCCCCCAGACCCAATCCCCTGTACCTCAGCCTATCCCAAGCACACCATCAGACCAGAATGCACACACATCAACACACAAGGGTGGGTCAGGCAAACATAAGTACCACACATCCCACAGGCACTCACACAAGCATCATACCCATGCACACATACCAACATCCACTGCCTCCACTGTGTCCCCCTCCTCCACGCCTCTCTCCTCCCTCCCAGTCTCATCTCCACTCACACCTGCATGCACTACATCCTCACCCACTACCTCCATCACCAGCACACCCATCACCACACACTGCTCACGTGCACTCACCACTCCCACTACCATTCACACATCCCCAGTGAGCCTCCTCCCAAAGTACACAAACGCAGACACACACCCACCCAACAGCCATCCACCTCTCAACAGCCTGCAGCCCATGCACCTTCACCCAAATTCAGCAGACGTACACCTCCTACAACCACTACCTCTACCTCCACTCCCAAACCCCCTCCATCTACCCACCCCAGTGTGTCTAAAAAACTTTTCCTGGCTAACATTGACATCTTCCCTACACCTCTCCCCCCCCCCATCCTTCCCCTGTCCTTCCCCTAGGGCCAGGCTTTCCAGGTCCCAGCCCAGCACCTCAGCCACCTTCCACTGCTTTGTTGGTTTTGATTTATGGAGCCGTGGTGCCATCATATACATTCCAACAAGGTATTTTGAATTTGAGTTGTTGTCACCTCAGCCACCACATCTCCAGGGACAGTGGTGCCAGCAACTGTGGGGTCATGGAGTGTGCCAACCATCAGGGCTGCCAGTGTGCCACGGAGCGAGGGCAATGACATTCCGCCACCTGCCAAGGTGAAAAAGGTGCCCATATCCCAGAGAAGAAGCCAAAAACACCTGCCACCAAGGGGTCAGGGAAAACGAAAGGGGATAGTGGCAAGACAGCTGCGCCACCATTAAAAGTGGGGAAGAGCCAAAAACTGAAAGGCAGGTCAGGAGAGGGCATGGTAGCACCCACTGAGGGACCAGTGTCACACCTTCTGTCCACGTCGATGCCAACCTGTACGGCAGAGAATACCGCCACCTGCACCGCCACAGACCCCGCCGCCAGCACCACCGCCACAGACCCCGTAGCCAGCACCGCTGCGACTGACATCGCCACAAGCACCGCCACTACTTACACCGCCGCAAGCACCGCCAGTGGCCCCGCGACGTCCTCAGACAGTGGCACCACCGCAAACATGGCTACAATCCCCATAGGTCAGTTGTCCGAGGCTGGTGGTGAGTTGCAGGACCCTGGGCATCACTGTCATCACAGTTGTCACCTGCATATGGAATGCGAAGCCGCAGCAGTGTGGGGTATGTCTCTGCCTCCATGGCGTATCATGCTACCTGTACCTCAGCAATCTCGTGGCACACACACCCAGGCGAGTGTATTGTTCCAGCCACACTGCACGTGGAGCACTCTGGGCACCAGGCCCCCTCCAGAACCAGTGGAGTGTCTCATCCACCACCTCAGTCCTTGGCAGGATGAAGCACTCTGGGCACCAAATCCCCTCCAGAACCAGTGGAGTATCTCATCCACTACATCAGTCCTTGGCAGGATGAAGCACTCTGGGCACCAAGCCCCTTCCAGAACCCGTGGAGTATCTCATCCACTACCTCAGTCCTTGGCAGGATGAAGCACTCTGGACACAAAGCCTCCTCCAGAACCAGTGGAGAAAGGCATCCACTACCTCAGTCCTTGGCAGGATGAAGCACTCTGGGCACCAGGCCCCCTCCAGAACCAGTGGAGTATCTCATCCACTACCTCAGTCCTTGGCAGGATGAAGCACTCTGGGCACAAAGCCCCCTCCAGAACCAGTGGACAAAGGCATTCATTACCTCAGTCCTTGGCAGGATGAAGCACTCTGGGCACAAAGCCCCCTCCAGAACCAGTGGAGTATTTCATCCACTACCTCAGTCCTTGGCAGAATGTAGCACTCTGGGCACCAAGCCCCCTCAAGAACCAGTGGAGACTGTTATCCACTTGAGAGACTGTGGCTTTGCACTCCTCAGGATAAAGCAGTGGGCAAACCACCCAATGAAAAGACTTGAGAGACTGTGGCTTTGCACCCCCCATGATAAAGCAATGGGCATGGAGCCCCCTCGTGGAGCAGTGACATCGTACGTTCATCAGGCTGAGGTGCTCCCCCTCCTGAGGGGGCTGAGCTGCCTGTATATTTTCTATGTGATGCCCCTCCAGTGTTCCTTCCGTTTGGAGTCAGGTATCATGTGAGGGCCTTGTCCATGCATTTTGGGCCCAGCGGTCCACGGACAATGATTGGTGCACTATCCGGACTTGTGTAGTTGGTGTATATACTGGATTTTGACTTTTCAATAATGGATTTTTATTGATTACATTAGTTACAATCATTTCCTTTTGTTCTTGCGTTATTCAAGGGGGGTGGTGTGTGTATATGTAATGTTGCAGAATGTATTTGTGTATATGGTGGTGTGGGTGAGGGTGGGGGTGGGTGTGTTGCATGTGTGTGTCATTCTCACGTCCCTCCCCCCTCCCCTGTGTTGTAGGTGCAGTACTCACCGTGGTCGTCACCCCCATCGTTGGAACTCCTGATAGAGGAACAGGAAGACCTTCGCTGGCAGTATCTGCAATTCGGGCTCCATGGCGTCCTGGTTCCTCGTGGGGTGTGGAGAGGTGAGTGTTTTCCCTACTGTGTACTGTTTCCGCCGTTTTTTTATTCGCTTTGGTTCCACCCCAGAAAAGGTGGCGGATAGGCGTGTTGTGATAGGGTGGGCGGTACATTGTCTCCCGCCTGTCTGTTGGCGGTGTCCGACGCGCTGTTTGTTTGCACCGCTGTGGCGGTCGGAGTGTTAAAGTGGCTGTCTATGTTGGCAGTTTCTGCCACGGTCGTAACCCAATTTTTTTTCTGCCGGCCTGTTGGTGGTATTACCGCCGCTTTAACACCGACCGCCAGGGTTGTAATGAGGGCCATTGTGTTGAAATTTCCTTTTACATCTTTTCTATAACATGTATTTAACACGGGGTGGAAACTGAACATGAACTAAAATAAACACCTAACTCTTCTGACAACTTTTTTTAAAGTGTTGTTTATCTCTCCTTGCAAGTGAATATGAAGTGTCATATAAAAACTCTTCAATGTGTTCTTATTACGAAGATAGAACATTTAATAAATTGCCCAAGTAGATGCCTAATGTTGCATGGACTACCCAGGTATGAAACAGAGGCTGGCATTTTTCTATCTGCATACCAACGACTTCAACGTTTAAATTGCAAGACATGAAATCCCTTATGCTGGACACTTGCTGAGATGAAGAGCGCAGGAAATTGAATTCCTTTCCTCACCAATGACTTTTTCACATTTCCAGCACAGCAATAGAATAAATGTATGCACATAATCATTCAAAGTACATGCCTTGTGACTTATTGAGTGCTTTAAAATTCATAACCATTCAATCGCTCTCATCTCTTTTGAAACTGACAACTTTGTCAAATATTGAACACAGTGGTGGTGGAATCAATACTATTGATGGCTGACCACTGGAGACTGCATGAGACTAATAACTCTGGTACCATAGTGCAACCCACAGAACATGGTTCATGATGCTCTTTGCTACCTCAAACATTATTGACTGGGTTGACTGTAACCAAATCATGTCTGGTGTTATTGATTTTATGCAGTTCAATGTGTTGGTATTGAGTGCACTTTATACCAATGCTAGGCTGCTTCCAGGCGCTGTTGAGGTTACATCTGTGTATGTCGGAGTCTCACCCAGTCCAGGGTCTCTTTAACAAAGGCATCTGGAAGAACAGGAAGGTAAATGTATTAGCAACATTCTTAAAAAAATGAGTTTTTTAGGCCTCTCAAACTTCAAGAGTTACTGCACATTAATAAGACATACAGGAGGGATTTTCAGCAAATGATTTTCACGTGCACACTTCTACCACCAAAATGATTTTATCTCCCACTACAGAGGTAGAGTTTGTCTTAGTGAGTCTTTCTGAGACAACCCGTTCATGTGCAGAGTAATAAGAGGTGTTCTCTGAATAAATGATGCACACAATGGGGAAGCATCTGGGTCATTTACAGCAGTGGTTTCCAACACATGGTCTGTGGTCCCCCAGGGGTCTGTGACACATTCCCAGTTGGTCCATAGGCCTGGGCTGGCAGGAAGGCACTTCTGCAGCTGGGGGCTCTCCACAGAAACACATGTGTGGTTTTATATTTATTACTTCCTTTGTGCAGCAGCTTGAAAGGCACTGCAAAGTTCCTTGTACATCCAGCAGATTTAAGGCAAAAATAAGAGTATTACAATAACTCTGATGATTAGTGTACCTGCTAGAGACAGAGTTTTGTTTAGTGGCAGTTTTGACTCATTTATGGTAGCACAGATGGTTACGTTTCCTGCTTCAAAGAGCATGTACCATGCAAAGAACCATATTTTATGTGCATTACTGCTTTTGTCACAGAGATTCTTTAGCTACTGTGCGGTTCATAAGTTACAATCGTAATCTAGTTTAATGAGCTATGAAGTGCCATAAAAGAGCCGGATGCAAACTGCATGCACAAATTAGAAAGTTATGTTTTTTCCCAATCTTTCATTATCCTTATGCTGTTAAAAACGTTTTGCTTGAGTAGAAATAGATTCTTATTATTAAAGTCAATGCTAACCAATGTGTTATATTTTGAATCCTGAGTTTGTGCTTCTCCAGACAAAGCACTCTAAGAAAATGCCTACCAGTGTGCTTGACATGCAAATAATGCACCTTGGAGTCACCTGTAAAGTGCTCTGACACCCTACACTAGTATGAGAGGTGCTATAGAACAAATTATTACATGTGAGAGAGAGGCCATGAAGAGATGAGAGATCCTTATGGTTTTACTTTCTTTCCCTACCATATATTTATGGAAAAAGCTTTCTCAGATCGTATGTACCTAAACAATAAAAACAGAAATTGCTTGTTAAAGCTTTTTTATTCATTTTTTCAAATATAAAGTATCTATATCTTTAGTAATTTGAGTATTTTTTTGGTGTGTACTTGTTTGTGTATACTTTATGAATTACTGTTTTAATGCTTGAAATGTAAATCAAACAAATTGCTTGGCGTGCCCTGTCTTCCAGTAGTGATTCAAGTGGGGGTACTCAAGTATTAGAAGGTTGGGATTCACTGATTTAGAGGTTGGTAGTTGTTAGGAATTTACCCCATAAAAATGTCTTCCAAAATCATGGATCTCACAGTGTTCTCACCTGTTCCATTGGAACAGCCTATGATGATTCTATTATCAGAAACGATCTGCTGGCGGCTCAACTGCCACAGTCCTACTGGCTACACCTTTGTAGAACTCCATGCCAAAAAGAAGATGAAAGGTCCATACTGAATGCTGCATGTAAAGATGCAAATGTAAAGTAAGTATTAGCTCGTGTGAAACATGGGAGATGGATGAAACTTTTAAAATGTGCTTTCCACCAACCACACAGCTACAAACCATGCATTGTGAATATCATAAAATTAACATGCCCCTTGCATGCACTGTTACCGAACAAACAAGATGCATCATTCTTTCCATGATTAAACCACATCCAACTGAAAACAAGCAACTACTCTCCACACACACCTATCGTAGACTTTGAACCAGCAATAATGCAAACAATATTTAAAGTATACCCACATAAAGCCATACCAATCCACTATTAAAACTTCAACCAAAGCATTTGAAAACATCTACAAAAAATCGGCACTAAATGTAGAATATGTAACAAACAGCCTGTTTGCCTTTGGAAATAAAAGCTAATAGCTTTGTCATATGTACCTGTAACAGATGTGACTAACCACCACAGTGTGCTAATAGAAACTCAATTTTATCAAATTAATTAACAGAAACTAAGTTTACTAATGGACTTCTTCGAATATACCTAAGGTGGCAGACTGCACCGCTCTGGACACACACAACTCTAATTCAAAATACCTTGTTGGAATGTCTATGATGGCACCACGGCTCCACAAATCAAAACCAACAAAGCAGTGGAAGGATGGCACAATGCCTTCCATGCCATTCCAGGAAGAAGGCTCTAGAAATTAATTGAAGCCCTCCAAAAAGGACACAGATAAAAACAAGTAAAGTTAGAACAGTCAGTTAGCCAAATTACACTTAAAATAACTAAACAAACCCGAGAAAAGTATGACATGCTTTCTAAGAGTCATTCTAAATAACAAAGGGATATGTGGAAAAGATAAATCACTATTTTACGCCACCAATCAACCAAAATACTCACAACTGAAATAGAACAAAACCTAACAGTGCTAAAAAACAATGTAACAATTTTAAAGGAAATATTATAGGTATTTTTAGAAAACTTTCAATAACAAAAATATTTTAATAAAGCACAACATAAAACAGATAAATAACAATAACATAAATTAATGATAAATTACAAAATTCTAATGAAAATCAAAAATATGCAATAAAAAAATATACAAAGCAGCTCACAAAGTAAACACACACATAGTAAATGGAACGTTTCCACTGCAGTAAAGGTAATATTCATATCCATATTAATATATAACTTTTTTTATCCCAAAAATGTTTTAAAATATATTACGCACAGTTGTGTAGCTAAAAAGTGTGAATACACCTCCACCTCAAAAAAGAATCTATCCACAAAAAAGTAAAAAATAAAAAGTAAGAGATCCCCAAAAGTGCAGAAATGAAATGTCCAAAGTAAACCTGTTGAAGTAAACCTGAATCATTGGATTCAACAAAAAAACAAAAACATTGAAAGTAAAGACATCTTCAGAAAATTGCAAAAATCTAAAGAAATTATAAAAAAATTGTTGGAATAAATTGAACCAAAGTCATTTCTTTTTTTAATAAAAACATTCAAAAATAACTACAGACATTGCACTCTGAATTCGTAACCTCTAAAAAAGCATAGCATGCTGGCCCTCAAAATACATACAACCAAAATAAAATCAAACATATCACTGCAACTTGACAATCTTGCTACAACACGTAATTATATACAGTAACATACTACTACCACAACTATACTTAGGCCTGCTGCATTACATTTAAACTCAAATTACCACTTAACCTTACAAAATAAAACTTACACCATAACTCACACTAAATAAACCTACCCACATACACTATCGAATAAACTGTAAATAAACACTTTAAAAATATTTTACATTGTGGGTCAAGTAGAAACCGGGAACTGCGAGTCACACAATTGAAATGCACTTCAAAGTAACCCTAATGGTGTACAAAATACAGGTAGCAGTGGGAAAAATGTCTGCAAAATCAAAAAATAAACTATTGTCCTAATAAAAGAAATAGAAATGTTACAGAAACCTATTAAAACACATTTAAAAAAGTATGTAAAATGCATTAAAACTTTTTTAAAAAGTTAAGCAATGTACTGTACAAACACAAATTTATATATAAACTATAAATTAAATAGTACTACAAAATATAATTCAATATGAAAGAACAATAAATAGCATATATTAAACATGCATTATAATCATTTAACAATACAAAGTATAAAACATATATGTATGACAAAGTAATGATAGTCCATTTTAATATGAATGTTTAAAAATATATGTCCTAAAATTATCTTAAAATTATAGCACAGATATTACTACAGCAAAACAGTACATAAACATTTATAATTTCAACTTGAGAAAAATATGTTTTTCTTAGCCAAACAATGTTCATATAAAAAAAAAAAATTCAAAATGTGCAAAAAAATGAAATACATCAATAAAACATATTTAAAACCCTTGAGGTGTATTGGTTGTTATTGTGGAAAACTAGATTCTATATACAAGTACAAATTACAAAGAATTTTAAAGAAGGTTTTTAAAACTGAAAGAGCAACATTTACTATTCCCACTCCAATCTAATCCATTTTGTGTTATTTGATGGTCACTTAAAGGTTACATTTACTATTCCCATTCCAACATAAACAATTTTAGGGAAAGTGTTGGACACTAAAGTGGTTAAATTCACTATTTCCACTCCACTCTAAACCATTTTCTTCAATGTGTTGAACAAAAAAAATAGAAGGATTTACTATTCACACTACAATCTGAAGCATTTTTGGGAGGTGTTGGCCAGTAAACAGATAACATTTACTATCCCCACTCCAATCTAAGCAATTTTAGGGAATGTAGTGGGCAGGAAAGGTGTTAAAATTACTATTCCAACTCAACTAAATTATTTTGACAAAGGTATTGGGAAGGTGTTCAACAAGAAAGGTGTTAAAAGTACTATTCCAATCCCAAATTTAAACCATTTTGGGGAAGGTGTAGTACACAAATGAATTCAGATATAATATTGCCACTAAAACCCAAACCATTTTTTAATAAATGTTGGATTAGATCTAGTATTCCTATTCCAATCTAAACAATTTTGGGGAATGTGTTGGAAACAAATGGGATCAAATATACTATTCCCACTCCATTCAGAATTATTTTGTGGAAGATGTTGGACACTAAAGCCCATATTTATACTTTTTGACGCACAACTGCGCCAAAGCAGTTGTGCGTAAAAAACTTTTACCGCCGGCTAACGCCATTCCAACGCGCCATGCGGGCGCCGTAATAATGGAATGACGTTAGCCGGCGCTGCGGACTGGTGTGCTTCAAAAACAATGACTCACACCAGGCAGCGGCGGAGTATGGGAAAATGGGGGTTGTGCGTCAAAAAATGGTGCAAGTCAGGTCTGAGGCAAAATTCAGGGCTCCAACCGGATTTGCGCCATTTGTTTTTACGCCCAACCTCCATTGACATGACTCCTGTCTTAGCAAAGACAGGAGTCATGCCCCCTTGCCCAATGGCCATGCCCAGGGGACTTATGTCCCCTGGGCATGGTCATTGAGCATAAAAAAAAATACTTACCCGAACTTACCTTTACTTCCCTGGGATGGGTCTCTCCATCCTTGGGTGTCCTCCTGGGGTGGGCAAGGGTGGCAGGGGGTGTCCCTGGGGGCAGGGGAGGGCACCTCTGGGCTCCTTCCGAGCCCACAGGTCCCTTAAAGCCTGCCCTGACCCAGGCGTTAAAAAACGGCCGTTTTTTAAGGCCAACCCCCTCCTGTGCATCAAAATGACGCCAGAGTATAAATAGGGGGCACAGGCCTTAAAGTCATTTTTTGGAAGGGAACGCCTACCTTGCATATAATTAACGCAAGGCTGGTTCCCCCTTCCAAAAAATGACGCACATGGTGGAATTTTGACGCCCGCAGGGTCGGGCGTCAAAGTATAAATAAGGGGCAGGGTTTGCGCCGATTGTGCGTCAACATTATTGATGCACATTCGGCGCAAACAGAGTATAAATATGCCCCCTAGGGCCTCATTACGAATGTGGAGGTCAGTGAACTGCCATGGCGGTGTTGGCAGACTAGCCACCGTCCGGTTGGGGGTCAGACTGCTGTATTACAAGTCATTGGGGCCTATGGAGCAAAGACTGACGTGGTCCCACCGGCACTGCCAGGAAGCACAGGCTGTCGCAGTCACAAGGCAGCACAAACAAGTCCTCAGAGCTGTGTTGCCCCAGACGCATTAGGAGGTTACACACCGTCATTGTGATCATGGCGCTCCAACTACCATGTCTCAGCAGATGGAAATGGGAAGTATAAAGGGAGACACTCACCGGCAGGCAGCCTTACAAGTCTGGTGCCACGAACACATCATGCCGCTGCTGATGGTCATTGATAGAGCACAAAATCCACTCTGCGTGGGTGTAACAGACCATAAGTACACATACTTACCTGTGTCATTACACTCAACAACAGATTGTTGCGCTGTCCACCACATCATATAGGGATTACGCTATGGCACCAAGTACACTTGTCATTGTGTTCCGTGTTGGAATCAGACACAAAGAAGGACACTTTCACAGTCACAATATGCCCCCTTTGAGCAGGTCACTCACATCGCACTGGAACACTTCACAAAAACAGATGTCTGCTCATCTCAGACCCAGGGACAGTGAAGTGTACATAACATTGTCTCACAGAAAACCAACAACACGCCAACATCACATCTACAAATACAACTCACACACTCACATGCCAGGGATTGTTGTCACATTCAACACAGATATGTGTGGATGTGGCATGGAACTCAAACACCACTCTCATTAAACAACCCTGCAATGGACACAACCATATCACCCACTTTGCAACACAATGGAAAGACAATGGGATGCACAATAGACAGAGAGACAACTATACAAAGATCCATAATCCATAATCCACATCAAGAGGACAAATCTAACACCATATATGCTCACATATATGCTCACATACTGAAATAAGATGAAATACTTACCATATCAAACAGTACACAATGCCATGACACCACCATTGCATAAACACCCACATATCGATAGACTCAACATATACCCTTGTCTTGGGAGACACCAGCACTGCCCACAAAGTCAGATACTGCAAACAACTGCAAATGTATCAGCAAGCAAGCTGAAACACACAGAACTGTAGGCAAACAACACAATCACTCAGGAACAACATAAACATAGAAAAGGAATTTCAGGACAAATATATACCTGAAAAAACAACTGTTTTATTAAATTTAAACTTTTTAAAATCCAAGGCCATTGGCCTATCCATTTTCTTCCACACATCTCTGTGCTGTCACTTGACTCCTAACTGCAAGGGAACCTCCAAGCAATTTGATTTCAGTATAACTGAAAGATAACTCCATGATGCATGCCAACAGTCAGGTTACCAACCTTACCCATTTCAAATGTGCAGTGCACTTTGCTACATCAACGGCATAGAAATGCACATTGTTGCTCAAAACACTAGGCCAAGCTGCCATGTCTTTCATTGCTACTGCAGTTGTACATGCCAAATGACATGCCTTGATGCATGAGGGAATATGTCAGGATTAGACCCAGGAGCTCCTGACTTTGGTTTCCCTGTAATTTTTGCTTCTGACCCCCTGTTTTTAGAACCTGTGCTGTAGTTCTCTTTTGCTGGTTTTGATACTCTGGGCACTTTATCACTGCTAACCAGTGCTAAAGAGAAAGTGCTCTCTGTCTAAAGGATATTGGCAATTGGTTGTCCATGATTGGCATATTTGATTTACTGGTAAGTCCCTTGTAAAGTGCACTATGGTTGCCCAAGGCCTGTAAATCAAATGCTACTAGTGGACCTGCAGCACTGATTCTGCCACCCACATGAGTAGCCTGTAAACCTGTCTCACACCTGCCACTGCAGTATCTGTGCGTGCAGTTATGCACTGCCAATTCGACCTGACAAGGGTATCTACTTGCCAGGCCCAAACCATTCCTTTTACCACATCTAAGTCACCCCTAAGGAAGGCCGTAGGTAGCCCCATGGGCAGGGTGCAGTGTATTTAAAAGGTAGGACATATACTGGTATTTTACATGTCCTCATAGTGAAATACTGCCAATTGGTTTTCACTTTTGCATGGCCTATCTCTCCCATAGGTTAACATGGGGACTACCTTTAAATATCTTTTAAGTGCAGATCTCACTGAGAACAGATATAGATGTAGAGTTTGGAGTCTCTGAACTCAGAATTTAAAAATATATCTTTTGGTAGAATTGTTTTTTAGGTTCTCTGTTTGAAAATGCCACTTTTAGAAAGTCAGCATTTTCTTGCTTAACCATTCTGTGCCTCTGCCTGCCTACGGGATCCATGTCTGGGTCAGACTAACAGTTGGGCTGTTTGTGAATTCCCTCTAGACGGTGACACAAAGGGAGCTATGGAGTATCCTGCATATCTTGATGAGTTTCCTGGGCTAGAGTGGGGAGAAAGGAGCTGACATGTACTCCTGAAAGGGCTGTGCCTGTCCTCACACAATGCAGACTCCAACCCCCTGGAGTATGTCTGGAGGCAGGCCTGGACAAGGCAGGATCTTGTGAACAACAGAGGCTTTCCTTTGAACTCTGCCTGCTTCAAAGGCAGAAAGGAGTATAAGTAGTGGACATAACCCCCCCAGTCTTTAGATTACTTCTGGATCAAGAGGAACCTCTGCCAAGGAGAAGAGCTTGATGCTTGAGGAGGACCTGCCACTCTGCCTGTTGCTTTGCAGTGTCAGCCTGCTACTGCTGCTTCTGCCTGCTTTCTGATATCCTGCTTGTAAAGTTTTTCCAAGGGCTTAGACTGAGCTTGCCTCCCGTTCTGAAGTCTCAGGAAGATCATATACTTCATCTGCCAGTGCCTGGGCTCTTCTTCAGGGAGTCCTGACTTGCCAAGTGGTGCCAAATCCAGTTCCAGGGCCCTTAGAAGTGAAAACTGGTAATCTGCAGGGGAAAATCCACACACCACTGCATGTATCAGAAAAATCTACACACTGCCCATCCTGCAACTTAAAATTTGACGCAGAGGCTGCCTCACGGCTGAGGAAACAACACATCATCTGTTCGGAATCCAGGCTCTTCGCACAGCACATTGGAAATTTCCATGCACGGATCTTGGGCGTCAAAATCTGCGAACTTCTCCGCATAGACCCAAGGCTGCCCACCCAGAATCAATACACTGCCTCCCTTGCAAGTAAAGAATCGAAGCACGCTCTCCGGTGTGAGCAGAGAATCAACGATAGGCCTCACTTGCGAGTAAGGAATCAATGCATCGCTTGCTTTTCTGATGCACCATCGCCCTTGAAGCTTTATTTTTGATGCATACAAGGTACTTTGTGCTTAAACAACACCTCCATTGATTTCTATGGAGTAAGACTCTTTTTACTTTAAACAATCATATCTTTGACTGTGTATGTTGGATTTTTGTTGTTTTGGTTTTGTTTGATTTAGGTACATATTGGATATTTTTCTTAACTGGTGTGGAGTCCTTTTGTGGTGTTTTCACTGTGTTGCTTGTGTCTTTGTACAAATACTTTACACATTGCCTCTGAGATTAGCCTGACTGCTTGTGACAAGTTACCAAGGGGGTGAGCAGGGGTTATCTGAGCTGTGTATCTCCCTTACCTTGATTACAGTGAAGTTCATTACTTGGACAGGGTGTCGATTGACTGCCAACTAGAGAACCCATTTCTAACAGTCAGCCAACAAACAATGGTGTCACACTCCTGTATGTGGCACAACGTAAAAATGAACCCCCATTGTAAATGTCACATTCCTCACACAGGTTGCCATGCACATATATGTGAGGGAATACAGACATCATCACATCAAAATAATTGGACCATGCAAGAAACAGCAGCTTCCAAATGTTTTTCTGATGAGAAAGGGACACATGCTGACATGTAGGCACAAAGATTGTTTGCAACATTGATGGCACTTAAATCATGTCAATTGACATTTCCACTTACCAAGGGAAAGTTCTGATCAGTAGCTGATCCAAAGAACAATATATGCTCTGTAACATGTATGATGACCATCTTCACATTACAAACCATAGTGAAGCACCAGCACCCGTCATACGCTGAAGACAAGTAGGCTCTGCAAAGCAGATGCTAAAATACTCATTTGCTAAGACACATGACTGGGTACAGTGATCCATCACTTCCTTGCCTTTTGCCTGTAACATTGAGGAGTAGCGGTCTGTTGCATAGCATTTACACTCACTACAACAAAAATCAGTACTTGATTGATCACTGCATACAGTCATATGTTGTTCCTGGAGAGCAAATTGTTAGTGGAGTATACACATTTGTGTACTAGATCCCTAGTTCAATAGGCAAGACATATTAGTATACAACACCTGACATATCTACACAAACAATCACCCATCCACTGTGTTACACATTGGGGGAGCTGTCAGAACCTAGCATATTCACTTGGCAATGTGACAGGCAGGATTATATCCCGTACTCACTCCCTTGTGGCTACTGCGTTGTCCTCAAATGCTCATTGAGGTCTGCGTAGGCTATCGCCAGGAAACAAGCCATTAAGGGGGTCATTGTCCAACGGGCTCCCTGCCCATATTTTGAGGACATCCCCAGCTGGACCTCTGGCCAGTATCTCAGGTACTCACACCTTTTCCTGCAGTGGGTGCTCCGCTGGCTGTGGTACCTCAGGATCCACACATTCTTGGCAGTGGCTCTCCATAGTTACTTTTTCTGATGGGTGTTGACATGCATGGATGCAAAAGGCAAATCAAGAGATTAAAATCACAAGTTTCATCACAACTGGTTCAGTCACATACATTTCAGTAACACCAAGCTAGGAATTTTCAATTTGTTAATACTCCCCAGGGGTGAAACACACATGCCAATAAGTACAGGGACATGACTACAGATACATGCATTTGCATCTGCAGACTAACCCACTAACCTGGTCTTGGCCTACAAGGACTAAGCAAATTTACTGACATCAGGTAGCCCATGCTCTAGCAACCTGTACTGTGATACGAGCCATAACAAAATACTCCACACCTATGTAGCTTCTGCAGAGGAAACTCCTTAGTCATGAATGAACCAACACATTCCCACTGTGTGAGAATGACTCAACACATACAATCCCTACAGGCAACTACAAGAGTACAAACTTCAACATTATGCATGAGTAACAATCAAGGGGTTGGCATGGTGGGTACAGAAAGTGTCTTCCTTGTCCATGTGTAGGGTTCAATGTTATGTACTTGTACCACACAACACTCCATTGGACATACATGTCTATCTTACAGAGATGGCATCCCACATAAAAAAGACATGCATTTTACAGTTTCTGCTATGTGTCCAAGCTACTGCGTCACACATCATGGCCTATGAGGAATCAACACACTGCCTGGACTGTGGGACTGCCATTTATGCAGTACACCTGTATAGGACAAATATGACCTGTGTGAAGGTGACAATAGAGCTGCGGGAGTAAGGGATGTGTCATGAGTCTAAGACACACACTGAAAATTATGCTAAATGCACATATGGACTGGGTTAAAGATGTATCTCTGAACCCATTCCTAATCTAGTCAAAGGACAGGTTTTGCTGCCATAGCCTCATTTTCGCCATATGACAGGATCTGCTGTGGTACAGGGAGTGGGCAGAATGCCATAGTAACTCTCCCACAGCCTCAGCTAGGTCCCATACTGTGAGATACATTTGGCAGGCCTTGGTCTCTGCAGCATGAGCTGACAGAACCTACATGATACTCCATTCCCATCCTTTCCATGCATGACAGTACATCATGTAGCCAACAGCAATTTGGCATGCAGTGTGTGTGGCAACCAGAAGGGCAGACTGACTCATGGTATGCCTTCTACACAATAGTTTAGCAAGGGCAGATGTGGTTTGAAAGATCTGTGGCACTATGCACATTGCACACATGATTCTCAACTTGCACATACAACATGCATACACAGCTCACGCTGTCATGCACATACATGTTGTCTGGCATTTACAACAATCATGAGGAAAGAGATGTCAGTGGATGGCAGTATTGTCTCCTTACCTAGTTATGTGCATCCAACACAAGGAGGATCCAGAACCCCAAAAACCTCACACAAAAAAATGTAACTGAACTTAACATATGGCACTGGCCACCAATACCTGCACATTGTCCATCCATTGATGCCGCACAGACTGCAACTACAGGCACACGAGTAGTCTAACTGGCACACATAGGTACATTGTAGTATGTGTGGAGGGAAAGGATAGTGCAGTACAGAGACAATTGTGCACCTGAGGTACTTACCTGCTCCTCTAGTGAGCCATTGAGCTGTTCATAGACGGGTAGGACCTCGGTCCCCGGTAAGAAGGCAGGGGTCCTATCACCTGCTGGATGTGGCAAGAATGCCCCCAGAGGTGGCACACAGCAACTCAGGATGTGGAGGTGTTGCTGGCAGCAGTGTCAGGAGTCTAGTGAGTGAATCTGCAGAGCATGGGGGTCACGCCCGCCATGTATGCAGTCATCACTGGTGGCGGACACAGCAATTGGGCCCGACCACCACTGGCAACAACGTTAGCCTATGGCTGTTTCCGCCATAGTTGCAACCGCCATGACGAGTTCTGCCGGCGGTCACAGGTGGTTCCTAATGTCCAGTCGAGTAGATCAGGCAGCTGCCATATTGGTGGCCTGGAACACTGAATTTGACTTTGGAAACTGCATCACACCTGCAAAAAAGGATTTTTAACCAAACAAACAAGCTTACTCTGTAGTGTCATGTAGATCCTACTACTCAAACACCATTGCAGTATAGTGCAGGACACAGGTGGCATTTAACAGTGGGGGCACTCTCCACCTCTGCCGACAGTCATATTGGCGGTCGGGATATCCAGTAACATTTCAAGGGGCAATGGTGTTCTCCATCTTGAGTTTGGACCACATACATGTTGTGACCGTGTGGAAAACCATGGGGGTCACAATTGACCCTTGTGTTATTTGCAGCTGGGATGTGCACTGGTTGCCATGTCTATCTTCAGAAATGTCATTTCACTTGATATAATTGACATGCATCATGCATGTAGCGGTTGACATACTGACTAATGTTACAAATCATGTCTTGTCATACATAGGTACCCAGAGAAAGGGAGAATGTGACAACCTCCAGACTACAGTCCACTGCCAGACATTCAGACATTCAGACCAATAAGCAATGCCACAAAATATCATATTATGATCTGCATAGGCAAACAATAGTGGACTTAGTTGCAGTCAGATCCAATGCCAGCTATTAGTTATCCAACCAGCAAACCACCCATTGTACTAGTCTTGTTAGTATTGCATTTCCTAGCCATATTGTCCTTCCAACACACAGTGGCTCAGTATGCTGGTATGTCCCAACCTATGTTTAGTCTGGTATTGAAGGTTGTCTTCTCAGCAGTGTTGAAACACCTTGACAGCTATATTAGTTTTCTGCAACATGAGGATTTAGCCCCTGTGAAGGCTGATTTTTATGGTTTTGCATGCATCCCACATGTGGAGGAGGCCATTGATGGCACATATATTGGCTTGGTCCCACCGAAGACCAATGAACAGGTATATAGCAGCAGAATGGACTTCTGTTCCATCAATGTGAAAGTTGTCTGTTTGGTGGATCACTACATTTCACATGTCCATGCCCGTTATCCGGGTTCAGGCCATGATTCCTTCATAATACAGAACAGCACCATGCCCCAGCTGATGTCATAACTGTACCTAGAGAGGGCCTGGTGGGTTGGTAAGTCACATCTGTCCTATTAGTGTGTGTGCATTGTCTGGTGCTGCAATCATCAACTGGGTGACTCATTGCTATTACAGGAGACTCCGCTTTTTCAAACCATTCTTGACTGTTGATGCCACTAAGGAATCCAACTATGCCAGGTGAACCCTGCTTCAATGAGGCCCATGGAGAAACCCTGTGGCTAGTGGAGCAGGCTTTTGGGCCCCTGAAGGCCAGATTTAGGTGTCTGGGCAGGACTGTTGGGGCCCTCCTCTACTCACCCGGAAAAGTGTAACAGATCACTGTGGCATGCTGCATGCTTCACAATATCACCCAGTTGAGAAATATTCTAGAGGAGGAAAGCCTGCAGTGCCACCGGGTGAGACTCTTGAAATGCCAAGTCATGGTGACAGTGGTGAAGAGGAACGAGCTGACTACACGAAGATCTCATCAACAGTTACTTTTCATGAGTGTAAGTATATCATGTGATGCCATGACTGTGACTGTACAATGAACTGTAGTTGTGAGAATATATGGTGTTGAGTTTTTTTAGCAACAACTAGGGAGCTGATACTCTGCAATATTCAGCCAAAGGCTGCCTGAAGAATTATCCATTGACATATCCCCACCTTGATGATGTTGCTTTGTGTCAGTTTCCTTGCAATATAATTACTTTCCAGTTGAATGCAATGCCATTTGTGTAATAGGTATATCTTCACGCCTATACTTCTTGTTTTGTCTTTGCACAGGTACCTTCACCATGACATCCTCTTGTGGGCATTTCATAGTTTTCAGAGTAACATTAGCAGGTATCTGATGCTGTTCTGACATACAAAGTGGACGTGGCTCGTTTCAGGTAATGTAGGTCACAGATTTGGGGTATATAAGGCCGGTGCTGATGCCGCTTGCACAGTGTTTGGGTCGAAGGTCAGAAGGGCACATTGGACTTGTTTTGTATGCTTTGCTGAGTCAATTGCATCATGTGTGTCATCATGTGGGCATTAAATATGTAGTCAACAATTGTGAGCATGTCAGTTACCGTTCACATTGGCTAAACACTAATCTTGTATGACCTCTATGTAGCTGTAGATGTGTTTCATCATTGCAGGCCACAGTGCCTGTGCCACAGCACTGACATATTTTTGTGTCATACCACCAGATGCATGATCATTGGATTTTGATGGGTCTGTGATCAGAGACTGTTGTACTGCCATCCGTCTGTATCTTGGATTATGTGATGTTGGATGACTTTGGTGTGGTTTGTGATAGGGCTCAAGCTGATGACATCATCCAATTTAATGTTTGCCTATTATACAGACAGTGTCTGACAAATCCCTCCCTATTTACTTTGACCCATTATGGGTCAGACATTCTGATGTCAAAAATGTCCAAACATATGTTTAGCCTATGTGCTGTATACTGGAATAAAATGTTTGTTTTGACCAGACACTTGTACGTATGCGTTTGTATGTAATGGTTGTAATTCTGAGTAGGAACCTATATATCTCTTACATATGCCTCTCTGCACAAGTAAGTTATGTCTTCATCATATGGTTCACATGGTGTTACATCTCTACATAGCAAAATGTTGAAATTAAGCAAGCAGACAATGCGTTTGCGATGGGCGAATTTATTACGGTGCAGATGCATTATATCCAATTTTGAAATAGAAGAAGAAAAATAATAAATAAAGTGAAGGTGTCAATCATGGTAAATGAAATCATTAGAGCAGATGCCAAACCATTGGAGTCCAGAATACTCCTCCCTTTGGAACTGATATATAGTTCAGGATCAGTCAAAGGAGTGAATGTGTGACACATAAAGGAGTGGCAGTGGTGGGTATCTTGCCATCTTTACCTCCTGGCTTTGTCGTCGGACGTCCCTGCTTGCATGGTGAGGGGATCTGCTATTGCTGAGGCAGGGGTGTCTGGTGCTTTTACCTCTTGTAGGGCTTCCCTTCCAGTGACTGGCACAGATGAAGAAGGCCCTGGTGTTGATGCCCCAAAGGAAGGTGTAGAGTGGTGTTGTAGAGCCCTGATCAGGGTGATGTTAGTGTCACTCATTACCTCTTTTTGGGAGGTCACATTGGTATTGCAAGCTTCCCATTGTTCATGCATATCCCTATAGGTGTCCCTCTGTAGCTGCTTGACTTCCAGGAGTTCTGTTACTAACTGGTCCATTAAGCTGTGAGACTCCTGATAGATCCTCAAGACATGGCTGATTGTGTCCTGGCCAGGAGCAGCCTGAGTGGCCTCACCCCGCTGGCCCAACCATCCCTCCCATGCACCCTACCCCAACGGACCTGTAACCTTGCCACAGAGTGACGTCTTCCACTGGGTCCTGGACCCTCACCACCTGAGGTGTTGCACTGCAACTCAGGATCTAGGGGTGGGGGGCACAGGATGGTAGACACTTGTAGGAGGCTGGACTGGCTTGTAGTGAGTACCAAGGGGTACTTGCACCTTGCACCAGGCCCAGTTATCCCTTATTAGTGTATAGGGTGTCTAGCAGCTTAGGCTGATAGATAATGGTAGCTTAGCAGAGCAGCTTAGGCTGAACTAGGAGACGTGTGAAGCTACTACAGTACCACCTAGTGTCATATGCACAATATCATAAGAAAACACAATACACAGTTATACTAAAAATAAAGGTACTTTATTTTTATGACAATATGCCAAAGTATCTTAGAGTGTACCCTCAGTGAGAGGATAGGAAATATAGACAAGATATATATATACACAATAGCAAAAATATGCAGTATAGTCTTAGAAAACAGTGCAAACAACGTATAGTTACAATAGGATGCAATGGGGAAACATAGGGATAGGGGCAACACAAACCATATACTCCAAAAGTGGAATGTGAACCACGAATGGACCCCAAACCTATGTGACCTTGTAGAGGGTCGCTGGGACTATTAGAAAATAGTGAGAGTTAGAAAAATAACCCTCCCCAAGACCCTGAAAAGTGAGTGCAAAGTGCACTAAAGTTCCCCTAAGGACAAAATAGTCGTGTTAGAGGGAAAATGCAAGGAAAACACAAATCAGCAATGCAACAACGATGGATTCCTGACTGAGGGTACCTGTGGAACAAGGGGACCAAGTCCAAAAGTCACAAGCAACTCGGAGATGGGCAGATGCCCAAGAAATGCCAGTGGTTGGTGCAAAGAAGCTCTTACTAGGCTGAAGAACTGTGAATACTGCAGGAACGACAAGGGCTAGAGACTTCCCCTTTGGAGGATGGATCCCCCACGCCTTGGAGAGTCGTGCAGAAGTGTTTTCCCACCGGATGGATGCCAACAAGCCTTGCTACACGCAAATCGTGCGTTTGGCGTTTTTGGACGCTGCTGGGGCCCAGGAGGGACCAGGAGGTCGCAAATTGGACCTGCAGAGAGAGGGGACGTCGAGCAAGACAAAGAGCCCTCAATGAAGCAGGTAGCACCCGGAGAAGTGCCAGAAACAGGCACTAAGAGGATGCGTGAAACGGTGCTCGCCGAAGTTGCACAAAGGAGTCCCACGTCGCCGGAGACCAACTTAGAAAGTCGTGCAATGCAGGTTAGAGTGCCGTGGACCCAGGCTTGGCTGTGCACGAAGGATTTCCGCCGGAAGTGCACAGGGGCCGGAGTAGCTTGCAAAGTCGCGGTTCCCAGCAATGCAGCCCAGCGAGGTGAGGCAAGGACTTACCTCCACCAAACTTGGGCTGAAGAGTCACTGGACTGTGGGGGTCACTTGGACGATGTCGCTGGATTCGAGGGACCTCGCTCGTCATGCTGAGAGGAGACCCAAGGGACCGGAAATGCAGCTTTTTGGTGCCTGCGGTTGAAGGGGGAAGATTCCGTCGACCCACGGGAGATTTCTTCGGAGCTTCTGGTGCAGAGAGGAGGCAGACTACCCCCACAGCATGCACAAGCAGGAAAACAGTCGAGAAGGCGGCAGGATCAGCGTTACAGAGTTGCAGTAGTCGTCTTTGCTACTATGTTGCAGGTTTGCAGGCTTCCAGCGCGGTCAGCGGTCGATTCCTTATCAGAAGGTGAAGAGGGAGATGCAGAGGAACTCGGCTGAGCTCATGCATTCGTTATCTAAAGTTTCCCCAGAGACAGAGACCCTAAATAGCCAGAAAAGAGGGTTTGGCTACCTAGGAGAGAGGAAAGGCTACTAACACCTGAAGGAGCCTATCAGCAGGAGTCTCTGACGTCACCTGGTGGCACTGGCCACTCAGAGCAGTCCAGTGTGCCAGCAGCACCTCTGTTTCCAAGATGGCAGAGGTCTGGAGCACACTGGAGGAGCTCTGGACACCTCCCAGGGGAGGTGCAGGTCAGGGGAGTGGTCACTCCCCTTTCCTTTGTCCAGTTTCGCGCCAGAGCAGGGGCTAAGGGGTCCCTGAACCGGTGTGGACTGGCTTATGCAGAATTGGGCACATCTGTGCCCAACAAAGCATTTCCAGAGGCTGGGGGAGGCTACTCCTCCCCTGCCTTCACACCATTTTCCAAAGGGAGAGGGTGTCACACCCTCTCTCAGAGGAAGTTCTTTGTTCTGCCATCCTGGGCCAGGCCTGGCTGGACCCCAGGAGGGCAGCTGCCTGTCTGAGGGGTTGGCAGCAGCAGCAGCTGCAGAGAAACCCCAGGAAGGGCAGTCTGGCAGTACCAGGGTCTGTGCTACAGACCACTGGGATCATGGAATTGTACCAACAATGCCAGGATGGCATAGAGGGGGCAATTCCATGATCATAGACATGTTACATGGCCATATTCGGAGTTACCATGGTGAAGCTACATATAGGTAGTGACCTATATGTAGTGCACGCGTGTAATGGTGTCCCCGCACTCACAAAGTTCAGTGAATTGGCTCTGAACAATGTGGGGGCACTTTGGCTAGTGCCAGGGTGCCCTCACACTAAGTAACTTTGCACCTAACCTTTACCAGGTAAAGGTTAGACATATAGGTGACTTATAAGTTACTTAAGTGCAGTGAAAAATGGCTGTGAAATAACGTGGACGTTATTTCACTCAGGCTGCAGTGGCAGGCCTGTGTAAGATTTGTCAGAGCTCCCTATGGGTGGCAAAAGAAATGCTGCAGCCCATAGGGATCTCCTGGAACCCCAATACCCTGGGTACCTCAGTACCATATACTAGGGAATTATAAGGGTGTTCCAGTAAGCCAATGTAAATTGGTAAAAATGGTCACTAGCCTGTTAGTGACAATTTGGAAAGAAATGAGAGAGCATAACCACTGAGGTTCTGATTAGCAGAGCCTCAGTGAGACAGTTAGTCACTACACAGGTAACACATTCAGGCACACTTATGAGCACTGGGGCCCTGGGTTACCAGGGTCCCAGTGACACATACAACTAAAACAACATATATACAGTGAAAAATGGGGGTAACATGCCAGGCAAGATGGTACTTTCCTACACAACCCCCCCCCAAACGAAGGACAATAAGACTAGCCATTACCTGATGAGTCTTCATTGTCTAAGTGGAAATATCTGGAGAGTCCATCTGCATTGGAGTGGCTACTCCCAGGTCTATGTTCCACTGTATAGTCCATTCCCTGTAGGGATATGGACCACCTCAACAATTTAGGATTTTCACCTTTCATTTGTTTTAGCCAAAGTAGAGGTTTGTGGTCTGTCTGAACAATGAAGTGAGTGCCAAACAGGTATGGCCTCAACTTCTTCAGAGCCCAGACCACAGCAAAGGCCTCCCTCTCAATGGCAGACCAACGCTTTTCTCTAGGGGTCAACCTCCTACTAATAAAAGCAACAGGTTGATCCTGGCCCTCAGAATTAAGTTGTGATAGGACTGCCCCTACTCCTAATTCAGATGCATCAGTTTGGACATAGAATTTTTTAGAGTAACAAGGGCTTTTCAGGACAGGTGCAGAGCACATGGCCTGCTTCAGCTCCTCAAAAGCTTTCTGACAGCTTGCTGTCCACAATACCTTTTTAGGCATTTTCTTGGATGTGAGGTCATTAAGAGGGGCTGCAATGGAGCCATAGTTCTTAATGAACCTCCTGTAATACCCAGTGAGGCCTAGGAAGGCTCTCACCTGAGTCTGAGTGGTAGGGGGAACCCAATCAATAATAGTTTGGATTTTCCCCTGAAGTGGTGCAATCTGTTCCCCACCAACAAGGTGTCCCAGATAAACCACCTTACCCTGCCCTATCTGGCACTTTGAAGCCTTGATAGTGAGGCCTGCCTTTTGCAGGGCCTCCAAAACTTTCCATAGGTGGACCAGGTGATCATCCCAGCTGGAGCTAAAGACAGCTATATCATCCAAATATGCTGCACTGAAAGCTTCCAGCCCTTGCAGGACTGTGTTCACCAACCTCTGAAAAGTGGCAGGTGCATTTTTCAAACCAAAAGGCATTACAGTAAACTGGTAATGTCCTCCAATGGTAGAAAATGCAGTCTTAGGTTTAGCATCTTCTGACAATTTGATCTGCCAATACCCTGCAGTCAAATCAAAAGTGCTTAGATACTTGGCAGATGCCAGTGTATCTATGAGCTCATCTGCCCTGGGTATAGGGTGAGCATCAGTTTTGGTTACCAAGTTGAGACCTCTATAGTCTACACAAAACCTCATTTCCTTCTTTCCATCTTTAGAATTGGGTTTTGGTACCAGTACCACAGGAGAAGCCCATGGACTGTCAGAGTGCTCAACCACTCCTAGTTCCAACATTTTCTGAACTTCTTGCTTTATGCAGTCCCTGACATGGTCAGGCTGCCTATAGATCTTACTTTTGACAGGTAAACTGTCTCCAGTATCTATAGTGTGCTCACACCAAGAAGTGGTGCCTGGCACAATGGAGAAGAGTTCTGAAAATTGTCCTAGGAGATTTATGCAATTATCTTTCTGCTCAGCAGTAAGACAATCAGCCAAAACTACACCTTCCACAAGAGCATCTTGTTCTGTGGAAGAGAAGAGATCAGGTAGAGGATCACTGTCTTCTTCCTGTCCCTCATCAGTTGCCATGAGCAGGGTGAGATCAGCCCTGTCATAGTAGGGTTCCAGGCGGTTGACATGGAGCACCCTAAGGGGACTCCTGGCAGTGCCTAAGTCAACCAAGTAGGTGACTTCACCCTTCTTTTCAACATTTGTGTGGGGTCCACTCCATTTATCTTGGAGTGCTCTTGGGGCCACAGGCTCCAAAACCCACACTTTCTGCCCTGGTTGGTACTGAACCAAAACAGCCTTCTGATCATGCCATTGCTTCTGGAGCTCTTGGCTGGCCTGAAGGTTTTTACTGGCCTTTTTCATGTACTCAGCCATCCTTGATCTGAGGCCAAGTACATAATCCACAATATCCTGCTTAGGAGCCTTTAAAGGTTGTTCCCAACCCTCCTTTACAAGTGTGAGTGGACCCCTAACAGGGTGTCCAGAAAGAAGTTCAAAGGGGCTGAAGCCCACTCCTTTCTGGGGTACCTCCCTGTAGGCAAAAAGGAGGCATGGTAGAAGGATATCACATCTCCTGCGGAGTTTTTCAGGGAGTCCCATAATCATGCCTTTGAGAGTTTTATTCAATCTCTCCACCAGTCCATTTGTTTGTGGATGATAGGGTGTTGTGAACTTGTAAGTTACACCACACTCCTTCCACATGGCCTTTAAGTATGCAGACATGAAATTGCTTCCTCTGTCTGATACTACTTCCTTTGGGAAGCCCACCCTGGAAAATATTCCCAGGAGGGCCTTTGCCACTGCAGGAGCTGTAGTGGTCCTTAAAGGAATAGCTTCAGGATATCTTGTGGCATGGTCCACCACCACCAAGATAAACCTATTGCCTGAAGCAGTAGGAGGGTCAAGGGGGCCAACTATGTCAACCCCTACCCTTTCAAAGGGAACCCCAACCACAGGCAGTGGGATATGGGGTGCCTTTGGAGTGCCACCTGTCTTGCCACTGGCTTGACAGGTTTCACAGGACTTACAAAATTCCTTTGTGTCCTCAGACATCCTAGGCCAATGAAACAATGGTACCAATCTGTCCCAAGTTTTCATTTGACCCAGGTGCCCAGCTAAGGGAATGTCATGTGCCAGTGTTAGGAGGAACTTTCTGTACTCCTGAGGAATCACTAATCTCCTGGCAGCTCCAGGTTTAGGATCCCTATGCTCAGTGTACAAGAGGTTGTCCTCCCAGTAAACTCTGTGAGAGTCACTGACATCCCCATTAGCCTGTTTGACAGCTTGCTGTCTGAGACCCTCTAATGTGGGACAGGTTTGCTGTGCCACACTCAGCTCCTCCCTGGCAGGCCCCCCTTCACCCAAAAGCTCAGCAGTGTCTGCTTCCAGCTCCTCTGGTGTAGGTTCTGCACAGGGAGGGAATTCTTCTTCCTCAGAAGTAGAATCCACTGTAGAGGGAGGGATAGTAGGAAGTGGTTTGCTTCTACTAGCCCTAGCTTTAGGGAGCACTTGGTCCATTGTTCCAGGATCCAAGCTTCCCTGTCCTTTTTGCTTTTTGGCCTGAGCCCTTGTCAAAGCAAAAATATGCCCTGGGATGCCCAGCATTGCTGCATGGGCCTCCAACTCCACATCTGACCAAGCTGATGTCTCCAAATCATTCCCTAATAGACAGTCTACAGGTAAATCTGAAGCTACCACAACTTTCTTTGGACCAGTTACCCCCCCCCAGTTGAGATTTACAACAGCCATGGGGTGGCTTTGTGTTATGTTGTGAGCAT
Organism: Pleurodeles waltl; assembly: GCF_031143425.1. Classification (NCBI taxonomy): domain Eukaryota; kingdom Metazoa; phylum Chordata; class Amphibia; order Caudata; family Salamandridae; genus Pleurodeles; species Pleurodeles waltl. The sequence goes on from NC_090451.1 coordinate 441,760,964, forward strand.
CGGTTACTTGGTACTGGTGTCCAAGTATGTGTTGTTCTGGGTGCACCAGTTTCTCAATCACCATTGTGACACTGGCACCTGTGTCCCTGTAGGCCTGGACCTCAACACCATTTATTAGGGTTAGTTGCTTGTACTTCTCCAAGTTATGGGGGCAAGCAACCAAAGTGGCTAAATCAATAGCCCCTTCAGAGACTAAAGTAGCCTCTGTGGTCTCCCTAATCAGACCAACCCCAACTAAATTACCAAAAGTGAGCCCAGCTACTCCCTTGGATTGGCTATTAGTAGGTTTGCTCCCACCACCACTGCTATTAGTAGGGACACTAGGTGTAGCAGTAGGGGTTGTAGTGGTAGGAGCTGTGGTGCCTTTCTTTGGACAACTGGGATCTGTTGTCCAATGGCCTTTTATTTTACATAAATAGCACCATGGTTTCTTTTCCTTGTTCTGATTAAAGGAGGATTTGGGCCCACCACCCCCACCAGAGTGTTTTTGTGGGCCTGATGAAGACTCATTTTTAGATTTGTCCCCACCCTTGTCAGAAGACTTACCATCCTTCTTTTTGTTGCCATCTTTGTCACCCCCTGTATGAACTTTTCTGTTCACTCTTGTTCTGACCCATTTGTCTGCCTTCTTTCCCAATTCTTGGGGAGAGGTCAGATCAGAGTCCACCAAGTACTGGTGCAACAAATCAGACACACAATTATTAAGAATATGCTCTCTCAGGATTAAGTTATACAGGCTGTCATAATCAGTAACTTTACTGCCATGTAACCACCCCTCCAAGGCCTTCACTGCCTGGTCAATGAAATCAACCCAGTCTTGTGAAGACTCCTTTTTGGTCTCTCTGAACTTTATCCTGTACTGTTCAGTGGTTAAGCCATAACCATCCAGGAGTGCATTCTTAAGAACTTGGAAATTATTGGCATCATTTTCTTTCACTGTAAGGAGCCTATCCCTACCTTTTCCACTAAATGATAGCCATAGGATAGCAGCCCACTGCTTTTGAGGGACATCCTGTACAGCACAGGCCCTCTCAAGTGCAGCAAACCACTTGTTAATGTCATCCCCCTCCTTATAAGGGGGAACTATCTTGTGCAGATTCCTGGAATCATGCTCTTTTGCAGGATGACTATGGGGAATACTGCTGCTGCCACCATGGGTATCTAAACCCAACTTCTGTCTTTCCCTCTCTATTTCTAAAGACTGTCTATCCAAATCCAGCTGTTGCTTCTTGAGCTTCAGTCTGGTTTGTTCCACTCTCAATCTATTGAGCTCCCTTTCTAACAATCTGTCATCAGGGTGGGTGGGAGGGACATTTCTAGATACAGAGGTATGATGGGAATGAACAGAAGGAGACCTGTCCCTTACAGAGGGCACCCTAACAGCTTGGCTACCAGCATAATGTGAGATCACATCATCAGTATGGTGTGATTCAACCTCTGTACCAACTATGCTAGACTGTCTAGTAATGGGCAGGCTGAGAAGTTTCTTTCCTGAACCTTTTCCTGGGGGAGTCCCTGGATCAGATTGAGAACCATTAGCTACTTTTTCTACAGATTGGGCACTTAGGGGCTTATCCTGTACTCTAAGCATATTAATTAACAGTTCTAAGGAAGGATTCTTCCCTACACTCAAACCTCTCTCTATGCAGAGACTCCTTGCTCCTTTCCAGCTAAGGTGATCATATGCAAGTTTGGACAGTTCAACATTTTTTCCTGTGCCAGACATTTTTTAGAGAGAGTTAAAGAAAAAGAGAAAAAAGTTTTCAGAACTTTTTGGAAAGACAGAAAAAAACTTTTTAAACTTTTAAGAACTTTTTGAAAGTTTAGAAGTACTTTTCAGCACTTAGAAAAGAGTGAAAAGAGGAAATGCAAAACTTTTTGGCTATGTGTATATACACTGACCTTGTTTTGTATATTTTTCTCTTATGAAAAGTACAATGACAAGAGTGGTAAGCAGTCTCAAGCACTTATCCCACCACTGCACAACCAATGTAGGAGGCTGGACTGGCTTGTAGTGAGTACCAAGGGGTACTTGCACCTTGCACCAGGCCCAGTTATCCCTTATCAGTGTATAGGGTGTCTAGCAGCTTAGGCTGATAGATAATGGTAGCTTAGCAGAGCAGCTTAGGCTGAACTAGGAGACGTGTGAAGCTACTACAGTACCACCTAGTGTCATATGCACAATATCATAAGAAAACACAATACACAGTTATACTAAAAATAAAGGTACTTTATTTTTATGACAATATGCCAAAGTATCTTAGAGTGTACCCTCAGTGAGAGGATAGGAAATATACACAAGATATATATATACACAATAGCAAAAATATGCAGTATAGTCTTAGAAAACAGTGCAAACAATGTATAGTTACAATAGGATGCAATGGGGAAACATAGGGATAGGGGCAACACAAACCATATACTCCAAAAGTGGAATGTGAACCACGAATGGACCCCAAACCTATGTGACCTTGTAGAGGGTCGCTGGGACTATTAGAAAATAGTGAGAGTTAGAAAAATAACCCTCCCCAAGACCCTGAAAAGTGAGTGCAAAGTGCACTAAAGTTCCCCTAAGGACAAAATAGTCGTGTTAGAGGGAAAATGCAAGGAAAACACAAATCAGCAATGCAACAACGATGGATTCCTGACTGAGGGTACCTGTGGAACAAGGGGACCAAGTCCAAAAGTCACAAGCAACTCGGAGATGGGCAGATGCCCAAGAAATGCCAGCGGTTGGTGCAAAGAAGCTCTTACTAGGCTGAAGAACTGTGAATACTGCAGGAACGACAAGGGCTAGAGACTTCCCCTTTGGAGGATGGATCCCACACGCCTTGGAGAGTCGTGCAGAAGTGTTTTCCCGCCGGATGGATGCCAACAAGCCTTGCTACACGCAAATCGTGCGTTTGGCGTTTTTGGACGCTGCTGGGGCCCAGGAGGAACCAGGAGGTCGCAAATTGGACCTGCAGAGAGACGGGACATCGTGCAAGACAAAGAGCCCTCACTGAAGCAGGTAGCACCCGGAGAAGTGCCAGAAACAGGCACTACGAGGATGCGTGAAATGGTGCTCGCCGAAGTTGCACAAAGGAGTCCCACGTCGCCGGAGACCAACTTAGAAAGTCGTGCAATGCAGGTTAGAGTGCCGTGGACCCAGGCTTGGCTGTGCATGAAGGATTTCCGCCGGAAGTGCACAGGGGCCGGAGTAGCTTGCAAAGTCGCGGTTCCCAGCAATGCAGCCCAGCGAGGTGAGGCAAGGACTTACCTCCACCAAACTTGGGCTGAAAAGTCACTGGACTGTGGGGGTCACTTGGACGGTGTCGCTGGATTCGAGGGACCTCGCTCGTCGTGCTGAGAGGAGACCCAAGGGACCGGTAATGCAGCTTTTTGGTGCCTGCGGTTGCAGGGGGAAGATTCCGTCGACCCACGGGAGATTTCTTCGGAGCTTCTGGTGCAGAGAGGAGGCAGACTACCCCCACAGCATGCACAAGCAGGAAAACAGTCGAGAAGGCGGCAGGATCAGCGTTACAGAGTTGCAGTAGTCGTCTTTGCTACTATGTTGCAGGTTTGCAGGCTTCCAGCGCGGTCAGCGGTCGATTCCTTATCAGAAGGTGAAGAGGGAGATGCAGAGGAACTCGGCTGAGCTCATGCATTCGTTATCTAAAGTTTCCCCAGAGACAGAGACCCTAAATAGCCAGAAAAGAGGGTTTGGCTACCTAGGAGAGAGGAAAGGCTACTAACACCTGAAGGAGCCTATCAGCAGGAGTCTCTGACGTCACCTGGTGGCACTGGCCACTCAGAGCAGTCCAGTGTGCCAGCAGCACCTCTGTTTCCAAGATGGCAGAGGTCTGGAGCACACTGGAGGAGCTCTGGACACCTCCCAGGGGAGGTGCAGGTCAGGGGAGTGGTCACTCCCCTTTCCTTTGTCCAGTTTCGCGCCAGAGCAGGGGTTAAGGGGTCCCTGAACCGGTGTAGACTGGCTTATGCAGAATTGGGCACATCTGTGCCCAACAAAGCATTTCCAGAGGCTGGGGGAGGCTACTCCTCCCCTGCCTTCACACCATTTTCCAAAGGGAGAGGGTGTCACACCCTCTCTCAGAGGAAGTTCTTTGTTCTGCCATCCTGGGCCAGGCCTGGCTGGACCCCAGGAGGGCAGCTGCCTGTCTGAGGGGTTGCAGCAGCAGCAGCTGCCGAGAAACCCCAGGAAGGGCAGTCTGGCAGTACCAGGGTCTGTGCTACAGACCACTGGGATCATGGAATTGTACCAACAATGCCAGGATGGCATAGAGGGGGCAATTCCATGATCATAGACATGTTACATGGCCATATTCGGAGTTACCATGGTGAAGCTACATATAGGTAGTGACCTATATGTAGTGCACGCGTGTAATGGTGTCCCCGCACTCACAAAGTTCAGTGAATTGGCTCTGAACAATGTGGGGGCACTTTGGCTAGTGCCAGGGTGCCCTCACACTAAGTAACTTTGCACCTAACCTTTACCAGGTAAAGGTTAGACATATAGGTGACTTATAAGTTACTTAAGTGCAGTGAAAAATGGCTGTGAAATAACGTGGACGTTATTTCACTCAGGCTGCAGTGGCAGGCCTGTGTAATATTTGTCAGAGCTCCCTATGGGTGGCAAAAGAAATGCTGCAGCCCATAGGGATCTCCTGGAACCCCAATACCCTGGGTACCTCAGTACCATATACTAGGGAATTATAAGGGTGTTCCAGTAAGCCAATGTAAATTGGGAAAAAATGGTCACTAGCCTGTTAGTGACAATTTGGAAAGAAATGAGAGAGCATAACCACTGAGGTTCTGATTAGCAGAGCCTCAGTGAGACAGTTAGTCACTACACAGGTAACACATTCAGGCACACTTATGAGCACTGGGGCCCTGGGTTACCAGGGTCCCAGTGACACATACAACTAAAACAACATATATACAGTGAAAAATGGGGGTAACATGCCAGGCAAGATGGTACTTTCCTACAACACTGTGCTAGGGACACTGGTTGGGGGGCAAATGGTTGCCTATGATGTTGAGGCAACCAGGCTGGGAGGGGTTGATGTGGCCACAGTGAGACTCACTGTTAGTGTCTGTCCAGGTTGCCCAGATGGGCTAGAACCGTCCTCCTGGCCCAGACGTCCAGGAGTGTCTTCTTCACTGAGGGCTTCATCTAGGGGAGTAGTGGTAGTCTCTTCTGAGGCTTCTGTGTGCCCAGTGGCAGCTCAACCTGTTGATGTGAAGGATACAATGTTACTGGTTGTATTGTGACATCTACCTCCAACAATTTTGTGTTACATTAAGCATAGATCTTGTATAAAGTTAATTTGCAGTTAAGCCTATTTTGGCAAGTAGCCATGATATTGGTTGTATAGACCTGACATTTGTGAAGCATGCCATTTCCATCTAGGTCAAACAGCTGCTAAAATGTGCAGATCATTAGCACTTGGGAGGGTGGCGTGAGGATGCTATCTTTCCAACAGCAAAGGCAAGAGATGTCTTTGGCCATTTTGGTGCCTAGTTGATTTTTATGCAGGCAGACCCAGAACTTTGTTGTATATGTGTTTGGAGTCATCATGTGGTCAGTGCATTGTGAATGTGTCTGCTGACAATACCATTCGAGTGATGCATCTTGAGGCGTTTGGGATCATTGTTTTGCACACTGGGAAGATGTCCTCCCTGTCCTTCATAGTTTCATCTTGGGTTAGCTGGTCAATATGGACCTTGGTGGCCAGTCACATCTCAGAGTTGAGCATGAACTGTATCTTGGTCACTCCCAGGTGAGTAAACTTCGGTTGAGAGTTAGTGACCATTGGTCTGGTGTTTGGAGTTACTGAAACTGTGCCTCCTGGGTGTTGCAGTTACTGTATACTCCCAGGTGAGGGAAGGAGGTGAGGTTACAAACAGGTGTATTTGGGCAAGTGAACCCTGTGCTAGTGTTTGGAGCTACAGGCACAAGGGCTGCTGGGGGTTGCAGTCATGTAACTCCCTGTACTACACACACTATTCAAATGTTAGCCTCCCATGTGAGTTTACTTCAATTGAGAGATCACAAACAATGGTATTTAGACAAGCGAACTCTGGACAGATGGTTGGTTTTACAAACAAAGGTCCTTCCTAGCCTTAGTAGCCATTTCACTTCCTCTACTTTTGGCAAATGGCATCCTTCCAGCTGAGTAAACTCAAATTGTGGGTTGCCAGACAGTGGTCTTTACACAAGTAAACACTGTTCAGGTGTTTGTGGTTGCTGTAGCAGTGCCTCCTGTGAGTTGCAATCAGACAACTGTCTCTGCTACACACACTTGACCATTGTGCTCCCCCCAGGTGAGTATACTTTTAAGATTTTACCAGCAGATGTCTTGTAGCATGTGATCACTGTGCTAGTGTTTGTACTTACAGGAATAGTGGCTGCTGGGAGTTGTAGTCACATCAGTACCTGCACTACTCACATGAGGAAGATGTTACCTCCTGAGGTGTATATCCTTAAATTGATAGGTACCAAACAAAGGTATTTGGAGAAGTGACCACTGGTCTGGTTTTTGGAGTTATAGAACAGTGCCTGCTGGGAGCTGTAGTCGGGCCAGTCCCTGTACTACACACACTATACTAATGTCATCTCCACAAGTGAGTACACTTCAATTGTGAGTTGCCAAATAGTGGTCTTTGGACTTGTGGACATTGGGCTGGTGAGTAGAGTGACACTAAAAGAGGGTATTGCTGAATTGTGAGCATGCATGACATGGCATTGTGGTGACATTTTTTGTGTTGTAACTTACCAGACTCCACTCCCTCATATGTTCCTATCATGCCCTCAGGATGCAAGATGGCCAACACCTTTTCGCCCAGGGAAAAAGATGTAATGGGGCACTGGGAGGGCCAGCGCCAGTCTTCTTGGCCTGCAGCTGGTGCCTGGAACCTAGGTAACGGAACTTGCCCCTGTGGTTGTTCCACCTCTTCTTATAGTCCTCCCTTGTGCCCAAGGTGGTGCCTACAGCATTGACTCTGTTGATGATCCTGTCCCACATTTCCATTCTCCCACTGAGAGGAGTATGCTGGGATTTTTGCTTCAGACAATTGTGGCTCTACTCTTATAATTTCCTCCACCATGACTTTTAACTCATCTTCTGAAAACAGGGATTTTTTAAAAGGGCCATGGTGAGAAACAAAATGGATAACAGTGACTTACTAAAAGGGGAAGTGCAAAAGGGTGCAACAGAACAAAAGTGTGTGCAGAGTGTTGTGATAAAAATGGAAAAAGGTGGTACCTAGTATTTGCACTGTGTGGAACAAAATAGCTCTTACTTCTGTGTATTGCAATGTAATGGAAAGGATTGTAGGCTGTGAAGGGGTGTGTTTTACAATGTCCTTTACAGGTTTGTCCAGTGGGGCAATGTGGGTCAGCCGTGTTGCTTTCAAATTCATCTAATGTGCAGTTGTGTTTTACTTTGCTGACTGTAGACCGCCGTGGTTCGGACCACCATTGGTTGACCACAGCGACTGTGTACTTGTAACAGGCTCGGTGGTTACTCACAGTGCTGTTAGAGCTATAGGTCAGAGCACCTATAGGCAGACCTCCACGCCGCTGATGGTCTGCCATTTTTGGTTGGCGGTCCTGCCTGTATAACTGGTAATAGGGCAGTCTGAAGGACTTACAACATGGCGGTCTGGCAGTCTGTCTGCCAAACTCATAATGAAGCCCTGAAGGTAGTAGATTTACTCTTACATATCCATTTCCAACCAATTTAGGTAAAGTATTGGAAAATGAAGAGGATATGTTTACTCCTACCACTCCAATCTGGACCATTTTGGGGAAGATGTTGAAAGCTACAAAGGTAACATATCATTCGGATACCACAATACCTTATTTTTTAACAACATAAAAAGCAATAGAAATCAAATGAATATAACATAAAATTCATATTTACAAACTACACAAAGGCACCAAATATCATACAACCATAAAAAGTAAAACAAAAAAATGAAAAAATGCAAAAACAAATAAAAAGCAAATTTTGGAATGATATAACAAAATATAAAAAAATGAACATAATAACACAAAGTTAAATATTTATAATTTACATTTTACTTTTCTACACTATCTATATTTAACATATAAATAACAACATTACAAAATAATAACTTTTTCATTTACTATATATTTTAAAAGTATATAATATTTCAATAAAATATCAATGCATAATTCAAATATAATTCAATTAAAATGTAAGTAAGTATATAAGTAAAATCACAAGACATATACACAATATGAAAAGATGTTACACATATATATATATATGTATGTAAAAATACAATTCAAGATGTTTGAAAAACACTGTTGCCTCTTAGGGGGCACACGCATAGCTTGATACCTGGTAGGCCACACTCTACTTTTTGTTTTGGCTCCGTTTTCAAATACCTGATGTTAAGTGGCAGTCTGGGGATGAATACCCCTATCCACTCATGGGGAGGGGGTCAGAAATTATATTGAGCCATGAGATGGGGTAGAGCACAGGCATAGGTTCAGGGGAAATGCAGTCCCTTATGTCTAATAGGTTTTCTGCCAATGGGGGGCAAATTGAGGTAATTACCGCAGTCTGCCCCTAGGGACCCAGCAAGACTGTGCTCTTTTGTGGTGGGGGCATGGCAATGCATATGGTCGGCAGTTCCCACTCCTATGCTCTTTTTTTCCCTGGTGTCTAGTGGGCTTTCAGCCCCGCCTTGGGGCAGATTGGGAATAGTCTCCCTCATCTACCGTCCAGGGTGGAATAAAGACTGTCACTACATTTGTTGAGGGAGCAAGGGAACGGTTATGCTCAGGCTCTGCAGATCCTACTCCTATTTCTACTTTTATGACATGCACTGGTGTCTAGTGAGCTTTCTGTCTCCTTTAGGGGGGCTGATTGTCGGTAATCACCCCACCCACCCCTCAGTAAGTAGAGAAAGACTCTTGGGACCTTTTTGGGGTGGTGGCATGGCTATGCCCATGGTGGGAAGACCCAACCATATTTTTTTGGGAAAAAAATCGCTGCTGTCCAGTGGGCTTTCTGCCTCCCTTGGCGGGGGCCATTTGGGATAATAATTTCTATCTCCCCCCCGGGGAGGGTGCAAACAGCCGTTGAGCCCTTTTTAGGATAGGGTCATGGCTATGCACATGGTGAGCAGCACCCACCCCTAACTGAGTCTATTTTGGGCTACGGGTATGACTGTGTCTATAGGGAGTAGATCATATTTTTTTATATGTAATTGCTCCCTGTTGTCTAGTGAGGAGGGGCAGATTGAGAATGATTACCTACAACCACCCCCACGGTGGCAAAAAGAATGTGGAGGCTTGATTGTGGCTGGGAGCATGTTAAGGCACATGGGGGGCAGCTCACACTCCTAGATTCATTTATTTTATTTTCCCTGTTGTCTAGTGGGCTTCCACCCCAAGGGAAAACAGATTGGAGGTAATCATCCCTAACCGTCCCCCGGGGGAGCAGAAAAACTTAAGTATTAAGTGAAGTGGGGGGAGCACCAGCCCTTGCCTAAGATGCCACTCTCCCAATTCCCTGGTGTCAGGATCCTTATTGGGAATTGCTCTTCTGTGGGGTTCTCCAAGCAGGGATCCACTGACCAGAGATATCCTTGGGAAAAAAAGATTCTCCTCTCGCCAATGATACCCCTCCCACGACAACCAGTGCTCAGAGGGCTGAGATCTGCCCCAAGCCCTGATACAGTAAACGTGAAAGGAGCCTTTTGGCTTTTTCACTTTTGAATGTAATGAAATTAGCATGCCCTGCCCGTGGATCATTATCACAAACAAAAACAAAGCCCAGGCTGCTTAGGAAGCTCTTCTCAAGCAGCTCAAGCAAGCATTTAAAAAAAGGAAATCCTGCAGAGCAAACCACCATGGGGGGCCTTTATAGCCCCCCTCAGTGTTTGCCAATGGCCAACAAACACACTGGGAAGTAAGTGCGGCCATTGGCCAACGGTCACACTTAAGGAGTAAATTATCTGTATCACAAAATACACAAAAAAATGGCAAATATAAAATTGATGAAGTGATGATTACATTTACAAATTAGTAATAAGAAAATTGAAAACAGAAATGTATAACGTACACTTAATCTTTTTTATATGAAACATCAAAAAATATTTTTACCTGTGCCTACATATTTAGAAGGTGGATTCCAAAAATATAAAATGAATAAATCAAAAACAATTAATAATAAAATAACATATTTCAAAAGTATCCTTCACCTATTTGCCTATAAATCCAACATCCAGCTATTAAACTTTTTACTAAACTTATATTTGAATGTAAAATTATTTAAATGAAATATGTTTTAAAATGATATACAATAAGCATTACAATCATTTACAAAATGCACACTATTCTAAAATATGCACATAAAATAAATTACACAACTATCACACATATTTAACAAAAATGTAATTTGAAAAAAAACATTAAATACAATGATATTCTATTAAGGATATATTTCACAACAATATTAAGACTAAAAGTGATACACTTACCTTCGATATTTATGTAATCTCAATATTCCTGCAAAAATATTTTTTTGAATACCAATATTTTTTTATAATCTGTCCAAACAGCATTGTGTGAAATATTAGTAAACCGAGGCCCAAGCTCTCAGTATCCAGGTTAGTGGGGAACACTTGTAAAATCATAGTTTATATTCATGAGTTGTCCCCGGGACTGCAGGGATGAGGGAACATTCCTGACAATATTACACCTTCACAGTGCACTGTAAAAATATTTCTTAACTGAATAGACAGGGGTAAATTGTGGGCCAAGATGTTAGCAACGGGCATTAATGAACCTTGGTCTTATATCTTTCCAAGTTACATGAGGATGTAACGGGTCACGTCAGATATGGCATAGATGGGAAGTATCTAAATGGAAGTTCAAGCAAGATCTTTTGTGCTTGGTTTTAGCATGCAGAATGTCGGCTACGAGGGGCAAGAGGAGGGTGGAGGAGTTTCTCCCATTGCTCACCACGGAGGGTATTGAACCTTACCTGCTACTTCCACTGGAGCCCTATCAAAGGTTCTATCTTATTAGATTTAAGGTTGGGTATAGCTCACTTCTTAGTTGTCTAACCCAGTAAAGTGTATTCGGAGTCTGCTCTTGACCCATGTCTCTGTGACGCCGTATCTCCTCATCTCTGCTACATTTTCTATTTTTCTGAACTTTCTATTCAGTCCCCAGGCAAAAGTTCTTAGTACCAATGTTACAATGTTTGAAAGTTAGGAGGTGTAGACCTGCTTTATTTAACCTACAGCTTTTACAGTCTGAATATATATGTGTGAGCATGCATAAGTTCATCTTTGCTGCTGTGAGACTGAGAGGCCTGGTGGGGAAGTAATTGTTGTTTGACTATTTATATATGAAGTGTTTGATGATTTTTTTAATTGGTTTTATGTATTTTAATATTTTAACTTGTGTATGTATTTTATGGTTTTCTAACTGAAAAAATAATCGTTTGAATGATTGACTTGTTAAATTATCCAAATTAATAATTTTGAAATTACTGATCTTAAAAAGAAAAGAAGGCTTTGTTCATGGGACAAGGACTTGAATTTGCTATTGGAAGCCTGAGCAATAACTCACTAAGCTATAAACCCACCAAATAATAAGGTCAAATTTGAGGTTAAGAAAAAGCAAAAAAAATGAAGAAACCTAAAGTTGGCTAAAATTAATTCCTTACAGGATTGTGATTCCTCACAAGGCAGTAAAAGTCCAGCTGAGGAGGGTAGAGCCAACAAGCTACATGTGCTAGAGAGTGCTGCATGCAGTCTCACTACACAGTAGAGCTTGGTCATCAATGGTGGTGTAGAATCCAGGTCACAAGAAGCAGTGAAAGCCCTTCTGAGGAGGGCGGAGTCAACATGCTGCATGCACTATACTGCACTGCCTGTAATCTTGCTGTGCAATTTTCATTTCTATCAGATTTGAATGCATTGCTGTGTTTTTTGTTTTTATCTATTTTGTGCTCCTTGCCCCACTCTTATTTTTTGGCTGTGGTGGCACTTGTTGAACTTTCGTGGAGAAGTGGAAGGTCACAACCACTGCATCTAACTGCACAACAAGCACTTCACTAGATGAGTTTCACCATTGTGCTGTGGGTGTAATAAATAAAGGATCTGAACTGGCAAATTGGCATTTCTCACTTACAATCAACCCACAGGATACATGAGAAACCCAGTTTGAATTATTCTATCTTATTCCATTCAAGAAGGGGTAGGGTGAGGTCATTAGACTTCCAGAACAGGAAGAGTGAGAAATCACATAGGGGCTCATTACTAGTTTGACAGTCCTAAAAAGATTGCAGTGCCAGCAGTCCCTAGACTGCCATAATACGATGCTAACATAGAGGACTCCGGCCCATTAAGCAAAAAAGACAGGCTTGTATCTTGGAGGTCCAACCTCCAGTGTTGTCAGCACCGTGGCAAACCTTCAAGCTTATTACAAGCACACATCGCTGTGGTGGTCTCCTTGCAGTGGTTAGCCAATGGCAGTCGACCACAGCTGTTTTTCCATCAAAGTAACAGACCAGTGCACTTTGGATGAATTAAAAAAACAACAAGGCTGACACACATTGATGCATTAGACACACCTGCAAATCATGCTACAAAACACACCCCTTCAGAGACCACAATCCTTTACATTTCCACACGGAGCCAAAGAACCCTTACACCATTTTTTGAATGTGTCCTAGATTAGGCACCCTTTTTTTCACCATCCCATAGAACACCCTGCACGCACATTTGTCCATTCATTCCCTATTGCACCTCCCCTGTTAAGCAAGTACCTGTCACCCACTTCAGTTGTCCACCTTGTCACGTGACAAAAAAATCATGTTTTTCAGATAATGAGCTGAGAGTCATGGTAGATGAAATCTAAGAATAGAGCCACAATTGTTTGGACCCAAAGTCCAGCACACTCCTCTCAGTAGGAAAATGGAAATGTGGGACAGGATAGTCGAAAGAGTGAATGCTGTAGGCACCACCCTGTGTAGAAAGGAAGATATCAGGAAGAGGTGGAACAACCTCAGGGGTAAGCAAGGTCTGTTACCTGGTCTCCAGACAGCAGCTGGAGGCCAAGAAAAGTGGCAGCAGCCCTCTCAGTGCCCCGTTCTCTGGGAAGAGAAGGTTTTGGCCATCCTGCATCCTGAGGACTTGGCAGGAATACCTGGGGGAGTGGAATCTGGTAAGTTACAACACAACAACTGTCATAAAAATGCAATGTCATGCATTCTCACAGCTCAGTTTATGCCACTCTCTTGTTCATGTACCTCACCAACATTCAATACCCAGGGATTCTAAGTTTTACCACTGTCAATGTTTATGATTGGACCCAACATCACAGCTACCAAGACCCATCACATGCCATATATCCAAATGGTGCCTGCAAATTTCACAATATCAAAGGAAATCCAGGATTCATGGTTTGTCCTAAATTGTAAATGTATGCTCAATCCTAACTGCAGCCTGCATACAGATTTGAAATACCCAACATTTGTCAAGTGTTGGGGGAGTAGAGGGAGTGACCTGACTGCAATTCCCAGGAGGCCCTGTTTCTTTAACTCCAAACACAAGACCAGTGTTCACTTGCCCCAATACATCTGTTTGGGAACTCTCAAATGAAGTTGACTTACCTGGGAGTATACCATGTGTCAAGTGTTTGGAAGTAGAGAGAGTGACCTGACTGCAAAGCCCAACAAGCCTTGTTTATCTAACTCAACCACCAGCCCAGTGTTCACTTGTCCAAATACCCTTGTTTGATAACTCTCAATTGAAGTTTACTTACCTGGGAGGATACAATTTTTATACTGTGTGTAGTAGAGAGAGTGACCTGACTGTAGCTCCCAGGAGGCCTTGTGTCAAAAACTCCAAACACCAGCCCAATGGTCACTTGTACAAATACCCCGATTTGGTAACTCTCAATTGAAGTCACCTCACCTGGGAGTGACCAAGGTACAGATCATGCTCAACTCATAGACTTGTCTGTCTACCTAGCTCCATCTCGACCTGCTAACCCAAGACAAAACTACTGTGGACAGGAATAACACCTCGACCATTGTGTACAGGCCTCAAGCTACATGACCAAATTGGTATCAGTAGCAGACACATTGACACAACACTATGCAAATGAGGACCCCAGTCACCTATAAACAAAGTCCTTTGTTTGCCTGTATCTCACTCAACTAGGCCTTCAAATGGTCAAATGCACATGTTGCCTCTCCAGTATGTTGGCTTCACGGTGATAGGATGTTATTTTCAGTACATCTTCCAAAGTGCAACGGATCTGCACATCTCAATAGGTGTTTGAGTCAAAGTTTAGGCAGGTGTGACACATGCCATGTCAAACAACCCAATAGCATGGTAACTTGCCCCAAAAGGATTAACTACAATTTAACTATGCCCAATGTCTCTGCTTACTGTAATAAAACCCTTGGAGGTAGATATCACAATTCAACCAGTAACAATGTACGTTCTTCATCAACAGGTGGAGCTGCCACTGGGCACACGGAGGTCAAAGAACAGACTACCATTATCCTCCTGGATGAAGCCCTCAGTGATGGCAATACTCCTGAACTTGTGGATGTGGAGGAAGCTCCTGACCCATCTGGGCAACCTGGTCAGATGGCAGCAGTGAGCCTCACTCGGACCACAATGTCACCTCCCATCCTTGTTGTTTAGACATCCCAGGCAACAATGAGCCCCCCCAACCTGTGAACCTAGCACAGTTTCCACCATCTTGTGCCCTCTGAGTCCTGGATCCTGAGGTGCAAATCAACACTCTGGACACTGAGGTCCAGGGCCCAGTTGCACAGGGCATCCTGTGCCAAGGGGATGTAAGGGATATTCCTCTGCAGGGTGATGTTGTGGAACATGCAGCATGCCACAGTGATCTGACACACTTTCCCGGATGAGTAGAGGAGGGTTCCACCAGTACTGTCTAGACTGCAAACTCCGGCCTCCAGGAGCCTAAAAACCTGTTCCACTGCCCACTGTGTTCTTCCATGGGCCTCTATGAAATAGACTTCCGCTGGCATAGATAGATTCCTCAGTTGCTATCCAACTGTGGTATTGTACCTACTCCCTGTAGACCTGCATATCCTGTCATGTGGGCAATATGAGGCTCTAGTGGCAAAACTTGCCATGAATGCCTCAGTCCATTGACTAGATTAGGAATGGGTACTGAGGTAAATCCCCAAACTAGTCCATGTGTGCATGTAGTATCATTGTGAGTGTGTGTCTTTGACACATGACACTTCCTTTACTCCCACAGCTCAGTTGTCACCTACACACAAGTCATATTTGTCCAGCACAGGAGTATTGCACACATCACAAACCCACATTGCAGTGTGTATATTCTAGGGAGACCCTGACATGTGACTCACTAGCTTCATTACATATCAGAAATTGAACCACCCATACCTTTGTATGTTGGATGCCAACTCTGTAGGTTTGCTACATATGTTCAAAGGTGTGTTCTGTGGTACAGGTACATACCACAGTAACCCACAATGAAGTGGCATGAGTAAGCATTTGATAGGCCACATGTCCACACATCCACAGGGTAGAGAATTTACGTGCCCAACATGCCAGCCTTTCATTGTCATTCAAGTCTTAGGGCGAAGTCTGCACTATGATAGTTGCCTGTAGGGACTGTATGAATTGAGTCAATGTTGCAGAGTGAAAATGTGTTGGTCCAGTCAGGTCCAAGGAGTTTACCCGTCAGAAGCCACAGTGGTGTGTAGTGTTTCATTGTAGCTTGCATCACATTACATGTTGCTGGAGCCTGGGCTACCTGTTATCAGTAGGCTTGCTTAGACATCGTAGGCCATGAGCAGAGTAGTGAGTTAGTCTGTAGATAACTATAAAAGTGTGTAGTCATCTCCCTGTATTTGTCAACATGTGTGATTTAAACTTGTGGTGGATTGACAAGTTGCACATTTTGTGTTTGGTGTTTCTGACATGTGTGTGACACAACCATTTGTGCAAAACATGTTTGTAATCTTTTGATTTGTCTCTTGCATTCATACAGGTCAACATCCATCAATAAAAGGGGATTTGGAGAGGCATTGCCTAGAAGGTGGGGACCCTGGGGGCCCATAGCTGGTGGAGCACCCACTGTCAGAAGAGGTGGGAGGACCTGAGATGCTGGGCTTGATAGGTCACTGAGGTCCAGGTGGGGCTGTCCTCCCAACATGGCCAGGGTGCATGTGAGAGCCTGATCCCCCTAATGGTCTGCATTCTGGTGTTGGCCTACCCAGAGCTTGATGGGCATTGATGGGCATATTCCTGCCTGTCATTTTGCTAAATTGATGTGTCAGGTTGAGCCATCTTCCCCTGAAGATTGTGGCTGGGTCATGTGTGACACACAAGATGAGTAACTGTTCGTGTAGATGTAGAAGTTGGTGCCTTGCCTATTAGCCTAGAGACCTAGGACACAACTGAGTACAGTCCACAAACAATTTGCTCTCCAAGGCCAACACGTGGCTGTGTACAGTGATCAATCAAGTAATTTTGTTTTTTGTTGTGGGTATCATTTGAATACAGCTGTCCACTTCTCTTCAGTGTGACAGCCCAAACAAAAGCAAGTGATGGATCACTGCCCTCAGCCATGTGTCTATTCAAGATCAAGACTTTCCCTTGGTAACTGGGGAATGTCCATTAACATGATTTGTGTGACATCTCTGTTGGCAACATTCCTTGCGCCTACATTTTAGCATGTGTTCCTTTCACGTTTGACAAATTATTTTCACTGCTGTTTCAGGCATGGTCTGCCTGTCTTCATGGGGTGATTTCTGTAGCCCCTCACATATGTGTGCATGCCAACATGTGTTTGGAATTGGGCACATGAAATGGGGCTACATTTCATGTGTTGCCACAGACAGGAGTGTGTCATCATTGGTTGGTGGCTCAAACATACCCTAACCCTTCATTGCATATTATATAGCATATACAATGGCATTAGCAATGAAGGACGTGACAGGTAGGACTACAATCTTTAGCTACAATGTACATTTCCATGCCATTGATGAGGCATCATGTAGTAAAATGTTCCGCACATGTGAAATGGGGAAGGTTTGTTTCTTGACAGTTGGCATGCATCATGGAATGTTTTGTAGTTATGAGGGAATAATATGTGGTTGTGTAGAACCATTTATCCACAGAAATCTGGGTTTACAGGAGTAACATGTAGGAAGTGATATAGCTTCTCATTGGGCAACATGTTGAAGGCCTTCTACAAGTACTTGAGAATCCCTATTGGCGTCTACCGATCCAATCAGAGTAAGTCATTGTCAGAGGTGCCATATCTCCCTGACATTTTGTGCAATTTGTACAGTGTACTTTTCTATGAGCAACATTAGTACAACCTCCATGACTCCATTAGGACATTTTACACATGGTAAAGTGAGCATTGTTGATTTGTTTGCAGTGTGACATGGGTCTTTCAATGTCACCTTCTTCAGGGTACAATACGTCTGTCAGCAACATGCAAGCATTTTTTACCTTAATTTCTTATTATTGTGGCATTGTGTATGTGTCAAATAGTTGAAGGCATGACCTTTTGCGGGATCTGTGAGAATGAACTTGACATTGCCCTACTTTCGTATAATAAGAGGTAACTGAGGTAGGCTACATGAGGCAAACCATTGAACATGATGAGATCTCCTACTTGTTCAATCAAGGAATCAATGAAGGAATTCTTGTAGAGCATAAGCTTTTCACCACAAGGGGTCTCAAGGCACTGAGGGGGTACTGCTGGCCTCATTCAGCTTTTGCCGACTGCGAAGAGCCAGGTTTTAAGCTGCTTTCTGAAGTTCTTCAAGGAAGGGGAGGTGCGTAGGTGGCGGGATCACTGTGTTCCTGTTGGAGATGAGGATCCACTTGAAATTCTTGCTGAACATGTGGAGGATGTGGAAGCAGACACAGGAGACATTGTTGATCTGTTGCTTCATGGTTAGTTGGGTGTCCAGGATGATTCTGAGGTTGCATGCCTGGTTGGTGGGTGTGTGTGGGACTGAGGGCAGTGGGCTACCACGTGTCGCTCCAGGGGGAACTCTTGTTTCAGAAGATGAGGGTTTCCATTTTGTTTGAGTTTAGCTTAATGCAGCTTGTCCTCATCCAGGAGGCTACTTTGGTCATAGTGTTCTGAAAGTTGGATCATGCGGTACTGTCTGAGAGGGAGAGAAGGAGCTGGGTGTCGTCGGCGTACGAGACGATGCTGAGTCTGTGGGTGTGTGTGATGTCTGCCAGTGGAGTCATGTAGATATTGAAGAGGATAGGGCTGAGGGAGGAGCCCTGATGGATGCCACAGATGATGTCTTTGGGTGCAGAGACATAGGGAGGGAGGAGGATCCTCTGGGTTCAGCAAGAGAGGAAGGAGGCAGTCCAGCTGAGTATGCGGTTTTGAATGCCTATGTTGTGGAGTCTGAAGATGGAGGGTGGTGTGAAACCGTGTTGAAGACTGTGGTTGCATCAAGGATGATGAGAGCTGCTGTGGCTCCTTTGTTGAGAAGGGGACTGCTGTCATCAGTAGCTGCGATCAATGCTGTTTCTGTACTGTGATTGGGCTGGAATTCAGATTGCGATGGGTCGAGCAGGTTGCTGTGTTCAAGGTAATCTGTGAGCTGGTCGTTGATGGCCTTTTCCAAGACCTCGGCTGGGAACGGGAGAGCGAGAAGGAGCAGTAGTGCTTGAGCTCGTTGGGGTCAGATCAGGGTTTCTTGAGGAGGGACTTTACCTCATTGTGCTTCCAGGAGCCAGGGATGGTGGCTGTGGAGATGGAGGTGTTGAGTTCAGTGAGTGTGGCTCTGATAGTTCCTCCTCCTCGATGGTAGATATGGTGCAGGCAGGGATCTGTGGGGGATCCAGAATGGATGCAGGCCATGATGTAGAAAGTGTCCTCTGTAGTAAGCTGCTTCCAATCAGTGATCCTGTGAGGAGGGGAGTGGTGGGATGGAGTGTGGGGTGGTCGAGTTCAATGGGTTGAGGGTTGAAGTTGCTGTAGATGTCAGCAATCTTGTAGTGGAAGCAGTCTAAAGTTGTGGGGGGTGGTCGAGTTTGGTGGGTTGGGGGTTGTAGTTGTTGTAGATGTCAGTGATCTTATGGTGAAAGTAGTTTAATGGTGTGTCACAGAGAGCTTGTGAGGGGTGAATCATGTTCTCCGTGGTGGTGCAGCAGGAGAATTCCCTAATAACGCTGAAAAAAGTTCTCTGATGTTGTTGGTGCCTGCCTCAAGACAAGTGGTGAGTGCTTCTTTCTTGGTCTCTCTGAGTCAGTGGTGATATTTTTTGAGGGTAGACCTGAAGGTGTTGAGGTTGGAGGTAGTCTTGTTGGATCACCAGTGTCTCTCTAGTCTTCTGCAGTGTTGTTTGAGGGTCTGAAGTCATGATGGGAACCATTTAGTTTGCTTTGTGGCCTCACTTTACTGGGGCAATCATGTTGGCAGCAGAGGAGATCCAGAGAAGATCTGGGTGGAGAACTTTTGCACACAGCTTTTTGGGGTGTCTGCAGGGACCGGTCTGCTTTCTTTGAGTGTGGCAATACAGTGTGTTTCTGTGAAATGGCTCCAGATGCGATAGGGGAGTATAGGGGAGTTTCGTCAAGGCTTCCAGTTGTCCCTCGATGGTTAAGTGGACGATGTTATGGTCAGTCCAAGTTATCACAGAGGTGTCAGAGAATTTGGCTATTTTGCTGGAGGAGTCAAGTGTGTATCCTGCAGTGTGTGTGGGTGTGGTGGCTAGCTGAGAGGGTGATGTTGCTCATGTTGTAGAGGAGAGAGGCAGAGTTGGCATCAGTCGGATCTTATAGTGGAAGTTAATTGGTTACTGTGTTGCACAATTTCATCCATGCAATTGGGGTTGTCTGAGATTCTGATTTTCCTGTGGCAACTGTTCACATTTGTTGTGGCATGCATGCATATGGTGTGGTAAATGTTGGAGCCACTTTGATGGAGTTTGCTGCTAGGGCCTACTTTAGTGCCATTGCAATGTTTGCCAATCACAGCTGTTGTGATCAGGAACATGTAGTGACCCTATTTTTCTTTGTGTTTTCAGCATCATCTCAAAGGAGACAGAGTGGAACCAAGTGGGGAACATATGGCCACAGGACCTCCAGTCATGATACCACTGACACAGAGGGATCCAATGACCCAGAGGGTGAGGGGAGTGTCACAGAGGACAGAGGATTGACCTCATCATCATCTGATTCTACCACAAGTGGTCACTCCCTAGTGGTGGCAGACCCATAAGGACTTGCTCCTGTACCATCCTTGTCCTCCCTAGTTCTATCACCACCCTCCCTATTGCTCCTCACCCAGTTGGCTGTGCCCACTCACCTTGCTGCCCTGATTGAAGAGGCTACTGACCTCCTGAGGAGTATCTCTGTTGGGCAGACTACCATTATGAATGCCATCCAGGGTTTGACCAGACACCTTCAGCAGACAAATGTGTACCCGAATGGCATTCATAGTCACATGCCTGGCCTTCAGAGATCTTTTCAGGCTCTGGTCCCCTCACTTATGGCAGCCATCCACCCCCCACAATCCTCCCCCCACAATCCTCCCCCACCTCACTCTTCCCATTCCAAATTCCCCATTCCCCTACCTGTCCCAAGCACACAGACACATCCCCAGGCAACCACCTCAGCATACACAAGCAGCACACATAGACACAAGCACCACAAGACACACTGGCATGCAAGCATTCAACAGTCACCCATAGACACCACAACAGCCACCATTCCCACGGACAGCCCCGCCATCCCCACTGACCTACACACCAAATCCAGCATACCCACAGACACCACCACAACACCCAGTGACACTTCCACCACACCCTCCTCACACCCTGCCAATAGCTCACAACCCACTGACCCACACATCTCAGACACCATTGACAAGACACCAGAAAAAATACCCACAAACATACATATCACATCAACCATACCCACAGATAGCACTCCAACACACAGACACACCCACCATATCCAACATACCCACAAACACCACCCGAGCTCACACAGACACATCCACAATATCCACCATACTCACAGATACCACTCCAACAGACACACACACATCCACCACTCCCACATCATCCACCACCTTCATCTCCCAGCCCCCCAGGACAGGCAAACTCCCACACTCACACATGCAACAGACACAACCAAAGCATGTACACCTACAGACATGCCCACCACTCCCTCAACCTCCAAATCCCCAATGCCTTCTAATGACCCTATCTGTTTTCCCAAAGAGAGTTTCTTTTTTGACCTTGCCCTTTCCCCTGTTACCTCCAAACACCCTTCCACATCCAAGGGGCCCCCACCAACATCCCAACCCATTCCTTCCACATCCAAGTCCTCCCCTGTCACACCTGCCCCCTGCAAGCACCCATACCCCTCCCCAAAGAAGAAGCCCACCCCTCCAAAGAAAAAGACCCCCTCCCAAACCCCAACGGAAACCCACCCATCCCAAATCTGACCCCCACCCCACCAATGCATGATCCCTGGTATGCCTGGATTCCCATTTAATGCCCCTTCCTATGGAGGTTCCCTGGCAGTGTTTGGAATCAAGCTTGGGCACAATCACATGCATGGACATGTATTTGGACTGGCCAATGGCCTTTTCTCTTCAGCATTTGCTGTTATTAAATTCAAGTTGTTGTTTTCTTGGGTACGCATTTGTCCTGCCATTACTTTTCTACCTTTTTTTGTTCCTCGGTAACTTGTGTTGTATGCCCACAGTTGTGTGTGTTTCACTTTGATTGCTGATCCATTTGCTGTTGTTGGCAAAAACGGACTTGGTGGCCAGTACTGGTGTCACCCAGGACAAGGGTATATGTTTACTGTATGGATATGTGTTTGTTAATCCTACTGGGGTGTCATTGGATTGTGTTATTTTTGACATGGTAAGTATTTCATTTTGGGTTGGCCAATGTCAGCATGCATAGTGTTAGACTTGTCCCCCTGATATGGATTGGGCATTTGTCTCATGTGTGGAATCTACAGTTTTGTTTGTCCACACACAGAGGGCGTTCAATTGTGCTACCTTCCTTTGCATTTGATTGGCCATCTGTTCATTTTGATGTGTGTATCTTCAAGCTACTTTATCTAAATGTATGGCCCATGCTGTTGCTGGTTTATTTGCTTCCTTGACTTGCAATTACACATTTCACAGATTGGCATGTCACTTGGCTGTATTGTTGTTTGACCCTGATATACATGTAGGGCCAGTTCCTAGGCAAATGGTGTTTTGGGCATGTGCAAAGTTACATTTTTCCCAGGGTTCCATCCTTCTAGGAGTCCTGATGCCACATCCCTATTGTGCAGGTATTGTTTGCATTGGAGCTTTGGATATTTGTTTCACAATATTGTGCATCCCATAGACCTTCTATTGTGTTGCAATCTGGGTGCTATTTGTGGGTACATTAGAGGGTTATTTCATGGAAGGGGTATTTGTGTTAAATGACACATCCATAGATATGTGTATTCAATCTGACGACAGTCCATGGTATGTGAGGAATGTGAGGGTGAATTATGTGTTACACAACGCACTGTACTCTTCAATGACCCTGTGACTAAGATGGGCAGATGTGGGTTTTTGTTGAGTGTGGCTGTGCAGTGTCAGTGACCTTACCAAAGGGGGCATTTTATGGCTGTGAATGTATCATTTATTGAGAATGACTCTGACCCAGGACACAATGACAAGTGTACTTGATCCATGTAGTGTAACCCCCATATCATGTGGATGATGGTGCAACACTTTGTTTTTTAGCTTAATGACACAGCTAAGTGTATGTTCATACAGTTGGTTGCGTCTAAGGCGGTGTGGATTTTGTACTCCATCTATGAGCATCAGCAGTGGCAGAAGTGTGTGATCGGCTTCACGGCAGCACAGGACGTGTGATGCTGCCTACAGTTGAGTACCTTCCTTTATACTCTCTGTTTCCACCCTGCTGGAACGTGGTGGTTGGACCGCCACAGTCATGTTGGTGGAAGCAACATCACAATGTTTCCGGTGGAAACACTAGCTCTGATGGCCACATTGGTGGTGTCTCCCCACCACAGTGGTCCCTACTGCCTGGCTGCGTTGGCGGGACTGCAGCCTTATGTCCTCAATGGAACAGCATACATCATAATACAGTGGTCCGCCCGCCAAGCCGATGGCTGTCGGACCGCTGCCATGGTGGTCCATGGACCACCAAATTCGTAATCAGGCCCACAGACCTTCTGCAAGATACTCCAGCTCTGAGTTGGATTACAGCGATTACAAGAACCCTAGTCCTAAAACAAGAGTGGGGGGGAGGAACAGGAGAGGACAGTACCAGAAACAGTACTCTGATCCACCACCACTTCCAACACCTGTTGATGGGACGGGATGCTTACTAAGGATCCTCTCTACAAACTCTGTTTGGCAGTGTACCATGGTTTCAAACACTGATCCCGTTTTCAGCAAAAGGTAGAGGGAGGGGCAGAGGAAGAAGGCAGTACTGCAGAGTGCAGTGGAACACCCAAGAACAACAGAGAGAATAATCTCCACAACTAGGGATGAGCAGCACAAAAGACTCAAAGATTTACAATTCAGAGTACCGAACAAAGGAGTAGGTACCCTATTATAGGATAGACTGATGGGATTTACAATTATTTTCCTGTATGGTATGAATGGTTATCATACTAGTGAGTCCTGTTACACTAACAAAGACCTTTGACCCTTTGCGCTTGAGTATAGGTTGAGATATGTTGGTATTTTTAAGGATTCTAAATGGTCAGACAATCCATGGCGTTTCATCAGTAAGCCAGGGTTTCTGTTTTTAACCGTTACCGGGGGTACCTTCAAATGATGGAATTTTTGGGGTATTACCATGGTTAATTTAACTGGACCAATGCATTTGTCCTCAGAAAAGATTTATAAGAACTCCCAGGTGCTGTGGCCCTGTTTGAATCCACTGAGGTAGCATTGTTCCTACCCCAGTGTCTGAGATTGCCAAGGATGATGCATGACACAATAAGTTGTGGGTCGGGCAACCTCTCAAATATCTTTTGATGACCTCACACTACTCCTTCTTGAATGGAATAAGATAGAAGTATTCACACTGGGTTTCCCAATATCTTATGGGTTGACTATGTACTTAAAAAGAGGATATATTTGAGACAGCACCTCCTTCTCTCCTGCAGGGTTGTGAATTCTCTATTACACTCAATTTTTCAGCTTCTTCTACCTGCTCTAGACCCAATTAGATGCCCTCATGTGAGGTGTTCCCCCAATTATCCGCCACCTCTGTAGCAAGGTTTTCTGCCAATTCTTGTCCCATGCCCCCTACAGTCACATTTAGTAAATTATCTATACCAGACCAGAAGCTGGTAGTGAAAAGAAAGAAACAGCTTCCCACCGCTTGATCTAAGGGTGTGTAGTCACCTACCGCCACTGTTCAGCGGGACTCTGCTGGACGGTAGTATAGTTGACCTTGCTGATATAGAAGGTGTATTGTATTGGAAACTGTCATTTTGAAGCCTACGTTGAAGGCCATTTATGATTGCTTAGGAGTCATTGAGGTAGAACTACTTACATTGAACACTGTTAAATTGTGTTCTGCTTCTTCGTCTGCCTATAGTGGGACAGTGAACTTTGGGCTGGGAGGTGTAGTGCTCCACAACTACAATGTGCCTGCCACAATTAGTCCTAATCCTATACCTACTTCACATTCAGTTGTAAGAATATTATGGTGGTCATTCTGACCTCGGCGGTAAAAGGCGCCTACCGCCGGTCAGAAATCCTCCATAATCCCGCCGCGGTCGCGGAAACCCGCCACGGTCATTCTGACCCGCAGAAGGCAAACCTCCGAAAATCCGACAGCCACAACAGACCGCCAGACCAGCGGTCGGCGGAAAAGTGGAGGTGACAAAACCTCCACCGTCACGCCAACAGAAATACGCCCATGCCATTACGACCCACGAATCCACGCGGCGGTCTTTCAAACGCAGTATTCCATTGGCGGGACACACCGCCGCGGTCAGAATACACACAAACGAACAAAACTCAGCCACATTGGCCGATTTGAATACCACACACCTGATTCACATACACACACCACTCCCACACACACAATACAATATAAAACACACACCCACATCACCCACAAACCCCTACGACAAAAAATTCTGAAAGAAGGCCAGAGCGAGACACCACCATCCACAATCTAGCAGCCACAGCCACTCCACACCATCACCCACACACTATCCACACACAAAACAACACACACCACCACACTCAACACACTTAACTACACATACTCCACCCCACACATCATACACACCACCCCATGGCACCCCAAAGACACCCCCGCTTCTCAGACGAAGAACTCAGGGTCATGGTGGAGGAAATCGTTCGGGTAGAGCCTCAGCTGTTCGGCACACAGATCCAATACACCAGCATTGCCCGGAGGACGGAGCTATGGCAGAGGATTGTCGACAGGGTCAACGCTGTGGGACAGCACCCCAGAAATCGGGAAGACATCAGGAAGCGATGGAACGACCTACGGGGGAAGGTGCGTTCCATGGTATCCAGGCACAACATCGCCGTGCAGAAGACTGGCGGAGGACCCCCACCTCAACCCCCACAATTTACAACATGGGAGGAGGAAGTCTTGAACATCCTGCATCCTGACGGCCTCGCAGGAGTCGGCGGAGGAATGGATACTGGTAAGTTGAAGCTTCACTACTGCTTCCCCCCCACCTGTATGCCAAATCATACCCCAACCCTCACCCCCATCCTCGAACCCCACCCTCACCCCCACCCCCATCCTCACCCCCACCCTCACCCCCACCACCATCCTCACCCCCACCCCCAGCACACCTATTCCCTGCCAATGTCTCACCATCACAACCCACACATCCAAAAACCTAGGCCTGCATGCGTCCACTAAGCATGGACACCCATCACCAAAGCATGCCCAATGCATATACACATCCCCCCCACAAGCCACCCTCACCAAAGCCCCCACACACGAATGCCAGCACTTGGGGACACGGGAACCCACAGATACACCCATATGCCACACATTGAAACTATAACCATACCTCTATACCCCTGCAGGACCCGACCGTCAACACACCGCCGCGGAGGGCCCAGAATTCTCCACACCCCGCACCCAAGAGGCCGTCAGCGATCACAGCAGCTCTGTCGACCTGGACACCGATGACCAGCCCGGACCATCGGGGACCTCTGGACAGTCGGTTCCCCTCACACAGGCCCAGGCCACTACAGACCCAAACCCCTCTGGGAACACCAGCACAGCTCCCACCCAGCGGGCCCATGCCTCTGTCTCCAGGGCGCGTCAATCTGCGGTGTGTCTACCACTACAGGGCACCCAGGATAACCCACCACCCCAACAACAACAGGGACCTGGGGGCAGTGGTAGTGGGCACACCGGCCAGGGGGCAGAGGCCCAGGGAAACAGGGCAACTCGGAGGGCAGCTGTGCGACAGGGGGGGGACGGGCCCAGGGAACCCACTCTCCACGAGGCCCTCACCACCATCATGGGAGCATACAACCGCTCCCAGGAGACGATGGCGACGGTACTGGCCCGGTTCCAGGAGATCCAGGTACTGCAGGAGGAACACTATCGGGGGTACAGGGAGGACATCAGAGCCCTCACCTCCACCCTGGTTACCATGGTAGGGCTGCTGCAGGACCTCATCAACACCAGGACGGACACTCAACAACACCCAAGGGCCCCTGCCACTAGCCTGGACCAAGAACAGCCAACCACCTCCGCCGGCGCTAGTGGACAGGAGGCCCCCACACAGCAGCAGCCCACCAGACCCCCACCTCCTGCAGGAGAAGAACCACCCCGCAAGAGGGCCCTGAGATCTCGCAAGAAGACAGAGTAGGATGTCAAGACCCCCGCCAGCAAAGGATACCACCTGATGTCATCCCACTGTCCCACATTGTCACCCTGTCCATCCTTGAACTGCCCATGCTCCATCTCTCCACAGGCCTCTGGACAATGCACCTGTGTGACTGTTACTCTGGACTCTGCCATGGACATTCCTTCACCATAGCCCCCACC
This sequence comes from Pleurodeles waltl, assembly GCF_031143425.1. Classification (NCBI taxonomy): domain Eukaryota; kingdom Metazoa; phylum Chordata; class Amphibia; order Caudata; family Salamandridae; genus Pleurodeles; species Pleurodeles waltl. Next base: position 441,788,059 of record NC_090451.1, read on the forward strand.
CACTTGAAACCACCCATCCCATTTTGAGCACTTAAATAAACACCTATTTTGCACAAAACTATCTGGAGTCTGGCTGTGATTTCAATATATTGTAATTGACATGACAGTGCAAATATGTCCTTGTACATAGTGAAGTCAACAAACAGCTGCCACAAAGCTGTAGTCCATGGGGAAACGAAGCACAGGACTCGTAGTGGGGACCCCAGATCTGAAATAGGGAGGGAAAAGCCACAACTCAGTCATCATACACTGGGGCAAATAGACAGGCAGCAGAGATGCAGGAGAGTAGTTCACATTTACTAAATTATCTTTGAATTGTTACCTGTGTCCTTTTGGAAGTACTGTTCAATGATTCTGTCCCTGTTGTCTGTTTCAGCCCCGTCGTCTTCCTCCTCGTCACTCTCCTCAGGTTCCACTGCTGCCACAACACCACCATCTCGACCATCCTCCTGCAGGAAAGGCACCTGGCGGCGCAAAGCCAGGTTGTGAAGCATGCAGCAGGCCACGATGATGTGACACACCTTCTTAGGTGAGTACATTAGGGATCCACCTGTCATATGCAGGCACCGAAACCTGGCCTTTAGGAGGCCAAAGGTGCGTTCGATCACCCTCCTAGTACGCCCATGGGCCTCATTGTACCGTTCCTCTGCCCTGGTCCGGGGATTCCTTACTGGGGTCAGTAGCCACGACAGGTTGGGGTACCCAGAGTCCCCCAATAGCCATACACGGTGTCTCTCTAGCTGTTCCATCACGTAAGGGATGCTGCTATTCCTCAGGATGTAGGCGTCATGCACTGACCCTGGGAATTTGGCATTTACATGCGAGATGTACTGGTCAGCCAAACACACCACCTGGATGTTCATTGAATGGTAACTTTTTCTGTTCCTGTACACCTGCTCCCTGTCTCTTGGGGGAACCAAAGCCACATGGGTCCCATCAATGGCACCAATGACGTTGGGAATATGTCCAAGGGTGTAGAAATCACCCTTCACTGCAGCCAATTCGCCCACCTCAGGGAAAATGATGTAGCTCCTCACGTATTTCATCAGGGCAGACAACACTCTGGATAACACCTTCGAAAACATGGGCTGAGACATCCCAGAAGCAATTCCCACTGTTGTCTGAAATGAACCACTTGCCAAGAAATGGAGTACTGACATGACCTGCACCAGAGGGGGAATCCCTGTGGGTTGGCGGATGGGGGACATCAGGTCGGGCTCCAGCTGGGCACACAGTTCATGTATAGTGGCACGGTTAAGACGGTAGGTCAGGATAATGTGGCGTTCTTCCATTGTCGACAGGTCCACCAGCGGTCGGTACACGGGAGGATTCATGCGTCTCCTCGCCAAACCCAGTGGACGGTGCCTAGGAAGGACAACATGGAGCACACAGTCAAGCAACCCACAGGTACGTACTCACAGCTAGCACAGTAAACGATTCTCTATGCAGTGAATGGCGTGTCTGAGTGGCTATGCAAGGCCTAGGCCTGTGTGACGCAGTTGAAATTGAGCCATGTGGGCCCTGGAAATGGCGGCTGCCTGACCTGTGAAGTGTGACAATGGGATGTGAGGTCAATGCGCTGGCGTGGCACACCGCGGCGGGCGGCGGGCGAAGACCGCGGCGCGAAGCCGCATTGGTTAACATTGAAGCCTATGGGTTTCAGGAGCCAATGGCGAAGGGCGCCGGCGGTGGCGGTACGCACCGCCGCGGTACGCACCGCCGCGGACGTGACCGCCATTTTCTATCTACTTATCCACTTGCGACTTGAACTTTCACAGGAGAGGACCTATACTGCAAGTGTTGCTGTGACCTCGGTCTGGAAGGGACAATGGCTGCTGCGCCTGGGGAAAGGGCCCCTGCCTTCACTGGAGAGGAGTTGGAGAAACTTGTGGATGGGGTCCTCCCCCAGTATGCGCTACTCTACGGTCCTCCAGACCAACAAGTGAGTTTAATTCAATATGGATTTGGGGCCACTGGCTGGCTTGGGGGCCTGGCGGGGGGCCTGGCGGGGATGGGGGGGCATGTTGGGGCTGGCGGGGGGCCTGGCGGGGATGGGGGGGCATGTTGGGGCTGGCGGGGGGCCTGGCGGGGATGGGGGGCATGTTGGGCCTGGCGGGGGTCTGGCGGGGGGCCTGGCGGGGATGGGGGGCATGTTGGGCCTGGCGGGGGGCATGGCGGGGGGCCTGGTGGGGATGGGGGGCATGTTGGGCCTGGCGGGGGGCATGGCGGGGGGCCTGGTGGGGATGGGGGGCATGTTGGGCCTGGCGGGGGCCTGGCGGGGGGCCTGGCGGGGATGGGGGGCATGTTGGGCCTGGCGGGGGCATGGCGGGGGGCCTGGCGGGGATGGGGGGCGTTGGGCCACTGGCAACGAAAATGCAGACAAACTTGAACGTGGTATTTCTCCCTCCCTGTACATGTCACATAGGTCCGCGCCCATGAGAAGATCGGGATTTGGCGTGCCATCGCCAAGGAAGTCCGGACCCTGGGGGTCCACCATCGACGGGGCACCCACTGCCGCAAGAGGTGGGAGGACATCCGCCGCGGGACCAAGAAGACCGCCGAGTCTCTGCTGGGGATGGCCTCCCAACGTAGGCGGGGTGCCTGCCGTCAACTGACCCCCCTGATGTTCCGGATCCTGGCGGTGGCCTACCCTGATTTGGATGGGCGCGTGAGGGCAGCACAGCGGACACAAGGGGGTGAGTACAAGCATTATCTACTCTGTTGTCGCGCAGTGGAGGTGTCTGGGTGGGGGAGGAGGGCTGTGGGTCCCCCTAGGCCAGGGCGATATCTGTAGGCTGGGCACCCCCGTAAGCCCCTGTGTCCCCAGCCACCACCCTCAGTAGTTTGTCAGTACAGCCATCCCTGGGCCGTGTCATCCATGGGTGCAGTTGTCAACTCTAGGCGTGTAGGGCATGTTCCACGGAATGCGTAGCGGACCCCAAGTGCGCAACTTAGTGCAGGGGGCCTCTGTGTCTGTCATGTCCGCTAACTGTACCGGAGATCCATGTACTCAATATCCCTTTATTTCTCTCTCCCCCCCCCTTTTTGTTTGTCTTTCTGTGCTTGTGTGCATCAGCATCATCAGGCGGAGGAGAAGTGGCATCGGGGCAGGAGGGAGCTGCATCTCACATGGCCCAGGAGGGCCATGCCACAGAGTCAGACTGGACCAGTGAGAAGGAGGGCGAGGGGAGCTCCACAACGGGGACGACTGGACCCTGCAGCGACACGGACACGTCCTCAGAAGGGAGCTCCCTTGAGGGGGTGGCACCATCCGTGCCCCCCGCCATTACAGGTACAGCCGCCACCCAGCGCACCATCTCCGCCCTCCCAGCAGCCCCTCAGCGTTCGCCCCGTGCCCGCTCTGCCAGGAAGCCGGGCATCTCCTTCGCCCCAGGCACCTCAGGCCCTGCCCCTGTTACCCCCGCTGCCCTCAGTGAGGAGGTCATTGACCTCCTCCGAACGCTCATTGTTGGGCAGACTACCCTTTTGAATGTCATCCAGGGGGTGGAGAGGGAGGTTCATCGCAGCAATGCGTACCTGGAGGGCATTCATTCGGGTCAGGCTGCCCATCAGCGATCGTTCCAGGCTCTGGCCTCAGCACTGACGGCAGCCATTGTCCCTGTCTTCTGCCTCCCTCTACTAACTCCCTCCTCCCAGTCTCCTGTTCCTCTGCCTGTCCCACCCACACCATCAGACCAGCCTGCACACACCTCAACACCCAAGAGAAGCTCATCCAAACATAAGCACCACAGATCACGCAGACATTCACACACGCAACATTCCAATGCAGACATGCCAACAGTCACTACCACCTCTGTGACCCCCACCTCCTCGTCTCCCTCCTCCCTCCCTGTGACGTCTACACTCACACCTCCATTCACCTCACCATCAGCCAGTGTTTCCATCACCAGCACACCCTCCACTCCAGTCCGCACACGTGCAGTCACCACCCCCACTGCCATTTACACGTCCCCTGTGTCCTCTCCCACTGTGTCTGTCACCCCCTCTTCCACACCACACAAACGCATAACAGCCACCCACCCACCCAACAGCCATCCACCTCACGACAGCCTATCCCTCCTGCACCTGCACCCAAAGACAGCAAACGTGACTCACCTACAACCACATCCTCTCCCTCCACTCCCATTCCCACTGTACCTACCACTCTCCATTGTCCCAAGAAACTCTTCCTCGCCACTGCTAACTTCATACCTGACCCTGAGCCCCCCCCTCCTTCTCGTCGGGGTAAGAAGAGCACCTCAGCCACCACCAGCCCTGCAGCCCCCTTGACAAGGGTGCAGGGGTATTGGAGCCCACCAGCCCGCATGTCTGGATCTTCGCCCAGCAGCAAGGGGACAGCCAGCCCACCCCCTGGGAAGAGGAGCAGAAGGCGGAAGGGGCGCCGCAGGAGCCCGGCTTCTACATCCCCCCCGGACACCACCCAGAGACAGTCACCAGCCACAGCTCCAAAGGGAGGAAAGGGCCACAGACTCCCGACTAAGGAGGGCAAGGGCAGCAAGTCGGAGAGGTCAGGCTGCAGGCCTGCTGCCCAGGAGGAGCCCACCACCCCCATAGCCGCTGCCCAGGGAGGACCCAGCCCAGCTGGCCAGGAGGGCCCCACCACCCACAGCCCAGGTGGGCATTGAAGGAGCACCATCCCCGCTGCCCAGGAGGGCACCACCAGGCAATGAGCAGTTGGCCATAGACCGGCCGCCGTCTCAAGCCCCGCTGAACTGGGCCCCGCCGTCTCAAGCACCGCTCCGCTGGGCCCCGCCGTCTCAAGCACCGCTGAACTGGGCCCTGCCGTCTCCAGCACCGCTCCGCTGGGCCCCGCCGTCTCAAGAACCGCTGAACTGGGCCCGCCGTCTCAAGAACCGCTGAACTGGGCCCCGCCGTCTCAAGAACCGCTGAACTGGGCCCCGCCGTCTCAAGAACCGCTGAACTGGGCCCCGCCGTCTCAAGCACCGCTCCGCTGGGCCCCGCCGTCTCCAGCACCGCTCCGCTGGGCCCCGCCGTCTCAAGAAACCGCTGAACTGGGCCCCGCCGTCTCAAGAACCGCTGAACTGGGCCCCGCCGTCTCAAGAACCGCTCCGCTGGGCCCCGCCGTCTCAAGCACCGCTCCGCTGGGCCCCGCCGTCTCAAGAACCGCTGAACTGGGCCCCGCCGTCTCAAGCACCGCTCCGCTGGGCCCCGCCGTCTCCAGCACCGCTCCGCTGGGCCCCGCCGTCTCAAGAACCGCTGAACTGGGCCCCGCCGTCTCAAGAACCGCTGAACTGGGCCCCGCCGTCTCAAGCACCGCTCCGCTGGGCCCCGCCGTCTCAAGCACCGCTGAACTGGGCCCCGCCGTCTCAAGCACCGCTCCGCTGGGCCCCGCCGTCTCAAGAAGCGCTGAACTGGGCCCTTCAAGGCAAGACCCGCTGAACTGGGCCCTTCAAGGCAAGAAGCGCTGAACTGGGCCCTTCAAGGCAAGAAGCGCTGAACTGGGCCCTTCCAGGCAAGAACCGCTGGCCCTTTGGCAGACGTGGCAGGGCAGGATCTGTCTCGGGCAGGGCTGCAGGATGTCCTCTGGCCAACATGCCTCCTCCAGTGGCAGTGGGGTCTGTTATGGACTGTTTGGACTGTGGCTTTGCTCTCCCCAGGATGGCCCAGTGGGCAGGCCACCCACTGTATGGACTGTATGGACTGTGGCTTTGCACTCCCCAGGATGGCCCAGTGGGCAGGCCACCCACTGTATGGACTGTATGGACTGTGGCTTTGCACTCCCCAGGATGGCCCAGTGGGCAGGCCACCCACTGTATGGACTGTATGGACTGTGGCTTTGCACTCCCCAGGATGGCCCAGTGGGCAGGCCACCCACTGTATGGACTGTATGGACTGTGGCTTTGCTCTCCCCAGGATGGGCCAGTGGTCATGGAGTCCCCTCGTGGATCTGGCGTCGTGTACTCAAGTGGCTGAGGTGCCCCCCCTTCCCTTCCCCCTGAGGTGCCTGTCCTATTTTCTTTCTGATGCCCCTGCAGTGTTCTCTCCGTGGAGTTCTTGTCGTGGGACTGGGCCTTGCCCCTTTGCACAGGACCCCTGTGGTCAACGGACAGTGGTTGGACTACATTTAGTAGCTGTATATATTTTGTACATAGTTTATTTATTTATTGGGATTACTGGTGTCCATATTTCAATATATCTGCCCGTTTATGATCTCTTCTTTTGGTCTTTGCATTATTTCGGGGGGGGGGGTTTGTGGGTTGTGACAGTGATCTGTGGGAATGCATTGATGTGTGTGTTGTAGTGGGTATGGGTGGGTGGGTGTGTGCCGGTAATCTTTTCCCTCCCCTGTGTCGTAGGTGCAGTACTCACCGATGTCTTCCGCGCCGCCGGGCGTGCTCCTGGTACATGAGCAGGTATAGGAGTGCGGGGATGACCTGCAACTCGGGTTCCATACTGCCGGAATCTCGCGTGGAGTGCGTAGAGGTGAGCGTTTTCCCGTTCGTAGTCTGTTTCCGCCGTGTTTTTATCGGCGGTGCTCCCGCCCCGGAAAAGGTGGCGGATTGGTGGGTCGTGATAGGGTGGGCGATACATTGTCTGCCGCCTGGCTGTTGGCGGGGACCGCCGCGCTGTTTGTTTGTGCCGCCGTGGCGGTCGGAGTGTTAATGCGGCGGCCTGTGTTGGCGGTTCCCGCCAGGGTCAGAATTGCATATTTTGGACCGCCGGCCTGTTGGCGGGTTGGCCGCCGCATTATCACCGACCGCCAGGGTCAGAATGAGGGCCTATGTGTCTATGTGTTATACAACGGACACCTGGCTGCAAGGACACAATGGTTGTTTAATGGGTGGAATTATCAAGGGGATAGAACAGGCCCTGTATCTTCCTACAGTCCCCCTTCCACCAGATACATGTCCATATGTGGTAGTATTGACAAATGTACCTCACCTGATCCCCAATAGTACTCAAACCCTTGGCAAGTTAAAACATAGGGTTCTGTTTTGACTTCACACTAACATTCATTTTCCCTTTACAGCGGCACCTGATATTTTGCTGGTACGTTCCACCCAAGAAGTGCTTAGTGGGCGACTAGATTATAAACTGCAGACATTCTTGCCTAACCCAGGAGCTGCTGTTTAGAAGTGTTTGCTCCTTGGTGATTCTGGGTGGTATTACTCCTTGCCATTGGGTTACTTCTACCACCATCTTCTCACAGATCCTTTGAGTACACCAACCAGCCAGGATGCCTCATTTTTACATTACCACTGTTAATCGTTAATCTGCACTTAACAGCCTCACATAGTATGATTGACAGCTCACTCACCATCATGATTTGGGTCCTCTTGTTTTTCTTTCTTTTCATAGTGAGCCTGGGGATCACACCCACAAAATTGATTGCTACTAAACCCACTGCTGTCCCTCCCATTCCAATGCTTAAACCCCTGTGACTCCAGTGGCCCAGAACAGCTTGAATTTGGTAAAACCATCATCATCATGCTGCTGCCACAGCTGAGTCCTCACTTTCTCAGTCTGTTGCATTAGGTTTCAGTCCTGTCCCATCAATGCATATAGATGCTACAGTTATTCTTTGCTGGAATGTGGCTGAAGTTAATTCACAATTAGAGGATAGAGAGTTGGGCCAATTGTGAGATGGCCAGGGGATTTGCCTATTCCAGGATACATGGGCTGTAGAGTTATGTCTAAAGAAGCATATTTAAGAGATACTCTGTCCCTGCTGTAGGGTCATCAGTAGGCAGACCATTGGGCAGTTTAATTGTCTGGTTGAATCATTACATTAAATTGCTCAGTTAAGAAATCGCCATTATTGTGTCACAATATTCAAGAGCTGAAAATAACCCCTGCCGTAGGATGGCCTCTTTTGCCAATCTACATGTATAATAATAGGAGTGCCAACACCCACAAAAAATCCTCTATCCTCCATGCATTGAACATGTTTTTGACCATCCATACGAGATCCCTTTATGTCATCATTGTAGGCAACCTGAATCTAACCAATAAGTCTAATAGCATTAATTAGGATTTGTGTTCCGATAAAGATGCATTTTGGGAAATTCCTGAGCTAACTTCTCCCATTAGGCGGAACCTGTCTAGGGCTGTACTCCAAATTGTGGATCTTACGCTCACTAATGATCTTTGAGCATGCAACAGCAGTTCCGCCTCTGATACTACTCTTGTTCCTACTTTTAGGAAAGAGATGTACTACAGCATATTGATTACATCTTATTTGACATTAGGTTATGGATATTTATGAAGGACACAGAAGTGGTATGCAGGAGTGAGTGTGATCACAACGTACTGAATCTAACTGTTAGGGACTTGTTACCATATGTTATGTCAATGTCCACTATGTTAAGTAGGAATGTGTTGTCTGCGACAAACATTGGAAGGAATGAGAAGTGAAATGCTGTATGTTCCTCTTCTGTGGTGATCTCAGGTTTGTTTGCCAATGTGGCTATTCAAATTGATTTGATGCTTGATAACTGTGGTAAATGTAACGCAAAACTTTATGAGCATATCAACCTATTTGCTAACTGTAAAGAATTATGTAAGAAGAGTTTTAAACCCATAAAGAATTAAAATCCCATGCTTGGTTTACACTGCATTTTAGAGTGCCCAATAAAGAATCCCTTGTCAACATGATTAAAAAAGGAAATGGAAATTAGATCAGGAAATCTAGAATCCAATACAGGTACGTGATAAGAACAGTGAAAATAAACTGGAAAGAAGAAAAAATTGGATGGTCTCCTGAAATCCTCTGGTAATAGGGCTCTTAGATAGTTCTGGCGTTTAGTTAGCCAGGATTATGGGAACTCAGCTAAAGCCTCAGAGTCTTCTAATGAACTGGGTGGGTAGCTCATTTTGAAAATCTTTACTCCCTTTTGTTACCGTCCACTCAGGGACCTTATTCTTCCTCGAATGTGACACCAGTAACTCCAACCTCTAAGTTGTCTTGTTGATACACCAATCGCAATTGTGTCTCAGAGGCAAGACAGGGCTCCTCGGTTGAACAAGATCCCTTCTGATCTATTTAGGTCAGACTTTAACATTTTGGTACCATACATAAGGTTGTCACTAATGCAATAGCGACTGGTGCAGCAATGCTAGTAACTTGGAAGGAAAATGAGATTAACCCAATTTACAAAAAATGGAAGCCCCAATCCTCTGGCTAATTGCCAGCCTATTAGCTTGCTCAACACCTTGCAAATGATATTTTGCAAGCAGGTCCTGGGGAAGCTTCTTGTCTGGATCAATGAGAACCAGATTTTAATCCACCTGCAGGCTGGATATTGACAAAAGACTGGAACTATAGATCAAATCTTTCCCTTGTTAATGGCAAAGTTAAAAGCCATTGACATTGATGGGCGGGGCATTTTTGTTGCTTTTTTCGACCTTAGAGCAACATTTTTTCTGGTCCTTCAAAGGAAGTGATGGGGGCATACTTTCTGGTTTGGGAATTCCAAGTTGTTTGGTTAATTTGGCTACATACCTCAATGTGGGGAATTTCCCTCAGATCCACTGGGACCCAAATGGTGAACAAATATAGGACATTTTCATTAAAAAGAGGGTCCACTAGGGCTGCATCATGGACTCAACTCTTCATTTTATTCATCAATAACTGCAATGACATTTAAATGAGTTGTGCAAGCTAGTCAGCTGATTCCTGTTCTTCGTTTTGCTAATTACATTCTTCTCCGTTTCAAGACTTGTTCTGGTCTCCAAACCCTTTCTGATAGATTTATTATGCTTTGCATTCCCGATTGGCTTGAAATTACCACTTCAAAAACAAAGCAGAGGATCTCCCACAAAGGTAAGAAAGACACAACCGTATGTTGGACTCAGAATCCTGGTCCCATCAGTTTTCTAAGAGTTCTTTGTGTATCAGCCATTGGGCTATGGCTATCCTTACATTTGCCAAGAGGGCCCCTTGATATTCGATTCTTACAGAGATAGAAATCTACAAGTCTCAAAATAGGAACACTGCTTAATATAGAGCAGTGTTATGGTGGGCATTGATCTGTTGTCTTCAAAAGTTTTAGTGAGAAAAAAGTTTCTAAGGGCTCTTGTGAGTATGGGTAGAGGTACTCCACTAGGCCCCCCTCAAGATAGATCTCACTCTTAATCCTATTTTAGAACTTGCTAGACTAAGGCCTTTATTATTTTCTTCAAATATGGTTTACTGAAGACCTATATCCATATTGAGATGGCCTCATTTACATCCTGAGCCAGCACAGTACTCAAGTTAATATTGAAAAAGTTTATGTTGATGTTCATAATGAGGCGTTCATGCATAAAAACGAAATCGCATTGCTATTTTACCCATCATGAACTCTCCATCAACCCTGACTCAGAAATACGTGGTTAGGCAGGCTCTGACACCTAGGCCTGAGGTTACTGATTGACAGGTCACAGGTGTGGTGGCACATAGTTGGCAGACAAACATGGGAATGGGAAACTCCAGTCAATCCCACAGTGACACCACAATGGTCCCAGGAGTTAGGCCCCAATAAAGCACACATGGCTGGAGGGGTGCGCTTGATCCCAAAACACCATAAAATCACTTGTCACATGAAGTTAGGAACACATGGCCAATCAGAAAATGACACACACAGTAACATTCAGTGATCACACACCCTTTATGCTGGGCATCTGGATACGTTACCCACTTGCCCTCATTGTGTCCATGCAAGCTTGAGGCCCACCTGCATTCCCACGTTATCCACTTGCCCTCATTGTGTCCACGCAAGCTTGAGGCCCACCTGCATTTGTTATCGGGGAACTTATTTATGACTTTAAGACAACAACTCACATTCTTTACTTAAAAAAGAATGCTGTAATTGCTTTATGATGCCCAGTGAAAATGTATAAAATACTGTTCATATCGATTGTACTTTGAGACAGCCATCAGATCTTGTTTCTGTTACTGTTGTGTTTAATTAAAACAACTGTTCCTGTTTTGCCAAGCACCTCTGTAGAAAGCAACCTATGTGGTAGTTTGAGAAAAGGCACATACTAAGAGAGAGAGAGAGAGCTTGCACCCAGGATCCACGAGAAAGTAGAGTGGTGTGCCCTTCACCTAAGGAGAGCGGGGTGGGTACAGAACACTGTTCAGGGAAGTGTCCAAGCCAGAACTAGAGGTGAGGATTTTGGCTGGGATCGGAGCCTCACCAGATCGTCAATGTAGGAGAGGGACTGACCAGGAAATAAGAGACCAAGGTAGCCTGGGGGCAAAGTCAACTTAGACGCATGAGAACCAAGATGGCACCTTTGTGTGCACGCGAGGGGAGCAGTGAGGAAGATATCCACTACTCCTCCGGAATCAGCAAGATAGACAAACTGACCCCAAGAGAGATAGTAGCCCAAGAGGAAGGCAAGATCTTTGCATGGGCATTTTGTCACCTGCTAGCACGCTGGACCAAGGTAAGAGACCAGTACGATATACCCTGGCCAGAGGAGGAATTCTTTGATCCAGAGGTTATGGCCATTGTGGAAGACTGCATCCAGCACAGAGGGAGAGATCCTAAGTAGAACTTCCCCTACATGTAGGATTGTCTAAGGAGATGGAAACGCTACGTTAGGGATAAACCAGTGGAGCTACCAACATCCAAAATGTACCCACTATTGTAGAAGGGCAAGTCAGGCACCATCTATGTTCCATGGGCTCAGAGGTATAAAGAAGGGCTAACAACAAAGTTACCACCATTGTTGAATGGGGCGGGGAAATGGATCTCTTGTCACGACTTACGTGCTGCTTTACCCTGGAGGCCGCAGAGCGTGTGGCGTGGATCCTGTTCTTGAATGTTCGGCCTTGGCCCAAGTAGGGGCGACTCTTTCTGGTAGCCACGGTGCTGCAGGCAATGGGAACGCCAAGAGCAGGCCGTGTCCCTCAGAAGTAGCGTCAGAGGGAAAAACCCCCAAAAAGGGGAAAAAACCTTCACAAAGATATGTTCCTAAAACAGGAACAAAAAGGAAGAGATATCAACAAGAGCAAATACAGGAAAAAGTATTCCGAACGAATACGAGGAAGCAGGAGCGAAGACACCATCCAAACAGAAAGTGTTGCAGCGCAAGGAGAAAAAGAATCACAGCCCTTATATACCAACAAACAGGAAACAACCAACAGGAAGTAAAAGGACACCATCTTAGATAGGAAAAAGTACATAGAACAGAATGGACTAGGAACCATAGAGATTAGGGAACAAGGAATGCTGGGAAGAGAAAGGTAGCATGGGAAGGGGGAAAGAACATAAAGGAAGGCACAACCAGATGTCCAAGAAAAGAAGAAAAGAAAAAAGAGAAGAAAAGAACAGGTGAGTGGGGGTCAGAAATGCCTGAAAATGCAGTGCACAGCAAAAGAGCGAGGCCCCATGCCCAATTTGGGGCCTCGGAAAGCACACAGCAGACTGGGGGCGTGACATGTCTGGGAAACGCGTGTTGCGGCCCGAGCCGAATGTTCAGCTTGTGCCGCGTGCAGCGACGCGACATCTCTTGGATGTTTAGAGAAGAACACTGTAGGAATAAACCTAGCCATAGGAGGTGTCAAAAGTCTGCTAAGTTATCTTATCAGAGAATAGAATAGCACAGTGTTCACCCGAGCTCGCATTCCAGCAATCACAGTGACAAACACCCAGGATGATGGGGCCACATTCAATTCGTACAGGCACCAAATATGGATGGCCCTGAGGGAAATGTTCCCAGACTGCGTGTATATGGAAGGGTTAATGGCAGAAACTATGAAACCTGGGGAGACCATAACTGACTTTCTGGATGGGATGAAGGAACCTTGGGGACAGGAGACAGGACAGCCATGGACTGATACAAAGTAGATTGGACAGCGTAGTGGGACTAGACTCCAAACCCTGGCAGGAGATACAAGCTCACATATTACACTGTCACAAAAAGAAACAAGGAAAGGACAGGGAAAGACATGAGCAAGCCCAGAGGGTCAATGCTAAGTTGGCCCAACACAAATTGAAAAAGACCTCCATGGAGGAGGGTCCATTGGCAAATGGCACCAGTCTGAAGGGAGCACCACCCTAAAACCCCAGAGGGTTTCAACTTATCTATAATGGGCAGAAACCAGAAAGGTTGGCAGCAGCCAGACCTTATAGAATGTTCCTATTGCCACAGAATCGGCCACATGACCAATGGATGACAGCTAAAGACATATCATGACCAGAGTTTGCTGAGCCAAGGGCCAGTCCCACAAAATTGTCGTCCATAAAGCTAAGCCCAGGGAAACTTGAATGCACCTTACAATCAGCTGCAGTGAAGTCAGTCCACCACGGTACCACAGAAACAGGGGTCAGTTAGTTAGACAAACACATGGCAACATCAACCACAGACAGGGAACCCAGCCCAACAAAGACTGGGACCACAACTATGGCAGGGAGGGGTAACTGTTTGGGGACGTAATGCCCTTACACAAATGCAGAACATAAATGTGCATTAAATTAAAACTCCCAATGTGAAGCATCCATTTCACGCACACCTCAAAATTCACTGTACCAAAACAAAAAAAAAGGACCAATGAGACAACGTTAGGAATTGAAACCTTTACTTGCATTTGGGAACCTCAGGGCTGCTGAGCCTGAGGGAGTACTGGCCCCACTCTGCTACTGATACACCCAGGGTGGGATTGGCTGGCCACATCCTAGGGCGAGGGCAGTCTGATGAGGGGGCAGGATGGCTCCCCTGCCAGTGCTTAAAAACAGGCACCCAGGTCCCTGTACCTACAAGTCATCAGGTCAGAAAATCGCATTCTAGGGGCACCCGGCCTGGGACCGAACTTCCTTTATGGAGTGTGATCTCAAAAATGTCCCCAGAAAGCTAGTGGCCTCAAGTGAAATGAAGGTCCCCTTTTATTTACAAAATTAAGTTATCCTCCAGGGATGGTAGCCAGGTTTCCTGTACGCTTGGGATAGTGAAGACCCCATAACCTCCACAGCACACACACAAAATCTGACAGATTGCAAAGCACCGCATGGCGTCGAGTCAGTAGAGGCGGTTCACAGGAACAACCAGTCATCACAGTCTATTTCCATCATTTGGGCAAAAGTGGATAAGCTCTTGGCCTTGCACTGGACTCTCCATGGAGCAATATTTTGCATCCTCCTTTCCCTCAAAGTTTTCCAAGTTACCTCTGCCTACTTGCTGGGTCATGCCTTTCCAAAATAATGAAAGAAGCTTGTAGCTGGTTAGAAGTCCCTGGCCACGGCTGGGAACCGCAGGTCCAAATATCCTGGGAAAGATGTGGTCTGGGGGAGCGGAGGTGCCCTGGAGCCTGGGAAGGGAGTCCAAAAAGATCCATCACAGCTCAGAGTGAGAATAGAATGCAGAAATATGCTCATTCCCGCATCAGGCCTAGCAATCAGCCAACACACAAGACCTTACACACGCCATCTGGAGGAAGCAATAATCCCAATCTCAGACATTGTAATATTAGAGGCACATGGGGGCCGTGGAGCAGCTCTCTGACCCGCTGTGGTTCATGACAATTGAGATAACAGGTCATGTGAAGATCTAACAAAGCACTCAAAGATCAATAAAAAGAAACCAAAGGAAGTCTTTAGAAAAAGGGCATAGTCAAGACTTCTGGTGCACTAGGGAGGGTCACGTTGCATGCTACATACCAGGACTAGAGTGGTATATATGTGACCTCAAGGATGTTGCAATCACCAAATAATGTTTAGTTGCAACATGCCACTCTTTATACATCGCCTAGCACACTTGTAGGTCTAAAGACATCACCCACACCCATGCCACCCCTATGCACATACTAGGATATCAGAGGGCTGGCGACGACCAAAGAGCGCTAGTTAATAACTGAAATCACCAACATGTCCACAAGATCATCCTGTTGTAAATTGTTTATGTTACAAGAGATTTAAAATTAAATGACTATGTTAATACATTGCATATATATAGTGCAGAAGTTCACTGTGACACTTGTACTAAGTATGAATGTGAAAATGAAACTCACATACTATGGAACCTTCACACATTGTTGTAAAAAAATGCATGTCTGTGTTTCATTAAAAAGTCTCATAATTTAAACACTCACAGACACCTTTATATTGAATGTACATACAGTGTTTGTAGTCATGGTTCCTAGAATAAGTCCAATTTGGTTTGATGCAAAATATAGCTAAATATACAATTAAAACTTGTCATTTGCCAGGCTGTGATCCTGGGAACTGATGGCAACTAGGAGGTGATGTGGTACTGAGAGCTGATGGCAGTAAGGAGGCACTGCTGGTAGGATGCATTGTGGTGGGGCTCAGAATCAGTGAGTGGTTGACCCATACCTGTAGTGCTTCTCTGTCTAGTGCCTCTGTGACTAGAAAAAATACAACTTACACTTGTATCTTTAGTACCTACAATATCCTACATCTGCTCTCTTTAACACATGCCTGCCTTTCTATGGTGCATGTTGAAGCTCCTCTACATCTTTCAAGCTCTTGCGTTTTTTTTTTTCAGTACAGCATCTCTTCGCTGAATCCCATACACCTACAGTTACTAAAGTTTCATGCTTCTCTCCTGTGCTGATTTATTTGTTATGCAGCCATTGGAAATGAATGTATTTTGCTTGGTATCCCCCAGATTATTGCCTTGACTGTTTTTGCTAGCTGTAGAACTCTGTGCACTCCACCCCTACTAACAGTGGTAAAGTGCCTGTGATCCCCTTTCAACGTGATGAAATTGGCATACCTCTAAATGGAGGGATTGCTTAATTCTTCAGCCACACCTATAATGCTGCCTACAATGCAGACACCCTTGAACCATGGTACATGGGTGACTGTGTTGGTGTTAGGCTGTTAAAACAGCACCACCACAGTGGGAAAGGACGGGAATGTGCCATATGCCATAGATACGGTGCATTCCTGCCCTTTCCGTTTCACACATGGCAGTGCAGAAAGGTGACCTGCAGTGCTTCCCTAAGTTAAAAACCCATAAATATGGGCCTATGCCCGAGGGGGAAGGTTTTCCTTGGGGCAATATGGTCCTTGCATCTGACCTGCGCTCCATTATGAATCAACTTTAAATCCTACTCTTTTTCCTGAACAAGCACAAATAGATGACGACTGTTGGTGCTTACTACTTTTTGGTGCTATTTTTAATCTTACATTTTAAGAACTCATATCTCAGGTTTTCCTTATTGGATTTTTGCTGTTTTGGTGTCATTATATTTTTTCCAATTTTACCCTTTTTTTTAGGTTTCTCTTGTGTTGTGCTTTGACTTTATTCTTGAGTACTATATAAATAATTTGCAGATTGCCTCTAAGTTAAGCTTGTCTGTTCTGTTCCTTTACTACTAAGGGGTTAATCTCAGGTTAATTAAATAACTTTAGAGGTTGTCCCTAATAAGGATTGTGGTTATTAGTCAAGCTGTGCACTCACCTCCTCAACTAATAACGTAATTTGTTGCAGCAGCACTTAAAACCTTTGCTGTAGTTCTTCTCTTCAGCAGAATTCCTTACTCCTATGGCCCATTCTAGGGTAGCTGCTCTTGAAATGTAGTGCTTCTGGTTTACAAAAAGTCCTCTAACTCGCTATAGCACCTATACAGTGTAATCTACCTGCTTTGCTAAAGCCTTTGTGTCATATAATGGTGTTGCTGCATTTGCATTGCAGCGCCTCTGCTTTAGTTATAATTCCTAAGCCATGGAGCAGTAGCCACAGCCTGTGGGACATGAAAACTTCAGTGCCATTGGCAAGGACCACCGTTAAACCACAACCTATGGCTGGTGGCAGTAACAAAGAGGCCCATGTTTACCACCATCCTGAGAGTGTTGGAGTTATGAAGTGATTCACCAGGTCAGAGAGAGGGGATACAATACAATCCTGCATGATAAGTGGCATTATCTACTGGGGCCAACAGGAGGCTTTCCATCGTAAGTGGCAACCATCTCGAAGGCCACTACATCCCAAGAGCCCCTCACAGCTCAGTGCATTTCTTGGGATGAAGTTATGTGCAACTTTATTACAGGAGCTCTTTTCATCTCATCATGCACTACATCTATGGAGTCGTCCGTGCATTTTTCAGATGGGCCCTACACCACACAAGTGCCCACTTCACAACAGATCAAATAGCACTGCTTCTCATTGTAGGGGTGATGGAAACGAACATGATGTATGAGCCACTTCAGGCCTGGGCAAACTGCTTATGCACTGTATATCATTGGGGGATGTTTGCCTTACAGACACACAGCCTCATTTATGGCACTGCATCTCTGAATTGTGTGGCTTCCCTGTAGGCATGGCATTCCTGTGATTGGTATTTCAAATTATGCCTTCACAGGGGGACACAACCTTGTTATTCTACTGGCAGCCATCACAACTCATGAGTTGTGGGCATCAGAGCATTGCATCCCCTGGGGCACAGAATCTCCTGAGGATACCACCACTTGTGAGCAGTCATTTTCATGACATGGGACAGTATCAGCTGGGTTTCCAAGTCAGTTTTGAACTGCAACTAAAGGTGATGGAGGTAATGTAGATCTGACCCATGACTGTGGGGGCCAAAAGAATGTCAAGATAATGGTGTATTTGTTGCTTAGTTTACAGTGTCAGCAGAGTGCCCTGTCTATTGAAAGATTATGCAATTTCGGTGGTGTGATATTTTGCACATGAGTTGCCGTGCTATGACTGACACAATTAGATATCTTCAAGAAATGGGTATCAATATTTAGAACAACAATTTCTTTTTGGATTTGGTAAGTGAAGCAAAATAAACACACCATGTTACTTTTACCCTGCCATGGCATGACTGCAGTAGTATTTAAATATGGGCCTGTTTGTGGCTGTGCTGAAAAGTGTCATTTAGTGCTCTGCATGGTATTGATGTTTATGGTTCTTCTTTCTTTTATATAGTTGTGAGCTGTATGGGTTTGTTCCTTATAGTTACAGTAGCTACATCTCTTCATGTTGTCAGGCCATCATGTTTTTTATTTTTCAACTTTCCTTTGGCAACCCAAGGTATTCTGAAAGTTGCTTTTATTTGAAGTGGTACACTGGATAATAATGATTTGTTTTGAAAGCCATTGCACTGGAAACATAGGCACTCATTACAACTTCAGTGGTCTTACAAAAAGACCGCTGAAGCTGCGGAAGCCATGATACCGCCAGTGCTGGCGGTATTTGTGGCTCCCTATTATGACTTTTCCGCTGGGCCAGCAGACGGAAACAGCGTTTCCGTCTGCTGGCCAAGCAGAAAAGTCACATCAACATTGCCGCCGGCTCATAATAGAGCCGGCGGCAATGTTGATGTGCAGTGGTTGCAGCAGCACCCGTCGCGCATTTCACTGCCCGAAATTCGGACAGTGAAATGTGCGATGGTGCTGTGCCTGGGGGCCCCTGCACTGCCCATGCCAAGGTCATGGGCAGTGCAAGGGGCACCACAAGTCCCCCTTACCACCAGCCTTTCCATGGCGGTGTTTATCACCATGGACAGGCTGTCAGTTGGTGACTCATAATCCCCAGGGCAGCGGTGCTTGCACAGCTGCCCTGGGGATTATGACTGCCTGGCCGAAGCCTGGCGGTCAGTTGGAGGGGCCGGCGGTATAGCTGTGGCTAATGCACCACAGTCATAATACCCTGCCGGTAACACTGCCAGCCTGTTGACGGTGTTACCACTGTTGTATCGTCGGCAGCCTGGGCAGTAATGAGGCCCATAGTGTTCTGATGGCATGAGTGTTAGACCTGGGTTCCTTGACGTGGTTTCCTCTGATTTGTTGCCTTCTGACCTCTATTGCCTACTCCATTTTTGCTGGATTTGGGACTCTGGTCGCTTTACCACTGCTGACCAGTGCTAAAGTGGATGTGTTCTTTCCCTAAAACTCGTTACAATTGGCTTATCCACAATTGGCATATTTAATTTACTTATAAGTCCCTAATAAAGTGCACTACATGTGCCCAGGGACTGTAAATGAAATGCTGCTGTTGGACCTGCAGCACTAATTGTGCCAGCCACTTCAGTAGCCCTAGGAACATGACTAAGGCCTGCCATTGCAGAGCCTCTGGGTGCAGTTCTAAACTGCCATGTCAACTGGGCAAGTTATCCCTCTTGCCAGGCCCAAACCTTCCTTTTTAGTACATCTGTCACTCCTAAGGTAGGACCCGTAAAGCCCAAAAGGCAGGGTGGAATGTATTTAAAAGATTGGATATGTACTATTCAGTTTTGCATGTCAAGGTAGGGCAAAACTCTTAAACCTGTTTTTTCACTACTGCAAGGCCTGTCTCTCCTATAAGTTAGGTTGGGATTACCTTATTACAGTTTTTAAATCTAGTTTCTGATTGGGAATAGATAGGTATTTTGAATTTGGTGTCTCTGGACTCCCAATTTAAAATCACAATTTATGGAGAAGTTGGATTTTAACGTGCAAGTCTGCAAATGTACTTTTAGAAAATGGCATTTTCTTACTTTAACCATTTTGTGCCTCTGCTTGTCTCTGAATATAAGTCTGGCTAGCTGACAGCTGGGCTTTTGTACATTCTCTCTAGGCAGCCATACAAAAAGGGAGCTTAGGTGTGCCATTTACTGTCCCATGGCCCATCACCAGGCTAATGGGTCTTCCTAAGCTTGATGGGCGGGAGGAGCTGACACTTTTACCTGAATAGGGCTGTATCCCCACACAAAGGGCTGCATACCTCTCTGTAGTGTGGCTAGAACCAGAGATGGGAGGGCAGGTACTTTGCACATTTCAAAGGCACAACTGGGTATAAGTACTGGACCCCAAACTCCATGAGATCAGTACATGTCTGGACTTAAGGACATTCTCCCAGGAAGAAGGACTGGCACTCTGCTGGACTTTACTAGACTCGTGTTTTGATATGCCTGCCCTGCTGCCCTCCTTGCCTGGGAGTGAGAAGGTCTGGATGTGTATCTCTACATCCCCAACACCAAAGTGACTCCAAGGGCTTGCTGGCTTGCCCCCTCTTCTGTAGTCTCAGGGACATCAAAGACAGCCTGAATCTTCTCTGCAGCACCTGAACTCTGCCACCTGGGAAACCTGCCCTGTCACGTGGTGACAATCCTTGGAAGTGGGTTCTTCTGTGCTGCAACTCTCAACATCGAGGCATCACCACCACTGTGTGGGTTGGAACTATTGCATGCCTCCTCGATGCTGCCACTGAGGATGAAGACACTGCACCTCGAAGACATTGCACCAACAACTGTGCAGCTCGATGATGGTGCGTCCTCTGACTGCACAGATCAGAACTGCTCCTCGCATCAGATCCTCAATGTCAATGCAACCCTCCACAGATGTACTGTTTCAGTGTGCAAGGCTGGTACTTGTAGCTGGCCCGCGCTCCATCGCAGTCATCCTGAACTTTGGTTTTACACCTGTCTTGTGTGACGAGTTGCCCCAGTTGGTATTTTAAGCTTAAAAGCTCCACAATTACAGATATTCATATCTTGACTTTTACTTATTGGATTTTTTTCATTTTGGTCTTGTTTTGTTCATTAAGTTAAGATCTACTTTTCTAACTTGGTGTGAGTTTTTTTTGGTGTTTTTCCTGTTTTCCTGTTTGAAGTGTTGAACAAATACTTTACACATTGCCTCCTAAGTTAAGCCTGCCTGCTCTGTGCCAAGGTACCAGAGGGTGAGCTCAGATTAATTTAAGGTGTGTAGCTGACTTACCCTAACCAGGATTGTGATTCCTACTTGGCCAGGGGGCATACCTCTGCCAACTTCAGACCCAATTTCTAACACTGAGGGATGTGGCACCCGAACTGGAAGTGGTGCACAGCTCTTTGGTTTTTGCTCCTCACAGTGTTGTGCAGAGTAAGTTAGATGTGTGATTTGCTAAATAGTATTGCTTTTTCTTGTTCCTTCCTGTGGTATATGGTGCCGTCCACCATGGCATTCTGTTCCTCAAGGTAGTGTTCTTTGCTGGGTGTGCTGTTCTCTTTACTTCTGTGTGTGTATGTCGGTGGTATGCAGTGCAACTTGAAACATGGTGGGATGCAGTACTCAGAACTGCTGTGACATTTCTCTCACTGTAGTGTGCGGCATGATGGTGATGTGCTGTACTATTCATCACTGTGTGTAATACTGGTGTGCAGTGCAGTGCAATATGGTGTGCTGTCCCTGTGGTGAAGTTCTGTACAAATTGGTTGTGGTATGTTTCTCAAAGCACTCTCTACCTTTTTGTTTTGTTTGTCACAGTAGTGTGCATTGTGGTTATTGTGTGCCCTGTACCAACTACTTGTGGCACATCATCAGTTTGCAGTAATGTGGAAAGTGACAGTGAAATACTTTGCCTGTACCAGCTATGGTGTGTCTTTTGCAGTGGTGTGCAGGATAATTGTAGTATGATGTGCAGGGCCGACACTGCTGCTGCATGTGTGATTCTCACTTGTGATGCAATGTGCTATCTGTTAGCTGTGCATGACTGTGATGTGTTTGTGCATAAGCAGTGTGCTGATCAGAGTGGTGGAGTTGTGCTGAACTCAAGACAGCTGGCATGTGTGGTCTGCCTTTTTCAGTGGTGTACACTGCTGTGCATGTGGTGGTGGTATGCTGTTTTCTGCATGACAGTGGTGTGTTCATCTCACAAAATTTGATTTGTAGGATGGTGCATTGTGCTTGGAATGCCTTTGGTGTGTTGCTCTCACAGTTCTGTGCATCGCATTGCAAGGCCTTCGTGTGCTATGATCCACATGGCTGCAGAGCATGCCTTTCCATCAGAGCTTTGTGCAATGCTGAGCACTGTGGTGGTTGGCTGTGCTCCAAATGGCATTGGTATGTACATCGGAGTGATGTGGTAGTATCGGCATAGAATGGTGCAGTTCCAGAAGCAATTGCTCCCATCTTTTATCTGACCTTACAGCTCCATATCCGCCCTGTCATTTGCAGGAGGACTGGGTTCCCTTAGGTCTTTGGCTGCATCATGGGACAGAGCCAGGCTGGGAGGGCAGGTGCTGGATCCTGGCTGTCAAGAACCTGTGGTCCAAGGCTTTGCAGCCACTCCTGCTGGAACCTCTCTCCCACTATTCACTTGAACACATCTGTACATGAGTACAAATCATTGTGTTCACAACTTAAATGTCAACACTTTTCTCACAATTTGCTACATGCCTCCCCTTTTCCAAAGCTGCTTTGAGCTTTCCCTAAAACCTAAATCATGCATTCCAGACAATTACAGGCATGCAACAGATAGCTTTCAAGGTCAAGGTATTTTAAAGCCCCAGGAAGCAAAGGCAAAATGTTGCATATTGCCTAAAGCATACAGACCATTTAAAATCTTTAAAGCCTAATATGGTGTGGGAGGAGTGGCATTTACAGTAAGGTGCCTGAGTGCATATTTTACCTTTCTGTTTATTGGAAAATTAACCTCCACCAATTGTCTGCCGTTCTGTCCAAGCAGTGATTTCCGTATGCACGTGTTCAATCCTCATACATTATATCCTTTTGAATAATTAGTTTACTGCTGTTTTCTTTCAAGTGTCCTTCTTAGACTTCCCCCTAGATACAGCCGTTGTGTAAATCAATAACTATTGCAACAGGAAGCACGGAGGCTGCTCCAAGCAGTGGCAGACACAACATGATCTTAATGATGTGTGAAATATCTACTCTTCAGCCCTTTTTAACCTGCAATTAGGGGCAGACAAAATAGCCAGCCTGGCTAAGAAACTACCTAATCTAGAAGAACAGAAACTACAGCCCCACTCTCAGCCCTACCACCTACCAAATGGCACAGCTCAGGAAGAATTAATCAGCAGCCCTTGCTAACAACGTTCTTGGTGTTTCTAGAGGTAATCTTATCTCCATCCCCTGGCTTCAGTGTCTGGATAGCTACTTTCCACCTACAGAAAGGAAGGCAATATATTTCCATTGTCTGTGGAGACTCTTCACTTCCCCCATTTTGTGCCACGCTAAACCAGAGGCATTCAAATTGATCCTTTGTTTTGTGATTGATTTGATGTGACAAACTTTATGAGTTTAAAAATGCATCTGCTCCAACATTTACCTTTTTGATGTGTACAATATTTACCTCACCTATTCTCTCACATTGCTATAATCACAAGGTTACGTGTTCCTTGGAGCGCTGCATAAATCTCTTGATATTTTTCCAGCATGTGCCCCCCAAGTGTATGCATCCAGTATTTAGACATCCAGCCCATGAACAGATCAGCTGTCCTTGCTGAAGCAGTGGTATAGTGGTAGCCGAGCAGCAAAGAGACTTTTTGCTTAAATCTAGTCCTAACAAAAATACTGGAGATCTGTATCTCATGCAAATAATGTTATTTCATTCTACAATGTTGCATTCTTAGATTGTATGCTCTCTCAAAAAGCAACCTCTATATTGCTAAAACCGTACATGAAATTAATGTATTCGGAAAATCGTCCAAACCTTGGTCCAAAGACGTCAACAAACACCTTTGTAGGTATTTTACCAGTTTTGTTTAAATTATAGTTATGTTACAAGTCTCGAAAGCCCACGGAGTTGTGTGATAATTATCAAATTATCATAGCCTTGCAGCTTTTCCCTGATAAATTCTGGTAGTTCAAATGCCGAAATGTATTGGGGGAGGGGGGCAATTCCAGAAAAAGGCAAAATATGCAGGATTTGGTGAGTGAAAAACCAATCCCACATGTTCCGTCTCATTTTTCCATTGTAAGCTATGAATAAGAGGTATTTACGAAGCGTTGTAAATATCTCGCTGGGTAATAGTACGCACAGCGTGTTGTAAATACTCCACCTTTTTCCAACAAACTTGTAATGAGGACCCTAATAGTTCACTTTAAGACTTGTTAGGGTACATTTTCTTTTAAGGAGTGGAAGAGAATACATTCTTACACGTGAATATTTGTAGCCGTGGTTTCGTCTTTTTTGTTTAATACATTAAACTGCATTGTTAGTGTTAATGGCGGTCCTTGTTAAGATATTAGAGTAAGAGTTGCCTGCTACCACAAATGTAATAACGTCATGCCTATATGCGGCCCTCTTGGACTCTCAATATAAGAAAAAGCGGCTTTGAGAGTGAATTATTTTGTGAGATTCATCACATACCCTTTCATTTGCAATGCACTACAAGGTGAACGACTTCGCTCTGCTCAGTTGAGGATTTCAGATCATTGCACTGTGCAGAGTTGTAGAGAGTGCAATACATATGCACAAGGTGTGGCCCTCATTTTGAAACAACGCATCGATAGTTTGGCATGTTTTTTAACACTTTCAATTGCTGCTGTATCTAGTAAATGTAGTAAATCCATTGCTCTTTAGTTGTATTTTTTATTTATTTTGCATGGCAAATTTAGATTTTCAACCACATTCCCTTCAAAGAAGATTATCAAATTATTAGGACAGTAAAACATGAATTGGGGTTTGAACTTTTATGAAAAATCACTTTTATTGTGGACTAAGACTTTGTAATGGACTGAGCTCAACAGACCTTGTACAAGGTTTGGAAATTAATGGGTCACTGTATAACATTCCAGTAGTCGAGGCTTGATAAGATTAATGCTTGCTTATATAGCAAATTCAATGGCTCATTTGATTTCATATAAATGTTTAAAGTTAAATTGCTTTTGGATTAAGTCTAAACTCATTATTCATTCCAATGTCTGAAATAACTTACATTTTTCTCGCTTTTTATTTAATCAAGTGCATCATCATTAAAGGCTAACGGACTACAGAATATGTCTAAAAATTAAAGAACATTTCGTGAGTCACTTTGAAAAGAAGAATATGTTCGCTAAACTTTATTTATGGAAGAGTCATTTCATGTAAAAGGACAGATTCTTTTCAAAGCATCATAGCTGCAATTTTATAGGCTATGTATATTTTTTGTTTAGATATTCACATATTGCAGTATTCTCTAAAGTATTTCACGCTCAAGTGCCGTCCGTGGTTTTCGGGAAAGCATATGTTTGCTTTGCGTATAGTTTACTTTATTTGTTTATTTCGGATGCTTCCTCCTTAGCCTGGTCAAATATTTATTGATATCTCTGCTATTTTGAAGGTGCATGCAGTAATTCCATGTTCCCTAAAAAAACAACTTTTAGAATTTTAGTATTGACTCAAGGATAAATCTGTGGGTTCAACAGAACGTCTGCGTTGGGAACACTCCCTATGTTAGAACATGTTTTGACTAATGCTTTCCGTCACCTTCACAGTGCTTAATTTGAGCTGGTGGTTTCCCCTGCAGTGCATCAGAACTTATTTTTGAGGACTGGCACGTATTTTTCTGACTCCAGCATTTACTCTGAGCAAAAGATACATGTGGAAAAAACGGAGGAAGAGAAAAACCAAAAAGAGTCACAAAGGGAGAATGCAGAAGGCTGCAGGAGTGAACTGACGGGCAGGGAGTTGCTGTAAATGGATTAAAGAGGCCGGAGAAAGCTTTAGGATTACGTTGCCTCAGTATACTACCCTCACACATTTACTTACAGCAGTCACATGTTTCAGGGGAGGGCTTTTGGCACTGGCACATGCAAAAAGCCACACAAACCATAGAAATGTTTATGGGCACATATAAGCATACAGGCTCTCATTGTGAGTTTGGCGGTCAGTGGATTTCCGCGGTGAAGTTGGCGGTCGCATCGAAGACCGCCATATCACAAGTACTGGGAAGGCACCTGCAGAACACAGCCAAGTTACCGTTTAGACCGCCACTGTGGAGGGGCCAGGTCAGGCAGTATCCCACAACCACATTACAAGGTTGTACACTGCCAGGATTTCTGGGGCGGATCCACCGCCACCAAAAGCCTGGCGAAACCAAACAATATAAAAGGGAACACCCACCTTCAGGAACACATGCACGTCCATAGGTGGCATGGCACGCAAATTGCAAATCCTTCCAATGCTCTACCTGTCCATGGAACGTCCGGACCAGAGATCGCAACCAAGATACCAACCATAAATACACCAGCCTAGCACACAATGGAGGGAATGACGTTAGTACACACACACAACACACACATGACACGGGAAGCCATGCCCACACACACAAGCAAACAGACATCTGTATCAACACACACACACACATCCACACATGCATACATGCTAATACCCACAACCACCACACATACATGTTGAAGGAAAGCCAGGACAAGGTAGGTATCATCAACACCAATGGTGTTGTGGCGCAGATATATTATAATATGGTAAAATCCAGAATAAAACTATGTACACACAGGACCAAGGGCAAGTCCATAACTCCCACAGTGCCCTGAGCACACAGAGCACACTGAGCACAAGGTGACGCCCCAACTTGACTCCTGCCTCAAAGGGCAGGCCTCCACAGGGCAGGGGCATCAATGAGGTATGCAGGCACCTAAGGGGTTATGGGCGAGGGGGCTTTGCGTTTGGAGGGGCAGTCCTTTGGTCTGGGCTTGGAGGGTGGGTCCTTGGGGGTGGATTTGGAGGGAGGTCCTTGGGCTTGCCCTTTGAGGGGGCTTTAGCAGGGGGGGGTTGGGCTTGGCCTGGAAATTGGAGGGAGTGGGCTTGGCCTTGGAAGTGGAGGTAGTGGGCTTGGCCTTGGAAGTGGAGGAAGCAGGCATGGGTTTGGGTTTGGCAGGAGGAGCAGTGGATGTGACATGGGTGGAAGTGTCAGGTGTTGGAGGGGCATGGCGAGGGGCAGAGGTGGACTGGAAGGCAGAAGGCAGGGGTAGCAGGGCACTTGGGGTGAACAGCGACTGGGGCAGTGGTGGGGAACAGAGTAAACTCTTGAAGGAAACATTTTTTGGGGACATAATGGAGGCCAAGGTAAGGATGTTTGGGAGTGGAGGGAGTGGGTATGGTTGTGAGGTGTGTGCATGGATGTGTCTTGGGTGCAGGTGCTGGTGGATCAAATGTGTGTGCTCAGGGACTGTTGGGTGGGTGAGAGTTAGATGTACTGGGAGGAGATGGGGAGGAGAGGGAAATGGGGAGATGAGTGAGTGTATGTTATGTGTCTGCAGGTAGGGTAGATGTCACTGTGTTGAAAGTTGTGGTGTTTGTGCCAGTGGTATATGGGGTGCATGAATGGGGTTCAGATAATGTGGTGACGGTGGCAATGAGGGGAGATGTGGCAGGATCAGTGACTGATGTGGTTCTAACTGCAGGTGTGAGTGGTGTACTGAATGTGAAGGGGAGGCGGTGGGGTAGTCGGTGCAGGGTGTGGATGTTGTCATGTCTGCATCTGTCTGTTGTGTGTGTGCTTGGCGGTGGTGGTGTTTGAGGTGCTTATATCTGTCTGTGTGTAACTTTTCTGTTGATGTGGATGCATGTGGGTCAGTAGGTGTGCCTTGGATGGGTGAGAGGAGAGGGATGTGGGATGTGGGTATGAGAACAGGTAGCTGGAGGGGTTACGGAAGAAGAAGGGACACTGTCTGCCATCAAGGAGGTGGCCAGAGCCTGAAATGATCTCTATAGACCAGACAAGGCACAATGAATGCCTTCCAGGAATGCATTGGTCTGTTGCATCTGGGATGCCAGGTCCTGGATGGCATTAACGATAGTTGTCTGCCCTCAGAGATGGAACTCAGGAGGTCAATAGCCTCCTCATTTAGGGCATCAGGGCTGGCTGGGGCAGAGGCAGAGGTGCCTGCGGTGAAGGAGATGCCCACCCTCTTGGGTGAGTGGGCACAGGCAACTGGGTGGGGAGCTACAGGAAGGCCAGTTCTGGTAACAGGGGTGGCGGACAAGGATGGTACTGGGATGGTCCCAGAAGGGTCCGCCACTGCCAGGGAGCCACAATCAGAGAAAGAATCAAAAGATGGAGTGGTCGATCCGGTCTCCCCCATGGCACTCGCCTTGCCCTCCATCCCACTGGTCCCCTCGGCTCCTCTGGTGTCAGATTCCTGGGTGCCGTGGACTGCAGCTTCCCCACTCATTGGTGCCCCATTCTCCTTCGCCAGATGATGCTGATGCACACAAAGACAGAGAAGGACAGGGAGGGTGGGAGAGAGAGGGTGCAATTGGTCAATACCAGCACAACAGTAACACAGGGTAGAACATCAGCATTTGATGCCATGATATGCTATGCCCACTCCTGCACATCCTACAACTAGGGAAACCATGGATTAAAGCACAACAATGCACATATCAACCGCTGATGGTCTGACTGATGCAAACATGTACATGAGGAGTGGCATACCCGCCAAACCTGTCCAGTACCTACCCACTACTTGAGACAGGCATGTAATGGACTGCACAACCAACAGAATCCTGCATGGCTAGTTGTCAGGCCTACCTGGCTATTGTCAATTAGCACTGTGACCACTTGGCGCACCCTACCCCACTACACATGCAGTGACTGCCAGTTGATTGAGACCCCGTTATCCACCCCTGGCACAGTGATTGGCAAGGACTAATCACAATGGCCTCACACCCCAGGTCCAATCATCCTGTTGCCATGAGCTTGCAAGCACATCTAGCTAGTAGGTGACCACACAGTTACAATATTGGAGGAAGCTACCACTGACTGCATGGCATTACCAACACCAGTGATGCCAATCCTGCCCAGATGGACACTACCCATAGTGGACATTATTGTACCAAGCACCCATGCCACAGCTACCTAATGGTGCCCACCAAGAGCCACTATGGCAACACATGTATCAAGTGAGAGTGAGTACTTACCCCCATGTGGCTGCTGTGCTGTCCTCAAGTGCCTATCCACCTCAGGGTAGGCCACCACCAATATGAGGGCCATTAGGGTTGTCAGGGTCTGACGGGCACACCTCCCTCATTGGGAGGATGCTCCCAGCTGGGCCTCCGTGGTCTTCTGGGCCCAGCATCTTAGCTCCTCCCACTGCTTTCTGCACCCTCTACAACTGTTTGCCTTGTCCCTGCTACCACCTGTTGTCTGTGACCACTGACGGTATTGGTTGAGGCTCTGACTCTAGGTGGGTTGGAGGGGAGTCATATGTGCTCATGACTTAGATAGTCACAGTGTACAGCTCAGGCCTATAGTCAGGCAGCTGTTGTGCTTGTGTACTAGTGCCATCAATGTGTATGGACAATGTTCCCTGAGCTTCCAGTTCACGTACTACGTGTGTGCCACACAGGGTTGTTACATCTGTGCAGCATCTATCCTGGGAGTCGACATTGGGTGACAATGCTACATTGTTGTTGGTGGCAGTGGGTATGGGATCAGGTCTGGCACTGGGTACTGTGAGGGTGGGACCATTGGGTTGGCATGCGTTGTTTTTGTGTGTTGGTACTGGACATATCGTTGTGGACTTGACTGCCAAATCTGCCTTCGATACCTGTTCCTACAGTGTATTTTTTTGAGTTGGCATCTGTGACTTCTACAGTGATTGTTGTCCCTGTCTTGCTCTACTTTCATGACATTGTAGTGGTGTACTCTGGTCCCTGCCTGGGCTGTTGCCTCCCTTGACACACATCTCCAGCCACTAGCTGCTCCACGATCAACCTCTCTTCATTTTTCGATCCACCGTCACACTCGCATGCATGTGCTGGGTGACAGGTTGCCAGTTGCACACGTATTGACATTTCCTTTCGTACTCAGAGCAAATAAAGATGTAGGAGGTAACTGTGCTCAATGGTGTTCATTTGGGAGGGACAAGTGCAAGGGGTGATGAGTGGGGTCATGGCGGCTGAGATCATCAGAGTGGTGAGCCCATCTGTGGGTAGTCCAGGTCCAGTATGGTGGCCTTGGGAAAATTGAGATGTGAGAGTGGACAGTTGATAGGATGTCTCAATCACACACAAGTGAGAATGTTCAGGAGAGTGTAATTTCCTGGTGGTGGGCATGGTCTTGGCTTCATGTCGGGCTGAATGTAGAGTTGGACGTCCTCGCTTGCATGGAGGTTCCTCAGCTACAGGGGTAGAGGTGCTGGTGTCCTGCAAGTCCTGTGGCGGGGCCTCCATACTACTGGCTGCCGCTGACATCTAGGGCTCTGATGGGATGTGGCCAGTGGAAGGGGCCTGCTGGTGGGTGGTGGACTCACACAGGATGGTAGTCAGGTCCTTGGGCACCCCTGGTATGGAGACCATGGTGGCATTGTGGGCCTGCCACTGTTGCATGGCCTCCTTATGGCATTCCCCCTGCAGCCTCTGGGTCTCCTGCACAGTAGTGAGGATCTGGGGCACTGCGTCCTGGGTCTGCTGGTATACATCCAGGACTTTGTTGAGGGCCTCCTGAGCAGTCATTTGGTGTGGCTGCTCCGAGCCTTGGACCACGGTTCCCCTCCCACTACCCCTGGCCCCCTGTGCCTGTGTCCCTGGCACTGTGTGCCCACTCCCAGTAGCAGCAGGGCCTTCATTGTCTGGGCTACGTGCCCTTGACTCTGGCCCCTGTACTATGTGGCACACCTCTGATTTTGAGGTCCCTGAGGCACAGGCTTGGGATTCAGGGGCTGGCTGTGGTGTTGTTGCCACATGGATGGGGGTCTTCAGTTTGTCCAGGGTGGGTCTGCTGTTGGTGGACTGTCCAGTGGCCCCAGATTACCCAGGCAAGTCATCCACATCCAGATATCCAGTGGGGCCTTCATCCTGGGGAGAGCTGTCTGAGCCTGGCATCCTCTGCAGAGTGGCAGTAGCAGAGGTACCTGTGGATGGAAACTGTAGGTATTAGTTGTGTAATTGTAGTTGTTATGTCCCTGTTGTGATGCATGCAGTGGCTTGACTTGCTTCCCAGTGATGGCAATAACAGCTGCTGCACTGTAGACATTGATTTGGTGTAGGGGTTTGTGGCATGGTTTCCATGTGACATGGGAGTTGTGGATGGTGGTTGTCATTGCTATCATTGCCATGTGTTGGGCCGAAGTCATGGCAGCCAGTAGGTGTGGGCTGTAGTATTGTTGTCCACGCAGATGTTCCATTGTGCAGTGGGTCTGCGGTGTATTGATGTGTGGGTTGTGCTTGATTGTGGGAGCTGTGGTTCTTCACATTGTGGTTGTCATCTGTGCATTAGGAGTGAGTGAGTAGGGATGGTGGGGATGGGGTGGTGTGGCATGCAGAGGATGGGCATGAGGTGTTTGGGACAGGTACAGTGGGGTGGGTTGTAGTAATTCGGAGATTGGTGGGTGGTGGGGAGGGATGCTGGGCAGGGGTGGTTGGTGCTTGAGGGGCATTGTTGACTTACCAAAGTCAAACCCTCTGCTGATGCCAGTCAGGCCCTCGGGTTGCATGATGTCCAGGACCTTCTCCTCCCAGGATATCAGCTGAAGGGGAGGAGGTGGGGGCCACCGCCAGTCTTGTTGATGGCTTTCTGATGCTTGGACGCCATGGAACGGACCTTCCCCCTGAGGCCATTCTACCTCTTCCTGACATCCTCCCTTGTGAGTGCTTAGGTGCCGACTGCGTTAACGATCCTCTGCTATAACTCAGTTTTCCTGCATATTGATATTTTCTGTACCTGAATTCCCATGAGCTGTGAATCTACTCTGATGATCTCGTCCACTATGACCCACAACTCCTCGTTGGTGAATCGTGTGTGCTTCTGGCTTGACATGTTGTCGGGTATGTGGTGTGCATGTCAGGTGCAGTGCAGGGTGTATGGCGATGTGTGGGTGTTTGGCTGTGGGTGCTGGTGGGCTGTGGTGGTAATTTGTACAATGTATGCTGTATGATTGTTTTTGTTATGTTTGGGGTGTGCTTTGTGTCAAGTGTGTCTGTGGCTGCTCGTAGTTGTTGCCAGGGATTGTGGGTGTTTGTGTGGGGTGTTATATGGTGGCATGTGCAGGTGTGCATGGTGTGTGTATGAGTTTCAGATGTGGGATATTTGAACTGGCCAATGTGGTGTCGGCTACTTTCGGCAGTGCTTTTTGTACTGCAGTAGTGCGAACCGCCAACGGTTTTCAGCCGCGCATGTACCTCTGTGCTGGTGGTTGCCTCTAAATATGACGGTGGAATGGTGTCGGTGTGGTGGGCCGGTGGTTGAACATTCACTCTTTTGCCGTGGGTTGGCCTTGCGGTGTTGGTTTTGTGTCTGTGTTTGGACAGTTTGTGTTTTGTGACTCGTAATTCAGTGGTCGCTTAATCGCCACCACTGGCGGTATTGTGGCATCATTTCACATGGTGGTCTTGCCCGAAGAAGCCGTAATGAGGGCCACAGTTTGCAAAAGAATGCATTGGTCAATACTTTTGCAAGATATTATGTGGGTACATGTAATGGGTACATAACATTCTGGGTGCCCAAAGATTCTCATAGCTTCTTTAAAGATTCTGCATGAAGTGTTTGGAAGTAATTCAGCTTCCAAACTGCATTGATTTGCCTTTCACAACATCACACCTTTCAGATCCAGAACAGCTAAGCCATAATCACAAATGTAAAAAAAGTCATGATCTAGTTTACAGACAATATCAGGACAGCTCGGTTTCCAACAAATAAGCCCTCACATAGAGTGGTAAATGTGCATGAGTGGAGGCGTGGCTGATGGAGAAAGATTACGGTTACATCCTGCTGAAGCTCCCAACCAGGTCTATAATCTGTCACAAATCCTGATCTACAGCAGCTATCTGCTGACTTAGAGGGCTTTAATGTGACTGCTGGGACCTGCAGGCGACCAGCCTGGCTGCCTGCAACCTCCTGGAGCTGGCAATGGCACTGCCTCTAATTGCCAAATTGGCTTTGACTGTTGTATGCAGCAAGCAAAGGGTTGGATGCCCCACGGAATGAAGAGACTGCTAGCCACCCATGAGGTATCTCCCAACAGCGATAGAGCAGCAGTGTGGCTGAGGTGCATAGGGAGTAGCTATCATAGAGCTCTGGTAGTGGCAACCATCCCTCATGCTCAAGAATCGACTTGGTACCCTGAACTCGGTAATGGACACTCATGAGGTGTCCCCCACCAGCAACGGAGCAGCATTGTGGCAGAGGTAAGGGCTGGGTACATAAGTAGCTGCTGTAGAGCTCTTGTGGTGACAGCCCTCCCCCATGCTCGATCACAAACTTGAAGCCTTGAACTCAGGGATGGCTCCCTTCATCACCTGCCCTGAGGACCTTTGGAAATTACATCCCTCACCTCCTACTTGACCGAGACCTTGGCACTAAGGTTCTAACATCGTTCTCCCTCCTTTGCCTTGCACTGGACTTGGGGCCCACTGAGGAGCACCGGGAGTGGTGCCACAAGGACACATAGCAGCAGTGGCCTCCTGCTGTGCTGGTGTGTTGTTCTTAGGCACATGGGTGCTGCTTTCCCCCTCAGCAGCTGGAGATTCTACAACTAGGGCCTGCTACCCATTGATAGGGACAAACAGTCTTGATCTCTGCCATCCCCCTGTTTATCTTAATATGGGCATCTCTGGGCCAGAGCAGATCCCAACCCTGTCAACCTCCACCTTATCCCAAGGGCACTTACATGCGCAATCTCAGACTGCTGGTGTTTGACCTGACAACTGCAGGGGTGCCGTTTTGGATGACGCCTGTGTCAGAGTTGAGAGATGGCTGATTAGACCCCTCAGGAGAGAGCCACAGTGACTGCAGAGTCAGGGTGGCTCCTGCAGTGCCTTAGCGATGGTCAGGTGGTTTGACAGAAATGTGCCTTGCAATGACTAAAATGGAGTATCAATGGTAAAGGACATCAAGCCCCATTCCAGCATTCAAGCCCCATTCCAGCAGAGCAAGCTGGTAAAATATACCAAACCACTTCAGTAAGGGGTGTCCTCTATTGGGCTTAGAGTGGGTGGGGCCACAGCCTCTATGACATCTAAGAATCACCCTGCCATCAGTAACGTAACCCTCCTGCATGCCATACAAGATTCCAGACTTACCCTTGAGGCCAAACCCAGGGAAGTGAACACTGATATTGTGTTCCTTTACCAATACCTGTGTAGCACAATGAGGTGATTTACAGAGGCGCAAGGCCTCATCTTCTCCCTGGAGGTCACGGTGATGAAATTGGACCAAACAGTGAGGTAATTACAAAATGCAGGAGGTGAAATAGGAGCCCTTTTACTATTCACTACAGTCCTTCCTCCAGGGTTCCTTTTCTGAAGACCAGCTATTTAACTGTTTCTTAATTGAGGGGGATCACCAGGTGCTAGTGTGGTGACCACCTCCCAGGTACCCCCAGGCCATCGATGCTTGCTTTCTCAAGTACAGTGACAGAGACTTGATCATATGCTCAGCTAAATCCTATTTTTTCTGCATTACACCAGGCGATTGCAGACAAAAGATGATCATTCAACTAGGTCAAGCAGAAGCTGTGGGACATGAATCTCAAATGCATACTCCTACTCTTGGCCAATCTCAATTTCTTCCAAGTGAAAGTTTTCTTCTTTGATCATCCGGTCAAAGTGTGTTGGAGAGTGGGTCATTAGTAGTAATAAGTAGGGACCTACTACAAGTTATAAGGCCCATATAACAAGGTAAGGGACAGTCAGGGTCTCAAATAATTAATCCCTTGCTCAACCCCTGGTAGCTGGCAACAAGCAAACAGGATTAACTTAGGAGACGGGTGTGTAAAGCATTTAAAAACACCAATACTTCAAATAAGTAAGACATAACATTCAATAAATATCTAACAGCAATTTATAAAATTAGAAAATATTTGTACCCTTAAAATAACACTAAAACAAATACAATCCAATGTAAGGAACCAGACATATGCATTTTTAAAGAATAATTCAAAGAATGGGCTTTCTGGTGTCTAAAAACCAATAGTGCCAGCCGCAGATATTTGGTCACACTTGACTGGAACCAAGTCACAATTTGAGGCTGACCGCGATGGAGCCCCACTCGGATACACTGAGCGGGAGACCTTGGTCAATGTTTTACCTTCTGACTTTTTTCTGGAGCATTTTCTCTTGTCCTCGAGCGAGGCTCCTCGTCAGAATAGGATTTGATGTGACAGCATCGACTTAGCTTAACGTGGGCTCCTGCTCAACTCCTGGAAGTCTTGTCATTGGGGAAAGGCTCCAGAGCTTCAGCGGGACAAACCTAAAATTCAGGCCAGATCACGGTTCGATGACAGTGGCTTGACTCTCGTCAATGGCTCGGTCACCTTATGGAGGTTTTTTTCCCAAAAGTTCTGCAATCTTCTCTGACCTTTATGGAACTCCTTCCAGAAGTCCTTCTTTGGGTCTCCAGCAGAGCAGTCCTTCTCCTTGTAGTTCAGGCAGTGTTTTGAGTTCCTGGGTAACTCTCTCATATTTATCCAGTGTGCCTTGACTGGCAAGCAGGAGGACACCTGTGGCCAATGGAGTGCAGGGTGCCACCCTCTGAAGTGAAAACAACCTGCAAAGTGTGGCAAAAATTCAATCCATGGAAGCACTATTCACAATGGAGAGACGTTTTCCTTGAGATCAGGATTTGGTTGAGCCATCTCACTGGTGTGGCTTATTTCCTTAAACACTCCTGCTCCATCCTTTCTGCTAATCTCATTACTTGGGCTCCCATCTGGCTAGGGGTACAGGAAGAAGGAGTGAGCCTGTGTCCTGTCCTAAGTGTCTTCTTCCCCTTGAAAACCAGTTTGGCTACTCAGCCCCCTTCCTGCCTGTTGCTCTACAGCGTGCAAATCTCCAACCATCAGATGTCCCATTGTCTCAATGTAGGCCACTTCACACCTCATTAAGGCAGCTTGACTCAGCCTAACAGAGGTTGGCCAATCAAGGAAGAGTAGCTGGAGACCGGAATTTTGACTTACAGAAAATAAGGTTCCATAAAAAAAAAATCTGTGATACTTATAATACATTTAACAGTGGCAAATTGTTGGATTTATTGTAACTATCATTTTGAGTCCAAGAATGAAAATTGTAGCTCATTTCTAGCAATAGTATACTTTACTAATGTTTCACAATGTTAGCCTATGCCTGTACTTCAATGGGGGGTAACAAAATTGGCATTTGTCCCCTCACCAGTTCTTATAAAACATATTCTACCATGTCCCTGCATACAGTTACAAAACACCCCACAAGGCACTTGGGGGAGACCTTCAGGGTGACTCTTATACAAAAATAAGGCAGTTTGGGACTTTGGAAGTACTGGAAGCTGAAGTTGCATTGAATTTACTTTTGAAAGCAGCCTGTGAAGCAGGGCTGCCTTTAAAATGACAGCAGGTACTATAGCAGTGCACCCTAGAGTGCATTAAATCCACAGGCCTCTTATCCTGCCTGCCCGATTATGTACTAGGGACTTATAGGTAGGCTGTCTTAACCAATTATAATAATACCTAATTTGCATCTTCCTTTTACACAGAGCACTGGCCTTGGGTCTGGTTAGCAGAACCCAGGGCACAATCAGAGTCAGTAACTACTGGTATCAGTTAAAACGTCAGGTGATCAGGGCAAAAGAATGTCTTTGGAGTGGGTTGTGGAGTGCACCTGTGTGGACCTGGGTTTGGTGCTCAGGGAGTCTGGAGGGGCTGCTGAGGTGTTCCAGAAAAGCTGTGCCACCTGGGAGCAGACAATTCAGGCGCCAAAGGTCTATCCATAGGCGAAAGACTGGAGGCATCCTGTGGACCCAGATCTCATCAAACACTTACAAGAGCAGTGCCCCCCCCCAGCAGCACTATACAGAAACCTCAAAAGAGGTCTCAAAAGACGATTCAGAGCATCATCCTCTGGCTAGATGTGCTCTATGTTTTTTGTATTAATGTTAGTTCTGTTTAAAAGTGTTGGGTCGACAGAAGCTTCTAGGTGGTAATTATAGGGCGTGGGGGGGTCCTTGGGGTGATGTTCTTCTATTTTGATTGGTTCACATATTAACAAGGCATGCACCACTACTGATTTCCTATCATCAACACCCAATTTCCTTCCAATATACACTATCTATTCTCATGCACCCACAACTCAAGGTCTTGACCTGGAATGTTAAAGGGCTCCTGGATAAGAATAAGAGGAGTGCGGCATTCAGATATGTCAAATGGTAGGCAACTCCTAGTCATCCCTTTCAACCTCAAACTTATAAAATTTTATGAACTCTACCACATATACTATAGTCCACCTAAACTGTGGAGGATGGGGCAGTCTGCATCAACAGACTGTCTGCACTGCGGGGACAGAGATGGGTCCTTGCTTCACATTATTTGGGCCTACCCTGCCCTAGCTTCATACTGAAATTCTGTACACACTATTAGTGCATACCACATACAGACTCCCCCAGAGCACTGCCTCTCAAAGTTGCCCTTTTTGGGATCATGGAAGGTTGGGTCCCCACCAGACACTTGTGATTCCTGGTTGGCATTTGTTATCCAGTAACCAAAAGAGACATTGCTAGATGCTGGAGATCCCCTGAACACTCTCTTGTGTCTGTCTGGTCTTTATTTTTCACTTTTCATACCCAAAGGTTGGGAAACAGAAAGTGACTTCACTGGAAGGATAAATAAATATTTGAAATTTCTATAAAAACTGTTAGACACTGTATGGACCTTGAACGATTTAAAAATAAAAATGGGGATATTACATTAGTGCTGATGCTAAGAATATTACATGCTGAAATTGCCTTGATTTTGCAGTATTGCTGTACAGTTTTTGCAATTAAAACAAGTTTAACTTGAGGTCAGCTAAAAGAAAATATGGTCATTTAAATGTTTACAGTCTACATTGCTCTCTTTAGTTGGAGTTAGGTAAAATACCAGTGTTCAAAAAGGCCATCCGAGTACAAATGTTTTACTATTCACTACATGTCATATGCAACCCTGATTCACATTTTTTGCCACTAAGGCATTTGTGTGATTTAGGTCATAACAGTGGCGTAAGGTACAATGATGGAGGCCCCTGCAGTATGTGGAGAGGATCCACCTGTCGCCCATATCTCACAAATACGCTTTGGCCTTGGGCAGAATAAGGAATCTCTGAAGCGTTTGGGACCCCTAAAGGTGTGGGGCCCCCGTGTCTCAAGTGCTGCAAAGACCTGTGGTACAGCCCCGGGATCATCAGCAATTTAGTATTATTACATTACCCCTTACATTTTAGATTGTTGAACACTGAAGCTTGCATTCAATAGTGTAATTTGCAGTTAAACAGAAATTCATTTATCCCAAGTAATGATGTCAAGAATAGAGTGAGGTTAATAGACCAAAAAATACTGCTGGAAGAAATCACAACATTGGTCTCTACATGTACTATACTGTCAGACTTGTTTATTGGAGACTGAACAGAAAACATATTGCATAACTTCGTAGCAGAATTTAAGTTCTAGGACAGAGGTAGTTGTCCAAACTATTATTTAATCGTATCGTACAAAGAAATTAACAAGTACCTATGCATTTTCTCGCAGCTGAGCTCACCTACCCGTATGCAATACTTTTATTGACTGTCCCGAATGTCCTTTGTATACATCTATTTTCCCTAATGCCCAAATCTCCAAAGGAAATGGTGTATGATGGCCTGGAGAAATATTGGCAGCCACTGTGCTTTTCTGCCTCCCCACTAAATTACACATCTCCCCGTTGTACATAGTGGCAACAGTAGGACATAAAGAAAGATGTAGATGAGCAGAGGATAGGAGAGTGAAAAATTAAATTCAACAAACTCTAATTCTCGCCTGTCTTATGCTCAATAGGTCTTTTCAGCAGTCTGATGAATATACGGGATTTCTTCAGTGAATTGATCCATTCCTTACTTCGACCGTAGCCTCAGGCCCTACTTCCAACTCCTCACATTACATGACGTTGTCGTTTTGTTCCACCAGTAAGCAGTGTTCATGGTATAATTTCTGGTGTTCACCTGTGTGAGAGAACAGGGCTGATTGCAGAGCCCCCCTAACTTTTTCCCCCATTTTCCAATTTTTGCTGGTGTTTTCCTGATTCTGATGGTGCCCTGGGTACTCCTAACCAGTCCCAGGGCCTGTTCTCTGTGTAAAATCAGTATGCAGATTAGGCTAATTACAATTGGCTAAGTCAACCTACCTATAAGTCCCTAGTATATGGAAGGGCATGGAGGTTTAGGGACCCCAGCATAGGTAGTGCACCCGTAGGTGAACTGCTGAGGTGCCCAGTGTCATTTTAAAGGCAGGTCTGCCTTGCTGGCTGCTTTTAATTTAAAGTTATATGCAAATTCATCTTTGGAATTAAAAGTAGTTCCAAATTCTTAAACTACCTTAGTTTTACATATAAGTCACCCCTTAAGGTGTGCCCTATGTGCCCCTAGGGCTGGGTGCCATGTAACTATAAGCAGGGACATTATAAAAATAGTTTTATAAGCCCTCGTGAGGTAAAAACAGCCACATTCGTTTTTCCCTCATTGTAGTGAATGGCCTCCATAGGCTAGAATGGGGAGACTTTATTTTAATTTTTAAAGTCCCCTTAAGTAACAGATACCAGAAGTTTGGTAACAAATTAATTGTTACATTAAATCCAACAACTTCCAGTTGTTGGATTTAATATAACTTGTTCAGGTATAGAGTTTTAAACTTTACCTAACGAGTTGCCAACTTCAGCCCTGCAGTGTTTTTGCTGCTGTGCTCTGATTGGCCAGCCTCTGGCAGCCTGGCCAGCCTCTGGCAGCCTGGCCAGGCTGCCTTGATGAGGTGTGAAGTGGCCTGGCTTCACACAAAGAGATGTGCCTGTGGGAGGAGATCTCCCCTCAGCAGATGGCGAGGCAGGAAGGGGGAGGGCTGCCAAACTGTTCTTCAAAGGCAGAGAAGGACATTTGGAGCAACCCAGCAACACCACCACATCCTGCAAACCCAGACAATTAGGTGCCCCCTTGATTAGATTAGGAGAGGGCAGGAGAGGGGTGTGTTTAGGATTTTTAGCCACACCAGTGGGTGGGCTCAGCCAGATGTAACCTCCAAAAATCACTTTCAGCCATGATGGATTTTTGAGGAATGTTGCTCCCTGGGATTGATTTTTGCCACACTTCCCAGGAAGTGGTCATCACAGGGGGAAGGACCCTGCCCCTGATTATAGAACCAGGACCCCCTTTTTTTTTCTTTTTTACCCAGGAGCAGGGATAACACTGGCAGACCTGCACCCACACCTCAGATCCCCATCAGATTCCAACAAGGAAGAACTACAGGAGAAGAAGGACTGCCATGCTGGACCCCTGACCTGCACCTGGACACTGCACTCTGGAGGACTGCACTAGCTACACACTTAGGCTTTGCCACTAAAAGGACTTTATCTGTCTTCTTCTGCTTCAAGAAGGGACTCCCTGTTTGCTACAGGTACAAAGGAGCTGCCCAGAGTCCCCTGAATCAAGTCCTGCAAGCAGAGCCCCGCTGACCAGCGTCCAGTGGCCATTTGAGGATTCTGACCAGGTGCACTCTGGGAATTGTAGTCCCAACTCCCAAGGAGCAACTCAGAGCTTCTCGAACCTTGGATAAAGTTATGGACACTTCAAGGACACAAAAAGGACCTCTGGAAGAAGATCCAGAAGTTTAGAGACATTTGGAACAACTCCATAAGTTGAAGAGGTGCATTGTGGGAGTTGTAGTCCCAGACCCCCAAGAGGCACACCAGAGCCTCTGAACCCTTGGCTGGTGTTGTGGACCACTTTCTTGACTCAAACACTTCTGAAAGTAAGTGTGACAGTGGTACCTCATGGGTGGCCTAATCTCTGGACTTTGTTCCTTTCCACTGTCACCTTTTTTTAACCCTTTGAGCGCTAGTTGCTTCTATGCGCTAGAAAGCATAAATTCTTTAAAAATTCATATATCTGGTTCCCCTTATCTGATTTAATTCGTTTTTGTGTCATTTTAATGATAAAAATATGATCTATTTTTATAAATTGATTTTGGATTTTTAAACTGTTTCCTGTGTTTTATTTAATTACTGTTTTGTGATATTTGAGTGCTTTACACTCTGTCTCCTAAGTTAAGCCTTGTCGCCTGTTGCCAAGCTACCAAGGGCTGAGCTGAGTTTAATTTACTGAGACCTAACTGGACCTAAGTGGAGGTTAGTGGCCTATTGCTAAGTGTAGGTACTTACCTGCCCTTACCAATAACCCATTTTCCAACAGCCTGAAAAAGGGTGCCATCATATCTGCAGTTTGCTTTCCTCATTTGATTTTGATGAGCAAGTACTAAGTTGCATTCTTGAAGGTATCCTGTTTATAAGGTGTTATCCTCTCTTCTGTCTTCTGTTATCAACTTAGACCATCACCTCTCCTCTAGCTGGCGATCTCTTTTTGTTATTCTCTTCTGATCCATCTCTGTAGCATGGTCTCATTCAGTGTTGATGGCATCATCAATCCAGTGCAGCAGCTGGGTAGACATGTTTGGCTTATAATGATTGCAGCTGGAGACCTACCCATTAATGTTATGAGAGGTGCCTGGAGAACTTGGGGCCTCATTTATGAAAAGTTAGCTCCACCTTTGCGTCATTTTCTGATGCAAAAGTGGCGCAAACTTCAAAAAAAATATATATATTTTATACGTTTGCGCACTTTTGCATCAGAAAATTACGCAAAGTTAGCGCTAACTTTTCTTAAATCAGGCCCTTGGTTCTGAGCCACCGGAAAAAAACCCACATTAGACTCCAGGGGATGGGGTACCCATAGCCAGAAAGGCACAGAAAGGGGGATCGTTTGATAAATATTCACAAAATGTTCTAAAAAAACTTTTGGGGTGATTGGTCAAGCAGGATAGGAGAAAAAGGGGGGATCCCTAAACAAAAATTTGATGTGGACTTTCCATTGGGATTTTGAACAGCCCTACAGCTAAAGTGGCAGAAACAAATTGAAACACATTTGACAGAATGCCAGGTGCCAGATTTATTGCATCATACAAAGTGATCAAAGAAAGCACAATTCTTTAATTCAGATTTACAAAGTCACACAAAAGGTGATTTGTGTCACCTGGTGTGATTTTGTAATTTAATGTAACACAATGCAGCTATTTGTGCTGTATAACATTATATTTTGTGTTTTGGGGGTTCCATGCGTGGAGCATAGGCATTCCTTGTGCATTCACCCATAAATGTTATGCAATTTAAGAGTTAAAAAGTTTGTAAACCTGGGATTATGTCAGATGAAGAAATAAGAAGAAAAAATAATATTCCCCTTGTTTTTTTCTTCGTTCTATGCATGATGCATTCTGCATCACACATAAAGAGTAAAATACCGCTCCGGTGGCGCTAAGCAGTGCTCCTTATTTACAAGGAGTTGTAACATCACTTTTTTGTGGCGTTACGCCTTCTTGTAAATAAGGGCCCCACCAACGCAGTTTTCTACATCAGAGGGGTGTGCAATGGGTGTT
Source organism: Pleurodeles waltl (assembly GCF_031143425.1). Taxonomy (NCBI): domain Eukaryota; kingdom Metazoa; phylum Chordata; class Amphibia; order Caudata; family Salamandridae; genus Pleurodeles; species Pleurodeles waltl. The sequence continues at coordinate 441,830,096 of NC_090451.1, forward strand.
GCGGTGGGCGTTCCACCGCAACACCCATTGCTTTTGATGCTGCCTCAGATTTACGAGTTGTCGTAAACCTGAGGCAGCACCAAAAACTAACGCCACCCCATGAGTGGCATTAGCATGGCAAATTGAGAAGGAATGCTTTTATTCCTCCTGGTTTTTTGGTTTATCTATGTGTGCTGCAGTCTGCATTACACATAGAAGAAGCAAAATGCCATGGACGATTGTTTACATGCAGGAAGGGACACCTTCCTAGACATAAACAATCAATCCCCTTAACGCACACACCCTTGCACTACATTGCGCTAGGCAGCACAATTCAGCGCTAGTACAGCTGCAAGGGTGTGGAGTATTCCTCTAAATACGGCGTACCTCTGTGTTTCTAAAGTTGTGTAGCACAGCACTGCTATTTGGGCGCAGCACCGCGCTGCACTTCTTTAACATAAATCTGTGCCAGAAATGCAAAACCAACCCAGGAAATCCTGCCTACACTAGCTCCTAAGCTGTTCTTTCTGGTATTCCTATCCTGTATCTTCCATTTACTGGTGCCCCATAATTCTTACTAGGTGTTGGATCAGTTGGTTTACGTCGCAAGCTATCCTGTGCGTTTTGCATATTCTAGCTTAGACAACACACGAGTTAATTTGGGAATAATGTTAGAAAATCTTGACATTGAAATTAATTCAAGCATTCCTACCATCACGTCCCTGTTTGTTAAGCACATCTGCTTCATCATTTTGCTACTCAGTAGTTGTGAGTATAAACATGGTTTATTATCATAATACGTTATGATGTACTGTGTTATACACTGTATGGGTATGGTGTGGCACATTTGTTATTGTCATTGTATGCATTCACTCAATACTCTGACAGTGGACATTCATCCACTTTGAGGAGCAGGACACTGGAGCAACGCGTTCTCAGAAGATAGTGCACATTGATTAAAACTACTGTAAAATGTGCCTGGATCTTATGCACAAGAATTCATCGCCAGTGTCTTGATATATGACACAGGAACTGCCGTTGTACCCAACGTGTCAAACCGCATATTGTTGTCAAACAATACTGGGGGAGTTTCGGTGGAAAGAGAATCCATTGTGAACTGATCCTGATCGCAATCAGGGCTGTGGGTGAGTGGATATAGGGCCAGATGTAGCAAAGCTTTAGCGACTCGCAAACGGCGAAAATCGCCGTTTGCGAGTCGCTAAAGCCACTTTCAGATGTAGAAATGCATTTTGCGAGTCGGAACCGACTCGCAAAATGAATTTCCAAGTCGCAAATAGGAGTGGATGGTAACCCAGTCGCAAATGGGAAGGGGTCCCCATGGGACCCCTTCTCCTTTGTGTCTGGCATTAAAAATAATTTTTCAGAGCAGGCAGTGGTCCAATGGACCACTACCTGCCCTGAAAAATACCGAAACTAAAGGTTTCGGTTTTTTTTTCAAAGTGCAGCTCGTTTTCCTTTAAGGAAAACGGGTTGCACTTTGAAAAAAAAAAAAATGCTTTATTTAAAAGCAGTCACGGACATGGTGGTCTGTTGTTCCCAGCAGGCCACCATCCCTGTGAGTGCCCTGAATCGCTATGGGGTCGCAAATTGCGACCCCATAGCGACTCGCAGAAGGTGTCTGAGACACCTTTCTGCATCCCAAATTGCGAGTTGCAATTTGCGAGTCGCTGGGACTCGCAAATTGCAACTCGCAATTTGGGACTTTGCTACATCTGGCCCATAGTTCAAAAGTTTGATGCTGTTGTGGATGAAAAGTTTTCAGTGTAGTAAATTCACGTTCTTTGTACTCGATCTTGTAGAGCTTTGTTAGGGCTTTTGTGATCACAGTTTGGTCTAGGCGTGTTTTGTGCAAGGTGCAGCGTTATGACATTTGTCTGTCCTTCACTCTCTGCTGTGATGAGAATGTGATGCGTTTCTCGGATCTGTTTTTCAGACAAGCAGATTATTTATGAGTTACTTTTAAAGAGTGCTTTTCCCATTGTTTGTTCTATGTGCATTTAAAACAAAGAAATAATTAATATTGTATTTGTCACATTCTGCTTGTGAAGAGGGCTATTCAGTATTTCCAGTAGCACACTTAAGACTGCAAGCGCAGGTAAGATCTGGTAAAGGGGCAGCCAACGTACTTAGGTTTGTGGGATTTTTGTTGTTCTTCAATATGTTTTTAAAATGCTTTTTAGGCAATGTCTGAAATAATAGAATATTTTGAATATTGTCCTTTGTTGTTTCCCATCCACAAATTCAAACTTGTGCTACTTCAGTTGGACAACATATTTTGAAAGTTAATTGTCAACTGCTTTCACGATTTGTATAGGTAAAAATGTCCACAGATAAGAGTTGACTATTCTGAAAGCCTGGCCAGATCACTTCTCACTGCATTACATTTTGCATTAACGGGTTGCTTATGGGTTTTCAAAGAGAAGTCAGATTCAATTGACCTCTTTCGGTCCAGCTCGATATTTCTCCCAATGAACACTAAATACATCTTTGAAATCTAGAATGTGAGCACAGTTCTGCCGAGGTGGCCAGGCAAATCACTGATTCAGAAAACTCATTTTCAAAACAGAGCCAATCTTTCTGAACATTTAATTACACTCCTCTACAGGTATAAATGGGTAACCAACCAAATCAGACACTTTCTTTTTCGCGTGATGAGAAAATACCTTTTTCTAGGCATGGCAGATCATGTTAATTATTAGTTTAAATTTTTATAAATCTTTGATTGGCTTTCATTTAAGCTGATATGGAAGATAGCAATGGGCCATAAAGGGCCAGGTAGGTTCAAATGTCAGTATATAATGCTGCTAGCTGTCAAATCATTCTGATTTTTAGAAATCAGGTGTGTGCAAGATTAAGAATGAACTTCGATGAAAAATATGTACTTTATGTATGTATCACCCCAAGATGCAAAATGAGCAATGTAAGTCCTATTCGAAAATAATTAGCCTCGTTGTTATTCTTCTGCCCGAGATAGGTGATCTCTGATTATAGGGCTTGTAAAGTTATAGCAGCCACTACTGATGACTGCTAACAGGGGGGCGTTTGTGAAACTGGGAAAGACGTTTTAAGAAATCTGAACATTTTTATGAGGTGGATTAAAATGATAGAGTTTTCCTTTGCAGTTTTAGGTAGTGCAAAATTGGCCTTAGGTCAGAAGAGCGCTTTAAATGACGCCAGTCTATATCACACTTTTTTAGCGATGGGGTGGACATAGGGAACTTGGTCCACGATGACAGGATGTTTAGCCGAGGGCAGGAGTCGACCCTGGTTTCCCAATTCCGTTAGGCCACATCTCAAGAGTCTAACTTGAAAACAAGGAACAAAGATTCCTTTAAATAACGTGGGCCAAGAAACTGTTTGAAAAATAGAAGCAAAAATGTACTAAGCATTAATACTTGCCTAATGTTAAGCAGCAGTATATACTACATAGTGGTGAAAATTCGCAGCTTTGATCAATTTTTATGGACAAAAGGCATTTTGGGCTTATAATGCAGCGCTAAATAGATTTGTATCATGTAGCACCAAATGCCTCGTAAGTCAAGCAAACTTGATGTAATAGGATGTGAACAGTGCAGGTACCCTTTAAATTTAAGGCAAAGCCCTATCAGCCTAAGCCATCAAAGATTTGAGATCCGGTATTGTGCGGAAGACTAGTGGCAAAAGAAAACGGATGCGGACAATGTGCTACTGCAAAGTGTATGACTTTCCCATGTGTAATACATGTAATTTAAGTACAGTTATAGAAATTACACGATTGACAATTAGATCATGTTGGTATGGAAACTTCCCCTGCATGTAACCGACACTCACCCATGTCTTGCCCCGCTGCCTGGATATTTGAATGCCTGGTACAAATTTTTGGTCATGGGCAAACATGGATTATGTGTGTGTGCCATTATGTAGAATGCAGTCTTGTTAAACCAAGTGTGGTGCACCAAGTGCTACCCTCATAGTGGTAGAGGGTAACAGTCCTTACCTAGAGTTAAGTGACCAATGTGCGGTAGTGGTAGCATTCATTTTTTGTGTTTAGTAGTGATCAGTAAAGTGAAAAGAGTTTTTTACCTGTGTCACAGAAGTGGTGCTCACCGGCCCACTCATGTCAAGTTCTCCTGCTGTGTACTTAGCTCATCCTTAGCCTGCATGAATTGTGTAGCGCTGCACAGAGCATGATACTTTTGTGTGCATGATAGGATGTATGTGTACCTGCATGTGATTCTTAATTGGTGGCCTGCTGGTCCAACGTTGAAGCTCAGAATTTGGGAAGGCTAGTGGAGATGAGGACTGTAATCCCAAATAAGAGATTCAGATGGCTGACATTCTTGAGGGCTGAGGTGGAAACACACATATTGGAGGATGTGGAGCAGAGCATCTTCTGTGCACACAAAAGGTATTTCTGATTCCAGGAAGTTTTACTGGCAGTCGGGCTTGGACTCATTGCAGGAAGATGGTGGGTCAGATAGGGTTGGTCCTGTAGGACTAGGAAATCTTGATAGAGGTTAAGCCATAGGCCTTCGAACCTTTGTGAGGCGTTTTCAATGGAGGCTGACAGTGAAGTGTCATCCCATGTTAATCCCTGAGCCTCAGTTATGGGTCAGTCAGTATTGAAACTACTCCTTCCATAGAAGACTGTCCCTTTGACAAAGGACATGGCAGAGGACAGGGCACTTCAAAGGAGTCCACATCCACATCCTGAATTTCAAATGAGCAGACACTAAATCTTATCTGTGTCTGGATTTGGACTATAAAGGTGAGAGCAGGAGGTCCATAAGTTACTCAATAGCTGATGTACCCTTACAACAGTCTACTTATTTTGTTCTATTTTACACTATTCATATTGATCATGGCTGCAGACAGCCACACATCTTCACACGTTATAGATTAGGGATATGTTGATCTGTTTAATACATTTTTTCTTTATTTATTCTTCCATAGGAAAATTGAACAGCGGCATCACAAAAAAGACTGAACTGTATTACACCTAATTTGGCAGAATGCTAGATCTTGGTGCATAAGTGTGCTTTTTGCGATTTGGTCTAAATGTGGTCCATAGTTTTTGATAATTGAAGTCTAAAAAAATGTGTCAATTTCCCGCCATGGAGGATCCACAGAGTCGACAGGTCTCAACATGAGATCTGATTGGCTGCCATCACACCAAGAACAATGTGGTGACAGTGCTCTTAGGACTCAGTACTCAAAAATAGGTGGGAAATGATATGCATAGGGATACCACACCCCATTATACTTGGGAGGAAGTCCCTCAGAGGGAGTCCCAGAGGGATATACATGGAACTAAAAAGATACATATTTTTCAAAATTTTAATGCAAATTCACAGTTGTTATGCAGACCCACATTACATTTAAATTAAAAAAAACACCCTGCCTTTGCTTAAAAGTGTAAACTCCCTAGGGGTTGGTGTCCCTGGGATCAGTATTAGCTCATGAAGAGTTGCTGTGTACCTTTCTCCCCTAAAAAACAAAACACACCTGGAGGATGGAGACCCAGGCCAGTTGTGGCTCGGGGAGGGATGCTGCTTGCCCCCTCCCAATAGAAAAGAATGTGGCCCAGGAAGGTGATTTCCCTGAGCCCTGTAAATGCTCAGGGAGAGCGGACACATTCTCCCTTCCCTTTAAATTACATTTGACACCCTGAGGATGGAGTCCCTGGAGCCAGTATTGGTTTGGGAGGGGGTCCACACCCACAGCTCCACAATAAATGAAAACAAAAACAAAGAATTGCCCTGGGGCTACCCCTGCGGCCTCCATCAAATAATAAGGCTCTGTATGTCCTGAGTGGGCACTGGGAAACCCATAAGAAAAATACCAAAATATGAACGATAAATGAGCGCCAGGAGCTACAAATTTTTTATTCACTGCTCCTTCAATGAGCGCTCCATTATTACCCTGTGAGTGCTCTTTAAACATTTGTTTAGCTTGACGATGTCTCAGGAAGTGTTAGGGGCATCACCAGATATTTATTTATGTTGAGAGGAGCTTCAGGCTGTACAGAAGCCCCCCACCAACTTTAGGAAAAATAAAACAGTATGTCTCCTGGGGCAATAAATCCATTACCCAGAATACCTTACCATAATTTTTAAAGCACTCCAAGCTGCAACTCTATGCTCTTCAGGTGTGGAGCCCCCTTGCGGTGGGTTCTCTGGCTCTACTATGCAGCTTGAAAATGTTAAAAATAACTTAAAGGCATTTTGCCATTGTTTTTAATGAAACTTAATTGCTTTTTATGACAATCACATTTATGAAACATTGCACTGTGTGAAGTATTGAAATATGCATTTCAATGTTAGTATTGGCCATTTTTTAACAAAGACAATATATGTTGATATGCAGATCCCTTCATAAAGTCAATGGGCCTACTTCCTTTGGTGTTCTGGTACTTTGAAAAAGTCAGTAGGTATGCCATACTTAAAACAAAACCCAGGTCCAGCGCTCAACCTCCGCTGCCCATGGCTGGAGTGCAGAGAAGGCTTTGGGCACGAACGGGGATGGGGCACAGGCCCTGGCCTGCGGCTAACCCCATGCTGCATATGGCCAAAGGTTGTGTGCTATTTGGGGTTGCCTGCCTAGTAAGGGTTGGAATCAGGGCCTAGCTTAAGGTCGTGCATGACATTGGGTAGTAATATACCGAAAAAAACATAGGTGAAAATAAAGTTATAGTTAGGTATGGTAAAATCTTATTTTATATAAATTGACTGAAAAAAGTGTTAAAGAGCTGTAATTGTTAGGTGACAACATCAGTTAAAACATACAGTTTTAAGCAAACAAAACCACTGAAATCGACCAGTTATTGCTTTCTAAAATAACTGTAACTCAAACCCTAAAGTATCTAAAACTCACACCCACGACAAGCACTGCTAATTACCTTCAATAGTACATCAATCATGACATGTTTTGTGACATCATTGATACCATGACTGTAGCATCTGAAATGACCCAATTGCAACACTGTGCATGAAGTGGGTTCTGATTTACTATTCCCAGTCCATTTTTTCTGTTAAAAAACTTGGGTCCTGATTATGAGTCTGGCGGTCCTAGGACTGCCAGACTTGCAGTGGCGATCGGATCACTGAAATCCTGGCGGTCCGACTGCCTCATTACGACGCTGGAGGTTGAACCGCCATCTCCACTGGGAACAAGGTTCCTGACGGGGTGACAGGGGTTGGAGGTATAACCAGCCAAGGCGGCGCTGAACTCAGGGCCTCCTAACTGGACAACCCCACTTTCTGCCATTCTTTTCATGGAAGGGACCCCTCCATGATAAGGCTGGCGGAAAGCCAGTACCGGTGCCCCTGAACTGTCCATGCCCATGGCATGGGCAGTGCAGGGACCTCCTTCCCGTCACCGTCGGAATGCACACTGTCTACTTTGTAGACAGTGCACATTCCGAGGGTGCTGGTTGGCCCCCTCTGTGCTACAGTATAAGACTCGGCTCCCTATATCATAACACTGTTTTCACCTGACTGCCTAGCAGTAACGGCTCTCTCTTTTACACTGTTCCCACTGGTCAGTCCTGTGGGAACATTGTAAAAGGGTGGGGGACGCCACTGGTATGAGGGTCTGACTGCTAATGTTGTAATGGGGTCCTATCTGATTAAAGGTACCAAAACCATAAAAAAAAGTATTTACAAAAAGTTTATAAAAACATTAAAAATATTCTAAAAATTATATAATGTAAGTAATTAACCATTGAGCTTGCAACAACAAATACACATTGTCACTTAAAAAATTAAAACAAATAAAAAAATAAGTTTATCACACACACTAATTAAAATATACTATAAACTTAATTATATAATATACTAGAAAATATATCAAATTACTTTAAAAACGAATACCACAGTAAATAATGCACATCATTACTATTGTAAATAACCAAATAACAGTTAAAACAGATTATCATTTATAAAGTTATATATTGAAGAATTTATTAACAAATTAATTTGTATACTTAATTATTAAATTAACAAATCAAAATGTATAAAAACGTATAAACCATATAATATAAAGACATCCCACCCCACCCCCCTACAAATTCAACAACCAACGAAACGTTAGTAAAACTATTAGTAAAAACAATAGATATTTCTATTAATCTAACTATCATAAACTATACTAATTGTACACAAATACTAAATTGTAATCTATTTAATTAATTCAATACAATTGACTAAACAATTAAATAACCCTTAGTAATAATATAAAATCATACTATTAATGATGTAATTATCCAAATAAACTGTATAAAATAAATAAAATATTCATAAATAATTATATAATATCAATCAAAAATAACTCCCGCACTAACTAACCCTTTATAAATCAAACAACCTGCCAATTAGAACATTTAAAAAAAATCAATATATTTTACATATATTACCAAAAATAAATAAAATAGACTCTACTAATTTAACTACACACAACTAACATTAACATAATAATAACTTAGAACACAAAAATAATTAAATATAACAGAATAATTTAAAAACAATAATATATACAGCTGTAGCGTACAAAACACTATTAAACATTTTAAAAACGGTATTCTTACCTGCAATATTCTGTCCCAGAATATTTTTGGTTTCACCATATGTTTGACACAATATTTGGGTTTAACAATATTTTTGCAAGGATATTAAGCTTGTGCATCAATGATGTCAAAGGATGTCTGGAAATGGATGATAGGGAGTGGAGGTATGCCATGAAAGACTTAAAGAGTTGTATTTCAGGGGGGAAAGGAAATTCAGTTTCTAGGGCAAGACATCAAGAGTCGGGATAGAAGTCTGGGAAGATTCTTGGCTATTAATCATGCAGCAGCCACTGATGACAGTGTACCCCTTCACGGCACAATAGCTTTGACAAATATCCATCAGAGGACCAAGGGGAACTTGCAGAATAATGAAATGATGATAATTGAATGATAAATCTGAGCTGTAGGAGTATCATTACGTTTGTGTGCTCTCGTCTATATCACTTTTTCCAAGTCTGTTGGTTTGTAGCGAGCCCTTGTGATCTGCTGTTTTTGTATGTTGTTTTATACATTAATTGGCTGACCAATCTATATGTGTTCAAAAAGGGAAATATTACGGATTTTGGGGACGCCAGTGCCAAAAATATTTTGAGGCCCCTGTTCGGAACAGCTTTGAATTTATGATCTAATTTCAGCTCTTTCATGCCCCCTTTGGCCAGGTCACTGACCTCACACAGACAAATTGGTCAAAATTCTAAATGTGTTTACTTCTAATATTCAGGGACAGCGACATTGATTTTTCAACACTGTAACACAGCAGCAGCTCATTAATATTACTGCAAATAATTTTCATGACTCTCCACCAATTCCCCTATGTGAGGTCCTGTTTTGTTCTAAAATAAACTTTTTTTATGGATGTTGTATTAAACAACATGACATTTCTCTGCAAACTGTCTGTAATAGTTACATTGCCCACATTAAAAATAAATTAAAGGAAATCAGTATTTAAAACACTTCGTTGATAAATTGTTGAGGGACATCACGGCAAAAATCTTAGCAGAACACAACTGGCCTATCAAGTGGTCCCTGTAAAGATGAGATCCTGGCCCAGCCCCACTTTGCCCATGCCTTAAAACGTCTCCTGGAGCTGAGAAGTCGTCCCTTGCTTAAAACGTCTTCAAACTTGTTTGTGTGAGCAGCTCTAGCTGTGCAAATGTTTTGAAGAAAAGTCGCTCGTTTCTGTAAATGATCATCAGACTTCGACAAGCATCTTTTGCAATATTTACTAATGTGTTCACTTTTTGGCTTTTTGTATTCTTTGGGTGATTTGTTATTATGGAACGCCTACCTCTCGTTAAGATCCAAATAAAAACAACGCTACTCCAGAGTTCAAATTTATTGCTGCCAGTCTTTAATGATAAGATACAAAATGAAATAATACTGTTCATTTCCAGCTGAACTGGAGGATTCTTGTGCCTTTTAGCACCATCTGCAAGTCTTTAAAATGGTAACCAAAGGGCCTATTTAATGTAGCGAACAAAAAACATTCTTGGAAAAGGACCGCTCATTTGGAAGAACAAATCAAACATATGGAGCAACAGATTTAGTTTGAACAGTTAGTTCTCAAATAGTGCACGTTCTTAAGTATCTGTCTCATTATATTTGATCACAGTGTACTGCGTTTAACTTACTTGTTGCAATGTCCATGTGCTAGGCTAAAGCCCCCAGAGTAAAACCACTTACAAATATAAAGATAAGTTGCGCTATTAACAACATGGGAATTCATGATCCGACAAGAGCAACGAAAAACTAAATTATCTGGCACATTAAAAAATTCCTGCACTTGGGAACATTCAGAATTTTTGCACTGATGTGTAGATTTTAGTTGTTTAAGCCTCCTTGCTTAACATTGATTCCCTTTGCTTACTTCGTAGAGCTGGACAAAAAGAAGAAGATAGAAGGAGGGAAAAATACTAAAGGGCATATTACAAGCCCTGTGCATTGCCGGTGCATCACATCTTGTGACACACTGTTGGTGCATAGTGCAGACCCATATCTACTTTGCGTGGCTTTTCATGGCCTTGTAGATTCAGTGTAAGGCAATGAAGTGCAAGCTGCTGCATTGCCTTACAGGGAATCAGGGAGGCACAACATGGGTGTTGTGGTGGGTGTTCCCACGCATCACCCATAGGTTTTGACACATTCCCAGATTTACCAGAATCTGTAAACTTGGGAATACAACAAAACTGTATGCCTCCCCAGGGCAGGCACAATGAGGAAAAATGTCTTTATTTCTCCTTGTTGTTTCGTGGAAACAGGAAATGCGTCCCAGGATTGTTTTTGTCCCTTCCTGCACAAAAACAATCCTGCCAACAATGCAGACACCCTTGCACCATTGTGCAAGGGTGCCTGCATTGGTGCTAGGCAGCAATTTCTGTGCCAGCGCAGGGGAAAGGACAGAGATGCACAATATCTTGTAATTACAGTGCATTTCTGCCCTTTCAAACTGGTGTAGGGCAGTGCAGCAGAAAGGCTTGCTGCGCTGCCCTACACCAGCTCCCTGTAAATATGCCCCTACATTTACCTTTCTTCTCAAAAATGTTCTTAACTATTTGCCTAAATTGTGCAATCAAAAATATAGAATAAATAGGTGTACGGTAAACTTCGCTGCACAAGCGGAGGTTGCAGAGTTGTGCCGGCTCTGCACTCCACTTGTAGCGCGGAGTTCGGCAAAAACTCCTCCTACCATCTCATGGCAGAGTTTACAGCACACCTCACAAACATCCCCGGAACACATCCAAATAATTTAGTTGCAGCACAATAAGGCCCTGATTTATACTTTTTGATGCAAAACTGCACCAATGCAGTTTTGCACCAAAAAGTGTAGCACTGGCTTACACCATTTCTGAGCACCAGCCGGCAACCATATTTATGGAATGGTGCAAGCCGATGCAAAGGGTAAGCTAGCGTAAAAAAATGATGTTAGCCGAGTGGCGTTGGTGGTATGGAAGAAGGGGGTTTAGCACCCAAAAATTACTTTAGGCAGGTTAGAGTAAAAAAATAACTCTAGCAAGCCTAGAGTCATTTTTTGATGCAAACCACTCCATATCACATGACCCCTGTCTTGGAAAAGACAGGAGTCATGCCACCAATCCAATGGCCACCACAGGGGACAAGGGTCCCCTGGGCATTACACCCAGAGCCATGTAGAGGGGCCCACTTCAGGGTCCCCAGTGGCACATTAAAAACAAAAATACTTACCTGTACCTAACCTATACTTACCTGGGATGGAGTCCCCCACCCTCTGCTGTCCCTCTGATGTCAGTGGGGATGCCCCTGGGGCCTGGGGAGGGCACCTGTGGGCTTATTCCATGGTTTTCCACCATGGAAATAGGCCCACAGGTCCCCTAATGCCTGCCTTGACCCAGGCATTAAATAATGGTGCAAAGCAAGCTTTGCACCATTATTTGACCGTTCCTCGCTCCCGTGCATGATTTTAGCATGGGGACAAATATGATGCTTTTGCACGGGAATGACTACTTTGCATCTCATTGACGCAAAGTAGGTTTCCACATCCAAAAAACGACTTTAACTCCATAAATTTGGCGCTAGACAGGTCCAGCGCCAAAGTATAAATATGTAGTAAGTTTCGTACTGAATGTGCATCAAAAAATGATGCAAATTCGGTGCAAAACAAGTATACATATGCCACTAAATGTAATAATTTTGCACAGAAACATGCATCAAAGTAGATAATCTGCCTCATTAAAATTATTTAGCGCAGCTGTTTTCAGAGCCATGCAGGACCTGTTCAGAGACTACAGCTAACTAGGCAGTGTTTTCCAGAGAATTCAGGTGAAGTACTCAGGCTATTGAAGTGGGCAACATTGACACATCTGACCTTTTCATGGCCTGAGACAGCCTGGGGTATGGACTCGCGCTGGATGAAATTGTCAGTGAGAGATTTGCTAGAGATTCTTCCAATGTTTTACACAGGGTCACTCCTGGTTCTTGTGCCCTAATACAGAGTCTGAATTCATCTATAGATAAACACCTTTTACAGAGTATTTAGCTAGAGAGTTGTTTATTTGTGTCTTTTTCGTTGGCATTATTAAAATAAATTTATAGCTTTCAATAAAGGTTATCAGCAAACTTTGGAAAATAATGGTGGTCATGGCTTTTACAAGTTTGGCGGTCAGAAACACCCTACCACCAAACTCCTGATGTAGTCTCCCCTCCAGCCCCAATACAACTTTCCCACAGAGCTGACGTGAGATAAAGGTGCGGCAGCATTGTTCCAGGCTCATAATTGAGCCAGCGACAATGCTGTTGCAATCAGGGTGCACAAGCACCCTTAAAAAAATGGGCAGTGTCTGCAAAGCAGGCAGTGCCCATTTCATGGGTGTTGGGTAAGGGGCTTGGCCATAGACTTGGGCAGTGCAGGGTCCCCATGTGGCCTCCTGCCCTCGTTCTCCACCAGCCTGTTCATGGCATTCAGACTGCCATGAAAAGACTGGTGGAGAACAAGGTTGTAATCAGCGTGGCAGCGCTGACTTCAGGGCCGTCCTAGCAGATTGCTACCAAGACCGCCGTCATCCCATCGGGATCAAAGATCCTGACAGAGATGACAGTTCCTGGCAGTCGGACTGCCAGGGTCGTAATGTGGTGATCGGACCACCATAGCTGCAGTGGTCCGACCACCACTGCAAGTCCAGTGCTCTTGAGACCGGCAGGCTCATAATCAGGCCCAATGTCTCTGGATTGCACTGCATAAGGAAGACACAAAGTAGCCCAGAATCTTAAATTGTTGACAGCAGCTTGCATATGTGCATGAAATTAGCTAAACATCAGCTTCATAGACACCAGTATGAACATCGGGGGTAAATGTTGTCCGCATAGGAAATAGAAATCTGTACACGCCCTAAAAACGAAAAAGGTATGCACACATTTTTTCCACTTTTACAGTGTGAGTTACAAAGGCATTCAATGAATAATAAATAGATAAATTAAAACATTTAAAAATGATCTAAGGATGTAGATCTTGCCTCTTCCTTTCTGGGCAAAGGATATGGTCCTGCTGCCTGTGCCAGGGTCAACCTCTGAATGCACAATGTAGGCAAAGGTGTTTGTGCAGACTATTTCATGCATGACTCCTCAATGCCATGGAAGCAATGAATTGGGACTACAGGGCAGAAGCTAGGGCGGTAGCCATGATCAGAAGTGTTGTATCACTGCAAAGACTGCTCAGAGTGAAGGTAATATCTGTGTGCATCTCTGGATGACGAACAAGTAATCAGCAGCATTGTAGACAAAGGTGCACCCTGAGAGTGAGATGGACCTTGGCGCTGTGAGGTGAGAGAGAGAGCCCGTAGACACATAACACTTATGTGGGAGGCCATCGCTTGTGTGTCTCTCAATGATCCCATTAGTGAACCCATCCTACTCTCCAGTGTGCCTACATCCCACTCCTCTAGCAAAAAGGAGAAGATCTTCCTTCCAGCTCTTATCTGCTCTCCTTCTGACAGCAACCACCACCTTTCCTCCCCGAGTACTCTTTCTCTACCGACAGGGTTGGATTGGGAACCCAAAGCAGCCCTGGCAAATTCGTAAGACCAGACCCCATAGGGTGCATAGTGAGCTAGCCTGACCACCACAAAGGGGCTAGAGAGGTTCTCCCAACCCCAAAGAAAATTAGGGAAATTATGCCAAAAGTGGTGTATTCTACAACACATTGTTAATTATTTATTCCATTGTATTAATTTTTAAAACATATAATGAAGGCCTTCCATTGTCCAGGTTACGGTGATCTTCATTGGGCCTCTTCAATGAATCTCTCAACATCACTCTCTAATAGTACCTCTTGTTAAAAATTGGGTCTTTGGTTGGCATTCAGGTTACCCCCTGTCCAAGCAAGAACCTTCACTCTAGTCAGGGTAAGTCACACACAATCCAAATTATCCTGTGCCCACTCTCTTGTAGCTTGGCACTGAGTAGTCAGGCTTAACTTAGAAGGCAATGTGTAAAGTATTTGTGCAATAAATCATGCAATAACTCAGTATAACACCACAAAAATACACCACACAGTGTTTAGAAAAATGCATAATATTTATCTGGTTAAATGCAGGTCAAAACAATTAAGATTTGATCAGTACACTTTGAATTATCACTGTGGGAAATGATAAAAGAAATCTTTAGTCTTTAAAAGCCAATAAATGCCTCTTGCAAGCACAAAGTACATGGTTTGCATTTAAATTCTACGCAAGGTGCCGCAGAGGAGGAGATGCGTGGAAAACGGGGAGGTGTGCATTGATTTTTCCGGTGCACACAAATGATGTGTTGTTGACTTTTCACACAGGGAAGGCTTTGCGTCAATTTCTGGCGCACTGACCTGGATCCTCTTCGGGTTACGTGGTTTTCAGTCGCCTCAGAAATGATGCGTCGAAATCCTGGGCGTGCAGGAGGAAGTCACAGGAACTGCATCAATCCGGTAGGCAATGCGTGGAAAGTTCTGCCACACGGCTGGCGCTTGCATCGATTCCTCTCATGAAGTCGGGCTGCGTCATTCCGGCTCGGCCTTGCGTCGATTCTGCAGGCTGTGCATCAAAGTTCCAGTCGCAATGCTGGTTCTGCGTCGATCTCCACTTCGGGTCAGGCTGTGCATGGTTTCTTTCAGGCTGTGCATCGAATTTTCGCTGCACAAGGAGTTCTTTTGCAGGATGAAGTCTTTGTGGCCCTGAGACTCCAAGGTACAGGAATCAAGCTTACACAAGCCATTAGAGAGCACCTCTCAGCAGAGCCAGAGGGCAGTAAGGCAGCAGGACAACAGCAGGACAGCAGTCTTTTACAGGAAAGCAGTCAGGTGAGTCCTTTGGGCAGCCAGGCAGTTCCTCTTGGCAGGTTGCAGATTCTGGTTCAGGGATTCTTATCCAGTGGTATCTTGTCCAGAAGTGCCTACGTTGGTAGGGTCAGAGACCCTGCTTAAATACCCCAACATGCCTTTGAAGTGGGGAAACTTCAAAGAGTGTCTTAGAAGTGCACAAGGTCCCCTTTCAGTTCCATCCTGTCTGCCAGGGTCCCACTAGGGGGTGTGGCAGTCCTTTGTGTAAGGGTAGCCTACTGTCCTTTGACATGTAAGTGGCAGGCCCTCTACCCTCCTAGCCCAGGAAGACCCATTCAATATTCAGATGTGTGCAAGTGTGATTGAGCATCCTGTGTTTGGGGTTGTCTGAGTGAATGCACAAGGGAGTTGTCAACCAAACCTAGCCAGACATGGATTGTAAGGCACAGAAGGATTTAAGTGCAGAGAAGTTCTCACTTTCTAAAAGTAGCCTTTCTAAAATAGTAATATAAAATCCAACTTCACCAATCAGCAGGATTTTGTATTACCATTCTGGTTAAACCAAATATGACCTTTTTACTCCTTTCAGATCAGAAGCTACCATTCAAACAGTATGCAAGGGTAGTATAAAGCAGTGTGTAGAAAATGTCAAATTAGACAAGGAGGACTACAAGACATATGATTCACATGCCATCTGTACTTGTAGACATTTGTTGAGAGTGCTTGGTCTTGGAAATCAAGCAATCGCAATTCAGGATGTAACACAGGGGTTAGGGATTCATTTATTAATAATTTATTGTTATCCAAACAATTTGGATAATCAAAAGACTGTGTAAAAACATAACTTTTTAGCCTTTACCATGCAGTTTGCATGCAGCTCTTTGATGGTACTTCATAGGTCACTGTGCTAGTTTATGATTGTAACCTATAAACTATGCAGTAACAAATGGATCTCTGTGATAAAAGCAGTTTCCCACTGAGCTATGCACGTAAAATACTGTTCTGTGGTCTTCATAGTACACATTCTTTGCAGCAGGCATAGTAACCCTCTTCAATCTCTCTCCAAAAGGTTCATTATTCACCAGAGTTATCTTGGCACTTATATTGTTGCCTGAAAACTGTGGAATATACAGGGATCTCTACAGTGCTTTTAAAACTGCTGCACTTCTACAATACTGCCCCCTCAGTAACAAAAGCAGACCCTACCCTTCCAGCCTCCCAGGAAAATGCCTGATGACCAGTACAGCCTCCCCACTTATCACATTGACTGAATCACCACCACCATTGCATTCCTATCATCAATAAAAATAGACATCAAAATACTCAACCAAGAAACACTTAAATGAACCTATAGATCTTGTACAAGATCCCATCACCTTCCAACCACTAAGTAAATCTATTCCCTACATTACAAATGCATTATCCACTAGTGCTGACCTGCAGGCAATGCCTGTATTGAAACTGTATGTTAGATTCCCTAAAATAACCTTTACCTTCTATTTCTGACTGACATTTGGCTCTCCAACTCCTCCCAGAACTTGCTTGAACTCCTGGTCCCACCTGAATTTGCAATCATCAAATAAGACCGAACAGGGAAAGAAGTTGGAAGGGGCCCTTATCCACAGAACCTCTTTACAACGTACATTTTTTAAATCAACTGGAGCACTGCTAATTGAGGGTCTCTTGGTTGAGGTGAGGACACAACATCTTAAACCCATGTTCTTCCATGCTATAAATCATCCCTTGGGGTAACAGCCATCTTTTTGTTGAACGCCTTATAGAAATAGTTACTGTAAATTGATGAGCAACTCAAATACCATCTCCTTCAGGTATTTCAACTTACACTGGGGAAACCATTCTAACTCAGCAGTGTCCCAACTAACTCTTTTCTTGAACAATAATGATATCAAACAATTCTCTGTCTCTCTCCCGCCCGCATGAAGGGCTCCATCCTCAACTTTATCATTACCAATAGAGACCTCATTGATTGTCTTCCTCCTATATCTGTGGACTAGTAAGGTCATTTTCTTGTACCCTTCTCCCTCCTCTTCATTAAAACCTCTTCATGCATTCAATCATAAAATCCAAGGTGTGGATCAGGGACTTCAATTCTCAACCAACATCTCAGCTGTAAACCCCAGCCCTCATAAACATCCAATGACACAACAGAATTAATAGAGAACTTTAGTACAATTCTGACAGACGTTTCAATTGATCTTGCCCCTCTCAAACTCAAAACACCCTAGAGTAACTCCTTGAGACAATGGTTTTCCAAACATCGATTAGAGGCACAGAAGACCCTTCAAACCATTGAATGTGAATGAAGATAACAACTCTCAAAAGAATCTCTTGAAGCTATCAGACTAAAGATTAATTAATAAAAATTACACAGCGTCGAATTTAAAGAGTAATTTTTTTAGTAGGTATAAAAGATTGGCTGAAAATAAACCATAGAAGGTCTTAAATATCTTGAGGAGTCCACTACTCCCCGAAATATTCCTAGCTTCCCAACCAAAATGTGACCTGCGAAAACATCAGTCCCAAAACCCACACACAGTCTCTCTTTGCACTCCTGACCAAATCTATACTGGAAAATCCTGTATCAGCACTCAAGCCCTCCACTCACTTTGCCAACTGTTTACCATCCAAAATGTTCAAATCCAATGAGTTGACTGAGTTGATTATATGGGTGAGGGAGGGGCTTAGGAGGGAGCCTCCTAAGCCCCTCCCTCACCCATATAATCAACTCAGTCAACTCATCTTTAACCCAAGGTACTGTTTCCGATTCCTTAAATGCAGGTCAGGTCACTCCTCTGCTAAAATAAAAAGTTCCCTTCAACCTACAAATCTTTCGTCCTATCTCCAAACTTCCTAGCCATATTCCTGGAAAGCTGTGTGGTGCAATCACTCAACAGACACCTAAACAATAAACACATCTTCGATGACCACTAGCCCTTGTTCAGACTTGGTGTTATAAATGGGGTTTCTGGCTGACAGAGGTATGCACCTTGTTCAAGCAGGAACCAAAATCTGAGTCAGGGTCAGTCACAAACACACCCTAAATTAACCTGTGCTCACACTCTGTTTGCTGGGCACATAGCAGTCATGCCTAACTTAACAGGCAATTTGTAAGGTATTTGTTCAGCACTTCAACAGTAAAGCAGTGAAAACCCCACACAAAAAGGTACCACACATGGTTAGAAAAATATAACTTAATACAATAAAACAATGCCAAAATTACAGGTCCCAGGCCAGATCTCCCCTGCTGCTGCATGGCTATCTCTCCTGCTTTCTGCCTTGTTCTTACTGCCTTCTCCATCTCTCCCCTTTTTTGAGTGCTTTCTTCCTCATTCTCACTGCCTTCTCCTCCTCTTCTCCTGTTTTTATGAGTGCTTTATCCTGCTTTTTAACTTGTTTTTTACTGCATCCTCCCTCCTTCCGCCTGTTTTTCTGACCGCCTGTTTTTCTGAATGCTCTCTCCTGCTTTCTGTCTAGTTTTTACTGCCTTCTCCTTCCCTTCCCCCGCTTTTCTGAGTGAGTTCTCCTGTTTGCTGCCTTGTTTTCACTGTTTTCACTGCTTTCTCCTTCTTTTCCCTACATTTTTCTGAGTGCTCTCTCCAGCTTTCTGCCTCATTTTCACAGCTTTCTCCTTACTTCCCCTGTTTTTCTGAGTACTTTCTCCTGCTTTTTGCCTCCTTTTTTCACTGTTCATTCCTTTATTCCCCCATTGCCGCTCCCTGCCTAGCCCCACTCACCACCTCCCGGCATCTCTCCTTCCTCCCAGGACATACTTAATGGAGGCTGCAGCATGGCTGCGCAGTGGAGGCACATGAAAGGTAAACTCATCTGCACATGTGCGTACCTGGACTGTGCACAGGGCCAGACCCCTGGATCTTTCACCCCACAAAGATACACAGCCACTGACCTCTGAGCCCTGGACCCCAGATGCTCCAACAACCACTGCTGCTGCATATCCCCGAATATCACCAGGGGACAGTTCTCCTGCCGCCACTGCTGCGTCACCTACAACACCGTAGCAACAGACAGCAGCAAAACCACACCGACACATTGACCAAGACCAGCACAAAACAACTCAAGGGCATCCTACCCAATGCATGTTCACTAGTTAAACACACCACAGAGGTCTGGAACAAGATCTCCTCCCTCACTCCAGATGTCATCTTCCTGACATAAACCTGGCCCACCCCCACCTCCGCACAAGACATTACCACCATCATCCCTGAAGGTTACAAAATAACACACTGGGAATGAGCCAATAGGCACAGAGGCAGAATTGCCACCATCTACAGAGACACTATCCACTGCATGGCATTCCCTGATGACCTGACACCAGTAATCAAACACCTCAACTTCCAGCTCCACACAGAAAAATCACCTTCAGAGGCACCTTTGAATACGGAGCACCAGGACTATGCCCCAGCTTTGGCAATGCCATCCCAGAACTCATCACCCCACAAGCAATCAGCTCTGAGTACTACATATTCCTAGGGGACCTCAACTCCCAGCTCAATGACCCCAATGATGTTAACTCCACAACCTCCTGGGAAGCTTGAGCATCACTGGCCTCAAGCAGCTCATCACTAATACTACCCACACACACAACACTCGCTTGACTCCATCTTCATCTCCAGCAACAGTCCAGTACATTCACACCACTAACCTGATCTGACCACCACAGCGTACACTTCAGCATTTCAGGACTTACCCAGGGACGATGCCCCCCCCCCACAGATCCATGTGAAGAAACAGGAAAAAGGCATCCGAAGACCAGTGGAATGACACTTTCTTCTCCCACCTCCCAGTCTCTACACATGACCCTGAAATAGCAGCCAATAACTTTTTCCAGTGGGTCACATTGCCCCGTCAAGTCAGCCAAGGTCAAAGAACAAAATAAAACAGCAATCTGGTCCACAGAGGAACTACACTCCACCAAATGCAACTGCTGACAACTTGAAAGGAAGTGGCACATAAGCAAAGAGAGAGAAGACCACAACACCTTAAGGACAGTTCTCAACTAGTCCCACAGCCTCCTGGAAGAAACCAAGAAAAATACACCAGCAGACTGCATCAAAGGCAGCACAAACCACAGCAAAGAACTTTTTATCATTGTGGAGGAGCCGCAGACACCGAGAATATCATCACCCACTTCCAGGAACTGTGCGACAACCTCGTGGACTTCTTCCATGACAAGATCTCAGTCATCTATAAAAACTTTAAACGCCAATCATCCACTGCAGATAGCATCAATCGGTTCACACGCACAAACCCCAAGCACCTTCTCACCTACTGGGAACTACTCACCACACATGACACTATCTCCATCATGAACTCAGTGCATTCTGGAGCACTCATGGACACTTTCACCCATCACTATTTCAACCTTGGAACCCTTTGTACTGTTGATGAGTGCATATGTGAGGGACAGCATGCATTTGATTACCTTGTACGAAAACTTAGAGTTCTCTACCATTACAGATCTGCTAGTTACAATGGACATACAATCGTTATACACTAACATTCCCCAACAGGAGGCCCTTAGGGTAATAGCAGAGATGCTAGACTCTTGCATTCAACCAATGCAAGTACCCACTTGGTTTCTAGTATCCCTGGTGGAAATAGTGATGGGAAAGAACTATTTCCTATTCGAGGACAGTTTTTATTACCAAGTGAAAGGCGTAGCTATGGGAGCAATTTTTGCACCAAATCTAGCTAAATCTAGCAAAATATGACCTTTTTCCTTGAATTCAAAATGACTCCACATTATGTTTAAATCACTTCCCGCAGAAGATTATGAGATCCGAATTTTTTTTTTAACCAGACAAATCCTTTCCTAGGAAGCATACAGAAGTTGTCTAGATACATCGATGATGTGTTGTTAATCTGGCGAGGGTCAGTTATTGAACTTCAAGAATTTCAAACAATATACAATTTACTATGGACTTTAACAGAGAAAAAAACCTTCCTAGATCTGAGAATAGGAGCAGATGAGGACAAGCTATTTGTCTCGCTATTTCAAAAACTGATGGTAAGGAACACGTTACTACATTACACTAGCAATCATCCGAGAAGCTTGAGACATAGGGGGTCATTTTGATCTCGCCGGTCTTTTTTGAAGACCGCTGAGGGACCGCTGTGCGGAAGACCGCCAGTGGTGTGATTAGCCGCGGTGGTGTTCTGTTGGCGGTGTGGTGTCGGCAGAGCTGCCCCCATGGCTCCCGTCCCCTCCCGGAGGATCGTCGGACCAGGTAAGTTGATCGTCCGTGAGGGGAGGGGGGCGTTGTGTGTTGTGTGGGTGCATGGGGGTGTGCATGTGTGTATGCAGAGGGGGTGTGTGAGTGCGTGTATGCTTGCGGGGGTGTTGTGTGTATGGGAATGAGTGCGTGTATGTCTGTGGGTATGTCTGTATGGATGTGTGCGTGTATGTCTGACTGTGTGTGTGGATGTAGGCATGTATGTCGGCGTGTGTGCGTGTAAGTGTGTAGGTGGTGCCTGCATGCGTGTCCTGTGGGTATGGGTGATGTGATGTTGGGGGTCGGGGTGGGGAGGGGGGCCCTGGGCGGTGGCAGGGGTGGTGGGGGGTGTAGGGGAGGGAGTCGGGGTGGGGGGTGGGGAGAACCCTATCAGTGCCAGAGAAGGAATTCCCTGGCACTGATAGTGCTTACCGCCATGGATTTCATGGCGGTTCAAACCGCTGGAAATCCACGGTGGTAAGCTGGGTCCAAATACCGCCGGCGGTCTAGTGACGGCCGCCGGGCTGGAGACCCAGGTCTTCAGCCCAGCGGTCGTCTCCGCCCTGGCGGGCGGAACGGAGATCCGGCGGATGACCATGGTCATAATTCCACAAAGTAAGACCGCCAGCCTGTTGGCGGTCTTACCGCCGGTTTAACACCGACCGCCAGGGTTGTAATGACCCCCAGAAATTGCTTAAAAAAATCAGATTACTTTAGAGAATCAGACACCCTTATAGGAAGACTCGTAGAGAGGGGCTACCCTAAAAAACTAGTAAGGAGAGCAAGAAAGCGAGCATGGTATAACCATAGAGAATGTCTCTTAGAACCCAAACCAGTGAAAGAGAACAATAACAGACTAGCCTGTGTAACTACATTCAATCTGGCTAGCAATGATATTAAAAAGATTATTTTACATTGTTGGGAATTGATTAAAGAGCACCTTCATGTACAGGATTCCCCCATGTTCTCTTTCAAGAAAGGGAAGAACCTAAAAGATACCTTGGCAAGAGCACTTTTACCACAAATATCAAAAAGGACATATAATACACTATGGGGTTTGCCAGCGGTTCTGGGACATTACAAATGTGGACACTGTGCGGCATGCAAACTAAGTTTTAATACAATGGAATTTTGCTACAAGGATAACACATTCACCTTGACTGCATTTACAAATTGTAATACACATGATGTTATTTATGTGATCTGGTGTCCGTGTAAGCTTATGTACATTGGCAAAACAACACAGAAGGTAAAATGCAGGATTTTACAACACAAAAGCAAAATCAAATGCAAAACAGTAGGAGCGCCCTTAGTGGAACATTATGAAAGACTCCAACATAACAGTGATGACTTGAAATGACAAATTATTGAACAAATTATTTCGGGCCCAAGAGGAGGTGATAAAGACTACCTCCTCACCAAATGTGAATTGTATTGGATGGGAAAATGTGAAACTATAAGTGATGGACTGAATTCCTTAGAGGATTGGAGACAGGCCTCTTTATTGTAATTTTCATGTCTTTCCTACCATTTGTTCACTGATGTCTCAAGGCTTATTTGGGACTTTAGGATGTTATACGATATGTCCAATCATCACAACTTGTGTATATACATATGAATCACACGGATATGTACATAAATATTTGCTTCCTAATAGCCTTGTACATCAGGATTTTAGAAATATTTGTTATTACATCTATACTATGCTGTTGATCACTTTGTGTTTGGGCACAATATATATATATTTCCATATTTACAAATGACCATAAATCTTTTTATACAAACTCATAGTATACATCTTAAACTATAGCAATCGTCAAATGGGTTGATTCATTGTGACACACAAAATTTTGTCCGGGCATCATTAATTCTCAAATTTATATGGTTATTTTTAAAAGATTAAAAAATAAAAAGTTCCCTTTTAGTCTGAAGTTAACAAATTCAACTCCAATTTAGGGCACACAATAAGAATTTGTGAATTCCAGCTATTGGTTCCATGGTAAGTCAGACCATGAAGCGCTCCGTTTATATAAATTAGGAGTTTGTTTCTTTAGGTAGTGATTTGTTCATAATTGAGTCTCTACACGATAACATGAAAATTCTTGTGCGAGATATGAGACTATACGTGATACTCATAAACTTCAATATTACCAATGAGAATCCATATTTACTCCTACGGCTGTGTATTTGTTTACCAAGACGAAGCCGGCTTTAGCGTCCTATGTATATGTAACGTAAGTACGCTGTAATGGACCAGAAAGAGCTCTTGTTGGTTGAGCAGATTGAGCTGACTTTGGCGTCTTACATAAGCACGCCCCGCGGACCAAAAAGGGCACAGGTTGTCAATTGAAAGCGTCTTTTAGTATGATGACGCTTGCCCCCTCTGCTTTTATGCAGACCAGATAGGCAACAACCTACCTGATTTGGCACACATGTGCCTACTCTATTTAAATGCTCCCAATAGATGCACACAGGAGGTTGTAATTCGACTTCTTCCATTGCGCAGGATGACATTCTAAAAGTAAGTTGTTTATAATAACAATATTAAGGACTGAAGTTTTAGTATCTGTATTTTGGCATTCTAAAACTCGGTCTCCTTGTTATTATTTTTTATTTTTTATTTTTTTAGAGCTATGAATTAATAATCATCCGCCATTATTGCCAGAACTCCATTAAGCAAGGATTTAAGGGTGAGATCATAACTCTGGTGAAGACGTCTAATAATACGCATCGTTTAAAACGACCACTACGGAGAATCGTTAACATTGTAAGTAATTCTACACAGTGAATGACTTTTGTAGCATAATATTAAGGGACAATGATTTCTTTAAAAATGTGTGTTCCTATTGGGAAGACGACCAATATACTTGGGCAAATATTACCAAGATATGATAACATTAAATCTGAACTAGTAGGTGAGTGATAACCCCTATTTAAATAATTGATGTATTTGTTTTATGAATATAGTCCCCAATATTATAATAGATTATTATTTATTTCTAGGTGCTACCATATAGAGACATTCCCAGTCCTGATGATGACCCGTTGTTGATTCATATCTATATACAGGGTCGAAACGTCGACAAAAATTGATTGTGGATTGATATTATATGCCTCTGAGTGACTTCAGGACTCCTGGATTGAAGGAGCCTTTGGACGTTCACGTTTCATTGATTTTAACCACATATTTTGTATATATTGTACATAATACCATCACTTTGGTTCACAATATTCACTTTCACTTTGTTTGTACGTGTGGGAGCACCTAGAATTTTATTTTTATGATAACAATAAGAAGTTCATGATGAGTTTTGTAGATTATAATAATTGAGTTGATGAAAGAAGTAAAATATAAATTAACCCAAGGACATTGGATGAACTGAATTTTGGTGGTCATTACAACCCTGGCAGTCGGTGTTAAAGCGACGGTAAAACCGCCAACAGGCTGGCGGTAAAAAAAACTTGAATTACGACCGTGGCGGAAACTGCCAACATAGACAGCCACTTTAACACTCCGACCGCCACGGCGGTACAAACAAACATCACGACGGTACCCGCCAACAGACAGGCAGAGGACAATGTACCGCCCACAGAATTACAACCCACCAATCCGACACCTTTTCCGGGGCGGATTCACCGCGAACAAAAACACAGCGTAAACAGGACTTCGAAGGGAAAACGCTCACCTCTACACACCCCACTAGGAACCAGGACGCCATGGAACTGGAGCTCCAAATTCTGCCAGCCTTTATCTTCCTGCTCCTCTACCAGGAGCACGAATGCCAGCGGCGAAGACCATGGTGAGTACTGCACCTACGACACAGGGGAGGGGGGAGGGAAAAAACAGTGACACGCACACGCAACACGCAAAAAAAAAACCACCCCCACCCTCACCCACTACAACACACACACAAGTACATGTTGATACATCACAGTTACACCCCCAATCCCCCCAGGAAGAATGCAAGGACAAAAGGAAATGAGTCGAATGATTGTAATATATTCAAAGACAGTAACCAAAAATATTTACATCTATACACATTTACACTATGAACAATTATATACACCAAGAACACAAGTCCAAGGGATTCCACCATCATAGTCCATGGATCACTGGGCCCAAAAGGCATGGGCGAGGCCCACACTCAATACCCGATCAAAATGGAGAGAACACTGCAGGGGCATCAGATAGAAATAAAACAGGCACCTCAGGGTGAAGGGAAGGGGGGGGGCACCTCAGCCGGTTGAGTGCACGACGCCAGATCCACGAGGGGGCTGCATGTCCATTGATGTATCCTGGGGAGTGCAAAGCCACAGTCTCACAAGTCTCTACAGTGGGTGGTTTGCCCACTGTTCAATCCTGGGGAGTGCAAAGCCACAGTCTCTCAAGTCTCTACAGTGGGTGGGTTGCCCACTGTTCAATCCTGGGGAGTGCAAAGCCACAGTCTCTCAAGTCTCTACAGCGGGTGGTTTGCCCACTGTTCAATCCTGGGGAGTGCAAAGCCACAGTCTCTCAAGTCTCTACAGTGGGTGGTTTGCCCACTGTTCAATCCTGAGGAGTGCAAAGCCACAGTTTCTCAAGTCTTTACAGTGGGTGGGTTGCCCACTGTTCAATCCTGGGGAGTGCAAAGCCACAGTCTCTCAAGTCTCTACAGTGGGTGGTTTGCCCACTGTTCAATCCTGGGGAGTGCAAAGCCACAGTCTCTCAAGTGGATAACAGTCTCCACTGGTTCTGGAAAGGGCCTTGTGCCCAGAGTGCTTCATCCTGCCAAGGACTGAGGTAGTGGATGTAATTCTCCACCGGTTCTGGAAGGGGCCTTGTGCCCAGAGTGCTTCATCCTGCCCGTGGCGGACTAAGTAGCATCGGAATCATTTCAGCTGACTGGCCTGCGGGGTTGCAGGTGGCGGTGTCCTGGGCAGCGGTGCTTGTGGCGGTGTCCTTGCCAGCGCTGCTTGTGGCGGCAGTGTCCTGGGCAGCGGTTCAGCTGCTGGCAGTCCTGTCTGTGGCTGGGGGGCTGCTGCTGGCAGTCGCTTCCTGGGCAGCGGGGCTGCTGGCGGTCCTGTCTGTGGCTGCGGGGATGCTGCTGGCAGTCGCTTCCTGGGCAGCGGGCTGCTGGCGGTCCTGTCTGTGGCTGCGGGGCTGCTGCTGGAGGTCGCTTCCTGGGCAGCGGGGCTGCTGGCGGTCCTGTCTGTGGCGGCGGGGCTGCTGCTGGCGGTCGCCTCCTGGGCAGCGGGACTGCTGGCGGTCTTGTCCGCCGTGCTGATCTTCCCAGACTTGCCGCTTTTACTGTGCCCCTTCCCCCCTTGGATGGTGTCACAGCTGTCTCCACACTCCCAACTGGACCTCTGGGAGCGGGTTTGTTTCTTTCCCCTCTCCCGCTGGGCACTGTCCAACTTTTTATGCTTGACAGGTGGGGGACTGTCCGTGCTCTGGCTCCTTGTCACACTGCCTGCCCTGCTGCCTGGTGCACTCCATAATCCGGTGACTACTGGCACCACTGGTCCCGCCAATGTTGTGACTGAGGTGCTGGGTTGGGACCTGGAGAGTCGGGCCCTAGGAGACTGACGGGTGGTGGAGGTGAGGGAAGGAGGTCAAGGCTGGCCAGGAATAGTTTCTTAGGAACACTGGGACGGGTAGCTGGAGGGGGTTTGGGAGTGGAGGAAGAGGTAGTGGTTGTAGGCGGTGTATGTTTGGTGACTTTGGGTGAAGGTGCATGGGCTGGAGGCTGTCGTGAGGTAGATGGCTGTTGGGTGGGTGTGTGGCTGCATTTGTGTACCTTGGGAGGTGGCCTCACAGACACACTGGGAGAGGACACAGGGGATGTGGGGGTGGTGAGTGCACGTGAGCGGGGTGTGGTGGTGGGTGTGCTGGTAATTGACGTAGTGGCTGAGAATGTAGTGCATGCAGGTGTGAGTAGAGACGAGACTGGGAGGGAGGAAGGAGACGAGGAGTAGGGGGACACAGTGGAGGCAGTGGATGTTCCTGTGTCTGCATGTGTGTGATGCTTGCGTGAGTACCTGTGGGATGTGTGGTGCTTATGTTTGCCAGAGCTTCCCTTGTGTGTTGAGGTGTGTGCATGCTGGTCTGATGGTGTGCTTGGGATAGGCTGAGGTACAGAGGTGTGGAGGCATTGGAGGGGGGAGGCCATCAGTGCTGAGGCCAGAGTCTGAAAAGCTCGCTGAAGGTCTGCCTGACCAGAGTGAATGCCCTCCAGGAATGCATTGGTTTGTTGCAACTGCCTCTCTACACCCTGGATGGCATTCAAAATGGTAGACTGCCCAACAGTGAGGGACCTGAGGAGGTCAATGGCCTCCTCACTGAGGGCAGCATGGGTGACAGGGGCAGGGCCTGAGGTGCCTGGGGCGAAGGTAATGCCCACCCTCCTGGGTGAGCGGGCACGGGGTAAAGGCTGAGGGGCTGCTGGGAGGGCAGTGCTGGTAGGGTGGTGGCGGCTGTACCTGTAGATGCGGGGGCACAGATGGGGCCACCACCGCAAGGAAGCTCTCATCAGAGGAGGAGTCCGTCTCGCTGGTGTCAGCTCCTGTCCCCGCCGTGGAGCTCCCCTCGCCCTCCGTCCCACTGGTGAATTCGGAGTCCACAGTCGCGCCCTCCAGAGTCATGTTCGATGCAGCTCCCTCCTGCTCCGGTGCCACTGCTCCTCCGCCTGATGATGCTAATGCACACAAGTACAGGGAGACCACGAAAAAGGGGGGGAGACAGAAGAATGACATGTTCAGTGCATGCAATACCGCTACCGTTGGCGGACACGACAGACACAGAAGACCCCTGCACTACGCCGCGCACTTGGGGTCCACTATACAATCCCTGGGACATGGCTTACAAGGCTATGGCCGAATTCTGCACACATGGATGTCACAGGAGACTGACTAGGTGTAGTTGGCACTCGACACAGGTGGGGTGGGGTGCCACAGGGCCTGCCTGAAGTAGGGAACTCAACTACCAAACTTGCCCTGGCCTAGGGGAACCCAGAGTCCACCTCCCCCACCCAGACACCAAAAATGCGTGCTGAAACAGCAGAATGAAAGTGTACTCATCCCCTTGTGTCTGCTGTGATGCCCTCAAGCGCCCATCCAACTCCGGATAGGCCACCGCCAGGATCCTGAACATCAGGGGGGTCATGGTGCGACGGGCACCCCTCCCACGTTGGGAGGCCATCCCCAGCTGGGCCTCCGCCGTCTTCTTGCTCCAGCGGCGAATGTCCTCCCATCTTTTCCGGCACTGGGTGCTCCATCTGTAGTAGACCCTCAGGGTCGACAATGGAGGAAAGACATGTGATCATCACCTACAGGCTTGACCGTGCCACAATCTAGGAACTGTGTGCCCAGTTGAAGCCAGACCTGATGTCAGCTATCTGCCATCCCACAGGAATCCCTCCTCAAGTGCAGGTGCTGTCAGTACTCCATTTCCTAGCAAGTAGGTCTTTTCAAACAACAGTGGCCATAGCATCAGGGATGTCCCAGAGTGTTGTCTGCCCTGCTGAAACACATGCGGAGCTACATTGTTTTCCCTCAGGTGGAGGATTTGCCTACAGTGAAAGGTGACTTCTATGCCCTGGGACATATCTCCAACATCATAGGTGCCATTGATGTGACACAGGTGGCCTTGGTCCCCCCACACAGGAGTGAACAGGTGTACAGAAACCGGAAGAGTTACCATTCGATGAATGTGCAGATGGTGTATTTGCCAGACCAGTACATCTCCCATGTTAATGCCAAATTCCCTGGCTCAGTGCATGACGCTTGCATCCTGCGGAATAGCAGCATCCCTTATGTGATGGAACAACTCCAGAGGCACCAGGTGTGGCTATTAGGTGAGTACCTGGACCCAAATCAGTGGGAATAGTTGTCTGGGTCTGTGGATGTCCCTATGAGTCAGTGTGTGTCTAACAGTTGTCCCTCGCCATTTGCAGGTGACTCCGGTTACCACAACCTCTCATGGCTACTGACCCCAGTGAGGAATCCCAGGACAAGGGCAGAGGAACGCTACAATGAGGCCCATGGGCGAACTAGGAGGATTATAGAGCGGACCTTCGGCCTCCTGAAGGCCAGGTTCAGGTGCCTCCATGTGACACCAAAGAAGGTGTGCCAGATCATCGTGGCCTGCTGTATGCTTCACAACTTAGCTTTGCGGCGACAGGTGGCTTTTCTGCAGGAGGATGGTCCAGATGAAGGTGTTGTGGCAGCTGTGGAGCCTGTGGAGAGTGAAGACGAGGAAGCAGAAGAAGAGGACATCGACAGCAGGAACTCGGTGATCCCGCAATACTTCCAGTGAGACACAGGTAAGAAGACAAACCTGCCTGCTACATGTACTTTAACACTACTACCTCTCTACTGTCTGTCGTTTTCACCCAGTGTATGGTCACTGAGTTGTCACTTTCCCTTACGATTTCACAGATGTGGGTCCCACAGTGTGACATCTGCTTTGTTTCCTCATGGACTAGAGCTGTGTGACATAGGTATGTTGACATTAAATTTGAAAGAGCATTTTGACACTGTAATTGCTAATACACTATTTCGAAATCACAGACTGACTCCAGATTGTTTTGTGCTTTAAGGGTGTTTATTTAAGTGATCAATATTGGAGGGGGTTGTAAAATGGTGAGGGGTGATGGTGGAGGAATGTCCATGGCAGAGTCCAATCTATTAGTCTCACAGGTGCATTGTCCAAAGGGGCATAGGAAGTGGAGCTGGGGCAGTTTAAGGATGGACAGGGTGACAAGGGGGAACAAAAGATGACAATCAGGGTGGTCTCATTTCTTGGCGGCGGTCTTAACATTGTTCTCTGTCTTTGTCCTGGATCTCAGGGACCGCTTGCTGGGTGTCTCTCCATCTGCAGGGGATGGGGTGCTGGTGTCGTGATCCTGTGGTGGTGCCTCCTGTCCACTAGCGCCGGCAGAGGTGGTGGGCAGTTCATCGTCCAGGTTAGTGACAGGGGCCCCTTGTTGTGCCACAGTGTCCCTCCTGGTGTTGAGGAGTTCCTTCAGCACCACCTACAATGGTGCCCAGGGTGGAACTGATGGACGTGAGTTCCTCCTTGAACCCCAAATACTGTTCCTCCCGCAGCCACTGGGTCTCCTGAAACTTGGCCAGTACCGTTGCCATTGTCTCCTGGGAATGGTGGTAGGCTTCCATGATGTTGGAGAGGGCCCCGTGGAGAGTGGGTTCCCTGGGCCTGTCCTCCCCCTATCGCACAGCAGCCCTCCCAGTTCCCCTGTGTTCCTGGGCCTCTGTCCCCTGAACCATGTGCCCTCTACCACTGCCTCCAGGTCCCTGGTGTTATTGGGGTGGTGGGTTATCCCTGTAGTGGTGGACACACTGCTGCTTGATGTGTCCTGGGGATAGAGGTATGGGCCTGCTGGGTGGGTGCTGTGCTGGTGTTTCCAGAGGGGGAAAGCTCTGTAGTGGCCTGTGCCAGTGTGAGTGGAACCGACTGTCCCGAGGTCCCAGATGGGCCGGGCTGGTCATCTAGATCCAGTTGGACAGAGCTGCTGTCATCACTGTGGGCCTCTTCTGTGGGCGGAGTGGACATGTCTGGACCCTCCTGTCCAGTGACATTTGGTAGGGGTCCTGCAGAGGTGTAAAGGCATGATTATTGCATCTGTATGAGCCATGGTGTGCAATGTGTGGGTGACCATGTACCCCAGTGCTTGCATTCCTGTGTAGGACCTTGTGTGATGATGGTTTAGGGGGGTGTATGGGTATGGGCAGTGGCCATGCATTGGTGATGGGTGTCCATGCTTTGGTGTTGCATGCAGGGCTTGTTGTTGGGATGGGTGGGTTGTGATATTGGGACATGCGTGAGGAGTAGGAGTGATGGGGGTGAGGACGAGGGTGGGGGTATGTGATGGCATGTAGGTAGGGTGGGGGATGTACTAGTAAAGATTTGACTTACCAGAGTCCATTCCTCCAGCTACTCCTGCGAGGCCCTCGGGATGCAGAATAGCCAAGACCTGCTCCTCCCATGTTGTTAGTTGTGGGGGAGAAGGTGGGGGTCCGCCGCCAGTCCTCTGTACCGTGATGTGGTGTCTTGAGACCACGGAACGCACCTTCCCTCGTAGGTCGTTCCACCTCTTCCTGATGTCATCCCTATTTCTTGGGTGCTGTCCCACTGCTTGGACCCTGTCCACGATTCTTTGCCATAGCTCCATCTTCCTAGCTATGGAGGTGTGCTGCACCTGTGATCTGAATAGCTGTGGCTCTACCCGGATGATTTCCTCCACCATGACCCTGAGCTCCTCCTCAGAGAACCTGGGGTGTCTTTGCCGTGCCAAGGGGTGGTGTGGGTGATGTGTGGGGTGGTGTGTGTTGTGATGTGTGGGGTGATTTTAGAGGTGTATTGTGTGAGGTGCGTGGATGCTATGTGGGTGATGGTGTTGAGTGCCTGTGGATGCTCGTTTGTAGATGGCGGTGTCTCTCTGTGGCCTTCAGTCGCAATTGTGGTTGTAAGGGTTTGTGGGTGATGTGGGTATGTGTTTTATATTGTATTGGGTGTGTGGGAGTGGTGTGTGTATGTGTATCAGGTGTGTGTTAATTTTGAATTAGTCAATGTGGATGTGTTTTGTATACAGTATGTGTGTGTATTTTGAGCGCGGCGGTGTGTACCGCCAATGGAATACTGTGGTTGAAAGACCGCCGCGTGGATTAATGGGTCATGATAGGGTGGGCGTATTCCTGTTGGCGTGACGGTGGAGGATTTGTTAACGCCAGTTTATCACTGACCTTTGGTGTGGCGGACTTGTGTGGGTGTCTAGATTTTGGCGGATTCCGGCCTTTGGGTCATAATGACCGTGGCAGAATTCCACGGTGGCGGCGCTGTGTTGGCGGTCTTCTGCACGGCAGTATGCAGCTTTTTCCACCAATGTTGTAATGACCCCCTCAGTCCTTTCCTTGAATAAGTAACTTTACTGTGGAAGTCCAGGTTTACTACCCCCTTGTGGTGACCACATACTATTTCTAATAACTTTCAGAAAGTCCGCATTTCTCTGCACTTAAATCCTTCTGTACCATACATTCCACGTCTGGCTGGGTTTAGTTGACAGCTCCCTTGTGCATTCACTCAGACACACCCCAAACACAGGATACTCAGCCTCACTTTCATACATCTGCATTTTGAATGGGTTTTCCTGGGCTGGGAGGGTGGATGGCCTGACACTTGCATGTCAATGGACAGTAGCCTACCCTCACTCAAAGGACTGCCACACCCCCTACTGGACCCTGGCAGACAGGATTGAACTGAAAGGGGACTTTGTGCACTTCTAAGCCACTCTTTGAAGTCTTCCTCACTTCAAAGGCACATTTTGGGATTTAAACAGGGCCCCTGCCCCTACCAACTCAGACACTTCCTGGAGAAGAAACTTAAACCAGAACCTGCATCCTGCCAAGAAGAACTGCATGGCTGCCCAAAGGACTCACCTGTCTGCCTTCTGTGAAGGACTGCTGCCCTGCTGTTGCCCTGCAGCCTTGCTGCTCTCTGGCTGCGGTGAAGAAGTGCTCTCCAGGAGTTTGGATAGAGCTTGCCTCCTGTGCCCTGAAGTCTCAGGACCAAAAATACTTCGGGGCATATTTATACTCCGTTTGCGCCGAATTTGCGTCATTTTTTTCGACGCAAAACTAACTCCATATTTATACTTTGGCGTTAGACGCGTCTAGCACCAAAGTTCATGGAGTTAGCGTCATTTTTGTGCGTGAACACCTTCCTTGCGTTAATGATATGCAAGGTAGGCGTTCCTGTCTTAAAAAATGACTGCGATGCATATGCGTCGTATTTATACTCCCGGGCAAAAATGACGCCCGGGAGTGGGCGGGTCTAAAAAACCCGCATTTGCGCCGGATTTTAGCACCTGGGTCAGGGCAGGCGTTAAGGAACCTGTGGGCTCAGAATGAGCCCAGAGGTGCCCTCCCCTGCCCCCAGGGACACCCCCTGCCACCCTTGCCCACCCCAGGAGGATACCCAAGGATGGAGGGACCCACCCCAGGGACATTAAGGTAAGTCCAGGTAAGTATTTTTTTTTTTTTTTTTGTGGCATAGGGGGGCCTGATTTGTGCCCCCCTACATGTCACTATGCCCAATGACCATGCCCAGGGGACATAAGTCCCCTGGGCATGGCCATTGGGAAAGGGGGCATGACTCCTGTCTTTGCTAAGACAGGAATCATTTCAATGGGGGATGGGCGTCGTAAAAAAATGGCGCAAATCGGGTTGTGGCGATTTTTTTGCCTCAGCCTGACTTGCACCATTTCTGGACGCCCATACGCCATTTTCCCCCTACGCCGGCGCTGCCTGGTGTACGTCGTTTTTTTTAACGCACACCAGACAGCGGCTAACGCCGGCTAACGTCATTCAATAAATACGGCGCCCGCATGCCGCTTCAGAATCGCGTTAGCCGGCGCTAATTTTTTTGACGCAAAACTGCGTTGGCGCAGTTTTGCATCAAAAAGTATAAATATGGGCCTTCATCTCTACAAGAAGGACTCCTTGTGCGGAGCAATTCGACGTACTGCCTGCCAGAAACAACCCACAGCCTGCACTGCAGTGAAAATTTCACTGCACGCCGAACTGGAACGACACAGCCTGAGTTCTCAATGACAAGATCGACACAGCGCCAGTGTAGCGACCAGAAAATTGATGAACGGTCCACCGAATTGACCCACAGCTGAGCCAAAAAGACAAAGCCGGACTTCCAGAGAGGAATAGACGCATTGCCACCCGTGTGGTAGAAAATTTGATGCATTGCCCACCGAATCAACGCAGCTTCTGTGACTTCATCCTGCCAGCACAGGAAATCCACGCTTCGTCCCCGGGACATCTAAAAACCCTGCAACGCGAAGAGGATCCACACCAAGCGCCGGAAATCGATGCACAGCCGTCCCTGCATGAAAACTAAACAACGCATTGCTGTGTGCCACCCAAGAAATCAATGCACACCCCCTTTTGTTTCCACGCATCTCCTCCTCTGCGTTTCTTTGCGGAGATTTTGCACACAAAACAGGTACTTTGTGCTTGAAAGAGACTTTTATTGCTTTTAAAAAACTTAAGACACTTTATATCACTTTCACAGTGATATCTCAACACATACTTATTGCATTTTAATCGTTTTGACCTGCATTTATCCAGATAAATATTATATATTTTTCTAAATACTATGAGGGTGATTCTGACCCCGGCGGTCACGGACCGCCGGGGCCAGGGTCGGCGGGAGCACCGCCAACAGGCTGGCGGTGCCCCGCAAGGCATTCTGACCGCGGCGGTATGGCCGCGGTCAGAAAGGGAAAACCGGCGGTGTCCCGCCGGTTTTCCGCTGCCCTATTGAATCCTCCATGGCGGCGCAGCTTGCTGCGCCGCCATGGGGATTCTGACACCCCATACCGCCATCCTGTTCCTGGCGGTTCTCCCGCCAGGAACAGGATGGCGGTATGGGGTGTCGCGGGGCCCCTGGGGGCCCCTGCAGTGCCCATGCCAATGGCATGGGCACTGCAGGGGCCCCCGTAAGAGGGCCCCAAAAAGAATTTCAGTGTCTGCTTTGCAGACACTGAAATTCGCGACGGGTGCAACTGCACCCGTCGCACCTTCCCACTCCGCAGGCTCAATTCTGAGCCGGCGTCCTCGTGGGAAGGGTTTTTGCACTGGGCTGGTGGGCGGCCTTTTGGCGGTCGCCCACCAGCCCAGTGCAAAAGCCAAAATACCCTCAGCGGTCTTTCGACCGCGGAGCGGTATTTTGGAGGGGGGAACAGAATGACCCCCTATGTGGTGTATTTTTGTGGTGTTATATGGTGTTATTGTATGATTTATTGCACGAATACTTCACACATTGCCTTCTAAGTTAAGCCTGCCTGCTCAGTGCCAAGATACCAGAGGGTGGGCACTGCATAATTTGGATTGTGTGTGATGTACCCTGACTAGAGTGAGGGTCCTTGCTTGGACAGGGGTAACCTGACTGCCAACCAAAGACGCCATTTCTAAAAAAGATCATCTATCGAGTCCCCGAACGATCGTCCCTCAGCCCAATCCTCTTTAAAACCTACATGACCCACTGGCCGTCACCGTCAGATCACACGGATTCAACATCATCTACAATGCTGATGAAACATAGCTCATCCTCTCACTGTCTGAAGATACCCCCACCGCAACAGCTAATTTCCACAGATGCATGATAAACATAGCTGACTAGATGGACAACTAGCTCAAACTGAGCTTGGCACACCTCCCACCCCAAAAGACCACAACAGCAGCCTTGCCATCATTCTGCATAGCAAGCTATCCATGAAGAAACAAGTTGATGCAGTCTCATCTGTCTGCTCCAACACCTTTTGCATGCCCTGCAGATCTTCAGGTGGCTCCTAGCAAACACCAGAAGGGCCATCACGCAGGCCCTCACCACCAGCAGACTGGACTATGAAATACGCTCTATGTAGGAATCACAGCACGCCTCCTGAAGAGACTCTAGACAATACAGAACTCAGTGGCTAACTCATACTCAACCTCCCCAGAAGGAGCAACATCACACCTCATGTCAAGAAAGAACACCGGCTTCTGATTTAGAAATGCCAATTCAAGATGCTTCCCCACTTCTACAAGGCCCTGCACAACGGAGGATGAGCATGCATCAACAAATAACCTGACCTTCCACCAACCGACCAGACTCCTCCGATCTGCTTGCCTTGCCCTTGCAGACATCCGGCAGATCTGTTGAGCCAACTATGGAGGATGTTCCTTCTCGCACCTGGTAGCCAAGTCTTGGAACAACCTACCCTTGCACCACAGGACTGCAGAGTCACCACATCGATTAAGAAGAGAACTAAAGACCTGGATGTTAGAATAATCACACCTCCATACAGCAGCATACACCTCCAGCACCTTGAGACCCTGATGGGTGATTTACTACAATCTATAAATGTTTAATTGATTGATAGAATGACATAAATCCAAAAAGTAGAACTTGAGTTATGAATTTCAAAGAATAGTATATAGAAACGTGCTTAGAAGGAAAAAGTGCCAACCAGAGATATCTGGCTGCACTGGACTGGGTCAAAGTCAAAGGTTCAGGCTCACCAAGATGGAGCATGGGCTAGCTACACGGACCTGGTTTGGCCTGCTGAACCAATGTAACTTAAAGTTCTAGTGCTAGAGCGTTGTGAATATTCCAAACCATGCAGTCGTGAAGAGGCGTTGAATTTCCCCATGCAGTTGAGGAGATGCATTAAAGTTCTTCGCACCACAGTGGCAATGCGTCAGAGCCGAGATGCAATTGAATTTGGATGCAGCAGCAGACCGTGTCTGCATCAAAGCGATACACAGATTCTGTTGAGCACAGTGACTGCAATGCAGAGTTCGACATCATTGTTTAGGCTCTCATTGATGGGGAAGAACGAGCCTCGCACCAAAGCAGAGACTGCAGTGCTGATTCTGAGATTGATGCACCAGATTTATCCATGCAATGGCAGAGAAGTGCTGGTTCTGTCCATGCAACGGTGAAGATGCAGTGATTCTGCAGGATCAGCACCTGAAGATCATCCCCAAGGGCCAAGGACTGGGCTGGCACTACTTGGCAGGCCAGGCTCACTGCTGGTAGAGTTCAGTTGGGTTGGTTGGAAGTCTTTTATGTTCCTGAGAGTTCATATCAGGAGACCAGTCAGCTGGCCGTTTGAGTTCTGGGTTGGAGAGATGCAGGTCCAGATCTTCTCATCCAGACAAGGAGGGCAGCAGGGAGCAGGTCAACACAGCTAGGCAGCAGTTCTTCCAGAGCAGTAGTCTAGCAGAGTGGCAGTCCTTGTAGCAGCACAGAAGTCCTCCTTCCTAGCAGGGTATTCACAGGTCTAGAAGTATACTGAGGTGGTAGGGTCTGAGGTCCAGTTCTTATACCAAGTGTTGACATTGAAGTGGGAGAGACTTCAAAGGAGTCTTTGAAGTGAAAAGAGGGCCTTCCTTCCTGCCCTGGCTGCAGACTCACTACAGGGGGGTATGCAGTCCTTTGTGTGGGGACAAGAGACAGCCTATTTAGATATACGTGTGAGACTATTGCTACCGCCTCCCTCCCATCCTGTCAAGATGGTCCATCAAGGCCCATCAAGTCACACCTAAGCTCTCATTGTGTGTGGCTGTCTAGAGGGAAAATTCAAAGCCCAGCTGTCACCCGCCCCAGACAAGTGATCTGAGAAAAGCTGCAGGCACACAGGACTAAGAGCAGGAATATGCCACATTCCTAAAAGTGGCATTTTCAAAATGGTAACAATAAATCCAACTTTACCATTCAAAAGAATTTATCATGCCAATTACATAGCTACTAAACATGCCAGATCTACATCCTCTCAAACATGAATTAAAGCTTGTTAAGTGTAATAAGGAATCAACAATGTAATCCTATGAGAGGGGTAGACCTCACAGTAATGAAAAATGAATGTAGGAGTTTTTCACTACCAGGACATGTACACCTGTAAGGTATATGTCCTATTTTTTAATTACATTGTACCCTGTCCTATGGGCTACTTAGGACTTACTTGGGAGTGACCTATGTGTAATAAAAGGGGAAGTTAAGGCTTGGCAAGGGGGTTTGAATATCAAGTCGGCATGGCAGTGTGGCACTACATCCAGGCTGCAATGGCAGTCCTGGGACATTTTTGCTGGTCTAATTAAGTGGGTGGCACAGTCAGTGCTGCTGGCTCACTAGTAGCATTTAACTTACAAACCCTGGGTACATGTAGTACACTTTACTACATAAAATATGCCAATTAGGTATGTCCCTGTCAAACCATGTTTAGGGGAGTAAGCACAGGCCTTTAAGCACTGGTCGTCAGTGGTAAAGTGCACAGAGTCATGAGGTCAAAAAACGGAATTCCGAAAAATTGGAGGCAAGCAGGCAAAAGGTTTAGGGAATAACCACCCTAAGGCTGACAGGTCTAACACCTGGCTGCTGCACCACTGAAAGCACAATGATAAAAATCATTGATGACCCCCTCCCTACAATGGGCAATGGCAAATTAATTCTCTTTCTTTAAGACCTATTCTCAGCGTTCAACGCAGTTAACCACTTTTCCCTCTTAAAACCCTATGAACGTATTCGTCTCAAAGGCATTGTACTGAATTGGTTGAAATCCTGTCTTCTGCTTTCAACAGGTTAAGCTTTCTCTTTTCAGCTCCATACATCTACACCGAGGAGTACCTCAATGCTCAATCTTTTCTCCCTCACAAATTAATCTCAACAGTGAACCCTTTGCACCCTCCTTGAAAACTCATGCATCTCTTCATCTCTATGCCGAACAAACATTTCTACCATCCTCTCAGATCTTTCATTGTGAACGTCCCTCCACCACATAAAATGCAACTCCCAGGAGACAGATTCTTCTTCTGTCCCTTGCAATACAATGCACCAGCAAAGGCTCGGCTATCCTCCTGAAATGTACTTGCCTTGATCCAGCTGCTTAAGTACAAGACAAAATCTGTGGGCTTTGCTCATGACATTACTTTTATTTCATGTACACACCTTGATGCCAAAGCAATGGGTGCACAATTCCAAATCAAGCTTCCCAGAGGCATCAAACCAATAAATCCTTCTGATAACTTCAAAACAGCAGTTCAAGTGTTGGTCCTCTTGAAACTTGTCTACTGTAACTCACTTCTTCGTGTCATGCTAAAGATCCGCCTTGCCCCAGTAAGGGCAGCCCTCTACTTTGCCGCAAATCTGCTTCTATTACCTCTTAGGGATGGGGCACATTTTTCACTTGCTATGTACAATTTCAGAGCTCTTCTTTTCTCCTAAGGACCACGTAATGTACTCTGGTTCCTCCTGGGGTCTGGATCACGCTATAGAAGTCCAAAAATAAAGAAAAATTAAATAAAAAGTATCAAAATATTGCAGATCGCACTGATGGGGGCACCACCTTCTCTCACCAACACCTATCCAGCACCCCTGAAACCAATTAACAATAAGGGAAACGTTTATTTAAAAAACAGCCTAAGAAGGGCAATGTCTCGGTAACTCCTTAT
This sequence comes from Pleurodeles waltl, assembly GCF_031143425.1. Lineage (NCBI taxonomy): Eukaryota > Metazoa > Chordata > Amphibia > Caudata > Salamandridae > Pleurodeles > Pleurodeles waltl. The sequence continues at coordinate 441,869,667 of NC_090451.1, forward strand.
TAAGAAAAGCACCGTGCTAAAATATTCTTGGTGTCCAGCCCTGCTTCTGCTTTCTTGCCTTGTCTGCATAGGAATTAGAATATTCCTAACTTTGTTTCATTGCCTGTCCTATTCTTAAATGAGAATCTCTTAGATTTTTGTTCCTCTCTACTTTGAACGCCTCATCGCAGCTCTCCTATTTTGACTCATTTTACTGTTAATGAATTGCAGCTATTTATGAGGGGGTTCCCCTGACTGGCATTTTCTTTGTGACATCTTCCTTTAATTTCCCAGAGAGATAGATCACCATTTCTCAGATGTTGCAGCAGGCTGTATTGATTTTAGAAGCTCAGCAATCTGGACGAGGTAGTGTACATGAAAATCCTGACAGTTGGTCGAATAACCATGAACATAGACATATTGTACAATAACGACATTCTGCTGCTTGCTTCTCTTGAATAATTTCCGAGGTCTGTTATCTGTTTCCGTACCTCTGTGGGTACTCTTTGTTGTCCAATATAATATTCTGGTGATCAGTGGTTCATTATGAGGAAGGGGGATACATCTTCAGATAGAATACTGATAGTAGATGTGCCACAATCCACCAACCTGTACCCACTGGATCTGTCTGCCATTTGTGCTTCAGTGGTGCTGTACCGCTGCAGTGAAAGACCAGCACCAAGCAATACTCTAGTTACGTCAGTGCTAGTGATAAAGTTTCACAGAACTGGCCGAGCCATAATAGCCCATAGTAAGTTTGACTAGCTGCATGGTGTGTGAAAACATAATCAGTCCGAGACCGACGTAGCACGTGGGGATAGCGGGCAGTATCAGTCAGCATTTGCTTGTTTGCCTCTGGCCATGGCTTCATAAGTGTATCATAGACATTAGCAATATATAAAACTTTGGTCTGGAAAATCTATTGTTTTGAAAGTCCCCACTGTCATGTTCCATCAATCAATAAAAAGGAAAGACTGTGATAATTATCCCTATCAGCAGTACTGCTGAGGTTCTGACAATGAAACCCTCCCTGGCAGGAATTCACAGATTTGTAAAGTCCTGTTTGAAAACAGGACCCCCCCTCCCAACTTTCCCAGAAGTCAATTATACAGTATTCATTTGGAAAATTGTTCCACTCAGACTTAACAACTTTAGAATTCTCCTCCCCTCTGTTCAATGAATAATGTTGCGCATCTCTGGGCAGGCTAAACAATGTTGCAGGCTATGATTAATTCAGATATGTAAGACAGTATATATAAATATTAGGCAGCCAATCAGCCACTTCCAAATCCGAAGAATAAACCGGTGTGCAACTAAAACGCTGTCAATAAATAATGTATGAAATGGGTGATTTTGTGTTGGAAACTAAGTGAACTGTTTTAACACGATAAATTCAACATGATGATTCGTCTGTCAGCTGTTTAGATACTGTCTTGGGATTGAACACACCATGCTCTTTATTAGAGGTGATGCTTTCCCCTTCAGCTCTAAGGACAGGCAACTATAGATTCGTGTGCTTATTATCATTTGCTTTGACCGTCTGCTCCTTCCGCAGTATGTAAATTCAGATGAATACAGGTATTATATGGCAGTGACAGAGGGAGACTAGGGGGCTTTTCAGAGGTAAACTGTTATCTAAATTCAGAATTATCCAGAAGGGTACAAGTGCATCCCTTATTAAGAAGAGCAATCGCAGTCTCTTCATTAGTTAACACAGTTTTAATCAGGTCTCCTTTCCAATGAGCCAGAAGCCCCGATAACCCATCAATCCGATCAGCCTTGTGTTATTACATTGTAAGTGAGGAGCATCCTATCAGTGTCCTTATCCAAAAGGTAAACTTGTTCTTTAGAGATTCTAGAGGTTCTTTTTCCCTTGGCAACATCCGTAAACGCTCACCAAAGACACTATGGGCATATTAACAAGCACCTTGGGCCACCGGAGCATCACTTTTTGAGACGCTCCGGTGGCGCTGTGAGCTGCGCCATCTTTACAAGGTGGCTCTAAGTCACTTTTTGTGGCTTAACGTCACCTTGTAAATATGGGCTCCTCTGATGCAGTTTTCTGCTGCAGAAGGGTGTGCAATGGGTATTGCTGTGGGTGTTCCACTGCAACACCCATTTCTTTTGACACTGCTCTAGATTTGCCAGAATTTGTAAATCTATGGCAGTGCCAAATTCTAACGCCACCACAGGTGTAGGTTTAGCAAGGTGCAACGAGAAGAAATACTTTTATTTCTTCTCATTTTTCCTTTATCCAAGTGTGCTGCATTCTGCAGCACACATAGAAAGAGCAACATTTCAGGAATGATTGTTAATGTGCAGGAAGGTGTCCCTTCTTGCACATAAACAAACATTCATTAATGACAATTTGCTACTTCTATTCTGAAGGTTTAAGCGGTTTGTGGGAAGAGAGTTGGTGCAACCATATGTACTAATTAATAACGTGCATCTGCCTAGAAGCTAAAAAGATATTGCAAGTCACAGATGTGGCCCATGACCATGAAGAGGAACTAGGCCGAAGGACATGGAAATCCTTGCAAAGTAGAGCAAGGAATACTTCATGCCACATATAAAACTTAGAAAACTCCTGGGCACCACAGATGGTGAAATAATATGTGTAATCTGAGCAGCAGGTTCCTCTGCATCAGATCACTGGTACTTTCTACCAGGGAAAAATTGTGTGAGTCAACTTTCCCACTACATTCTTTGCCCTGATATTTTTAGTTGTTTGAAGTTTCTGTATAACATATGAAAGAAATAAACTCCCTGTACTCCTATTTTTCACCTCAAGACTCTTCCTATATGATATAGACACCATGGAGATTTTTCCTTGAACTTATTAAGGTGCCTTCTTATTATGTGAAGTTGTACTGACTTCTAATTGGTCATTTCCCTAAGTCAGCTATACTCAGCGATACTATTGTCACTATGTATGTCACTATAGTCTGATTTTTAGGATCACATATTGCCAGCCTTCAAACTACATTTTTTTGGATGTTACTTGAGATAAGGGCATAACAAAACTCATTAAGAATATTTCTCATTACATTTCAAACTATGTTAATATGGCCAGGGACCTTCTTGCATCTGCTAAAGCCACCTCTTCCAGCACAAACCTAAGAGGGTGAAAAATGGCCCAGCGTCGCCTTTTATGTTTTCTCAAAATTCAGTCCTAGACACCATCCTTGATGATGTGAGGGGCTTAAAACTTTTATTTGTACCACCAATGAGAAATTTCAACCAATTGAGGACCTCTGAACCTATATGGAGAGTTAAATAGTTGAAATGGAGCAAAGTGCTAGCTCCCTTCATAATTTGGCTACTAGGATTCCTTTTCTAGAGCAGGAGATCCTAAAACTCAAATCACAGAAGGAAGAAATTGCCACAATAACCTTCACCTATATGGTGTACTGGAAGCTATTGAGGGTCCTGTCCTACTTGATTTCCTGAAATGTTTTCTCCCAGATCTTTTTCGACTTCGTACCGCTCCTCTTCTCAACATCCAATGAGTCCATCATCTTGGCTGTCATCATCCTCACTCTTCTAAACCTAGAAGAATCAATATGCTATTTCTTGAGTTTCCAGACCCTCTATGCTCCTTGTAAGCTGCTAAGGAAAAACATCATCCTTTCTGGTCTGACCCCAATATATTCATCTCTCAAATATTTCTAATACAACAAAGGCCAGATGATAGGAGTTTCTTGCTTTAAGACTCCAAATTAGACTGCTGAACATACAATACAGCATCCTCCATCCCTGATTATGTAAAATTACATATGAGGCACCAGAAGATGATCCTGTTAAATTAAAGGTGTTCCTCTCAACGATCAGATCTCATTCTATTGACACTAATGTGTGGCAATCTTAAGAATTTTTGATATGGGCTTACTGATTTTCTTTCCCCAAATGTCTTGAATACATGGCTTCTTTCTTCATAACTGCATTTAAATTCTCTCTGCTGTTGTTCTTGATATGTTGTTGACATATATCATGCTACTCTTCAATATGTTTCTTCACAGATCTTGATTGTTATCCTTGATCTGTCTCTTCTTCCACTTTGCAATATCTTCTTTCTCTCTTTTTTGTGATATTCCTCTTTTTACTTCTATTATGTGGGTGCTTCTATGTCATCCAATATGATTATGCCGCTGAAGTCATGCCTTATATTGTTTTCAATATATGGTGTCATTTTGTTTCCCTTTCCGTTTTTTGCAGCTTTTCACCCATGTCCTTGTACCCTTATTCTTGGGCATCCAATACATTTAACGTTATCTCATGGAATGTCCGTGGACTCTGGTATCCGGTTAAAAGACAAAAGGTACCTTCTCTTTTGTCGAAGCCTAATTCCCAAATTGCCTTTGTGCAGGAAACTCATTGTAATGACGTGGAATCAGTTAAATTGAGACTACAATGGGTTGGCTAGGTGATTTTCTCGCCAGCTAGTAATCCCACAAGGGTGGTGTGGCTATTCTATATCATAAAGCATTAAAAGTACACATTGTATCCAGTAAAATAATACTAATGGTCAATGGGTATTAGTTAATATAATAATTCATTATAAACACATCTCCTTGTTTAATGTGTATAGCCCATGTATACCTGATGCGGATTTTAGTGTAATATAAAAGTAGAACTTAATTCTAGTGGTACTCCTAATATCATTCTGATGGGTGACTTTAGCTACTGGTTAGATAATTTCTCTAAATGCCAATTTAACCCTGAAAAATCTGATAAACCATTCCAATCAGCCATCACTTCTTAACCGTTATTTGGTGGTTGGAAAACTTGCAGTCCTGATAAGTTTGAATTCACTTTTTTCTCTAATGTACAACAGACAATGCGCAGAATTTCTTATATTTTAGTTACAAAATCATTGTCCCTTCTATACAATCATCTGAAATATGTACCATTTTTATCTCAGATCATGCACCTTGTGATGTCCTCCTTTGATTTCTCATTCTGACTCCAAAACTGGCAGGTGGAGTTTTACAAACTCCTTATTATTCTAAGCACATTTTATAACTGAGACTGCTGCTTTTATTCAATAATATTTTCAATTAAACTAGTCAAGTGATACGCCCATTCCTAAATATCAGGATGCTTAAAACGCTTCATTTGGAGCTTTCACTATAGCTTATTCTGCTGAAAAGAAAAATATGTTAAAATCTCAACATCTAACCTTATCTCAGCAAATTAAAACACTTGATCAAACTTCACATCTAAATCTTAGGCGACTTTACATGAATTGGTCAAAGGCAAACATAATCTCAACAATCTTGCTTCTGTTGATACATGTAACATTTTGCTTAAAGTTAAATCTAATGTCCATGCAGTTCAGAATAAAGCTGGTCAAATGCTAACTATTTAAAAATAAAAGCAGAACATAAAAATATAGGTCTCATTCTTAATGAATCTACTAATACATCTATGATTTCTGATTGTGACAATGTTAGCACCTTCTAGTCCTATTATAAAATATTATATACAGAAGATACTACCACATTACAACCTACTTTGGTGCAGTTTCTTAAATGGGCTCCTTAAACTTCCCTCCCTTTCACATTTATTTTTGGAATTAGAGGCTGACATTATGCTCAAGAGATTTTGGACGCAATCAAATCCCTGAAAAGAGCTAAGCCACCTGGTCCAGATGGATTCTCCATTGAACTAATTTCATTTCTTTCTGAATGTTTGCCCCCAAATTATTTGAACTTTTTAACTCATCTCTTTTGGGTTTGGAGGCTAGCGGCTCATTTTTAAAAGCCTTGATTGTTCATATTCTTAAATTTGAGAAAGATCCCACCCTTTGCAAAAATTAACAACTCATTTTATTGATCAATTAGGATTCCAGATTTTCTGCTAAGATCTAGGCATCCTGCCTAGAAACTATTGTGACCCTTCTTGTCAAATCTGATCAATCTGTCTTTACTAAGGGCAGTTATGCTGCAGACAATGCCAGGATGATTTCTAACATTCTTGCGCTGGCTGGAAAAAGCAGTACTCCTTTTATGGCCCTGTTCGTAGATGCTGAAAAAGCTTTTGTCGCATTAATTGTCAATTTATGTTCACCACTCTCCACTAGTTTTGCTTCAGTCCAAAATGTATCCCATTTATGAAATTACTCTATTCATACCCTTGTGCTAGTGTTTTAGCCAATGGTTGTTTTCTCCTTATTATACTTTACATAGAGGCACTAGACAAGGTTGCTCCCTTTCTCCTTTAGTGTTTGTTCTTTGCCTAGAACCATTTCTTGAAAGTATACATTCAAATACACTTATCTCTAGATTTAAACAAAACTCCTTAGAGTTTAGGTTATTTCCCTATGCAGATGATGTTCTAATGTATATGTCCAACCGCTTGACCTCCTTAGACCCTTTTGGACATTAGATCACATTATACACTAGTAAATCTGGATTTAAACTTATTTTTTCCAAAATTGAACTTTTTCCTATGAACTTCTCTTGTTATCAATATATGTTTGCCAATACCAATTTTACATGGTGTCCCTCCAAAATTAAATATATTGATGTTTGGTTTTCCCCTACTATGTCTAATAAACGTAGCCATAATTTTGCAACATTAAAATCTAAATTACAAACATTAATTTCAACTTGGTCTCCTCTGCATCTATCATGATGGGGTAAACATTCTACCATTAAAATGATGGTTGTACCACATATTCTTTATACAATAGTTATGCTACCTTTAAGATCCCTAATTATTATTTTGCACAAATTGGTTCCATTTGTACAAAATTCCCATGGAAAAATCCATGCATTGCCCTTTCTAAACTTAAATGCCCCAAAAATGAAGGGGGTGTAAGATTTCCTAATTTTAAACTTTATCACTCCACCTTTCTGATTCGGCAGTTTTATGCCCTGATAAATGATTTCCATAATTCCCATGATGGATTATATTTGAACAATCCTTAGTGAATGGTTTTTCATTTAAAAATATAATTCATATGTCTAATTGTACTTATATATCCACAAATCCCATTTTAAAATGCTCATATCATTTATTACATACAGTATTTTTTATTAATCTTGATTTTCAACAATGTTTTTTATCCTCGTCAATTTGGTATATTACATTACTTAATTTGCATCCTAAATTGTTTCACTATAAACACTGGACGGAAAAGGGTCTTACGGTTGTTCACCAATTTGAAAAAGACAAATCAATTGTACATTTCCCTTAAGTACAAGAACAATACAACTTACCTAAATCCTTTTTGTAGGAATATGAATATTCCTTTTTTCATCCTTCCCCAGTCATACCTCTGCATCTGATACCTTTGGATATGATCCACCATTATTCTGTTTCCGAAACTGCTTATATATATGAAACATTCTTGTCACCTACTTTGGTTACACCTAAAAGTTATCTTGAATTACTATGGGAAACAGACCTATCCATATTATTTTCTGCACAATTCAGCGACATAATTTGGCTTACAATATTCAATACCTCCAAAGCTGCTCGCATTTACTCAGTCCCTATTTTTTGGTTACAGTAGGGCTGTTATTACCACACAATGGGCCTTATTTATACTTTTTGGTGCAAAACTGCACTAAGGCAGTTTTGCCCCAAAAAGTTTTGCACCGGCTTGCACCATTTTTTAGCACCAGCTGGGCACCATATTTATGGAATGGTGCAAGCCGGTGCAAAGGGTAGACTAGCTTTAAAAAAAAAAGATGACGTTAAGCAGTTTTGAGTCAAAATAAATGATTCTGACCAGATTAGCATCATTTTTTGACGCTAAGGGGCATATTTATACTCTGTTTGCACTGAATTAGCATCATTTTTTTTTGCTCCAATTCAGTGCAAAGCTAACTCCATATTTATACTTTGGTGCTAGACCCGTCTAGCGCCAAATTTATGGAGTTAAAGTCATTTTTTGGAAGTGGAAATCTACCTTGCCTTAATGAGATGCAAGGTAGGCGTTCCCGTGCAAAAAAATGACTTTATGGCCTTAACACCATATTTATACTCCCATGTAAAAATGGTGCAAGGGAGGGAGGAGGGGTCAAAAAATGGGGCAAAGCTTGCTTTGCCCCTTTTTTTAAGACCTGGGTCAGGGCAGGCGTTAGGGGACCTGTGGCCCTATTTCCATGGTGGAACACCATGGAATAAGCCCAGAGGTGCCCTCCCTAGGCCCTAGGGGCACCCCCACCCACACTAGAGGGACTGCGAGGATGGGGGACCCCATCCCAGGTAAGTACAGGTAAGTGCATTTTATTTTTGAAAGTGCCATTGGGGACCCTGAAATGGGCACCCATACATGGCACAGGGTGCAATGGCCATGCCCAGGGGACCCCTGCCCTCTGTGCTGGCCACTGGGGTGGTGGGCATGACTCCTGCCTTTTCTAAGGCAAGAGTCATGTGGCATGGTAGTTTTAGCACCATAAAATGACGCTAATCTGGTTAGAGTCATTTTTTTTTGCTCTAACCTGCCTAAAGCCATTTTGTGGTGCTAAACCCTCTTCTTCTACACTGCCAGCCCCACCCGACTAAAGTCATTTTTTAAAACTCTAGCCTTCCCTTTGCACCGGCTTGCACCATTCCATAAATATGGTGCCCGGCTGGTGCACAGAAATGGTGCAAGCCGGTGCTAAACTTTTTGGTGCAAAACTGAGTTAGTGCAGTTTTGCAGCAAAAAGTATAAATAAGGGCCAATATTTTGTAAGTTTGCACCACTTTTGTGTCATAAAATGACGTTAATGCGGTGCAAAAAAAGTTTAAATCAGGGCCTTGGTGCTAGATGGGTCTAGCACCAAAGTATAAATATGGAGTTAGTTTTGCACCGAATTAGAGTAAACAAAATGACACTAATTCGGTGCAAACAGAGTATAAATATGCCCCTAAATATGGCATTAAGGCCATAGAGTCATTTTTTGCATGGGAACGCCTACCTTGCATCTCATTAAGGCAAAGTAGGTCTCCACTTTCAAAAAATGACTTTAACTCCATAAATTTGGTGCTAGAGGGGTCTAGCACCAAAGTATAAATTTGGAGTTAGTTTTGCACCGAATTAGAGTAAAAAAAAATGACACTAATTCGGTGCAAACAGAGTATAAATATGCCCCAATGTATTTCTAAATTTGCCCCATTTACTTCTTCACTATGTTGATCATGCTTCACATGCAATGGCTCTTTAACTTATGTGTTATATTATCGTTCGCATAGGTAATGAGTTCTGGAACTTAATTTGGTCTGAATGTGTAAAGATTTTGATAAGTGATGTACAACTAGGTTTCTAAAATGCTTTTAGGTTCTTTAGCACCTAGCTTTAAACATTTGGGGCCAGATGTAGCAATTTCCGAATTTGCGATTCAGAAATTGTGAGTCGGTGCGACTCGCAATTTCGGAATCGCAAATTCGGGTGCAGAACGGTGTCTCAGACACCGTCTGCGAATCGCAATGGGATCGCAAAGACCCACCTCATTAATATTAATGAGGTGGGCCCCATTTTGCGACCCCATTGCGATTCCCTGCACTCACAGGGATGGTGGCCTGCTGGAGACAGCAGACCTCCATGTCTGTGACTGCTTTTTAAATAAAGCAGTTTTTTTTTTGTATTGCAGCCCGTTTTCCTTAAAGGAAAACGAGTTGCAATACAAAAAATAACAAAACCATTTGGTTTCATTTTTTCAGAGTAGGCAGTGGTCAGTTGGACCATTGCCTGCTCTGAAAAAACATTTTTGGCAACATTCACAAAGGGGAAGGGGTCCCACGGGGACCCCTTCCCTTTGCGAATGGGTTACCACCAGTGTGACACTGTTGGTAACTGCGAATTGCTTTGCGACCGCGTTCACAACTCCATCCAATAAAATAACTGGTCCAAACTCAAAAGTGAATGAAAGTCAACTGAGATCACACTGTATTCACATTTACTGGTAGTAAGCTGTATTTATTGCTAAAACATTGTGTTAAATATTGCATTTTTGATTAGCAAAGGATAATATTTGTCCATAAAGTTTCTTATCCACCCCAAGAAGGAGATCAGTAAAGATAGCCCTTAGTTGTGTCACTGTCTTGAGGGGGCTTGTAATTGGTACCGAAAGGGTGGAGGGAAATAGTTGTGAAGGAATCCATTTTACAAACAAATATTTAGGTTGGCTGTTCCCAAATGAAGTATGCAGATTGTCAATCTGGCAAGCATTGGATGGAACATATTCTCCACTCCCCCATCCTGTCTTCAACATTTTCCATGAAAGTGATATTTGGAGACCATCAATGTTTGGAAATTATATTTGGAATCCTTATTGCTCCTGCAAGACTCTGGCCAAACAACAAGAGGATAGTGGTTGCACAATTCAGTACCTTGACACCTGCTGTCACAGTAATTTCAATTCTTATTTTTGATGGCATTTCAGTTACCCAGAATAGTTGAGATTTACAATGGCCAACAATCTTATGGTATGATATGTAGGTGGCAAGTTGCAGCTGCTCCTCCTGCACTAGGGGAATTATGCATTTGGGTCTTACATAGAAGAAGAAACATACAGTTGCTGTTTGGGATGATACACAAGCCTTGTTGACATGATTGCTGCTTCTTTGCCACAACTGAGTTGATGCATGCACACGTTCTGATTTCTAAATACTTGCAAGCAGAGTAAACACAGTAAGAGAATCTATTGCCAGCACTGGTGAAGGTCATGTGATTTCTGTTTAAGAGTGTGTCTGTTTATCAATGCAGTTGTGCAGAGAAAGACCTGTGATGTATGTGCAAGGAAGTGGTGAGACAGTATGCCCTTCTGAAAAGTCACTCTGGTCCCATCCTTGGTCCTGCAAGTTGGAGGAGGCCTGAAACACTTTTTCAGCTGCCACATATCCACTGGATTAGGCTCTAGATGGAAACTCACGTCAGAGGTTTGGCTATGTGTCCACCGGCCTAATTTAAATGGTAGGACGTACAGCCATTTTTCAATGCCCGTCATCACCAGGAAATATCTGTCAGTAAGAGGCACTGAAAAAGGCACATGCCCCCCCTCACCATGAGAGATACCCAGTTTGGGATTTTCTTTTAAAAAATAAAATGTTTGTAAGCTTGACTTATGGCTCTGTCATGTTGATGGAGCCTTCCATCACTGTCACAGTGCATTGGGAGGAACCACTGTGACAGCAGTTTCTGTCAATGCAAGAAATGTTTGCTGAGTAGGTGGACTTTTCTAAATCTAGCAGATGGCACCTCCATCAGGACAATGGAGTAATCTACTCTGTCAACCCTGGCGGAGGATGGATTGCCCGCCAAGATTTAAATGAGGCCCAAAATCTTTCATGTTAAAAAATCACTCATTTTTAGTTAACAGATTGTCACTTCCAAAACATTGATTTGTCTTTTTCATCAAGTACTTTACTGCCTCACAGAGCAGATTATGATTTTTATTTATGTATCAGCATCAGCTGTAAGAGATGTCCATCGAATGACAAGGTTACTCTGAGATATGCCAGATCCCCTAATATAGCACAGATGAAACACAACTATGTGATAAATGTCTACAGTAAATAAAGCATAGACACCAGTATGCTAGGTCTCATATTATGCCAGGGATAGCCACACAAATGTCGAATTTCTCACAGTATGACAATAGGCTATTGTAAAGCCAGGGCCATGATCATTTCAGGCATAGTGTTAATTATGGATGGAATGTCCCTGATATATTCAACAATTTTATCATAGTGTTAGTTCACAATTAGAGCAGGGATAGCCACCAAGAGGCTCTGAATGCTCCCAGTAGGGTAAGAATGGTCACCATTATGTCATGGGTACCATTACTACAAGGATAGCTAGAATTTGACCAGAAAGGTCCACAATATGTCAAGGATGAGCCACTACTATAATAGGGATAGCCAAATCACTGTTGCAACTGCTCATAATAGGTTAAGATTGGTTCACTAGTTTCCCAGTGATCTGTAAAATGTTGTCAAGAATGCTCACAGTATGTCAAGGATTGGCCACTACTGTGACATAGCGAAAATGCTCTCAGTGAAGCTCATAAAATAGGGATGGCCTATTATTTTGCCTTATCAAAACGTATTCATAAATGCCCTCAATATATTACGGATTGAATCAGTCACTATTATCAAAGTGGTTGCCAAAAGACATCCTTCCAGCTCCCTGAGGCAACTACAGATGCACACACAGGCACTAGGAGGGAGCTATAGATACGTCCACTCAAACATGCTAACTCATACATTCCAATGTGATCATGCACATACAAATACACACACACACAAACCCCACTCTCAACCCCCCCCCAACCTTGCTCCTTGCTTCTTGGGGCTCATAGATTACATAATGGTTCCTACACACACCCACCTACACACACACACCGCTCTCCCGTCCCAACAAATAATGGTCCCTACACACACACACCCTCCCCCCAACCTTGCTGCTCTTAGGTTAAATATTGGCTCCCACCAACCTCTGTGTCTCCATGCAGTTCAGGCCGCATCATAAAATGATGTGAAGATAGAGCTACACAGAGTGGGTCGGTGGATGCAGGGGCAGCATGGAGGTGATTGAGACAAGACAGGCCTAAAGGAGACAGGAGAAAGAAGGATGCCCGAGAGGAGGGACTTCACGGTCAGATAGCACAAGCAAGATTTACCATTGCTGCTGCCCCTAGAGACTGTCTACCATGCCCCGCAGACATAAATGAGACAGTTGTTACATTGAAGCCATCCTGCTCTTGCATACTTAGTTTGTGTGTGCTTACATTGCTCTACTGCTGACAGTAGGACAGTAGCAGAGCAGTCTGCAAATCCACTCATCCTCCCTCCTGGGCTCCTGGGGCTCAGGCTCAAACACTGCACTGGGAAAGCCATTTCTGGTATCTAGCTCAGTTCAGATTGCCTTTCACATAGATGTTTAAAAATAAAGAATGTCTATCCCATCATATGGTGAAAAAGATGAACCATCTCAATTTATGACGTTGACAGATGAACTTCCTATTTATTTCAATACATTTGACCCACGTAATACTTTGTGAACTATAGGTGCACGGATGCAAAATACCAACCTTTACTGATCCTTTGCATTGGGGCATAGGTACAGCACACGTAGAATGCACAGAGGTTAATTCATTGTATTCAGAAGTGATCATCTAAATCAATATTTGTATTAACCCATCATGCCCTTTTGTGGTATCTCATAAACTAATCAACACAATATTGATGAGTGATCTGTCGTGTGGGAAAGATAAGGAGCAGTTTGACATTCCTCACTTTCTCGTCCTTGCACTATTTGTAATCGTGCACTTTTAAAAAACAAATGCTTTACGGTAGCCAGGCTTTAGTTCAGCATTTAAATTTCGAAGAAAATGTAGATATCTTTAATAGAGAAACCATTCAAACCTTTCAAGTTTCTAAGTTTCCTATATTTAACTCAGTGCCAAAATAACAGTAGAAAATGTGTTATCATCATTAGGTTGAAGATACTCGTGAGACTCATAAGGCTTTTAAAATGGCGGACTCACTTAAAAAGAAGTACATAGGCCCATATTTATACTTTTTGACGCAAACCAGCGGTGGCGCTGGTTTCCGTCAAAAGTTTTACCACCGGCTAATGCCATTCCTATGCGTCATGCGGGCACCTTATTTAAGGAATTTTGTTAGCCGGCGGGAAAATGGGGGTTGTGCATCAAAAAATGGTGCAAGTCAGGTTTGAGGCAAAAATCATGCCTCAAACCAGACTTGCGCCATTTTATGACGCACAACCCCCATTGAAATTACTCCTGTCCTAGCAAAGACAGGAGTCATGCCCCCTTGCCCAATGGCCATGCCCAGGGGACTTCTGTCCCCTGGGTATGGTCATTGGACACAGTGGCATGTAGGGGGGCCCAAATTAGGCCCCCCTATGCCACTTTAAAAAAAAATAACAAAAAATACTTACCTCAACTTACCTGTACTTACCTGGGATGAGTCCCCCCATCCATGGGTGTCCTCCAGGGTTGGGCAAGGGTGGCAGGGGATGTCCCTGGGGGCAGGGAATGGCACCTCTGGACTCCTTCCATGGTCAGAGGCCATGGAATTGAGCCCACAGGTCCCTTAACGCCTGCCCTGACCCAGGCGTTAATAAACGGCGCACATCAGGCTGTGCGCCATTTTTTAAGGCCCGCCCTCTCCTGTGCGTCAAAAAGACACAGGAGTATAAATAAGGCGCACAGGCCTTAAAGTCATTTTTTGGGCGGGAACGCCTACCTTGCATGTCATTAACGCAAGGCAGTTTCCCGCATCCCAAAAATGACTCACACTGAGGAATTTTGACGTCCTCGGGCGTCAAAGTTTAAATATGGTGCACGGTTTGCGCCGAATGTGCGCCAAAATGTTTGACACACGTGCGGCGCAAACAGAGTATAAATATGCCCCTTAATGCGTTAATCTAAATGATAAAGAAGTATCAAGCTAAAGGGGGTTATTACAACTTTGGAGGAGGTGTTAATCTGTCCCAAATGTGACGGATATACCACCAGCCGTATTACGAGTTCCATAGGATATAATGGACTCGTAATATGGCTGGTGGTATATCCGTCACTTTACCGTCACTTTACCGTCACTTTTGGGACGGATTAACACCTCCTCCAAAGTTGTAATAACCCCCAAAGTGTCTTATTCAGACATGAATACTTAGATGAATGCACAGAAAAATGTTATATATGTGACTGTATGAATTTGCAGCTAGTCATTTGCTTATTCTTTCTGCTACTCCCAAATATTGTTTTTCCTTCCCTTCTGTTCTGTCCTCATTATGGACGCTGGGCCTATTGTTTGTTCTGTAATAGCGACCTCAGATACTTTGGGAAAACGGATGGGCTAGTCGGCTTACTAAATACTAAAAACCAATAGGCCTGTCAGGATTTCCTTAATAAATATGTATGTAGAACATTTACAAATCAATTATAGGGCTGCCCATTGTCACAGTTCTTGATTAAATCTGACTAGTTTTTACTATTTAATGGTCGACGGGCACAATCCTAAATGCAAATTTGTATTGCAGGTGAGTGAAGGGGATACTCAGGCAGATGCTGACACGAATGAAATGCAGTATAATGAGTTTGTTTTTAAATACAATGTTTCTTTTGGGATCTGAAGCAACACTGAAATTGCATGTGGGCTCAGTGATGTGGTTTGAACCACTCACCATTAAACTTGCATTTTCAAATTCATTTAGTGGTGTTTATGACCATTTCATGAAACTTTATATATATTTATTGATTGTAATAGCATTTATCATTTCAACTGGGTACTGGACATGTTTGTAGTATACCATGTGCAGTTGTCTTGATCCACTGGGTTGTAAGAACTCACAAATGAACTAGTATATGTAGTTTACTTTGTTAACCTTAGGATATAACTCCTACCTCTGCTGCCAGAAAGACATTACCTTGAACTGAACAATATAATTAATCTGCAAACTTCCTTACAGGTAGCCAGTATGACATGATCTTACATATTGGACCTCTTAAATATAGCAAAGAAAACCAAGAGCATGTAAAATCACACCAACTGTTTCATTGTGTCACTGGCATTTTCACGCCAGAGGTTTAACTTAAATTCGGTACTGAGATTTGGGGCGTTAATAGATTTCGGACCCTATTCAGATCCAGGAGGAACCAACCTTTAACAGGCTCCCCTTTAAGTTTGGAAGAAGGAACTTGTGTCGACCTTATCCAAAACTTCCTATGAAATTAACTGCTATAGATGGTGGTAACAATCCAAGTTCGCACTGGATGGAGAAAGGGCCTTTCTTCTGAGACATGGACAATAAAGGGCAGGATCTTGTGATGTGATTGAAAAGCCTGCTATGAGTTATATACTTCTGCTACTGACACCACTTTGTCACAATACCTTGTTTACAAGCCACACAAGCAACACCCATGGAACGCCTTCCTGGAGCACAGTAATGGAATGGTTACCCTGCATTGCATTGCTCTGGATCTATCAAGCCACTCAGGGCCCTGTAAGTTGGCCTTGTCTGGCTTGATAAATTGCATTTTGGAGTTGCATTGCACATGCACCACATTGTGTGGTGCAAGAGCAACTCAACTCCATTATAAAATGGCCTTTACTGTATTAGACCACTGCGTCCATCATGTGGACACAGATATTACAATTTTTTTGTTTTTTTGCAAACACCATAAGTACAGATTATATTGATATTTAACTGTTTATATGTATTTATTTCTTGCATGTTTATCTTGCTAGAATCCTGAAGTCTGAATGTGCGTTGCCTCTTTCTTTTAATATTGATCTCTGCATCTTGATGCGTTTTTTTGGCATGTGCAAGGGATTCACGGCTTCGTCCTTACCAACTTACCTCATTATATTGCCCTTGTCATCCATAAGATATGGGAAACTGCATCATCTTGTTTATGTCTTGTGATGGGTAGAGAGGTAAATTGTGACCTGTGAGAGAACTGGTGGTCACCAAAAGGGTCAGCAGATAGAAAACCTTACCGACGTCTTAATTGAGCATTGCTAGAACCATGAGGAAAATATAAACCTTTAGTTGTATTATAAAAGAGGGGTTTTGGATATTGACCATTTCTCCAGTCTGTCAATATTTTTGGGAATGTATAAGTATTTAGGGCCAGATTTATCAGGATTTGACACAGCTCAGCACAGCAAAAGAACTTCCTGCGTTGTGCTGTGTCAAATGGAGAGGCAGGAATGTGCCATATTTACTAACATATGGCACATTTCTGCTCTCTCACTATGCTGTCAAACTATGTGCTGACTAGTGCAAATGCAGGCCCCCTTGCACTATGGTGCAAGGGTGCCAGTGTTGCAGGTAGGATTATTTTTGAACAGGAAGGGACACCTTTCTGCACAAATACAATCCTTAGAGGCATTTTCCTCTTTCTAAGTGTGCTGCATAATATAGCACCCATAAAAAGAGAAGAAATAAATGTACTTCTATCCTTGTGCCTCTATCGGGAAGAAGTACAATTCTGATGCATTTGCATGCATGTAATGTCTTCCTGGCACAGAGTAACGCTAGTCAGCGACTTTCACTGCCATGCTTTGCTCTAGATTTACCGCAGGGCCAAGGTGACCTTCCGTGGCTTGGTACATCTGACTTAAGAATTACGTTGGGCAAGGGCAATGCAATCCAAGGTTAAATCTGGGGTTTAAGAATCTGCAAAGAAACACGAGACACATATTATACAGATATGTGTAGGATAGCTCACACCTCCTATATGAAAATCAGTCTGAATATCAAGCCTGTTCTATCAGTTAAATTCACGTACGTCATTAGTTGCAATTAAAAATGCTTTTCCTGAAAATATGCTATTATAAATGTTAGTATTATGCTCCACTGCATTGCTATTATGTTTAGTGACATCTCGGTAAAATGTGTAAATCATACGCCGCAAGTCATTTCAGGCTGAACACATTGCCTGCTTGTGAATATGTAACATTCCATAAAGAATGAATGAAATCCAATAACAGATAATGTCACTGTAGTAAAGGAAACAGCTGACAAATGTTTGTTTGTGACACTGATTGCTAATGAGCTTTCTGGAGGCAGGGAGGTTTTCACAGAATTGAACAAACCAAAAGATTAAACGACAAATGAAATGAATGTGTAAACTAAAGTGACAATAACTAGAGGAACTATTCTTATGGTTAAACAGCATATTTAAGATTTGCCCACAAAGAAAAACAAATACATACAACTGAGCTTCTTTATGTTAATATTTTATTTTTGGACACACATGCTCTACCATAGAACTTCACAAATGACACTCTGATAGTTCAGTTTTTATTTGTATAACAATTATTGTCAGTTATAACCACGACACAGACCAAAAGCAGTTCTTACAGATATGACTGTGTGACGTCAAAAAGAAATACCATGTGGATAGAATGCAGCTCCTTGATGACACTTTATGTCACTGTGCTATATGAGGATTGTAACCTATGAAGTGAAAGTAGCCAAAGGATCTCTGTGACAAAGCAGTATTCCACTGGGCTATCCACGCCATTCTTTCTCTGCTACTTTATGATGATTCAAGCTGCCACCAGATAAAACTCCAATCTCTCCCACAGGAACATTAATCACCAGAGTTCCCTTGACATTTTTATTGGTGCCTGAAATCGGTTAAAGACTCGGCATCAGGTGCTCATAAACCCATAAGTTATTTCTAGTTGTGAGTTGCACCACCCTAAAGCCGGCCCTTTCTATTTACTCTTGAAAATAAGCATTGGCAAAGCCAATAGGTTGCACCTATAAAACAGCTATTTGTATTGGCAATGTGTTTTAACATATTATTCACTAGTATGGCTGCTGTTTAGCATGGCTAAAAGTAAGAGGTATAGAGGTGAGTGGCATGGAGTGTTGTAGAGTGGAATAGCAAAGAGTGGAGTAGATTGTTGTAGAGTGGATTTTCAGACAGTGTTGTGTACTGGAGCGGCATAGTGTGGCGTCGCATAGAGTGGAATACACTCAAGTGGCATAGAGTAGAGTAGACTGATTTAGTGTGCATTGGCATAGTGTTGCAGAGTATAGTGGTGTAGAGTGCAGTGGTATTGAGGGCAGTGGCATTGAATTTAGTGGCGTACAATGCAGCGCCGTAGAATGCAGTGGGGTATATTAGAGTGGCGCAAAGTGGAGTGCAGTAGTGCAAAATGTAGTGCTGCAGAGAGGAGTGGCTAAGAGCAGAGTGGCATAGAGTGGTTCAGAGTGGAATGGTGTAGAGTTGAATTATACAGAAGGCAATGGCGCAGAGTAGAGTTGAGTGGCATAGAGTGCAGTACTAAAGAGAGATGCAGAGTAGAGTAGCATAAAGTGCTGCAGAGTAGAGTATATTGCCATAGAGTGCAGTGGCATAGAGTGGAGTAGTGCAGAGTAGAGTGGCATAGTATTCAGTGGCAGTGCGGTATTGCAGAGTAGTGTCACATTACAGTGGTGTATAGTGGAAAAGAGTGGCGTAGAGAGCAGTGGCGTAGAGTACAGTGATGCAGAGTAGAGTGCAGTGGTACAGAGTGCAGTGATAGATTGTAGTTGTGTAGAGTGCATTGGTATAGAGTACAATGGTTAAAAGTAGAGTAGTGCAGAGTGCAGTGGCATAGAGTGTAGTAGTGCAGAGTGGGGTAAAGTGGCATGGAGTAGAGTAGATTGTTTCAGGGTACAATCAAGTGGCTTAGAGTGAAGTGGTGCAGGGTGGCATAAGTCTTATGGTGCAGAGTAAAGTTGTGTAGAGTGCAGTGACATAGGGTGCAGTGGTACAGAGTAGATTAGAGTTGTGTACAGTAGATTGGCATAGAGTGCAGAGGCACAGTGTTGAGTGTTACTTAGTAAAGTGCATTGGAGTACTTTACTGCAGTGCAGTGAGTAGAGTGTAGTGTTGTAGAGTGGCATAGAGTTAGTACAGTGGCATAGAGTGGAGTTGTACAGAGTAGATTGGAGTGGCCTACACTGGAGTAGTGTGGAGTGCAGTAGCAAAAAGTGCAGTGATGTAGCGTAGAGTGGTGAAGAGTTTATTTTCATAGAGTAGAATGCTGCAGGATAGAGTATAGAGGTGTAGTGTGAAGTGGCATAGAGTGCAGAACATAGAGTGGAGTGGTGAATGGTGCAGTGGGGTGGCACAGAGTGCTGTATTCATGGTGTGGTAGCAAACTTCCATTATAGACAAAACATTTTAAATTGAAAAGACCATTACATTTGCACAGAAACTCAGTTTTACTAATTAGACTTTACAGTGCACAGACACAAATGTGTGGAAATTACATCACCTAGTTTAATGATTTGTTTTTATCATATAGTATTTATTTCCATCACAGCAGGAATTACAAAAAAAATTCTGATATATTCTGAAATACTTACACAGCTCATTTAAATGTTGTTGTGTAGTAGAAAGAAACTCTTTCCTACCTCCAGTGTCCAGCAAGATTGTCACCCTTGAAAGACTGTGCCTGGCACTTGATCTTGGTCTTTGAATGCACAGCAAATGTGAAGAGATAACAACAAGATTTGAAGGCTTGTTAGCAGACTCTGAGTTCGTGGAAGGATACAGAAAAAACTACTTAGGCAACAAGAGGGATGAACTGAACCTAGAGAGACTAAAGCAAATAAAGCCAGCAAATGGAAAGGCAGACAGTGCGAGTTACCAACCACAAAGCTATTGGTAATGAACAAGTGTAATGCATTCCTAGTTCAACTTTCTGAAAGTCCCCAAATGTCTTTGACAACCTAGGCACCTACGCTGTCTGGTAGGCTGTGACATAAACAGTATGCTTTTGCCCTTTCAGTGTATCCCCCACAGCTATCATCCTGTACTGCCAGAGTTCGAGGCTGTAATTGAGTCCAGTGAAATATTAGTACACAAAACGTTCTAAGTAAACATCATTCGTTTATGAGAGTCTACTGTGCCCTTGATGGCTTATTTGTGAAAACAGAGATGCAGGTAAACTTGATCTCATATTTCCAATTTCAGCCCAAGTATATGATACACTGAAGCTACAGCAGACTTCACTGCAGGTCCCAGGTCTCTTAGAAGTGAAAATTGTACTTGCTTGTTAGATTAAACTTCAGTTTTCATAAATGCTTTCAACTCCAAAATTCTAACCTTAATGTCATTTAGCCTGGAACATTCAAGTCTGCCAGCAAAATACAATTTATTTGAGTTTTTGTGATGTTTAAAAACCTGAGGTTGTTTCTCTGATCTAAATGCCTATCTGAGGTGTTGCCTTTAGCTCAGACCCTCTCACACCTACTCCAGAGTTCTGATGGGTGAACAAGTTTAACCTCAAACATACTGGTTTTTGTCCTGGAAGACATCTGAGTCCCAAGCTTCAAAGGGAACTCAAACATTAGTCAAAAAGAGCGAGCAAAGCTGCCCTGATGGCACTGCCTTAGCTAACATTAGTTAGCAAACATAGCCACAGTTGATTACTGAAACAGAGTCCTTGTTGCACAGATGGTGCCCAGACAATTGTGCCAAAAGTACTTTATAAATGGTCTGGTGTAAAGAGATTGGACTGTGTGGGAGATAGGAGGCCGAAAGAAAACCTTTAGCGGTGTCCCCTGATATCCTGGATTGTACAATACAGACAGAGTGGGTAAATGTTGACAGCACTTTTATTTTATTTTTATACATTAGTTAACAAGCTGGACAGTCAGCTGGTCCTATCTGCATTGAAACCATGCTTAGATATTATTATAACATACAATAAACATTTAAAAGCATTGTGCTTAGTTCTAGCCACTGTTCAATTTGCTTTCTAATTTACCAATGACTCTTCACTGAGACCTAACTGTATATAGTTCTCATGGTACTGCTATCTCTTTTGTTGTTTTCTTCACATTAACTATTTATTTAAATGTATTTATGAAGATGTATTTTTCAGCAATGGAAGAGAAAGGCCACATTCTTGATGTAATAGGCCTCTGAGCTCCATCAACCTTAAAGTTTATAATTTTTACTATATATATAAATTTGAGTGGGAAATCCCTGGCTACCCGTGTCAGAGTGGCACATGCAGCAAGACATTCCTAAGAAAAAGAAGTATACGTGAACATAATCAAATCAACCCTTCAGCTCAGAAGCAAGTAATGTAAAAATCCAAACTAATGTAATTGCTAAAATGCATATTTAGGGGCATATTTATTAAAAAGTCAAGCAACACAGCAAGTCAACTTGCTGTGCTGTGTGATAGGGCAGGAATGCATCATACTTAACATTGTATGGCACATTCCTCTTTTTTCCCTGTGCTGGTGCACAGTGTGCTGCTTAGTGCCAACGCAGGCAACCTTGCACCATGGTGCAAGGGTGCCTGCATTGTAAGGAGGATTGCTTTTGTGTCCTATTAACAATACCACACCTTTTGCTTCCTCAAATCAAAACCCAAAGAGCAAAATGTCCCACTGCCCAAAACAATCAAAAGCCTAAGTGAAGGTTTTTTAGAAAAGTGTATATTTTTTGTAATTCCTCTAAACGTTCAACATAAAATAGACCTTTCAAAAACATCAGTTCCAAGAAAACATTCTCACACATTGATCAAGTTTCAGTAAAATTGCAATCCTGTCATTATCACATAAAATATCAGTGGAAATCTGTTTCAGTGAGAGTAAGAGTAACTTCATTTTTAGTGAAAAGCTCTTTCTGCAGATACTCGCAGAAGGAAAACATCTGCATCCCAATGGTCCAATGGGAGGTTTTTGGGCATGCAGACACCTTATGGCTACTCAAGTTATTTATAGGTAATCTTCATTAATCTGAGTCTTAGTCTTCCCCATCAAAATCCTTAAACTATGAGCTTGCCCCAATCACAATACTGTATTCACATATAAAGAAAGAACATAAAGTATTGGTACCAACAATATTTCCCACCTTCCTCTTCCAGACCCCCCAAGGTGGAATTAACCCACATTGCTTCCTTTATTAAGAAAGATTATCAAAGTATCACAGTTTTAGAGGTTTCATTATTTTCTACCATCCCCCACTTATTTAAGACATGGGCTGTCCGAGGACCATCATGTTGGTGGTGGCGGTCTGACCGCAAACAGGCTGGCAGAGTGGACAGACGTATTATGAGTTTGGTGGTCGAGCAAATAGAAGACCGCCAGCGGTCAGCCGCTACCGTCAAGCAGCACAGACGGGCCCGGTCTCCTGGAAGCACAAACAGGCTGGCAGAGACCATGTTTCCGCTGGACCTGTTAGGGGGTTGCACACTGCCAATGTGACCACCATGTATCAGGTTGCAGAATTTGATAGTATAAAGGGAGACACTTATCTGCAGACAGCCATACACGTTCGGAGCCACCATGGAGCCATTCCTAAATGTCATACAGCTGCTCCAGCTTGCCGAAAGACAACTAAATCAACACTGATGTGGACGACAGCAACCATAAGTGCACACACCTATCAGGATTTTGGA